>NC_059666.1:16659643-17909643 GCF_905147105.1 Pieris brassicae | reverse complement strand
AGAATCATACCATATGATCCATAATTAATTTAACGTTCAGTTTGCTACTTCTCAATGTTGAAAGATAATATAGCGAGAGAAATATAACAGTAATCATAATTTCAAAGACTATTAAAGAAATTATGTATTTTGAAAACCATTCAATACTGAATATAAAATCAACACCTTAGCATAGGATTGCTTCTTGGAACCCAACCTTTTTAAAGTTCTGTAAGTTATGTTATAAATGAAACTATGTAATAACGATAATCAAGTTTATAATACATTTTATGGTTTAGATATGTCGAAGTCACGTTACGTTGGATTGAATGAAAATGAAGAGCAATTATATAGAACTGCATATGATACACCCTCATACCATGATGATTGCGATGATGAAGACTTACACACTGAAAATCTAGAGTTGGTTAAAGACGGCCTGTGGGCTTTGAAAGCAAAAGTCAAAGAATTAAAGGCATTCAACAAAGCCTTAGTGGCAAATTTGCTTACCACCAAACTTAAACTGAAGGAACTGTTGGTGAATAAGGTGCTGGAAAAGAAAGAGAAGTTTGAAGCGTTTAAAAAGGACAAACAAATAAAATATCAGGTAATTTTTATTATCATGTGCCGCGAGATAGTATATGTAATATACCTATTAATGTGATTATTAACGAATATAAGTGTCATTTTGTTGATTAACTCATGTACAAGCGTATAATTAAAAATATGAATTATTGAATGAAGGTCTAGGTTAGATTTTAACCTTAATATGGATCAACGTTTAAGTGAAAGCCGATGTGTATACATTGAATGACCTTTAAAATTCCTTTAAATACCAAAGCAATACGACACAAAGAAATTTAAATTTGTTCGATTTTTTTTCTTTATTTCAGTTGCAAGATCCGCCATATTCACAGTATCCTGCAATTCCTCATGGTTACGACCCCTACATTGGAATGTAATAATAATAATAATGTCAAGTATTTTGCGCAGGAGGCTTTACAAAGAATAGTAAAGTTTTTTTAGCAAAGGATTTTTATAATTTGGTAAAATGTATTTAAATATCTTTTAAATTATTAAATTTGTATTTTTAAAATGAAATTAAAATTACAAAATGGCTCATGATTAATATGCTTTTTTACAAATATCTATCACTAATACTACGTAATCAATACATACGGTATGCAATATTACTGTTTGGAATTTTAAAAAATGTAGACAATGAATGATTTGCTACGCAGTTCGTAGCTTGCAGTAAACGACATCAACGCAGCAGCCTAACGCGTGCTCGTTTAATCATGTCATCTCCTGTTTCCCGTCACGCATTCAACCTAATACGTCATCAGTTCTTAAGAAAGTGCATTACATAAATTAAATTCTTAATTGTAAGGTCATAAGTAATCGTTGCTGTTGAACAGAGTAGTTAAACGCGGCGCGCGCGCTGGGCACACGTGTACTAGAAGTGGTCGCTCTTACAGATTCGTTGATCGAATACAAAATAAGAGACCTCGCTTAGTTTTACACTGTGCTAAAAGTGCCTTCTCAAGTGAATAATGACATAAAAGTGACATAAAGGATAACTTTCGAAATGTTTTTTGCAATTATTCCTTTCCAAGTGGATATGTCGTTATCTATTCAGTAAAACCATCTATAACCACAGTGGGGCTTATCGTCCCGTCACGAGATGAGGATCAAACTTGTATGCATATTATTTATGGTAGGTATTTATTATCTACATATGTAAAATGTTTGTATCATTATATATATATATATGTAACATATTTGTATCATAATATGACTAATACAACATACGAGTATGATAGTTTATCTATATAGAATCTCTTTGGCGTAAGAAATTTTATAAAGGTTATATTTCAAAGCAAGGTAAATACGTAGACATATAAACGCCAACAGCCCACATCACTCACTTTATTCATTTAACCTTCAATAACGGAACAGATAGAAAATAGTCGAAAATAATATTTCATATAGCTTTCTATATATGTGTTTCTCCCGTGGTTTATTCATGATTAATTCATGGGACGAAAATGGAGACACCTTTGGATCAATTCCAAGAAAATAATGTTATGATTTTAATTTACTGGCGATAATCGTTATTATAGAACAGGTTAATATTGCTACGGAAATTTACTTTTCCATGGAACAACGGAAGGTTTTCCCTTTATCTTGGATTTGAACCATTTTTGGTTAAAAAATCAGTCCACCGCTGGAATATTATGTTTCATATATAAATAGTCGCAAAGATTTTCTGATCAACTATATGTATCAGTATGATTGATAGTATTATTTTTACCGTATATTATATACAACCATGAGTATATGTGTTTAGAATTGAGCTGAAAACTTAAAGGTAACTCTAATGTAAGCGTAATAATATTAGTTGTTTGCACGTACATCCCTGTAATAAAAGTTCTGTCTTCAGCTTTACATCGTGAGTCGTGACTATGTAAATATGTTAATGGCAGTAAATATATACAGTACAGAAACAAATTCCAGAAATTAATTTACACTATGTTTTTTTTTGTAGTTTTTAGTGGAAAATACTCTATAATAATGTGAATATAAAAGTACTTGGGACCTACAACACAATAAGAAAGTTAGTTAAATTTAAAGTTATGCCGTGTTCATGTTTTATGCAAATGCAATAAAATCCTCGGTTGAGTTTATTTCAAAATTACAGTATTGAGTAATCAACAAAATTATATTAAGTATTTAAAATTATAGTTTCAGATATTGTATATGAATTAAAGTAATTATAAAACAATTATGGAATGCAGAATCCAGACATTGACAAAAAAATATAAGTAATATCATAAGTAAAAACATGATACAGTAATAAATGTCACTGTGATCTTTAATAAACTTGATCTGTACTTACAAATTTCAATCCAGTTTAGGACGAAACAAGTCTAGGTATTACTTCCTCAAAATACCTATTTAACACGTACCTGTTATTAAAGCATGACCTCAAATTATGCCGAATGTCAATTCGATACAACGAGTCTTACCTATGGTGGATAGTTATTTTTGCTTACAAAACGAAGTAATATATCAAAGATTTCGTATATTATACATATTAGTAATTGTTAGGTATGGCATCAATTGAAATAACGTACGATCAGACATCTGAATATTTAGATATATGTAGTTAATCTTATTTGATATCATATAGCAATTTATTTGTATTAAATTCCTTACGATCTGGTAAATCTGAACTGGTTTTCTTGCCTTGTCATGCACTCAATAAGAACCTTCTAAAGGTAATAAAGACAATGGAAACGCATTTTTATGTTCAAAATACACAATGATTTACAAAATCATAAATTTGAACTTGTGCATGATAAAATTCACGAGCAAACGTAAATATCTTTAATTATTTTAAATAACCGTTTATAAAATGATAATATGTGACAATAATTTAACAATATAAATATTGGTTACTCGTTATTTTAGTTTTTACGTTATGAAAAAACTTGAATAAATTCATTTATCATAACTTTATATTTTTATATGCTTCAAACTTATCAGATTTTATTAGTATAATACAAACAAATGCTCTATGGTACAAATTGAATAACCATGAGGACTTATGCTTTCTAGTTCAAATATATATGCATTAAATAAGTAAATACCCTTCAAATACACTTATTTGTATTAACTAGAAAACTCAGGGTAGAGAGGGTATACATATACCGAACACATACTTCTAACAAAACATAATTACGTGGTGTCGAAATGTACTAAATTCAGCAAATCTTCTAGCAAGGCTATATACAACACGAGTTTTTAAATAAACTATTATTACAATTTTTTTTCATTAGAATAGATACTCTAAGAAGCTAAAAATTTAGTAACATATTATCAATTGTTACTTCCTTTAATTTCAATTATAAAGGCGTTTAAATAGATAAAAGGTTTCCGAAGGCCGACTAGTGTGCGTGTACATTGTACAATCATATCTAAGCTAACTGTAATTATATTAATTGAAATAAATCATTCCTAATAAAACTTGGTGCATTTCCAGTTAAATTGCCCGAAACTCGTATAGGGTAGATAAATAGAAGTGATGTATATAATTTTTTTTTCTACCATGATTTTCTTCCATTCAATCATCACGGTTATAGTCTTCAGACTTCTAGCTCTAGTTTCGCTGTAGATTTGTAAGTGTAAATAGTAAGTCACTTAAACAAATAGGTTCATTGTCACGGCGCGCGTATGAAATATTCACTCTTGATATTGGCACTAATATATCGTCCATACGTTACAAGTCTTATGCGTAAATAAATCCTATTGTCGAATTTTGTTTATTATAATGAATAGTTTATAACACATAAATTTGTTGGTTGCTTAGTACTAACTATATTATATATGTGAGCGAGTCTTATTGCTTCATCTATAAGCGATCACGATAACAAAATTGTAATAAAATAGATTAATGTCCATGTGAAAAATTTATAAAAGTATTGTTCGATTTATTTGCCTCACAGCGCAAACACAATTTGCATAAAAATGATTTTAGTCCTTCAATTAAATGTTTACCTAATAAGAAGTTAAATCAGTGTACTATTTCCTATGGATACTATGATATTTACTTTTAAATTAAATTAAAGTTTTAAATTATTAAGGATAACGAAACTTGATACCAACTTGTCCCCATTTTTATCACTGGCGTCTGTTCGGACAATCACCAGTACAGGATTTAAGTAATATAATATATTTCTCGTCTCTTTAGAGCTCCACAAAATCGATTATATTTAAAATGAAACATTTGACGTCGTCAGAATTAAAAAGAAATATTAACTCTCATTTGTTATACTAATAAACCAGTATAAATGGGAATTAAAGTTTCTTAAGTTTATAAAATGTAACTATTTTCGCAACCTTAAAATCCATTCTAATATATTTTGCATAATTTAAAAATCTGAATCTTGAATTAAAATAATCTTATGACCTGGCTGGTTACCTAGTCTTTTTTTTTAAAAACGTGATACAGGTTCACTTCTGTAGTCTAGATATCAACACCTGAATACAAGGCCATTGTGCGGTCACTGACAGCCACTCGTCGTTGCTAGGCCATTCAATTAATGATTTCCGCCCTCGTTTAAGTACTTGAACTACATACCCACAAAAACTTAACTTATTCTTCACGTCAATAATGTATATGCCACTACAAACATAAAAATATCTTATTTCATCCTTACTTTCTGTTTTAATAGTATTTACAATGTAAAAGAAATTTATGTATACATAAATCGCGAAACAAATTGTTATATTGTCGTAATTTCGACTTGACATTCTTACATATACTTATGGGACAATAAAGACTTAACATTTATCGTATTAATACAAATTTATTATAATGCTTTATTTCGTATTCAATGACAGTGATCAATATTAATGGAATGAAATATAGAACACACACAAGCCCAGAAAAAAGGAATCCTGAGTTATTGACGCTCGACTACCTCTTCCACGTTTTTATAGATCGAAGTGGCATTTAAAACATTTTATTCTACATAGTATGCATCCGGGTGGCAAAAAATACTTTTAATGTCGAACATAGGTTGTCATTTAATTACGCGAGTATCACAAATTTCAAAGAAGATTAATTATAACAGTTTTACAATTATTTAAGTTGATTTTAAAATTAAAGACGGATTCGAGATATGTGTTTTATTTTTACAACAAAAAGAGTCATAAAATTGAAAAATACATAATTTTCACACAAAATTTCTAAATCGAACCTAATAAATACTGAAAAACATATCAATTTTAATACATTTTAAGACTAATTGTAATAGGTAAGTATATTCTAAATATTCTGTTGTCTTTTACAGATTTCACCGTTTATATTGGTAAGGACACAACCAGTACAGACCGATCAAGATCAAATTCCACCGCAAACTTACAGGAATGACGACCAAAAAATAAATTCTGCTCAATTATTACCAAAGCATGAAAATGAATCAGATGAAGACGGCCAGATAATATCTGTTAGGATAACGTCTTCCGTTGCTGTTGGGAGAGGAACATTTGATGGAAAACCAGGTCTTGGAACTCACGACATCGAGCGGACTACCATTGCACCTATCACAACACCCTCTACAGATTTTACAGGGTCTTTTGGAACAGCTACCGATTATGAATTAATGACTACTACTTTTCAGACAACCGAAGCTTTAACAGATTATCCACCCCATCTTGCTGGTGCTAATATTGAATTTATAAAACAACTTCAAGCTAAAAAGGAAACACGGGCTTTACTTATATCTGAACCAGCATATCAAATACCAACGAGTTATAAAATGTCAAATAACACAAAACAAGATCCATTATTACAGGAAACGATTATTGGTGAAATAAATGAAAATGATAAAGTCGTTGAAGATATTCCTCTAGCTAGATCTATTCCCCTATCTTATTCATCTAAAAGTTTTATTCACAGACAAGGAGATAATAATCAAAAGCTAACAACTGTCAGTTTTAACATAGTGCATGACACACCAAAGCTATTGAATTACAAGAAACAAAATCCAGCTAGTGGCGATACAAATCTCTCAGGAGAAAAGTTTTACAATGAACCTTCAAGAGTTTACAGCGAGCCTGCTCAAATTTATAGTGAACCTGCGAAATTTTACAGTGAACCAGCAAAGATTTATAGTGAACCTGCAAAAATATACAGTGAACCAGCAAAAGTATATAGTGAACCTGCTAAAATTTATAGTGAACCAGCAAAATTTTACAGCGAGCCAGCGTCATTACATTTATCTCAAAAAGCAATGCCATCTAATCGTAACGCATGGATTCCCCAAACTAGTACTACTAGTTTCTCAAGTACTTATAGTACTACAGCCTCTACTCATCCTTACCCAAAAATCGTAGACAAAAGAATTGAACATCAACCTGAGAAGAACTACGAAATTGACGAAAAAGTCAGCGTTCAGACTGATGGTCGCAGTCACGGTGAACAAGCTAACAACAATCCTGAAAACTGCAAACAAGAAAACTGTAAAGTAGGTTATGTTGTCGAAGGAAGACAATTTAGAAAATACCGCGTAGAAGAAAGGACTTCAGACGGCTTCATAGTCGGAGAATATGGAGTAGTGAGAAACGAAGACGGGGCGTTGAGAGGAGTCCGGTATACGGCAGACAGCGAAGCTAGTCCTCGTCTCATTCACGATGCACTTATGAAGTTCCTACAGCTCAAGTAGAATAAATTAATTTACATTAAACGTTTTGCTCAGTTTCCATGTTGCCATTTTAAAACGATAAACCGTTTTGACTGCTTATTTTTAAGTTCACTATGTTGTTTAAATAAAAGTGTATTGAGACTGAATTAAGTTTTAACTGCAGAAGTCTATTAGTATTAATCTCCACAATCTTATTGATTTCAACTGGTTTTTGTCTATAAAACTCTCGCGACCTCTTGGCTTCCCGTCGCTTCCGTATTTTCTAAGTCTGATTTCATCGCTTTCTGACCACATAGGCAAAAAACGATAACACTTATTAAATAAAGTCACTGGGGTAAATAAAATGCATTTGGAGAACAAAATTCCTTTAATTCGTTATTTAACACACCTTAAGCCTTAAAGTCGAACATCTCGAATCGCTTATAAATATTATTAACCATTATATTAAAATTTTATTGTGTATTATATAAACCTAACATTTTCATTGGAATATAACATTTATGAAAATATTGTAATTTGTTATTAACATTACATTGAATTTCGGAACAAGGTAACAATATGTAGATAAACTGCTAAATAGATATGTTATTTCTCAACAAATGCAATATTAGAAAGAGAATGAACAGTTATTTTTTGTAGAATCCAAATATTTGAACAATAAAAACATAAATTGAGACTATTATTAAATATGCTTTTACACACTTATTAAAATACTAGGCATACTCTTATATGATATTGGTGCCATTGAATACAAGTGATTAATCTTCGATTAACTAGCCGCTACATGAAACGCTCATTGAAAAATTCATATTTCATCTAACTCTCTCTACTCTCTTTCTGCTTTGTAACGAGTCGTTAAATCGATGGCAAGCGATCTTTATCGTATCGTATTACTTACTATGTATTATTACTACAAACGTGTCGAGATTCTATAAAAGTTATTAACACCTTAAGCATCGACAACAGTTTGTGCATGAACAATTAACAATAAAATACAATATTCCGTGGAAGCACATTTAAAGTTAAAAAATGTTAAAACCCACCGACCTCAGCCGATACTAAACTATGATTAGTTATTGTACCTTCATTCTACAGTAATAAACAGATTATAAAATAAAATAGAGTGCCGAGTTAAAAATCTTAGGAGTAGGTTTTCAACAGAAACCTTAACACTTAGGAACTTACTTAGGCAAACTACTAATCATATATTTTTATTCTTACATTTTGCAAAACCTCTCCTTGCCTTTGCCAGCAATTGCATTAGTTATCAAACACAAAAATCATAAAAAAGTGAATTATTTAATTATAGTTAAACCGCATTTTAATAAGATATGAATTTTACGTAGACATATACTTTCAATCACAATGCAAGGCTAACGCTAGATACATTTTTAACTAATTAGTTCTTTACTGAACATTATTAAATTAAACAATATTTTATTTCATCTTGCCCACACGCTACCGCAAATTCTTCTTTTAAGTACTTTAAATACACTAACAAAGTTTTTATCAAAACATTTTTAAATTCTGCAAAATAGCCATAATTTTTCGTATAAGAAATGGATTATTTATAAAAAAATTAGGTGTATAAAACAAGTGAAGTATTTATAAAGTTCCAGCTTTAAAATACATAATAAATGAAAAGTAGGTTTAAGTTACATTTTAATTTTAGAAATACAGATATGTATTGGCACTTAACTAAATAATAGTGATCAGAATGTAAAACACTGGGCAATAACCGTATGGTATAAAAAATGATGCAAACAAATTATTAATTGCATCACTTTCATTATTTTATCACAATCTACTATTTTTTTCTTCTGATATCGAACCGTAAAATAAATATGATAATCATTAAACATACCACAACACATCTATACCAATAAATATGCTTAATACTAACAGTGATATAATTATTGACAAGGTAACATACGCGTCAATGAGAAATATTTAGATATTTGTGGCAGTAATCATTGTGTGAATTTAATTTTTGATGATTTTGTACGATTTACTTATTAATGAAATTGACTAATTTTACACATGATTACGTTTAGCTATTTGGGTTTTTCTAAGAACCAATGCCAACAATTATTCAGTAATTTTATAAAATGTATCATTCGAACTTAGCAATACTTTCAACGAAATTTCTCTTAAAATAAAAACTTAAAACCTTCGTTTTACCTTATCCTTGTAAGGTACATAGCAAATATGATATTTTAGTCGTAAGTTTCAGACTCTTGCTGGACCAGCTTGAATCTGCGTGGACTCTTTACAGCGATAGAACCATGTCCGTCTAAGGACAGACGACCTTTCATCTGTAGGTATCTGTAAAACCAAAATGTGTCAGAAACTAATTTTGTCGCGTCAACCATTTTATAAATGTACTCACCTTTTAATGTGGCGAGAAACAAGTTTTGTCGGACGTTGCTGCCACTCATCCAAGACTTCCTTTGGAGCTAAAACCTAAATATAAATAAAGTAATTAAGTTTATGCGCTCTTTGGTAGGCGATAAGCCTGTTCCTGGAGACATATACGTGTCAATAAGTGTAGGTATGACTAGGTACAATGCAAGATTTACAAAGCGGCATCATGTGTTTTTGTTGTGTTTGTGTATAGGCTATTAAAAATTACATTTATCTTCTAAATTAAACATTCCGGGGTTTTATCGCTATAGAACTTGTACAACGGATTATTTCCTAATATTTTAACGCCATTTTTACAAATAAACATATATTCGCTTTATGAATATCCGGTGATAACAAAGTTACCCATCAAAACTACCGTCTTGTGATACCACACCAAAGATAATGTGTAATATACCTGATCTCCTTTCAATCTGTCCAATAGGGTGACGCAGATGACAGCTGCCTTAATACCAGCATGATGAGTAAGTGCTGCGAAAGCCAAAGACTCCATTTCTATATTCACCACACCCGATTTATGAATACTCTCCAAATATTCCATTTTATCATTTTCTGTGAAGTCGCAGAAGGCACCGTCTAGACGACCTTGACCTGAGTCAATATAAAATTAATGAGTATCTATATTATTATTGACAAAGGAGGCTAGTAAAATTGGAAACGTGCTTAAGACAAAAAAGACTTGTAAACCACCATAGAAGCCCTTTGACCTAAATTCTTAGTTGCCTAGATTCTCTCTAATTTATTGATTATTATAAATTCCGAAAAATACTATATTTATAATATTCAGATAAAATATAGGCTCTTTGAAAATGACCCAATTATTCCATTGACGCAGACAAAAAACCATTTATCCACTGAGAAAAGGCAGGTCAAGGATTTTTTTAAATTGAAACGCGTGCGTGCATTTAAAGTAAACATATTAATAGGATCATCGTATGTTATATTACTTATCGTTATAGAACAAACGGGCAGGCCTCATCTGATATTTTGTCATAGGTAGTCTATTACATTGTCAAAAGCCTCGAAAGTGCGTTGTCAATACATTTTCTTTTGAAATAATATATATGCACATCATTAAAACTATCTAACAAACTAAGGATTACACCTTTTACGCAGGTGTTACGTTTTTTTTTGCTTTTTACCAGATCTGTCCATTGCCTCTACTTTAACATATGCTCTCGTTATTTAATCATTTGAGGCTTATCCAATGCATATATGTTATGAATTAAGGAAAAATCTGATAAATTTTAGACGTTTTATTATATTACCTTCATAAAAATCGTAAGTGCACATAGTTTTGCCTGTCACTGTGTCATAAGGATCCTCGGGATCTCCCATGGCCTTGAGTTCCCGCGCAAGTCGTCTATCCAATTTTGCTGGTCTTTGAAGTGTCTTCCCAAGCACTGTCTAAAATAGTAATTATTTTAAATTAATATTTTACCTCACATTTGCTAGTGAAGTATATTTAAAAACTATGTAATTGACGACATTACTAAAACCATTTCATAACATTTATTGAGATCTTGAAACAAATAATATATTTCAATCAACTTCTATTAATGACTACTAAGTAAATAATAAGTGTTAAAGTTTATCTGAAATAGAACTTTTAGTATTCATACCACGATTACCCGGTTACTTTGTTAATAATCTCAATAAAAACAATAGTAATAATGCTATTACTAAATATATAATTCATCTTTCAATAAAACACGTTCAGTTATAAAGACCTTTAAAAAATTGCGTAGGATATATACAATCACTTTGCGAAACGTCGGAATGTTATCGATGGCCCTGGCACTGAACTATACAGTATGTAATGACGAATGTAGACCAGTTGAAGTAAAAATGTCTGTATTTAGTGTAACGCGATATTCATCACAATCTAAACGAGGATTGATTTTCTTATCTCGATAACATAAAAGCTTGTATATAACTGATTACGTGTAATGGGTTTTGATTACTATATTATGTACCAACATAGTAAGTACATATATAAATCATCGTTTATATATCTAAACGTGAATCAATATTTGTGTACAATTATCTATTTCATACAGGAAGATACAAAATAAGTTGTGCTGTTTAAAAGTTATATTTGTCTTTAATATTATTATTTTTTATTGCTTATTTATTAATTAGGACAATTAAAATATCATATTAACCTGGATTGTACTAAAAAAACAATTTAGTTTAATGGTTATTACTATTTAAAAATAAAGTTTTATGTTTAAACAAAATCAATATTTAGAATTTTGTTACATATCCATTGCACTCCCTTTGCCCCGCATAAGCAGTACCTGTATCCCTCTGACGCAACACCATTAAAAAAGAAAGCGGACAAAAGATACCAATAGCTTTGATCGGATACCTCAGATCAGACCGGCCAAATTCTTAACTAGTAATAAGTCTATAATATAGATTATTTGTTATGCACCTCATATTGGGCCGATCAATTATTGTACTAATTTTATTCAAAAAATATCATTCCGTTAGACCATCCTATTTTTTTATTAGTAAACCATAATTAGCTATTAAGTTATTTTCTTTTGTGTCACTTTGCAAATAAATTAATGTGATATTTGACAAAACGTCCTTTAACCAATCAGGGAATTTAATGCATTTATAAATAAGATTAATTAATTATATTTAATAACCGTAAAATCTTACCAATTCAAGGACATTACGAAGTGCTCCATCGACGACTTCCTCTGAAATAATCACTGTACCGCCCTCATGGCCGATTCCGCCACAAGTCCCTATCCTGAAGAACACCGGATCCCGAACTTTAGCGTGGTACATAAGTTTTATGACTTCGTGGAGTAGAATGCCCACTGATGGAATTCCCATACCGTGCTGCAGGCAAGAAGTTTTAGTTTAAA
The DNA here is from genome assembly GCF_905147105.1 of Pieris brassicae. Classification (NCBI taxonomy): domain Eukaryota; kingdom Metazoa; phylum Arthropoda; class Insecta; order Lepidoptera; family Pieridae; genus Pieris; species Pieris brassicae. The sequence goes on along the minus strand of NC_059666.1, from coordinate 17,897,147 downwards.
GTATTTTAAAAGATTTTACGCAATAAGTTAATTTCAAAATTAAATAATTTATCAGAAATCGAGTCAAAAATATTAAGGATTGTCTCACTGTTTGTCTAAAGTAGTTTTACAATTAGTAAACAGTATTTTTAATACGAAGAAAATTAAGAAATTAATTCACGAAATTTATATGTCAATTTGTTATTTTTAAGTTTATACATAGTTTATGTAATCATTTCTTTAACGAAGAATATCCTCTTGAATAAATGCATCCCACAATATAAATCATTGACTGTACTCAATTACATAATATATAAGACGATCAAGTCAAGACAATAAAGATGCTCATTTATCCCAATTGAAAATATTAGTGAGATCGAATAGATCAAACATTAAATTAGTCATACGTAGATTTATAAATAGAGGACATTTAGAGATATGTACTTAAATTTAACAATCGCGAAACTAATTATCTATCAAATATGATAGATAATTAGTTGATATGATACCAAAATCTATGTCATCTTCTATATCAATAATATAATAATTTAATATAAAATATTAAGTGTGAGCAGTGTGATTAAGAGTGAACGGCGGCCCTCAACTGAGCGTATAAACCTCGACTGTACATTGTACAACAATGTCTTTTTCATGCTATGACAATTACACTATTGGGAAATCATTCGTCTGAGCTACCAAAATAGTCGCGATTTTTCAAGCACAATTTGCTAATCAGATACACATCGTTACTTGCAATGTATAAAATAAAAAATGATCATATACAGTTAAAGGGCAAGATCGATAGAATAGCTGTACTTCTTTTTAATAATGTTTGTTAGTACTTCGTTAAGTAAGATTTAAGTTGGGTAGGTTTTATGTGGAGTACACAAAATTAAACAATGATAGCTTCACGGGTGACTTTGAAGAATAAATTAATTTGATACTTACACTTATAGACAGTACAGGTCCCACTTTATACATAGAGTAGCGGTAGGAAAAATGACTGATGTCCTGCAGCGTAGTTCCGCATGGCAATTTGTGACCAATTTCTGCCATTATGTTGTAAGCAAACTGCTCCATTCGCTTGGGAGTTCCACCCATACAGACAAACTGAAACAAAAAATAATTTGACCCATGGATTTTAATCAAATGTCTATTGGTAGGATTTCGAATTTTGTTGACACTTCAATCAACTTCACACTTTTGTTGACACTTCAAAAATAGACATTGTTTATCCATAGCATTTATTAGTAAAAAAATCAAAAGGATTCCGTTTGCCAGATGTCTACCACACATCATCAATATAAGTTAAATAGTGTTAAAAAATATAAATGTCTAAGTCTTTGTCTCGTCTTTCTCACTTCACGTTTTTTGTTGCCCAAACGTGTTTAATTATCAGGTAGTAAAGTATGTTATATTTCACAATACAAATAATACCTTAACATCCCCAAACATCTCGACCAAGTCATGGGAGCCACTTCCCAGCGCCAGGTGGTACAATATGTCTTGATCCATGAGTTCGATATTCGGATTCCGGAGACGCACCGAGCCATCGGGATACCTATATATATAATATATTATAAAACAAGATGAATACTTTCCATGTCAGAATAGTGGTGTATAATATTTTTTTATGATAACGTAGGTTTTATCATATCAATAATAATATATAAACAATAATATTATTATAGATAACAGTTTTATATTAATACAAATAATACAAAACAATTTATGTATTTCATAATTTAATTTGCTGTAACTTTTTTTAACCTAATATCTGCATCCAAATTGTTGACCTCCGGGTCATTTTGAGAAAATTCCTCTTCGTAAGTCATTCGATGTGGCTGATGATTTGAACTGTTCTGGGAGATTCCATTTTTCTCACCATTATGTTTGAGGCCAGTTTCAACGGCCGCTCCATTTAAAGGCATATTTAAATAGTGAAGCTGTAAACATGCAATTAATAGAGATACATTTTTTTATATTTATTATAACTTAAATTAAATAAAGTTATTTTAAAACAGAAATATAAATATCTACTTGTGCTCTCTCTAATACAATAAAAATTTATCTAAATAGCCGAGAAGCATAAATTATGTGTGCGTTTGGAAATTATGTAAGTGATGATTTAATTTACAATTAATTGATTAAACTTTAAAGATCTTCAAAATTCGATTGAAAATATTAGTTTTACGAATTAACAATTCTATTTAAGTTGTATGTTTTCAAATATTATATATTCAAGAACGTGATAAAAAAGCTGACTTAAAAATAAATGCGACATGAAAATACGAATAATATTTAGATATTATTATTAGATATTATTATACTTACCCACTTGTTTGATCGTAAATAAATCCACCGCAATCGACGTGTTGTTACGGAGAGCACAATATGAAATGTGGTTAAACAGCTAGTCACTTGTGATTATGTTATTGTGGTACTGTGGTAACCATACACACTTACAATGTGCTCGTCGAAAACACAAAAACAATCATTTGTTGTTGTATGTATTTCTTTGAACCTTTGAAAATTACGAGAAACGAACATGTTTTAAGTGTATTCTTTGTTTTACTCGAATTTATTGACGAATTTGGTCTATATGGATGTAAAATGCTATAACCCAATTAATGAACTTGTTGTTTATATAAAGGAAAGATAAATTATATTGCCTATAGTGTCAATAAGCACTGTAGTTGTCAATTCTTTATGTAAATGATTGAAATGTCCCTATGGCATATTTTATTCAATAGCTTTTTGGGTTAAAACAAATAAAAGACGACGCAGTATAACATATACAGACTAACTAACCAAGCTGTGCTTCAGGTCATCAGTTGATTAAATACCAATTCCAATCAATACTGTTTAACAAGATTAGAAGTAGGTATGACACAGTTACGTAGGTATCTGAATGGTGGACAAGATGTGGAAATTAAATTTAAGTTTGGTAGTACAGTAAGTAATAAATGAATCTAACGTTTATAAAACATATATGACATCTAGAGGTCGTAATTTACGTGATAGTCGATAATGAAGTGTTTAAATCTTAACTGCGTATCACAGCATTTTTGTATATAAGATGTTTTGTAGATAAGTGTCTAAATACGATATTCTTTAAACACATTCGATTACGTATTTATGTAAAACGTTACTTGCGTCGAAATATTTATTATATGAGAAAGTTTATACTTTTTTAACTTAAAAATAAACATATAAAACACTCAATAATGTTATCATTGTAGTAAATTACGGCTTATATGTGTTTGAAAGATATACCAACCTTATACGATTCCTACTTGAATTAAACTAGGTTAGAAGCTAAATGGGGTCAAGTCAAGTTCACCTAGATTCTAGTATTATGACTAGTCTAGATATCTTATTGTTTACTAAATCTAAAATGTAGTACTATAATTATGGGATATATAACTTAAAGTTAAATTAATATATATGTAGAGTAGTATATCATATGCTTGCAACGTCTGCTTATATAGTTGTAGTATTATATGTTGTAAAAGTATAAATAGTTCAAGCTTAATAATTTTCGATTGTTCATACAGCGATTCGTGCTTCAAGATTTGAAGGTCGTTATCATTTTACAGCTTTTAATATTGCTTCCGATAGCTTTTTCTATTGATTAACGTGATTCTGATAAAACTGAATTACTCACTCGTCACGAAGCTCATCAGTATCGAAGGACATCGTTGTATGCAATCACTACACTAGATTGTAAGATAATTATCTAACTGATGGTGGATCGATGAGTACAGAGAGCAAACTGGTGCGCGGATTGCGGGGAGTCGCCCTGTCGCCAGGGTGCGGACAATGCGTGAGACTTGCGCAGAGCGCGATAAGCTTTCCACCTTCATATATAACAGAAAACTGAACGCTAAAGCAGTACATTTTATATAAATATATTTTTAATAGACTTGAAACGGCTAACGTAGTTATTTTTTAAAACAGTTTGTACGGCCATAGCATATAAAATTATCTTGTAATATATCAGTTTCTTGGCACGTTCGTCTAAGACTAAGACGCATTGTTCTTGTTCTTTATAACTGTAAATGATCATATCAATGAAATTACCTATTTATTATAATTTATCGTTGCTTAATTACAAAGCCATCCGGTAACTTGATTGATTAATAATTAGAAAGGCAACACGCGGCCGTGTCACTAACAAGTGATCTAAGTAAGGCGAGGCTATTATATAGCAAAAATAATAATCATTCATAAATGAGGGTTTTCATACTGGGGCTGTAAATTATATATTAGGTAAAATTTCAAATAATACAAGAATGTCAATGCGCAACATTTTATTAGGTTTAATCCACATATACACACGAGATTGAAGTAGTTGAAAAGCTATACTACCATTGTTCCTCAGAAAATATAATTATCTTGCTAACAAAATGACTAATCTTATAACCTAAATAAATCAATTGAGATTTTAAAGCTACAACAAAAATTAATCTAAATTAAACTATAGAATATTGAACTTATTAATCGGTAATTCATTATTAGAACCAAAACTAAAATTCGGTATTTCATAATGAATAACCGAAATATATGAGAATATTTGATTATTTAGTTTGCAATTTCATTAAAAAATCACTGGCACGACTAGTATTATTATTAATAATAAATTTAGGGCTGGAACCTAACTTCACCTATAAATAGTGGTTTACTCGGTTAGATGTAGACCATAAACTCGTATGCCTGGGTTTATAGGTAATCAACATACCTAAATTAGCATTCAGCCAATTATCACAAACCATTATTTAATAAAATCATTAATAAAACCCTCACTAGAAACTATGAAATCCGATTAGTATGTGATGCACTAAAATCAACTTGTTTAAAGGGATAAAAATATTGGGATTCACCATACATGTACGTTCAAAATATAACAAAAAAGGCGGCAGATATACAGAGGTGGCAAGAATTTAAGAATTCTTAAACTTAATACTTAATACTTTTGTATATCTACCACACAAAAATTGAATTTTAAGTTTTATAGTGTGATGAGTGACAAAACAATAAATGAAAGATACAGAGCTGTAATGAAGCCGGTCATAACTTCCGCCTCAGCAGCTGTATAAATCCGCAATTTGTCGAGAACCGCAGACACCTAGAAGTAGACTAGTACTACGGCAACAGGCAAAAACCTACCACCTACATAAGAGGTGAAAATGCACTTCAGCACGGTATCCAAAAAACGGACGAACTAGCGAGGAACGCGACATAATTCTCCAAGACAAGAACGGCATACGGACTTTCCTTTGTTCTAATAAAAAAGAAACAATGACCTATCAGCAGATACGGGTAAGCCTAGGTATTGGTATGAGTAAAGTTCAAAAAATATTACACGAACATTTAAGCGTCAGGAAGCTTTGTAATAGATGGATTCCCCATACTTCAACCGACGACCAGAAACACCTTCGCATGGACTGGTGTCGCCAAATGATAAATAAGTTCAACGGCGGTGACTCAAATTCTGTATTTGACATCACAGGTGTTGAAAGCTATATAATATATTGCTACGAACCCGAAACCAAAAGGCAATCAGCTCAGTGGGTGTTTCCTTTCGATCGGCCAACTAAGGTAAAGAAAGGAGGAAGTCGAGGAAAAAAGATGATTGCCTCATTCTTTGGTCGGAAACATCATTTCGCGACAGTTGTGCTAGAAGATGGAAGGACAGTTACTGCAGCCTGGTATGTCAATCTCTGTTGTTGTTGTTGAATATTTGACTATGGCAGGTGTCGAGTTAATGAGTCATCCGCCATATAATATTGACCTGGCGCCCTGCAACTTTCATTTATTCCCAAAAACTAAAGATACAATTCGCTTTACGAGCCCTGAAGATGCGGTGAAAGCGTACGAAAATGCCATAGAAGAGACCCCTAAGGAAGAATAGGACCACTGCTTTTCTCAGTGGTTCCATCGAATGCGACGATGTGTAGAGAGGAACGGAGACTACTTCGAAAAACAAAAGTATTGGCAACTTTCTACATTAAGCCGTTTTTCATTTTCGAAACATTTTCAGTGTTACCTAGGTATTCATTCATACAAATAACCACAATTTAAAATGTCTTTTGCGAGGTTTTTTTGTACAACACTTAAAAATGTAAATAGAAGTGTTTTATGCCTTTTAAAAATTCATTTGAAACAGGTGCATATACAAAAGCCGCTATATCACATCAATTAATGTACATTACAACATAAATGGCAAGAAAAAATAAATCATATAAAATATTGAAGTTCTCTATTACAGTTTTGTATCAAATCCATATTAGGAATGACGTAGACATATATCGAATAAAATCTGCATATTTGCCTAAAAGCCATAATTCGACGTGTAATTTTTTTGTATAACATAATATACAATACAGATTAACACTCCTTTGAAAAATTTACACTGTATTAGCCTCAAACATTTTAAATGGCTTAAACTTGTTTCTCGTACACAATCACTATAATAACAGCAACCTAAATATGTTTAGGAAGACGAAGCGAAGAAGCATAGTCTTTACACGCTTAGATTTAAATAAACTAGATAAAATTATACTTAAATTCTTGAGCATTACTAAGCTTACTTTCGTTAAATAACGTTTTTGATGTCTCATGAGTCGAAATAAACATTTTAACACTGAGTGTTGATTACTGGATTATAAACTAATAACACCACATTCATAAAAAGTAAAGTCTTGCACTCTTTCGTCTCTTTCCCCTTAATTTTAAACCATAAAGTGGTTACCCCTTAAGTCTATTTGAGGATTGAATATCAGACCTAGATCTTTTTGAGGCTTATAGTACGTTAATAATTATTTTTTCATCATAACACGTAGATAAACTTAAGACAGGTAATACATAGACATATATATCTATAACATACCATTAAAAGTTGTTTGTTTGTTTTTAATTATAGTTAAGTTTTTCTAGAATTTTTTTTATTCAGATTTCTATGAAATTTGTGTTCACTGGTGATGTAATGTCGTTAAAACTTAATAAACGTGTCCGAAATATATACTAGCAGTAATAATATTTACATAATTCAGTAACATTTGTCAAGTTCTACGTTGTTCTTTTTAAGTAAATTATTAAATAAAAACTAAATCGGTCTTAAGTGGGTGAAGGGTAAAATTTATAGATTATTTACTTATAAAATAATGAAAGAATACACCTACTCAGGCTTAGTTAATTCCTTGCCCAGAAGCACGATTAATTCAAATCCTGACTGAATCCTAATGTTTGCGTACTCACACACTGTGTAACTTACTAGTTACAGAGTCGAAACATGACATGAAACCAAGGATTTGAGACTGCTCACTATCTGATGCCAGGCTAACGTACCAGAGCCGTAAAAGTATCGTGTATTGGGTCTTAATGATCAAAATTATCGTATCCACCAGGATAAAGACCAGTTTTATATACAAATATGATAACGCCATGTCTCGACTCTGAATCTCTGCGAGCGCTCTATAAATTTCAGCCTAAAAGAAATGACAACTGTGATACCAATTTAGTTTTTATGAATATGTAGGTAAATAATTTCGTAAGCAGAGTATTGTGATAAGTTACTAAACTAATACTGTTATGCTAAAAATCAATATAAGTAGTTTTGTCTAGGGAATACAGCATGCGGCTCTTTGTAGTTTGGGTCCGGTTGGTTGCGATAACGTCGGGCGATCCATACAGCGAACAGCTAAAAAATACGAATACATATAAGAATTGTCTCTATTTCTACATTTTATAAACTGCTCTAGCGGCTATGAAGTTAGCGGCATAGTGTTCAATCAAAAGCGCTTTTTTATAAAGATGTTTTTACGTAATTTTACTTTCTTAAGAGAGTTGAGACGCAGACGCATGTTTAGTTTGCCTTTTTGTCTCATAAGTTCTATTAATATTTTTTTAAACATTATTTTGTATATATATACACAAATGGATTTATCTAAATCTTCATACAATTGATTGTTGATTCGAGTCAATATCACTACATTTTTAACACCACGGTTAGATATCCTTATCTCAATAGTAATAACTCGGATACGCGAAAATGACGAAATCGGCAATATTGACGATTTTATCAGTTATTTACTTAAAAGTTAAATGAATTGCGCACATCATTATATGAGTTTTATCGCGCACTCGACATTACTTGAACATGCTGTGTTTAATAAAAAATGCGTACGCAAATAGCGTCATACGATAAGCAGTAAACTTAATGTATAAATTCGTTAAGATACCTTCATATAACTTATAAAAAACAGTGCCTATACTGTCAATTATAGAACACTTCACGAAAATGAAGTGTATTCATTATTTAAGTAAGCTTGCAGTTATAATAAGAGTGTATACTAAGTACAACTACCTTAAGCCTTTGTAAAGGAGACAATTTATAAAAAAATATAAGTTTAAACCAAAAATTTGTTATATACACAGTAATATTCATCCTTTTTTACATTGTACAATGTATTTGGAACTATTTCGTTATTCAGGCGAATTTATTACATTGTCAGCTAGACACTATAATAAATTCCCGTTTACATCGGCCAAAATTTTATTTTTTTCTAAAAAAGCTTTAATCTACTCGCGTAAACCAAAGGCGTAATTGTACTATGGATTTCTAAGCGCAACACATTAAACCACATGCGAATGTTAGTAAAAAGTGCATGCAAAAGTTATGTTACACGAAACCATTCCACCTTTGATTAGTCCATAAAGCATTCAAAGAAAGGCGCTAGGATTAGCACGAGGATCCTTCTGATTGCGATACCTTACAGTCAACCACACACCCAGAAACTGCAAAATCCATTCCAAAATTCCATATTAGTAAAAAATTGCTGTTAAACACAAACATCTTGTTAGCTATGTAGATTTATTTATAATTATAATTTATTTCAGATATTTATTTCGTTTCTTCGTTAAGAAATGGTATATTTTATAGAAGGAAATAATCATATATTTTCGAAGATGAAGTTGGAGTTGAGTGATAATATGAACAAGTAATTGCTTTTTGGAAAAACAGAAACAAATCTCAAATAATTAAAATTAATATCATTTCATGAAAATTGTCAGCATCATTTTGATAAAAAACCACATGTGTATTCTCTACTAACTAAACTAAAAAAATATTGGTTAGTAAAAGATATTATATTATTATTATATCTACCGTAGAATGTTTTTTTTTACATTTAATCTACAGGACCATTTCCGTATACATACAAATACTTTTCTCTTGTGGTCACCGATTTTAAACAAAAACAATTCTGTTTATGGGCACTTGAGATTCGTTACTACCACAGTGTGCCTGACTTGTTTTTTAAATTACATGCCTTTCACAATTAAAAGTACACAGAGAATTCATTATGTAGATTCATTGTATAGCTTGCTGATACAAAGATAATTTGTAATCTTCTATAAATAAAATGACAATGAATTGTTAAATATTTGAGATAAAATCTGTGTAAATAACAAAGATACTCTTATCATAATATCTGACACTATTGATATCAAGACACATAATTTATCAGAGTTAGAAAATACCCCTTAAAATCTTGAGTATCGAGATAGGCCTTTACCTAACATTACTACCTGCCTACTATACTACTACTTAAGTAATTGGTTAAGGTAAAATGAGCCATTCCTCAACTGTATTACATGTATACATGTAGATAACTACAACAATTCTGGTAAACCATAATCTATAAAGATTATTTACCAGAATTCAGCATCAACAGGTAACTAATACAAAACAGGCTCTTATTACCTAGAAGTGCAGATAGTAAACACAAAATAATTTTATTTCCTCAAATTACACAGTGGGGCCAATAAGTGATACTATGCGAAATAAATTAACTATGTTACCTCAGTAAAGCTGAAGAACAGTCCAATTCCACCACACAGTTTAAATGCATAATCTATTGTTTCCTTCAGCTTCTCCATACATGGCTCACATTTACATTTATCTGTGATTGTCATGTGGTTACAGCAATTTCCCTGAAATAGACATATAACTTAATATACAACATAGATAAACAAAACAAATATTTAATATATATATATATATATAGCAGAAACTTATAATAAATCATAAAAATCCTATCTAACTAGAGATTTTCCTTTTTAATGTACGCAATTGGCTCTAGTTTATTCAGATAAAGAACAGTTATTTAAAGAAACTGCTATAAATCTAAAGGAATTAAGTTTTCATACACAATAAGAGCAACAACATACTGTTTTAATAATGGATTATAACTTAAAGGGTATGTTTTTTTCTGCCAAAACATTTTATTTCAACACATTCTTTGTAAAGTATTGATTCCGAATTTAACATGAGAAAGCAATTAATGTTAAATAACATATTCAAATTGTCCATCATATTCTATAACAATTTCAAATTGTCTTACATCAACAACAGCACATGAAGGGTAATCCAAGGTGGCATTTGGTGCAATTGCTCTGCTTTTAAAGCTGCAACATTGGAATCTCTCCTGCACCTGCTCCTTCATATCCAGGTCAACTGAATTCCAACCCTGTACATATAATTTTACAAATGTGTAGTAATGTAAAAACAAATGTGCTTTTGCTCAGGTAAAATGATAATACCTGTTGTGCCAGCATCTCCTGCTGGTCAGAATTAACTCCAAGACAAGCACAAGCAATGGAAAACTGCACCAGAAACAAAAGAAATAATATGACCATGTACTGTTAAATATTAAGAAAATAGATTGATATTATTTTAAGACAGATATAATTAGCATTAAATGTCTCATAGTGAAGTGAATAATAGTAAAACTATTATCACACTTATCTATTGGTATATTTATTACTAACCTAAATGACAATCTCTAATTATACAAGATTGAATATGTTAAAGCTCTCTGGAATAAAAATTGGACTCATTTCTATGTGTGACCTTAAGCCTCGTGAATATTTTAAGTTACATGTTATCTTATTACAAAATATATTGCCTCCTATCCTATCCAAAATACCTATCTCCCATTAATTTCTGGTTCGCTAAAAGGGTCTGTGGAAACTGACACATTAGTGCCGATCTCAGAGGGTGTACTTGGTTCATAAAAAGGATACAAAGAATAACATGACTTGATGATGCTTCACAGCACCAGCTAAACCCAGTAGTGATATTAGAATTAGTAAAATTCCACAAGCCATTATCCCTCCAACTATAGGTAAGGTTGTTAAAGCTGAAGCCTGGCCATATACAGCTACGGATATAAGAATTGAGGCCACAACCTGTTAAATAATTTTATAAAGATTATTAATATTAACAACATACATATAAAAGTAGGATAAAATTATCACTTCTTACCACATAGAGAATGTTTAATGCTATAAGAGCATTTTTAGAGCACGTAAAACCTCCACACATATTGAACTTGACTTTCACTTAATCGCTTATAATATATTATTTTATTATATGTTACGTGTATGAATTAAATACAACTCAACAATGTACCCCTATTATTTAAAAATAAACTGTCTTAGCTTATGACAAACTAATGACTGATTTATAAATTTAATTTATTTTATGAAAATGTTTTCGAAAAGCTTAACATGAAAAATTTATCATACTTTATCTGTTATGGAAATCAGAGTAAACAGAATTTTCTTCGCGAATAAAAAGCACAGACTAGATATTATTAGTAAACATCAAATAAGAAAGCCGCAGGCAAAAACAAACTTTTCAAAGATAATAATTAAATTCACAGAACAACATAACAGACTACCAAGAAAATATAAAAGCAAAATGTATATGCGTGCCGCACACTCACAGTAATACAAAGGCATAATTCGAGAAAGAGGACGCGTTTAAAGAATTTAAATTGTTTAACTGGTTTTGGAATAAAACTCTTATTAAAGTCATAATTATTATATATATTTATTTTTATTATTATATATTATATTTATTTATATAGTGACACTATAGGAAATAGTAATTTATATAACGATTGATTTACAGTGCTGCGCAAGTACATTTACCTAGCTTTTGTTATCCCTTATTATTCTCTCTCAGCACTAACTTCAGGAGAATAATATTTTCTGCCCTTAGTATTTAAAATCTCAGTTTTCCAAAAAATTCAGATAGCCCTTGTATTACTACGGGAGCAATGTTATCATTAATTATACTCAGTCACTCATATATGAAAACAGGTACATAATACTTAAAACGGGTAGTTATCTGGGGCTTGAGAAAAAGTCATTTTTCGACAGGCGTGATCCATTAACGCCAACCTAATTTGTATGAAAATTGTCGGATGACGAAGCGTGAGCTGTCGTGTATTTATAATATAGCAGAATAACGTTGGCAGAGTTACAGATAGAAAAAATAAACAACACGTCGTGGCTTAATATGAGCTCTTATTGCGAGTCTAGAGACAGGCCTACCGTGAGCTTTTTAAAAAATATCCAGTTGAGATGCTTAGGTTCCTAAATTCAATAGAATTTTCTCGTACTATGGCCGCATATGAGCTGAAACATATTGGCATCGCAAAACCGAACGAAAGAACGATAATTTTGTTTGAGGTTTCTAAATAAGTTTTGAAATTTAACTATCAAATTTGTTTCTTATTTAAACAAAAAAAGCAGATTTATCTAATTTCCGAGTAGTTCAGCGTCAGAAAGGTTTTTAAAACGAACTCGAACGACGAACATAGCATATTTCTATACGGGCATTTTAAGGAAAGTATATAACAACTAATAACACGATCAAAGCTAGATTTTCCGAGATTCTCATCAGCGCAATCTAATAATCTACATTAACATTTTTTTATATAAAAAACTAAGAATGAAGCCTACCAGAATCTATTTATTAGTAATTTCTAGTCTTTATTTTATTTAAATTATGTTCTTAAACCTTTAAATAATTATTTTTCTATATGTAATGTACATTTAAAAACGACATGAATCGTGTGCGTCTCACAGATGTAAGGTACACTCTTTTTAAGTGTTTTATGTAATTAGATGATTAGAATGAATTACAGGGATTACCATCATTCAATAGCTGTAATAATATAATTGCTTCTGTACTGTGAGATACAAAGTATTCATGTTTTTGTATAAGACATTGTATTGCATGTACAGTAGGGCCACAGTAATTTTTAATTCGAATATTTGACACAAACATCTCTTGCATTATAGTTTTTAGATCGATACTTTGTTGATGTTAACTGAAATATAGATGACGCCACTAATGTAAGGGATTTTTGAAAGGACAGATTTGAGGTTGGTTCTTAAGATATAATTTGTGCATTATTTAGATCTTTTAAAACATTATATAGATCCTATAATAATATATTTTTAAAACATATTTTTAACATACATATATCTAACTATTTAAACAATCATGTCTCTAGTAGCCCTTCCTCAGGATCATCAGCCTTTAATATTTTTTCAAAGAACTGCTTTCTATGCACTAATGCGACATGTGGCTGTCGTAGTCTGTAATTGACATTTCCTTTCACAGTGTACTTCCTCTCCCCTTCTGGCCCCATTAATTCTCGCAAAACTTGATTTCTTGCCAAAAGTTTTTCATAAAAAATTACACCACTTTCAACATATTCTTTTCCAAGTTGAACAAGAGCTTTATCAGTACTAGTCTCATAATGAACTTCTGTTGCATCCTTTAACAGGAAATAAGTCCCTAATCCAAACAATCCAGTAATGGAATATAGCATAGCTCTCATTGCAACTGGAGCTGCATATAAATTAAGACGTTTGTTTAAGTACATTGACAAATTATATACAAGAAAAACTGATATAAAAGGATATGAAGACTCAAACATGACTTTATTATTTTGAGTCATCAATATTTCTCTGCAAATTGCAAATTCCTGCACTTTATCAGGAAGAATTAATGCTTCTCCAAGTTTTTTTCCAACTTCAGATGAAAGGTCAACAGGTTTCTGATTAACCTGATGAAAAAATTAAGATTAAACAAGAGTAACCAGGAGAACACAATATATGAGAATAAAGTTTTTGTTGAAATGGACCATAATATAGCAAAAATTAATTTACATTTCAACTTAAGTAAATTCGTTTTAGTTTAAAAACAATCTTGCTTTAACAACTAATGATATACTTTAGTAATGAATAATTATTTTTTTTATTATGTACTTGTTACTTTACACAGAAACAGAGAAGATAGATTCTCAAGATGATCTAACAAGATGCCTAGAAACTCACCTGAACATTATCTTTAGCTACATCATCTAAATTATTATAATTGAAATTTACTGGTATACCAATTAAAACACCAAATCTGGAACCTGTACTACCTGAAATAATAAATTGTTTGAGTCTTTTTCCAATTTAGTAAATTTGTAAATAAAATGTAAAAGACACATAACATATTTTTTTTATGTATTACTAAATATATAGTTTAGTATTTATTATTCTAAAAAAAATATTTAAAAAATGCAATACAAGACCAAGACCCATATGGGGTTGATCACCAGTGGATTAATATTTATTAGTTTTATATGCTTAAGCTATACATAATATATTGTTGTATGTTATTCAAATTTTATATTAACTTGTAATTGATAACAGAGGACTTACCAGCATGAAACAAATCAAATCCAAATACAGTAAAAGGTTTGAATAATTTTCTTTGTACTTCAGGTACGTTAAGGATATCTAGACATCTCTGATACCTATCGCGAAGATTTTTTGTTAAATCTACTGGTTTCCCTGCACTGTAAAAAATAAAAACAAGTACATAAAAGCAAGGTTATATAACCAATTATGTTCATCGGTTAGAATAGTTTTAAAATAAAGGCAAAACAACTATTTTAATTACCTGTAGTAATGAACAAACTCCCTGTATTTATCAATTAAAAATGTGTGAGGAGTAAATCTTACTGCTGTTAGAGCTAGGCCGGTTCCGGTCACAACCATAAAAGAGAATTTTCTACCCTGGTCCGTTAAAAACCAAGATATTGGTCTTCGGGTAGTCATTATCTTCAGAATCACAAAAAAAAATAATTTAAATATTATTCATAAAACTAGATATTAAGTTATAAATAAAAATAATACAGACCAGATTAGTAAACTATGAGAGTTCAGAGCACACAAAAATGACAGCTGACTTATGACAGCATTAATGATTATTTTTCACTCTGAATTTTAAAATGATAATAAAATTAGAAATCGCATTAAAGAAACTGCTTAGATAACCGACGTGATGTAATGCATATAAAGCAGACGTCAGCACCATTCTCCTCGCTTTCTGTTGACTTTACATTACGGGCTAAATCCGATCAGAATGCTGTTCATCACCAGAATGGAACAGATAAGCCGGGCTTGCTCTTTCTCACCGTGACCCAAATTTGCACTTCGACACTTCCTTCCTCTCCTACCTTGATAACAACATTCCTTTATACCTCGGGCTGGAGTGTGTATACATACCCCAGGATATATGCTCTCGTCAACTCGCGATGCTTGAAGGCGTTATCTATTTGTAAAGATCTATCCACTCTTTGGCTGCGCGTAAACTGCGACGACTCGAGAGATGTGCTCTGTACCTACTATTCCCACCAGCGCCTATTCCTTGTACTCAATTGCCTCTGCCCAATGTATACAAGGAGATCACCAGCTGAGCGACCATGGCGAAAGCCGTACTGATAATCTAGTCAGCTGGTGACCCTCTGCATACCTCAGGATCTGGCCGTTAATAATAGTTTCCATTATTTTGGAGAAGCGATTGCAAAATCGTGTTATTTAATTTTTTTATTGCATCTTTACATAACATTTGTGAAAGATACTTATCCCATGGTACATGGATGGTATTTTTACGCAGAAAATAGATTAAATGCAATGATGAGGATTGAAAACCTTCTAAATCAGAAAAATTCGGCAATATAAACAAAAAAATTGTGAAGAAAATAGTTACGGCGTAATCTCAAAGATCCATATGGAGCTTTTTATATAATATGTATGAGATTAAAGTTACGAAACTAAACACTCCATTAATTACTTGATTTACTATAATTCACGTCTTTCAGTGATTTTACATAAACTGTACCACTTTTAATTTAAATGAGGAATGCCCGTGCGGATGTGCTGCAACTTTTTTATTTACTATTCCCTACTTCGACTTGACCATCCCACCTCGGGCAGATGTTCGATAAGCGCTTATAGCAAGATTCTTAAGAATTTGTTTATATATTTCTTAAAAATGTCCATTTTTTTTAAACCTAACATACTATGTGTTATTACTGATTGCTATTTTAGCAATCATTAGAAAAACGTTTTAGAAAATCTGGACCAACTTATGTCAACTTCAAACCAAATAAGCGACAAACATCGATAAATAATAATCGAATATCTTTGAGTATGTTCTTTGGTTCTGATTAAATGAGGTTATTTTCTTTTTATGCGGTTTAAAAATATTTAATTTTACTGTATAATTTACTAATCTGACTAATGAAAGATGACGAAAACGCGGCAAATTAAAAAAAAATAGTATGGTATCCCTAAAAGTTTGATATATTTTGGATTGGAGTGGATTAAACTTCTTGATTTTATTATTTTTTACATTGATAGTAACTGTATTTCTATGAAATTAAATACTAAACGTATTTAGTCTTTTACTATTGATACTTAAAATGACTAGCATTGCATGGAAAACTAAAACTATATTTATTATAAAACACAACTTTATTCGGAATAATCAAAAGCAGAACAAAAACAATCAATAATCATTGCTGTTACACTGTCTCACATTGATTATGAAACTTTCTAAAAATTCCTCTGTAGTCTAGTCCCTTTTTTATATTTATTTTCCACATGTACAACATGATCAGTCATTTTCTTCCACTCTTCTGTTACATTTTCAAATGACTCTTTATTCACTTAGTCTTTGATTAATATAGTTTTTACACATTGAAAGAAAACAATTTTTTAACCGGATTGCTTTTTTTATATATATTTTTTTGCTTGCTTTACAGCGTGCGTGGTCACGGTGACTGAAGACAAAAGGTGTTAAATGTCAAAAGTATCACAGCTGTAGTTCTCTTCTAATTGTGTTATCTGTATTTATTTCCCCGGAGTTGGTATTGACTAAAAGATGATGGGTTTTTGCAGATTAGACTCACAGTGTCCTCTATTTTCACGGATTGAAACAATCAATTTAAATTGAAAATTATGTAAATAATTATAAGTTTATAATAATACAAATAGCTTAAATCCGGTCAAAAAATTGTTTTCTTTCTCTAATCACTTGTTCTAACTGCTCAGCCTCCATACCTGCTCAATGGCATTCAGATCACAATGGTATGGAGGTAGTCTCAATATCACATGACCATTGTGCTTTAAAATTTTATCAGCTTCATATATTGGCTCTGGTTTATACCGTTTTACTAGACATAGCAGTTCTGCTTTTCTATGGTACTCTTCAAATTGAATATTATTCAAAGTAAGCCATTCTCATATCTCATGTTTGTGATTCTGTGTTGCCACTACAACTTTATTTCTATAACAGAATGGTAACTGGCATTGTCCATAACAATTACACTTGGCTCATTTAAATTGGGTAGGAGCTTTTCTTCTAACCACTTATTGAAGTTGGCAGCATTCCTATCATGGTGAAAATCCGATAATTTTTGATTTAGTGCTAAATACTAATAATGAGTTCGGCACAGGACCTTTTTGCGACCCTGCTTGTACAATTATGTACCTTTTTTCAGATGAAAGATTTTCAATAGCCCCACTTGTAGAGGGACCTTGCCACAATTTCGTAGTTTTTATGGACATAACTTTCATCTAAATAAATTATTGGCTTTCTTTCTGCATGTTTCAATGATATAGATCTTAAAAAGTAATGTCTCCAGGCAGATTTGTCATTGCGCTCAATTAAAAAAGAACATTCATATATGTTTTTCTTAAATTCATAGCCATTAGCCAATAATATTTAGCGAAGAGTTTCCCGACATCCAGTAAATCCTATGTTTCTCTTAATTACAGCAAGTGTTCTCATTTTGTGGAAGTGGAAGTTGTTTTCTAACAATATAAAATTCATTAATTTTGTTGCGAATAGCATTCATGTTAAAATTGTCCAAATGGGACACTGTTGGTTTATGAGGTAGTTTTTTTGCAGGTGTACTCCAGACACCTTGATTTGTTGCCCCTTCTTTTTTTTATTATGTGTATTGATATTACACTTATACCTGGAAAAAACAATGAAATGGTTTTCCACACATATTTTTTTCAAATTTAGTTGAAAAGTATTGAATATTTTACCAGTAATGGAAGTGATTTCTTTGATGTACTGGTTCTGGGATTTACCAATAGTTCTCACTATTGCATCGACTCCTTCTACATCCTCCAGATTTCCTGCGAAAGAAACGAAATATTCTGTCAAATAAAACAAAGTTTAGGCTATTATACCTGTTAACTATTCGGAAAAAATATATAATAGAAATGAGTAATTGCATGAAGTATCAAGACAATAAATCATACTAACCCAAGAAATTCAACACCACATGTAAACAATTTTGTTTTTGGTAGAATTCAGGTTCTTTTTCTACTTGCTTTTCTTAGAACTTGGATATCATGCAGAACAATATCTCTCGAACTCCAGTTTTATAGTTTTATTCATATTTAAACACGTAAATGAATAAATAAGAACAAAATAAACCAAAACGAATGTTTGACAACAGCCATATTGAGAAATTGACATTGACATTCTGTGCTGCCATCCGAAAGTTTTCAAATAATTCAATTATCTTCTCTCATTAGCCAGACGGCAGACTCTATACTTACATAAATACAGTAGTTAAATCCAGACGTACAGTCTATTGTATTTTCTCCATTGGTTGACCATTGACACCTATTGGCTTTCAAGAAAATGTATTTCTTGAAAGCCAATAGGTGTCAGATGATCTAGTAACACTGGAAAGACCGCCAAAATAACCAAATGCTATCATAACCTATAACAGGAAAAATACAAATGTTTATTGTTTGTGCTTTGTGTACATAAAAATGTAATTTATTTAGTACAAAAGATGAAAAAAACTCACAAGTTAAATTATGATTTATAGTATTTTAATTATGCTATTAAAAAATTCCTAATATAATTTAATACAGTCCATCATTATTAAGGATCAATTATACCACAAAATTGCTCACAAATGATATAGAAACAGAGACATTAGTGAGACATGAAAGGTTTTATCTATACGTAAAGGACATTAATGTAAATATGCAACTTTTGGAAGAACTAAGTAATTTGCAGCTGCAGTTCCTGGACTATGATTGGGTTCAATCTATATATGATTCTGAGTTCTTTGAATTTGGTGATTTGCCTTCAGAATTTCAAAATGCTATTGACTCTTCTGAAGTAAACTTAACTTTTCAAAATGTAATCTATGCAATTGATGATTGGTTATCTTGTAAAGATAATTCTGATGATGATGCTTCATGGGTGACACTCTCGAATCAAGTAAATCATAAAAAATTATTAGCCCTATTAGGCTATTATATTGACTGTGGAAATAAAAATATATTTCCTACTGAGGCCAGAAATAATGCATTGTGGGCATCTCGGCTCTATTTTAAGCTCCTATCTATTCCTGGATATAAAGCATACCATATTTATCACTCTCAACTGTTTGCCCACACTCTTACTTGTCTAAGTTACCCAAAAACTGTATGTGAAAATGAAGATAACTTTTTTAATCCTAAACAATTGATTAGAGTAGTAAACTCTATTATTAAAGAACTAAATGAGTTTGTCCACGAGTTGAAAACTGTCATTGTGAAACTACAACTTAGTCCAGGAGATATAAACTTTGAAGATATTTTATCAAATCTGATTGATATTACTGGGGGATCAATTGTCACGAAATTGAATATAGGTATGTGGTAAATCAATAATTTGTCAACAGCCTAGCCTTTTTACCAAACATTGCTATTTAAACTACAGCTTCAAAGTTAAGCAGCCATAGCTTTACCTGTAGCTTTTAATTTAACATTATTTTTAAGATAATCTGATAGATTTGATTGATACAATGATTGTGAGTGGATAAAGTCAAGAAAACGTGCACCTACACATTAAAGATTAGACCTTTCAGGTGTTTAGTTGAAAGGCATTAGTATTAAAAGGGTTTTAAATATTTGGCTAATAAAGGTTTACGATATTAATCTATTTATTGTATTATTAATGTTTCAGATAAGATAGAGCTAGCAAATTTATCCAAGGTTGTATATGAAGTTATCGACTTCATACTCTGCACTGCAGATGGGGAACCAGATGCTTTAGCAATTAAGTTATTGTTCAAGGCCATGCTTCCAAAATTTATTGCAGCATCATTAGATCATAAACAAGCTAATGTATGTAAATGTTTTCATTTAGTACTATATTAATCCAAATTATTGTATGAATATAAGATAACTTTTAAGCAACATAAACTCAAGAAATATAAAACGTTTTCATCAACATTTCGTGAAAACCTAGTGTTTTATATTTTAATTCTAATTTATAAATATTTTTCAGAATATTGTAAGAGCGTCATATGTGGCATACTCTGGGCTCATCTTAAGTAAATATGGTAAAACTGCACTTTCCAGTTATGTAATGCTCTTGCAACATTTAACTTATTCCTTGGATGGATTGGTAAGCAGTTTATTATAGATGTATTTATTATGAAGTCCTAATCATGAATTTTTTTATAATGATCACACATATGTACAGGGTTGGAGCCAAAGTCACAGGTGCAATGTCTGTTACTCTATTACACTTGATAAATTATTGGATTAGAGATATATTTATCTATATACTGAATACTATATACTGAAACACTTCAGCTAGTTCCAACAAGGACATGCTAGAGATTCTCCGGGGTCCTTCTTGCTTTCTACTAGTGTAGTACTAAAATACCTAAATAGACCATGGGGCAAACATTTTCTGTTTCGTTTTCTGATACTTTTATTAATCTTTTTAGAAGCTGACCCCCGAGGTTGTCACATTTTAGGGTGTTTCATTCATACTTTTGAGATTAAACTGCCCCATGTCCACATGTTCAAACCCAGCTATCAACAACAAATTTTCCAGTGTTGAACCATGTTGTTAGATACTTGCAGTGTTGGGTCCAGCGTGTGATTCTCATCATTGACATTTACTCTCTACCTACCTTCATTAACATTTGCTCGAACGTTGAAGGAAAACATTGTGAGGCATGCCTAAGACGCTTCTTTTTTTGTTAGTTACTTTACAAAACATTGATGTTGACATTTACCAGATTAAACATAGCTTTAACATTTCATAGGAAAAGGCTGAAGTTCGACAGACACGGATACCATTGGTAGTTGGTCTTATGAGCCTCTTGCCACAGAGATCGTATTGCACCACAGTCAAATGGCTTCTCAAGTTAACAACTACTGCAAAAGTACCTCATCGACAGGTGGCAATGGTATAAAATTGACAATATTCATATATTTATAAGTTCTAAAACAACATGCATGCTTAAAAATACAAGAAAATATGACGTTTACACACATATATCAATCATATTTACACAACACAAGCCAAGTTTTGCGTTGTCTATTATATTAGAACATTGAAATAAAAATAATAAACGGCCCAAATAGTCTTTCCTCCAACTGTCAGTTTGTTCCCTTTGGAGTAGACTTGGGCCGTGAGGTCCTCACAGACGCCAATTAAAGATTTAAGTTTCCGCCTGGTAGATCGGTGAACGCAGAGTTCGCGATACAGCGCGGAAATGCTGCCGGCGTTAAAGGTACACTGCCACAGGGATCAAACTCTTTAAATTTGTTTGAATTTTCCATTTATCAGCCTTGTAACACGATTCCTCTCGACATTTTGCTACACAATACATATGTTACTCACATAAAGTGAAAAAAACCTTGTGTACACGCGTTAGAAGTTATACTTCTTTAACGAAACAAGGTAAAAATCTTTTCAAAAATGTTGTTCTACGTTTGTTTTCTACAACGTCAAAAAACGTCAAACGTCACTAACAATAGAAAAAACTAAAATGTTGACTATAGCTAACTTCAGGGTGTCGGTTCTGTTGTGCGTACGCGCGCATCGTAAAAATTCACTCTCATAATTTTTCCCTAACGCGCCAAAACAAGTACAACTTCAATACACGGGAAATTATAAACTTCAGGGATTTTTGACGTCTATTAACTGGTGTACCGGGTTATTAATTAAGCTAACGGTCTTTATAGAATTGTCATTAAAGAAGCAGATCAGTAGTATTTATTTAAAATGTACTAACTAAAACATTAGAGATTACCTCTTATAGCCTCTTATAAGGAAAAGATTTTTCTTAGGATTCACATTATAACGAACTATGACATCCAACGTATGTCATACATAGATATGGTTAAGCATCGAATTTAAATCTTATTCATATATTATATTAGATTAATTTACCTATATTTAGTACTTAATTAAATCACGTACTCAAAACTGTTTTACATTTTAGTAGTTATAGGTAAATATGATTTATGGTTTCAGGAAATATTAGCTCAGCTCTTACCAAATGATGCAGAGAAACGGAATTCTGATTCAGGAATCGAAAGTCGAAAGACATCTATTGAAGATAATTTAGAAGGTATTTTTAAAGAAATTGTTACTGTAAACTGTGAAAACTTACGTTTTTCATTTTTAATTATTGTGCTAATACCAAAAAAGTTAACAAAAAATATTTATAGTTTTCTTTAATTTCAAGGACATATCATAACAATACTGATACTTAATTTAAACATAAAGCAATAAAGACTCGCTTACTACTAGTTGGGGGCCGTTATATTACGTAAACAGATTTACTGCATTTTATCAAACCCTCTTCAGCAAAAGTATATTTTTTTGTGGGAATCCTGGAAAATGCATTTCATTTTCAAGCATAGATAATGTTTGGGTAATATCTGTAAAAAAAATATAATAAATGTTGAAATAATCACCAAATAAGAAAATCAAAGACCCCCTTGAACGGCCCCTTGCCCAGGGTCATGGTAGAAGCTGCATCTTTTCAAATGCTTTTGGCCTATTCTCTCACACTATGTGCAGAGACAAAATCACTTTGCAACGAGCGTGACCCACTAACGACAAACGAATTTGTATGGGAATGGTCACGTGACAAAGCGTGAGCTAATTTAATTCTCATACAAATTCGTTTAGTGGCAGTGGGCCATTTTTGTTGTAAGGTGATTTTGTCTCAATTCCCTGGAACAATATACTTATTCATATTATGGCTCATAATAATTGTCCCGATTAATTATGTAATTAACAATTTCCAGGACATGATAATAATAAGGAAGCAGTAGAAGATACTGAAAAGGACCAAGCGAATACAATGGAAGAGGACAGTCAATCACAGTCATCTATATCAGAGGTAACGTTGTAAATGGTCACAATTGTATCACCTATACAGATAATTGTCTTGGATGAATTTGGTCACCCACACAGGAGTGTCCTAGCTGGGACCAGCATCTGTAAAATAATGTAACAATAGAATAATTTTTACCTTCTTAAAGTTTTACATATTTGTTTAAAAAAAAACCTTGGGAAGATTTTTCCTCTTTGAGAAACAGCTGCCAGTAGAAGGATTTCCGACTCGTTTCGACTTAGAGGCCGTCAAGAGCGTACCATTTCCTGAAAGATCGGCAACATACCCGCTAGCCCTCGGCGACGGGTGTCTATGTCTATGTCTACCTGCCTGTTCGTTTGCAGGACGCATCTGCATCACGTCCTGTTCATGGAAAAAACAGTTCAACATTTTATTTATATCAAAAAAATTATTTTCAAATTGCCTATGACCATTAAGTCATTAAATTTTATTACTAAGATGTCTCCTCTCCAAATTATATATTTGACGCGATTTCTATTTCTACTCTTTGACATAAAACTTATTTACGCGACTTCATTCACCTATACATAATTTAACGTTTTGATTTATAACCACCAATTGTTGTAATTTAATGTATTTAAATTCGTTAAAGAATAAAATCAGTGGCGGTACCACAACGCCAATGCGTTGCCCTCAAATTTCTGTATCTCATTCAAAATAGTTATTTATTTCTTAATAGACAAGTAGGTGATCAGCTTTCTGTCTTGCACATGCTAATTTTCCTCATCCTCGAGCGAGTATAAAACGAATACATAGAAAGAGTCAGTGGAACGAAAAACACCTTTAGTTAAATATTTGGTAAATAAAATTTTCTTTCCAGTTTGATATAGACCCATCAGAAGATATATCTAGTCTAATAAACCAGCGCCGGCATTGCGTCCCTCACGGAGAAATAGTACGTGCCATATACGAACGCATAAGTGACGTATCAGGCACGCTGCGTGCACGAGCGATCGCCATACTCACAGATTTACTTGGATCTGACCATGATCCCATTATTGAAGCTATGAGAGTGAGTAAAAAGTGATTTATAATATAATAAATCTTCAGTTTTATTAAAGTATTCATTAAATGTTGTATTTACGCTGTGATGAAAAAATATCAATGCTTTTTTGAACATTGTAGACTAACTAGTCTACATAACTATGTGTATGTTTGTGTAAGCAATTCGAAAGGTTAAACTTATTTTTTATAAAGTATTAATATTTGTATAACCTAACCTATTAAAACGAAAAAGTTACCTCAACGTTTCCCTAGTTTTTAGACACTTTTCGTTAATATTATTTGACATTAATTAATTATTAGACAGTTTTTTTTTAAATAACATAAAATTGTATGCGTCATTAGATGTTTCTCTTTCACTGAGACCCAATTTTACTATTAAATTTTCGTTTCTAATATCGACCCTGAGACCAGCTATTAAAATATATAGCTTCGAGAACGATCACAAACTGTTTTTTTTTCAATGTAGTTTAATTGCTAGGATATAAGCGGCGACGGGACTCAGTGTCAGCTTGCGAAAGCGGCCACCCGTTGTTCGTCTGACGAGCGCGCAGTCGTACGCAAAGCGGCCGTTTTGCTCATACATCGGCTGCTCGTGAGAAACCCTCATCCTACACATTATTCCGTGAGTAATTGTTATCCTGTGTGTATCCTATCTACAGTGTGATATTTTTTATGTGATTCTATTGAGTATGTTGAAAAATTATATTATTATGAGTGTAAATGTATGTCTTTATTACGTGAATTTAACTATTAGACGCACGTTAATTAATTATGTAACACGTACGCAAGGCTTTACTCATTTTTATATTATACAGAGTCCTATGAGTAATAAAACGTTAAAGGCGACACGCTAAACGCGCATGCGCTAAAGCGCGTATTGCCTTGGACAACAAAACTTAATAAAGTTTATTATTTCTTATTTTGATTTTGCTTACATTTTTGTTTCTTCCTTGCTTGTTTGTAATTTATATGTTTTAATTTGATAATGGATGTGTAGGTGTGAAATTTGTAACGCTTTATTGTCGTTTTAAAGATGCATGTTTTAGAATATTTTTATAAATACAATAAAATGAGAGATTACTCTCCAGTCCTTACAGTCTCTTAATTTTGACTTCCTAAAACGTCTTATTCGACTTTGGTTTTCCTATACATACATTGAAACATTTTTTACGATATAACGATGACACTACGACTCTGAAAATGCGTAGTCCCTAAGCGTATAAAGAAAGTATCCTTAACTCCCCAGTCAGTATTAATTAAAGTACTAATTCATATCGTTAAAGCTGTTTACACTATGTAAATGAGTATTAGAGTTATTTCGTGTTTATCGGGTTTAATATTACGATATAAAATAAATTTGCAGACCTTAGTATCTCTTTGCCGCGACGCAAGTATCGTGGTACGCGGCGCTGCCGTCAATGCGTTGGCAGATTTAGCGCTGAACAACCCAACTAAACTCTCACTCAACGCCTTCCTGACTGGGCCCATGCACCAATTGTCTGACCCGGAAGCTAAGGTAATATGATGATTTATTCTGTCATAAGAGCAGTGTTGGCCTAGTAGCTTCGGCGTGCGACTATCATCCCGGAGGTTTTAGGTTCGATCCCCGGCACTAATGGACTTTCTTACCATGTGCGTTTTTAATATACAGACGGTGAAGTAAAACTTAGTGAGGAAACCGGCTTGCCTTAGAACCAAAAAGGCAACGGCGTGTGTCAGGCTCTGAAGGCCGATCACCTACTTGTTTATTAGATTGACAAATGAGCGTTAAACAAAAAACAGAAATTTGAGGCCCACACCTAAAAAGGTTGTAGCGCCACTGATTTTTTTTAAAAGATTTCTATACTGTCATACAACAATCTTAAAGATTTTATAGGAAGACTACTAAGCGTTGATTTTTTTTTTCTTTGAAACAGGTCTAAAAAATATTCCATTTATAATTGAAGTTACAAGTGGAATAAAAAAATGGTTACTCTTAGGTTAGATAAGTTCTATTTGCATGGTATACATAAGGGTGTAAACATTTTGTTAAAAAGAAAATTAATAATAATTCAACTAACGTCCGTACTCTATAATTTCCGATTGCAACCCCGACTATTTTGTAACTTATTTCGATATACATAATTCTTTCAATATAAAGGATGTAAATGGTAATTAACAACTCTTATAAGCGGAAATATAATTTAAATTTTATTTTTTTTTATAACAGATACAAGAACAAGTAATAAATCTTGCCCAAGCGATCATAGTTGCGCCCTTGCAAAAGTTCGATCCGGCAAATACGGACGATTGCCTCCCTTGGAGTTTCTTGGCGGGCATTGTTAGGCTTAATATGAGGAAACATCTTCAGAAAGCCTGCATGCTTCTTGTGAAGTCTTCAAACAGTATTAAGTGAGTATTTATGAATTATTCGTAAAAAAAATAATAGCATTTTATAATAAACTAGCGGCCCCCGCGAACTTCGTTTCACCTTAATGTGGTTTTAGTTAGCCTTAATACCGTCACACGAAAGAATAATTTCACCGTATTATCGTCTATAATTTGAATTTGATTTACACTTCGGTCTAAGTAACACGTGGTTGGCTATGCTAACACCGAAAATTAAAAAAGTAGAAATAATTGAATTTCACGGTATTTCGTTTACTACAAAATAAATTTAATTTATACTTTAGCCTCAATAACACGTGGTAAACTTGATATTGAATTGTAGCTTATATGACACGTTTATTGCTTTACCACATCAGTGCCATCTATTGATTACTTACTCAATCCAATCGAAAAGTATCGACATCTGTTAGAATATTTTGGCGTTAACAGATAATTGTGACTGTCAATTAATTATAGACAAATAATTTGCAATAAAATAAAATTGCGACTATAATTACAGATCTAAGCTATCACATCTCTTAAGTTGAACCAGACTGCTCACGGTGTGCCAATTTGATTTAAAATCGGTTAAGTAGTTTAGAAGTCCATCGCGGACAAACATCGTGACAGGAGATTTATATATATTAAGATAGTATTAGAAATTTTGTCCAAACTTGTAACTTGTCATTTTGTTTTTTCACACAATTTAGCCACAAAATGTTTCGAAGATAAATTTAATTTAATTCTCATGTTTTAACAATGCAAAATCAAACATATAACAGTTGGATGAGACACAATACTAACAATAATGTTAGTATTATTTCGAAATTATATTAACGCTTTACGGAATAGTCTATTTAACTATATGAAAAATAATTATTGCGTGTAATTTGTATAAAACATGGCTTAAAAAAGCGGTATGGAATTAAATTACTTGTAAATTTATATTAATTTATGAAAAAATCCATAATTAAAAAGAAATTTTTACATGTCACGTGACACATAACGGCCACAGATAAGTCGAATCGATAATGACAGCATGCCTATTTCTAATCCTTAAACTATCTTGGAGTTTAATTTTCTGGGAGACTTTTTGTCATCGAAAAATAATATATGTATATTAGTGTAATTTAATAATGATAATTAACATGAAAAAGCCCTGACGTAGACAAACGTATCTTCTGATATGGTACGTCGCAGGGATTGATGCGACGCCATCTTACGCCGCTTAGAGAAGCGTTTTGGCGGGTTTTTGAAATTAATAAAATGAATTTTAAAGCCAATATATAACAATAATTTGTGTAGGTCCCATAAACACAAACCCTGAAATAGTTTTGGAAATTAACTATTCAAAAGCCAAGCCCTATTACAACGACTCGTTAATAATACGACAGCTTTTGACGTTATTGGTTTTTAATGTCCCGTACTAGTTTTCTTCATAATTAATTTATCATTCGACGTATGACATACTTGACAGAACGGGCGTTTTGCATAATTACTGTTTCGAATCAAATCCCAAAAGCCATAAATGGCATAAATATATATTAAAAATGTATATTTAATTTCCAGTCATCGTTTAGTTGACCTAGTGAGCACTCATCTTGGCGTGCTGTCAGACGCGCGTGACCTACAAAGCCTCGTGCTATTAACAAGCGTGGCAAGACACGTCGAATACAACGATGTAGCTTTTCTACTCGACTATTATTACAAACTGGCAGGTACAGGTCCGGTAAGTAAAGAAATCTTCATTGTAATTGCCGGCATTTCAAGGGTTTTTTAATTACTTTATTTTATATACATATACATAGTTATTAGGCTACGGGCGGCGGATCGCTAACAAGCGATTTCTTCCAGGCAACTCTAGTTTGGAAAAAAAACTAATATTTAATTTATGTCAATGTATTAATTTCATAAAGAATTGAGCAGTGTTGGCCTAGTGGCTTCAGGGTGCGACTCTCATCCCAGGTCGTAGGTTCGATCCCCAGCTGTGCACCAATGGATTTTCTTTCAATGTGCGCATTTAACATTGGCTCGAACGGTGAAGGAAAATACCGTGAGGAAAACGGCTTACCTTAGACTCAAAACGTCTACGGCGTGCGTCAGGCACAGAAGGCTGATCACCTACTTGCCTATTCAATTTACAAATGATCATGAAACAGATACAGCTAACTGAGGCCCAGACCTAAACAGGTTATATTTGCCATTGATTTTTTTTTATTAATTTCATAATCATTATGTTCGTGCGCGCCGTCCGCATCTATTGTCAAAGCCTATTGCTATTTATATTGCCTATTGGTTCTAACTTTTTCCTTTGGCCTTGATGGTGTGGCTATAAAATAATAATAGATATTTGTAACTAACTTTTAAGTGCATCAAATGCTAATCCTAGGCATTTTTCAAAATAAAACGCATACAACATAAAACTTATCCATTCACTCAAAAGAATTAGAACGATTTTTATAAGAATTCAAAGAAATAATGAAATAATTCTCCTCCTCCGTTGAAAAAACTTCAACTAAAGTCAAATTGTCGCAATTATAAACAACATTTAGTTAATCAACAACAATCCCACGAAAGTTTTTAATTTTATTTTATTTGCTTTTACACAAGACTTCATAATTGCAACACTGCTAACTTTTACTAATATTTTTTTTTCTACTAAGTATTAGTAAATTATTATTTTTTTTTTTAATGAGGCGCAAACTAGCTGCTGTGGTCACTTTCGGAATAACCAGCACTGTGGAAAAGTCTGCTCTGTCAGGACCAATTACCACCCCCAGTACACGCATTACACACTTAAAACCTTGTTCTTTAAGAAAAATATATTATCTCTCATTCTTATTATCTCTATATCTCTCTTTTTTATTATTGTTATTTTCTGTATGTGTTTTAGTCATAAATGGTACGTCTATGTCCAATCTAGCTAATATTACTTAAGTTATTTATATGTTACCAAAGTATTGATTGATTAGGACAAAGTTTTTTTTTAGGTAAGGCATTGCGCACGCGCAGACATCTATATAGTAGATATAACCTCGTAACCATGGTAACAACTACGGCCCACACTTTAATTTACGTTTTATAATAGGATACATATTGCAGGAGCGTGAACGCGATAGTCGCCTTATGCCGTTGGTAGTAGAGCTGATATCTCTATGGTCCCGCTTCGTAGAGGACGAGGCAAGAAGAGCATTGCGCGATCATCTCATACAAAGAATTCAAATTGATGCAGGTACAACATCAATAATTTAATATTAAAATACTCATTAAATAGTAATTTGCTTACAGCATTTAAGTTATTGCAATAGTTTTATAAATATTTTCATGGAATTTTGTTATCTACTACTTTCACATTAAAAAAATTAAACTTACTCGGTAGACTTGGACTTAAGATAACACTTTTTAAACGGATTGAAGCTATGTATTATTATTGTAAACTTACAATAATTTACATAAATTTAGATTTTTCCGACGTTTCGCGTGCTTTACAGCGTGCGTGTCACGGTGACTGAAGACAAAAGGTGTTGAATGTCAAAAGTATCACAGCTGTAGAGAAAGTTGTGTTATCTGTATTTCAATTATTATTTATTAGTACTATCAATCCGTTTAAAAAGTATTTTCTTAATGTAAAAGCTATGTTAACTTAAGACAAGGATTTGTTACGTACAATTGTCTAGTTTTTCCATAGGTACCTCTAATGAGGCAATTAAAATTTAAATGTGTCTTAGTCTGATATATCCAAATTGACCGAGCAGTTTGTTTTCATGGGCAGACATCTGGCTACTTTAAAAAAATTAATCTATTTGTCGTCAATACGTATATAAAAGTATAACTTTAGTAGTCGTTTATGCAACTGTCATATAATAGAGGGTGTTAAAACATGAGTGTAGTTTCAAAATAAGATTACACGAGTGTTTTAATACCTAATTATATGCAGTTGCATACACTAATTTATTTAATCTCATAGCTATAGGTAGCTATATTAAATAAAATGCAGTATAAAAGAAACAAATTATTTATTATAATAATTATTCACATTTTTTATATTGCAATTATGAACCTGAATAACAGGCTGGGAGGCGCTATAAGAGCTAGTCGTTGTCAGGGTTTATATTAATTTCATTTTTATTATTTTCTATGGAATTGAGTATCGAATTGGATATTAAGATTTTGTTAGTTATAGAATTTCACACTCCGTCACGCTTTAGTACTG
Source organism: Pieris brassicae (assembly GCF_905147105.1). Classification (NCBI taxonomy): domain Eukaryota; kingdom Metazoa; phylum Arthropoda; class Insecta; order Lepidoptera; family Pieridae; genus Pieris; species Pieris brassicae. Next base: position 17,866,190 of record NC_059666.1, on the reverse strand, counting down.
TTATGTCTCCGCCAGTATCGTTTAGTATGGTCGCAGAAGTTCTGCGGAAGCAATGTCCCGTGTACGAATCTAACTATAACTATAACTATTATTTTACCCAACATTCCAAAATTTTTTTATACATATTTGGATGCATTTCCCCAATGTAATTCAAAAACAAGGAAGGATTGCTACATGAATTTGGTCGCAGTTCTATGTATTGTTTACATAATTGGTAATATTTGCCCATTATGGTAAAAGATGGGTCTATTTTGTTTTTTGTGTTACAAATTTCAACGAAAATTGATGATTCGAAAACTTCGACGTCTTTGAATTTAATGTTGTATAATTCCTGTCTTCGGCAGGCACCCATTATTCCAAATATTAGTGCAATCTGTAACAATATTATATGTACTTAAGTATTGTCGTACGCTTTTCTTGATTTTTCTGGCAAAAGACTTCGTCAGTTTCGTAGCTGTTTCTAGAAGTAAAATTTTCATCAGTCGTCGGTGTTGCTTGACATTTTTGCTACTAAAGTTCCATCCGAATATTACCCAAATTCGTATGTACGAAATACCGCCAAAAAGGAAAAAAGTATTTTATTGGTCTATTGGCTCGGAACCAGCGCCCTCACCACAGATAATGTATACTTAAATTGAATTGAAACCTCCTTGGTCGAGACACATTGTACTTTAATAATTAAAACAAGTGTTAATTTATTTTTCTTAAAGAAGTATGTAAATAAAATATGTCAATGTCAATGTCAGTATTTCATTTCATAATTAGAATATTACCGAATGAGATTATATATGTTTTAGCAACATCTAAATGCAAATGTAAAGTATGTCATAAGTATTGGTAAACGTTTCAGATTGTCGGCCGGCGTGTGTGTCCCTCGCTGCGAGTTTGGATTCTACAGATATGCAATGGGCTACGGACTTAATGAAAGTGTGTAAGTAGCTGTTTAATTACTGTTTTCTTGTTTTTTTTTTCTATATATTACAACCAATATTTATGAGAATTCTGAACCATGTATGTACTTTTCTGGTAGAACCGACTTTTGTTTCATAAATTATGTAATTGCAAAAATATCATACAGGTCAACCTAAGCTAGCTTTGGTTTAAGCCATTTAAAAATCGATATTATTATTCTATTTGAAATGGGGATTCTATATTGTTTATCAGCTGAGCGCCGAGCGTTAAGTGGAGGACCGATTGATGATTGGATTTGCGCGGCTGACCTTTCTTTGGTAGCGCCTGAACCGCCTTCCTTCGCTCTGATTAACCTCTATGTTGCTGCCTTACAAGCACCACCTCCTGGTGAATATACATTTTTTATACTATTTCTGATTAAAACGTGTTTAATTATCGAAGCTTTCCGATTTCCTTTGGATTAAAATAATATTTTTTTTATGTTTCATAGTAGATTTTTATTACACAATAGGTACCTTTTTGCGTTATTAACTTATTATGTCGTGTGCTGCAATATGTTTTATGTCTGTTAGCAATTAAACAAAATAAGCCTTTATTACTGCATTAACAATATAAACGTAAACGTTTACATAACGCCTTCAACCTTAATAAATGATTTTTAGTTCATATATTAAATTTACAGAGAGTCTCCGCTCCGAAATCGAATAATAGTTATATTCATAAATCATAAAATTTTTAATGAGGGCAGTAAAATTTATATTTTATTATTGTAAAATACTAAAATACAATACAATATAACCGTATATATATTATTGTACAATAATAAAGTACGGACACATGGATAGAATTCACATTCAGGCTTAAGCCCGCACCACCACTATAGAACCAAATGCCATGGTATTTCAGAACAGATACGATTTCTCGTGCCTCTAAAAAGAGGCGTAAACGGTGAAGGGCACTCATTTCTAAGTCGTGTGTCCATTTTAAGTTCCATAAGGAAAACATTAATTTAAATTAATTTAATTTAGAGTGGAGCGAGTCAGAACGAGGCGCGTGCGTAGCGGGCATCGGACGTATCTGCGTTCGTTCGCGCGACGCGTCCGTAGTAGCGGCCCCACAACTCGCCATTTTACTACAAGACCCTGCTGCCCCGCTTTGCGCCCGCCTAAACTCTTTACTGGCGCTTACTGACGTTTGTACAAGGTAAATATAATATAAGTATTACAAACACTTTTTTAAATATAGACACGGTTAATATACATTACACTATATTTTAGTCTGGATATTACGTGTATGTAAACCGATGATCAATATTTAAAAAAAATGATGGATAAATAAGGTTGACTTGTAACATTTTCAAAAAACCGGAAACACTAGTAATATATATAAAGAAATGATAATATAAACAATATATGCGTGCTACGTTAGCGTCTTTTTTCACGAATTTTAAAAACGGCACCATTACTAGTGTTTCCGGTTTTTTGAAAATTTTACAAGTCAACCTTATTTATCCATCATTTTTTTTTAAATATTGATCATCGGTTTACATATATATATTACGTAGGTTACTTATATAGATCCGAGAAATGTACAATGTACATCCATATTGAAAATTTTCTACTCACAATAGGTATAAAAAAACAGCTATTCTTTTCTCTAAAATAAAAGTTATTACCTAAAACATGTATTGTATTGTAGCAAACGACATGACATTGAGAATGATATAATATGATTTTACTGTTTAAAATTATTCATAACAGTTAATCAGCATTTAACTTTCCTTAATGATATTATATAGGTATACGTGTATAGTGGAGCCGCTGTTGAAATCAATGTGCGGATGTCTAAGCTGCGACGCGCCCGCAGAGTTGCGTCGCGCTGCCGCACGAGTGCTCACACGACTGCTCTTAGGAGGTTACTTGAGGTTACGTACGCCTCTTTATTACCGGTAAACACTTATTTATAATCTTTACATTGACAACCCGTATTGATCTTGATAAATTATTACTATAACAAATAATGGTATAAACTTTAGAAACGACGATATCGAGCGCTAGCGGCACGTGCACGTGACGTCATCGCCCCACTACGTTTCGGGTTTATAAAAACAGCTATGCTGTCGCCGAATCGCCGCTGTATCGGCACGCCCCCCTCCTATATCCACCGGCTTCAGTCGCGATTCATGAGAATCGCGGTGCGCCCTTCTACGTGAGAAACGTCGTTCTCCACCACGACCTGGAGCTCCCTAACATAGCCCAATGGATGAAGTTGGCGTCCACACGCCACTTCGACAAGGCTAAATACCATCCCAATCAGCTGGTGCGTAAAAGCATCAATTACTACCCCTACATCACATACACTAACGGATCTGGACGATCCAATTACCATAGCTAACAATAAATTAAAAGCCGCCCGCGCGGCCCATAATAATAAAAATAGCCAAACACAGATTAGGGTAAAAATCCGCCTTCACCGGGGAAGGCGAGGACCTTTACTTCGCACTTCGCTCACTCGAGTGAGCTTCCGTCCTGCCCTTCAGGCGATTGACCACCCCGCGACTGCCCAAGCCGAGGTTCGAGTCTGACGCCCTTGCGCTAGCCGCGGGATAATACGCCATTCTGGCTGAGCTACGCTCGCCAAAACAGCCCGAGCTGAGCTGTAAAGGCCCTTAAGGCCAACAGCGAGATTCCATTAAAAAAAAAAAGTATCGGCATGCATTTCTCTGGTTGCGTCGAGATGCACGGACCGCAGTCTTAACAGACTGTCACCTCTCCTGCACTCCTATTATTTTTATTGATTAAATCATTAATTAAATTGTATTACGTGCTTTACTTCTGATGTCTGAGCTAATTCCGACAATTACAATTGACTCGTTATTATTTAACATCTCTATGGATCCATGTTGTTAATGGAGGTTATGATGTGTTGAGAACATGCTTTTATGCGTCTTAACATAAGTTTAATTCTAATTTGTTTTTTATTATTTTATGACCATGTGCTATCACTTTTATATATTCATACTGCTTTATTGGGTGATTTTTCCTTTCTTTTAGGTTTAGTTAAGATTTTCGCTCCGAATGTGTAGAGCATTATGTACCCACGTTATAAACCCACAACGGTAGAGCCATCTTTAATCTGTTCTATTATCTGCATTGAAGGATATTTCAAAAATTAAATAAGTTACATATAACAATGGGATAGTGGACAATATATAAAATGTGTAAATCTGTATAAAACATCTCTTCAAAGGGCTTTATAAAGGAAAATTAAATAAATAAATTGTGACTAGTCATTGTTTTATCAATAAAATGGATAATTAAAATTTTTGAATCCTATGCTATATAAAAATGCCCACAGATTAGTCAAATCGACGATGGTTTTAGTTTTTTGAGCTTTATGGAAGATGGGTAAATTAAGAATGATAATTAACACGCAAAAGTCCTGACGTGAACAACCGTGTACACAGGTATGGTGCCATCTTGACAAGAGAAGCGTTTTGGCGGGTTGTTGAAATTATAAAAATGAATTTTTAATGCCACAAAATGAAAATAACAATTTGAATAGGGTAGTCACTAATAAATAATCTGAGTGTTCTTATGTACACGCTTTAAAGGTTATACGTTACAAGATAAAAATCTTTTTATCTATTAAATTTTTTTTATTTATTTGAATTTTTATTCATACGTTACCTTATACAAAAAAAATACATATAAAAAACAGGTTACACCAGTCTACGTTTGTAGAAAAAGCGACACAAATAGAAAATATCTATTGAATAAATAACATTGAAAGTTATGTTATAACGCATTATAACGCAAATAAAGTTTATTGAAATATCACAAAATAAAATGTTGACTATAATTATTTTGCGCCTTATATGCGACATATATATATATATATATTGCGCCCTTCGGAGTGTCGGTTTTTTGTGACGGTCTCACGCGCATCGTAAAATTGGTTGTCATCCTCAATATGTACCTATTTGGTAACATATTGAGGTGGAAAATTAAATTCAGCGTATGATTGTTACAGCTTTTGTGCGTTGTTGGCGGACGAAGATCTCGAAGTCCGTGAGCCGGCAGAGTACTATGTGACGAGTTGTCTCACTGTTGACGTCATTTATCATCACTTTGTCGACTGCGTGCTGCATTATAACAACGAAAACGAAGGTACAAACAATCATAGAGTAAGGTGTATTTATTGTTCTTTAGATTTTGACTCTATTGGTCTATTTTTTATTAGAAATAGAAACATAACAGACACATCACATATACAATATATATGTAGCATCACATAATATTTATTATCTTAAAATTTATTATTTATATATTTTTTTAATGACTGTATCGTGCGTGCACGGAGGAAATCTGGAATATTGCGTGTCGTTACTTCTTGTTGGATACCCATATGCTTAACTTTTTATATGTATTTTGTATCGTTAAACCATTAAACCTATTAATTAATTTTAAAATGGTGGTTATTTCATCTACCCCATATATACATACAAGTTATTATCAAAGAAGTGCCTTTGAAATTGCTTCACGGAGCTTGCTTCATAAGAAAAAGGTAACTAAATGAAGAGTAATACAATTAGAAGAAAGATACGGATAATAGGTTAATTCAGATAATAGAGAGAATTTGCCAAATTTATGGCTGTCAAAATTAACGGTTTTAATATCTTTAGGTAACCTTTGGTACGGTGTCTATATACAGGTGGGGCGTCATTTTTGCAATACATGTGTCAGTTATTTCAGGTCGAAGGTATTAAAAAAATTAATTTTTAATTTCCCTTCCAGACAAGATGTCCTTCGATTCCCGTCAGCTTATATACGACGTAATGCTCCAACGAATGTCAGTGGTACAGCGATTGAATATTCAATGTCGATTAGCGAGAGAGATTCTGACGCACGCAGCTAATGAAATAGAAGAGATACGTGATGATGAAGAGCTCCCAGCGGCACTTAATGCTGCTCTGTTGGATACGATAACGCTACTCTGTGGACCTCGAATGAAACTGCCCAGTGAGTTCTCTTTAGTTATATACTTGCAGGCATTTCATAAATAGTTAATTCTGTATTTGGAAAGTTTTATTCCTTAGAAAAAAGTTCAAGATTCTTTCAATTTTTTTTCTAAATAAGACTGTATTCACAAGTGATTTGGACCGTATCTGCAAAAATCTAAAAATATCAATTAAAAGTTAAAGTGATAAATCGACACCCATTGCAGAACCTCATGTCAAGTCAAGTCCTGAGGCCTTTAGCCACCTCACAGGCCAAGCGACACATAGCAAAAATTGTAGAGCATAAAGATAATGTTAATAAAATTAATATTTACATTAAATTTATTACAGAAAAACCAGAAAAGTCTGGTGAAGCTGATATTGAAGATCTTCAAGAGAGAGTGACTACGAACATTGTGTCTCATGTAAGGATTTTTTATTAATATAGACATATATATATTTACAGAACAGCACTTTGTAATATTTTGTCGGTAATCAAAGCCAGCACCGCCGCTGTTACATATACGCCTAGGCAATTAATATTGTTATTTTTGGAACTGGGAAATCACAGGCTGGCAATACAGATCTAAACTACATCCTAGAATACTGCGAAATTCTGTACCATTTGTAGCTATTGCACTTTGTGCTGTAATAATCTATGGCTTTACTCTAAATTGTATATGTCGGAGCAATGCCGTCACTGTCAGCTGTCAATGTGATTTTATATCACAAAGGTCAAAGTCAAATCAGTATAAACCCGTTTATTCGATTATTTGATTTAAAAATATTGCTGTATCTATATCAGTGGCCGATAGGAATAGTGATTCCATAGTCATTATTATTTAAAGTAATTTATTAGCTCCGTGACATATAATGACAATGACAGCTGACAGAAACGCTATTGCTCTGATAGATGCATTATGTGTTGTGCTTGATTAATAACAAATATATCTAAATATTTACAGAAAATGAAACGTACAGTGGCAGAGGTGCTTGTACCAGCGGTACTACGGTTGTACGCTCGTCTACGAACCCGCGGTGGACAATTAGCCACGTATATAGTGAGGATTGCCACAGACTTACATAACGATTATCGCCAAGAGGTAATTCTATACTTAAATTATAAACTTTATTTAGGTTTCTTTTATTTATGAACGGTATCTTTACTGAGACGTCCTTGAATGTTAGGGACTAGCTGAACTTATTATACTATTATTACTAAAATCTCTATTAACAGGAAGACACTCTGTTCATTTCAGCATTTCTCACCTGCCTCGTAATTATTATATATATATACACACCTAATTACGAGGCAGGTATATATATTAATATACATACATACAGACATGTGTATATATATTATTTATTTACTATTATTATTTTTTTAGATTTTAGTTTAGTCTATTGTTAACGTGTAGTTATATGTTTTTTTTTGTTAAGCCTTTTCTATACTTTACTCTTAGTAGGTGTTTTTTTAAATATTTCTCCATACTAGTGTTGCCTGGAAGAAATCGCTTATCAGCGATAAGGCCCCTTTGTGCTCCTTATGGGGCCGTGGTGTCAAAAAGTTTTATAAAAAAAAATCAGTTACAGTTGAAATCCCAAACGGTTAGTTTGTTAAAGAAAAATAGATTTTATTATTTAAGACATACTATCATTAAGTACCTTGTCAATATATCTTATACAGGCTCCAGTTTCTTTTATAAAATTTAATTGTAATGAGTTCAATTTTTTTTTCACATAACAGTTGCGTATCGGCCGTATATTATGATCTACTTACGGGCTTTATTGTAAATATCTATCGTGTAGTCCGTAGAGTAGATAAATACAATCCACGCGTGCGCTGTCGCTATACGTATACAGTGGATTCTCTATAACTCGAACCTCGTTAAGTCGACATCCTCAAGAAGTCGAAAAAAATTGCCTTCCATTGAACCAATAAAACCGCGGTATCTCGAATTAAATTTAAACTTTGTAACTCGAACAAAATCGTATTTCCCTACGAAGTATTGGCAATACATATATTATATATACTTTATAACTTGAATTTCAACAAGGAAGTCGACTCCGAAAGTCTTTGGTAGTAAAAACAATATCAATAAAATCCAAAATGATTGTTCAGGTCCGGGGCTCCTAATATATTGTTTTTGTACACGTGCGATGAATAAATACATTCATAAAACTTTCTATTTTTTAGGGTACAGTTTACTTCATTAATATGTAAAAAAAATTACAAAACTGAATTGCTATTCAAATTCGACTTTACAAATAGAAAAATACACTTAAAAATCGCGCCTCTATAAGTCGAATTTTCAGCTGTTACATCATAGTATCTCGAAGTTCTTGTTAAGTCAAAAATTAGTTGACTCGTTTTTTTTTGCATTTCCCGTGTCATTCGAGTTATAGAGATTCCACTGTATAAAATTTTGGCGATCGCTCGATTCGTTCGATTAAAAGCAATCGTCCCATCAAGTAATGTTAATAATGTAGTAAGTTTAACTTAAATATCTAAATTCTCTTTTAGATTGAAGAGCTAATAGAAGATGACGAAGAATTAGTGGAACGCGTGCGTCACTTTCAAGACACGATCGGTTTGGAGCCGTCATCGGGCAACAGTCGTAACCTCGTGACGTCGTCTGTACCACCAGATCCGGAAACGCCCCGTTCCCAAAAGAAGAGACCACGCCCTTACTCCCATACGCCCCGGAAACGGAAACTTAAGATATAATTACTTATATGAGAGGTCGGTAATGCTTTCTGGATATAGAGCCTCTTTATAATATCTTTCTAAGGGTACGAGATGAGAGTGAAGTGCTCTAATATATAGCTGTCAAATATGACAAACTTCATACACAACAAATGGTGAGACAGCTCTTGCATATTTAAAATTTATTGACGTTTTAGAATACGGGCCTTACATTCCCTTAACATAATCTAGTTGTTCATTTGAACGAAATTCTATTTCCAGTGGCTTAAGTAATTAAATTACGAACTGTTAGAAAAAAATATTAAGATTATCTTTGAAGTATTTTTTAAGAAGTTGTATACCAGTATTTAATGGCAATTTTGGCATTGGCAACAACACATTATTTAAAACAACTATTACAAAGAATAGAAGGTTTGAAAATTTATTAATATTTTTTTTTTTTTTCTATTTTGTAATCAATTATCTACAGTGTATTTTATTTGTATTTATTGTCCTTTGATTTTTGTATGTTTTATTGTTCAATATTTTTTATTAGCCATTTAACTATTATGAAAACAAAATATAAAATTTCTATTTCTTGCTTGTTAGATATACCTTTTTCAATTTCGTAAGTAGGGGTGCTATATGAAGTATTTTTAACATAAATTATGTGTGTAGTATTAAATCCATAGAGCTGACTGCTCCATAGAGCACGGAAATTATGGAAATGTTTTAAATGTAAGAAATATAATTAAAATAAAAAGTTTAAAAATAGTAGTGAGATTTTTATTATAGAATAGTTTAAGAACAAGGCTAAGTATAAATGGTTGCGGCGTATCAACTTATGCAGCGTACAGATGAAGTAAATCCTCTATCTGTACGCTTTAGTCTATGGCTTATCTGAGGCATAATTTATGCTTATAGAATTTGGTAATAGGAAAAGTTTACTCCTCTCCATAAAAACAATAATTATGGGTGATTTCAACACCTGTTTAGTAAAACACGACTGCTGATCGAAAAAGTTGCTCTCCATCACCAATTCTTTTAATCTTCATAACCTGCCACTTACCGCCACGTACAAAGTCCCAGGCTCCACTAATTCCGTATTGGACCATAAGGTCCATAAATATTATAAAATCACCTCTTCTCCTGACCTACTTCTAACCATCGCCACCTTCCTGCTGTTGCTTTTTCTCCTCGATAATGGCAGTGTTTTTAAAATTTGGTACCTTACATTACATATACCTTTATTATAACTGCGAAGCAAATTTAAGCGCGTTCATAATTAATTTTAAAGCTATTGAAGATCTTAATCCTGCACTTTTTTTAGACTGGTGGTGGTCGGGTTTTGTTCCACGTCGTTGTTTCATCCCGGAACTAGAGATATTCACTTTTTTCTATGCTCCGCATCTTATCAGCGCTGTTGCAGAGCGGAACAGTTGTTGTACTAATTTCATCAACCATCGAGTTGGCGATCGACCGCGCGTTGCAATGACATGTTGAATCCTTGTTACCTTCATTATCCGTATCTGTACAAGATACCGATAGTCAACGGTTCCTTCAAGATCCAGGAACGGACGGATACCCCTGTATCCCGTCTCTTCCGCTGGTTTGACCGTACCGCCACGCAGAAAGCTTGGCTGCAGTCTCCGCCCTCCACCCTCTTTACCAGTAACCCTGGGTAATGGATCTATGTTTTACCCCATACAGCTGGTTCGCTATTCGAACCTATCGCCTAGAAGAAGCGAAGTCCCGCAACGGGGATGCGCGGAAAAGGAATTACCCCAGTGAAATATAGGGATGGTGGCTAATTTTGCCTGGGTCCGGTTTAGCGGTCTCGTATAAAGGCCGGATTTTGGGGCCATTGCTATTGAAGATATCCTTATAAATGTTCACCAGTTTTGTAAATCCTAGTAAGGGACCAGCGGAGCAGAGGCGAATCGTTTAAACCAAGAAGTATCAAGAGCCTTCCATAGACGGAAGTGTAGGGGACCTGCTATCAATCGCCTTTATTAAATACGATTTCAGCCTCGATTCCGTTCTTAGCTTATAAATTTGTGAGCCACCGCAGTATCCCAAAGCCTGCTTTGTGTAACATATATTATTCAATTTCTTATTTGATATCCAAAAACACAAGCCTTACTGGTGCCGTTTGTAAATGTTAAAAAAACTAAAATGTACACAAAGGAGACTAGAGAATAAAAAAGTAAGAGCACAGGTTTCATATTAAATATATTTATTTAATAAGATATTGCAACATTGACATTGATTAACACATAAAATTGTTGTATTTTACATTAACGATCTTAGTTTACGCAGAAGTAAATAAACAATCGGTGATAAGGAACTACAAAAATAAATGAAATCACATCAAAAAGGGTTTTATTAAAAGGCATACAAGAATAGATATTATGTATAAATAAACTTAAAACGAATTTGTAACAAATACAACAACAAAATTATTAAAGTTCTTTGCTTAGATTTAACTTAGTATTTAAATCCGTTTCTGTTTGTATTGTGATGTTCTTGCTAAACGTCTTCTTCAGTAACATACTAATAGCGGCTTCCTCTGAAAAAATACCAGAGTTAGTAAATTGTAAAGTAGAGTTTAAAGCGTGATTTGCTACAATACTTTAACAGACTTTTTGTATAGAAGAACATTCCTTCTATTATTTTTTATCACAAACCTGGAAAAATTATTGTTTTAACAATGGGAAAATAAATGTTACTTAATATGTACAAACCTGTGACTTGAATTGCAAGAAGTTGGTGAACGATATGTCGCGCTGTAATTTTAAATAACTCTCTATTGCTTATTTTATTTTTCTTATAGTAAGGCATCAATAATTTTACAACTAATCCAGCTACGTCTACTTTGTCACTTTTCTTTTCTTTTTTCCGCTTTGTGTGATGTTTTGTTACATCTTTTTCTCTTTCATTTGTTCTCGATTTATGGCGGTCCTCAGGTTTTTTTATTGAAATGTTAATATCTTTTTGAGATTTACTGCTCTTTTGAGGAGATTTACTTTTATTGGATGTTATCTCAAACGAAGATTTGGTCTCACTGGTAGCAGGTTTCTCTTCCTTGATCTCAGGCAACGCTGGTTCTGGTTTTAATTCAGCAAATTGTTGAAGTTCTTTTAAAACTTTATCTGCTTCAACGCTCAATTTATGTGCTTCAGTAAGCGATTTCTCATCGAACTTTGTAACAATTCCGCGGGTAGAACATTCCTTGTTAGAAACAGTTTCTTCGTTATTATCAGTATTTTTATCGTCCTCCGCTATAGTTTCAGTGATGTCGTCTCGCTGTCTACTTGAAGACGCTGTTGGGTCTTCTTCTTGATTATCGAGTACCAATGTTTCATCTGCAGAGTTAGTGTTGGCTTCTGTACATTTCGATTCGTTTATGACAAGTTCCTTTTCCCAGTTAACACTGCTTACAGAATTATTTCTGGGTTTCTTTTCTGTTTCACTTCTTTTGCGATGGTGATGTCGTTTCGATTTCTCGGGTGATTTTGTTGCAAGATGACTTGATTGATTCGATTCTTGACTTGAATTTTTACTCTCGTCGATAACAAGCTCTTTTTCCGAACTTATACTACTAGTTGAGTGTTTTCTTCTTTTTTTCTCAGTTTCACTTGCGCTCTGCTGTCGAGATGGTTTTGTCTTTTCTTCCTTCTGTTTGTCTCGATGTTTGTCTTTATCTTTATGCTTTTCCTTTACGTCGTTATGTTTACTTTTATGCTTATCTTTATGCTTCACGTCATCTTTTTGTTTCTCGAAATCTCGGTGTATTTCTTTAGAAACTTTGAGTTTTTTACGGGAATTTGAATCTAATTCGCTCTCATCGGATGATTCACCAAATAAGGCTTTAATTTTTCTTTTTGCTGGGCCATGCTTTTTATTAGGGGAACCTTTTATATTTTCATCCCCTGAGTGCGTATCCTCCTGCTCATGTTCTACCTTTTCTTCGTTTGCGCGATTACTTCGAACACCCTGCAGAGTAATATTTATAACCAATGTTTTCGAATTAGAGTCATTTTTAGAACTTGAACTTATTTCCTCAATTTTTAAGGTTTTGTCGACATCATCATCTGTATTATCTTCTATCTCGTCCAATTTTAGAGTTGATTCACAAGGGTCTGGTTTAGAGTGTTCATCAATAATAAGTCCGCCTTCATCGTCACTAGCGCTTGAGGAGATTTCTGGAGACTCTTGCGCCGTCTTGGGGGTAAAGAAGCTTTTCAGCTTGGTTTGTGTAAGAGGATCTTTTTTGAAGGAATTAGCCTTTCGTTTTGTTTCTCTGTCAGCTTTCGAAAGTTCTCGAGCTCCATTTTTCTCCTCTATTTGTCCTGCAAAGACAATTTTTTATTATAACTCTCGCGTTAAATTATGTATTTATTATAAGTGATATAATTTTACCACCTTCTAACTGAGAGGCAGTAATAAACCCATGCGATTTATGAGATTCCCCTTGCTTCTTCTTTTCAAAGTCCTGTACAAACTCGCCGAGAATTTCCCGTTTTTTAGGCTCAAACGTTTTAAGACGAGAGTAAAGACTGTCTTTAGATGCTTTTACTGTTGCAATCTGAAAAAATAAATAATTTATATCAATGATATCTCATATAAACTATTTTTAGGACTTTAGTTATTTGTTACGATATTTATAATGATCCAAGTTTAACACATTGTTTTACATATGTGCATCGTAACCATTTTGGTGTGTGGTTCATTGAATAAATCAAAGGTTAATTTATTAATAACTAGAAATCGTGTCAGACTAACACGATTTCTTGATCTTGATATGCCTATTATCTTGGAAAAGATACATCTATATAGAATGCACTTACCAGTTTAGTCATCGCTCGTCTATACAAGCTTATGACCGTACTGCTGGAAAAGGCCTCATATTCCATCTCGATAGCGCATTGTTCTACGTTACTCTTTGATAATGGTTTTATGGGTTCATCTACGTCTTTCAACGACGCTAAATTCTCACTAAGAGCATTTTTTAGGAGGGATAAGTAACTTTCTCTGCTTGCTACTGTCAATCCATTTACCTATAACATTCAATATGAAATTAAAAATAAATAATAACACCTCCGATTACCACAATCTACACAAACGGTAGATCCTAATCAATAATTGTTATAAGTAAACTGCTTTAATACGACATTTTTAAATTAAATATAATTCTAGACAAACAATTTAAAAGATGTGCTTTTAGTTAAGAAATGCAAATCCACAGTATTACAGAGTAGCCCCGCCGTACATTATAGTGACTTAGTTGTAAGTGTTATTTAATTATGACTTACTTTTGTGCTTGTACTATCAGCGGCTTTGCATTTTGAGTATTTAGCAGATTCAGAATCATTTGACTTTTTGTCCTTTTCGATAGATTTCTTTCTTTGAGCAAACTCATGCATAATAAGGGAACGTGTCTCATCGGCAACTCGACGTCTACTGCTTTCACCGTCGGAGTCATCACCACCATCACCGTAGTATGATTCTATTTCCCTGTATTAACCAACAAGTGAATTGTTTGATAAATTTTCATTATTTAGGAATAACGGCTATATTTTATCCGAATTCTACAAGATAATTGTATTGTAGTATCTTTCTTGTGTGTTCTCTTTAGGACCCTAGAGGGGATAGACAGTCTTGGTACATACTAATTATTGATATATTTAATACCACAAGATAATTACGCTGTAATGCAACGGAGCATAAGATGAAATACGTTTTATATTTAAATAACGCTTCGAATGCTTTATAGGAGTAAGCAATGTAATTTCGCGTCTAAAAAGTAGTACGATTGTTTTGGGTGAAGTCCAATAAACCCCATTTATATAACACAACTTTTATTATTAACATAATAATCACCTCTTCTGACCGTCTCTCCCCTGTCCATAGAGGTCGGATGAGTCATCGTGAGAGACAAAGCCCGCACGGTGCAGCGTGGCGCTCATGGCTCTTCGCATGTGTTGTTCGAGGGCACGTCGTACGGCGCGTGCGTCTGTGCACGCGTCGCATCGCGTACCGCACCGCGGTGGTTCTTCGCCGAAATAATCCGCGAATGTTTTGTGGCGACACCTAAGCGTAAAATAATAGCACTAAAATCAGTCTATAGTTATTACATATTTTATTTTTGCTCTCAAACTGTTATGTTAAATCAGATACTTATGAAAATATGTTATAGAAAAGATAAACATGTGTAAAAATTACATGAGAATTTAAGAAGGTACATCGCTATCCAGATCCATGCAAGTACCTCACAAACGAGTAGCCCCCACAACTCATGAGGGGACTGTATGTACTGAAGAAGTCCGCGAATATTTGTACAATGTACGTGTGTATGTACATACATAATTATGAAGGAATAAAGAAAATAATAATAATAGTAAATATTTATGAATATGATAACACTACTCTGAACGCGATGTTACAATGAAAGTAAAGTACAGACTAACAATAAGTCTAAGAAAACCTTTAATAAAATGGATGTATTCCAGTAAGTATTGTGAAACAAACACCAAAATTTGACTCACCCAACATCTTCACAGTATTTGACCATAATCTCGAAACTCTTGTACGCATTTTTACATCGTTGTTTTTGTTCAGGAGTCTTTGAACGGGATATCTCAGATTTGAGTAAAAAGTCGACGGCATTGCGTTCACTTCGGCAGTAGTAGATGCGACAAAATGCCGGTTTGCCGTCTCTACCAGCCCTCCCTGACTCCTATAATGTAAAGTTTGTCACTAAATTTAAAACGATTTCATAAGGTCACAAATAAATTAGTGTCTTATCAAAATGGCAACACTTTTTTGAAACGTTTAGAATTTCACTAAAAGAAAAATTAAAATGATGAGAAATAAAATAAGTCTGAGTTTTTTTCTTAATTTTATGGCCTGGTAAATAAATGTGATAAACAATGTTTATATAAGATCACTTAATGATGCAAAGGTTGCATAAATATTAATAATTATTATATTTTGAATATCCACACAATCAAAGGATTCATTAAGTTTAGCCATAACCTACTTGATAATAGGCTGCAACATTTTGTGGTAGACCCCAATGAACGACAGCGCGTACAGATGCTTTGTCAACACCCATACCAAATGAAACAGTCGCACATACACAAGGAAATTCACCATTGAACCATTGTTCTTGCACTGACACCCGTTCTGAACCCTTTAATCCTGCAAAGTTATACAGATTTATTACTATTTTATCTAATCCTAATATTATAAAGCTGAAGTGTACAAATTTGTTTGGCTGATTGGCTAATCTCAGGAATCAGTGGACAGATTTGATAAAGAAAATGTATGGTCTAGTTATTGAGAAAGATACATTAGCTGTGACTGGATTAAGATGGGCACACCACAGGGTACAGCTATCAGAAGTTTGCCAATGATAAAGTTTTTTCAATTCTTCATGTAATATTTTGTTATGTAGTTTGAAAGGAAAAACTAAAAACATTACCTACCACCATGATAGGCTAATGATTTGACTCCTTTATTACACAACATCCTAGCAATGTCCTCTGTTTGTTCACGAGTCCGACAATATACAATAACTGAATTTTTGTCTCTCTAAAATATAAAAAGGTTATTACATTGTTTTGGAAAAAAATAAATAATAAACAAGTCAGTATACTTACTGCCTTTACATTATCATCATCCTTTAAACATTTCTTCAGAAATTCGGCTAAATCACCAACTTCATCTTCAATGCAGTTTTGGTACACTACATCATAGAACAGGTTACGCCTAAAGCTAGGGGTCTTGAACTGTGCCACTGGATGCAGCAATTTAAGGTTCTCTAAAATGTCTTTAGTGACTTCGGTACTTGCTGTTGCAGTAAGAGCTACCCATGGTATACTTTTAAATTTTTCACGTAGATATCCAAGTTTTAAATAATCAGGCCGAAAATCATGCCCCCATTCACTCACACAGTGAGCTTCATCAACAATTATGTATGATACTTTCTTGTACTTTACTAAATGTTCCAAAAGTGCTTTAAATGTTACTGTAGCAGCCTGTTCTGGAGTTATATACAAAAAACGTGTATTTGGTTTCATACTTTGTAAATCATTCAAAACTCTTTCTCTGTCTTTACTCGTCATTTTTGAATTTATTGATTCAGCTTGTATTTTTAACCTAGTCAAATGGTCTATCTGATCTTTAATTAATGCAAGTAAGGGTGAAAATACTATAGCAACTTTATTGTCCTGCAACATAGCAGGTAATTGGAAGCAAAGTGATTTTCCAGAACCAGTAGGCATAGAAACATAAACATCATGGACACCTAAAACAACAAAAAAATAGAAACCTATTGTTGGAGTTTGAATGTGTAAATAATGACAGGCAACACTTGTAACATCTTAAAAAAATGTTTTAAAATAGCCTCGCATGCAGAGCTTAGTCCCCTCAAAATTAGAAACCTCCAAACACCTATATTTATATGAAATGTACTTTTGAATTTGGCGCGCTTTTTTTTTGAAGTGTTGGCAATACTGTATTGCAATAACATTCAGAATCTTCAAATGACAAAACAAATTTCACCTTATAAAAGTAATTGCAATTTCAGAAATATTATTAAGAATTGCAAAGAAATTATAATTACCTCGCGCAATTGCTCTGACAGCCCTTTCTTGAAGCTCACTTTTAAATTTTTTATGACCAAAACATTGGAAAAGTTTTTCAGTTACGTTATCCATCACGGTGTCTTTGTTGGCACTTAACTATAAAAGGTACGGCACTTTCATATATTAAATTAAACACGACACCTTTTTGGTTAACTTAATCATTTTCCACAAGTTTAAAAATAAAATATTTGGAAATATTATTTTACAACCTCGAATTAACATTTTGATTTTTATTTCTTTGAGTACTGATTATTTGACAAGCTGTCAAAACGAATGCTATTGGCCAAAGCCAAAGTGACGTTGATTTGACAATCACCAGTCATGTTCTTTATATTCAGTTTAAAGCCTACAAAATCAATGCGAGGTAAATTCAAGTTTATAAAATATATGTTAGTTCTTTCCTAGTATGTAAGTACCAAAGAACATTAAACTAAAATTTTCACAATATTAATGAAACAGATATTTCCTTATTCTTTAGATTTAGAGGTTGACATGAGTAAACGGAAACATCCATCTAATAGCAACAATTTAAATGCTGACTTCTGTGAATTCCTATCAGAGTAAGCAGAATACGAAAAGAATGTAAGCCGTAACATCCATAAGTACAATGCTTATAGAAAAGCGGCTAGTGTCTTAGCTTCTCATAGTAAAAGAATTAAATCTGGAGAAGAAGCTAAAAAATTAAATGGCATTGGTGATAAGATATCTAAGAAAATAGACGAGTTCTTACAAACTGGAAAATTAAGTAAATTAGAAAATATACATAACGATAACCAAACACAAGCAATAACTTTATTAGCACGCGTCTCAGGTATTGGACCAGTAAAGGCGGCGGAATTAGTTAACAGTGGAATAATGACGATAGAAGAATTAAAACAACATAAAAATAAATTAACACATCATCAACTTATTGGTTTGAAGTAAGTACTTACTAATAATAATTATTAATATAGACAACGACTAATTTACATACGTTAAACAATAATAAAATAATACAAACAACATTAGAATTGGCAACGATTGGCCAGTTAATTAATATATGTTGACTATGCAATAATTAATTAAAATACACAAATTTGACTTGATCTGGATCAATGAGAATAAAAAATTGTATTTCATATACATAATATAGCTGTTCTTAGATGGCGCCTCTTTATACTTAGGACGTAAGAAGTGACGTTCATGAGAAATTAATTTATGTGACTTTATCAATAACCAAATTTGACTTAACTAATAAGTAGTGTTTCATCGGAAACCCATATTGTATTTAGCATCTAGTATGAGAAGTTAGGCTGTTTATTTTTTTTTAGGTATTTTGAAGACTTTGAAAAAAAGATACCAAGGTCAGAGATCAAAGAAGTAGAAAATATAATGAAGAAAGTTATCTCTGATCTAGATACGGAGTTTACGGTAACAATATGTGGCAGTTATAGGTTTGTATGTTAACTTAGATCTTATTGCGACGTGACGCATAAATTTGTCGCTTTTTGGCGAATAAATTTTAATTTAAAATGTATATCCTTTATCTTAAAGAAATCAGTAATTCTCACTATTTTCTTATTATTGTCAACTCTAAGTAATGTAACATCGTAATTTTCGAGCCTGAGACTTCGTTTATTATCCCTTAGGCAATGTCCGCACTGGCAGGCGTTTTGATTTGATTGCAGCGACCAGGCTATATGGTCATATAACATATGTTTACCTAAGCACAAATCTAGCGATATTCCAGTTAGAATGTAGGTTTATATTAACGGAATTATCAGAAAACGCATACTTTAAAAATAAATTTGTGTCTTTAAATAAATATTTTTCCCTAGACGTGGTAAATCAGAAAGTGGCGATATTGACGCATTAGTAACTCATACCTCACTGAGGGCATCAAAGGATCACAAGAAACAAGGCGAATTACTTTTTAACAAAATCATTAACGCTTTACAAGTACTAATCACTGAAACTATATCAAAAGGAAATACGAAATTTATGGTAAAGTCAAGTTAAAACTTCTGTTCTGTATATTCAGTTCTGGTGCAGTTATTTATGATAGATTTAATAAGATTGAGGGACGAATGTAAGATGTTTTTATTTTTTAATTGTAATTGAGTTTGTTAGTACTTTTTACAATTGCTTGGCATTTTTTATAAGGGAAATAAATTGAATATATTGCGATCTCCGATATCGGCCATATTTATAAATACTAAATCAGGCTTATCGAACTTGTGAACTTGTGGTTTATTTATAATTACTCAGCTCAAGCTGTTAATTAAGCAGCTTAAGTTTGTTGTGCTAATTTTTACATTAATTTTAGGGTGTATGTAGACTATCCCCTGAGCATTCATCCAGACGTCTAGATATAAGGCTCATTGCCCACGAGCAGTATTATTGTGCCGTGCTATATTTTACCGGGAGCGATGTGTTTAATAAGGAAATGCGTGCTCATGCATTGGAAAAGGGATTTACACTTAATGAATATTCGCTAAGACCTATTGGAATGACGGGTAGGATTTTAGACGTTATTTCCAAAATTACGGTCTTATTACTTTTATGCGGAACCTTTTTGTTTACATGTCATTAATAAGCGATTTCAGTGCATCTTTCTTTCGTTTTCTTCAAATCGGTATCTTAAGTTGGCCTATAATAATAACATTTTAACGAATATTGGATTCGTTAAAATGTTGAATACCTGGTATTATGTTAAAAGAACCTTGTAAGTGACTTTTTTTATGTTATAAACTGGAATTCCTTTTTAGGTGTTCCAGGTGAGCCAATTGATCTGACATCAGAGGAAGACATATTCGACTACATCGATTACCCATATAAGAAGCCCGAAGAAAGGAATTTGTAAAAAAAAAAAAAACCACTTAAATACATTTATTATCTTATTTATTAAAAAAAATATATCTCAGTCGTATCACAAAATTCTACTAACATTACTAACAAGAAATAGAGTTTTATTACATAATTGATTTAGTAGTTTATATTTAAAAATCCTAATAAGTGTCGCTAGAGCAAAAATTTTGGAAAAGCCATTGTATGTGTTTACCTACGTAGCTAATATTGTTTTTTTGGGTTTTGACAATGCGACATCAATGTTTCCTCCAAAATTTTTGCGTTTGACGTTTTTTTAATATCATTTTGTGTAATGCATTTATTTTAAATTATTAATTGACATAGTACCCAATATATTTCATAACAATTTCTTTATTTTAGAATACTAATTAATGGCAAAAAATACTTTGTGAAATACAAAATCCATATTAAATATTTTTCGATTAAAAGAAATTTATTAACATTTTAAAATGTGTAGCCTACCCTCTAATAACATTTTGACATGGAATGTTAACATTTTGCATATAACATAAAACTAATTACGACTTATAATACTTTGGTTTTATACATCAGTCGATATAACCCCTGCTAAGTATTAATCACGCGCCCTTGATAAAGCACTCATTCAACTGACTTGGTATTGATAAGCTCCACCTTAGGTCTTTGCACATGCACACGATACTAACGAGAAAGAAATATATTTGGGTTTCATAATAATTATCTGACTCTTATCGATTTCAATTATTGACTTAAGAATCATTTAATAATAGCGAGGAACTGATGACAACAGAACGAAATACAATTATCTTAAAAGCCGATGCATTTTGTCGTTACATTGGAATTGAAACTCAACATTGTAATTGAAATTGCAATTGGAGATTATATAAGTAGCCTACATACATACTACATACAGATAATACATCAATATGCCCGTATTGATTGAACCTGTAAAATTAACCAAATAGCAATTATTACAAATAAATTCGTATATATCGTAGAGATCAATTTCAATAACCGGACAAAGTAATATAAAGCGAATGGTGTTCTGAAACGCTGCAATAACAATGCCTATAGATTTAATTTTCGTCAGGATGGACCAGCTTGTAGAGATGCGAAGTTGGGTCTGATAATGCATCATCAGGGTCCCTTAGCTCCACAACTTGACCAGCAGATAGGACGAGTACGCGTGAGCATTCGAGTACGCCCGTCAATCGATGCGCAACGAACACGACCGTACTACCAACGAACGAGCAACGTATCGTGTCTAATATCGTACGCTCTGTTTCTTGATCCAGGTTAGCTGTGGCTTCGTCTACAAGGAGAATCTGTAATGGTATTTCAATTAATCAATTAAAATATTTTTTATTACCAGTAAATCTTTTATTCAATGTTTAATATGAAAATGTTTTATATTTAGTGTGCTGTTTACCATAAGATGTAAATTGTAATAGAGAAACGAATTTTATTTCGTAATATATCCTAATTAAAATTTAAAGTTTCTTAAATACTCAATCTGTAATAGCTTAGCCTAGTCTAGACTAATGTGAACTAGTGTTCCCACTAATAATTTCAGTCTAAATATCATTAGCTATATGTGTAGTTGTTGTTTAGTAAATAGACCCCATTATGATATACATAAGTAAAAATTTATGATGATTAAATATATCTATATTGTACATTAAGACCATATTTAAGGCAACTAAAATATATATATGCAACCATGAACAAAAGAAAAGAGAGGCTCTATGACTTCAAATCTAAAATACAAACATAATTTATGCAATACCTTAGCCCGTTGTAGCAAAGCTCGCGTCAAGCAAAGCAACTGCTTATGTCCCCTAGAGAGATTTTCTGCCGGCGAAGTCAAACCACCACGGTTCATAACGAAATTGCTGATTCCACAGGCCTCCAGTGCTTGCCAAATATTATGTTCGAAATACTGCTCCAATGGGTCCACGTTATCCAAAATAGTACCCGAGAATATGAAAGGCTCTTGTGGTATTATACCTATACGAGACCTGAAACAATCGTATCGTCAAGTATTTAACGTACTAACTTACACGTACTTAATTTTAACTCCAGGAGCTTGAGATAAAATGACCTTTCGACAGTCGTAACACACTAACGTGAATTGAATTTTTATAGGAACGACATTAACTCACGGTGTCATGTCATTTCCATACAGAATCGAAAAGTGATTTTGCCTCAAGCCTCAGGTTTTAGTTGTTTTATTATCTATGAAGTTTCGATATGTAAAGCTAAATAAGCTAATTTGCAAAGCATTGCATTAAATAATAAAAATAACTTATGTAATTTAATTCTTTGTTAACGCTGTACATACTTAGTTTATGAAAATTGTATTACAATGTTACACAATCTCGAATTCAATTACGCGACAAACATAAAAGCAGTATTCGCAAAAAATCTAAAATAATTGATGCTGTTCATGTCCTAAAACTTAAATGGAGATGGGCAGGCCACGTAGCCCGTTATACAGATAACAGATGGTTTAAAATGGTTACCGAATGGACTGTTACAAAAAGAAACAAGGTCAGACAAAGGGTAGCTGAAAAAAATTGTACGACGATGGCACAAAATAAAATAGGGTTGGAAAAAGTTGGAGAAGGCCTTCTGGACTGGGGCCGCATCTTAAAGTAGTTACAACTGTATTTTTATAGTATTGTCTTTTGTTAACATAGCTTTTACACATTAAGAAAACACTTTTTAAACGGATTGAAGCTATGTAGTTTTATTGTAAACTTATAATACAATAATAATACATAGCTTCAATCCGTTTAAAAAGTGTTTTATTAAACTGTATTTTTATAAATTTTTGTTCAATGTCAATAAGATGTGGTTGAATAAAGGCTTATTATTATTACTATATAACACTTTTAAACGAAACGTTTAACTAGTTACACTAAAATAAAAAACAATCAAAGTATAGTAACCAAAACTTACATGTATATCACGTTATCTTTCATCATATTTCTTTACTAATTAATCGGATTATTTATGAGTATTTTTATAATACTTACCGAAGCGCATGTAAATGAAGCGATGCGACATCAATGGAGTCTATAAGTACTCGGCCGCTCCCACACGGGGCCAATCTTAAAATGGCGCGTAGCAAGGAACTCTGAAATATTCAAGATTTTTATTCATTTAGAAATTTGATGTTAATCGTTGACTACGAAATATAGTCACGTACACTTTATATCTCAAGTATACATTAGTAGGTAAGTAATTTGTTCTTTTGTCTTGGAATGCAATGCATAAGTGACAAAACTATACTATAGTATACTTATAGTATGATTATAAATTAGAAGAAATTTATTCTTTCAGTGAAACGAGGCTTATAGTGGGAAATATTTTTAATATTGGCATGACATCGTTTTTGTAAGTCAAATCATGATCAGCCTTCTGTACTAAACAATCCAATTTTTCGTTTGGAATCCATAACCACATAGGCACGGTAGTGAGTCAATATCAATATTGTCCTTGGCTAACATAGCTTTAACACATTGAAAGAAAACAATTTTTTACCGGATTAAAGCTATTTGTATTATTATAAACTTATAATTATTTTACATAATTTAAAATTTTCCGACGTTTCGCGTGCTTTACAGCGTGCCTGGTCACGGTGACTACGTAGTTTATAATAATACAAATATCTTTAATCCGGTTAAAAATTTGTTTTCTTCCAATATCAATATTACCTTGCCGGCTCCAGTGCGGCCAACGACACCAAGTCTTTCCCCTGGATGACTGCTAAAAGAGACTCCGCACAACGCACCATTTTGTGTACTCCTCTCACTACAACAAATTAAATAAAACCCTTTTTGAAGACACACCAACGTGTTGAAAAAGTAGGTTTTTTTTTAATTGTGTAGTTTTCGGTCTTACTTATTTTTTTTATTAACGCATTCCGAAGGTAAAAGGAACTGTTCCTAGCTGGTGTTTTTTTTTAATTTTTTAGCTGTCATATAATTATGGACGCCATTAGAAATTTGTGTTTCACAGCTGTAGTATGAGGTCTGATATCAAAATTTTATAAGTGCACCGGGTCATCTAGTAATTAATATACCTATTTATTTATTAACATTCCTTTATGTTAAGCCTCACTAGACTAAACGCTAAAGCGTGCAATTCTCATCCCCGAGGTCATGCATTCGAATCAGGGTTGTGGACTAATGGAATTTTATTTCTATGTGCACAATTAGCACTTACTTCTACGATGTAACCAAAATCATCGTGAGGAAACCGACATATCTCAAAGCCAAATATCGATGATACGTGTCAGACACGGTTGATCACCTACGAAGCCACCCACCTTGAAGCCTCATATTGGGTTGTAACGCCACTGAATTATTATTCTTATGTGTTTTATACAAAATCTATAATAAATGTAAAGGCTCGTCGATAAATGACTCCTAAGAGAAATAAAAAAGAAGAAAACTTCCAGCGCTCCCTGTCCTCTGCCACTTCCTGTCAATTACTGGCTTTCAGCTGCAGCAGGTCCTTATCCACTCTGTCGACCCAGCAGTATCTAGATTCTCGTTTTGTAGGCCAAGACACTTTTTAGGTCACGGAGCCAGTAAAATTAATAATAGTAAAAAGAATACCTATAATTAAGAGATACATCTTCGAAGCTTATGACTCCGTGTGATGGCCAGCCGTAAGGTGGAGGATCACCATCGATTTTCTCCATTTCCACCTGAAAAAATTAATAAGCGTATATGATTTAATATTAGGTTGGGGAAAATCTATTCGCATTATAGTATGTATGAACTTGTAATAAATTCTCTTTGGCTATACTATTTGTATCTGGCTGGTTTTGGAATCATTTAAAGTTTAAATTTAGAATTTTATTTTTTTTTCGTACTGTCAAGATGAGTGAATCTAATGAAGAAATTCGATACATCTTAAAATTTTACCACAAAAACGCAAGACGCGAAATAAATTGCGATGTTTATGGACCTACTTTGCGATGTTTATGAAGCTACTCTCACAGACTCGTGTAATGTCTGTTAGAGTAGTGAGAACAAATTTGGTTTAAGCATTTTTAATTCGGAAATTTTGATGTCAAAGATTCACGTCGTTCTGGTGGCCCTATTACGGATAAAATGGATGCCATTTTTGAAAAGGTAGAGCAAGATGGGCAAATCAGTAGTTACGACGTAGCTGAAGAACTGGAAATTGACCACAAAACAGTTTTGACGAATTTGAAAAAGATCTGGGTACACAAAAAAGCTCGATCAGAGGCGGCCTTACCCATTGCGAGGCTCCGGGCAGCAGGTCATTACGAGGCCCTTTGTCCTTTGTGAAAAGTATGTGATACGAAAGTAGGTCTGGTTGTTTGGTTTAGATATTTGTCATGAGGAGAAATGCTTAAGTTATACAAATAAATGAAATTTGTGTTTTAGTTTTTGTCCCATTGGTTTTAAAAAAGGTTTACAAAATTAACAAATACGAAATGATTTGATGATGACATGATTGGTGTTTGCGGCTTTTCTTAAAGCTAAAATCTTAAATTAAAGCACAATAATCATTAGATTATTATTCATTAGAATCAGCTACATCATTCTCAATTGAAATAATAGCAAGGACTGAAAGCCGATCTTGTGTCATCGAATCTTTCAGATATGTTTTAATAATTTTTAGCCTCAAAAAACTCCAATCAACAGACGCAACTGTAACAGGTACCAAGCAATAATTCTCAGGACTATTACGATAGTGGGGTGAACTTCAGTTATTTCTTTTTCAATTCAATAAAGTTTATATCTCAATTTAATAAAGTTTATATCTCTGTGTCACGTGACTGATGAATAAAAATCAATATTTTTAATTACGAATTGTTTGATATATCAATGATTATTTACAAGTTATCCATAACACTTCCATTCATTCACTTCCTTCCATAACAGTCAGTATTAGTTTTCCATTAATTTTTTTTAAATAATATAACATCTATCTTAAATTATAGGAAATTTGGTAAGGATACTACGGCCCATAGATGGTCCGAAATATCAATAGTTACGTGAGTTATGAAATCATTTGTGATCAGCTTTAAAAAACTTATGTACTTACAAAATAAGACTATTTTTGTTGAACTTCCAGATATTAAAATATATGACACTCACCTGACGTATGTACTCCCCAACTCGTTCCACGGCGATCATCTCTCGTTCAGTTTCCGTGAAAGAGCTCAAAACAGAGCTAAGCATTGACGTCATCGACAACGCGTATGAGATGGCTAGACCCACCAGACCTACAAAATATTTAACTTAATTATCAAAAGGGCTCAAATGGTAGAAAGAAATTCTATCAGGGATAAGGCGACCAAATTGTGAGGGACAACTTAATGATGATCTATATTACCGGGATCAGCAGCATGTGTAGCCCGCTGCAAAACAGCAATTAAAGCAGCGGCAGCAAGAGCAGCAGCAGCGGCCGCCTGCAATCGCAAGCCGAGCCATTGGGCAGCAGCGGAACCGCATAATGCTGCTCGTTGCCAACGCTCTACTAACTCTTCCCCACGAATGCACCATGCTTCTGTTGCACCCAGACCACGGATTGAGGTCAGACCTGCAATTAATATGTAGTTTATGATTAATCTTTATTCCACAGAAAACCAAAAAAATTAAATAATTTATAATAATTTCCTATATTTGTTTTGCACACACAATGTTTTTAATAGAACAGGGGTTAATGTGCAGAAGGCTCACCTCAACCCGCCGCCCATGGAAAATATTAACGAGTGCGTTGCCAGCCTTTAAGAATCGGTAAGGTCTTTTGTCGAATTGGTTCGAAAATACTTCAGTGGGCAGCTGGTTCCACAAAGTGGTGGTGCGCGCAAGAGTTTTATAAAAGGTACCGTGAATCAGCATAATAATTACCTTCTAGCGTATCATTAAAGTGCACGTAAACTGGCGACAAAGCCACACTCTGTAATCGTTTCAATTGACGTGACGTCACACGATATCGCTTCTGTAACCTGAAAAAAAGTTTTAGCTTTATAATGACTGATATCAGTTTTTCCGATCCAATTTGATTCTGAATATATGGGATGAATAAAATAAATAAAAATCTTTACCTATAATAGATTAATGTCATAGGCAATATTCCAACAAAAAGCCAAGGAAGTCCATATATCGTTACTGCTATGGCACCTAGAATTTATTTATTATTTAAAAAACAACCTCATTCATAAAATACACCTAATATAACCATATTATTTAGTCCTTTTCATTCTCGTATCAGTTTGATTGTTAAGTAGTCAGTACCGTATGCTGCAATTATTTAAGACCTCTAATGATGGCCGCTAAAACGCAAGAATCCACTTATGATGCAATAGATTATAATTGAATAGTTTCGCTCAAACTCTGTGAATCGCTGGCTTATCTATAGATTCACGTGTCATTTATCAAAAATTCATGAAAGACAGCGGTTTATGCACAGAATATCGCATTAAAAATAGATATTAATATATAAAAAATATTTTCTATGAATTATTGTCTGTAACGTAATCCATTTCTTGTTTTTTTTAAATCGGGAATTACATACAGTTTTACCTATATAATAATTGATACAAATATATATACACAGAAACAAACGGAGTGAAGCCAAGTTTATGAATAATCTTTTTTATTATTAATTATACCGATTAGAATTTAATATTTATTGTTAGGGGTGATAGTGTCTATCGCGTCATCTGGTACACACTTCTGAATAGACGATTTTTCTTAGTTTTTAATCAGAGCAGTGAATACTTTAATTGTTAAAAAAATTCAGGCCAAACGTAATCAAAGGTACGTTTTACTTGGAAATTAAAAATACATACCAATAAGTCCAAACAATTGTGCTAACAATATATTTAGAATGAACGGTAAACTGTCATCGACTGTGTATGTGTCTGAAGAAAATCTATTTATTATCCGTCCCGTCGGAGTAACGTCAAAGAACTTAACGTTTGCCTGCAAGAAGAAAACGGAAGCACATACATAAAATAATTATAGGTAAACTATTGTAAAGGATGTCATGATTCTCCATAAACCTTTCCTGTACAGATGTCTCTCTTACATCCACTAAACTCATTCAATATTATTGAAAAACTAAACGCCATCAAAAAACAACTAAGTCTCGCAACGCAGTTCACAGAAAAAGTATTAAGTAAGATTTATCTAACACCAAGTTGGTTAATTTATTCAGTCCCTACTTAAGGGACCTTCTATCTTAAGTTATAACGTAATTAGCTAACCTAACATCGTATACTGACCATATAAATATTACTTTTATGAGTACAAAATAAATTCACTAGCTACCTCTACGAGAGACTGTATGGAGTGTATCCCCGATTGTTTTGTGTATGGTGTGTTATGACCAGCTGCGCCGCAGAAGAGAGCTAGCTTTGTTAGTATATTTCTTTAAGATACTAACGGGTCGAGTTTATAATCTGTATATAATGGAGAGACTGGGTCTAGCTTAACAACCAGTAAAAACCTGAGTCGGAAGTCTCAACTTTCTCAACTCCAAACTTTTCAAACTCCAAGCGCTACTCACACCAACAATACGAATAATAAACAAAATTTCTATTGAGATAGGCCTATTTGTTTGTACACTGGTTGAGTTCACAAGTTGCTTGCTTGTTTTTTATGTAGGATAATCGGTGAGGGTGTTATTTTGTCGTTCTATGGAATTAGTAGTAACTGTTAAGATGGAATTGTGATGTGGAATAAATCAACATTAAATGAATTGTTTTAATTAAATACGATGACTTGGCCATCACATGAAGACACAGTGTATTCCACATTTAATATATGTTATATTAAATTATATATAATTATATATATTAAATTGTTTTATCCACATGAAGGTCTAAAATGGCCTGAACTGCTTTGAGAAGATAATGGTACAGCCGACAACACACTGATATGTAATTCGATTCTGCTACTAATATAGATTTTTTCATAAATAAAAATATTTGTTCGAATGAAGCAAACTTCCAATATTAATTGTGCAATATCATTTCACGTAATATGCATGATAAATTACCTACGCTAAACATTAAGAACTATTTGTAAAAGTGTAGAAAAGTAGCAATATTACCTTAACAACAACTTTCAGTAATGCCTTGTGAATTCTCTCCGCAGCTTTAACACCGCCATATGCGAAAAAGAACGCTCTCATTATCGTGAACACAAGATTAGTTCCCGCCAAAGCAAAATACATTATCAAATAATAATTATCCGTGTATTTAAGGAAACCGGGCTCTTCTAGTAATCTTGAATATTTTGCTCGAGTCGGTTCCATAGCTGCGTCTGTTCCGTGGTTATCCAAGTTATGTATTGCAGACAAAGATAAATTCAGCAATGTATGCACAAATTGATCGGCGGCATTAAAGCCGTGATCCAGGGCGGATGTCTCTTCGTGTTCGTACATATCAAAAGTTGTCGAATTTGTTCTGCTTTTGATCCAGAATGTAAGCCATAGGAATGTGAAATTCTGAGATACTTGCATCAGTATTAGGGATATAACGATGCAAAGACTTAGAAAAGATCCCACTGAGCGTAGATACATCCATATTACTCCCCAACCCACTGTGCCTACAGACATAACTTCCTGAAAGAGGAAATATAACAAACATTAGTAGTTTTTAACAAGTTAAGGAATCCTCCTGGATTCTGTATCTTTATAGGTCAGTGTCGCGTTTTCGAATTCGGAAATAAAATACTTTTCCTTTCGACCTATGTTGTTGCGTTTTTTACAATAATTCACTTACATCATTATCCAAGCTGTTTCTACTAACAGCGTCGTCATTTAAACTGGTCACAATCGCCTGATCGTTTTCAGATCGCACTGGTTCTTCGCCAATTGATTCCGTTTCACTGGGCAAAAACTCTTCTATCTCATTTAAGACAGTTTCTGGTGGACCTGAGGGATTTGAAAGACATTATTTCGTTGCATACAGAAATATAATATTGACATAATTAAATTAAAAGGACAACTGGCGGCCTTATCGCTTTCGAGTGATATCTTACAGGCAACCGCTATATTATATATTAGTATAATTCATAAAAAAATATTTATTTATTTACAAGTTTTATTTTATAAAAATGATTTATTTCATGCCTATATGTCAACAAAAAACGGCGAAACCCTGCAAATTAGTAGCACAGTCAAACTAAAGATAATAAAAAAATATGTTTTTATCATACCAAATGCGTGCACGTGTCCATTCTGCAATAAGAGTACGCGATTCATGCGAGCGAGGTGACGCGGCGAATGCGTAACTAAGATTCGTGTGGAATGCTTCAAGAGTCCCAAAATACACTTTTGCATTATATGCTGCGCCACTGTCGCATCGAGACCGGACAACACGTCATCCAAAAGGTAGACTGTAATCGTATAGGGCTTTTAAAATGTATATATGCAAAATGTATACATTACTTATTCTTTCCCAACTAACTAAATAAATCAACGTAACAAAATCTATAAAAATGGTGCCTATATCTGAATTATGCCACAGATTATACTATATATATATGTCGCAGCCAACTAGATCAATTAGCCGTTTAACTAACGGCCTGAAATATGTTCAGCCAGTTGTTTAAAATGACTTGGATCGATGACGTTTCATTACTTGCCTAGCCTGTTGACTGTTAATTTAAATTTAAATTCACTTTCTCCTACTCGAACTCGAAACGAAACTCGTCATACTGTCAATAAAACGTCAGCAAACCACAACTTGGTGGTGTTTTCCAAAGTTCCATGAAAAACAACAAGCACAATGCAAGAGTGTAGTTACAATAATGAATTTGACTTAAGCAATTTCATTTTAAAAGAAATATATTTTATGTCATATATTTCATCTTTTTTATTTCTGCCAAATAATGACTCTATCGTACGAATGGCCGAAGCATTAGCCAGATAAATAATGTAATAAACGCTACGGCTGAATATCTTTCAGGCCGTTAGTTAAACGGCGCCGTTTAGTTAAAAGGCTAGGCTGTTAATTGAAAGGCTAATTAATCTAGTTTGCTGCGACATATATCAATTCAATTGATAAATTGTCAGATATAAAAAATAAGATATGTTTGTTAAACTATGACATGCTGGCCTAATATAATTATTTATAAGTAATCTTACATATAACTATATTATTTAAGAAAAAAAAATTAAAAATCCAATAACTGACCTAAATAGATAGTATAACCCGTACAAAATGTGATGTATAATGTCCCGCAAGATACATTTGATCACTTTACTTTAGTTCAGAACAAAATACAGTTGTAATAAGTTAAGTAAATAAATGCTAAATACCTTTTTTATCCTGATAGACAGCACGCGCTAATGCGATTCGAGCACGTTGTCCGCCACTTAACGTACACCCCCCCTCTCCTACGTACGCGTTCCATCCCAGTATATTTAGGTCCTCTGAAATTATTTCAATAGTTTAGTAGCAAAGCAGATTTCAAGATACAATGAAACTTCTGTCACGATTTTAATTACGCATTAATATGCCTGTGCACGCGCACAATTTAGCAATTAGACAAACGCATTTAATTTTTTTCAAGGTAAAACAATTAAATACACCCTGTTTCATAAAAATCTATTTATATGAAAGGAAAAACGATACCTGTTAATGCGCACGCTTCGACAACCGATCGGAATTTGCTTTCATCGTAGGGTTTTCCGAATAGAATGTTGTCTCGAATAGTTCCTCTAACTAACCAAGGCTGTTGAGCCACATACCCAAAACCTAAAAAATATTATTATTTTTATAGAATGTATAAGAATCATATCATAAATACATAGAAATGTAAAACCAATATGTATAATCTTTTTTTTTGCAGACGTGTACACTTCTGATGGTTGTCGTTTGTTAAAATTTGTTTACAGTAAAAAAAAGATTTATTCATTTACCATTCATTCCATCACACACATTCCATTTTACATTCACCTTGGGCCAGAAATGGCCGCGATTTTCAATTATTGCTTATATCTTATAGTGTACATTGAGCTGAAATTTCTATACTTCAACAAGTGCCGAGTCCAATACCCACGTCATCTTCGTTTCTAAGAGAATCGAATCCGCGGAGCTTGTCGCAAACTTATAAGAAATTACGTATAGTATATATAATTAGTAGTACGAGACTCACATTGAAATCGGAATTGCGTTATAAAATAAGACTACGGTTTCTTTCACAAAGTGACACTTGCAAAATCATTAAAAAATATGTGAATAAATTTGTCTACATCTAAATAAGAACTCAATATCTAACAAGAATTTACATACTATTAAGATTTTCGGCTACTTGTATTTCCCCTTTCGTTTTCATCATGGCACCCATTATGGCGAGTAAGAGAGAAGTCTTCCCACTTCCGACCGGTCCTGCCACACCGATTAGTTCATCTCTTCCAATTTCCAGAGAAATGTTTTCCAAATAGAAATATCGACTGGCATCATCTTGAATCGCTTCGACTGACCCGATCGAAACCCTCGAAGGTTGTGAAACCTTCCGTTTCGATTTACCTTTATTTTTCTTAGGTTTCTTTACTTTTTTAGCATTCTTCCATAGAAAAGTAACATCTTTCAATATAATTATCTTGTCTTCGTCGCGATTTTTGTTTATCTCCTCAAAGTATCGGTCGGGATTCATGTCCTCAGTCTAGAAATACCAATACAATCAATAATTTATTTATCATAATCTATTTATTTTCTTCTAAAACCCACATAATACTCACATTTAAAAGATTTTGAATACGTTTCATAGACACCCAGGCCTCGGTAAGTCCGTTAAGGACCCACGGAAATGCATTTAATGGCGCAATGAGCATGTTGATTAGGGCTACGGTTGTGAATACCTTAATAAAATCAATATTGAAATAAATTCATACACAATTGTAATTAAATTTTAAATACAAAAACCGGCGTAATAAATATGTCACGAAATTTATTTTTAATTATATGATACAAATAGTAAGAAAATATTAGCTAAGTATACTAATCACCGGGAAAGGAAATAGCTGTTTATATGTAATACGGGATTATGACTTATTTGTCTCAAGTAACTGTATATTTTAAGCCGATTATTCTAGTACAGCTAGATTTACTCAATGTTTGTAATGGAAATATTATTTTACAGAGAATTATCTTGAAATAATAGAAAATTAATATAATGTAACAATCTGATTATACATCGGATGACATAATTTATGTGTTTTTTTGTTTGAAATAACGACGTCGTAATCTAGATGTCGTCGAGATTCAAGTAACTATCATATTATTATTTCTATAAGGAATTTAATTCTTTAAAAGCTCCTAGGAAACATTCCCGATCTAAATAATTTAAATATTATGTTTCTATGAAAACAGCGCAGAGGGTATTAACCTATTAGTATTAGTCAGAATATCACGAATTCAATGTATATGACCTAATAAAAGCACACATTGATAAAATTATGACGCACTAACGGTTCTTCCCTGCAGACTCATAATATCAATTTACATATTATTTTAATAATAACTAAAGCATTTATTTTGACCTCTTTTGTTGTTGTAGTACCTATAGAAATACAAAGCTGTTAAAGCAAATAAATTTAAATTAGCTTTCAGGAAAATATGTTTTCCATTTTATATTAATACCAAACGACAGCCGCTGGTGGTTTTATACTAGGCCGGTTGATTAGGTCATTTGTATCTGTTTCTAGTCTTTCTACTTACTGTAGGTGCATCCAGTGGCTGTCCTCGAAGGGCATGAGTGCCTAATGTCATAGCAGCTACCAAAACTGGAGTGGTCGCCCATAATACAACACATATTGCGTCCAGATATTTCCTACCCCGGAGATACTTTAGTTCTTGAGTCCGGGCTCCTATATGGGAACAAATATTACAAACGTCTTTTATTAATTACTAAAAAGGATTGGAATTGGATTGGACATTGGAATTTATTTAGGGTAGCTGAGTATGTTGTATATGTATGTTTGTAGCTCAGAAATATATCATGTCTAAAAAGTTATATGCACATACAAATATGTATATCTAAAGAAGGATATTATTGAAATTAGGGACCGAGGACCAAGTGGGCCTCCGACTAAATAGACTGATAACCTAGTAAAGGTGGAAGCGGTCGAACTGGAAATTCAGGGAAGAGGCCTATGTCAACCTATCCTATGTAAAATGAGAAAACTACATATATTGAATAATCTTTAAGTGACGGATTTCCTCTCATCTGGTGACGATTAGACAAAGCAAAATATCAAAGGCTTTGCGCTTTATCGCTCAGTATGACAATCGTATATTGTAATTGGATTTGACATATACTAGTCAAAGCTAATTCTTTAGCTTTAAATCCAGTTATTAAAAATCCTACAATTCTAATACGCGAGGGCGTACAAATTTACTTAGGGAAGCTGCTCTATTCAATTGCACAATGTATGAACTCTCAAGGATCGCATTAATATAATATGTAAAAGATATATATATCTAACATCTGATATTATGTTCTTAGTTTATTTTTTACCAATAAGTTTTCTATTGCATAGATATTAAGTTACAGTATGAGTAGAAAATAAGGAAAAAAATTTTTTCAGTGTATGTATTACCTGATACTTTAGTGATGAAATAATCCTCCCAAACGTGTGCTTTCACAGTTCT
Source organism: Pieris brassicae (assembly GCF_905147105.1). Taxonomy (NCBI): domain Eukaryota; kingdom Metazoa; phylum Arthropoda; class Insecta; order Lepidoptera; family Pieridae; genus Pieris; species Pieris brassicae. The sequence goes on along the minus strand of NC_059666.1, from coordinate 17,831,457 downwards.
CACACCTCTTATAAGATCACACATTAGATTCACCCTCTCGTCTTTATGTTTCATCATATCCGTACTCAATTTACCAATTTTATTTGCAATCACTTTGTTAATGGGTATCAATATAATAGAGAATGCCACTCCAGCCAAAAATGATATACCGACTTGGTCATATAGAAGAAATAGGGTTATTGTTAACTAAAATAAATATATTTCAGATTAAACCTTATGCAACAACTTAACTAATAACTATCACAGCAGATGTAAAGTTATCACATCATGTTACCTAACCTAACTAAACCTACTTTTAATACCTTACAAATAAAGCTGAACCTATATTTTTATAAAACAGGGCGAAAAGAGGTAGAATTGTCATCTGATGTTAAGTGATACCATTGATACCATCAATTTAAAATGAGGCTACTTATCTAAGTTGTCGTATATCAATACTCTATAGGATATCTTAGTGAAATAGGTCTCTATACAAGATATCATCAAGCTTCAGTTAAAATATTGCGTACAACAGAACATACTTATAACGAACTATTTTCGTTCCCATGAAACTATTTTACCTGTAAAGGAATGCTCCACAGAGCGTGGAAGCTCGGACAAGAATTGACAATCCTATCGGTATCAGTTGACATAAAATTTGTAATTTCTCCAAACGAAAACTCGCTCATTAGTTCAGTTTGAGTTACACCGAGAGTCTTTCTAAGTATCGTGGAAACTATGGCACCTCTCATCTTAATCCCAATAATCGACATCAACCAATTAAAATGACAATTGCAAAATGCACCAATAAGTGCAGATGCTAGGAGTAATGAAGCATACACATATCTAAAAGGAATAGGAAATAAAGAATCTTTTAATAAAATTGTTGAATAAAAATGGTTATGTATATATTTTTGAGTTACTCAAAAATTTTATATGAGTTCAATCTGTATGAATATATACTTTAATCAGCAGAAGAGTTTATGTTTTGTTAAAGTGAGTCTCAGGATTTAATAATTTGAAATTTAATTTAAATTGAAATATCATTTTAGATGGATAATATGTTTTGTCGCGCTCATAAACAAACTTCTGTTGTGACTAATACAAACCACACTGATTTGTAAATGTAGCATAATTCAGAATATATTATTATATAAAATAAATAAATAAAAGCAGAAGTTAATTGAGGCAGAGCTAGTAATAACCTTTCATTTGGTATGGTTATTTGGATGTGTTTTTAAATATATAAAGCCTGAATTGACTAAAAATAAAACACAGTAAAATTTTATACAAAGTATGTAAAATAGTTCATACCCATAATGTTGATCTATAGTTTCATCCTCAATAAACTTGACCAATTTATTTAAAAGAATAGGCCCAGCAAAGCCAGCCATATCAAAGATTAACTTAAACACGCCAATTCCATAAAACTGTAGGCCAAAGCATTTGTGGAGAGCTCTCAATAGTGATACATTATGTCTTCGAGGTGGGCAAAGAATTATTCTGGATACAGGAGTAACAGGTGTTGAGGCTTGCGGTTGAGTTTCACCAACAGCACCATAACCTTAAATGTATGAGTTTAAAATGATTTTAGTGTATTAATGGTACAGTTCCTTCCTTTATTTAATGCTGGGATTAAACCCAGAAGATAAAAGTTTAATGATTCAAAAGATATATAAATAAATAAGTGAAATAGGTGCAACAAAAATATCTGACCAAAGCCAGAGTTATTGGAAATTATTGCTAATAAATATACTTAATATTTGTTTTATTTTCAATAGACAAATGATCCATAATGAATCATGTGGACAAACTGTATACTTCATATACAGTATTTAAAAAAAAATATTTAAAATATAGAACAAAATGTTTATTTTGTTTCATTCATGGATATGAATCTTGATTAAATTACCTCCAGAGCCAATAAAAGGTTCATGGGGCACATCAACAAATAATTGGTAAAGATCCACATTTCCAACAAGAGCTCTGTCAATCTTAGCCCCAACATAGGAACATCTATATGTAGCAGGAATATCATACAGCTCCTCTAGGTCATTTAATTTATTTTCTAAACCTAAAAGAAAATTAATATTGCAAATATAAACTCAATTAATTGAATATTACTTAGTACTCAATAAAAGTATATACTTTATTTTATAACTATGAGTGCAACATAGAAGAATGCAAGAATAGAAGAATGAAGCAATCGAATTTTTGTTTACAATGTGAAGTAAAATTTTTTGTAATATCATTCATTCTATGACAAATTGAAAAATGCTGTGTTTGCAAATTAGCTGTCATTATGTCCATAGGATGTAGCTCTCTTATGTAGTAAAAAACTAATTTACCTTTTTTAAAAAGTGGATTCACCCAAGAAAATGTTAGTTTAGAGATCCAATTAACTCCTTGCATAGCAGTTCCTAAAACTTCTTCATCATAATGTGGCAGTAGTGGTGTATATTCACTCTAAAAATAACCACTTATTAGGCTAGTTGAAACTGCATGAAGACAGATTTATAATTTCAATATTACTTACATGGGATCTTTGAGACCCAACAAGCCAAGGTGAGTAAAATGTTGGCCTGGAGTCACTTGCAGGTAAAAGAGTTAGAAAGTAGAGAGTATGACAACACAGGGTGCCAATACAATAAGCTGGGGGATTACTATTTAAAATAGTACTTCTTAATTCCATTAAATTCAAAATAACAGCACCACTCCACAATAGAAGTATACTTAAGGGCCCCCGAGAACTTGGTCCCAGACGATGTTTTAATGCTAGTATAAATCCAAAATGCACAAGCCATGCTATACATGATGTTCCTGCAGTAAAATAATCAATAGGATACAATTCAGTGTTAGGTCGAGTAAGAAAAATATACAGTTGAATAATTGGTGATATGGCTAAAGCAAGAATAATAAAACTTCGTAGCATTATGACCCTTTCTAATGCCTTTTCTCGTATTACCCAATCTTTTCTATAGCCCACATAATAGCCAGATATAATGGCCAACAAAAAGAATAAAGGAATCTGAAGGAATAATTCTTGAAAACATAATCCAAAATCCTTTGATGTATCATTCCATACGTAAAGCCCTGATGGGCCACACATATCTTCCCATTTTATTGAAATATTTAAGAACACAACCATTATGGTCACTGTTAACCAATTGTTATTTTATTACTATTTCACACAAGATTAACTGATTTTTAATATTTTACTGCACACTAGCTTAGCGAGGCTCTTTATTCTTAAAATGGGATTTAATTCATTCTTTAATAGATATATGTTTTCCATTTATTACACATTATACACAGTCTACAAGCATACTTGCTTTCCTTTTAGGTAGATACAAGTTTATATCCACTATTTTTATTACATACAATTCTTATCTCAGATTTATGATAAAATCTAAAATATACATTCACATTATTTATAAAGCTGTAATGATATATATATATTTAGTAAATGTATGTTTTTGCGGTTTTCCAATTTTAAGAAAGATAAGAATAACAACGAAAATGTAATAATTCAAGAGTATGTCTTCTGTTGACGGCTGACACAAAGCTTATAAAATATATACTATATAGTAATTAGTAAATTTGTTGACCAATGTTAATTATCCACAGACCGACTCGGATTTTCCATTCCGTAGAATTCTGACATTTCATCAGTGTTGCTACTAAAAAAGTTTTCTCCACGAAAAAGGACAATTAGACCTATTTTGGGGAAATAAAAATAAAATGCTACGTATTTTTTATGTTTTACTTACAAATAGCTAAATCTAAATATATACTTACTCAAGTGACCTAATATAAAAATAATATAATATTTCCAAAATGTATAAATAAATAAAGAAATCCATATTTATAGGTAATATCTTCAATTTATATGCAATGTCCTCATGTATAAGTGAAATATTCACGACAAGCTTTCCTCGGTGGCTTCACGCACGAAAAAGCATGACTCATTTTCCCGTTGCGCTTGCGCTGCATCTATCTCTCTTCCACTCGATTGGCCTATACGTCGTAGGAGAAGAAAGACAACGGCAGCACACAACTTAGGTACATCTGAACATACACGTGAACTGTTTCGTCCCATTTTTGTAAAGTGAAGTGAAAGGTTATTGTGTGCTGGTTAAAATGAAAGCGCGGGTGGTGGTCGGGTCGCCGAGTGTGGCAGCATTGAGTTCGGGAGCAAGAAAGATATGCGACAGTGGCGATATAAACTGGGAAGTCCCCTCCCGTACTTAATTTTTGGACGGATGGACACCGATTAGAATGGCTGTAATCAGTTCTTATGATTTTTTTTAAAAACAAAGAATAATTTTTTAGTCTTTTAATTCTATAATATTTTCGTCCACCGTTATTTTGTCCGTGAAGGGTTTCAAAATGCAGAGGTCAGAAGGGGCGGCAAAATTTGAATAGCCTACTGGCGGCAAATGTGTTAATCCGCTGCTGCACGTAGGACCAACATATCGAAGTTATAGTTATAAGAAGATATAAGTTATAGCTCTTGAAATATATGCATTTTACACATTTACATACATTAATTATTGACCTAATAATATTAATGATGGAAACAATGAAATTAGAGCAGTGTTGGCCTAGTGGCTTCAGCGTGCGACTCTCATCCCCGAGGTCGTAGGTTCGATTCCCGGCTGTGCACCAATGGATTTTCTTTCTATGTGCGCATTTAACATTAGCTCGAACGGTGAAGGAAAACATAGTGAGGAAACCGGCTTACCTTAGACCCAAAAAATCGACGACGTGCGTCAGGCACATGAGGCTGATCATCTACTTGCCCATTTCATTAACAAATGATCATGAAACAGATACAGTATCTGAGGCCCAGACCTAAAAAAAAAGTAAAATGTAGCGCCATTGATTTATTTTTTAACAGTGAAATTAAACAATTTTCATTTCATTTCGTTAAATATATAATAAAAAAACATCTACCAAGATTTGGAATCCCCGCCCTGCTACGTAATATCTAAGCACCCTAATCCTTGAGCTATTCTTTAATATTGGAGTAATATAGCTTTTTGACATTTCAGTTAACGTCATGCTTGGAGTTTATAAATATGGTTAAGTTTGTTGGTGTGGTTCGAGATTTAATATAATTTCTATAGAATCGTGTTTTTTTTAAATTATGACTACAGGTTATGTCCAAAAAAATCTCCTTAAATAAATAAGGTATATTTATCTAAGAAACCAATCCAAAAGAAATCCAAGGGGGATATTTTGATTTCCCCTAAATTTGGTGAACTAGTCAAATATCAACTAATTATTCATCTTCTGTTGTTTGTTGTTATGATTTATACAGTCTGTGGTTTACACATTTGTAGTAATACGTTTACCTCTACTTAATCTATGGTATAAAGTATATACGCACTGTGTAGTTTATTGTTTACCTCTGTTAAATCTGTGGCTGTGCTGTCAGCTGTGTAGTGTGTATATTTTTGTGTAAAATACTGTATCACAAAAATTTAAGGCATTATTAGATTATTAGAATATAAGATGGATAATCAAGCATCAACATCTAATTCTGAGGAAGAATATAAAGGAGATGCCTTTGACCCAATATATGACATTATTGATTACCTTGTAAGATGTGCAAAAGTATCATTTAAAAATTCTCATGTCAATGAAAAAGATATACGAAGTGTGGAAAAAACAAATTATGCTTATACTGTCTTTATAAAATCTCCTACAGATTTCCTCGTTCAATATGGCAAATTTCTATGTCCAAATCATATAAAATATTTTGAAGATATGGATATTTATGAGACAGATGAAGTTTTTAAACATTGTGTTTCCCACCTAAAATTTTACCACTCAGAAGAAAGTAGAAACAAAAGGGTAAGAAATAGAAGGTATAAAGCACTTCAAAATTTACAGGACACCACTGATTATTTTAGCGAAAAACAAATGATGTTTCGAAATCCTTTACTCTATGAGCAACTTATAGGTCAGTTTTTAACTGATGAAGAAATACAAATCAGAGATTCAGCAGACAATGATAACTTGACACTACTTAGTTTGATTCTTGACACAGTAGACAGAAATCAAATGAGAGAAACTAAGAATGTGCAAATGATTCAGGAAGATGATGAGACAAGCTCAAGTACAACACAAAAAACATCAACTCAGAGTTGCTCTCAGAATAAAAAGTGGGGAGATTTTGATATACCTGACACAAGAGCTGAATTTACTCGAGAAGTAAGACATCAGACAATGATAGATGCAAATGAAAGAAATTTATTGAGAGAAGAGTTTCTTCAGGAAATGTACAGTAGTTTTATAGAGGGTAGAGATATTGATTTTGATTACAATAGTGTTGACAGCAATGATGATTATGATGATCTGAAGCAAATATCTCAGGATGCAGAGGATAAATATTTTGATTCTGAGATGAATGACAGTGAAACTTTGGAAGAGCACATGTCATTGGTCCAGGAGTACAGCTCAAAGAAGTATTACAATGACCATGATGATCCATTAGATGTATTTATGAAACATATTACAAATAAATTGAATACCTTTTCCTAAATAGCATTTTTTCTAAATATTTAATAGCTTGTAAGAAGGCAGTCACTGAAATGCTATCAGTTCAGATCATAATTATTTTTAAGTACATACATACAATCCATTTCAAAGGTGTAAATGTAGTCAGCAAATGTATTATTGTAGTTCCAACTAGATAACCACCCTAGCTTCAGTATGGTGCTAAATCATGCATGATTAATTAGCATGGAGTAGGTATTATGAGCAGTATGGTGGGCATTAAAAGTTCTGACAATCAGAAGCATAGATTTTCCATAAATTTGGTTCACATAATATTCAGAGAACTCAACTCTTCTTCCATATAAATCACTTCATAATTACTAATGCTATGAACCTGTGAGAGTGGAACAGGACAGTTTGTCATTATAGATAGAGAGATCATTTATAAATTTTAATTGTAACAGAGGTTGCAAGATTAAAAAATATATAAAAACTAGCCTTATTATCGAATGCGAACGTGACGCCACCAATTAATTAAATTAGGTTAATCTTTTATTTTAAAGATATTCAGTTATAAGGTTGTTTGTCAATCAGTCCACCTAAACAAAGTTAGTTTAAAACATTTACTTATTATTTATGAAGTCTCAAATTGTAAGACTATAAGGTTATAGCAATAGATTTAAAACTAAATATGAAAATTAGAACTATGTCATGGTGTCAGTGAAATTTTCCGGATGTCTCTTGTCGCTTCTAATAGCCCCTTTGTACTTAAGTAATTAACTTACCTTTAAGGCTGAAATACTGCATGTTTGAGCGCGCGACTCTCAACTCTGTGGTCGAGTATCCGAACCCCGGCTTTGCACCAATGAGTCAATGATCAATGCTCGCCATTAGCATTTGCTCATACGATGCAGGAAGACTTAGTAAGGGCACCAGCATCCGACTACATGGTTCGATCACAAAAGGCTGACCTATCTTCTTGTCTGTAAAGAAAAACTGTCAAGAAAACAGATTCAAGAGCATAATACAAAGCCGCCATAACGTTTTATTAAAAATGTAACTGACCTACAAATAGAATAAAAGGTTCGGCAGTTACGTAAGATGCAAGATAGTCAATCCAAGAATAGAAAGTAATACTGATTACAACATATCGATAACACCGTCCTAATATAGATCCTGATGAGTTATAACATCCTTAATACGTGTCCATTACAAATTGTCTTCGCAATAATTTTATAATAATTATGTTGTGTAAATGAAAAACACCTAAAATCTATCTATGTAATTATGATTTATTGAAAACAATTTTATAACCGTGACGTTTATTTACAGGATAGTTCTCATTTCATTGCTAGAATTTTAAAGTAGGCGCGTATTTTTAGCTCAAATAGATCAAGGTTTTTAGCTTCAGCGTGAACCTTCTAAGTAACAAACAAACAATCGTACTACTTTACATAGATATAACGCCTATGTTCTGCGGTCAGTTCGACTAGGTCATATGCTAGTGTCAAACAACACGCAAGGGAAATGATGATTTATTTATTATTTAGTAAACATAATTTACATACAATGCTTTACGAATTAACGGTATATCTATTTGTAAAATGCAAACGGAATATATTTATTTTACTTCAGATATTCGAATATAACCTCTTTTAGGATAAAGATGATAAGTACATATATTTAGTAGTGATGTTGTAGACCTATGGTATAGAAAGGTGTTCATAAATATTTAAATATAAACATTCGTATTGTGTGTATAATAAAAAGGGCCCATTATATCGACTTTAGAATTAGAATAGTAAATACTACAGGTCATTTGGATGGACTGCGCTTTATTTGGAAACCGATGCGATAATTTCCTTAAAAACCTAGTTTCGTAGTATAGAGTCTGTATATAGCTGTATTAAATTTAAAAGTCTTTAAGCAAATTAAAATAAGATCCCAGGAATTATATTTTAGCATACAGTTAATAAGAAAAACGTATGTTATAATTTTAATCTTTCTACCTAGCGCTCTCATGAATCGCATTTAACTGATAGCCTTAATCAATTAAACCAATCACCCATAAAGGTAAGCCTTCTTACCACTTATAAGACAATTGGTTTGAAAATCGTCATCAAGTCCTACCTGTACATTATGACAGTTGGACTCAGACTGGCCGCAGACATCGCACGGGAAACGCGCACATCATTGTGTAGGCTTTGTGAAGTGTAGTGCTTTGATCAAGAAAATACAATATGTTTGTAAGTAGCCGTTTTTATCTGAAGCAGATTATAAACTTACTCCTACTAAAAATACTCCTTTATGTATATAAAGCTGAATAAATCCAAATGCGGCAATTTGCGGCAAAAAATGTTCATAAAGGCAGCAAGTATTTCCCTATTTTGTTTGTTGTAAATTTACATTATAAGTTATAAACCTAACGTAAGTTTTAACGTAATAAGGTAAGCTTTTATATGCTGTGAAAGTGCTTGAAATATTATTTCAATGTTTCAAATCTATCAGAGGCGTACGTATTTCTATGTATTTTAGGATATCGGTCGCGAAAATAATATTTAGATGGCTTTACTTTTTAAATATCGTATGCAGGAAACGAGAAGTTCTGTTAAAAAACATACGGACCGCCCGGCCACCAGTGGCTTATCGTCCCGACATGTACATCCCAAACATACAGCTATTCTCAATTAAACATAAATCTTACAATGTAAAAAATAAATTTAAAACTTGCTTGTCACACTTTGGATGCGTTCAAGAAATCATTATTATGTTTTCTATGTAATTCGATATAAGTACACGGTACAAGAAGGTGAGAGATCGGAGGTGATCGTGGTTGTCAAATTGCCCGTGGCGCCATTCGGTCTCTGCGTTTGGTTCCCACGCCTACTCGATAGCCCGTCGCAGCCGCCTTGTGTCGTCTATCAATGCGAGAATTAAATAAATGCCTTAAAAACTTTCACTGCCGAATAAACAGATAGCTACAAGTTTTATAGGTGTGTTTGTTGTAGGTAATTATTTAAAATCACAAGAACAAGTTTTGTCTTATAGACAGTGGTAATTTTGAAAACCTCTCTCTTTGTTTTTTGATATCAATATAATTGTTTATTTTCTATTCTGATGTCCCGTATATGAATATATAAATATTATCTTCTAATGACTCTTAACTAATATGCCTTAAAATCGGTTAAGCGGACCGATAAATAAATAAATGCGCCAACTTACCATCGCATGCCTAAAAACCTCTACTAGTTTGTTGTCCGCGCAACATTTTAGTTCTTTTGCATGTAAACAGAATAACACAAATATCAATCACAATCAAATAAGTCATCATAGCCTATGTCACTCAGAAATAATATCTTTCCATTGCGAATGTAATTTTAAATCGGCTGAATAGTTCCACAGATTACATGAAGTGTAATTACTATATTATTATTGTATGTTTTCTTTTCCATGTTATGGAAATCTTTAAAATTTGCACGTCTTGGTATAGGTGTTCCTTTACTAGAAAATTTTGCGGAAATAAGTATTGGGAAAACGACTTTGTTTTATGCGTATTTTATATGTATTTTTCCCTTATACCACCTACATCTGTAAGATGGTATGATGGTAGCAGAACCACATCAGTTACTTTGGAATTACTATAGCTCACATAACTATCTTGAAGATCTCCAATTTTAAATATCATTACATATAAAATTATGTCTAAACTATACCTATCAAAAATAAATTAGTCAAACCAAAAGCTAAAAGAAATCCCAATTTAATATCTTGAATAAAGTAGTCCGCAACATATATATGTTAAAAATTATTCTTGTTAAATCAATTATAATTCACTTTTGAAAGGGATCTACAATTATTCTAGATTGGTCTTATTCTGTTCTCATAATCGGCTAGACCACAACAAGTGAAGCCGCAGTTAGAAGAATAATCTTACTATAACAATGCTTTCTAGACCTTGACATAGTGTAACTGAATATTAATAAGACACCACTGTTTTCACTCTTGTCCACAATATTGGTATTAATTTCAATCCGGTGGAGGATCGAGTACGTTAGAAATGGAAAGTTGTCTCACAAATGTTTGTTTTACTTAAGTATAGCATACATTTTTCATTCATTTGTTTGTGTTTTAATAAAAGTGAATTCCTTCACTTTTTATCATGTAGATATTTCTAATTTTTATTTACAAATTTATGTGTAACGATCGCCTAAATTTTTTAAGTACCTATTTTTTGGATTTAGATGGTTAGATATTTTTTGTTTAATGACAGTAGATAAGAGAACAGTAGTACTCGTCACCAGATAGTGAAAGGACAAAAATGGAAAGATTAATTAGATGCAAAACGCTTTAGCCTGATTCCTGTCATGTAACATAATATTAGTGATTCGTCGCACGTGTTGCTTTCACTGCGGCGCATTGCTTTTCCATAATGTCCTGGTAATCGACTTCCTAGTCGTTTACTAATGGTGAAATTAGGAGAAATATTTTGCTGAAGGCAGAAGAGAGTGAAGGAAATTCTCCGTTGCAACTAACACGACCTTCACAAACGAAGAGCGCTATTGAAGAAGTAGAAATACTTTTGATACAATTAACAAAATCAGTTATTAATTATCTACACTTCAGTATGTACTCCACATACTGAAATGTAGGTAGGTAATGTAAGGTGAAGGTACGCCATGTCATAGTAAATTTAAAATAAAATGGTGCATATTGTAATTTTAAATCTGGATTCAAGTTTAAATCCAAGAATGTACCCATATCGTTATTTTGAATAAGCTGCGTCGTAATGTTCGTCATAACTTGGATAATTGATTATTGTCCTTTTGATTTTAGGAACGATTTAAAAGTACAGAGGCTGCCGCTCGTTAACATGACATACTCAGTCATTAACTATCTACATTTTTCTGTAATCGAGGTCAAGAATTTCGCATACATGAAGGAGGATGGTTATAATATTAAATTAGCTCGTCTTTCTTCCTGCCTTGCCGCTCGGTATTTTAACGAGGTCCAAAAAACTGTTACTAACCAACACTGCTCTAATTACATGAAATACGAGTATTGCATTCAGCGTCGTGTAATTATTATGACAACAGTTTTTATATTTATCCCTATTCAATTTAAATTATATACATGACAACATAATTATTTAGTACGGATATATAAATGAAAAATTAATCTAAATCGTATTTTAAAATTTATATTGCAGATAAGAAACCATTTAATCGTGATGGTCATATTATTACTACGAGGTGGCGCAGCCGAACCCATTCCACGTCAGTTTAAACACACACCAGGTCCTAGTTTATCCGGTAACAATATAATTAATTTATTTGAACTTTTTACACTATTTATAATAATTTAGTATAACATTTAAAACTAGCTCCCGTTTTTACAGATCCACGCGAAAGCCTGAGCAGCATTGCTTCGATTTTCTCACCTCGCATGGATTTCGATCAATGGAAACCACTAACAGGTCGTGGAGATCCATTGCATAATGATCCCACATATGACTACGAGCCACCTATGCTAGAGAGAGTTCATTACTGGGCTGATGACAGCAGACTCGAGAGGGAACATTATCCAGAAAAGAAATCCGAAGTCTTAATGTTGGGAGTATCATCACGCAAACCGAGTGTATCTTCCCGGCCGCCAATGCCTCCAAAAAGAAGCAACTTACCGCCTCCTAAATATGAAGATTATTCTTATAAACTTACCGAGTACTATCCAATGACAATATTAGTGCCACCACCACCACCTCCTGCAAGCTACAAACCATCTTTATTTATTCCACCAGAAAATAAAATAGTACGACCAACGCCACCTACACACGTAGAGCCTACTTTCCCTCCAAGGTATACAATTTCCACGCCGGAATTGATAACGTCGTTTGCTCTTCAGGAAGCTAACCTTATCTATGAAGCAAGTGATAGTAACCAGACGTGGTTTTCGGAACCGAACAAGACTCATACCGACCCCAGCAATACAGTAAGCAGTGACTACGCCGGGTGGGGCCCGACTACACCATTTAACGAAAGAAATACCCACAATGATTTGAGTAATTTAATTCCACACAGAGAATTTATTGGCGACCTCCTAACACATTCATTCTATAGTACTTCACACGCAAACATACAAGATGCTACAGAGCAAACTATTGCAGAAACCACAACAGGTTCACCAACGTTCCTACCCACTGCTTTACCACCTGCAAGATCAACCACAAGCGATTCTAAAGATACTTGGCCATATTACGAACAATCTTCAGGTGAAGCTACTACTGAATCATCTTTTGACTTTGGAGAAACCAGCACAGACACTGACACTACTACAGTAAGAACACAAGCAGGTGCTGTAGATATGTTAGGCGCTATGATGTCAATGCCCATGGTTACAGATCCAGAAAGGCCAGAAGATAATCTTTATGCTCATGCATCAGAAAATATACAAGTTTTTAAAGATCACGTCACCGAAGCATTCAAATTGGAAGCAATGCAAACTATGCATCCCCCACCACCTGTTGCATTTCCGACTAGTACAGCACCAACTAACAAGCACCAAATTAATCCGCATCACCTTAATGACTTATTGTATGAGGATCAACCTTTACAAACTCAGGACCCATATTTACATATGCGGTTTACAACACCATTGACAACCACTTTAGAACCAGTACATGAAAGGTCTACTACGGAGAGTTCACCAATGTATCTTATTATACAGGGACACTCTAAGGTAAAAACTTACGGCTCACAACCAAATCCTGCGTCTAATTCTATTACTGACTTTGATATTACTAAACAACAAGAAACACAGGAAGTTAAACATTTACATCCATTGAAAGACAAATATTTAAAGAAATCTGAAATTAAAGAAAACAGCAGAAAAAGCAGATCACAAAATCTTACTTCTTTAATAGAAGCTGGTGTTGGTTCAATAGAAATTCAAGAAGCAGATGTGAGAATTAAATATGATGTCAGCGACGGAAGTAAGGTACCTGTAGAGATTTACAGAAAAGGTATCGTAGAGAATGATGATAGTAAATATTCCTTTTCAAAAAAAAATCAAATTAAGCGTAATAGGCGACAAATAGATATAAATGATCTCATACCGATCGACGAAGATACTATTGAAGAGTTGGTATATAATTTTTTTGAGACGCGTAAAAATAACACCGGCTTAACGGGATTTATTGCTAAAGCAATCACAGGTGATGTGAGTACGGCCGTTCAATATGCTCTTAAAGAAAACAATGAAGACTACAGTGAAGCCAAAAGATAAGACAGACTCTTAAGTAATTGGTATTTATATAAAATATGTGAGTTTTAATATAACATAGTTATTTTTTAAACATAAAAGTTGTTATAGAAGCTATGCGAATGTTTTTCAATTAATAAATAATAAATAATCCTAACCTAAAAAAAACTTAAGTCCCACCCTTTTTAGAAGGAACTTATAACAATCAGACTTTATTTATTTACTTATTTATTGATTTTATTTATTTATTGATTAGTAATGACAGGAGTTTTATTTTAAGTAAAAACTTAGAATACTATTTATTTATTTTAGTTTCATATAGACATCTCAATAAAGATATATTTTTTATAAAACTGTTGTTTTTATTAAAAATTATATGTGGAAGTAAAATGTTAATTATTGCTGGCGTATTAGAATGAAATTTCTTTTAATTACAACTATGTAGGCTCACATTGACACTAACTTGCCTACAAAAAAGATGTATGCGGTGCAGCGGACGCGGCCCACTAACACACACACTTCTTACCATCCTTTTCGTAGAAATATACGCAGGCAACTTAGATAAAGTGAAAGCTGCTTATAAACCGATAAAGTTAACGTTTATTGCAGTTTACATTAACTATAAGTTCGCGACCGGAAAATTATAAAAATATGATTTCAATAGATTATAATTACCTACTAAAGAAAATGAAAATAACAGATCCGATAGTGTTGGAAAACTTATAGATTGAAGTTCCTAAGTTGCACCAATCAGCTTGACAAAAACACACTTTGTAATCTGCCTCTGGAAACCTGTGAAACATAAGGACTTTTAGATATTTACTTACATTTTGAAATCTAATAATGATAAAACAATACTTAAGCAAGCAATGTTAAAAAACTAAATTAGGTGTTGCAAAGGTTCTAAGATTTTATCTCACTGCAATACAAGTTCGAATTCTGTAACAGATTTCTTAGAAATACCTTTCATTTTTACAAGACATCGATCGCATTGGTATATTCATCGACCGTGGTAGGTGATCACCTTTTTGAATTTGATAGCAGCCTCTTTGAACAATCCAAGCATGTCTAGCGCGAGCGGTCCACGATCGCACAAAACACATTGTTTCATCTTAAAAAATGCAAATGTTAAGAAAAGAAACTTTTCGCCGCCTATGCAATATATTTCATTGAATCTTTTTCCTGGTATCAATCAATAGGTGTAAAATGAGAAACTTTCAGATTTCTTATGCAGATACAAGTGCCATAGTACCTACTTCCGAGTATAGTATGTGCGACGGACCTAAATTCCAATACATTACGGATTGATAATGTTCTACGGTAAAGGAAATAAATAGTTGGAATATCGCACCACCAGTACAGTTAGTAATTATGTTCCGAGTCGAATTGAATTCAAAAGATGGTTTTGTAAAGTCTCCAGCGCAGCCTGGTGCGTCGCGATGCATCGAAGTACAATTAAAGCATAAAAGACTTGAGCATTGTTTACAGAAATAAGTAAACAAGAAAATGTATACAATAACCATATTACTACACATTTACATAGTTAACAATGCTCCACAAATTTAAAAATCCCTTGATAATATTGATTTTTGTGTTCTTCAGGGCATTTTAGCGAAAACTAAATTATTCTAATAACCCTAAAGCCTGTCTTGATGTCTCCATTAAGTTATAATTTGATGCTGTTCTAATGACAGTTAACGTGATGATAAAAAATAAGTATTGTTAGTAAACTTACCTCCTTTCTAACACGGTTAATGCAATCGACTAAGTACTTGTAAATGGTATCGGTATATAAATTACTGGTAGGTACTAGAACCAATATATTAAAATCACAAGGATATCGTCGACTTTTACTAACTTTAAATTATTGGTCTACCAATAACATATCGCTAATCGGCGACCTTTTCCAGGCAATCGTGTAGAATAAACTTAATAATTAAATTATACATCATATTAAAGCTCCCATAAGTACCAACATATACCAACTTACTTCAGGTATGTGTTAATATCATGTATGTATTCAAGTAACATTGGATATCTTACCTCTACACTTAATCGTTGAAGCACAACGTCTTCTTGAAAGAACTTTTTTATACGAAAATAACGTTTTTCGTTGCAAAGGATCCTCACCATATATATTATATCTAAATGTTCCATTATAACAAAATAAGCAATCCGTTCCTTTAATAATACAAAAAAGAAAACAGAAAAAACCAACGTACATTACAATTCACGCACCATGACCTCCGAGTTTTTACGCCTCGACAGAAATTCTAAGCAATTGTGTCAAATACAAATCTTTTGGTTATAAAAACTACTTGTAAGTTCTTCTATAACTACAAATTTTGTTTTCGCTACCACTCCTGCACAATACCAGATGTATTCCAATTGTATAATTGGTATTTAACTTAACCCTTATAATTGGCCGAGAACTGAACTATGGTAGTTTTATGAAAATGTTGTATATTTTTCCTTATGAATATAGAAATTTTTAAACCAGGACCAAATCTACCAATCGAGTTTTTTTATACTCTAGATACTTAATAGTATCATAAAATTGGAATTGAACCTAATATGAAAGGTCAATGTGATAAGTGTTTTGCCTCCTGGGCCAAAACAATAATCGAATCTTGATGATATAAACTACGTGACCTAACCTTTGACTAATGAATATTTATGAAATTCGTTATTAAAAATGACGTAATTTTATGTAAAAACTCATTAAAACCGTTAAAATTAAACATTTTTTAAATTTAATTTGGATAATAAAAGCGGAAGCACTGTTTGATTATTAATTACAAACTGGACCATAGAGCAAAAACGTATAACTAAATGTATCTATTATTTTTAGGGTTATATCTAATTTAAATATCGTAATATTTTTTATGAATTGAAATTTTCGATTTATAAATCAGTACATTATTTTGGTAGGACAAACAAAACTATTTCATAACGGCTGTGGAATTGAATCAAACTTCGGTATCTGGTGGTGTAGGTATCCTGAAATCTATGGACAAATATAATAAAAAATACCAAACATATTTTTATGTATTTATTTGAAGTTTTCATAAATTGATAACTATTTACTATCGGTGAGGTAATAACTCTTGTAGAACCACATTAGCTTTCTAATTCTATAACCATGTCAAATTACTGCATTGAAAGTGCATCCAGCGCGTGTAGATTGAAATGGAATTTTCAGCATACATTTTTAAATAAAATATTTTCAACTAGTGTTATTACTATTTGTTACCCATGTCTGAAACTTGGATGTACATTATGTATACCGCCGTAACTCTTCTATCCTCATAAATGATTTTCTTCTTACAGTTTGACAACAATAATGAAAGGTTATCGAATTCTGACTGCTTAAACACTATTTTATAAATACACAAGAAATTGAAATGCACTAAATAACCACATCACACATAGAAACCTGAATGAAACCTTATAAATATAATTTATCTTTAGAGTAACAAGATAGATTTGAAGTTTAACTTTAACTGATAATGTGGCACAATATTTTTTTGTATCTTTTTGGTGATATTTATGGCTGTCCCTAAAATACTTACAGAAGTATTGAATCTCAAATAAAATAAATTTTGCGAGTTTGATAACTTAACCAAACAATAATATACTGAGACAATTTTACAGTACTTGTTTCAAATGGAATGATTTTAATTGTAGTATTTACTATGTTTCAACATCACTCCTATTATTTTCATAACTAGAATAAACATCAAGATTCCAAAAACAAACTTCAATATGAAGTACATGTTTGCTTAATATAATCATTCAATAACATTCATATTAGCAAATATTGTAATGAATTTTGTTTGAAAAATGTAATTATTAATTCAACAAATATAAATTACCTACCAGTGTCAAATATATATAGTTTTTAGATAATATTGGATCTAGTGTCAAAAATAAATTTATATCAATAAATGTACAAAGGTTGGGGCAGTCATCGGCGGTAACATAAATACAGTGTATTTTTGGATCTGAGAAATTCATAGTAGGGTCAAATTATAATCTTTAAGCAATGCACATTATCATAAATTTTCAGGAAATCATCATTTAAGGCATATGCTTTAAATGTTATTTGAGCTGAGAAAGAACTTGTTGTACACATGTAGCAAACAATCTATTAAAACCAGCATGTCAAATGAATTAAATTACCCACCCTACTTTGACATTCACAACAAATTTATAAGACAATATTAATATTCTCGTTGTCCTTTTTTACTGCCTAGCTCACAGTCCAATCGAGACCCCAACGTTGTGATACCTTTAATTGTGCAGCAGCAGCATCTTTGAGACTGAATAGATGTGTCATTTCCAATTCTGTTTTAGCCAAAGCAATTGCTTTCTCAAACAGTTCCAACGACCTGCGTAAGTTTCCTCTGTAATCATACAATTTATTTTTAATAAGTTTTAACTTATGTAGTAGAGAGTTATAACTCCTAAACAGCTTAGTCAGATAGGTAAAAAAAATAGTGTTTGTTTCTTTGACTGCTAAACAAGTAGTACACCTACTACAAAATTACAAATCTCAAAAAGAAATGAAATTTATATTGGATATACAATATCTTTGTTGTAAAGCACTAAATATAGATTAGTTCATCATGAAAATAATTGATTCTTATCACACTGAACTAGTCATATCTATTTATATCAAATTGTTTTAAAACTGCCAGCGATTTATGAACACAAGATATCTGACATTTGATATTTATATCTCTTTTTTGATCATTGTGTTTTCCTAATAGAGAATATATAATTATATTAATAATTAACCCTATGGAAAATAAATAAATTACCAACCTTTGTACTTCTATAGTTCCCAAAGTTTCATATGCAAAGTCACATTTATCATCCATCTCTATAGCTTTGTTAATTAATTTGACAGCTTTGTCAAAATCAGTATTCTTCTGCAGCTGAACTAGACCCTTGTGAACATAAAGGGTAGCATTGTGCGGATCTACAGCTAATGCAGAATCAAACAAAGCTTCAGCCCTTCCCCATTCCTGCTGATCAGATAATACTTGGGCATACAAGATGTAGGCCTCAGCACACCTAGGAAATCTTTCCAATGCCTGTTCAAAATCAGCTCGTACTTGTGTTAAAGCCCCAATGTTCTTATGAAATTGAGCATGTCTATAATCAGCATAGCATTTCTGAATATAAGCAATAGAAAAATCTGAATTAAGTTCTACTGCCTTTGCAAATTCAGAAGTGGCTTCATCCATTCGCTCTAACAATAAATATACTTGTCCTCTGTGATGATATATGTCAGAATTGCCTGGATCCAACTGTGCTGCATTGGCAAAATCTTCAAGGCACTTCTCAGTATTCTCCAATTGTGTGTAAAGAGAGGCACGTTTGATAAGAGCATTCACTTTCACTTTTGTAGAAGCATCACTTTCAATTACCTTACCCAAATCAACTTGGGCTTCCTCATGCCTACCAAGAAGTAGATAAAATGTAGCTCTCAACAGTAGAGCTTCATATTTGTATGAACCTTCTGAAACTAGTTCTTCAGAGCAGGCATCAACAATGGCTTCATAGTCTTGAGTGTCAATTGCCCGCTTGGCTTTTGCAAACCCACCAGATTCATTTTCATCAATGTGAATTTTTGTAATAGGATCCTCTAAAAAGGCTGAGAAGTATGTTTTGATAAAATGCTTAGAAGGCATGACTGGTTGTCGTTTGGAAAGAGCTTCTCTGGCATGTTGTCTTCCTAGAGCTTTTAAGATACGATCAGCATTCACTAATGAGCTCTGAACTTGAAAGCGTTCTAATATGCAAGCTGAAGTTACATCCTCTAATGCTAGAACCAGATCACCACTTTTTTCTGCAGCACGGGATCTGCGCAGATAGGCTTTTACATACTTTTCATTAAGTTTCAATGCAAATGTACAATCTTCCTTCACTTGATCCCACATTTCTCTCTTTTCATAGCAGGCAGAACGGTTCTGATAGAATGTAGCTAAGTCCTCGGAACGGTCAGGAGGACAAGCCTCGATCGCTTCATTATATAAGGTGATTGCTTTATCGTATTCTCCTCCATGAAAAGCGCGATTTCCGGCACCCTTTAATATCATTGCACGGTCAATAGCACTTTCAGAAACTTTCGCGTTTTCTTCATTGTCTAATGAAATAGTTGTCTTGGCTTTAAGTTCAGCTTCCTTCTTTTTCTCTGGATCTTCAAACCTGTTTCTCAAATAAAGGTAACCTAAGCCGATAGCCAGAGGGGCACCGAGAAGAATGGCCAGTTGCCATTTAGGAAAAGGTGTACTTCCCGTTGATGCCATCCTCTTTATATGTTGACTAATTTTACTGCTTCAGCATTTGTAATTACAACTATAAAAATAATCTGAACTCTAAATTTTACAACTTTTACGCAAGTCTATCCTAAAATAACCTTTTCAGATACTTTGACAATCTGATAATAGGAAATAGATATAAAAATTACATTTCGTTCACAGATAACACGTGACTTAAGTCAGTTTCAGAAAAAAAACTATTTTGTTATCGTTGACATTTGTTTTAATTGTCGTGAGATGTGGATGACTAGATGGAGCTCTAGATACATATAATATTATCTATAAATCTCATGAATCATAAGACAAAGTTACGGTACATAAAATATAATTTTGTTAAACATTCATTAGTATTTCTCAAGATAATAATGAGTCATGTATACTGTATTAACATGTGGCTTGTAATATAGATAGATAATACGATCATAGATGGCTCTGCTAACTTTTTAATGTAATAAAAAAAATGGGTAAATATTCCGTATCGCGTCACCAGCGATTTTGAGGCTGATTTTTTTTATGACTTTGTCATAAGTTCTCAGCACCATAACTAGTGTTGTTATGATGGCGCATGACCTTTTGCCAAAAAAAAGTATGTAGTTATACTCAAAAAGTACCCAAAACCGAAACAGAGCATATTAATATTATCGGTTAGGTTAGGTTAGGTTAGTATATTAATATTTTTTGTAAATAACTGTTACCTCAATACCTCTTCAAAGTATGGGATCTATTCGATGTATCGCATTGTAAATATCGATAACTATTATATATACCCCCGTGACCAGGTGACCACCACAAGTGACCAGACATTATGGTTCAAACTCTTCAAGTTTAGCCAAGAGCCTAATAAAAATTAATGGTTATTTTACTTTTTGCACTTCCTCCTATTGTGAAGCAAACATCGTGAGGGAACCGGCATATCGAATTATCAATGACGTTTGGCAGACACAAAAAGCTCATCACCTACTTGACTTCAAAAAAATATAAAGGGATCAGATGTAATCTGATAAACTGAAAATAAAAATTGCAGCGTTTCTAATGACGTCTTCATTCATTCTTCATTTTTTCTACCCGAAACTGGAAATTTCTTATATCCTTAGGGTTGGAAGATAGGTCGTATATTAAATACTGAACTAATGAATGTGGTCAAGTGGCAAAATGTGAGCTAATGGCATTCCGATACAAATTCGTTTAGCGTTAGTGGGTCACGCATTTTGACTCTGCTGCCATTCTTTACGACAATCATAGCTTTCCGTCACTTTCTTTTACTGAGTTCACTGACGAAGACGAAGTTCACGACACGATGTAATCTAAATTGAATTATAAGGAGGCATTCTATAAGTTAGTTTATTTCCTTAGGTTACTAAATGATGTTACCAACACATTATCCTGCACACTTATAGGTTTAAAAAGATAAATGCTAGACTTAATTCTTTAGGAGACACAATAACTTTTCGTAAGACCTAAGCTCAAATTTGTGGTAATTGATAGTATGGCAAGTTATTTTGTAAGATTGATCAGTCGTAAATTAAAGACTATGCCTTCAATGTAATATATGTTTATATGTAAGATCTGTATAGTTTAGGTTTTCTTTATTTGCATCCATCCAGTCTTATTTTAGGAAATGTTATAATGTCTTCAAGTTCTTGCATTATTGGCAAAATAGTTTGGCTGGCCCATTTAGTAAATGAGCTACTTATGGAACTACTTTCAAACTGCAACAATTAAAAATAATACATGGAGACGTTAGAAGACATAACAAAACCAAAATACAAATATTAAACTATACAATTTCTGTATTCAATTATTCGTACGTATAGCTTGTATAAGGCTTTTCCTTTACTTACGTCTTGTTAACAGCGCTTAAAAATGACTACCACCGATTGGGTTTGTAAAAATTATTTGAGATCATCCGATATTTAATATATGGCGACGGAAACAACAAAGCAACGCTTTTTTTGCTGTTTCCGTCGCATTTCTGCATATTTTGTTTCAACATTTTGCCTGTTATACCTGACAGACGTCAGGTAATTTTTGGTCTATAAAATACGAGTTTCCTCGCGACGTTTTGATGATAAAAGCATCAATATTAACTTACGTTCCTTCTTACAACTTGACTGACATTTGTGGAAGGCAGAAAGTTCATCATTTCAAGCCGCGCTACAGATCCCGCACGTGACGAGGTGTATGTTGTCTCATTTGTGTTTAAAAGTCGGGTTATCTACAAAGACGTACATATGTAATATATAGGATACCGATCCCGACGAGTTGTGTAATAAATTTTTGTTCTCCCAATAGCGCTAACGAAATGTGTAATACAAAATTCAACATTGAAGTCGGGATCGCAACCCCTATATATCGCTATTGGGTAGTTAAGTTATATAGGTATAGAATAAAATATTAAAAACTTAAGAATGTTGTACCAAACAGCGTGTGTGAAGAGTACATGTGTCCTCTGGGTGATTATTTTTATATTTAATCTCAGAAGCGTATAGAGTTTTTAAATTTTATAGTATGAAGTACTGACAGTCTTAAGTAGACGCGTCGCCAGGGTTAGGTTAGATTCTGCCCCACCTCAGTCGAAAAATGTTTTTTTTTAATAATTAATATTATTGCTGCATATCATTTACCTATTTACATGTTTCAATTATTTTACATTTAAGACCAGGTTGAATTTTTACTTGTATTTATGCAACTTATAGTTTTCCCATACTCTGTATCTACTTCTATTGCCCCCTCCCCTTGAAAAAATCGGTTGGCGACGTCGGATCTGGAGCCTAGGAGCTGTGACCCAATCTTACCGATATAGGAAAAGATATCGAGTCATACAAATAATCGACCGTATATCTTTGTTCTGGTTGATTGTCCAATTTCACCAAAGCATTAAATCCTATTTTTGCGTGGTTGAAAACTAAGGTAAACAAAACACCAGCCTGGTATTCTGGCACTTCATTCGCCAATCTCCTAGTGACCATTGAAGAAACTTTATCGAAATGTACGTTCTGTATGGAAATCAGGAAATTATCTGTATATTGAACAGAGCCTGATACGTGCCACGAGTACATTTGATTGCTGAAAAATGTATAGTTTTTTGTATTATTTATTAAAGTAAGTAAACTAAATGAATATGTTTTATTTTAAGCATGTATTAATACTTTAAATTATAGAATTTAACAAGTGATATTTAGTCCACTAGCTTCAAAATTAAAAATGAATAATGCTCCTTACTTTATAGTTTGATTAAAGTCATCGACTTTCAAGTTGCAAAATTTTACATCTATCTCAAGTTTATAAATCGTTTCCTGAGCAAGTCTCTCAACATATCCTAAATGATTTTCTAAACAGGCTTTGTTGTCTGAAAATAAATAAGTATATTTAGTTAAAATTGTGTTGAACTGCCTCCATGGCTCTAATTTTAAATAGGGGATTAACGGACCTTTCAACTCGAATTGTCACAGCCAAACTAAATACATAGTAAATTAGTCTGAATTTTCGTTTATTAAAGAAATAAAGTTAGTTTATCGCGTAAACCAAAGATAATATAATTAAGATTACTTATATCTGGTTCAGACTACATGGCAAAATAATTTGTATAAAAATTGAAAGAACTATTTATAATTTATAATATTTACTAGTAGGTCAATTTGTTTAAATTAGAAAAGATAACAATGAGTTCTATAAAATAAATACTTCTTAAAAAATTAGAACTTACGCCATGCTTGACAGAGAATCCCTACAGGAAAACTTAAGAAAATTGTACACAAAACCTTCAACATTGCTAGGTGAATACAATACGTTTCAAACAAATTCAAGAGGTTTGCAAATTAATTTATTTATCTGATATCTGATAATTTAATAATTGATACAGAGATAATAAATTATAAGCTGATTACATTTGAGAATGATCTTGATATATCAACCTAATATATAATACTTAACCTTCATCGTCGTGGAGTGGAAAAAATGGGCAGTTTCAAATCGCAAATTTCAGTTTGCAATCACAAACCAGTTGCCAAGCATTATTGGCATTGGCGAGTATTGGCAAATTACCCCAACATGAACTGTACCCTGAGCCCTGTGGAGTAACTATACTTTCTGCGGCCCATGGCAATTTCTTTTGGGGCTGGGAAAATGGGGTCCTATCAGTTAAAATCGTCACGTTGTACTCAGTTTAATTTTAATAAACTTTTTCAGCGTACTCAATTACACGTTGTATATGTCCCACTAATACCACAATAATAACTCCTCTCTTAGGCAAGAGGGAATGGTCTGTAGCCCCCACGCTAGCCCAATACGTATTGCATTCACCCATAGAACATAATGAATTCATCATCTATTCGCTAGCTTTTCGGTGAAGGAAACGTGAGGAAAACTGCATACATTTGCAATGAAATAAACATTTTAAAAAATTGAGCTCTCGGCCTCTTGGACAGGGCCCCTGCCGCCCTATTGTTACGCCACTGCCTGAGCCTATAGTCCTGTACGTCACTCCGTCTGACTTTCGGAAACGCCAGGTGCAATCTGCTTAGCTTCTCGGCTGATCTGCCTAATCGCATGTTTGTTTAGCTACTATATAGCCGGATGTACAATGCACGGGGAACCGGTCTTACTGGAAATTTAGGGGTCTTCAGTGGATATCGACAGGCTGAAACGACGACTTCATCAGAACTATTGTTATTCTTAAAAATATTATATGATTGAAATAGATTTTTGTTTGTTACAGAAAATAAATACACAACCATTGAATGAATCGAAGTGAAGCGTCGGTGTAACATCGATTCAATCAAATTTAATTTAGTATATTATTATTGAACACTTTCCAATATAAATCGAAGATAAAGTGAAGAAAAAAATTCTTGTACTTAGATGAAATCTCGTAAATGGGTATAAATTGAAAAGTGTCATCTTAATTATACGTAAAACCAGAGTTCTTAAACGTTTTAGTTTGCATTTTCGATGTAATTATCCCAATATCCGTAGCACTGATGTAACGGAATAAAAACTCAGCATTGGGATCGGTAACCCTATCGGTATCGCTATTAAATAAATAAATAAATAAAACGCAAAATACTATTAATAGTTGTCGTCTACAAGAAAACTCAAAAAATGGTTCAGAGATTAATACATTATGTTTATCTGTGTTCAATATTTATTAGACAGGACAATCGTAACAGAATTCCGGTATTGGATGCTCCGTTTCGGCTACATCAAGTATTAAAGGTGCAAATACCTCATTGGCCCACGTTTGAATACTTGGAAATGTACTGTTCCAGTCATACTGTAAAACAATTCAAATTTAATCATAATATGATTAGTATATTGACGAAAACCTAACATTAATAAACGTTAGCTAACATTATTTAGATTTATTTTTACTTTTTCATAATTATACCACCACGTAACGTCAAATTACGCCATCAATTTCAATATTGAGCAGTTTGCTGATCTAAATACTATGCAAAAGTTTACATTTAAATCTTGTAACAACTTAGCTTACCAAATGGACTAAAACTTGTGAAAATGTATCCGAAGGTACGAATTGCAATTGATTTGCTGTTCTCCACAATACTGGCTCAGCTCTTGTAGAAAGTTCACCGGTAAATAAGTTTTTTACTAGCTGAAAGTAAATACTATCATAATTAGTTCCTACAGTTTCGCTGATTCACTTATGTACATTACATACGAAATTACTATTAAATTTGAATATGGTATTGCTAACTCATAAAGTTTACATAATGACATGTATACACAGAATAAAAAATTACATCAGTTTTAGAAAAAAATATGCCAGGAACTCGATGCATAGAAGGTCCTAAACGCACGCTGTTAAAATTGAGTTCCGAAGTTGATATTAATTTAGCCTGTTCTTATTAGAAAAACAGCTGCTAGTTTGTAGGGCAGGTTATTAATAAGAAGTATGTATGCATACTTTACAAGCTTATAGCATACTCTACAAGATTTTGCTCCATTTGCTATGGCAAATGGAGCAAAATCTTATAGATAAAGGTCTAAAATAAATAATTAAAAAATCGCTACAACTAATGAATTTCTGAAAACTTGTTTATCATTTGGGCGCATGAATCGAATCTTTACTGGTTTGCTCGTTTGGATCAATTTTTAAAATTAACATTTTTTAGAGTTACCGCTAATTTAAATTGTATTGATGGATATATTATTGTCCCTGTGTTATGGTAATGTACACCATCTATCGTTCCATCTACGTCAAAGCCAATGGCGATGTCCGTCATTTGCATAGTACTTCGTAGTTCCAGAGCCGTGGTATTTGTAGCTCTCGTATACAACCAGACTTGTTGGATGGTCGACGGAATAAGTGTTAAATGCTGCATCGATACTATGAACCCATTACTCAGAGAGATCGTAGCCTGGACCGTTTTATTCAGGATTTCTTCACTGAAAATGGACGAATTAGAGATGTGAAAATGCTCTTCTATATGCAGCTAAGTTAATCATGGGCTGGATTACAGTAGTTATGTTCTAACCCAAAAGCAACATACGAAAAATAGTAACTATAATACATATTTATAAACGCTTAAATAAAATATATAAGGTTACTTACTCAATCTCAATAGTAACGTCATGAACTTTAAGGCCGTTCCAATGATTTTTCTGAACCCGATTGATAGTTTTCTGTACAAGTTCTACAATATAACTAGTATGATCGACGAGTCGGACTCTTGAAACTTTAAGGAAAACATGAGAAAATTTATGAATTTCAATATTGTTTTCATTTCATACCAACGTATAATAAAGCTTAATTGTTACTTACCTGTTTGACTGAACACAATAGCTAATAAGCTAAACAACAGGCATAAAAGGAAACGCATGTCTATGCTCGAATTACTTTATTTACTAATCGAAGTGGCAACGAATCAATTATATCATAAAAAATATTTTTCTTTTTAATCAGTTAAATGTGATCATTGTGATCGATAATGGCCAATTTAGATAAGAGTTATTAATCGAATTTAAAATTTCGAAGTTGGTATCAGATTAAATAATAATTAACAATGAAAGCTGTCTTTTTAACTAATAAAAAAGTATTACAATACAAGTTTTTCTCGCAATTTCAACAATCTGTATAATATGTACAAGGTTGGGGAAAAAGTCTTTTCGCATTATAGTATGTATGAACTCGCAATAAAATCTCTTTGGCTATACTATTTGTATCTGGCTGGTGTTGGTATCATTAAAAGTTTAAATTTTAAAGAAGATAATTCAAAATTCAAATTAGGAAAATGTGTGATTTTTATTATTTTTCGTACTGTCAAGATGAGTGAATCTAATGAGAAATTTTACTACAAAGAAGGTAAAAATGCAACGTAAGCTGCGAAAAAAAATGCTATGTTTATGGATCTAGTGCAGTGTCAAGAGAGTAGCACAAATTTGGTTTGAGCATTTTCAATCCGGAAGTTTTGATGTCAAAGATGGTCGTCGCTCTGGTCGGATAAAATAGATGGCATTTTTGAAAAAGTGGAGATTGGCATATCAGTAGTTACGACGTAGTTGAAGAACTGGGAATTGACCACAAAACAGTTTTGGCGCATTTGAAAAAACTGGGTACACAAAAAAGCTCGATATTTGGGTACCTAAGCTAGCTAGTTTCAGTGAGCTCACTAGCTCCATAAACCTTATTTTTCTCATTTATATAAAAGACCTTCCAAAAACCATAAGGACCTAGTCCATGTGTTTTATTCGCTAATGATATTTCGATTATAACCTCCTGTCATGATATCACTAACATACACTCTACACTCAATAATATTCTAATAAAAACAATAACCTGGATGAATGCACACAATCTTAAAATCAATTTTGAAAAAACCAAAACAATAGCATTCCACCCCCGTCATAAAAAGCCACTTTCTCTAAATTTCTCTTTTAACAACCACACAATAGGACAAGTTAACGAATTTTCATTACTAGGTATAACAATAGACACAATCATAAACTGGAAATCACGCATACTAAAAATAAAATCAAAACTTTCAAAATTTTTATATGCTTTCCGGGAAATTAAAAATACTACGGACCTGAAAACCGCTATAACCACCTACTACGCCTATGCGCATGCATGGCTAAACTACGGTGTAATAATGTGGGGAAATAGCACCGACGCACCAGCAATATTCACAACTCAAAAAAAGTTAATTCGGATCATAGTTAACATAGAACAAA
The DNA here is from genome assembly GCF_905147105.1 of Pieris brassicae. NCBI lineage: Eukaryota > Metazoa > Arthropoda > Insecta > Lepidoptera > Pieridae > Pieris > Pieris brassicae. Next base: position 17,803,201 of record NC_059666.1, on the reverse strand, counting down.
CAGACAGCTGCAAACCACATTTCATAAAACTAAACATTATCACTCTACCCTCATTATACATATTGAAAATCTGTAAATTTGCCCATACACACAAAGAATTTTACACCACACGCGAAGACATACAGACAAGATACACACTTCGACACAAAAAAACGCCTAAACCTACCATCTTCCCGATTAAAAATACATGCATCTAGCCCACTAGTCATGTCATGTCAATCAAAATTTATAATAAACTACCTGAAACAAGAAATGAAAAAAAGATACATATATTTACAAACAAACTAAAAAAACTTATATATATACGTAAATGTTATTATAGCGTTAATGAGTACCTAGAAGATAAAAATATAGTTGAATTTCATAATTATTAATCCCTAAATATTCTAAATTAAATAAATTAAAAAATGTTATTCTATATAATTAATACTAACCTGAAATGTACTATTTTGTTACTATTAATTATGTAATATAAATTTTGTAATGCCTTCTTTTGCTGTGCCCTAACAGGGTCCATAATATTGTACCTAGCTTTAAGCCTCTTAAACATCTATTGTAACATTATGGAATGCAAATAAATATATACTTCATACTACTTCATACTTCAAATATTGTAAAAGAGTATGGAGGTAAGTATGGAGTTAGTTTCAAAAGTGAGTTTTTAACAGGCCTAATTTAAACCCAATGAACCGTGTACTCTTTTGTGATTCTTTATTATGACGTAATAAAACGGAAACATTTTTGAAGAAGCTGATATCTGGTGATGAAAAGTGGATCACGTACGACAAGAACGTGTGAAAAAGGTCGTGGTGAAAGGCCGATCAGCTTCACAGACTGTGGCGAAACCCATGTTAACTAGCATTGTGTATGGTGGGATTGGAAGGGCATTATTCATCATAAGCTGTTACCACCAGGCTGGACCATCGATTCTGAACTCTACTGCGAACAACTGATAAGATTAAAGCAAGAACTTAAGAGAAAGCGGCCGGAATTAATCAACAGAAGGGGTGTGGTTTTTCAAGATGATCATGATAACGCTAGACCTAACACATCTTTAGCCACTCAGACTAAATTAAGAGACCTTGGCTCAGAGGTGTTAATGCATCCGCCGTCTAGTCCTGACCTTGTACCTTCATATTTCCACCTGTTTCTGTCTCTTCAGAATTCTTTAGGCAGTGTCAGGTTAACATCACGAGAGGGCTGCCAAAACCAATTGTCGCGGTATTTTGATCAGAAGGCCCAAAATATCTATAGCAATGGGATCATGTCCCAATCTACAAGTTGGCAAAAAGTTATCGAACAAAATAGTACCTACATACTTTAGGGTTAAAATGTAAATAAACTATATAAAAAAATATTGTGAATTTAAAAAAAAATATGCAAAGAAACTTTTTCCTCAACCTCAACCAACCTCAAATTATGATAATAATATTATATTTAACACACACATACGACTCAGCTTGAGCTGTTTTGGCGAGGGTAGCTCAGCCGGAATGGGCGTTTTCTACGATAGCGCAAGGGCGTTTTCTGTGAGACTCGGACCTCAGCGTTGCCCCTGGCAAAGAGAACTTCGACGCTTTAGCCATCATCATTCTAGCCACCATCTAACCATTCGCCTATCGAGGTAGTTGCGGTCTGGAGTCTGTCCACGATGGCACATCTATCTTTGTGCGTGGTATAGAGAGCGTTGTCATCGTCATAGAGGGCTAGCTCCACATTGGAAGCCCTAGGGATGTCGCGGGTGAACAGCGTGAACAGAAGAGACTCCGGCCCTGATGGGTGATAATGTTCCTTCTATACGATAGCGCATGGAGTGACCGGGCAAGAAATCGTGTACGATACTTGAAAGTGGTTGAGTTTGTAAACCAAGCCGTTGTGCCTGACCTTGTCAAAAGCCTTAGCTATATAGAAGAAGAGAGCACTCGTGGCTCTCGGTTTCAGGGAGCTGTTCATCCCGGAAAGGATGTGCTCCGTAATTCTATGAACTTGATGGACGCACGAGTGGGCCGGCCTGAAGCCAAACTGCTCATCGGGAATGAACCCCTTTTCTAGGGCGAAATCTAGGAGATGCTTTTTGACTACCTGTACCATGTACGAGATACAGCTTGCTCAGCGTGTTAAGAAAGTGCTAACTGGTGGGGTGGTTACAGAGCTTGCCTGGTTTATGAATACCAATTACAATGGCCTCTTCCCTCTGCGCCGGGAGAGTGCCGTTTACGAGAAGGTAATTGAATATGCCATATAGGCCTAATAGGCCAGTAAGCATATCAAATGGGGCGGGAGGCATCGTAGGACCTTGTTCGAGATGGCGTTGAGACCTGGTGATTTTCGAGGCAGTAATCTCTAGATTAGAGTTTTGACCTCGGCGATCGACGTAGGAGGGTCTACTCCGCAGACGTCGTACTCCTTTTATAGAGGAACAAGACGACATGACATACTACTACACATCACCCACAGCACATAGGTCTAGTTAAACTTAAGTCTTATTAGTATATTTTATAATTAAAAGTCTAATCTTTTAATAACGTTTTTTTTAAATACCAATGAAGCTGAGATATTTCTACTCCCATATTATTATTATAGATTGTCTAACCATAGTATTACAACATACAGCGATAGATCGCATTAAGGATATATTTTTCCGCCGTATTTTTGTCACATGAAACAGATGTTACAATTTTGGTAACTTGAATGAGACGCAAATTTAAAAATCACATTAGTAAACGAACACCAAATAATCGGGATGCTTTTATTGCCACTTCATATGTCAAATTTGAAAATGTCGGTTAAAAATTATATTTTACCAAACCTTATTGTCCGTAGAGCAACATTATCTAGTTTAGCCGATAGTGTAATTTTCATAATACTCTTAGAATAGGTGTGTAGCTAATGGACAAGATGTTTTGTAATATAAAATATACTATAGCATCGCTCATCTAGCTTTGAGAAATAAACAATTAAGATTTTAAACACAAAGTTATTTCACAATTTTCCACTTTCTACCATTTCTTTTAGCATAAACTTCTGTATTTTTCCGGAGGCTGTTTTAGGAAACTCATTTGTTACTTTCAGAAGCCTTGGTATTTTAAATTTAGAAATTTTTCCTGCGCAAAACGAAGACATTTCTTTAACACCGAACACAGCGCCATCTCTTAATCGCATAACTGCACATAGCTCTTCACCTAATCTGTCGTCTGATACTCCAATGATCTGTTAAATAAAAAAATATACTAAAAACCCACTCCATAGATAGTCTATTATTACTTATTAATATACTATTATTTTTATCAATACAAGTAGAATTTATAAATTTAAATAGTGTTAATTAGTAGTAATAGTAAATTATACATACATACAAGTTTCGAATATTTAATTTATTAAGATTCTTTTAACTAAGGGAACGGTGGTTGAAAGTTACTCTTATTTTAAGGGCGTAATTTATTATTATGAAAGGTTCTTGAAGTGATAATATTATTTATTGACAAGCGTTTTACAAGATTTGAGCTTTACTTGTATCTTTAAAATAGTTTAAACTATGCCGTTAATAGAAAATATAAGGTAAATATATTAATCGTTAACTTGCCAGAAGAACAAATATATATATTATTCCTTCCATATTTTATAAACCATACTTAGAAACAAAATTTACTTTATGTGTGAAAGAAAAATGTTTAAAGAGTCGTACGATCTATCGCCAAGACCATACATAAGGTCACTGGATTATTATTATTACATCCAGAAGCTCTGTGTATTGTCTTATGCTTATACTACGTAGATCACAAGATCTCGCTTACCTGACTCTCAATAACATCAGGGTGGGTGTTTAGCAAATCTTCTATTTCTTTTGGTGCGATGTTTTCTCCCCCTCTCACAATTATTTCTTTTATGCGACCAACTATACGCCCGTATCCATTCGGGGAAATTACGAATTTGTCCCTTAAATAATTATTTAGTTAGGTATTTTTTAGTGTGTTAGTTCCAGCGTCTGCTCTCGACTTTGTGTCGTTCGTGTTCGTTATACCGCAGATTACGTTATATATTAATCCGTATGATTTGTTAATCAATATACGAATCTGTTATAAAATGATACGTATAATAATGGAAATGATCGTTTTATAACAGTTTGTAGGAATGCATTTCATTTATAATGAGAAAATATACATATTTAAAAATAATAAGTTAATAATTTACTCATATTTAATATGCAATATAAAATGATTATGTAGTTTTAATCGTGTTACATATACTCAGTCAGAGCAGTGGTCTAGCCACGGCTCAGCGTCAGTATATGAGCTTATGCGTGTGAGTGCGATTACTTGAGGTCGTGCGTTCCAATCATGGCTGTGCACCTAAATTTTTTTCTTGTAGGTAGGTCAACTATCACGAAGATTGCCATTGAACAAATTAAGATAAACGATAAACGTGTACTTATGTACAACCACATGATGACAAGATAAAAATATTTTTAATTTTTTTATCCTTCGCCTTATTCTACCTTTGTAGAAAAAAACGACACTAACAAATTTTGCATTAACGCGCCAATAGAATTATAACTTAAAAGATTAATGTAATACGTTTTATAGAGATCGCTTACCCAGTATGCAACCACCCGTCATCGGTAATAGTTTCCTTTGTTTTTTCTGGATCATTCCAATATGAAATCATGTTCAAATAACCACGGACCATCAGCTCACCCGCCTCACCGAATGGAACTCTGATTCCATTGCCATCTACCACCTGCATAACATTTTTATAAAATATTCGCATTTTTTAATGACTTCTATAAAAATTACAGAAGTATGTATGTATCTAGGTAACACTGCAAATGTTTAGAAAATAAAAAACGGCGTAATGTAGAAAGTTGGCAATACTTTTATTGTTTTTGGAAATAATCTCCGTTCCTCTCTGAGACACATCGTCGCATTCGGTGGAACCACTGAGAAAAACAGTGGGCCCATTCTTCCTTAGATTCCATCTCTTCCGTGGAATTTTCGTACGCTTTCACCGCATCTTCGGGGCTTGTAAAGCGAATACCCCAAATTTTATTTTTAGTTTATGGGAATAAATGAAAGTCGCAGTGCGCCAGGACAGGACTGTATGTCGGATGACTCATTACCTCGACACCTGCCATAGTCCAATATTCCACAGTCCGTTTTGCGGAGTGCGCTGAAGCATTGTCGTGGTGAAGGAGGATCCTGCTTCGAAGGTGCTGCTGTCGAATTTTTTCCAAGACAACAGTCAAACACCGATTGACATACAAGTCGCGCGGTAACAGTCCTTTCATCATCGAGCACAACTGTCGCGAAATGGCCTTTCCGACCAACGAATGAGGCGCTCATCTTTTTTCCTTGACTTCTTCCTTTCTTTACCTTAGTTGGCCGATCCTCGAAAGAAAACCACTGAGCTGATTGTCTTTTGGTTTCGGGTTCGTAGCAATATATGCAGCTTTCATCACCTGTGACGATGTCAAATACAGCATTTGAGTCACCGCCGTTGAACTTATCTAACATTTGGCGACACCAGTCCATGCGAAGGTGTTTCTGGTCGTCGGTTAAAGTATGGGAACTCCATCTGGTACAAAGTTTCCTGACGCTTAAATGTTCGTGTAATAGTTTTTGAACTTGACTCCTCATACCAATGACTAGGATTGCCCGTATTTGCTGATAGGTTACTCTCTTATCTTTCTTCATTTCATGAATTTGCCATGAGAAAATGGCGAAATTCATTTCATGGAATGAAATTTCGTACGTACATTGTTAAAGTATTAATTTGCATTTTATTATTATCTTTACTACAAACAATATAACTGTAAGGTAAGGTAGTTCACCTTGGATTTAAAATAATGTTATCTACACATAATGTTTATAGTTTCGAAAGTATATCCATAAATTAATAATTTGGATACTGCCTGTCTAATGGCTTACGAATGTTGTGCGAACCCAAACGATCTTATCATAAAACACGGACTAAACTAAGTATAATAGCTGTTACTATAGTTACCATTATTTTTAAATGTAAGTATTTAACAAATATGGTATTGAATTATACCATATAATTTTAAAAATAAATGATATTACATGATTTTCGGAATTATTTGCAACATTTTCCAGCCTTAGTACCATTTTTAATTGATTGGTCATCACATAATGTAGCCTCGTCCATAAATAAAAACCTAACACAAATAATTTACATAAAACAGCAGTTTCAACAAACCTCTTCAGCGTTTTTATATTAGGTATAGATTAAATACGCCATCTCATACCTGAACTTCTACGTGATCCATAATGTAGCCGACTGTTTCAGCAACAACATCGACATTATCACCAGGGAGTGATTGGAAAACACTCGCCGTAGTTTCTGTCATACCATACAAAGCCTGTAATGTAATTAGTTTGCTATTAACAAGAATTATTTGATTAAAAAATTGTAATTTTCGACATTCTTTTCATGAGTCTCTTTTTTGTATATTTTCTGCGAATCTATAATAGATTCTCGTGTTTCTTGAGAAGTGATGATTCGCAGAATTAAAGGAAATTTAATAGGTCGATGATCAATAATATTAAAACGTGTCACAGTATATAACTGTAAACAATTAATACATATGGTAGTATATGAATCTAATCCACTAAGGCTGTAAACATAATACATACCTTGACTGATCGAACATTTAGGTATTTCTCCATTTGATGTATGAGTTCAGGACTGCAAGGTGCACCGGCTGCAAGTGCCATCCGTAGCTTAATAGGCAAATCACCTCGACTCTTTATTTTGGAGAGTATGTCCACGTACATTGTTGGAGTTCCCGTTATTGCTGTACATCTGGAAAATGTCAGAGAAATCACATAACCAGTGCAAATAATAGGATAAGTGGTAAGAAAATATAATTTGATCATCAAAATATTTCCAAAGGTTCTAAAATTATGGAAATATCTAAGTCACCGTGACCACGAACGCTATAAAGCACGCGAAATGCGGAAGAAATTAAATTTAAAATTATGTAAATAATTATAAGTTTAAATTAATAATAAATAGCTTCAATCCGGTTAAAAGGTGTTTTCTATCAATGTCTATACATACTTTTCAGCAAGTAATGCGTTTACGGTAGCGGTAACGCTGTATGATGGCGCAGCCAGTACAAGGGAAGCGCCATGTGTGAATCCTCCCAGTAATGTTATCACAGATCCTAGGGCATGGAACAGTGGAGCCTGACAAAAACAATTGTAAATCGTTGATGGGTCGTATGGTACGTTAAGTATCGGCATCAAGTACATGTCTAGATATTCTTAGCGTCTTAAACTACTCGCACTGGCTTGAAAATCATATATCTAAACCATCTCCATGAATCATTTTAGATATTGGTGAAAACCGCAATTTGTTATGTGAAGTAGTTTTTGAGTACCGTCAAGATGAGTGAATCTAATTAAGAAATTCGATACATTTTAAAATCTTACTACGAAAAGTGGATCATGTACGACAAGAACGTGCGAAAAGGTCGGGCAATATTCATCATGAGCTGTTACCACCAGGCTGGACCATCGATTCTGAACTCTACTGCGAACAACTGATAAGATTAAAGCAAGAACTTGAGAGAAAGCGGCCGGAATTAATCAACAGAAGGGGTGTGGTTTTTTATCAGGATAACGCAACCTCACACATCTTTAGCCACTCAGCAAAAATTAAGAGAGCTTGGCTGAGGGGTGTTAATGCATTCGCCGTATAGTCCTGACCTTGCACCTTCAGAATTCCACCTGATTCGGTCTCTTCAAAATTCTTTAGGCAGTGTCAGGTTCATATCACGAGAGGACTACCAAAACCAATTGTCGCGGTATTTTGATCAGAAGCCCCAAAACTTCTATAGCAATGGGATCATGTTCCTACCTACATGATGGCAAAAAGTTAACGAACAAAATGGTACTGACGTACTTTTGTTAAATGTAAATAAACTATATTTAAAAAATGTCGTGAATTTTCTTCAAAAAAGCGAAGAAACTTTTTCCCCAACTAACCAACAAATAAAGACAACACTAATTATAGCTTTCTATTGGAAAGAGTCAAAATCGGTTCAGTATATCTAGAGATTACTCTCAAACTTTCATAAGAATATTAGTGTTAATATCTTAATCAGCTGTAAAAAACATTAACAAAACAAATAGGCTTTTCCATGCCATATCAGATGCTTGATCAGTCGATGGCTTGATTAGTTGATTAAATCTTCCGAGTTCGATAGATAAACATAGATAACTTACAAAGAAGTTTTATTGACTAAGTAGTGATAAACAATCGGGATTAATTCTAGGATTAAGATAAATTGTAATCTATTTTAATTCGTCTAAAACCACCCCATTATCATTTTATTATACTTATGTTTATTGCTGTGTATATAATTGTCTTTGAAAAGTTAAATAAAAATATTTAAAGCAACAGAATTTATTATTATTTACACAGCGTACGCGATGTCTACTCGTTTTCGCTTCATTGTTAATAGTACAAAGCCTACATATAAAAACACTCACGAAAAAAACGCACACGTATAAAAACTTATTTGACTGTTTTAGTATCTTTTTAGTAAACATCTGATCTGTATCGTCATAGCGTTAACAGAATGTTTGCATAAAAGTAAGCATAAAACAGAATAAAAGTATAAACTCACTTGAACGCAAATAGTTTCATGTGCTTCGTTGAAACCATTTCTTATTCCCGAGGAGTACGTATTGTTAACTATTCCTAAGTTTGAGTCTAATCCACATTTGGGATTTCCTGAAATTATAAAGTATTACTTAATTTATTTATTATTAGATTTCTCTACTTTTCTGTGTGAATATTTTAGACACAATAATAATACTTGAAAAAAAATTAAATTCTCAGCACATACCAATTTATACGTAGTAGATATTTATCTACCTTATTTATTAAAATATTTTGTAAGCAAAAATATTATGCTTTTAACATTATTAATGAGTAATCTTAAAAAAGATACATTTCAATTTATTTGTAAGTCCTGAACCAACACATGCATGCTTAAAAATACAAGAAAATATGACCTCACAAATTTTACACACATACACTTCAAATTAGAACATAAAACTTACAAACTAACAGTGAAAAAACTAAAAAGGAACTTCATCCTTATTAACAGCGAATATTAAACGGCACTTGTACAGCGTTAGGATCTAGCTGCTTTAATTATAAAACAAGTTATGTTCATGCTTAAAAACATTTAAACATATTGGTTCGTGCATGAAAAGAAAATTAAACACACCCACCAGTAGTGCCTGATGTGAAATGAATTAAACAGCCATCCTCCGATTTAACTTCTTTCACGTACTGAGAAACATCGTTATTCTTGTATTCGTTTATTAATGAATCCAATGTAAAAGCACCTCTGAAAGTCGAAAAATACATGAAATTACATTTAATTTCATGATTATCGCGTTGTATAAAGATACCAAAGACTATACTTTTAAAAACTTCTTTTCACATATTTTTTCGTGTTCGTTATTAAATAACAATATGGAATGGAGTTTTAAAGAAAATAGAATTTCAGTGACCACGTTGCACAAGGAGGAGGAGCCGTCGCGACGATGAACTATTTCAAAATCACAACAATTTAGTTTTGGCCAGTTTTTTTGGCCCTATGTGCGTCGGTCATAATCCAGAAAGTTCAAAAGTTTGGTATCAACCTATGTTCGTATATCGTACTATCAACAGATACAACAAGAGTTCCTCTGATGAACCAGAAAAGATCGGGGTGCTGTTAGAACTACAAAGGCTGTTAATGAAGTAAAAAATCTTATCGAGAGAAATCAAGATACCCGCTAGGTCTCTGTTGCGGTATATAAAACAAGATCTGAAGCTCGATACTTATCGTCGATATACCCCTGTATGTTTATATCGACGATATAAATTAATCTTTATAATTAAAGAGAGTGGAACGATCAAAACAGAAGGCGTTTTGATACATAGGTGAAAAGCACCGAAATATTCTCTTTAACGATCAAAAAATTTCACACTACACAAATGATACGGGCACTTAGGTCACATTTCTAAAGAAGCTGCTCAAGTGGTCTGAAAGGTACGACGCGGTCATCATCCTGCGTCAGTGATGATTTGGTGTGACGTGTTTTATCAAGGAGTTATAAAAGTAGATAGTTGTGAAAAAGCAGTGAATATATATATAGTATATTGTAAAAAAAATAATTAAAAATATTCAATACATTTAACTAAGTAATACCTAATTTGGCTGTGTTGTGTGATGGTCTTAGTGTTTATCAACTATAGTTGGTTAGATTAGTATTAGAATTCACCTAGAATTTATCAACGTCTGCATAAGTAATTACTATTTTCACTCACTTCAAATTCATCTTTCCAGTCGTAAGGAGTGTTGTCAAACTGGGAAATTGACTCGACTTCAGGTTTCCCGGCGTTGCTGACGCTAATTCTGGTATCATGTGTTGCAACATTTTGTAATAGTTTTTACTTGGTAATTCATCCCCCACTAAAAGACCCCTTAAACCCGTTTTATTTATACTGTAACTTAATTCTGGAGCTTCGTAAAGGGGGTTAATTAACACCTGTAATTGAAAGTAATTTTAGGGGTTTTTATATAGGTGGTTGTATTTTCACAACATTCTTATTCCTTTTATACTCTAAATTTTCAAATGACATACAGATATGAGGCCAGCCCGAAACGCTGCTATACATGCTATTATCCATCCTGCACAGTTGTGAGACCAAATACCAAATCGGTCACCTTTTTCGAAACCATTATTTCGAAGTCCATACGCCAGGGAATCCGCCTGAAATGAGATGTGAAATATTTTCAGAAAGCAAATGTTCATGTACGTCGCTTAATGAAAAGCATTATGTTATAGAGATCTGTTCGTACTAAAAAAAAATTGCACTTAAGTTTTGCGCGTGCAAAATTGCATGGTTGTGATTATGTATATGTTAATTAACTGTATTATTGTACAGGTATAAGTACCTATTTTCTATTCTAATTTCACATTTCGTAAAACATTTTTTTTTATTAAATGCTATAATATTTTCTCTATAGGTAATACCTGTTCCAATAATTCTGCATAAGTGATACTCTGGTTTTCATGAATAGATTTGATGGCAATTCTATTGGGATATTTGTTAACCGTTCTTTCCAAGACCTCGCCGAAATTAGCAGAATTGAGAGGTTCATTACCTGGGTGATACAAATAACTCCCTTTATCCAGCTGCAGTTGGTGAAGGCGTCTGTAAACGGAAAACAATGGTGTGAAAATCTGATGTCACCTATTGTATTCTGTATTGTGAAGTAAGTCATTAGTACATTGCATAATGCAAAAAGCTAGGAACATATCATATTACGTAGGTTACAAAATTAATACTAAATAAAAACAAATATGTACTATGTACTTTATATAAACTTATACCAAAACGCTAACGAGTCCATTCCCACTCCGGGCATCTTGTTTATCATTTGTTACAAGATATTCTAATTAAAAAAAAATCTATACTGAATAGTTGTAGCCACAATTTAGCTCACTTAAAAAACTGAGTAATCTATGTTCAGAACGTCAAATTTAATTGCTATAATCATCGTTCTGTTCTGTTGTATGCATTACGCATTGATTCGTGTCAAGTATTTAATGTCATATAAAATACAAAGTTAAACGATAGAATCGTGACGAACATCTATTATTAATTCTACTAAAAAAAAATATTTTTATTAGGCCACAAGGTTTATATTAGTAAGCAAGCAATCAACATTAGAATTATTTATTCCCCTTATGTAACTAGAAATTTTAGTGTCCGTAACGCACTTACACACACACACACAATTACATTAAGTCATGGGTTTATTCATTATATTTATTTTTCTTGTACACGTCCCCTCGACCCATCAGGGCCGGAGTCCCTCAGGGCTCGATCCTCTCGCCCATCCTGTTCACGCTGTTCACTGGCGATATACCTAGAGCTCCCAATGTGGAGCTAGCCCTCTATGCCGATGACGCCGCTCTGTTTACCACCCACAACGATAAAGGTGTCATCGTGGACTTTAGACTGCAACCACATCGCTTGGAGAATGGTTTCGAAAAACGGGCATCCAAATAAATGCCGAGAAGAGCGTCGCAGTTCTTTTTGGCACGGGAAACCCCGGTGCTCACGCTCATTCTCTCCGTGCCCTTATTGTTTAACTAACTAGTAATCTTTTTTTATTTACAAACAAACATTATATTAATTGACAAACAAAAAAATGTATCTTTGACATACCTGATTTGTTTATAATTTATTTTTCTAAATAACACGCCCCGTTTATACATGATTAATCAATACTGTTTACTTATAACAGCAAACGTTCGTTAAAGACTAAATTATATTACAACAAGCAGCGTAAACTTATCATTTGTTATCATCGTTTACAGAGTAAGAGAAAAAGCAATATTACATTGGTATCGTTTTCTGACAATAATAAGAATAATATTTATAGGCAAATATGACCTTTGTTCTTTGAAACATTTGACCGACAAGATCTGAGTATATTTATCTGTTACGTATACGTTAATTCGTGAATTATGATATTATCTACCACGAAATGAAAGCGAAAGGAATGAGACAGTCTAATTTTTGTTGTGGTTAGTAATTACAATAGTGAAGTGCATTTTTGCGAGAGTTTTGCGGTCTAATGAATTATTTAAGTTAAAATCGTATCTCTTTAACATTATATGATTTTTCTGCTAGCTTTACTAATGTTGTGGAATACAAACACTAATTAGAGTTAAAAACCAAAACGATCCACTTTGAGAACTGTACAGTTTTGAAGTAAATACTAAAAATTAAATTTTAATAAACTTTGGGTACATAATTTAGGCGTACAAACAATAGTTTGGAACTACTTTAATATCGTATTCGATATTAATATAGTAATAATTATTGTACCACAAACAAAGAAATAATTCTATGATTTGTTATTGTAATTTATCGCTAATCTTCTATAGTTTCTGACTCTAAGCACTTTACATTACTTTGCACTTTTATTTTTGTTAGGTGTGAGAAAAATAACTTTAAAAGCGCCATCTAGGTAAAATATTTGCAACTTCATCAAGTTGGAAATTGGTAAGACTATATATTCAAGGGTTTAAAAAACAAAAACATGACTTAAATTCTTAAATTTGCGAATAAGATCTATAATACGTAGTAGTAACAGTACCAAACATATCAGATGAACGTACATAGTATATGACTAAGAATACAACTATGAAAATTTCTACTCTAAAAATCTTAACTATAATTACTATAACATATTTTCGTAAATAGATAATAAAGAAAACTACAACAAATTTAAAGCATTTATTCTAGGAGACATTTAATTATATTAAGCAGATATACTATTCTACCAAAGATACAAAGTTGGGTAATAAGTTTTTAAGGCCAAAACATCACTGACCCTTCGAACAACGGCAATAAATTTAACGTCGAAATGAAGAGGTTTTAGTGATTGTTAATAATTAGTTTAGGTAAATCACTAAGAGGTATGGTTTGTCTCACTTAGGTCTACATATCGTTGGTTTCTTTTGCTATCTGATCCTAACATAAGAATCGAGGCCATGGGGTCCCCTCCGGAAGCGAGCTCCGCACGCGACGCTGCCTTGTGACGAAACATGCAAATTTTTCTTTATTCCCTTTTATTCTGAACCTTAAATGCCTTACTATGAACGCTTTAAGTTTTATATTTGTATCAAGTAAGTGTTAAAAGTTTCAATCGAATTTTAAACTTAACTCAGTTTTTTGGTATATGTTACAAATGGAATGGAATACTTTTTGATTTTATGCGATTTTTGTAATGCTGTGCGAGTTCCTTCATTCAAATTATTAAAATTTTAGTGCTCAAAATTGCTACGTGTGGGGGAAACATAATATTTTATATATAACGTTGAACTTTGCTTTATACCCATATTAGAACATCTCCAGCTACCAAATTTAAAAATGGGTCACTGCATGAGACATTCTAAGACATCGACTTGTAAGTTTGTTTGTAAAGCCAGTTCGCGTTGCCGCCGCCTTTATTTACTTGAATCATGCAAGAAGTCGACCATGCTACGCAACTGCCGCAGTTATAATCCGCCCGCCCAGCGATTCGCCCGCCCTAGTCATGTATCGCGAAGTGTTTTGTGAATATTAGGTTATGTGACTATGTCGCAAGCCCCAGGAGGGAAGAAAGGCGGGAAGGGTCCCCCTAAGAAACCAGCTGTAGATGATGAAAAAGCAGCTAAACCTGAAGAGAAAGATGAGACGTCTTCAAATAATGGAGATAAGAAGGAAGCTAAGGACATCAGCGTACCGGATGTCCCGAAGCCTCCCAGTGCTGGAGTTAACATGCGGGAGGCTGCTGCAAAGATCTTGGTGTTGGCACAAAAAGGAGAGTGGTCGGCGGTGGAACAAACCCTCAAGGCTTTGGAGAAGCTGGTAGCAGCAGGAGGGGAGGATATAGTATCCGTTCCTATGGCTGGGATCATTGATCCGGTATGTTATGTTATAAAATTGTTGCTTGCTTGTTTGTAATTTCTATATTATAATATAATAAAAATAAAAAATAATTAAAGTAAAATTTGTAATGTCATATTTTCTTGTATTTTTTAAACATGTTGTTTCAGAACTAAAATAAAAACTGAGATAATAATATATATGTTAATGATCTTGAAATTTCATTTAATAATATATAAACTATACATTTTTTACCAGCCTACTATTAAATGATGCTTGTCGCATAGGGAAATTTAATAACATTTTTTAATGTTAAAATCTGAAAAGTGAATATTTTAAATTGTTGGTAGTCTCTAAATACGCTTCTATCTATACTACAGAACCTTCAATCACTTCATCATTTAGACATAAACGACAATGAAGCTACATTTGTCAAGTACTTCCTGTTATTGTCTTTTTTAAATGTAAGCAATACTTTTTTAATTTTAATGCTCAGCTAAAAATCATCTTGGATTTAATAATTGTTATAAATATAAATAAAATTATTAGTATGGCTGATTTATGAACGCAGAATCTTCAGCCTTCTTAGAAGCGAACAGCACGGTTAGAAACTTGCAGTTGTAACGCAAAGTATAAATTAAGGCCATTTTCAGGGTTTTTGGACTGCACTCCAAATATAGCGTACTTTAAGATAATGAAGATGAGTGGTTGTATCGTATCTTATTATTTATAAGCATGTACTTGCGTTTAAGCGAAGCCGCAGTCAATGCCTAGTATTTTTATTTAACAGAATTGTAATTACATAAGTTTTGATTACAATGTTAAGTTATCATAAGCGCGAGAAACTAATGATAGCTACGGAAACAATTGATAAGGATGTGATATTGTAACCCAGCGTTAAACAAATATCCATATTGATAACATTGAAACAGGAACATTGCTATCTTGACAATGATATGAACTTTTTTACGAGAACCAATCTAGTTAAGTGCCTAAGTTGTAATTATCATGATATGGTTATCCTGTTTGTGTTCACTTTAAGCAAGAAATATTATCTATATATTACTTATGAGTATGGCTCATCAGTCTTTTTTTAACTTTCTCATTATTTTCTAACCTCCAGAAACTGAGCTAGCTTAACTTAGCCCAGGAATACGCTTTAGCGTAGATCATGCACAATTCCTGGGTTCAATTCTCTGCAAAAAAAATAATTGTTTCAGGAAGGTACCTTTAATGATAAATTAAATATTCTATTCTATTGAGCAATAAATAAAACATACTTAAATATATATCTTACCTCAATCACATACTGCAGTGTGAAATGCTTATTTGAATAACGGATGTCAACATCCGTTCTCCAATACTCATGAAACAAAACAAAAGCTTAAATTTTCCCGTCTCGATACAATCATATTCCGTAAATAAATATTGAACAAGTATAAGTTATAGCAGTGACTAGAAATATCAATTGAAAGCATGAAATGAAATAAACCTGAGTTTTTTGGATTGCTCTACTCAGGCACTCACACACCAGCAAATTTAGTATTTAAGTGACAATCACAATCGATTATGTTAAAGATCGTACGTAAAATAATACATTTTTATTATTTTATAGCATACTTAGGTTAAATTTAATGCAGTGAAGTCCCGATAACCGTTAATCAAATAAGACTAAAGATCTGTTTAGCCAAATCCAAAATAGTTTTAGTTTGCTTAATAAGGAGGATTTAAAATTAATACTTATACCATACCATAATTCATTCGCTAATTTCAGATTTGCCTAGTAAAAAAACAACAAATATATGTTGTAAATAAATTATACAACATTTATATGGCAAACATCTGGAATTGTATAGGAAACCCACTTTATTTCTTATAAGAATTGACCAAAAAACGATTATTATTTGAGAGAAGCATTATAATTAACATTAATCTCATAATGTAATCATATATTTAAATTATTTGATGATGTAGTGATCAAATATTATAATAATTGACTTTGATGATATAATTCATAGTATAATGTTATTGCGTAAGAACTAGGTATATTGAATTCTACCTTTTTAATTATGTAAGACAAATTTGCACGCTATAAGGTGTGGCAGAAATCGCAAAATTTAGATTGTAGTACCATAATATTTTTATATCATATCCTTGCTAATAAATGATAACTATTATTATAGGCACATAATGTAACACAGTGACTACACTTATATTGTATAACATTAAAAAAAACTTAACGGATAGTGAGAAATTAGTCTTAAAAATATCAACTATGAGTAGATGTAATAAGTTGTACTTTTCAAAATTACAATGCATTAATGCATATCTATTAAAGAAAGTCTCTATATAGTACTATATTTTAAGATCCTAGCAAAACTTAGATAAGCATATTGAACTGAATACCTGACTTTGTAATTTGCCTTTGCCTATCAGCCATTGTAATCGTTCCAAAGAATAATATTTTTTCGTAAGATGATGTTTTCTTTAACCTACATTTAAAAAAAAACTGCTTTTATTTATGAAAATTTATAATATATTATGAAAGGTTCTTCTTCACCTTTCGACATTCAGTAAATCATTTTCTGATCGTATCTTTTAGCAGAACTGGATAGATTGCGATAGCGAAGTGTTCTTGAAGAGGCTAAGGCCAACAAGGGGCTGATTGATGATGATCTATTGGCAGCATATCTTTTCTCCTTCTTTCTTTTCAAAAGCGTTTTTTCTAAATATTTGGATATGTCACCTAGCATTGACTTAAATGCATCCAAATAGGCAAATTCTGCAACAGACTTTACGTAGCACCACTATATGTAGTTGTTTACCTGTTTAAGATTTATTATATATTACCGTCTGACCTTAACGGCGCCAATCTAAGACCAGCCCTATAATTATAAAAGTTCAGTCGTAATCAACGTGAAGGCCACACCAACCTATTGGCTAGTTTTTTTCCGCTCAATTCATTCCTGTGAATGTTTCACCCACGTTAGTTTCACGTCATTCTTAAATAGGAATTAGTTCAACCCCAATTATAAATGACTGTAAGGAAAAATCATAATACGGTTTGATGAAAAGAAACTTCGTTCTCACATTGGAGCGATTTTAAGGGAAAATTTGTTTATTATTATTAATTAAATTTTTATAATTTAAAAAATAATATGTATTAAAAATATCTTAATTTTACATCATAATCAAAGCCGTTAGGTGGAAAGCATTGTTAAAATACAATTGATGTTTATAATTGGTATAAAATCTTACTTAGTTTTCATAAACTTGTATACAAGTTAAAGAATGGAATGATAATATAGACATATATTATTTTACGAATGAAATACGTTGTTTAGAAAATAACTCATAGAAAAACAAATGCTACAAACCAACTTTATCGATTTTTAAATATGACCCTAGCTGTAAAAACTCGAAAAGATGTCTCGTAGGCACACGCGATGCGTTGCCAAGATATCGAACACACAAAAATATGAATTGTGTACTAACAAGTATTTAGTCAAAATGGTAAAACAAATTATAGTAGCATTTATGAGTGTCTATAGTAAAAATGGTTGTGATACATACTTTCTCACTTTCCTGTAGATCTTTTTTATTTGTTATACAAGTTTTCTTTTCTAGTAAAGATATTTGTTAAAACAATGTAAAATTTATGTCGTTTTTAGTATGTATGTATATTGTTACCGTGAAGCTGAATAAAATATTACAAACATAATGAACAGCTTGCCAGCCAGTGGACTATGAAATATGTGTTTAATTTTATATGTATGAAATGTCAGGAGTACCTGTATAGTATGTATAATGTATGTATTAGCAAGCTGTCCTAGATACTAAATATATGAGAGGGTGAGATGTAAGAAACTAACAGCCCTACGTTACGGTACATAAGGTAAGTATGGGAAGTCTGCACCAAGAGACCTAAGGTAACAGACGGGACGGAAGGTAACAGCCCTACGGGACAGGATCGAAGGGTTCAAGGTGGTGGAATTATCTCAAAGCTATAGGGCAGGCTCACCACGATTAAGATCAACCAGGACAGTTAGAAAGCCGTGACGTTGTTCAGTTCATAGGAAATCTGAAAATAATAGATAAACAAAATTGAAATGAATTACTATAAAACTGTTATAGTAATACATAAATTAACCTATAACTGTAGTTTTCATTTCATTGCCCTATAAAAAAAATATTGTGGAATCAACATCAATGATGGGTTTCTAAAACAATAAATGATAGAATGATCAATAAATGACAAAATATATTTACATATGAATGTACAAAATCATTTTTGTATGATCGCATTCAATAACATAAATTGTTATCAATATCGGTCATGCAATCACTGAGGGGTTCAATGACCTCCATATATCCCGTGTAACAATTAAGGAAAGTATTTATATGCACCGTTTTTGCATGTTTCACATTACATGCTATATGCAATGTTGAATATGCCAACAAATAACTTAAATAAATTTTCTGCTTTGAATAAATATTTTATTCTATATACAGGAAGTAGGTTTGGTGGCGGATGTTTGTATGTTCAAATATGTAAGCACTTTAGATAAATGAAACTTTGTTTGAAGCTGGCTGTAACAACTGGTTTTAATTGTTTAAAACGTGAGCTTATAACTAAGATAACATTGGGGGTAGTGGGGTTGCGACGCTGGTAACAAAACACTAACTTGACTTATTGAAAAGTTCGTAAATCTAAGTGACACTTTTGTTATTGGACATTATCGGAAAGGAGAATGTTAAATTACAATTTATAAGTGTGGCTTCATGTGTGCGATGCTTGTTTAAATTTTGTTTACGCTTTTAATTATTTACTAAAATATATATAAAGTAACTAATGTTAGGTAACATAATTCAAAGCACCTTTTTATTTATAATTATATCTAATTGTCATTAAATATAGTAGGTACATGAAAAAAAAATATTTGTATATATAAATTGGCGGATAAGTTTAGGTTGACAGTGATAATATCAAATGAATCGTAGAGGAATCATAAAATAGTTATCTCTTGAACGACAGCGTAACGCTGCATAGTTATTATACTCACATTCTATTGTACCAGTGT
This sequence comes from Pieris brassicae, assembly GCF_905147105.1. Taxonomy (NCBI): domain Eukaryota; kingdom Metazoa; phylum Arthropoda; class Insecta; order Lepidoptera; family Pieridae; genus Pieris; species Pieris brassicae. The sequence continues at coordinate 17,783,648 of NC_059666.1, read as the reverse complement.
ACCACGTAGTTAACGTTCTTATAGCGGTTAAAGGTTTACGAGAAGGCGCCCTACGTACGATTTATATGCTCTTCCGTCGTGCACTTCCGTTGTTTTCTTTTATAAAGGCCGTCTATAAATAGACATGGACTGCATAATTACAACGAGTTACGCATAAAGTCGATTTAAAAAAATGTTCAAATTGACCTTTATGACATACTATGATGTTCTAAAACGATTTATCATCCGATTATCAATCTCGTTTAAAAAGCTTACATAGCGACGAAGGCCCAACTTTAAATCTGCCTGTCAAACTTTATTTTTCTTTTTACACATTTTAGTGTTTAAGACAATACTCTGATTTTAGATTAATTTTATAAGAAAAATCTATTGAGTATATAGTAGTATACTAGCCTCTTCCTTAACATCTAGGATACCCAAACTGAAAGATTGCCCTGCAGCATTTTGCCAAGATACAATTGCCCGTTTGTATCTCAATAACGGTCGTTGCTACGTTTTCTTTCTAATCTAATAATACATAAATAGTATAAAATACACTATTAATTTATACTAGGAACCGGATTCTAATTGTGGAGCAACAGGATATTGTGTTACGGGATTCTAATATGCGGGAAGTTTCGACTCTAAATGTGATATTTAGAAGCAACGGTAAAACCTATCTCTACCAAATGCATTATAACCTCTGAATTCGAACTCTTAAACAAATTATATCAAACAACGTATAAAAACGTATACACGTAACATTTTTCAAAATTCTACGTATAATAGAATAATTCCACGTATAGTTTATTTTCTACCTTAACAGCTTCACACTTATTCCATAGGAAGGAAATAAAAGAAATCTTAGTTGAGTCGAATACTGTGAAAAGATATTAAAAGTGAGTGAGGCATATAGTACGAACCCGAGTAGAAGCGCAAAATTGGCATATATTTCACAAGAGAATGTCAAACCGCAGCTTATAAATGGACCATCATATACGGTCAGTTATTAGTTAATTTGATTCAATTAATTTTTTTTTTGTAATTTGACGCAATCTTTACAAGGATTGCTATATTATTTTAAGCATATGGTTTTTAAATAATTGTGTTTTGTTTATTATGAGAGGTAAATAATTGTAAATTTATAGGAATATTTCCTCATTTTTTTGTCAGGTGATATCGATATCAATAGATTTCATGATTTTTGTTGAGCCAAAACTAACAAGATGCAATAAAAAAAATATACAGGGTGTCCCAAAAGTCTTCAAGAAATTTTCTCATAAGTAATGCCATACCAGTTATCAGAAAAAAAAGTCATGTATTTTTGAAGTTATGGATATTTTTTTGTTATTCCAGAAAATGCACATGTGTGACACACAAATGTGACAGTTTTTTCATTCCTGTTGTTACAAATATTTACTTTTTGCCAATTTTTTTTCTCTTACGTCATCCCGAATAGTGTTTTATGTAACCTATGATCCTAAACTCTGTGATGATCACTCCAACATTTAGGAAAGTGTTATTTTATACCGTACCAAGTTTTCAAAATTAATTTTCGCACTACTTCAACTGATCGTCCTGAAAAAAAAAAATGTATTACTCCAGTTTGGCAAGTAGCTTTAAAAGTTAGCGCATTTAATAAGGATTCTACAGTGGTATAACACTAAGTCCATTATTTCTTAGATCGTCCATAAGAATTTTTTTGTTGTTAAACAAAGTCTGTTTTGAACAATCTCTTTGAAATTACAACAAATGATTCTAGCGCACCCAAAAAGTTCCTAATAACCACAGCGTGGTTTAAATAAGATGGAGAGAGACATTCCAAAAAATGTGAGCGACAGATAGTGACGCTTATGACATACGGACGCAAATAAGTAAAATATAAAGTTTCTTTTTTATGATTAGATTTATTACTTTTTTTATAAAAGATGTTCAAATTGCCATCCTTCAGCTGCAATACAGGCTCGACATCTCCTTAAAAAAGATCGTGAAATGAAGCGGGCAAATCGTCCATTATTCACAAATTCTACTGCTTCCGCTATTCTCTGTCTAAGCTCTTCTACATTTTGAATCGAATTGGAATAGACTTTTTCCTTTACTGCTCCCCAGTAAAAAAAATCAAGAGGATTTAAATCAGGTGAGCGGGCGGGCCACGAGATTGTACCACCCCGCCCTATCCATCTGTCTAGATACTCCTCGTTAAGGTGGTTTCGAACTAAGCGGCTGTAATGCGCTGGACAACCATCTTGCTGGAACCACATATCTCGTAAAATAGTAAGCGGCACGTCCTCCAGCAAATTGGGCAAATTATTTTGTAAGAAATCTAAATAAATTTCAGCATTTAAAACTTCTGATAACTCAAAAGACCCTACGACTTTTCCGTTCAAAATTCCAGTCCACATGTTAACTTTGAAACGGTACTGTGATTCATCCGGCCATAAAAAAAATTCTAAGAATTGTGGGTCTTCTCGGTGTTTTTGAATTATTGTTTGGCAAAAAGCAACCCGAGGTTCATAATCTCGAGGAAATAAGGATTGTACTCGCTGTACATGAAATGGATGGAACTCATTTTTTTGTAGTATTCGGTGAGCTGTACTTTTGGGCACACCTGTGCTGGCCTCAATTCTATATACTATAAATTAGTACCAACACAAATAAAATGGCTCAAAAGCGAGCTGCGCTCACCGCGCATGAGCCGAAATGCGCGCGATCGTAGATTATAAATACTTGAGACCACAAATAATCAAGATAAACAAATATACAAAGCCATATACAAAGAAAAAAAATCTTCATAATGTAATTGTCACATTGTTAAAGATAGCGTACAAATATTTTTAAATTTCGGTATTTTTATGTATATTATTAGTCTGGCCATAAATACTGTTACAATTAAAAATAAACAAAATATTACATTTGAATTTGGAATTTGTCATTTTTATATGATTGTTCATTGTAATTTCTCATTTTGGCGCCAATAAATTGTACAATATTTTGCGATATTAAAATGGAGTGGGGCGATAAAGAGAACCGAATTGTTGTGATTGCTACACAAAGTAGGTATGGAGCCAAATGCCATTTTTAAATCTCGCCATACGCTTGGTATTAATAAAATATTTGAGTACCGGGCATTAATAGGACAGTTATACAACGAGACCTCCTCTGTTTATGACAGAAGAAGATCTGGCAGTCCACGTAGTGTTTCTACTAAAGTGGTGGTTAAAGCAGTAAGGGAATAAATTCGAAGAAATCCTGTCCGAAAGCAAAATATTTTATCTCGGGAGATGAAGATAACATCTAGTAATAAGAGTTACTATATATCTAAAAGTATAAATATGCCTCTAAAATGATTTTTATAAAAATACTGTAACCGATAAACCGTGTGTTACTCGTAATCCAACTTATCGGATCCTTTCAACACAGATAACAGTCTAGTAAGTAGTATAATCTATATTTGTATAATTTTTATGAAGTTGATGTAGGTCCGCAGCTTATATAATAGGAGAATAGGCTTTACATCGATCATAATTTTCAAGGTCGCACCCGAGGTCCATAAAAAACAAGAGCATCGTCCGAATTGAACGAGCTTACTTTACGAAAACATTAATTCTTGGCCTACATAATTTTGGTTAATAAAGTCCAGTTGTGTGTCAAGGGCATATGGCCAAAAGATTTGCGTGCAAGCTACTTAGCCCACAGCTGAAATCGATAGGAGATTTCCAACCTTCGGTAGGAACCAGTCCTTGGGATTTCTTACTTGTCTAAGCATTAGGGAAACCTTTAAACAGGTATTATTTTGGAGTTATTTTTATAAGTGTAATAATTTAAAGTATTCGATTATATTAATAAATTATTTACGAACAGAATTTTTTGTTTTTAGTCGTCATATAAATGTGTATTAACTTTTTGTCAGTTTATTGTTGTATATGTCAAGATATTACTCAGATATGAGTTTTTTAATTTATATTACTTATGACGTCATAAACCTACCAGTTCCTATCGTAAACCGCGTCCAATTTCCTGTCACATCCTTATATTCGGGTTTACCGCATCGCTATTCAACAATTGCAATATCCGGCAGGCTTTTAACCAAATTAAAACTGACCTACAAACTGCTGTATCAGCGTACCTTTTAGGTTATGAGCTATAACCCTACTCGGAGAATACGTTTGAAACTTCGTTTTCAATGTTCTTCTGCATTATGAGTCATTCTTACACAAGGTTGAACGATGTAAGAACGATAGTCATTTATTTGCAAGAGTAATAATCAACCAGTGGCTTAACAACCCTATATGAGTATTGGCCTCATTTCATATACAAGTTGTTGATCTAGGTAATCAGCCTTTTGTCAGACAGATGTTGAACGACGTTTTCTTTCAGCGTACGAGCGAATGTTAGATGCACAGCCGGCGATGGAACTTAAAACCTCATGGATGAATGACGCACGCTAAAGCCAATAAGCCAATACAAATAAAAACAAATATATCAAAAAATTAATATAAAAACAGTGAATTGATTTAAACGCGTTTCACCATGCCAATTTTATATGGCACAATTAAACGATATTAATCAACCCGTGGCTATAGCTACCGTTAAGCACGCTAAACGTCAAGACAGTTTAACATATTGTTATATAGGTAATAACTAAATGCGTTGCAAACAGATAAAGTTTATGTCATTTTAGGCGTATATTCATATAATAATCATTTATTGCAAGAATATGGTACAAAAAGGTACAATAGGCAGTTCGCATATTCTGCCACACACAATGGCGCGCAAATTTGAAGTCAATTCTTATATTATTTGTATCGTACATATCATATCAAATGTTATTCAATTTATATCAACTACAATGTCTCACGCAAATTATCATTTATTGAATAATACATTTTTTCCCAAAAGTAATACACCAAGTCAATATTTAAAGACTCTGGTCGAATATAATTTAATTCTTTTGGTAAATTATTGTAAATAGCCATACAAAATGTGTTTTTCCTAAACAGTTCCAGATTGATTTTTGGCACAGCCAATTTCTCCCCATGTCTACTTCTTACTTCGACTTCTACATTCGACTTAACAATATGTATGTTTCTGTGCACGATTAAGGAAATTTCTAAAATATAAATACAGGTAGCTTGAGTTTCTTAAATAAAGGTACGCAACTATCAATACAGTTTGCTCCACAAATTGCTCTAATACATTTCTTTTGAGCCTTAAAAACCCTATCTACTTCAACTGAATTTCCCCTAACTATAATTCCATATCTAATTATAGATGAAACATAGTCATGATAAGCAGTCAGTACCGTATCAGGGTTAACTGTTTCTCTTAGTCGTTTTAACACAAAAACTAAACTGACTATTTTGTTCTGTAACTTTTCAATGTGTGCTTTCCAAATACAAAATTTATCTAGCGTTATACCTAAGAATACACACTCATTCATTATTTCTAGTGTATTGTAAGTCTATTTGTGTTTTTGAGTTGTAGGTGAAAATGAAAATGGAAAATGGATTATGTTAGTTTTGGTTATGTTTATTTGTAGATTATTTGAATTCATCCATATATATTAGTTATATGAGTTATTTTTATAAGTTACCGTCGTAATCTGTATTTCCAAGTACAGCTGCAACACGATTGACCCACTTTTATAGGAAATAGAGAGTTTATATTGTATTTTATATTAATTTATCATAAAAAATCCATGTTTTACATCATGAATATCAGGTAATGACAACATTTATTTTTTTATCACGAATAGGTGTGACTTGACATGCAATAACCGTTAAATCTTTAACACCTCGTAAATTGAACGTAAACTTCCTATACTTTCAAGAAACTGAAATGTGTAATATAATATTTATCAATATATATTTTAATATTTATACATCGCATAATATTTGGGCCTGAACTATAAATGTAGTTTTAAAGATATGGATTTACATTTAAATAATTAAAAAAAAATTAGGTTTATAAATTATATATAATGGAATTGTATATGTATATGTTACATTTTATTTATAAAAAATCATTATATTAAACGAGGTTCAGATGCACTATAAGCTTCGGATAAATGAGGATTTTTTTCTATATGTATATAAATTATCAAAAATTGGATAATTGCCGAAATTTGCCGTTTATAAATGTAATTATTACAAAATATCACGTCGTGGTATAAATTTTCGGTACTGAACTAAAAATAGTAATAGAAGTCATAAACATGTTTCACTGACCCAAATCACCTTATCGTTACAGATTTCTGGTGCGCTGAATTTTACTGACTAATATAATGGTGTCTTTAAGTACTTTAGTTATAGTAATACTATTTATAATCCTCAAAAAGCATTTCGCCAACTGTTTCCTCATTTGCTTTTTGTTATTTCGTGTTGTAGCTTAATAATTGCTAGTTTTTTACGCGGAGCTGCTTTTATATTAGGCGATTAATAAAATAACATTAACATTAAAATGAAAAAATATGACTAAAAACTTTCTCTTACGTTCAGATTATCCCACCATTTCAATAACATGAAGGTTTTTATATTGTCTATGATAATTCCTAGAATATCTCTATAATGTATAATCTGTTAAATTTTAAAAGGCGGGAATGTAGTAATAACGGAAACAGACAAAACAGGAAAGTATTTTTGTTTCGTTATAAATTTAGCAAAAACATTTTGTTACACAGGCTTTTTAGATATACTACGTTTTATTTAAGGTAACGTTCTAATTATTAACTTCCTTATTTTTAACTTCCGACTAACTTTTATCTCAGAAAAGAACAGTTATTGTATAAAATTACCCACATCAGACGACATATTTTCCACATTTGCACACAAATTGTTTTCCAAGAAACATAGTGATTATGGTAGTAGGTTAGTGAATTAGGCGTGGAACATAATTAACTTTGCGACTTTACTTATTTTGTTTTAATGGAAGATATTATGTAATACTTTTACTGCCCTGGTATTGAGGTCAAACTGGTAATATATTGCTGTTAATTTCTAATGCATAATTGTATATTATTGCAATAAATTGAATTGTGTATGTTTGTAAATAATGTTTGAAATTAAAAAAAGTTATCAAAAACATGAACATAATCAAAACATCGGCATATCTGGGCAACAACACTTAATAATTAATATTTTTATACCTGCAAAGCAAATAAAATGTGTTATTTGAATATAGACTAGACGTTTGTTTTGTTTTTAGTACATATCAGATCCAGATGGTCGACAAACGCGCGGGAAATATGTGATATTCTGAATTCTTTTTAATGTCAAGTCAAATTGACTATGCATTATATTATTTTATTCGTCGTTGTCTCTAAATAATATCCTAACAATGAATGGTTTTCCCAGCCGAAAGCGATAATCTGTTTTTAAATTGAAGCTTTGTACGTTTCATTTTGCGTAATGCAAGAGATACTGTTTACATAATGCGATTGATAGTTTTGTCGATGATCATATGCTGCAATGACTATGGCAGTTAATATATATTGAGTAGACTCTTTAATTCAACAGTCTTAGTGCACGCAGACATAGTTCCACTATTCCATCGATGAAGGTATGAGCACTTGATAGGCCTGTGCAACCCTTAAGATACTTATTGGAATCAGAGTCTTAGTATTTTATAAAAAATACACGTCATTACTTGAATTTTTGGGATGTCAAATCTCTGAAATGCAGACCAATTACGTTACTTATCCTTTTTCCGTCAAAATGTTGAACTGTGGCAAACAAAATACTGTAACAACCACGATGTCGTCCGTTTGGAAAAAGAAAACAAAAGAATTTTATTGGCACAGGACGGAAAGTTTAAAATTTAATCAATTAATGTACGTCATCTTTTATTTCAGACAACGGGAATGACTCCACTAATGTTCGCGGTAAAGGACAATCGAACATCGTTTGTGGAGCGGCTTATAGAATTAGGATCTGATGTTGGTGCTAGGAACAATGTAAGTATCGATTTAACTGCTATTATGTAGGTACCTTTTGCGTGGAAAAGATTTAATTATGATCATTACATGTATATTTTTTTCCATTCAAATGTAACGAAAGTAATAAATAAGTCTTTATAAACATATTTGATTCAGTATTAAAACATTTATCACGACCACTAATGATTAAGTTTGAGTCATAAAGACCGTGAAATCACGAAAATTCGAGCGTCATCTAATTTACAGTAAAGCACGCAAAGTGAGAATTACGTTCTGAATTGCAATAGTAATATGCGAACTGGTCATTTCGGCTAACCTACTTGCATAAACCTATAATTTTGAACCACGACTTATATTTGTATCATATATATAGATAATATAAGTTTTCGGCATAAGTATGATTCATGTGTAAATACTCCGAGTCATTATAATTTATAACATTATGGCTTAACCTGCGTTAACTACGCTAATTGAGGTGATTTTTTGGAAGTGTATGGCAGCTAAGTGTTTTTTCAATAACGTTAAAACACGGGTAGAGTTTTGTACGAAGTGGTTCTGTTAAATTAAAAATCGAAATTTTTCAATTGTTTTATGACGAAAACAGTAAATGTAGTAAATTTTATAATTTTTAACTATATTTTTGTTATAAAAGAGTATATTCTTGGCTAAAAATATATCGAAGGTCTTTATGTAGTCAATATAAATTGCAGCTAAGCGTGCTATGGCAAGACAGATCACGCAATGTCTTAATGCGTGTATAATTGCTTGGGTTCTTCTTTTAAACGCTTTTTATTAATCAATGATAATGCGATGATAAATAAGGAAATATAATATAGTTATCAAAAATGACACAGTTACTGTGATACATAAATAAGGTTTTTTCAGTATAAAATTAATTTGGTTCAGCTATATAGATATTTATTTGCATCTTTATTATACAAATTGATCGTCTTAATTTAATTATATTGTATTTATTATTTTGAGCAGTGTTCGCCAAGTAGCTTTAGCGAGCGACTCTCATCCTTGAGGTCGTAGGTTCGATCCCCTGCTGGCGCACCAATGGAATTTCTATGTGCGCATTCGACATTCGCTCAAACAGTGAAGGAAAACATTGCGAGGAAACCTATGACCCAAAAAGTCGACGGCGTGCGTCAGCCACAGAAGGCTGATCACCTACTTGCATATTAGATTAAAAAAATGATAATGAAACAGATACAGAAATCTGAGGCCCATGAAAGGTTGTAGCGCCATTGATTTTTTTTATTATTACATCAGGGAACAGAAAAACTAATGTCAGGTAATATTTCCACCACACCACCATAAGTATAATTAAACTTTGTAAAAAAATATGTAGAATATGGAACTAATAAAAGTCGTAGCAATATGACGTAGTTCTGTGCCCTACTCGTAGAGTTATTAGCTACGTACTTCTACGCAACGACTAAGACTTAAACAAACAATAAAAGTCAGTATAATTTGTTGGAACGCTAACCGCTGAAAAACTCCATTAAATCTACTGAAATCATAATTTGAAGATTTAAAAAGTTTCAATTAAACTGATTGAGTATGTATTTATTTTTATGCTTAAATGAAATAAATGTTTTTCGTTCTTTTTTAAAAACTTTTATCTTTTCAGGATAACTACAATGTTCTTCACATATCGGCAATGTACTCGAGGGAAGACATCGTCAAATTACTGTTGTCTAAAAGAGGCGTTGATCCATTTGCTACGGGAGGTGTAAGTAGAACAATACATATAGAATATAAACATCGGCGAAGTTCTTTAAATTATATTAAGATTATTAGCGGACCCGATAGACGTCCCACATAATATTTCAAGCGACGAGGATATTAAACAAAGTATGAAAGTACTCACTGCAGCGCCATCTGCCGGGCTGATTTGTGAATCTAAACTAAGCAAGGCGCCACCCAAAAGCATTCATTCAAATCGGTCTAGCCGTTTAAGAGGAGTTCACTATAGTAGAATTATATATATATAAAGATTATACAAACTACCAAGAGTATTTAATTATGTAATGTTTGCAAATATCAGAATTTTCCAAAGTAAGTATATTATTTACCTATTATTTGCGAGTTTGGTTGAAGAAAGTACCTAGTCCTGGAAAGTCCGTTACGGATTTTTTATTTTTTTCAACTTCGTTGACAATAAATATAAATACTTCAATTCCCTTTTGACAATATTCACATGGAGAAAGAATACATAGTTTAATAGAAATACAAAAACTGCAACTTAAAGATTATTGCCGAAAACAACGTACCAAATTAGACTAGACCTAGATTAATGCGAAAATTTATTTTAAGAGCCGGCAACAAACAGCAGTTCACTTGGTGTCAAGCAGACAAACAGGAACGGCAACATCTATTCTTCGAGCTTTACTTACAGCAGCAGGAAAGGATATACGACTGAGACCTGATGGGGTAAGTATCATTATTATCTATTGCTTAATTAAGGTTTTAAAATAATTATGTCGTAATTTTCCGCGATTGGGGATAGATTAATGTAAGGGATATGTTTACAAAATGAAATATTTTAACTATCTTGAAGACTTTAATAATTTAAATAAGTTTTATAGCATTTATTTGATAATCAAATGCAACTTCACTTCATTTCACTCAGACATATCGATGTAACAGTGAGGTCGTAGAAACCAATAAAGTATCAACTTTATTATGATATTCAGAGGGTATGGATTGTTTGTATCATGTCAAATAGCTGATGCAGTATTGGTCACGAGTATCGCGTGCAGGCTTCACTCGTCTCTCGCCTGGCACCGACATCCCCAATCAGGAACTGCCTCCACGCTTGTAAACAAACCCTACAGTTTTACCCGTTTAAAGACAAAAGAAATTCCATTCTATTTTATGCAAAACTATCAATCATGTTAGCCACATTCCTTCTACACGCATGCGATTTGAATGTAAGAATTTAAACGCGAAACAGGCGTGTAAAAGACATTCCGCTACGACTCTGCAACCCACTACCCCCACGAATAGTAACTAGCTAATTAACTTAAGCTTTGCCGAGTTAAACGTCACCACGCAAAATTTACAATGCAAATCACTTGCTGAATATTAGTTATAGCGTCAGCGGTGAAATTCAAAATTAGTTATTTTAATACAATAGGTCTCAGTCCGCCCTACGACACGAATAGAGAAAGCCACATTTACCATGTCCTGGCAGAACTTTGTTTAGTGATGATGGATGAACAAGTACGTATAAAGGAACTGACTGCTTTCACTAGTCTAACCGCATGCGAAGAGCAAATTCAAAATCGATTTTGTGTTCTGCCAAATCGAATGCACATAAGTAACATTTTTCGAGTGTGATTTAGAACTTGCAGTGATACCGCACTGCCGTGAGTCCGCGAATAGACATTGCACCGAATGGAGTTCTTGAGTGTAAATTTGCGATGTCTGAAAATGATAAAAATATGCCGAGAAGCGCGAATCTGCGCTCAGGAAGCCCACCCATGAACTTGTCAAAAGACTTGCAGAAGCTCGAGTTGAGTTACATCGAGCTGAACAAAGAACGAGCTCGTTTAAAAGAATGGAAAAAGCTAATTCGCGAAATGGTATTCCAGAGAGGTAAGATCCCGCTGCTCTTGTCTGTGGAGGCTGGCAACCAGAGCATGGTGCGGGAACTCCTAAGTGCGCAGACGGCTGAACAGTTGAAGGTAATCATTACAGTAACATATAGTATACGACAAGTTATGAATATGAGGTTGACGATATATAATTGTTTATATTCAACGAACGAACAAGAGTGATGTGTATATGTATTATTAATTACAAAATTGTAATCACTTTTTGTACTAGAATATGTATTATCCGCCCTATTTACTCTTAGCCTTGAGACCATAATCAAAGTTAGTCATGTTTATTTATGTTTTGAAATAAATCAATGCTAACGCGTTCATAGAAGCTAATTAGTTTTGTAAACGTTAATCTTTTAGGTTCTAGTCCCGTAAAACCCCACGGAGATATTTAAACAGAGTACATTTCTGCATCACAAGTAGGTGATCGATCTATTGTGCCCAACACATGTTAATGAGGAACTAAGATACGTAGGTTTCCGATCGAGTTTTCGATGAATCGTTGATTGAAACTCTGATCGGAGCTGTTGGGGGGGGGTTACACTCGTAACCTAAACCGCGAACGCACGTTTTAACAATTCTCAAGCTCTCTTTACATTTTCAATCTTAGTCTTGAGTATATCAAGATTTTATATGAAGGATTAGGCAAAATAACAGGCAGAACACAATGAGACATCATAAGTCAGATCCAACAATTTCTATCCATACTCAATTTGTAGTTCTGTAATTCTTATGCGACGAGAAATCATTCCAGCAAGCACATTCAACAAGGATCTATAACAATTTAATTACGTCAAAACATGTTCTTATAGTCATCAACACCAGCTGGTGACACAGCCCTGCATTTGGCCGCAAGACGGCGTGATGTAGATATGGCTCGTATTTTGGTGGACTATGGAGCCCTAGTCGATGCAGTCAATGGTGCCGGTCAGACCTCGTTGCATATAGCTGCTGCTGAAGGTGATGATGCTCTAGTTAAATACTTCTATGGCGTACGGGCGAATGCTGCTATTGCTGATAATGAAGGTTTGTGCACCGAAGTATCTTTACGATTGCGTTGAACAGTATTTTTAATTTTCTTATACGAGTATTTTATATTTGATTACTGTAATTTTTTTTAATAAGAAGGATGCTTTTTTCTTTAAATAGCTGGCTGGAAATAAAAGAAAACAAATAATACACAGATCTCAATTGTTTTCGTAGTAATTTTGATATTAAAAATTAATTTAACAATTAGATCGGACTCCGATGCATCTAGCTGCGGAAAATGGTCACGCGGCTATCATAGAACTTTTAGCGGATAAATTCAAAGCCTCGATATTCGAGAGAACGAAAGATGGAAGTACTTTGATGCACATCGCATCTCTCAACGGGCACGCCGACTGTGCAATGATGCTTTTCAAAAAAGGAGTTTATCTACATATGCCAAATAAGGTATGTTCCCTATTAGCTTAAGGGATGTTATACTTATAACCGAAAAGATTATTGTTTCCCTGGGCGACAAACACAGGTTTGGCACCTACTGAATTCAAAAAAAAAAATGTTTAATTGATAAGACTAATAACATCATCAATGGTCGAAGGTAGTAAAAGAGTATGTTTAGTCACAGGTAACTGATAGTATTGAAACATTGTTTAAAAAATAGTAACTATACATACCAATGTGTTTTTAATCATAATAATTTTATCAGTATCAGTTGTCGTAGAAATTTATTATTAAGTATAACTAACGACATACTAAAAAACAATTAAACGGCCTACAAATCATTCAATTAATAATACATTATTATTTTAAAAAAATATAACAACAATTATATCAGTATGCTTACTATAACAATTATATCAGTATGTATAGTTTTTGTCTAAAAACCTGTATGTGTGATTACAAGCATACTGACTAATTTTATTCGATAGTTTCTATAAGTCTTTCGGGCCTTGATGTTCGTAGATGATATGCACCGTTAAAAATGCTATCTTTAAAGTACCGTAGAAACCGTAAAGTAAAGCAGAGACAATTTAATCTGATTTTGGTTTGTATAATCGCGTATAAATTAGACAAAAAGTTGTGCAAATTCTTTAGATGCAGGTAAGTGGGTTTTGAGGTATTCCCTAAAGATAAGGAAAGTATATATGACGTGAATTTCCCCATTATACCAGATACATGATTACGCTAGGTTTACTATTAACATTAAAGTCTTTGTCTTTGACTAGCCAAGAAATAACGGCATTAAAACGCTCTATAAGAGTTAACACGCAGTAAAGTTTGCATTATTTTTTAAACCAAACCCGACCTCATAAACATTATCAAGCATTTTATTTACTTAACTATTATATGCAAATATTATGACGAACGGTAATTTTCAATAACTAGATAAATATGCCCTTTCTTGCATTGCTCTTACAATAAATTGTTATTGTATTGTATAAACGTTATCTTAAAGAATTTATTGTTAATTATTAAAATGCTTAATAAGTGAATAAAGATTCGGAGGTACTTAAAAATTCAGAGGAGACTTATAAAATATAAGATTTTTGTGATAAAATCCATGTTAGTCTTTGTGTGGCGTGTGGCCGTCAACCCTGAGGCCGTAAGTTCGACCTCCGGCTGTGTATTTGATTTGTCTACTGTGAGGCAAATATTTTCGGCGTGCCAGTGCTTTCTTGTTAAGAAAAAAGATCAAGATAGACAAATCTAAGTGACAGGGGTTGTGGCTCTAGATTTTTTATTACAGTAAATTTTGTGTGTAAGCTTCGATAAATCAATAAAAAGTTTAAAAAAATAATGAAACTGATTAGGTTACGGCTGTAACTTCAACAATTACGTCAAAAAAGTACGTGTTGTAATTTATATGAAATGAAATTGTATTCCACCCATTGGTTAAATATGCGGTGGCCTAATCCTTTATGGTAAGCTTGCATAATATGTTTCAGGATGGAGCTAGGAGCATTCACACAGCAGCAAGATATGGACACGTTGGCATCATCAACACGTTACTACAAAAAGGGGAGAGTGTGGACGTTACCACTAACGTAAGCCAATCTCTTTTTACTTTACTTTTAATTAATATTTACTGTAATTTACATAATAGATGGTCACCGGTTTACCTGAAAAATAATTAAACAGAAATCAAATTATCTTATATAAATCGTGATAATGGAGACTATTTACTTTAGGTCATCATTTTATTTACCAACATTAAAACACTCAACTATAACGGATTTTTTTTAAAACTATACTACTATACTAGAGGAACACATTATGAATCGGTATCGCAATTTATAATATTTTTCAGGATAACTACACCGCACTTCATATAGCAGTAGAGTCATGTAAGCCGGCCGTCGTGGAGACGCTGTTGGGATATGGTGCTGATGTCCACATTCGTGGTGGAAAACAAAGAGAGACTCCTCTTCACATCGCTGCTAGGATACCTGATGGTTTGTATCATGGCTTTGTTATCATTAAACTTCACTGACACACTTATGTAATTTAAAAATATTGCAATTTTTATTTGGTTTACTAAATAAAATGGGGAACCTTACTTAGGAAAAAGTAGAAATTCTTGGGAGATTATTTACACGCTTAAAAATATTTATAAATATTTCAGGTGACAAATGTGCACTGATGCTGTTAAAGTCTGGAGCAGGACCAAATAAAGCGACAGAAGATGGTATGACACCGGTACACGTAGCAGCGCGTCACGGTAACCTCACTACGCTTGTGCTTTTACTGGAAGATGGGGGTGACCCTTTAAGAAAAACAAAGGTATACTTTATGTGTAGAATATTAAATAAAAGAAATAAGATGTAGCTAGGTTAAACGTGGCATAACATAACAAAATCTAAAACAATTATAAATGTCTTCCTATATTATTTTTATTTACAGAGTGGCGAGACACCACTTCACATGGCGTGTAGAAGTTGCAAACCAGACATCGTTCGGCATTTAATAGGATTCGTAAAAGAACATAAAGGAGAAAAAATTTCCACTATGTACATTGACTCAGTGGATGAAGATGGTGCCAGTGCCTTACATTTCGCGGGACAAATAACTAAAGAGGAAGTAAAAGTACCCTCGGCTGACCGAGAGGTCGTCAAGTGCTTGATGGAAAATGGAGCTGATGTTTCCTTACAAACAAGACATAACCAAGAAACAGCATTTCATTTCTGTGCAATCGCGGGAAACAATGATGTACTTACTGAAATGATAACTGATATGTCAACGGCCGATGTCAGTAGAGCCCTAAATAAACAAAATTCAATCGGATGGACGCCATTATTAATTGCTTGCAATAGAGGACATATGGAACTAGTCAACACATTACTATCAAATCATGCAAGAGTAGATGTATTTGACGTTGAAGGCAGATCAGCCTTGCATTTAGCTGCTGAACATGGTTATCTACAAGTTTGTGATGCATTACTTACTAATAAGGCATTTATTAACTCAAAGGCGCGAAATGGGCGAACAGCCTTGCATTTAGCGGCAATGAATGGCTTCGCCCATTTAGTGAAGTTTTTGATAAGAGATCACAACGCTGTAATAGATGTATTAACTTTAAAGAAACAAACTCCTTTACATTTAGCGGCCGCAAGTGGTCAAATTGAAGTATGCAAGCTTTTACTTGAACTCGGTGCCAATATTGACGCAACAGACGAATTGGGTCAGAAACCTATACATGCAGCGGCTCAAAATAATTATTCAGAAGTTGTTCAACTATTCCTTCAACAACATCCAAATCTAGTAATGGCAACGACAAGAGATGGTAATACATGTGCTCACATAGCGGCGATGCAGGGTTCAGTGAAAGTGATTGAAGAATTGATGAAATTTGATAGAACTGGGGTCATATCGGCGCGGAATAAACTGAATGATTCCACACCGTTGCAATTGGCCGCGGAAGGTGGTCACGCCGATGTTGTAAGGGTTTTAGTAAGAGCTGGAGCCTCTTGTACTGACGAGAATAGAGCTGGCTTAACTGCTGTGCACTTAGCGGCTGAACATGGTCATACCAACGTATTAGACGTCATGAGATCAACTAATACTTTAAGGATATCAAGTAAAAAGTTAGGTTTAACACCTCTTCACATAGCCGCCTATTATGGACAAGCAGGTAATAATTACATTATACGTATTTACCTATTATAACAGCTATCATATTAAAGTTACCGGTATTTGTATCATTAACATTTTCAGAAACGGTGCGAGAACTGTTATCTCATGTACCTGGGACTGTAAAATCGGATGCACCTACAGGAGTGTCATTAGTCCCAATTTTGGGGGCTGAATCTGGTTTGACCCCTTTACACTTGGCTGCATATAATGGAAATGAAAACGTTGTGCGATTGCTACTCAACTCTGCAGGCGTACAAGTAGATGCCGCTACTAATGAAAATGTAAGTAGTTCAAAAAAATTAAATAACTCCACATTTTGGCTACCTGCTTATAAATTATTAGAGAAAAATGAATACACATTTGCGTAATCTTGTACATTATTCAACCCTAGCTCATGGGATGTATTACCGTTTCAGGGCTATAATCCCTTGCATCTAGCATGTTTTGGTGGACACATGTCAATTGTAGGGCTTTTGCTCAGTAGATCGGCAGAATTACTTCAGAGTACAGACAGACATGGGAAGACTGGTTTACACATAGCATCAACACACGGCCATTACCAGATGGTTGAAGTTTTACTCGGTCAAGGGGCTGAAATAAATGCGACTGATAAAAATGGCTGGACACCCTTACATTGCGCAGCGAAAGCGGGATATTTGAACGTGGTCAAGCTTTTGTGTGAGTCTGGAGCGTCACCAAAGAGTGAAACGAATCTTAACTGTGCCCCTATATGGTTTGCGGCTTCGGAGAATCATAATGACGTTTTAGAATACTTGCTGCACAAAGAACATGATACGCAGTCTTTGATGGACGATAAGAAATTTATTTATAATCTAATGGTCTGCTCCAAAAATCACAATAATATACCAATTGAAGAGTTTGTGTTAGTATCACCAGCACCTGTTGATACGGCAGCAAAGTTATCTAACCTTTATATTAACTTGTCTACCAAGGTAAAACACTTTCTTCTTATTTTATTTAATTATATGATGTTATTGTTCTATTTTTATTTAATATATTTTTTTCGTAGGAGAAAGAGCGTGCCAAAGACCTAATCGCTGCTGGAAAGCAATGCGAGGCAATGGCGACTGAATTGTTGGCCTTAGCGGCCGGTGCTGATTCTGCGGGACATATTCTAACAGCCACTGATAATAGGAATATTGAATTCCTAGACGTTTTAATTGAGAATGAGCAAAAAGAAGTCATAGCGCACACGGTCGTCCAGAGATATCTCCAGGTAAAAAATAGGTAACTTCACCTATTACGATTACAGTATTCTTCTTCATTTTTGTTTTATTTTTTGTGTAAAACCTTTGCATTGAAAACGCTGTAAAAATGTCAATCTTGTTACAGGAACTGTGGAGAGGGAGTCTCAAGTGGACGGGCATCAAAATAATGTTCCTTTTCTTTATTTTTATAGTTTGTCCGCCAGTGTGGCTAATCTTTTCCCTTCCATTAGGTCATAAATATAATAAGATACCTATAATTAAATTTATGTCGTATTTAACGTCACATATCTATCTTATGATATTGTTAGCTTTAGTCGCCATAACGCCAATTTATAATTCAATATTTAGGGAAAGTTTAGTTCCAAGATGGTATGAGTGGATTCTACTTATCTGGCTAAGTGGTCTTCTATTATTTGAACTTACGAATCCCAGTGATAAATCAGGTTTAGGTTGGATAAAAATTGCAGTATTATTATTAGGGATGGTGGGTGTCGCGACCCATGTGGTTGGTTGGATTTTCGTTTTACCAAAGTATTGGCCGACACTCATGTACTGTAGAAATCAATTTTTCGCTCTCTCATTTCTTTTAGCTTGTGTACAAATTTTAGACTTTTTATCCTTCCACCACTTGTTCGGTCCGTGGGCCATCATCATAGGTGACCTTATGAAAGATCTAGGTAGATTCCTCGCAGTATTAGCCATATTCGTATTCGGATTTTCAATGCACATAGTAGCATTGAACCAGCCTTTCAGAAATATAAATAAGCCTGAAGATAATAAATACGCTAGAACAGCAAGAAGAAAACTATTTTCCGACGGTAAGGGCTTTTTTATAAATTTTCATATCATCATTGTATTTTTAGACTCGGAATAAGAAATGCTTATTATAATTTCAAATTCACTCAATTGTTTACGTATAAAAATAGTTTGGACTATTTACAATAGATAGTCTTCGAACGAAAAGACAGGCATGGACAGCCTCAGGGGAATCATATCGACGAAAACAAGGTCCAGTGGGACGTAAGTCCTAGAAGCAAAAATACATTGTGACAGTTTTTAGATGACACTTTTTTGCAGTTTCATTCATACTGACTCTACCACAATGTGCTTCTACGCGTATTTGTGTACCATCTGCTTACAGGCTTTAATATGTGTCGTCATCGGGAATGATTTCATTTTCAATGTGAATAAAAAGTCTCAAAACCATAACCATCTCACAGTGGAATGTATTGAGTCTGTGTACCATTTAAACACCAATTTTATGCTATTATCATAATTTATGACATACTGGTATACGCATATCGTAAATTATGATTAGAAATGTTAGCTATAGTTATATGTTAATTGATGTAGGCGTATAATATACGTTCTGCCATAGTTTCGGCGTCGACATTTAGTTTACCAAAATTAAATTGGCAAATTCCAGATTCAGCTATCAGAATGTACGTTATACGTCGAAATCTAGTTTTAGTGGAATGAGTGGCCGACTTCACCGCATTTGATGGAGCATATGATTTGCGCATGCCCCGGTTGGCTTATCCTACGTTTGTCACCGGTGTCTTGAGGTACCACTTTGTGTTCCGATATGTTTGGCTAATGTCTTCGTTGTGGCGTTGTTATGCGCCCACGCATTTTGTCGCTACACTGGTAGATGGGACTGGGGTAAATTGATGCAGACATGTCAGTATCAGTATCAGTAACAGATCATATCAGACTAATTATACATAGTCTATAGTTTTATTTACAATTGTAACTAAAAATCAACACACAACACATTCAAGTTTTACAATATTTTTACGAAATATCAATCTACCCCAAGCTTACACATTAGAGAACTACAGTCACAATCGTATTGTACCATACAGTTACCACCTTTTCAAACATAAAATACGTAAATTTTTGTTAGACTAAGTTTTGGGGTAATTTGATGCAACAATATCAGCATGTCTGCTTCAACGTACCCCAGCGATGTTAACGAAAACAAGGTCCATTAGCGTATTGGTTTCTAGCGACTTTGTCACCCATCGAGGCGGTGGAGAAATTATTCTTTGCCCTATTTGGGCAGACCACTCTGTCTGACTTGAACTACATAACGAGTGTGCGACCTCTCTGGACCCAAAACCTGTTCAAGTTTGTCTTCGGTGGCTACTTGTTGATGTCGGTGGTGGTGCTCATAACGCTCCTCATTGCGATGATGTCGGACACTTATCAGCGGATACAGGTAAATGTGCTGTCAACTGTCAATAATTGTTCACAGTGACTATGAACCCAGTGTTTTCGTTCGAGCTTCTTTTCTTCGCGGTGTTTGGGCAAACGACCACAGAGCAGACGAGGGTGCATCGTAATGATAGCAACACCCAACCGCAATGGACAAATTATTTATTCAAAATAGTATTCGGGATATATATGCTGGTGTCAGTTGTAGTGCTAATCAACTTGCTGATTGCTATGATGTCAGATACATACCAACGAATACAGGTGAAATTATTAAAAGAAATATTGATATTTCTTTGTATTTAATATCAATAAACGCTTCGTTATAATTGCATAGCATTTATATAATTATTTAAGATGATAATTACTTAACTGCAGATAATGGGTACCGATTAATATAATAGTTCATTTCAATATAAAGGTCGTCATTAATGTACTTGAACTGAATAAATATGATAAATGCAATTGTTAAATTGAATAATAAATTCGTCTTAGCTAATAAAAATTAAACTTTATAAAAACTTCACAAACTTATACTTCCCATCACAGTCAATATTGAACTTTTGAAGGTTTTTCAATATTAACCGATATACTTATGACATTGCTATTATAAACTTTGCAGGCGCAATCAGATATCGAGTGGAAGTATGGGTTGTCTAAGCTAATCCGAAACATGCATCGGACAAATACGGCTCCATCACCGCTCAATCTGGTTACTACGTGGCTTATGTGGCTGATACATCGATGTCGTGTAAGTTCTTAATATGCAAAAGTTTAATCAACCATACTACAATATTTAACAGTACACGTTATCCACGAACAAAGATAATACACATACATATTATATACATTCATAAGTATAATTTATTAAGTCCCGAAATCCTTTATCTTCTTCTTAAAATGGACTATTGGGTCAAAAATGTGCCAGTTTTGTTTTCAAGAATACTATTTTGTTTATTTTCAGGAACGTTTATCGAAAAAGAAACGACCAAGTCTAGTGCACATGGTAGGACTGCAGAGGCAAGACCAGATGAGCGCGAGGTCGAAGGCCGGTGCCAAATGGCTCTCGAAAGTTAAGCGTGGCCAAGTTGTTCCAAAAGGTTGACCTTAGAATAATAGTTATTATTAATTCTTAACATGTTGTGTGCAGTGTTGACCTACTGGCTTCAGTGTGCGACTCTCATCCCTGAGGTCATTGGTTCGATCCCCGGCTGTACACCAACGGGCTTTCTTCCTATGTGCGCATTAACATTCACTGGAAAGGTGAATCGTGAGAAACCGACATGTCTTTGACTCAAAGAGTCGTCGGCGTGTGTCAGGCACAGGAGGCTGGCCTACTTACCTATTAGATTGAAAAAAATATCATAAAACAGATTCAGAAATCTGAGGCCCAGACCTAAAGAGGTTGTAGCGCTACAGATTTTTTTAAATTCTCTTATTAACTATATAATCTGATGTCTCGTAGAATTAAAACATTAATAAATGATACAAAATTAACGATAAAGCAACGATTCCTTTTAACTTCAATAGTTGATTAAGTAAACTGAATGTTCCAATACGTTAGTTATTTACACTTCGTTACCTTACACAAAAAGCTGGTTACATAAGTTATTAGGCAACGGGCGGCCTCATCGCTAACAAGCAATTTCTTCCAGGCAACCCTAATTTATTATTTGTGTGTAGTATTTTTTTGTTTTGTCTATGATCTTATGTCACTTACTGATACCATTTATATATTCAGTGGAGCTACAATCCTCTAACAGTCAACCATTTTACAATAAAACATGCTACAATAATACAAAAATATAACATTATTTCAGATTCAACTCGACTCTCCGTTGTCCACCTTAGTCCACTCGGCTCTCAGCTGAGCTTCAATAACATGACAAGGATAGAGAATGTAGTAGACTGGGAGATAATAGCGAAGAAGTACAGGGCATTAACAAGGGATGAGCCAGAGGAACCACTTGCTAAGGACAGTGATACAGATACAGCCGAGAGCGAGTCTGAAATTGTACCTAATAATATAGCGGCCGTTCCTCCTTGAACTGTCTATTTATATTGAGAAATGTACAACTTAATACAGTTTTAATAAAATAAAAAAAAATTCAATAGCTGATTTCTGTGTATTGGAAAATGTATAAGACTAGATTGTATCTTTTAAATCTGTATTTATCTGTTGACTCCGTCTTATTGCTATCTAAACAAATGATTTTTATCTTTTCGACGTCGTTTTGTATAATTGATTGCGTAAATTAGAATACGCGATTCAGTGTAACAAGTCTGATTTAGTTTCAACAAATGTTTAAATTATAATTTCCTATATATAAACATAGACATATGAAAACATCAGCCATGCTTCGAAATCCAAGCCTTAAAATATTGAGACTTTAATATACATTATGTAAATATTAGTCTTATATTAGTTCAATAAGCTTTAGTAGTTCATAATTAGTAGTAGTTGTAAGAATTAACGTAACTGTTTTTGTAAAAACGAATGAAATATTTACCTACAGTATTTATATACCTAATAATAATTTCAATTAAAATATCATTTTAAAAGATATTTCTTGATTTTTATTAATACTGTCCATGTCTGTGAGCTGCATTATTTCAATTTACGAGTAGATCATATAAATACGCACGCATAATGTTTATTTAAATAATTTTCACGTAACTTGCGTGACAACCTTAACTAACTTTACCAAGAGTTTTTATTTGGTAAAAAATTTAAAGTATATAAAACTACTGGAAAGATATAATATGAATAGAGAGATGCCAAAGGACTAAATGTAAAAGGGTTATTTTTAATTATATCAGATTTCTTTACATCTATTTCAATACAATGACTCAATTAAATTACACAAAACGAACTTTTTCTCTATTTACATTACTGTACTGTAGTTTTAACGTTATTCGTTAATATTACAACATACATTTTTAGTGATATACATTTTAAGTTTTTATTGAAGTTTATTACTTATACCTAGGTACCACTGAAAATGTTTAGAAAATGAAAAACGGTTTAATGCCAATACTTTTATTGTTTTTCGAACCCCTGAGATAAGCAGTGGGCCCATTCCTCCTTAGGGGTATCTTCTATGACATTTTGATACGCTTTCACTGCATCTTCAGGGCTGGTAAAGCGAATACTTCGAATGTTATCTTTCTGATAGAAAAGTTAGTAAAAACAATTTCCACTGCCCTTTGAAATCCCCTAACACCAATACACTACTATATTTGTGGCAATAATCTTCTATTATTTTAAATAATAACAAATATTCATGATCATTACTTCTTCTTCTTATCCAGTACACTCTTGACAGAGCGGTCGTGATCGCTATTTAGTAGTGGTAATCAAAGGAGCAGATGTGATGCGCTTCACGACGTTTCGCCATCGTTGCCTATTAGTGGTCATCCTGCTACACTCATTGAGTGTACCTCCTACGGCAAACTTGATCTGGTCAGTCCAACGCGTAGGTGACCTTCCGCGCGGTCTAGTGCCTTCTATCTTCCCCTGGACGACAAGGCGTTCTATGGACTGAATACCACGCCGAGATACGTGTCCGAAGAATGTAAGGATGCGAGATTGTACTATTGAAAATAAACGCTGCTTAATACCGAGTTCTTGAAGTATCGAGACATTTGTACGAAACTCGGTCCACGAAACCCCAAGCATTCTCCTCCAGCACCACATTTCTAGAGCGTCTATTTTCTGTCTTTCCACATCTCGCAAGGTCCACGTTTCGGCCGCGTACAGAAATATGGGGAATATAAGAGTCTTCACGAGCCTGATCTTCGTGGCTTTTGTTATGGTTCTGTTTCTCCATATCTTTTGCATATTGTCCATAGCCGTTCTTGTGATGCCCATACGTCGTTTGACTTCATCGATGCATCCGCCATTGTTTGAAATCTGAGCCCCAAGATAAATATACGATTGGACTACGTTGCATTTCGCGATTTGAGTCACTTGAGGCGAATTATTTCTGGCACGGTCAACAATCATTACCTTGGTTTTGCTGCGATTTATCTTAAGTCCAAACTCATGGCTCACTCGTTCCATCCTTGACAGAAGCTCTTCCAAGTGTTGCGAACTGGATGCAAACAGAGTGGTGTCATCCGCGTAACGCAAGTTCGCGATCCGGTATCCACCAATTGTTACACCGTCTGTCCAGTTTTCCATGGTGATGCGCATTATGAGTTCGGTGTACACGTTGAATAAGAGCGGCGATATTATGCACCCCTGGCGTACTCCGGCACTTGGATGGAAATCACCTGATAGGACATCATCTGTGCGAACCGAAGCTGTGCCCTCTTCATAAAGCTGTCTTAATAGGTGCACAAGATGTTTTGGTGTGCCCATATCTAGCAGGGTCTTCCACAATACCGGCCATCTCACCGAGTCGAAAGCTTTGGAGAAATCAACAAAGAAAATGAACATGGGCTTATTAAATTCTCTTGACTTCTCCATGATCTGCCGTAATATGAGTATTTGTTCCCGAGTGCCTTTTCCCTTTACAAAACCGGCCTGTTCTGGAGCGATCTCTTTATAAAGGTATGCTTTCAGGCGCTCGTTGAGAATATATAACAATATTTTGCTAGCGTGTGATATCAGAGCAATGAGGCGGTAATTGTTAAATTTCTTCGTTGAGCCTTTCTTGTGCAGGGGTGCAAATATGAAACATCTGGTCGCCACGTTCTCCTAAGGCTTTAATTGTCGCTATAGGAATTGCATCTCTACCAGTTGCTTTTTTACTTTTCAGATGTTTTATGGCAGCTCTTACTTCGGACAGAAGGATGTCTGGTTCCAAATTATCTGGCTCTGGTTCTGTGTCTATAGACTGCCGCGACTGCGGATCCAGGAACAATGACTGGC
This sequence comes from Pieris brassicae, assembly GCF_905147105.1. Classification (NCBI taxonomy): domain Eukaryota; kingdom Metazoa; phylum Arthropoda; class Insecta; order Lepidoptera; family Pieridae; genus Pieris; species Pieris brassicae. The sequence continues at coordinate 17,758,688 of NC_059666.1, read as the reverse complement.
AATAGCTCCTCCACGTTTCCGAGATTTTGTCGAGTTCTGTTACCACTTCATTTCTGTCGTTCTCGATAGCCCAGGTTTTAGCAGGATAGAGATTTTGTAATAAGACGAATTTTGTGGTAAAGATCTCTAGATTCGTGCTTCATAGCATGTTTTTCAAGTTCTTCACAAATGCTATGAAGGTGGGAATTCTGGTCTCGGCTGCAGCAGGCTTGGATGTTAGCAGACAGTTGATTCAGCTCTCTTATGTCTGCTCCTGCGGCTTTCTTAAGGCGCCTCTCTTCTATAAGGGCAAGGGTACTCTCCGTCATCCAGTGTTGACGTTTGCGCGTTTCTGATCTCGGACTGGATTCCGTGACTGCATTTTGGATGAGTTGTTTAGCCTTATTCCATAACGTGTCTGGTGTAGCTTCGTTGTGGTTCATAACTGTCCAATCCTTCCAACTCCGCTCAATGGCTGTATTGAATTTCTCGATATCTGCTACTTCAATCCGTCTTGTCTTTTTGAAGGATCGAGCGGCTTTGAGCTTCAACCTCATCTTTGCGATAACGAGTTCGTGATCAGAACCACAATCAGCCCCAGGAAGTGTGTGGGCATTAAGAATAGAGGTGCGCCAACGTGATCTTATCAATATGTAATCGATATGGTTTTTGGTACCTCCTCCAGGTGATGTCCAGGTGAACAGTCTCCGGGGATGGTGTTGGAATAGACTGTTCGCCACCACCATATTGTTTTCGTCTACGAACTGCATAAATCTTTCACCTCTTTCGTTACGTACCCCAAGTCCGAAGTTTCCCACACATTTACTGTACTGGGCAGAGTTTGCGCCAATTTTTGAGTTGAAATCACCCATTATTATAAGTAACTCTCTATTGGGGATTTTAGCAATTGTTGCTTGTAAATCTTGGTAGAAACTCTCCAGTACGAGGGGTAGAGCTTCACTGGTGGGGGCATATGCCTGTATTAGATGGGCGTCGGTAGAGAAATGCCCGTTGCCTCTCCAATGTGTTTCTGTTAGACCGCAAATGGATAAACCACATCTGGTGGCTTCTCTCTCCACGATATTAAATTTACCGGGTTTAAGCAACCCACGAACATTCCACGTGCCTATCTTCTGGATTTTTCGCAACTCTATGGATTTATTAACTAATTTAGTCCGAAGCCCCCTTACGTTTTGATAGAATATATCAATGTGTTACTTCCACCCTTTTTTACTATTGGTTGATCTCCGAAACCACACCCAATCACAAAATTCTATATTTACTGGCCAATTTTCAGGTAGACATAGTATATTCACTTTCTGGTACACCAATAATAAAAGAAGCATAGTCCCTTTCCGTTTTATGATTAATCTTTTCTACGCTTACTAACTATAACTAACATATATACCATTATATTTAACATATATACCATTATATTATATAATATATATAACATATAAGCCATTGACCAGAAATTTGGCGCCAATTCACTAAAACAAATGACAAATGAATGCAATATATTAATTACATTAGGTTACCAAGAGTTCTAAAATTGAAATTCAGAAAAGTTTTTATTAGCAATGTTTCTAACTGGCCAGTTTTAAACATTTTCAGTGTTACCGACGTATTTATTCATTTTGTAATTCACAACATATATTTTTTGTGTTTTCAGGATTACTGGCTTGCCGAGCAGGTCCTCTGTTTGAAGGACCCGTATCATTAGTCGGATTACAACCTGGAGATGCTAGGGTTGTGGACGTCATTCATACAAATCCTATCTTTCTCGGAGATCCAGACAGGCTTGGAGACGTTGATATACGCTTTATTTGTGACATGTTACATGATAATTAATTTTAGATACCTCCAACTACGCCTTTATTATTAAAACTTATTTCTATTTAAATCTTATAATTCTGTATCAATTTCTCTGCCCATTAATATATTATACAAGACGTTAAGCAAATTATTTATTAGTGATTTTTAATATATTATTTTAGAAAGATGCAGCCACTTTCGCGCGCCACTTTATTTCGCTGAATCTATCAACTCTCCTAGAGGGTTTAAGGCTGTCCAGGCAAAAGCCTGTCTTGATAGAAGGTCCGGGCGCAAAAATCGCGATAGAAAGATTCTATACTGGGGAGAAAATATTGATACACAGTAAGATTTAATTAGTGTTGTATTCACGATGTGTGTGACATTTACTATTATGGATTTAACCGTTTTTGGTCTGTATTAACAATAAACTCGGAAATGATGTTAAGCATATTTCAGAGAATGGTTTAGTTCAACTTATAGCAAGTTTTCAGAACGGTCAATATGTTTAATGAAGTTTCATTAAAATTGTAGTATTTATCGTTTCATAAGTTTATGGGCAATTGAGCAATAATTTGAATAGTGAGCACATGTAAAAATATAAAACCAAAATCGTGTTAGTAACACCACTTATAACTCTAGATCGGCTGGACCAATGTTAGTTATATCTTTTTTGGTAGATTCTTCTCCGCTCCGAATAGCGTAATAAAATATCGGATAAGTTATCGAATAACAATAAATAAATTTTACAGAAGCAAGCAAACAGCATGTAGTGCCATCTGTTGACAAAACTACGCATATAAAAGAAACCTACCACGCGAGGATACTCAAAGCAAAATTCAAAGGTGAGGAAGTTCTCATTCCCAGGATTGCGATGATCCCAACCGATTTACCCTTTGAGTTCAAGTAAATTCAATTTCCGATCCGTCTTGCATTCGCCATGACGCTTAATAAGTCACAAGGACAATCCCTGAGTGTTTGTCTATACGTGGCGTGTTCGCGTATCGGCTAACCATCATATCCATCATATTTGTTCTTGTGCCGGATAACAAAATAAAAAAATGTTGTAAATCGATAGAGAGAAGAGACCCAACGTGTAAAACTGCCATTCTTTTTTCGCAATGGCAAGCAATAAAACATTTCTGTATTTGGAATGTTATTAATGAAATCATAAATTAAGTGTAACTAAAGTTTAGCGATATTATAAGACTGTTAGGCGGAACGGAGTTCGCCGGGGCAGCTATATAGGTATACTACATACAGCTGGTTATTATTTAATAGAACATCTGATCGTATACTTGTAACTATATTTACTTTAATGTTTGTATAAATGACCTCAAATGATATGCAATCATAATTTTCTAAAGATGAAAGCAAGTTATCAATCAAAATAAATACTAATCCATGGTCGGCGGTATCACTTACAATCAGGGGGCAAACCGGAACGGGCTCACCTGGGACCATGGATTAGTATTTTTTTTTGTATTTTACTACTGTCCTGCCTCTAGATGTAAAATAGGTTTAAGATAGGAAAGATATCCCAGTTTTGGTTTAAGGCAATTTCCCCATTAGCGAGACCAATATTGGGAAGATGTCATTCTTTCGAAAACTACTAAATAAAAATTAAAATATTTTTGGAATCGACTGCTTTAATACATTAACATAAGGCATTTATTCAGAAACGTAAATTTTCTTAACAATAAACAGCAAACTAAAAACAAAGTCGTCAAACAAGTTTTGTTATCAAAAAATAATTAAAATAAAACAACTTTTTAATTTATTTTTTGAATAATAATTGCAATAAACAAGTTTGTGATACATTTCAATTTTAATTAGTTTATGGTGGTATTCCGTTAAGTCCGCTTTCAAACGGTGGTGATCGATTTGTTCTTAAGTAGAAGATTCCTCGTGCTCTGGAAAAATGGAGACCTCATTTAAATAAATGTTTACTTCCGTATTTATGTTTTAACTGTTATTTAGGAATAAATGACAATCCGCTCGCACTTAGACTTAGTACATCTTATTATTTTTACTTAATGGACCAGTTCCAATTAAAATATTGAATTTGATATGTCCTAAATTAATACAAAACTTACGTTTCTTCTATCATAGTTGTAGTTTGGAGGAGAATACACAGTCAAAGCACAGAAGGAAAAAAACACAGTGTCTAACGTCATATTAAACGATGTATTCAGTAGGCCTAAAGGCGATGTAATCGGTATTGATATTAATGACTTTGCTAAAAGTTGTGGAAATTATTGATTTTGTGGTGGAAGGAGAGTTCGGCTTGACCTCGGACCTAAAAAGAGTGTCCTCGACTAGTCTAAACACTGACTGGCCGACGCGGCGCTTTATTCCAACAGACCTTTAACATTATAAATCGAGTTTTTGTCATTCATGGATCCCCACAATAACAATGCATATTGTTATATTATATCGGTCAATAAATTAGTTGCCACATAAACTATTTATTAATTAAACTAGCAATGCAAACTAGAAAGTGTATTTTTCATTTTATATGTTAAACTATATCTTAGAATACTTACAGTTAAATATTGCAAACAGACGACAAATCATGTTGGCAGAAGTATCAAAATTATAACAGAATCGTAAATGTCGCTTTGTGTCCCAAAATTATCTAGCTTATCAAAAATAATTAAAGAAACGAGTTTTATTCGTATTACATACACATAATAATAACAATTGGATGGCATACAGATATATATCTTAAAAATGATTAACTATACATATATATTATATTACAAAAGAATAATGAATTACACGTTTAATTAAACGAAAGCTACAGTAATTAAAACGTATTTCAATTATTTGTGGCTAAAATGTATCTATTAGGTTTGTTATTGTTAAATGTTTGTATTCTTAATAAATCTAGTCTGAAGAGTGAAATCTTTTTCTCGTTGAAGTTAACCATTTTAGGAGATTTACTAACTTTGCATGTGTCTTCGTTGGCACTACTACAGTGATGAAATTTTACACATTTTTTACATACATCTAAGTTATGAAACGAATAATTTAAGGCAGACTAGCAAGAAGTATATGCGTATATTGCCATGCCAAGTATTTTGTTTCATAAGGAGTTCTACTATCACATATACTAGTTACTAATTAAATATTGATATTTCATAACGCCCTTTATCTATTCTTGGTAATATTTTGCATACATATTTTACATTTATGAGAATATTTTGTACGTGCGGAAAAATATAGATATCTTTAAAAATAATGGTAGCTTTCATAATCATAGTACTCGTAATAAAGACAAAATTAGCGCACCAACCACAAGGCTGCATAGAGAGAGTAATTCTATCTATGTTGTATACGTTTTTTCAACACAATCCCTAGTGAGATACAAAGGTTGTCAATAAATAAATTTAAATCGAATAATACGAATAAAACTCGTTTCTTTAATTATTTTTGATAAGCTAGATAATTTTGGGACACAAAGCGACATTTACGATTCTGTTATAATTTTGATACTTCTGCCAACATGATTTGTCGTCTGTTTGCAATATTTAACTGTAAGTATTCTAAGATATAGTTTAACATATAAAATGAAAAATACACTTTCTAGTTTGCATTGCTAGTTTAATTAATAAATAGTTTATGTGGCAACTAATTTATTGACCGATATAATATAACAATATGCATTGTTATTGTGGGGATCCATGAATGACAAAAACTCGATTTATAATGTTAAAGGGCTGTTCGAATAAAGCGCCGCGTCGGCCAGTCAGTGTTTAGACTAGTCGAGGACACTCTTTTTAGGTCCGAGGTCAAGCCGAACTCCCCTTCCACCACAAAATCAATAATTTCCACAACTTTCAGCAAAGACATTAATATCAATACCGATTACATCGCCTTTAGGCCTACTGAATACATCGTTTAATATGACGTTAGACACTGTGTTTTTTTCCTTCTGTGTATTCTTCTCCAAACTATAACTATGATAGTAGAAACGTAAGTTTTGTATTAATTTAAGACATATAAAATTCAATATTTTAATTGGTACTGGTTCATTAAGTAAAAATAATAAGATGTACTATGCCTAATATAGTAAAAACATAATTATTTTTTATATTTCGGATATTGAAGAGTTTTATTTTGTGTGGTTATATAGAAATTATTAAGAAATCGAAGATAATAAGAAACAAGAGGACAGTCCCTTCTACCCACTTCAAATATGTCGAGTTTATAATTCAATTAATTAACGAGGTATGTAGATTGTATATCGAAACCAATAAGATTGATTTCGTTTATTTTAACACTCTTACGATAATTCTGTGTATTAAAAAAAAATAACACACCGAAAACTTCTTTAAGAATCTGTATTATAGGTAAAACTACAAAGATAGCCGCCGCCTGATTAAGAAGAAGATACGAGAAATGACAATGCTATATCACTACAATTTATTATGATTAAACTTTTCCTTATTATGTTCATGACTATAATTATTCTTCTCTGCTTTTTTTTAAATAAACATATGTATTTTAAAATTCATAAAATTCAAATAAATTATCTTTTAAAAAATAGTCTAATAACAGTATTTATTAATATAATATATAAGTTAGGATGCCGCCACCATGATAGAAAAATATGTCTTCAGGCAATGTTCAATTGGGTATTAACATATATACAAATCCAACTAGCCATAAATACTGTTTCATAAAACTTATTTTTTTCAACTTTTTAATTATTCTGATTTTGGAATACATGTATAATTCTTTAAACTTCTTTCGATTTTGCGACATTTCACATATTGTTGCATGTTCATTATCAAATTACAATATGAAATGGGGTGTTAAGGGTGATCGCCTTGCACAAAGTGAGTATAGAGTCGTCGGTTATATTCCAGACACTTCAAAAGCTTGGTATCGACCACATGTTCGTATATCGTACTATCAACAGATACAACAACACTTCGTTTGTCGAAGAGCAGAAAAGATCGGAGTGGCCGCGTGCTGTTAGTATTACAAAGGCTGTTAATGAAAAAAAGCTAAAACTGGATGCTTATTGTTGATATACAGGAAGTTAAATATCAACAATATAAATTAATCTTTATAATTAAAGAGAGTGGTTCGATCAAACGCCTTCTGTCGCGATACGCACGTGAAAAGCACAAAAATATCTTCTTTACCGATGAACAACTTGTCACGATTGAAGAATACTACAATAAGAAAAATGATACCGATACTTGTCTGCTCACATTTCTAAAGAAGCTCAAGTGGCTGGAAATGTACAACGTGGTCATCATCCTGCGTCATGGTTTTGTGGGGCGTGTCTTAACTAGGAGTCACAAAACTAGGAAAGGAGTGAAAACTTCAGCCAAAGTGTATCAAGATGCAGTCTAGAATCATGCGAAACCTCTCAGCAATACACTTTTAAAAATATACCTTTCTAGGAGGATTTTGCATCTGGTCACAAGGCACGTACTACCCAAGCCTGGCTTGAAACCAAGGTTCCGGACTTTATAAGAGCTGAAGACTGGCCCTCATTTAGCCCAGACCTCAACCCTTTAGACTTGAAATTATAATACTGACCGTATTAGAAGACATGACCTGCTCTAAACGACATTGAGGCTCTTAAATAATCTTTGGAGCAAGCAGTGGCGAAATTTCCCTTGGAAACAGTGCGCAAATCCATAGATTTGTGGCCAAACAGATTAAAGGCCTGTATAAAAGCCAAAGGTGTACATTTCGAAGAAAATATTGTTTTAGTTTTTGCTGAGACTTTGATAAATATGTAGGTTATAAATTTAAACAATATTACGTTACTTCGTTAAAAAAAATCATTTTCATTAATGAAATTACTGGACTAGGATATATAGCCTAAATTCTTTTAACATTGGTAATAAAAAATATTTGTAAATAATAATATAAAATCGCATTTCAGTCACTTGCACCCATTTACAGTCAGCCATATATTTTGCCGAATTCGTGAACTATATACTTCATCGTTACCAGCTGTGTCGGCAGAGAGTTTTCATAATTGGAGCAACCTACCTACCTACCTTGGATACCTTACAATAGCCACTTAGTTAAACATTTTTTTTGCTAATGCTAAAAACTTAATTCTATAGAAAACTGAGAAAATACATAAAAACGATATTTACAGACCTTATACTTAATGAGTTAATAAGTTGTATTAGAAGGTTCAAATTAGCAATAACTACTAATTATTATTTACAAATTCTAAATTTTCTGACGTACTCGGTACACAAACTCATACAGATCCTGTCTTAATTTATCAAACTCATTTAATTAATTACGACTTTATAAAATAATTAAACGGGAACTTTGTACCAACTACATAAAGCAATTGATCTATGCAAGAATCTTAGTAAGTAAATATTTGTGATAGAATATAAACGCGAATTTATCAGATAAATAACCAAATATACGTTGTGAATTATTTTTACAAGAAGAATCTTATCAGCCCAGCTGTGACTTAACAGTTCTGACACTGCAAGATTTTATAGAATATTTTATTATAATTTTTCATACTCATATTTATTTTTCAGAGCAAAAGGGGACTTTTAAAATAGCAAATCATCAAACAACACTAATTTTAAAACAAATATCGCAAATTAATTAGAAGTAGCCTGGCTAGTATTAGTCCCAGTCCAAGTCTGATTTAGTTTCAACATATGTTTAAATTATAATTATTTCCTGTATATAAACATAGCCATATGAAAACATCAGCCATGCTTGGAAATCCAAGCCTTAAAATATTGAGACTTTAATATTAAAATACATTATGTAAATATTAGTCTTATATTAGCTCAATAAGCTTTAGTAGTTTTTTAATTAGTAGTAGTTGTTGGCGGCGCGGTTTCTTACATATATCTTTATACCTATTTAATTACCTACTTAAATAAGTATATAATAGTGGGACTGTATTCATTTAAATTATGATTGCTCAATATTTGGAATAATTGGCAAAGAAAGAAAGAAAGGATTCGGCACAGTACCTTCAACCTCGTGGCTTCCTCTCGTGGCTGGATTCCTTCTTCTTTAAACTAATTACTTTAACACTTCACAGAAGTAGAACAGCACTGTATATAATTGTTAATAACAAACAGCAAATTTAAAAGATAAAAGTTTTAAAGAAAGTGGTGCGAGCGTATGAATCAAAAATAAACCGCGGGTCGTCAAAATTACAACTACCGGCTGCTTAATCCTTTTTTCTTAAATGTAGACGCATCATAGCGCGCACCACCTAAAGCCCGTTCCGGAACTAGCGCGTCCATAGGATGGGACATATTAAAGGTGTTATGAGATATGCGTCTAGGAAAATTAGGATGGATATATTGAGCAACCATTAATATAAATGCGAATTCGGCGCAACCATTTGTAAGAAATAATGTAACTGTTTTTGTAAAAAACTAATGAAATATTTACCTACAGTATTTATATACCTAATAATAATTTCAATTAAAATATAATTTTAAAAGATATTTCTATATTTTTATTAATACGGTCCATGTATGTGAGCTGCAATATTTCAACTTACCAGTAGATCATATAAATACGCACGCATAAAAACGAAATCAAGTTTGACAGTATTTATTTGAATAATTTTAACGTAACTACTTTAACTAACCAAGAGCTTTTATTTGGCAATTTTTTTAATGAAAATGAATATTAAACTACTGCCCTCGAATGATATAATACGAGTAGAGAGATGCCAAAGGACTAATGTTCTCTTTAATTATATCAGATTTATTTACATCTATTTAAATACAATAACTAAATTAAATTACACGAATCGAACTTTTTTTTTATTCAAGTAAGTGTACAGACCAGTTTTAACGTTTTTCGATAATATTACAACAAACATTTTTAGTGTGTCATTTCGCGGTCAATTGGAAGCAAAGTCTAAGTTAGCCCCTAAGAAGCTTGGTGTGCTCACCAAGGCGAGACAGTACTTCACCCCGGGCCATCGCTTGCAACTCTACAAAGCGCATATTCAGCCCCACATGAAGTATCGTTCTCACCTCTGGGCGGGAGCTCCCCAGTGTCAGCTCCTTCCGCTTGACCGTATCCGAATCGTTGACGACCAGTCAATTTCCGAGCGGTTTGATCCCTTGGCGTTGCTTAGAGATGTGGGATCTCTCTGCATAGTTGCAGATAGTACCAATTCTTAAAAGCCCGGCAGTGTGCGAGCCTTCTGGCAGTGCGAGTGCCCTTGGGCGGCGGTATCTCTTAACGTCACGCGAGCCTCCTGCCCGTTTACCTCTTGTAACATAAAAAAGGAGTTTCTGATAGATAAAAAAGTTACTAATAACAATTTCCACTGGCTATCGAACCCGTTTTAATCAACGTATCGTCATCTTTGAAACAAAATACCCCTTTAGGTGTTATTGAAAAATCATACTGTAATTATAAGTTTATAGTAATAAAAATAGCTTTAATCCGGTTAAAAAAAAAATTTCTTTCAATGTGTAAAAGCTATGTTAACCAAAGACAATACTACATACTGTACAATCTGTGTAATGTAATTAAACAAATTCATTTCGTTTTATGAGGATAATTATCTTTTCTATCGTTTAAAGAGCGCAATAGACTAGATTTTATGATTTAAAAAAATTATATTAGAGTTGTAGTTAAATAATAGCAATAATGTTAGATCAGATTTTATTCATATCTTTCTGTAATATATATGCTATATATATATACATGAAGACGGTATATATCTTTATATCCGTGATTAAAAGAAGATGTCTTTTTGATTGTATACACAATGGGTATTCGTTTTTCAGCTCTCTATTATGCCGAAGCTGCGAGCCTATGGCTTTTTGAAAGGTATTTTAATTGTATTTACATTTCTACTAACCCTATAAGTGGTAAAAAAATTGTAATTACAAAAGAGCACAGGACTTTCTTTCAATATAATCATCTTAATGACATGGAATGGCATAACGTACTAATTGCTGTTATATCCTTTGAGGAGTTTGATTTTTTAACTTCTACTGTCAGTTTTATGGAGATATACCTTCTTCAGCCCTACAAACATAAAAATGGCGCCGCTTACTGCCCCTGAAAGTCTACTAGATCCACCGTTCAATGTTAATCTAACAACCGTCATTTACGCCTTTGGTTACAATGGATCCATCAATGATAATACTACCCTACCTGTCATAAATGCTTATCTGGAATATAAACAAAGATCCGATATAAACGTAGTGTTGATGAATTGGGAAAGAGAGGCAAGAATTGTGCTCCCTCTAAACCTTATTGGCGCAGCTGTACAGTATCCAACAACGGCAATTGTTAATACTAGGACGGTAAGTTAAAGGGAAATATTTGCAAACACCGAATTGTTTAACTTACTAACAACTACTTTTTCTTCTAATTAACACAATATCACACAATACACAAGCCAAATAAAAATACGCTACATAAGACTTATGTCGGAAATATGTCGCATGCTAATACTTGCTTTTAAGTAAATATTTTTTATAGGTTGGAAATGAGTTAGGAGCCGCCCTTTTAAGATTATCAGAGCTCGGGCTTGATTTGGACAAATTGCATTTAAGTGGACATTCTCTGGGCGCTCATCTTATAGGTTATGCTGGTAAAGTGACGAGAAGTAGTGGAAAAATCATATCCAGGTAAAAACACACATACAGAGCATTCATCTTGTAATTAATTAGCGTATGTCGTTGGAACTTATAACTTGTGTAAAGACATTTGAGATTCAATTCGCCGAATTCGCATTTATTTTAATGGTTGCTCAATATATCCTAATCCTAATTTTTCTAGACGCATATCTCATCATACCTATAATAATTCCCATCCTATGGAGGCACTAGTTCCGGAACGGGTCGTAGGTGGCGCGCGCGATGATGCGTCTACATTTAAGAAAAAAGGATTGAGCAGCCGGTAGTTGTAATTTTGACGACCCGCGGTTTATTTTCGATTCATACGCTCGCACCACTTTCTTTAAAACTTTTATCTTTTAAATTTGCTGTTTGTTATTAACAATTATATACAGTGCTGTTCTACATCTGTGAAGTTTAAAGAAGAAGGAATCCAGCCACGAGAGGAAGTTACGAGGTTGAAGGTACTGTGCCGATGCCTTTCTTTGTGAATTATTCCAAATATTGAGCAATCATAAATCAAATAAATACAGTCCACTATTATATATTTGTATAGGTTAAATTATAATTTAAATAGGTATAAAGATATATTTAAAGGCGCCGCCAAAGATAAAAGTCAAACCAACGATAATAACCTAACTAACTAAAGTATTCTTTCGTATGAATGGGTTAGTATATATATGACGTTTACAAACGATCACTAAATGATTTTATTGAAATTATAATTATTCAATTTGTAATTAACATCGTATATTTTTTTCGTGTTTTAAGGATTACTGGCTTGGACCCAGCAGGACCTCTATTTGATGGACCCGTATCATTAGTCGGATTACAACCTGGCGATGCTAGGTTTGTGGACGTCATTCATACAAATCCTATCTTTCTCGGAGATCCAGACAGGCTTGGAGACGTTGATATACGCTTTAATTGTGACATGTTACATCAGCCTGGATGCCCAAGAAATTATATAGGTAAAAATAAATTTTAGAAACCACCAACTAAGCCTTTATTATAAGAACTTATTTCTATTTAAATCTTCTAATTCTGTATCAATGTATCTGCCCATCAATATATTATATATGACGGAATAGCTGGCTCCGTATTGTTTTTAAAAACATTTACTTGATTGGTATTTGTATATTCCATAGCGAAGATAATTCAAAATAATAAACTCCAATAACACAACACTTCATTACAGTAATTTACAGAGATGTCAACAGTACGAGCACTGGCAAACAAATCCCCTTTTCATTTTTTTTTGTTATGAAATCTCGCTGTTGGCCTTAAGGGCCTTAGCAGCTCAGCTCGGGCTGTTTTGGCGAGCGTAGCTCGGCCTGAAATGGCGTTTTGTCGCGGGGTGGTCAATCGCCATAAGGGCATGACGGAAGCTCACTGGAGTGAGCGAAGTACGAAGTAAAGGTCCCGCCTTCCCCGGTTGTACAGCTTACTAGCTAGTGGACTGTGAAATGTGTGTTTAATATTTATGTGTATTGAATGTCAGGAGTATCTGTATTGTATATGTAATGTATGTATGATCAAGCTGCACTAAATAACTAAATATATGAGAGGGTGAGATGTAAGAACCTAACAACCCTACGGTTCCCTAAGCCCTATAGATGTACCCTAACACTTAAATAGTGAATATATAAATAAGTACAGGATGTCTGCACCAAGAGACCTAAGGTAACAGACGGAGCCCTACGGGTAGGATCAAAGGTTCGAGGTGGTGGGATTATCTCAAAGCTATCGGGCAGGCTCATCACGATAATTAAGGGCTTGAAGTAGTCTTCGCCACTTTGACAGGAAGCGAGAAATGAATACGAATATGAGCAATATTCAAATCTGATTTATTGTTCAAAGACAATATCTTAAATACTACTTACACCTATTCACACATGATATTATTTAAGTGAGCTGTTGGTGTATTGCGCACCTTCAGCTATTAACATTTTGGAACACACGTGAGCCATGTCAGCAGTTGGTCAATGTTCAAATGAAATCTGAACACCGGTGAAGGCGGTTTTTTACCCTAATCTGTTTTTGGCTATTTTTATTATTAGGCCGCGCGGGCGGTTTTTAATTTATTGTTAGCTACGGTAATTGGATCATCCGGATCGGTTAATGTATGTTGAGGCCTCCTACGAGCCTTTTTTGTCGGGAAGGGGTAGTAATTGATGCTTTTATGCACCAGCGGATTGGGATGGTGTTTAGCCTTGTCGAAGGGGCGTGTGGACGCAAACTTCATCCAAGCTCCCTACCATAGGAGCTCCAGGTGGAGATCCACGTTTCTTACGTAGACAGGCGCACCGCGATTCTCATGAATCTCGACTGAAGCACCTGTAGCCGGTGGATATAGAAGGGGGCACAATGCGCAAAGACTACGCTAGCGTATGTCATACACGGTCCGATGCAGGCCTTGTACAAGGTCACCTTGTGTCTGAGGTTCCCCCTTTTCATTTCGATGCCCACCCGTTTAATAGGCGATGTGGTGGGACGGGCGCCGCGCGTCAATTGTTTACATCGTTCGGAACACGTGCACGATGACTCATACTTATTTTGCTAGTGTTGCATTTTGATTTGCGCCTATATATAAAAGACGTTAAGCAAGTTATTAGTTATTTTTAATATAATATTTCAGAAAGATGCAGCCACTTCCGCGCGCTGCTTTATTTCGCTGAATCTATCAACTCTCCTAGAGGGTTTGCGGCTGTCCAGGCAAGAGCCTGTCTTGATTGGAGGTCCGGGCGCAATAATCGAGATGGAAGGATTCTATACTGGGCAGAAAATATTGATACTCAGTAAGATTTACCAAGTGTTGTATTCACGATGTGTGTGACATTTACTATTATGGATTTAAACGATGTTAAGCAAATGTCAGAGAACGATTTAGTTCAACTTAAAGCAAGTATCCAGAACGGTAAATAAGTTCATTAAGATACTAGTATTTTTGAATACGTTTTTATAAGTGTAGTGCCCCTACACTGAACAATAGTTGAACAATTATAACAATAGTGAGGCCATTTTATATGTAATAGACATAATTACATTCAATTATATTAATTTAATGTTTTTATAAATGACCTCAAATGATATGCAATCATAATTTAATAAAGGTCAAAGCAAGTTTGATTGTTCGCAAGGGAGACACGCCTAATACTGCGTCTATTCTGGCTTATTTAAAATATGAGCGAACAATGCATTTTCTCACGTAAAAGTAATATTTGTGTGGGCTTATTGTTATTTATTTTGGAAGTTACAGTAAAATATTATTAAGATGATATTAATGTTATTTTATTACAAATATATTTAATATAAGTCTCCATTTTTCCAGGGCAAGAGGAACTTACTATTTAAGGACAAATAGATCACCGCCGTTTGAAAGAGGACTTAACGGAATACGACCATAAACTAATTAATATTTAATTGTATCAGAAACTTGTTTATTGCAATTATTTATATTATATTTTAATAATTTTTTGATACCATAGTTTACATAGCTTACCCAATATTGAACTTGCAAATGTGGAAATTGCTTTAACGAAAACCGGGATATCGATCCAATCTTACACCTACTCGTATTTTACAACTAGAGACAGGACAGTAGTATTATCCAAAAAAATATTATCAAGAAAAGATAAAGGGCGTTATGAAATCTCAATATTTAATTAGTAACTTATATATGTGATAGTAGAACTCCTTATGAAACAAAATACTATGACATGGCAATATTCGCCGATTCCTTTTTAGTCTGCCTTAAATTATTCATTTCATAACTTAGATGTATGTAAAAAATATGTATAATCTCATCACTGTAGTGCCAACGAAGAGTCATGCAAAGTTAGTAAATCTGCTAAAATTGTTAACTTCAACGAGACAAAGATTTCACCACTCTTCAGACTAGATTTATTAACAATAACAAACCTACTAGATACATTTTAGCAACAAATAATTGAAATACGTTTTAATTACTGTACATTTTCTTTTTTATTATAATTCTAGCGGACGCGACACAGGATAGCGTGTCCTGTCTTAACTATGAACGTTTATTTCGAATTGGAAGAAATAACCTAAAAAAAAATTCAGAAACAAAGTGCAATGCTTAATGTATTGTAATGCTTTGTGCTTAGTGATACAACATTCTTTATTGGTTTTTCTGGCGCTTATATAAATAGTTTTGTTGGTATCCGACACGGGAATACGCGGTATACATGTAACTGACCATATGAAAAACATGGATTTTCAAGATTAATGCCACAAACAACTGCGACTGTAATTACACTATACAATAATTATTTTATCAATATAATAACTCCGACCGAAGTTTTTATTTTAAATAATATTCATTTTTCTTACAACTTCTTTGACGATATTTGCAGCACGCATTCTATCAATATTATGTTAAACGCCATAAGGTTACATCAAAAAAGTTTGAATTGTAAAAGCGTAAGTAAGCGTAAATATCTGTATGCCATCCCATCATAATTACGTGTATGTAACACGAATAATACTCGTTTCATTAATTATTTTTGATAAGGTAGCTAAAAATGGCAGACAAATCGACATTTATGATTCTGTCATAATTTTGATACTTCTGCCAACATGAATTTTCGTCTGTTTGTAAATTTTGTATTTATTTCTGCGCCTTGGAGTCCTCTATTATCGCGTCCAAGAAGGAACAAACTATAGAAATCTTAGTAATGATAATTTTTAAGATTTAAAAGAATTAACCAATTAATTTATAATAATTGTACACTCGCTATTTTGGTTAACGAAATTATTTAACGAGTGTAATATATTTCAATGTTATATTCGAACTTTTGTGTTATGAAATGACTTTATTATAATGTAACGTAATATCAATGTATGGTATATATATGGTACCTGAATGGTACACCAGACTACCCGAAAGTGTTTCCCGAAACTATTACAAGGTACAATAAATTAGAAATAATAGCGGACTTACAGTTGTGCTACTATCTACTGAAAGTCTTGCGGGGATTGGTGAGCAATCCGAATATTCTTCAGGTGTCTTTACGTCTAGGGGATATGTGTACGGCGAAAGCCAAGGTTGTTTGCGATACTCAGGGGCTAGAACCAATCTGTTGCACTAGAGGCCTATCATGAGCTGTTACGCGAGCCTATTGACAATTTACAACTGAGATGTATCGCTTACCGTACCGTGACGTAGCGAGTGAAACTATGACGGAAGAAACGATTCCAAAAAAGTAAGGTTTTGTTCAAATGTGTATCCAAATGTCCAAAGAACAGTTTAGAACATATAAAATTCAATATTTTAATTAGAACTAGCACATTAAGTAAAAATAATAAGATGTATTATACCTAATATAGTATTATATATATATTTCGGATATCGAAGAGTTTTATGTTGTTTGATTATATAGAAATTATTAAGAAATCGACGGTGATAAGAAACAAGACAACCATCCCCTTCTACCGACTTCGAAGATGTCGAGTTTATATTTTGCTATAGATCAACGACTATGATTCGATGAATATTTTAGTATACCTACACAATTGTACAACATATATTTAATAATATTCAATTAATTAACTAGGTACGTAGATTGTATATCGAAACCATTAATATAATATTCCTTAAGATATCATATTATTAGATATCAGAAGCGGATTTAATTTAAAACCCAAAGAACACAAATTAAATTTACACAAAAAAAACAACAATCAAAAAATTAAAACACGTAGGTACTTTAAAAATTTACTGAGGGTAACGGGTAGTAACATATCCGTTACGCACGAAGTCTTGAAACAAAAGTGAGTCAACGCTTTCTTTATGAATGGAATCTCGCTGTTGGCCTTAGGGGCCTTTACAGCTCAGCTCGGGCGGCTTCGGGGAGCGTAGCTCGGCCTGAAGTAGCGTTTTATCCCGCGGCTAGCGCAAGGGCGTCTCCTGTGAGACTCGAACCTTGGCTTGGGCCGTCGAGGAGTGGTCAATCGCCTGAAGGGCAGGACGGAAGCTCACTGGAGTGAGCGAAGTACGTAGTAAAGGTCCTCGCTTTCCCCGGTGAACTCGGTTTTTTATTCTCATCTGTTTTTGGCAATTTTATTATTATTGGCCGCACGGGCGGCTTTTTATTTATTGTTTGCTACGGTAATTGGATCATCCGGATCCGTTAGTACGTGTCGGGGCCTCCTACGAGCCTTTTTTCGGAAAGGGGTAGTAGTTGATGCTTTTACGCATCAATGGGTTGAGATGGTGTTTAGCCTTGTCGAAGTGGCGTGTGGACGCCAACTTCATCCATTGGGCTATGGTAGAGAGCTCCAGGTCGTGGTGGAGATCGACGTTTCTCACGTAGAAAGGCGCACCGGTCGCGATTCATGAAGCACCTGTAGCCGGTGGATATAGGAGGAGGGTGAGTCAACGCTGGTTTTGCTTCGCCTTATATAGGTTTAAGCTCCAAGATGGCGTCAGTCTGCTTACAATATATTATTTTAAACCAGCTTGCTGCGTGCTGTTAGAACGATCGACGATATTAATCAATATTTACAAATAAAGAGAGCGGATCGATCAAAACGCCTTCTGTCACGATTATTTATATTAAAAATACTTATTAAAAGATTATACTTTTTAATTATAAAATATACAAAATTATTTAAAATTACCTAGAGCTTAGTGCTAGGTGGGGATATGAATGAATATTTGTCGTGAGGCTTCTGCTTATATACTAAGGATGCGACGTCTGCAGGGTAGGATGCCGGTGGTCGCTGGTGTCATTGCAATAATGCTCCATTAATGATACCCCATGATACTTAATGGATAATCATCTCATGGGAGGTATCGGGGTTCTTAATAATGAGATTATTATTGTTTCTTTTAGAAATAACTCTCGTGACTTGGGTGGCTTCACTCGCAGGTGAAGAGCACTGAAATATCCTCCTTACCGATGAAAAAAATTCACGATTGAAGAACACTACAGCAGGATTCTGCACCTGGTGACACCTGGTTGAAGACTGGCTGCTTTAAACGACACGGCGATATTCAGTCTCTTAGAAAATCTTTGAAGCGAACAGTGGCGAAACCCTTGGAAACAGTGCGTAAATCCATAGATTCGTGGCCAAACAGATTAAAGAACTGTATAAAAGAAAAAGGTGGCCATTTAATATATTTTATATTTTTTCCTGAGATAAATATGTGCTCTGAATGCATTGAAAATCTGCATTGCGTATAACATTTGAGTTTTGCAGTCGTAATACTATCTTCTAATAGGCTTGACTCGAATTTTTGCTACAAATAATTAAAATACATTCTAATTACTGTATGTTTTGTTTAATTACTTTTGTAATTAAATTTACTACTACTACTACTACTAACGCCTTCACCGCTTGCGCAATCACTTAAATGAAAGTAAACAATGTATTTATGTCAAGTTTATACATACAATTTTCTTTCTTCTATATTGTACAGAATGCAGTTGACATTTTAGGATTAATTTATCTAACAAAGCCATTTGATTTGATTGACTCAGCTCCTAAGAAACACAAATTATTATTCTTTCTTAACTTATATGTCTGTACAGTCATCCAATTATTATTATTATGTGTATGTATGACGTACGTTACACGTTGCTGTTCTTAATTATTTGTGATAAGAAAACTAAATTTGGTTTCAAAGGAACATTTTATTTTCTGTCCCAATTTGGATACTTCTGCCAACATGATTTATCGCCTGTTTGTGATATTTATCTGTAAGTCTTCTTAGGTTTATATAAATTAAGTATTTTTAACATATAAAATAAAAATCGATTTTTGCAGGCTTCAATTATGCACACGCAGCAAGTTTGTGGGTTTACAAAAGGTATTTTTTATATATTGTTAGTTTGTTAATTTACATTTTTGTGGGAAGTAATTTATTTATCGAATTAATATTAGTAATTATTAATATAATACAATAATATCCATAAATGAAATTAATTTTTTTGAGTATTAAAAAATTAATCTAATAAATTATCAGTTTGTTTGCTGAATACATCGTTTATGATATTTATAGTACAGACAATATCATTGTTCTTACTTACACATAGGTCATGTGGCTTACTTAATCAATGGGTTTGTTAATTTTTTCCATTAAATTCATCGACTTTTTTTATAATCTGTCGCCTAGTTCGCTGTCAACTGTACCTTGTATCAAACCATACTGAATTCATAGATAATAATGATGGGAATTAATTCCTTCGTAACCAAATAAATGTTGTTATTATTTAATTTGAAGAAAAAAACTAACTTTAATTATACAGTTAATTGAAAACTCGTTAATCTCATATAGTTACGCAAATTTTAATTATTTGGTCACTAAATATTAGCGATATGTACAATCTACGGCTACAATCACTGCGATTATGTAATACGTGACGAAATTATTCCAGCCGCTAAAGATATATATAGCTTCTCGACTTTAGCCTCTTGGGGACCTTCTGGGATCTGAAAAATAATTCTTCCTCCACAAAATTAATATTTTCCATCAATTTCAGCAAAGACAATTACATATCAATACCGCTTACGTCGCCTCTAGGCCTACTTAATACATCTTTTAATGTGACGTTTGATTCTGTATTTTATGCATTTGGATTTAATGGTTCGTATAGTGAAGTCACAAGTGTAGCTATTACAAATTCATACATGGAACTCAAAGAGAACACTGATGTGAACTACGTACTTGTGAATTGGGAAAAGGAAGCGACTAGTAAAATTGCAGGGCCCATACTTCAGTATCCTACAACAGGCATCAATAATGCTAAGATAGTAAGTAAATATTATATAATTTTATGGTTGGGTTTTGATAAAACAATCGGATCTAATAAAACTTGTAGTCCTCTATTTCCACGTAATAAGTCCAAGAAGGAACATACCATAGATATCTTAATAATTATATTTTTTAAGATTTAAGAGAATAAACCAATTAATATATAAAACTATAACTAACTAAGAAATTATTAAACGAGTTTTATATATTTCAATGTTACATTCGAACTCGTGTATTATGAAAAGATTACTAAGCCAATATCAATAAATGAATCATTTTCCCCGTTTTTATATAAGACTAATAATCACTAGTGAGGTTTTATACGTTAGGACTAGGTGATCAGGCTTCTATGCTTTTCAACGCAGAAGTATAGGACAGGGTTATATGCATCATCCGTTAGAAATTAAAATAAGTGACCGGAAGAATTGTCAGTTTAAGGAATATTTTATACTTAATACCTTCCTTCAAGATTGGACAACAATTAGGAGTCGCCCTTTTAGAATTATCGAAACGTGGACTTGATTTAGATAAAGTGCATTTGATGGGGCATTCTCTTGGAGCTCATCTAGTAAGCGCCACTGGTAAAGAACTACAAAAGAAGAAGAAAGTCGCTGGAAGGTAAGACAATTAAAACAAAAATGCATTTAACTATCCAATTTTTTTCGACATTTTACACCATCCTCTAACAGAATTACAGGATTAGATCCTGCTGGACCTCTGTACAATAAGCCTTCTTTATTAAAAGGATTAAACAAGAACGATGCCGTGTTTGTTGTAGCCATACATACAAACCCCCAGCTATATGGTACATTCAACAATGTCGGGCATATTGATATATGGCCCAACTGTGACCTGAAACTTCAACCTGGATGTCCGAATAAGTTTTTAGGTATCGTATTTTTTATTATCATTAGCATTATTGTAACTAATATGATTAAGAACTGGTTGATTCTGTGAACAACTTTTTGTATCCTGTTTAGAGAAAAGTAAGCAGAAGTTAAGGTGAGTAAACTTTTGTTCTACATTACGTATATTTCTTCGAAGTTTGTTTCTGTTTCGTACGTACTCATATATTGTACAGTCAGTCAGGGCATGAAGCTACTATTGTCTCTTCAGCGGTTGCAAGAACAGGCTGCACTTTGATTAACTTTAAATCTGTGATGATACGTTGTGAATCCACCGTGACCTGTGTCACCACTTGGTTTTATTTATTTTTTACACCATTTTTCCATAAGGAAACAATGGTACCAACCAGTCCGTCAAAATCACTTCCAGCTGCATATAACTTTACTAGTAGTGCAACTATCCTAGGGCGCTCTTTTTTTGGAGAGATAAAGAAAACGTATAAAGGAAACTCTTTCCTCCAGGTCGCCTTCCGAGTCAGATTGAAATAAAGCCCTCTTTATTTCGTATATCACAGCAGCTTCTTGGTTAGTTAATAAGATAGCTTCCGTTTTTGTGGTGCAAATCTACGTCTATTTTTGATACCCTAGTCTATTATATAGGCAAGAACAGCATTTGCATGTCGTTCTATTTAAAGTTCAAACACCATGATCACATCGTCGGCAAAAGCTTTGGTGCAGCAGTGGCTCTAAAATAAAAAGGGTTTCACCTATGGATCCCTGAAGGCATACATTCGTTTTATCTTTACTTATGTTCTCTTCAGCATGTTTTTGCTGCACTTTCAGTTATTTTAGATAGTTTTCTATTAGCCTTCACAAGCGTATCGGAATTTTATGTTTGGCCAGTCATCATTGGCCACCAGATCAAAGGCTCCTTCTTTTTGTTGTTTGATTGCAAAAAAGGACCCAGTTCAGATAGCCATACTTGCGACATTTCTACACGGGCAATCCTGCGGGATCTTTGAGCGTCTAACAATGCTAACAAATGTACTAACTTTGATACTTCCCGAAACTATGGAAAGTTGCGACTTTAGTGTTTCTCAAGAAAACTGGTAAGAGTCCTATAGGCCAGTAGGTCTATACGGTCTTTTGCCACAAAAAAGCACAGTCACTACGATCGTATTAGCTATATACGAGACCCCATAAACAAATCAATAAAAGGAGGAGGACGTATGGAGGAAATTTGCATTGTTAATTACTCCAGTGTTGCAGTCATATCTGCCGTGCTGTAAGTATTATTATCGTCAATTTTAAAGTGCTGTTTTTACCTACGCGATACGATGTTTATGTATAAGTATTGGCCTCGTTGGAAGGCGTCATTGTTTTAGGGGACACTTCTGAGCATTTAAAACAATACGATTAAAATCCATGTTGTTATTAAGTTGTTGTCTGACACTGGTGTCTTTTTGGTAGTGTTTTGTTTTGCATCCAACGCAATCATTTTATTTTTCTTTTCTTGTTGGTGATGCGCAGAACTTGGAATTGTTTTGTAGACTTGGTGGTGTTTGTTTAACACGGAAAAGTTAGCGTTTCGTATTATGCTTACGTTTTTGTAATTGTAATTTTTGTTCGTAAAATATTACTCTTTGAATTTCAAGAATGTTCCTTTTAGACCGTTGCAGTCACAACCGCGCCCCGTATTTTTACTCTGAGGCCATCAACCTGCCGAGAGCATTTCCATCTGTTCAGGCCGGTAGTTGTCGTGATTGGAAAACCAGAAAAGGCTCCAATGACACACATACGATTATATACATGGGAGAGAATATAGACAGGAAGTGAGTTGCACTTGTTTCTTTTTATATTATTAACATTTTACAACACTTTTAGTTGTTTCTACGCCTATTAGTATACAGTAAGTAATAATATATATAGTAACATATATATAAGACACATGCAAAGTATACTACTGTAATATAATATTTTCTTTTAGATCAAGAGGATACTTTTACATGAGAACAAACACGATGTCTCCGTTTGGAAAAGGACTCGACGGGATTGAATCTTAGACCGTATTTCGATCAATAAAATCCCATTATAAATAATTTTATTTGTATCTCCAACCCTGTTGACTTGGCAGTTCATATTTTTATTACCGGTGACAATATAATTCCATTTAAAAATATGATTAATAACATTGCAGTATAAACAATTTCACATAAACAGTCATGAAATCTTGTCATCATATGTTAGTATAAACATACAGACTAGTGTTATTATATTCTTATTAAAAAGCAAAAAACATACAACTTATGAAAAAGTCTATGCATACACCAGTCAATCTGAAGTGTACGCACAAAATTCCTCATGATAGGCGAACACAGGTCATCTGTCACAGTCTTCAAAATGCTGTTCCGACCGAACCGTACCCGTCGCCGTGTCGTTTAGAGCAGGCAATGTCCTCTAAAACTGACCATAATTTGAATTCCAAAAGGTTGAGCTTTAGCCTAGATCTTCAGCTCTTATAAACCCCGGAACGATGGTTTCAAGCCAGGCTTGGGTAGTTGATGCCTTGTGACCAGGTGCAGAATCCTGCTTGAAAGTCCAAGGTATATTTTTCACACACAAAGTTTCACAACATAATCCAAGATTGTATCTTGACACACTTTGGCTGTAGTTTTCACTCCTTTTCACAAAAATGTAGTTTTGTGACTCCTAGATAACACACGCCCCACAAAACCATCACTGACGCAGGAAGATGACCACGTTGTACCTTTCCGACAACTTGAACTTGTTTAGAAATGTGAGCAGACAAGTGTCTGTATCATTTTGCTAATTGTAGTATTCTTTAGCAGAGCAGAGCGAAGAGAGCGGGGCTAGCAATGAACCTCGCCAAAACCAAATTTATGGTGGTATACAGAATAGAAGAAGAAGCCAACAATCTTGGTGGCAGGTACTACTTTGGAGAGAGTCAGTAAATACAAGTACCTAGGCATATTGGCGACTGAAGAGGAGAGTCTGAAATTGAAGTGAAGAGCCGAATAGAAATTGCTCATACCCCCTTCAACAAAATGAAAAAGGTCCTCTGCAACAAAGACATCAGTTTACACTTCCGAAGTAGGATGCTTCAATGTTACATCTGGCCGGTTGTAATGTTTGGTTGCGAAGCTTGAACCTTGAAGGACGCAACCATTAAGGAACTTGACGCCTTTGAAATGTAGTGTTACCGAAGAATTCTGAGGATAAGCTGGGTATACAGTCACGAACGAAGAAGTTCTACGACGCGCCAAAGGATCCCAAGAACTCACTTTGACCATTAAAAAGAAGAAGATAAGTTACTTGGGACATGTGCTTCGACATGAACAGTACCGATTTCTTCAAGTCGTCATAATGGGCGAGGTTGAGGGGAAATGACGCGCAGGCAGAAGGAGGAAGTCATGGCTCCGCAATATCAGTGAATGGTCGGCAGAGGCCAGCATAGAACAGCAGATGCGCTTGGCGAAGAATAGGAAGAAGTATGACGAGGTGATCGACAACCTCCAATTGTGGAGAGGCTCTACAAGAAGAAGAAAAGTTCTTCAATCGTGAAAATTTGTTCATCGGTAAAGAGGATATTTCTGTGTTTTTCACCTGCGTATCGCGACAGAAGGCGTTTTGATCGATCCACTCTCATTAATTGTAAAGATTGATTAATATCGTTGATATTTAACATTTTATGTATCGACGATAAGCATCGAGCTTCAGGTCTTGTTTTATAATAAGCGACACAGTCCTAGCGGGAATCTTCATTTCTCACTATAAGATGTTTTTCTTCCTAATGGGGTGACGACGAATTCGGGCTTTAACAGCATAACATAACATAAATAGCCTTTGTAGTTCTAACAGCACGCGGCCACCCCGATATTTTCTGGTCTTCGACAGATGAAGTGTTGTTGTATCTGTTCATAGTATATATATCAACGTATGTAAAGTTATACGAACATCAAGCTTTTGAAGTGTCTAGAAAATGAGTGACGACTCCATCCCCACTTTGTGCGAGGCAATTACTGCACCCCATTCCAAATAGTAATTTAATAATTAACACGAAAAAATATGTGAAATGGCGGAAAATTTAAAGAATTTTTAAAATAATATACGTGTTCCAAACTCAAAATAATTAAAAAGTTGAAAAAAATGCATTTTCTATTGTAATAGAATTTATGTCCAGACTAGTTATAGATATTATTTCTTTACTTGTGTTAATTCAAATTATTATTCAAATTACTTCAATCAAATTTTTTGAAATCTTGAACTTCTTTACGTCATAAAAATACATTAAAGTATTAATGTTAAAATATTGTTACGAGCTAGAGGATCGGATAGAAAATGCAGTACATCTGCAAGGGTTTATTTAATAAATCAACGAGGGATTTAATTGTTCTAAGAAGACGAACATTTCGCGCACTTACTGTGTGAAGTATTTTCACACTTGTTTTCACTATTCTCACTTTATCTATTGTAATTGCAGGCGAAACTGAATAAACGGGTTGGATTTCGTTCCGCTTATAATGTATCTATGGGCATAATCTTGAACGACGTTCTAGAACTTTCTAGGCAAGACTAGTAATGAATAGCTGTTGTTCTATCCTTATCACACAATTCTAGAACGATCGTTCGTACACTTTATCTTTGTTCTAGAATGTTTTATATTTTTATCTGGCTTCAGAGATTAGTAAAGTTTTGTTTGGATCATACCAAACTCAATATTAACCAGACTTTCCAGACCAGACCATGGTTTGGAATACGATTGTGTTAACTTGGCTTAAATAATAAGGTTAATAAAAATAATTAAGACGAAAATTTAAAAGAAATTATATAGTTGTTCCCTGTGGCAGTGTACCTTTATATAGGTGATCATAGTAAAGTACGTAGTTGTTCCCAAAGTTCTGCCTCTGGCACATTATTTTTAAATTTCAAGCATGATTCTGTAAAAAAATTATTGCATTCTATTTTTAAATGTTTGACTATTGTTTTAAAACAAAATACAATGACTTTCCGTAATTTTTCACGATGGAGCGGACATTGAAAGAAAGCCGAATAGCTGTTTTTGCGTTGCACCGCTGTGGGCACTCGCCGAGTACCATTTTCAAGTTGCTCAAAAATTTGAATATAACGCTTAGGTTTGTGTACTATTGATAGATACAATGAAGTCTCCAGTGTTAAGGACGAGAAAAGAACGCCCGGCCACGCTCCGCAAGAACACCAGTAGTAATCAAAGCGATCAAGGCGCGTATAGCAAGAAATACTGTCCGAATACAGAGGTTGATGGCTTTGCAGATGGGTGACAGTCAGTAGGAAAACAGTAAAAAAGGTTTTAAATAAAGATCTTGGTCTACGAGCATACAATAAAGAGAGGGTACTTACTTAATGCTCCTCTAAAAGTAATAAGGCTAATAGATCGCGGGTGACGTAAAAGCGCGAAACGCGAAAAACCGACACGGTGTATGTAACCTGCTTTTTTATATGTATGTTTTTGTATATACTAAAAAAAATAAATGATGTTGCGAGCAATTATTATTGAACATGAGATATATCGCTAGTATTTTCTATGACATAATGAAGCCTATAGATGTAATCGAAATACTAGTATCATCATACACCAAGGTTAACACTGTATATCGAAAAGACTATTTTTAAACTTTTTTTATGATATGCAAATTTTAGCATAATTGCTATGTAAAGAACCTTTTGTGCGCACATACTACCACCTAATTTCTATATGATTTGGATAACCGTGTACAAAGCTGTATTTTTAAATATAATTAATATCGGACCATTTGGAACTTGTTTCACTTCCTCGGGGATAGCATTTTTGGTATATGTATTATCATAAGAATGGTTACATTAAATAAATTCGATATTAATTACGAGTATATTCCTATATAATGTGCTTTAATGGAAGATATTCGTCGTCTGTTTCATCGATCGCTTTTTTGATGGAGTACTTACTCCTACCAACAACTACTAAGCCTTATGTTGTAACAAGATATCTTTCAGAATCACCGGTTTAGATTCTGTAAGGCCCCTATATGATGATCCTACATTTACATCTGTTACCAGAGACTGATGCCATTTTCGTCGTACGTAGAACAGAAGATGTCAGGCTTAATTGTGGCATGAAACATCAGCCGGTCTATCGTGAGGACTTTTAGGTACATACAAACTTTCCTCATGTAAATCGTGAGTACAGAATTGTAATAGAATCGATAATGTCCTGAAATGGGTGGCCGCGTCCGTAAAGTGACCATATATCTTATGACGAATCTTATAGCATTAAACAATTTATCAGGAATAGTGATTTATTGCCTGTTCTTCCCTCGAGAATGTAACTGCGGACGAAACTTTCTTTAAATTTATTTTCTATTATTAACTTTTAATTACTTAAAAAGTCATGTGGAACAATGGACTGGTTGCAGCTCCTTACAAACGTAGTGTAAAACAAAAAACTGTGCGATTAAAAAGAGTGGCGGAGAGTTTATTGTTCGTCTCTGTCTTTCTACGTCCTTCATTTGAGTATTGACAGTAAATGTAAAATTAGAAGCATTTATTATGTATTTCTTTTTTTAACATTACGTACAATGTAGTGTACATTGTGTTATCTATATGAATAAATTATTTTGACAATGTCTTATTAATTAATTCGTTTTTTTTTTTCAGAACTATGGAGTCACGCCCGCGTGCCTTATTACTACGCAGAGTCAATAAATTCCGAAGAAGCTTTTCCAGCTGTTGAGTCTAAGAGCTGCCATGTCTAAAAAGATAGTAAAAATATCGATTATGAAAATGAAATTATATATGACGGAGAGATTCAAGGACAACAAGGAAGGAACAAGGAACGACGGTAGCACCTAAATAATGGTGACGGAAGATACGCGTAGGTAGCGTGGAGAGAGGCAGGTAAAAAGTCAGAGGTAGGAACTGACTATGAACGATAAGGAATATGGTCATGTAGCCACAGGAAGGATGGAGGAGATCGAAGAGGTTAGAGAGACAGAGTCAGGGACCGATTGTTGACAAAGGAACAAACGATAATCTGAACAATGTCTCGAAAGCACGACCTGAATAAACTGCTGATCAATTGTTGTTGTTATGACGTCATCAATACTGACCTCGTAAATTAGTTAAGTAGCAGCTTGGTTCGAGAGCTCAGTCGAACTGAGGACCGCATTTTTTTTAATGGAATCTCGCTGTTGGCAAGGCCATTTACAGCTCAGCTCCGGCTGTTTTGGCGTGCGTAGCTCGGCCGGATTGGGCGTTTTTCCCGTGACTTCGGCTTTGGCCGCCGCGGTGATTGCTTCGTTTAGAAATCTGTTATACACTTACGGATAGCATCTTGTAACACAAATGATAAAAGCTTGAGTCAAAGAAAGAAAGAAGAAAGAAAAGAAAAGTGGATTGCGCCACAAACTTTATCAAAGGTCTTAGAAATGTCAAGGGATTCGTACTTAGGCGAATAATACTTATATATTATTACGCTGTTTTACTATCTGTACTCACTGATATAAGACGAATCTAACAGATATTTATTATAATTTAAACTTTACTATTGACTGATTTATAAAAGCATAAGGCAGGTAAACACATTTTTCAGCTTCCGAATATATATTTGGTAAACGTATGTAAGTCCTTAAATATCCGTTGATTTGAATCACTCTAACTCGGTATAGGTGTAAAGGCTGCTGTTGTTATAACTTAATCATTATATCACCCAAAATTCAATCTCAATATTCTCCCTATTCTTGAATCCTTCGTCGTTGGTCATTAATATTCCCGCATTAATGATAATCAACGAATTAAGATAAAGTTAACTTAATTATATACAAATATTGAATATTTACAATATAAATGAAGATCTAGGTATCGTAATACAGTGAGGAAATGCTTCTACCATTAATGGTACGCTGCCACAGGGAGCTAACTTTTTAACTTTGTTTTAGTTTACTAAGAAGGTAAGAATAGAAAACAAAGAATAAAAAAATACCTTCAACATAATCATAAAATTTAGTCATAATTAATATGCATAAAATACATGATATGATGATGAATGAATGATAAAAAACTTTCACTTATTGAAATTCAACCATAAAAACTCAGCAGAAACATTTTTTATAACTAAATAGTCTGTTATATCAATATTTTTTTTAAATTTGAACTTAAATTTGGAACATGTATATTATTTTAAAAGCATTTGGAAAAAATAATTGCAGTGATCGCCTGGCACAAAGTGGGTATGAAGCCGTCGGTCATATTCCAGACACTGTAAAAGTCCAGGATACCAAGCCTTTGTTTATGATAAATGAAAATGAAATGAAAACTTATTGAAGTTTTCATTTCTTTTGCAAATTAAAAAAATAGATAAGCCCAATTTTTAACAACCTTCATTAACTATGGCAAACTACTGAACGTTATATAAGAATACAATTTTATACTTCTAATTTTGTTAAATGTAGTCATTCAAACAACGTCGTCTTCAACATTAAATTTTTTATTTTATTTCTTTAAAATGAAACTCGGTGCTTTTGGTGTCTTTCTTAGTAAGTTGGTAAAAATATTAATAAAATAATTAATCAATTACCTAATTGGTTTAAAGAGATTTTTTTTCAGTGTTGTATCAAGTAGAAGCCGCTTCGTTATGGTGTTATGGAAGGTTATTTCAATGTTATTAGTGAAGTATATAATGAATAATAAGTAATTTTAAACTACTATTTCTTTTTCAAATTTTACCTATTGTTTCTGCAAAGTCGATTATATTATAAACGCTTGACTAACAAAGGCTTAATAGTTATTAATATTTCATTTATATATTATATTATGTTATAGTTTTTAATTATTTCAGCGAAGGCTATCACACAATTACACCACTAACATCACCTTTAGGTTTGCTCGATTCTCCATTCAATGTAAACCTTGGAACTGTTATATTTACATTTGGATTTAATGGCAAAGTAAATGGCACGGAAACATTAGCAGTAGTTGGCGCCTACATGGAGTACAAAAAGGATAATCCAATTAACTTTATTCTACTCGAGTGGGAGAAAGAAGCAGTATGTGATATTACCTACGGACCTATAATTAAATATTTATCAAGGGGAATACATAACGCCAAGAAGGTGACATTTTCAAAATTAAATGCGGGAAGCGGATAATAACTATAAATCTAATATGATATTAATCTTTAAAACGACGTTTTTCATATCGTAGATTGGATGTCTATTAGGAGATGCACTTATGGAATTATCTGAGCATGGTCTTGATTTGGATAAAGTGCATTTGATAGGACATTCCCTTGGGGCTCATCTCATGGGACATGCTGGAAAACGAACACAACAAAAGGGAACGCAGCTAAAAAGGTAGTATATACTTAATACTACGTAGTAAGTCGTTTAAAAATTCCATATATCTTTTTATAAAATATATATAACTTATGTCGTTTTTAATTTACTTAAGTAATTATAAATTAGATTTTTTTTCTTTAAATTGTAGAATCACGGGATTGGACCCAGCAGGACCACTGTTCACGGATCCCATTAAGTTAGTTCGCGGCCTAGAAAGGACTGACGCCTTTTTTGTAGATGTATTACACACAAATCCACAACAATTAGGCACGTCGAATAATATCGGAGATGTTGATATATGGGTTAATTGTGATTTGGAATATCAACCTGGCTGTTCAGAATCAAAAGGTTTGAAATATTACATAATACAATTAATGCAAAAAATAGTTTGCTATTTTTGCACCAACACTGAAAAACATCTTACTAGAATGGCGTTAAATACTGTTACATAAAAACTTATTTATTCAACTTTTTAATATTTTGAATTTGGAACACGTATATTTTTTTAAATCTACTTTCGATTTTGCGCCATTTCACATATTGTTTCGTGTTCATTATCAAATTAAAATATGGAATGGAGTGTTAAAGAAAATAGGATTACAGTGATCGCCTTGCACAATGTGGGTATATTCCAGACACTTCAAAAGTATCAACCGTATGTTCGTATATCGTACTATCAACATATACAACAAGACTTCCTCTATCGAAGACCAGAAAAGATCAGGGTGCCCGCGTGCTCTTAGAACTACAAAGGCTGTTAGTGCTGTTAAAGCCAGAATTCGTCGAAACCCCATTAGGAAGCAAAAATCTTATCACGAGAAATGAAAATTTCCGCTGGGACTCTGTCGCGTATTATAATACAACACAGCTCGGTGCTTATCGTCGATATACAGAACATGCCCTGAATCAATCTTTACTATTAAAGAGAGTGGATCTTTAAAAAGGCCTTCTATCGCGATACGCAGGTGTAAAGCACAGACATATCCATTTTACCGATGAAAAAAAAATTGACGATTGAAGAACACTGCAATAAGCAAATTGATAAAGTGTCAGCTCACAGTTCTAAAGAAGCTGCTCAAGTGGACAGAAAGGTACAACGTGGTCATCATCCTGCGTCATTGATGGTTTGGTGGGACTCTTATAAAGTAGTCACAAAACTACATTTTTGTGAAAAAGGAGAGAAAACTTCAGCCAAAGTGTATTAAAATACAATATCATCATGTCGTGACCTCTCAGCAATAGACTTTTTTTAAATATATCGTGGACCTTCTACTACTACCCAAGGCTGGCATGAAACCAACGTTCCGCTTTTTTTAAAAGCTGAAGACTGGTCCTTATCTATCTCAGATCTCTCAACCCTTTTGACTTCAAATTATGGTCAGTTTTATAGGATATGGCCTGCTCTTAACGACACGGCGACAATGAATCTCTTAAATAATCTTTGGATCAAGCAGTGGCGTTATTCCCGTAGCCAAACAGATGAAAGGCCTGTATAAAAGCCAAAGGTTAATATTTCGAATAAAATATTGTTAAAGTTTAATAAATATGTAGGTATAAATTTTAATAATATTACGTTACTTCATTAAAAAATGCATTTTCATTTGTAACAGAACTTATGGCTGGACTAGGATATAAAGCCTAAATTCTTTTTATAACATTTGTAGTGAAAAAATATTTGTAATTTATAATATAAAATCGCATTTCAGTCGCTTGCAGCCATTTACAGTCAGCTATATATTTTGCCGAATCCGTGAATTATCCTTCATCATTACCAGCTGTGTCGGCAGAGAGTTGTCATGATTGGAGCAACGGAGATTATAATAATAGCGATATTTTATTCCTCGGGATACCTTACAATAGCCAGTTAGTTAAACTTTTTTTTGCTAATGCTAAAAACTTAATTTATTACAGATCCTATCTTAATTTATCGATCTCATTTAATTAATTACGACCTTATAGAATATTTAAAGGGCAATCGTGTACCAACTACTAAAACAAATTGATCTTTGCAAGAATCTTAGTATGAAATTATTTGTAACAGAATATAACACTCCTCCAACACTGCTAGATTTTATAGAATATTTTATTAAATTTTTTTATACTCATATTTCTTTTTCAGAGCAAAAGGGGACTTCTTTTTAAGAACTAATTTGAAGTCACCATATGGAAAAGGAATCGATGGTATTCATCCCTGAAATTATATATAAAATAATATAATAATTTATTATTGTAAAAGTTACGATTTTAAATTGAAATTATTTATAAAAATAAAAATTCCAATGAAAAAATTCAGTATTTGGGTGACTCGCTTATAGATAGTTTTAACTTGATGTCGGGTAGTATTGGAATTACTTCAGTTAGGCACTTTTGTTTACACTTTTCTTCACTGATTCAATATTCACTTTAAAATTTTAGTAATTAGCCCGGGTGCGCAGTGCCGCTTGTTTTTATATCCATTTCCCTACTTCGACACGTTCCCCTCCGGCCTGACTATGACGTCAGTTCCGTAAAAGCACTTTAAATAAAATTAGCAGGGTTTATATGATTAAAAAGGTAACAATAGTAAATAAATTGACTTTTTTTTTGGAGCAGTGTTGGCCTAGTGGCTTCAGCTTGCGACTCTCATCCCAGAGGTCGTAGGTTCAATCCCCTGCTGTGCACCAATGGACTTTCTTTCTATGTGCGGATTTAAGATTCGTACGGTGGAGGAAAACATCGCGAGGAAACCGACTTGCCATAGACCCACCAACTAATGATCATAAAACAGATACAGCAATCTGACTTTAAAATGATGTGTACCAGTGTTTTTTTTTTTTAAGTAGGTATCAACAATGAATAAAAAAGAGTCAATAGTAGATATATATTATTTTACATAATACACGCTAGTAGTTAATAAATATAAAGTAATATATAAAATACAAAATAATTATAAAGTATTTATTACTTCTACTTAAATAATTATTTCTACTTTAGATGATATTTTAGAATTTCGCGTCACTTTAATATCTATTAAACGTATACTTTTGCACGGCGCATTTTCGCGATAAGTTCGTGGACTTCTGTGTTAGATGTTCGATCTAATAACTCTGCCCAAGTTATTTGCTGGGAATTGCAGAAACATGTTGATATTTGGCAAAGGGTAAGCATTATGCCAATGACCGGCGTCACTAGACCTCAATGCCACCAACCATGCGCAGTTGTGTTGAGGTGAAATGGTGTGACCTAATAAGGTTTGGAATTCAGAATTACAAAAGGGATTATCCTAGCTTCTTTGAAAGTTTACGGTAGTAGGTTAACTGAAGCCGCAGATTCTAACCCCGCATTTCTCATATCGGTTATATTCGCAATATTGTACTTTATAGATTGAAGTCTAAGGATTCTATCAACGTGACTTCTAGATTTATGAACAGATGAGAGAAACGCTGAAAGAGCTAAACTGGAACGATTAAAATAGATTTGATTTATCTTAATGTATAAACGTTTTAACGTATTAACGATTTATGTTATGTATTAATCACTTACGACATCTCACACCGGCTCCAAGTCTTTGTCAACCACTATCTCCGCCGTATTTTGTGTATCTGCTGGTCCGAGAAGATCTCCAACGAGCAACTTTGGCGCTGCCATGACACTCCGGCTGGTCTAGCGATACAAGTGGAATTTTGTTTGTCATTCACTCCGAAAATATTCTAATCACATCCACAAGCATGCGCTAGGCTTGATATGAACCCGGAAGAGTAGCCGTTCCAAGCAGACAAGAGATCCAGAAAGACTTTAAGTGACTATAGAGACTCACCCTATAAGCCCTCTGTCCCATACTGGGTTCGTAGGATATTATGTCAAGTAAATCATAATACGTATCTAATCAATCTTAAATTCAACAAGATAAGCATATCTATAAGAACTGTTTATAGAATACAAAGACGTACGACGCAAAGCTACAAGGTACAAATCATGCATGTATATAAATACGTGTAATTAAAGAAAACCCGCACAATTCTTTTTCACAAAAAATTGCAGTTACAGATGAACGGGTACAATACCCGTACTAACAACATGCCGTTCTAAATAACACCTATTTATTCACGTTTGATAAGGTTATTTACAGGTAATTTAAACGAATCAACTACAATACATAATCTACATTTATAATATCAATAATATGTCTGTGTTCCCAACTGAGGAGAAGCAGGGGAGGGTTATGTGTTAATTAATATAATTATCTAATCTGATAAATTGGGGCTGAACCATTTCCCGTAAACGGAAACAAACTATATGTAAAACTGTAAAATGGATTCTGTTACAAACGATAATAACCTGAAAATAATATACGTTCTATTAGCAAAATGGAATATCCGTGATCACAGAATTTTTTTTTAATTCCTCCGCTATTTTTAAAAATTACAACATTTATTTACTATTAATTAAATACAAATTATTTAATAGGGCTGGTCGGTTTTCTGTTATTCATAATAATTTATTTACATCAGATTACAGGATCTGTTCTGGCTAGTAAGTATAACTTAAAACTAATTTTAGCACGAATGCTCATAAAAATAGGTAGGCTAGACACAAAGCGAATATTTTCTGGGTGACCTCTGATAATGAATCGTGGACCTCCGGGTTGTCATTGAATATTTGCCTTGACAAACATAACCATGGAGGCTGCATATACTTCTACTTTTTTGTACTACTGGTATATTATACCTGGACTTGGACTTGTAAATCCATTTTTATTGTATCAAAATACTTAAAAAAATACCCTTTCAAGCGTACCAACTCGTATGCTACTCGACTCGTAAGTCAGACGGTTATACGCACTGTTTATCATTTTATAAAAACCTTATCGCTTTAATACTCTTTACATTGACAATTTTTTGGCATTACCTTGATCCACATTGTTAATTGTTTCAACAGTTTTTTCTTAGATTTTTATTACTACGTTATCATTTATAATGCGGGAAAACGACAAATTACTTAAAATGTTAGACAGAATCTTTGATGAACGCTGTGTATAGCTTTATGACACATTTTACCTTGAGACTGGCTAAAATCTCAAATTAAAATAGCCCTAAAATTAAGTATTGACCACGACCTCCTAAATTCCGTCAAAATGAGACTTGGAGACCTACTCACCAAGCATATTATATAGATGAACATAATTCTAATTATTATACCTACTATATATATAAATAGAATATCAAATTCAATTAAGGGACACGTATACCTTGCCGCTGGCCTTTTTTTGCAAAATAGAGTCTGTCCGTGTAAACTTAGAATAAGTATAGCCGCGACGGAAGCCAGGCACGCATTGACATCACTCGTACTGCGTAACTAATTCATTACAGTAACAGGGTCGTGTTAGTACTGTTCTAATTGTTTTTGTATGTAAATCAACGTTAGCTAACATACAGACATAGTAAGGTGTTTGAACCTTCGGCTAACTACAAGGATACATCACGGTCAATGTGTATAATTGAAACAATTGTTTAACTACGGGCACATATAACGACAATAGTTTTTTCTAAGGGGAATCTTCTAATTAGAACTATTAAATAAAACAGCCTAGGTGCATTTCTGAAAAATCTTTTTTTCTCAGACTCACTTTGGGGCTAATATTTCTTGAGATGCCCATGGACACACACAAACTTATGAATGACTGGATAAATAAATAAATGAACTCTAAAAGATGTGCACAAAGCATTTTTTCTACCTTTTACTCCAACCTAATGATCATGAAATGATAATGAACTACTAATATAAATAGATATAAGACCAGTCATTTGTAGATTATGTAATTTCAGTTTAACTGACACTTTTCAAAATTAGGTGCAATTCACTATTAGATAAAACACTTGTCACAAGAACTAATAACCATACAACTATGAAATTTGTAAAAAAAATATATAAAAAAGCTTTTCAAATTTTTGTAACCGCATACTAAAATAGCAAATATATTTTTGTACACTTGAGCTATCTTTTGCAATTTTTGGAATACAATGTAAGTAACTCCCGTAACCGTAAAGGAGCATGGGAAAGAGATAATTCGTTGTCCGTGAATCATTTTCTGAATAGACGATCAGATGTATGGAATTCGGACGTATCTCTGAGCTGTAACCGTCGCTAATTAAGCCTTGGTTGGTCGTTTTAGTTAAAACATGATAAAACCGAACAATTTCCGCCTTATTCAAATAAAATGGAAGACTGAAGGATTCTCGTCCATAAGGCTGCTGCAATTAAAATACGTATCACGTCTCGTGGTGTAAAAACTTTGCATTCAGCACCACTAGATATAGGCCGTGTTTATTATCATTCAGTACGTCTTGCTTGACACGCGTGTTTAGTGAAGAATGTGGTACGAACTATGGACACTCGTTTTGGTTACTGGTCAGTATTTTTACAACTATAAAATCGGTTACAAACGTGATGTACAAAATAAATTATATCAAGAATACCACAACTGATAGTTTGAATTTGATTGTAAAAATTATATAATTTTATTAGATTATTAAAAACAACATAAGGTCATAGTCATAAATTAAGTATTAGGTATGCAAAGGAGAAGAGAAGAATTACATAATATTAATATAGATAGATCAAAGAATCTCGTTGCGAATATAGTGTATCAAATGTTGATAAAATAGTGTTTATTTTGACGTTTCGTGAATGGTCTAACTGTGTAAGAACCAATAAATGATGCCTGAAAAATTAACTAAATATTTTTTTGTTTATTTGAATTAAACCATAATGTACTAGCTATAACTTCCATCAGCATCACATTAAGAAACATCGCCTTAAGGTGGACTGAGAATACAAGTGAAAGTGACAGACATTTTTTATAAACAAGGGTGGCATTGTTTGGGCCTTCCATACTGAAACTATAACTCCAAGAGTCTCTAGCCTCTAACCTAAATGCTTTGGAGAATGATTTAGAATTAGAGCGAATTAGAGCTAAGGAGGTAATCAGTTATTGAAGGCAGCCTTTTCAAAAGTTTTTTCGAAGGTCCCTAAGTTTTATCGAACCAAATTACAGAAACGTTGTTGACCGCCTTGTCATTCCTGTTATTATGAAAATTGCAACGGAATAGAAACATAATTTTAATTATACATTTTTTTTTAGGTTTCATACCGTTAAGTGAAATGGCAATGTTACGGTGTTATCAAGGGTAAGAATACTTAGAATACTTATATCGAAGTTAATTAAGCAAAGTGTTTGTAATTTATTATTACCCTCTGTCCTTATTAAGAAAAATAGGTTATGTAACGATATTTTTCCGTTTTAATTACAAAATGTTTAGATTTTAATGGTTCAGTTAATTTATCATGTTTTACTTTTGCTAATTACCTAATAATACATTCTTACGTTAATTTCTTCAACATAACCTTTGTTTTACACAGAATTGTTACAATGAAAAAAATGTGAACAATACTAAGTAAAACATCTAAATAATTGCTAAAAACTATAACAAAAGAGAAGTGATTAAGTCGTATGTTAATTAGCCCGAACATTATACATAAACGTCTTGTTACAGCCACGTTTACTTAACGTTTATCTAATATAAAATAAGCCCTGTTTTGAAATCGGTTATATATGGTTTTATAATTTTTATTTTAAAAGACAGCTTTATTAATAACAATCGTAATAAAAAAAACAGTCGCATCGATGCCACAGACACAGTTTTATTAAGCCTTTTCTGACAGGATTTGATAATAATTTAATTGATTTCCTTAAACTTTAGGCACATGATACTTTTTTAAATAAAAAATAACAAATAACATTTTTAACCTGATGTATTTCTCTATAAAACTGAAAAAGTTATAAAATATTATTTACTTGATCTTGTAACAAATTAAATTCAAAGTCAATTATTATTATACAAATTGCGTGATTGACCTACTTTAACTGAAATTTTGTACATGCGATGAAACGCCTTTCACATGTCAATACGTTCAGCTTTTATACAAGACAAATCAAAGGTCAAAATATAATAAAATAACAAAAGTTTCAAGCATATTTTACCTTTTATTGTATTGTTTATATAGTCCCTAGTAGCAAATTATTGCGACCAGGTCTTCCTTTATCAGGACTGATTTGATTACGTCATTTTAATCATTAAGTGACAAAAATAAATGAAAAAGACAACACATTAAACAGCTATTTAAGGATTACAATGAATATATGAAAAATGAGGTTAATTTTCGTTGCGATGATGCACCAAACGTCATATGTAATCCGGGCAATTATGTACAGGAAATAATTGTCTATAGTGTCGAATAAATTTCCTGCTGTAAATTAGAGCAGCACTTATATATATATTGGTAGCAGTGTTGGCCTAGTGGCTGTAGCATGCAACTCTCACGACGAGTCGAGACGCGAAAGCAGAATTATAATTATAGCGTCTGTTTTACATTTAATTCACTTAATTATTTTAAACCATAACAAAATGTTGTTACTAAT
Source organism: Pieris brassicae (assembly GCF_905147105.1). NCBI lineage: Eukaryota > Metazoa > Arthropoda > Insecta > Lepidoptera > Pieridae > Pieris > Pieris brassicae. The sequence goes on along the minus strand of NC_059666.1, from coordinate 17,719,827 downwards.
TCATCAAACACTTAATGCGTAGTTCAGTAAAACTTACAGTGACTTACGGCCTTAGCAGCCGTTTTAATATAAATTAAAACCTTGTTTACCTTCTGGTTCTCATAAAGACCGATATTAAACTCATAAACACTGTAGTTTACATAGAACGCAATCCGCATTGGCGTTACGAAACTGCGATCATTTTTATTGCCTTTTGACGTTTTTTGTCCTTTACCATACAATAAGTGGAATCTTAAAGTTTTAAATATACATATAGCATAACCTACATTATCAAAATTTAAACATACAATATTCAGCGGCTATAATATACACACGTCCTCCATCGGTTATGTATTGTGTATTTTCTAATCCAAGTTATTTACTGTAAAACGTTAGTAAAAAAATGTTATCACAAATTTATATAAAGCAAACAGACAGTAAGGATGGTTTTTTTGATTATTTTGCAAGGCCAACGGAAATCTATAACATTCCTGAGTGTTGTAAAATACGTTTAAATGTTGAAATTTTTATGCTAAACAACTGAATATAAAATACTCGTCGAATCGTAAAATTCTGTAGGTATTTTCGATGTGTATTATTTTTAAACATAATTATAGTAGGCCTAACACACGATATATATATATATATATATATATATATATATATATATATATATATATATATATATATATTCGGATTTATACCTAGAATAAAATACTAAACTACACCTCTTGACAAAAGAATATTTGATAGAGCAATATTATTTTATAACTAACGAAGTAAGGTCAGGTCACATTGCCGTGTCACGGGGATCTTGATAATTTTAAAAGTCAATATTTATGTAAAGATAGGAATGTATATAATCTAAAACATTACAATGTGTAATTTAGTCACAATATACAAACAAAATTTTATTTATTTTTATAATATTACTACAAAAACTTGACTCAATAACTTAGAATATAATCTCTGGGCCTCAGTTTTCAAGATCATTTTGTTTCTAAAAGGCAGGTAGGTGATTCTGTGTCGAATTTTTGGGTCTAAGTGATGCCATCATCCTGAAGATGTTATTCTTCAACGTACAAGCGAGTGTTACATATGAACAGCCGGGATTCGAAGTTGCAACCTCAAGGATGAGAATGCCATCACTGAAGCCACAAGGCCAAAGAATATATATAGCTGATGCTCTAATCTATGCTTGCAGGAAATATAATCGACACTAAAGACAACGATTTCATGTACTACATTTTTCTTAAAATAAAAAATTCTATGTACGTAACATAGGATTTTGCGCATTATAAGCGGAGTAAAGCCTCAAATAGCTGTTTAGTGTTTTCTCCTTATGACTTTTTTATCATCTTGCATTTAAATTAACGTAACAATTAAAGTAATAAAATCTTGTACCTGTATTAGATAATGTGTTTGTATGGAAACCTAATAATCTGCTAGTTATTCACTTAAACAAAAATTATAAGCCTCACTTACTAACACTAGAATACAATTGAAAACCAAAAGTTACATTACGTAATTAAGTATTAGCAATAAAGTATGGTTGCTCTTGGTTTTGTATTTGCTGCCATCAACTTCATATGTTGCGGCCAACGACCTGATTTTGAAAGAAAATAATGCAATTTAAATCATTAATTTCATTTAATTGGGGGCACAGAACAACCGGTCAGAATTTTGGGTTGTTCATTATTATTTATTCTCGTTTCTTAAACATAGGCATACATCAGTTAGTTTTCCAAGAATCAAACATAGAACTTCGAAGTTAATCACAGTTACCCTATGACTATAACCCTATGACTGTAATGGAGGAGGTTATTTAATTATGATTAAAAATATTATTTAAAAATAACAGCACGTAGTAGTACACCGCACTGAATCTTCTGCCTTCCAACTACACGGTAGAACTTAGAAGGTTGAAGGGATTGGTAAGAGGTCCTCTAGGTCGGCAGTAAATATGGGGGTACCACAGGGTTCAATTCTTAGCCCTTTCCTCTTTCTTGTTTATATAAATGATCTACCTTTCATGGTAGAGAAAAACCATCAGATAGTATTGTCTGCTGATGATATATCCTTGATTTTCAAAATCAAACGACAAGTAACAAAAAATATAATTTTTTTACGATATGAACAATGCTCTGTCGTCGATTTTCCATTGGTTTAGTATGAATAACCGTCTGCTTAATGCAAAATAATGAAATACATTAAATTTTGTGCAAAAAATGCAAAGGTTATGGGTATACTAATTATAAATGATGAAGAATTGATGATACAACTGTATTTCTTGGAATCATCATGGATTCAAAACTTTAGTGGGCCCCTCACATTAACGGATTGGCGAAGAAACTTAGTTTTACAGCTTACGCGGTTGAACACATTCGCTCACTAACTGCTGTCGATACAGCTACACATGTAGAGAATCTCTAGGAGATAAATTCAAGGAAATTAATATACTTACCTTTTCCTCGCAATATATTTATGATAATATTATGTATATATACAAAACTAGTGATAAGTTTACTAGAATAGAACGTACACATAATGTTGATACTCGGAACAAACGCAGGCTGCAATTTCCAGGTGTTATCAACAGTTAGTAATTCGTATATAAATAGTAGATGAGTAGGCATGCCAGCGATACAAATTTAATGACGTGGAATAAGTGATACCTGTATCTCATATTCCATAATAAACATATTTTATTTTATTTTTATATTTGAGTATCAGCCGTATATTGTCATGATTTTATGTAATAAAAAAACTGTCTGTCTGGGTTTGGAAAATTATGAAAAAAAAATATTTACATCTTCAACCTCTACCAATAACAGTTAAGATTAATTATTTTGCATAAATAAATATGACTTAACATTAATATGAAATAATGTTTAAGATTATATTTGAAGGAAAGCACTGATGTCGTATTTCTATTAAATCTTAACCTGTAAGTCGTTTTTGTATAATGTTGTATAAATATTATTAAAAAAAACTCCTGACAGCAAACCATTGCAGACTAAGCCATATGTTTTGTGTCCGAATGAAAGAAATAGTTACACTTCTCACACACTATTTATCCCTATTCCAACCCCCCAAATCCCCAACGAATTAACTCTGAGGCGTCGTACAGAGAGCTCGAATGGGGGCTCTTTATTTCATATTCATATGAGATATATAAAGTTTATTATCAATGTAAAACTATATTAAGTGTGAGATATTGAAATATTGGAGACCTTCAACAAAATTGCACCGCGACTAGTCGAACTAGAACATCCTATTTCAAGACTTCCTCTTCAATAAACATTACTTGCTGTAATATGGGACACATCGTTATTTATTTATAAGTTTTAAATAACTTTATTAAACTTTTTCTATTAACTTAATAACTTAGGTAATGAATATATACGACAAAATCAATCAAGGTATTTAAAAAAAATTGTTTTATTTATTTGTGATTATGTATTTATAAATGATTTTAGGTCTATGGATAATTACACAACATTCTCACTGGATGACCCAACGTCTGTACTGAAGTCCTCATGTTTCGATTCATCTCTACCTACCATAGTGTATACATTTGGATACAGAGGGAAATGCACTGGTCCAGCAACCTCAGCTATGCTAAACGGTTACATTGACACAAAGAAACGAAACGTCATCCTACTAGACTGGGAAGAGGAAGCTAAAAGTAAAATTCTCGGCATATCTTTGAGTTACGCCGTGTTTGCAATACCCAATAGTAAACGGGTCAGTATGGTTTCATTAGATAAGTATATTATGTCTTATAATAGTAGATAATACTATAACAGCAGAATGGAGTAATTTTTCTATTCTTTTAATCAGAAACGCTTGCAAAGTTTGATAGACGTTAATTTTACGACTTATAAACAGATCATTTTAAGTATCTAGTATTAAACACAAGCGATAAATCAAACATATATAGCATATATTAAATGATGTATAATGTACATAATATCTTTATAATGTGCTTTTCAGGTAGGTCAGGAGCTAGGCGCAGCAATCTTAAAACTTTATAAAGCTGGGCTTGCCATGGACACCCTTCACCTCATTGGTCATTCACTTGGAGCGCATCTTATGGGCTACACAGGAAGATGGATTCGCGAGCAAGGAGAGGTCATACCAAGGTAAACTATCAGCGCAGCAGGCCCACGCCATGATGTATGAACATCACTAGATAATAAAGCTTCTGCAATTTATTACAACATCAGCTCACATCGCAGCTTTGCCTACGTAATTTTTGGTGTGTTATTTGCATTTTTCTACGTTCTAAACTTTACGAGGCAATGACTGAATTCAATATTCCCTTAAAACTTATCCGGCTGACTAAATTGTCGATGGCTATCTTTACATAATTACCACTAATTATGTAAAGATACAAAGTGACATCGCCTCCGCACTTACCACATATAATGGCCTTAGACAGGATGACGCGCTTGCATGCCTACTGTTCAACTTAGCATCGGAGAATAGAAGTTAGAGTTACTATATTTTATAAGTCCACCCAATTACTGGGGTACGCAGACGACCTGGACCCGAGTCACGCGAAACAAAAACCAATTAGCGGAATGTTTTAAAAGCCTCCAGCAGCCAGTTCTATGGGCCTGTCGGTAAATGTTGATAAAACAAAGTATATGACGACAACACCAACATCGATCAATTCATAAAGTGCAACAGGCTCAAGTGGCTGGGACATGTGCTTGGACAGAAGCCCAAGGTCCTTACTGAACTCACAACCCGGTGGCAAGAGAAAACCCGATAGACCGAGGCTACGTTGGTGGGATGGAGTTGTGAAGGACCTCGAAACAATAGGGGTTCGCAATTGGAAACGGGAAGCTCTGGATAGATTGCGATGGAGAAATGTACTTGAGGTGGCTAAGGCCCACAAGGGGCTGTATAAACACTGATGAATGAATGACTGCATTGGCATTTTTCTGCCTGCTTCAGATATCACACAATCTATTGGTGATTAGTGCTGACAAAAGTCGTGGTCATAAAGACGCCGCTGACCACGACTGCCATAAAAGTTTAGATATATTAATAGGTACTTATATGTATTCATCGCATCAAGCACAGACAATGTTATACGCTATATATAACATAGCTCATAAAATTGTTTATGAAATATAATTTGTGATGCGTTTACGTGCAATTTTCTATTGTTTCTTCTGAATAACATAAACGGTCATACGAGAGCGATAACTGTTTATCACTATAGGATAAAAATTCCTTGTATTTTTTAGAATAATGTCTTATTAAATATAATTCATTTTCAGAATAACAGGCTTGGACCCAGCGAGAGCTTTATTCGAAGGAATTTTAGCTACTCAAACCGGATTAGATCGAACCTGTGCAAAGTTCGTAGACATTGTCCATACGAATTCTGGAAATTATGGTACCACCAAGTCTGTGGGTACAGTAGACATCTGGCCCAACTACTCCTCAGATGGTATGCAACCTGGATGCCCCAGAGGATCACACCCTATGTTCAGTTGGGATGGTAAGAGAGCATTTCAGATACTAATGTACGTATAAAGTTATTGAGTAATAGAAATATAGTATTGTCTTTTGTTAACATAGCTATTACACATTAAGAAAATTCTTTTTAAACAGATATGTTTCCTAAATTCATATGGATATTCCAAGATTCTAATATATCAATTACTATTAATAATTATCAATCACTATTAATAATTAATTATACTTATTTTGCTCTAGCAATATACATCTTTGTTTATATTTCAGTCCCTTGCTCATCGATTTAATTTAAATTGTTTTTATGAAATATCAAGCGAAATCATAAAACACATAAGCTACCAACCATCAGTGATTCATTGCACCTATATTACAGACCTATGCAGTCACAATAGAGCCGTCGAATATTTCGCGGAATCGTTGAAGAATGGAACTGACTTTCCTGCAGCTTCAGCTTCATCGTATGACAGCTGGATTATCTCTGACGAACCTTCAAACGACACCATTTATTTAGGCGAACTAGTCAATATTCGGTAAGTTGACTTAAAATTCTGTTTGAGATATGGAAATATATAGGTATTTTCTGGTTAATTACTTATAAAAAAAGTAAAAACAATTAAACTTTTAGTATTCGAAATTATAACATGTGTTAATGTTTCACCGTCAGTTATAATTTGGAATTGTCTAATAAACATATGCTTTTGCGAGACTTTGTTACTACTTAAACAGGGCAACACAAATATAAGTTACAATTCTATGCTACTAATATCACTTAGAAATATATTAGTAATTTCTTTTCTAACAAAAATAATCACATCAAAGTCGAAAGTTCCAGAGATGGCCTCTTAGAGAATCCTATTTAAATATTATACACTAGTCTTGGTTAAAAAGGTAGCCAAGACTAGTGTATATTTACTCGTTTTTACAAGAATAGTATGTAACGTTGATAAATAGGTAGACAAAGGATGGCCATTGATTAATTAAAAGGCATTTGAAATTTAAATTATGGTTACTTAGTCACTTCACGATCATGTCATTGTATACAGACGTGAATGATTTATTAACAAGGATTCCCCGTATAGAAATGTTTCCAAATAGTAAACCCATGTGGCATCATTGTTGCTAAACCTATCGTCGGTTTAATATACAATGTATATATATATTCTAAAATTGAAAAGAAATAATATTTTTATCTTCAAAGAAGATAGTAGCAAATCTACCCCTAGATGGCGGTCTAAAAGTATTGTTGTGTTTTATTATTAATATTAGGATTTTTCGAATTACACTGTAGCCATAGATAATGAACATTACTAAGGTTTTAGGATTGTGTGACTGAACCTAGTGAACCTAGTATTACCATACTAATACTTTACCCAAGTCTTAAATATGCTAATGCGAAACATTCAAATATTAACTAGATTTTTTTTATTAAGCTCTCGGGGGAATTACTACTTATCAACAAATGGTCAGTCTCCATACCATAAAGGCCTAGGTGGACTTATCCCCCACGATCAGGAAAGAAAACGAAGACATGTGTCGGAAATGTATAGTTTAATGGGGTAAGATCTTAAATATGTATAGTATAATCGGTAAATTTAACTTTAGAATACATCCCATACCTTTATTTCCCATAACTTTGTTCATTAATGTTTAAAATTATTTTATTGCATGTGACTTAAAACACACACTGAATATTAAGTCGAAGATGATGATATACGTATCATGAAGCCAGCTATCATGCCAGGGCACAAATTATCGTATTATGGATCAAAATTAACGTATCCAGTAGGATAATAACTAGAATATATTAAAAAAATTATATATATATATATATAAATCTGGAATATTTATTAGTCATTTACATTAACAAAAAATATTTAAAAAATTCAAGTTTATAGGTTCGACTATACGCTCTGAATATACGATAGTCCTTCAAACCTAGGTATGAAACTATCTCACATGTACGATAATTGACGTACGAACCCTGCCTGAATGTTTTTCAAGACGAGTAAAACTCAAAAGTTTTCATTGCATTATTTATAATTTGTTGTCTTACACAATATTAACAATAAATATAGTATTAAAACCGTTCTCTTAATTTAACTTACTTAGTATCGAAATGGGAAAACCGCACAATAACGTTTCGGCCTACATCAACTGTCCGAGTCATATAATATTGTGAGAATGATCATTCGAAAGCATTTTCTTTCGCTTAATTAACAGCTAAATTCTAAACTAATTGTAGTTTAATATTTATAAACGTAAAATACAGTAAAAAAGGAACGTAGAAAGACCAATAAAACAATATTTCTCGATTTCAGAATTCTGGAAGCATTGATTGGCTTTTGATAAGCAAATTGCCCCAACGTAGAACAATGTCGATACGAATGGTTTTCGATTTTAATAAGAATATCTGTTTGTAGTGTGATTTAGATTTTAAATAGAAACTTAACTTTTTTACAGTCATTACCAAAGGAATTGTATTTCCAAAACTTGTGCCATTAATTGATGTATTGAATATTTGAAAAAAAAAACTGGGACTTATTTAGAATTTACATATACTTAAAGTTATTAATATGCTCCTTATTTATTAATAATTGTAACTGCACCTTATTAAAATAAGTATTATTCATTAAGTTAATATTATTATTTATACATCAATATAATAAGGCTCACAGTTAAACTAAGAGCCTCATTAAATTAATATAAATTAAAAACTAAATGGACAAATGTTTTGTATGTTATTATTATGTCAAATTAAGAGATAATATATATAGATAATAACTGATTTAAGAAATTGTTTAATTTTACATGTTAATTTACCCATTTTTTTTAGTTTAAAGAAACATTTCGATTTCTAGACAAAACATAAATACAAATATTAATTCAATACTTATTTCTGTTGACAACACGTCTGGACATTTTCCATGTTGTGTATTATTTTAAGCTTTTTAAAGTTTTATACAATTATTTGTACTGAAATGTAACTTAAAATACTAATATATTGCAGTACTAGTCGACCCGACAGACGTTGTCCTGTCTTAACTATGAATATTAATTTCAAATTGGTATAATAACTAAAAAATATTTCAGAAACAAAGTGTTTATTATTCTAACAAATCAATGGCGCTACAACCTTTTTAGGTCTGGGCCTCAGATTTCTGTATCTGTTTTATGATCATTTGTTAATCGAATAGGCATGTAGGTGATCAGCCTCCTGTGCCTGACGCACGCCGTCAACTTTTTGGGTCTGAGGTAAGCCGGTTTCCTCATGATGTTTTCCTTCGCCGTTCGAGCTAATGTTAAATGCGCACATAGAAGGTCCATTGGAGCCAAGGATCAAACCTACGACCTCAGGGATGAGAGGCGCACGCTGAAGCCACTAGGCCAACACTGCTATTCTAATGCTTTATGATAAACAACATACTTTGTTTGTTTTTCTGGCACGTATATAAATAGTTTTGTTGATATTTCGACACGGAAACAGGCGACATTTAACTGGTCGTGTGAAAAACATAGATTTTCAAGATTAATGCCACAAACAATTGCCGACTGTAATTATTTTATATGTATCAATATAATAACTCCAATCGAAGCGTTTGTTTTAAACGATATTTATTCTTCTTACATCCTGTTTGGCGATATTTGCTACACGCATTTATAATAAAAGTTATATGAAAAAAGTTTTAATTGTGAAAGCGAAGTGCATAGCAAAAATTTGCTATAGTAACAAAAGTCTTGATTACTTAATAAGGTGGATAGGTATTTTTAACTTTTCTCATTTTTCGCGCAATTTTCTTAATCTTATCTTCCATAAGAACCTTCTCCTGACAATAACAAACACAACAAACAACGAATTAGCGAAATCGGCCCAGCCGTTCACGCGTGATGCAGTGACCAAGGGAAATAGGGATTCCTCCATATATAATATAAAATGAATCGCAAGATGTGTTGGTAAGCGCATAACTCTACAACGCCTGGACCAATTGTACCAATTCTTTTTTTAATGTTCGTTGAAGTCTAGAGATGGTTTTTACGGCGAGAAAATTTCGAATAATTTCCGGGAAAACCCTAACACAGCCCTTTTCTTTTTCCCATACAAACGTTTTGTAAATAAAATGTAGAGTCAATTTGAACTTTATTTTGTTCAATAAAGTTCATATTAAATTACAAGCACTCACTGTTGTCTAAGCAATGTTGCGTTCCGAAACACAACAAGTGATAACCCGACCAAATTGAATAATCAAAAAACGTAAGAGCTATAGATCATTAGTACTGATTTTTAATTTGGTTGGCTTCGCGATATTATTTATTTTATTTTAGTTTCGGCATGCGACATAAAATGCATATGTTTTCACGTCATCTGTCAAACAAATCGCGTTAAAAAAAGGATTTAATTCTTGGATTATTAATTTAATATCCCTATCTGAGCAAAATTATTTGAATACATACTAATAATAAAATATATCAATGAGGCACACAATTTTTAAATATTTGTCACTTTTAGGTTCCCACTATCCTTTTAGATTATTTTCCAATCAGGTTTGAACCCTTGGTTTGCCTCTTAGTTTGAAGCAGACATCCCAGTCGGGGTTTTTTAGTGGGTCACAGAAGAGTGGCCAAAGTTCGTGGAAGCGAAGATACTTTAGTCCCCCGAGCTGAACCTCACACATCGGCCTATCATCCGGCAGGCAGAACCATCACCCTCATGAGAATTTTTTGCGCCGACTATAATATTGGTAGGAACAAAAAACTCCCATATTTTTGACAGAACGAAGTCTGTGGGGTCCGCTAGTATTATATACATGGATGAATCTAGAATAAGTTTTCTTAATTTTCCGCGCAATTTTCTTAATCTTATCTTCCATAATAACCTTCTACTAACAATAACAAACCCAACAAAAAAGAATTAGCGAAATCGGTCCAGCCAGTTTACGCGTGATACTGTGGCCAAGATAAATTGGACATTTTTATATATATAGACAACGCTGTTTAGTCAGTGCAGCATAGGTTTTATATAAAGTAATTACTTTATCTATAATTACTGTCAAACGCGCACCTATGTGTAAAGCTACGTGGGCGTTGTACTATAGAATACATGGTCGTGTCAATGTCGACAAGGGTATATTATATCTGATAATCTATGCGAAGGGAAACTACGACATTTAATTAATAGTTGGACAGTAATTTGATTCTTATTGTAAAAAAAAGTATATAATTTTCGTAAATTTAGTGAAATGAGTATAATAATTATTTTAGGTCGCATCATACCGGTTCTCATTACGCACAGACTCGAGTAGAGCTTTTTGAAACTCTTCCCACACGTCTTTCGTGTTTGAGCAAATAATATAATAATTGAGGTTGAAACCGTGGTACTTGTAACTTGAGAGATACTACCATCATACAGAAATGTTTTTATAAGTCATTATTCGAAATTCTATTTTTCAAAATATTTTTTACTTATGGTATATATACCTATTTGGGAAACTTCAGCTAACCTCTGCATAGCTTGAGAGCTGACCTGAGAAGCATGTGCTAACTGAGACATAGCCGTGGCTTGTTCCCTCAACACTTTGACCTGAAAAATAATAATAATACTTATTGTAATCCTACCATTGGTTAAATTTAACAAAGAACATGTAGTTATTATGATTATATGTGAATCTTTGGTACTATATAACATTAAAAAATGATCGCACTCTTTGGGTCCATAATATAACTGACACTTATATATTTCTATTTTCTACTTCAATATATGAATTTGTATTACTGTATTATAAGCAATAGTCCTTATATTATAAACTTTTTGTGTTCTTCAAGATAAAGAAAACATAAACTAATGGATGTTTGTGTTATGGGGCCCCAAATTATAAAATCCTTAATCCCTATATTTTTATTATTTCTAAATAATTTCTTATTTCGCACGAAAGTCAACCTAGATCGGAACTACAATACGCATTTTACAAATCGTAATACAGATAGTATTACGATTTGTAAAATGCGTATTGTAAGTATAAAACAAAGCAATAGTAATATGGTAGGGGTTAGTGATGTAGTAGATAGCTTTCTCTATTCTCATTTCCCAATATTTTTTTTTTGATTTGGTGACATTTACAAACCGGAAAATAATAAAAGTTATGAGACAAGTATAATACTATATTTAGTCTTAATTATGAATGATTATGTGTTTGAAGCATAATCACTTTTCAGCTAGCATGACTTACTAACGCAAATAAATTGTATAGAAATGACATGAGCGTCACTTCATTTTGGCACGTGTTCATTTTCATAGAAATGTGTTTGGCGTTAGACGTTATTAGTGAGTCACGCCTATTGCTAAGAGAATTTGTCTCAACTCTCATCTTGTCGCGATATTTCCTATTTTGATTTTTGTGGCTATTATAAAGTTTTATTTGGTTTTAGTTAACAGTAACTATGATAAATTATGTTATAAGTTAATACAACACCCAAACGTACAGTAGGAAATCTGAAAAATTTCACTTGTAGAGAAGCCGAATACACCGACTAGTACCGATAAGAAAAGGTAGCAAAAATAATTGGACATTGTCTAGTCACTATTTAATTACTGCTACTACATTACACTGCCACCAACCATGCGCGGTTGTGCTAAGGTGAATTGGTGTGACCTATTAAGGTTTGGAATTCAGATTTACAAAGGGGATCATCTCAGCGTCTTTGAAAGTTTACGGTAGTAGGCAAACTCAATCCTCTGTCCGATTCTAAACCTACCAGACTTCTAGATTTGTGAGGAGATGAGAGAAACGCTGGTAGATTTAAACTTGAACGATTAAAATAGATTTGATTTATCTTAACGTATAAACGTTTTAACGTATTAACGATTTATCTTATTTAAAAATCACTTACTACACACAAGTTACAAATGAACGGTTACAATACCCGTACCGGCAACATACCGATAAGGTTAATTACAGCTAATTTAAACGAATCAACTACAAAACCTAAACTAAATTTAAAATATTTATAACATGTTCCTAACTGAGCAATAGCAGACGACGTTTAAATAGCTATATGATAATTAATATATATATATCTAAACTGATAAATTGGGACTAAACCATTTCCCGATAAAATTCAATTCAAAAATCATTGCTTTATCTATTTTGAGCTATTTATAAGAAATCTCTGGGCTGCCCGCGTGCGCTAAGATGGATGGATAATAATAACTTGTAAATAATATACAATTTAAAAAAAATTCAACATGCTATTAGTAAAATACAAAAATAACATTACTCTTAATTTCTGTTATGGATTCCCTTCAAAGTTTGTTAATAGGGCCGGTCGGTTTTCTCATATTCATAATAATTTATTTTCATTAGAGCTTTTGCTGCTAATAAGTACAACTTTAAACTAATTTTAGTACTTTGCTCTCTCTGATTGCTCTCAAAAGTAGGTGTGGAAATACAAAGCGAAGATTTTCTTGGTGACTTCTGGAAGTAAAACGTAGACTCTTCTTGGTTGTTATTAAATATTTGCTTTGACGAAGTAAGCCATGGAGGGTGCACATACTTCTAGTTTTTTGTATTAGAATGTCTACATGTAAATTAGTCTTGCAAATCCATTTTTATTGTAATGAAATGCTTAAATAACCCTTTCAAGCGTACCAACTCGTACGCTACTCGACTCGGAAGTCAAACGGTTATACGCACTGTTTATCATTTTAGAAAAATCTTATCCCTTTGATACTCTTTATATTGATTTTTTGGCATTACCTTGATCCACATTGTAAGTTCTTTCAACAGTTTGTATGTAAATCAACGTTAGTTTACATACATACATAGTAAGGTGTTTGTACCTTCAGCTTACTGCAAACTGGACATCACGGTCGATGATTTGAATTTAAACAATTGTTTTTCTACGGCCGCATGTTATAAAAATAGTATTTTCTAAGGTGAATCTTCTAATTACATTACATTACATGAAATATTACAAATATTAAGTGAAAGACATATATTGCGATAACCACAAAGGTTATCACAAAATAATATATTTTTATACAAAAAATCCCAACTACTATCCAATACATAATATCGGCATAAGTTTCCTTGTTGCTTCAAGGAAAGTTATATATTTGATAGTAGTTGGGATTTTTTGTGTTTTGCATGAATGATACCCTCTCTTGATTTGTTATCAACGTTCGTTCTACCGCTTGTGTATAGCAAGGTAGGCGAATAAACAACATCCTTTCGTCACATTTTTTCTCTATTATCTGAATAAGTTCGACATTTGTTTGATTTCTTAGAATAGGTGGATCAAAGTTGGTTTCTAGCCATATTATTAAATCAATGTAACATTTAGCATCAAAATTAAGTTTAGGCACATCAAAAGTGCGTGGTATTTTCCCGTTGTAGATGAACTAAGCGGTATTAGAATTCTTGTAGCTGCAAGGTCTCTTATATATGCTTTTCTCCATCTGTTAACATCGCTAATAGTAGATTTTCAGGGTGAGCAAAATATGCGGGTCGTTGAATAATAGGATCTATGACTGCTTTTAATGCACTTGATATAATCTACGTGGTACGTGAAATAATCTTAGAAAATGCATCTTGTATACAAATCGAGGTACTTAATCATTTAATCTTAGGAATTTATCGTTCTCCTTCTATTCCGATTATAGTCATCACCGGTGATATAAATATAAATCTAATTTACAATGTCGACAACAGTTACCTAAATAACAGACTAAACTATCTTAGTATGCTATCAATATATGGCTTAATGCCGGGACATCTCTTCCCAACTAGAAATAATAACTGTCTTGACCATGTTATGATAAAACAACAAAATAAAAAATTTCAGGCAAAAGTAGCTGTATTGAATACATCAATTACAGATCATCTCATGGTTTTTTTAAGCTTACAGAAATTAAAAATGCATAACGCAGTAGAGATTAAAAAACTTAAAACCTATACAGATTTTGATAAAGCGTTAATAACATTATCTCATAAAAATCTGAATAATCTCTTACTTTGCGAGGATCCAAATGTAGTCGTTGATAAATTAATAAATAAGATTAAAAAATCCTTAGAAGAAAATACAATAATCACGAAGGTATCTAAAAAATATCAGATATTAAAGCCGTGGATAACTGCCGGTATCTTGCGATGCATAAGAAACGGAAATAAAATGCAAAAGCGTTTAAAAAATAATGAATATGACGAAGTTCTATCAATTACTTATAAAAGGTATAGAAATTTTTGTAATAACTTAATAAAAAAACTAAAACGAAAATATGAAAGAACACAAATAATTCAGTTAATGACCCAAAGCAGTTGTGAAAAAATATTAAAAAGATTTCATATATGAGTCAAAGAAAACATGACGAACTATTAAATCTTAAGCCTACGCCTACAGAGTCTGTAAATGAAGTTTATAATTGTTTCACAAATCTTGGCCCTCTACTGGCTCAGGAAATTCAACAAAGCTCGTCACACTCCTCCACATCAGCACTAGCCCCTATATTCAGCTTGCATTCGTTTGTTCTATTTAATACCGACCCTCTAGAGGTTGATCACATAATCAAAAACCTAAAATCAGAATGCGCACCGGGGTGGGATAATATTCCCACACGATTTCTCAAACTCGCTAGAGGTCTTTTACTACCCTGTTTATGTCATCTGGTCAAACTATGTTTTCAAAAAGGGATATTTTCGACAAAACTTAAGCAAGCTATTATTGTAAAGGTACTTAAATCAGGCGATAAAGACAAAGTCAATGACTACAGGCCAATTTCCATTCTTCCAGCCATCTCTAAGGTCTTAATAATAATAAGCCTTTATTCCACATCTTTGACATACATTTGATTAAAATAAAAAGAAAAATTATAGTTTTACTAAGATGCGGCCCCTGTCCGGGAGAAGGCCGTCATCCAATTTCTGCCAGCTACCCTCTCGATCCCGTCGGCCCATCGCTCTATTGGTCTTCCTTTCTTCCTGTTTCCTTTTGGACCCGTTCATTCTGTTACTGCTCTAGACCATCTGTCATCTGTACAACGTGGCTACGTGGCTACGTGGCCTGCCCATCTCCATTTAAGTTTAAGGGCATATTGCTCAGCATAAATAATATTGGTTTTTCTGCGAATATTTTCACTTCTATGTTTGTCGCGTAATTTAATTCCGAGAATACTCCTTTCTATCGCACGTTGGCACGAACGTATTTTGGCTTTTGTTTTGTTTTTGAAAATCCAAGTTTGTGCTCCATATGTAAGGCAAGGCAGCAGGCAAGTATCCACTACCTTTTTATTTAACTTTAGGAGCTTGGAGCTTACCTTTGAGGATTTCTTTTAAGCTCCAAAACTTCTTCCAAGTTGTGGTGACGCGGCGCTCCAGTTCTTTGTCATGTCTTTGTTTCTTAAATGAAACTTGTTTACCAAGATAAGTGTAGCTAGTCTACATACTCGATGTCTGTTCCGTTAAGCATAATCGGGTAAATGTTGTTATTTGTTGCAACTTTTGTTTTCGAAGTATTTATTTGTAGTCCTATTTTTTTGCTGGCAGTATTTAGGTCTTCTATCATTTCTTGTAATTGATTTGGCGTTCCTGAAAACAAAACTATATCGTCTGCAAAACGTAGGTTGCTCAAATATCTCGAGTCTATTTGTATTCCTTTCCTTTCCCATCGCAGTTCTTTCATAATATTTTGAAGGACGGCTACGAATATCTTGGGTGATAAGGGATCTCCTTGTTTTACTTCTCTTCTGATACGAAATTTTGGTCCAAGTTTGTCTAATTTTACTTTACTGGTACTCTTCTTATCTTCAGCCATATACATCTACATTATTACGTCTTTAATAATGTTGATGTATATGGCTGGTATGCCTTGATATGAAATCGCCTGCCAAATACTTTCATGTGACATACAGTCAAATGCTTTAGTATAATCGATGAATGCTAGATATAAGGGCTGGTTAAACTCTTGATACTTTCGTTTATATCGGTCTGTATTTTTTATAGTCGTATTTTATCATTATATTTGTAAGCTTATATAAAGCGGTCAGTTCTGTCTTTTCTTCTTTGGTCTTGGATGGTTTTGATTGCAGTGTATAACGTTTTTTAATTTGTTGTTTTGTTTCATCCGAAATAATTTCTGGTTTTGTTTTCTTTATAGTCACGCTTGCCAAACTTTGTTTTATAGCCGTTTCAATCTTTGCGTAGAATGAGTCTATGTTATCTTCGTGTTTCCATTCGATTTGTTGGATTTTTAGTTTTAAAGCTGTGAGGTATTCCTGCTGATTTACTCAAGCGTAAAATTTGTTCTAGGTGTTTTGAAACAAGCTCGACTTTTTTTGGCTTTACTCAGTAGGTAAATCTCAATAATCTGTGGTGCCGCTTTGGAAGATTTTATTATTTATGATTTCCAAATTTGAGAAGCATTTAGGAACGTTGCTCAGAATATAATATATTTGATTTTTATGTCGTTGGCCTGGAGACATCAAAGTCCATAGGTTCTTAGTTTTCTTTTTAAATATTGTGTTTATGATGGTGTATCTATTTGCTTGCGCATATTGCAGCAGTTGGTCGCCTCTGGAATTTCTGGTTCCATAGCAATAGGGACCCAAGATTGAGGGCTCGATAATTTGTCTCTGACCAATTTTGGAGTTAAAATCTCCCATAACGATTTTCCATGAGCTAGTTTTTGTGCTGCTTCGATATTCTCATAAAAGGTATTGACGTCCTCGTCCGGTGCGTCACATGTAGGGGCATAGACTTGTACAATTGATATATATAATGAATCAAATTTCAGAATTAAGAGACAGACTCGTTCTGATATCCCTATATAATTATGAATATTTCTTTTATATAACTTTTTGATTAGAAACCCTACGCCGAAATGACCCTTTGTCTTTCCTTTGTAGCATATCCTATGCTATCTTCGTCTTCTATTGTCTCCTGTACCATCCTTCAGGTTTCACATAGCCCTATAATATCATATTTAATATTGCATAATGAGTGCTTTAATAGTATCAGGCGTTGGGGTGAAAGTAATGATTTTACGTTGTATGTATAGTTTTTGGCAAGTTGAAGGGTTTAGTCGTTTTCTCCCGCGGTGACTGGCCGTGTTGGGAGAGATGGAGGGGGCGCTTGTAATTGTTATTCTGTGATTTTTAGAGATTGCAGTAGCTTCTTCTAGAGCGGGATGTTTTGAATTTGTTGTTTTTGTCAAGTAGTTATCAATGCGGTTGTTTTTATTTAATTTTTTCGCTGCATTTCTAATTTTATTTGTGTCGCGGTTGTCTTCTAACGACTCTGGTGACGATGACTGGTTTCTCTTCTTTTTTCCTGGTCTTGACCTGTCAGAGTCAGTGTTTTGATTCTTTAAGAAAATAATTTTATCATATTTTAGAATCGCTAGTCTTCCTTTTTCTCGTTCTGTGTTGACTACTATTTGCAACTCCTTGCGTTTATTCAAAATTTCTAGAGGAAAATCTTCTTTAACATAATACGGTGTTGATTCAAATTTTTTCTTTTGTTTAAGGATCTACATCTCTAAGGTCTTAGAAAAACTAATTAGATTACTAAACTACCTTAATAAATTTAATATTCTATCAAGCTCACAATATGGATTCAGGCAAGGAAAATCAACTGAAGATGCCATATCTCAATTAACGTCTCTAATAGTATCAATCCTAGATAAGGGAAAGAAATGCCTTGGTGCATTTCTAGATTTAAGGAAGGCCTTCGATACACTCTGTATCTTCTCACTTTTACATAAAATGGAGCATATAGGCATTAGATTCAATATTTTCCTATGCGAATGATACGTCTGTACTTTTCACAGGGCTTAACGGGGCAGAGGTAAAAATATCAGCGGAAGTTGGACTGACAACTAATGCTAAGTGGCTTGATTTTAACCTTTTATCTCCCAATAAAGAGAAAAGTAACTATGTATTTTTCAGAATTTCTGATCGAACTCAACCACCTAATGATTTTAAAATTAAAATACATCACTGCGATATGCAAAGAGACAGTAACTGTCCGTGTCTTCCAATAGTAAAAGTTAGCTCTATCAAATATTTGGGCATTCATATAGACGAGCGACTATCATGATATCCCCATATAGAGTCCATGACTGGTAGATTAAAGAAACTAACATATATTTTTAAAATTTTGCGACACATTACATCGGATATAATACTTAATAAATTTACATAGCACTTGTTCAGTCCGTACTGACATATTGCATAAACATATGGGGAGCGGCCGATAAAACGATTTTTTTGGAATTGGAACGGGGACATAGTGCTCTATTAAAGGTCATGCTGTTCCGGCCATAAAGATTCCCATCGGAAGAGCTTTATCATCTCAGCCAATTACTTTCCGTTAGGAAGCTGTATGTCCTGAGTCTAATTTTAAAATCACACAGCGCGCTACCATTTGATAGTAGGCTGTTCTTAAAAAGAAATAGGGATTTTGTCGTCGGTCAGACCGTTAGGACTGACTTTGAGAGACGCAAGATGCAAGCAGACTACATCTATAATAAATTAAATAGGCTGCTTAACATCTACCCGATTACCGTCTACAATCTAAAAATCCGACTAAAGGACTGGCTCATGAACATACCCTACGCAGAGTTGGAGCTTCTTCTGAGGCCTAGTATGTAGTACAGACTTTATTCATTCACTCACTGACTCACTCACTCATTCACTCACACATTTGCACTCACACACTCACTTATGCACTCCAGTGTGTTGATAACAGTTAAAAATCAATAACAAACAAAAAAAAGTTAATAGAAGATGTAACTAAATTATATATAAATTAAATATTTTAAGGAATGTATAACTAAGTTTGTTATGAAAGAGCTGGAAACCCTGACACAGGTATATTTTTTTACTTAAAAGGGTTCCCAAATCTTACACATTGTAATGAAATTGAACTTAAAATGAATAAACATATTTTATTATTATATTATTACTTGATAAAAATCACGAACTTGCAATCAATTTCCAGAGGTGCCGTGATCCGTCTTTGCATGATGAGTGTATGTCTTTACTTGGATTCTATTATATTTTTGTGTAACTTTTCCGGAAATGAAACACATGTATCAGAATCACTACTTGTTTATAACATTAATTCTTGTTCTGGCATTTTTGATGGGTTGTTATGCCTCTTCAGACAGATTTTTCTTATTTTTCTCTAACGACGTTGATCAGTCAAAAAGTCGTGTTCTTCCTTCAGTGTCTTAGCACTTTAACTTCTGTGTGACAACTGTGACTGTGACTTATTACCTTGCATGAACAAATATCGAACAAAATTTCACTTTGCTGCAAGAATTCAGATGGTATGATAAGCAATCAGGCGCTAAATGACTCTTGTATGCCAGACTATAGGGATTGATGTCTTTTGCCATACTCCTTCAACTTACAAGTTTCAACTTACAATTTCTGTAATTTCAAGGGCGTTTACGCGGGCTGTTCCACTTAAAATAATTCAATAATATTTTAAGGGGCTTATAACGATACCTCACTTCTACATATTTTCTCAAAACAATTTTTTGGACCCATCCTAGTCATAGCATCTCCCATTTACTACCACTTTATGATGATGAAATGAGAATGAACTGCGAATCCAATAGGTAATACCTATTTATACCTAAATTCAGGTATAAATAGGTATAGGTTTTAACATTATCTTCTAGTTTCTTAGTCTCTTCTAATCTTACAAAGTAAAACAAGAATACTATAATTTATAAGGAGGGCCCATAACGACCAATAACAATTAAACCAAACCTAAAAATAAACTTTTCTAATTTTTGTAAGCGCGTACTAAAATGCTTTCGGAAATAACTCTAGAAGTCGTAAAGGGGTATAGGAAAGACACAACTGCTGGTTCAAATTAATTAATTGTAACCGCCGTTAACAAAGTCTTGACTTGTCATTTTGTCATTCAAAAGATGATAAGACCAACCAAGTTACATATAAAACGGAAGACTGAAGGATTCTCGTCCAAAAGGGCTACTGCAGTTCAATTACGTATCACGTCTCCGCCTCCTCAGCACCGCTCGATATTGGCCGAGATTATTATAATTCAGAACGCCTGGCTTGATACGCGTGTTAAGTGAAGAATGTTGAACGCAATATGGACACTCGTATTGGTTACTGGTTAGTATTTTTACTACTTTAGAATCTGTTACCAAACTGATGTACTGTTAATTTAACGTTTTTAAATCATAAATTAGATTATTAAAAACAACATATGGTTATATTTATAAATTAAATTTTAGGTAAGATAGTATTTATTTTGACGTTTCGTGAATGGTCTAACTGTGTAAGGGCCAACAAATTCAGACTTAAATTTTTTTTTTGCGCAATTCACACGGGGTAAAAGTGAAATTTTCAAAAATGCTTCCTAGCTTATTTTCTCCCACTTTAAATCTTATGAATCTAGTGTCTGTCAATTTTTACAGTCGCTTTTTAGTTTTTTCGACTTTCAAACCACAACGATGCTAACAAAGCGTTCACTTAAAAAAAATACTAAATAATGTTTAGTTTATTTGAATTAAACCATAATGTACTAGCTATAACTTCCATCAGCATCAGGTGGACTGAGAATACATGTGAAAGTGAGAGACATTTTTGATTCACAAGGTTGGCATTGTTTACGCCTTCCATACCGAAACTAAGACTCCAAGAGTCTCTAGCCTCTAACCTAAGTGAAGATGCGAATTAGAGCTAAGGAGGTAATCAGTTATTGTATTTCAAAAGTTTTTTCGAAGGTCCCTAAGATTTATCGAACCAAATTACAGAAGCGTTGTTGACCGCCTTGTCATTCCTGTTATTATGAAAATTGCAATGGAATAAAAACATAATTTTAATTATACATTCTTTTTTTTAGGTTTCATACCGTTAAGTGAAATGGCAACGCTACGGTGTTATCAAGGGTGAGAATACTTAAAATACTTATATCGAAGTTAATTAAGAAAAGTGTTTGCAATCTAATATTGGTAATATTTAAATAAAATATTATAATATAAATTAAGAAAATTAGGTTTTATAATGATATTTTTCCGTTTAAGTACAACGTGTTTAGATTTCAATGGCTCACTTAATTTATCAAGTTTCATTTTTACTATTTACCTAATAATACATTTTTAGGTTAATTCTCCTACATCACCTTTGCCTTACACAGAATC
This sequence comes from Pieris brassicae, assembly GCF_905147105.1. Classification (NCBI taxonomy): domain Eukaryota; kingdom Metazoa; phylum Arthropoda; class Insecta; order Lepidoptera; family Pieridae; genus Pieris; species Pieris brassicae. Next base: position 17,698,185 of record NC_059666.1, on the reverse strand, counting down.
GATATTGCGAGTTTTCCTTTAGTAAGATTGGCTTTTAATGCAAAGAAAAAATGTGAACAATACTAAGCAAAACTTCTAAATAATTGGTAGAAAACAATTATAACTAAAGAGAAGTGATTAACTCGTGTTTTAATTAGCCCGAACATAATACAAAAACGCCTTGTTACAGCCACGTTTCCTTAACGTTTTAATACAAAATAAGCCCTGTCTTGAAATCGGTTATATATGGTTTTATAATTTTTATGTTAAAAAGACAGATTTATTAATAACAATCGTTATAAAAACAGTCGTATCGATGCCACACACACAAATATCTATTAAGCCTTTCCTGACAGGATCTGATAATAATATAATTGATTTCCTTAAACTTTAGGCACACTGATACATTTTTAAATAAAAAATACATTTTTAGCCTCATTCTGTTATCTATAAAACAGTCTATGAAATTATTAAATATTCTAAAATTGATCTTGTAACAAATTAAATTCAAAGTGTATTCTTTTTTTATAAATTGCGTGATTGGCCTACTTTAACTGATTTTTTTTTAACTGAAACTTTAACAAATCAAAGCTCAAAAATTATAAAATAACAATAATTACAAGCACATTTTACCTTTTATATTGTATTGTTTATATAGTCCCTAGTAGCAAATTATTGCGGCCAGGGGGAATAAGGGATACCTATATCTTATATATAAGTGTGAGCTATTGAAATATTCGAGACCATCAAACAAAATTACACCGCAGCTATTAAAATTAAAACATCCTACTTCATGACTTATTCTTTAATAAACATACAATTAAACATTACTTGTATGTGCCAAATAATGATTGCAGAACAAATTTAATAATGAAGTTATTTTACTATTTCTATTATAAGTACCTTATAACTTAGGTAACTATTATATGTGACAAAATCAATTAAGTTATTTAATTTTTTTTATTGATTTGTATTTTATTTAATATTGATCAATTTTAGGTCCATCGATAATTACTCAATATTCTCACTGGATGACCCAACGTCTTTACTGATTTCCTCATGTTTCGATACATCTCGGCCTACCATAGTGTATGCATTTGGATTCACAGGGAAAGTCACTACTCCGTCCACCTTAGCTTTGGTAAACGGTTACATTGACACAAAGAAACGAAACGTCATCCTTCTAGACTGGGAAGAGGAAGCTAAAACTGGAAATCTCGGCATATATTTGAGTTACACCAGGATTGCAATACCCAATAGTAAATGGGTCAGTATCGGATCATTAGTTATTATAACAGTAGATAATATTATATAAGCAGAATGTAGTATCCTACCCATTTGCTCAGAGACGTTTGTAAATTTTGACAACCATTAATTTTAGACTGTGCTTTTCAGGTAGGTGAAAAGCTAGGCGCGGCAATATTAAAACTTTATAATCAAGGGTTTGCAATTGACACCCTACACCTCATTGGTCATTCACTTGGAGCGCACCTCATGGGCTACGCGGGAAGATGGATTCGCACGCAAGGAGTGGTGATACCAAGGTAAACTATCGGCGCAGCAGTGGTCTAAACACGCAAGCTCTGGGGTGAGAACAGTATACACGATCACTAGACAGATAAAGCTTCTCCAATTTATTACAACACCAGCTCCCATCGCAGCTTTGCCTTCATGGTTTTGGTATGTTACGGCAAGATTTTTCAGCCTGCTCCAGGTATCACAAAAGTCGTGGTCATAAAGACGCCGCTGACCACGCCTGCCATAAAAGTTTAGATATATTAATAGGTTATTATATATATTAATCGCATCAAGCACAGACAATGATATCGGCAAATATAGCCCATAAAATTGTTTATGAAATATAATTTGTAATGCGCTCATATACAATTTTCTATTATTCCTTTTGAATAACATAACATAAACGGTCAAACTAGATACGAGAGCGTTAACTGTTTATTACTATAGGTTAAAAAATTCGTTTCTTTTTAAGAATAATGGCTAACTAAATAGTAATTTATATTTTCAGAATAACAGGCTTGGATCCAGCGAAACCTTTCTTCGAAGGAATTTTAGCTACTCAAAAAGGATTAGATTACACCTGTGCAACGTTCGTAGACATTATCCATACGAATCCTGGATATTATGGTACAACCCATTCTGTGGGTACAGTAGACATCTGGCCAAACTACTCATTATTTGGTGTGCAACCTGGATGTCCCTTAGGATTACATCCTAAGCTCAGTTTGAATGGTAAGAGAGCATATCGACTAATAGAGTGCTAGTAATAGGTAACGTTAGGAAGTTAGTTAGTCGTTCCTAAATTTAATTTTATAATGGCATAATTATCAATTACTGTTAATAATTATTACACTGCTCTAACTATTTACAATTAGTCCCTTGCTCGTCGATTTAATTTGAATTGTTTCTATGAAATGTCAAGCGAAATCCTAAAATTCATAAGCAACCAAAAATTTCAGTGGTTCATTGCACTATCATTACAGACCTCTGCAGTCACACTAGAGCCATCGAATATTTCGTGGAATCGTTGAAGTATGGAACTGATTTTCCTGCAGCTTCAGCTTTATCACATTTCAGCTGGGTTCTCAGTAAACAACCTTCAAACGACATCATTTATTTAGGCGAATTAGCCAACATTCGGTAAGCCCTAACTTATAGTAAATAATGTTTGAGAGTACAGAGTGCTTATAAAGATTTTTTTTTCATTAATTGAAATTATAACCTTTGTTGATGTAGCACCGGCAACAACACATGCTTTTCGCATTGAAACAAGGCAAAACAAATATAACTGACAATTTAATATCACTATAGTTTCTTTTCGGGTAAAAAACTCCGACATTTCACCGAGTCGATACCTAGTTCCAGCTTAACGTATTAACTACTCAAATATTATTTTTTTAGATACCAAAGCTAGCCAAGACTCTTTTTTACAAGAATTGTATGTAACGTTGATAAACAGGTAGACAAAGGATAGCCATTGAATAATTAAAAAGCATTTGAAATTAAAATTATAGTTACTTAGACACTTCACGGACGTCATTGTATACTGGCGAATGATTTATTAATAAAGATTCCCCGTATAGAAATGTTTCCAATAAGTCAACCCATGTGGCATCATTGTTGCTAAACCTATCGTTGGCTTAATTTATAGGCTTGCATTAGAACTCTTAAGCGACTTCTAAAATTTAAAATTACTTTTAAAAGGATTAATATTTTTCTCAGCAAAGCAAAAAAATATGACACTGTGGGATTGTAGACGTATCTACCCCTAGATGGCAGTCTAAAAGTATTTTTGTTATGAAAAAAAAATATTTTGTTAAAGTTGATTTATCAGAATTACATTGTAGCCATAGACAATGAACACTACTAAGGTGAATTTAAAAAAAAAACACAAAATTATAAGGTATTATTAAAACTGTTCTAAAGATTCTATAATAAACAAAAATATCAATCTGAACCCGGTATTGATACCCAAGTCCCATAGCATTATGTTCCAAAATGGTACACTTGTTTAAACATTGAAATATAATCTCAATATTATTTTTTATAACAGCTCCCGGGGGAATTACTTCTTAAAAACAAATCCTCAGTCTCCATACCATAAAGGCCTAGATGGACTTAACCCCCACCGATAGAAGTGAAAACGACTACATGTGTCGTATACAAAATGTTAAGTTTAATGGGGTAAGATAATAAATATGTAATACTAATATTAAATGTGACTTAATACACACAATGAATATTTAGTCGAAGATGATGATATACGTATCATGTAGATAAACTAATATTATCAAAGACCTGACGTGACAACCTGAAGCCAGCTATCATGCCAGGGCATAAATTATCGTATTATGGATCGAAATAATCGTATCCAGTAGAATAGTGACTACATATAAAAATAATCATATGTATAAATCTGGAAAACTTATGTCATTTACATTAACAAAAAATAAAAATTTAATTTATAGGTCTGACTGGTCTGATAGTAGTGTACCTTCGAACCTAGGTAAGAAACTACCTCACATGTACGATCATTGTCGTACGAACCCTGCCTGAATGTTTTTCAAGACGAGTAAAACTCAAAAGTTTCCTTTGCATTATTTATTATTTGTTGTCTTACACAATATTAACAATTAATATAGTATTAAAATAGACAGTTCTCTTCATTTAACTTACTTAGTATGGAAATGAGAAAACCGCACAATAACGTTTTGGCCTACATCAAATAATATTATACAGCAATCACAGTAGTAGTAACATTCAATTTTACATATAGGTCTTAATTTAATTTACAATAGGAGACTTATTCTCCCCAAAACTTGGGCAGTACATACTGTTAGGTATACAAGTACTAACTTTTCGAGTCTTATAATATTGTGAGCATGATCATTCGAAAGCATTTTCTTTCGCTTAATTAACAGCTAATACTAAACTAATTGTAGTTTTAAGTTTAATATTTACAAACTTAAAATACAGTAAAAAGGAACGTAGAAAGACTAATAATACGATATTTCTCGATTTCAGAGTTCTGGAAGCATTGATAAGCAAATTTTACTGCCATAACCAAAGGCACCTTTTTAAAGTAACTCGTCTATCTTTTCTTCAGAGCGTAAACACAAGGTTCCAGACACAGAAAATGACAAAACAAAGGCTCACAGTGCAACCAATAGCCTCATTAAATTAACAATTTTGATACCCTACAGAGTAATAATAAAAATCAAAATCTCCTCATTCAATTAAAATCCAATTATGAACCAAAGGGATATTCTGTATGTATTCTTTATAATTATACATCGTGTCAAATAAAGAGATAATAAATAATTGATTTAAGACATTGTTTAATTTTTCATGTTAATTTACCCATTTTTTTTAGTTTAGAAAATAATTTCTATTCTAATTGATTTCTAGACAAACCATTTATGCAAATATTAATTCAACACTTATTTCTATTGGCAACACGTCTGGGAATTCTCCCTGTTGTGTATTATTTTAAGTTTTATATATTTCTTTGTACTAAAATGTAACTAAAAATGCTAAAATAGTGTCGTGCAGTATGGGTCTTAGATAAAGTACCTAGGTATCACTGAAAATGTTTAGAAAATGAAAAACAGCTTAAGAAAGTTGTCAATACTTTTGTTTTTCGAAGTAGTCTCCGTTCCTCTCTACACATCGTCGCATTCGGTGGAACCACTGAGAAAAAGCCAACCAAAGAATGAAGCAATCGTATTTTTTCCTTGACTTCTTCCTTTCTTTACGTTAGTTGACCGATCTTCGAAAGGAAACACACAGTGAGCTGATTGTCTTTTGGTTGACGCCTAAATGTTCGTGAAATATTTTTGAACTTGACTCATACCAATGCTTAGGCTTGCCCGTATCTGCTGATAGGTCACTCTCTTATCTTCCTCCATCATGCGTCGCACAGCACTGATATTATCTTCAGTAGTCGCTGTTAAAGGACATCCCTCACACGGATCGTCATTGAGATTGCTACGTCCACGCTTAAACTCGTTGAACCAATTGTGAATAGTGTCACGAGATGGAGCTTCATTAAGAAATGCTAATCGCAGCCTATCATAGCTTTGTTGTTGAGTAAGCCCACAACGAAACTCATAATAAATCATTGACCAAAAATGTTCTCGTGTTAGGTTCATTTTCACGTGTAACAAGAGTTTTAAATTTGCCGCCAATTTACAAAAACAAATGAATGCAATATACTACATTAGGTTACCAAAGAGTTCTAAAATTGAAATTCAAAAAAGTTTTCATTAGTAATGTTTCTAATTGGCCAGTTCTAAACATTTTCAGTGTTACCCACGTAATTACTTTATCTATAATTACTGTCAAACGCGCACCTAAGTGTAATGCTACGTAGGCGTTGTATTATAGAATCTTTTCATAGTCGTGTCAATGTCGACTATGGTAGTTCCGATATGATGCGCCGTAGAACCGATCGCTTCGAATGTGTTTGCGAGCCGTTCGATTGCTCGGGACTGAAAAAACGAAATTGCGTTACCATAAATAATTGTGATAAGGCTGCTACTATCCCGGCTAATTCGTACCATGAACAATTTTTGTTATTTATATTATATGTGATAATCTATGCGAAAGAGAACACGACATATAATTAATAGTTGGACAGTAATTTGATTCTTATTGTAAAAAAAATATATAATTTTCGTAAATTAAGTGAAATGAGTATAATAATTATTTTAGGTCGCATCATACCGGTTCTCATTACGCACAGACTACAGTAGAGCTTTTTGAAACTCCTCCCACATGTCTTTCGTAGATGAGCAAATAATGATTGAGATTGAAATCGTGGTACTTGTAACGTGAGAGATACTACCAACATACAGAAATGTTTTTATAAGTTATTCGAAATTCTATTTTTCAAAATATTTTTTACTTATTGGATATAATTTAAAATCTCTGAATATTATATACCTGTATTTGCGAAGCTTCAGCTAACCTCTCCATGGCTTGAGAGCTGACCTGAGAAGCATGTGCTAACTGAGACATAGCGGTGGCTTGTTCACTCATCACTTTGACCTGATAAATAATAATAATACTTATTGTAATCGTACTATTGGTCACATTTAACAAAGAACATGTATGATTCTACATATTATACCAGTTCATAGACATTGTTTAATATAATTATGAACATATGGACAACTTAGCCATATAGTACTTGATTGCTGGAGTTATTATGATATTATGTGAATCTTTGGTACTATACAACATTAAAACATGATCATCACACACTTTGGGTCCATCATTTAACTGACACTTGGATTTGAATTACCATATTATAAATAATAGTCCTTTTCTCCTAAATTTTTTTTTAATGTAATTGCAGGCAAACGGGCAAGAGGCTCACCTGATGTGAAGCGATTACGCCGCCCATGGACACTCACATTGCCAGAAGGCTCGCAAGTGATAATATATTACTTGTGTTCCTTCCAAATAAATAAACATGAACTAATGGAGTCTATAATTTCAAATAGTATATTACCAGTTTTTCCATAAGGACCATATTTCGTTCCTCCAACGAAATAGGTTCTGCCGCAGGTTCTATTGTTGGTTCATCAAAATTAAGTACTTCATCATCCAATTCATTATTTTCTTCAGTACTCTCTTCATTTGAATAGTTGTTCTCTGGTATATAATGTGATTCTACTTTTACTGAACCTCGGGGTTCTAAAATATTAAAAATGCTTATTGTACTTGAATGCAAAATGTACATTATGAAATTAAATGTATATACTATAATAAGTAGGACTTTTGATAGAATAAGTTCTAAAAACAGAATTCTATAAATGTTGTATCATGTTTCAGGAAATAGAAACCAAAAAACATAATATTGGGAAAATATATTTTCAAACTGATTTAGTGATCCAAGCTTTCAAGGGGACACTAAGTAAAATATAATTAGCAAAACAATAACAGAAATGTGTAAATGTTGTTATGTTTTTAAACAGTGTTGTGGTACAGTAATTGTTAAAGCACTGCACTTCCTAGGTTTAATTAAACTAAGACTGTTTCAGCTTGGTAGAAAGATTGATTAATATAAAATAATGCTCCTTATGGCTCACTGGTGGATTAATTAGTCTAGTTTCACTTTAATAGGAAAATGTATAAACTTCATCAATACAACTATGTAGTAACTTACTATATCCAGAATCATTATGTAGGAATTTGTCCCATATCCTTCTTTCAATACTAGAACCTAGAATACTTGGATCACCACCACTTGTTACAACTTTTGCTCTTACAGTAGATTTTTTATCTGCCCAGAACTGGAATTATTAAATTAATAAATTACTTTAAACTAATAATTATATTTATGTGTTCACTGCCATTACAAGTATGTATAGACAAATAATAGAAACGGTTAAAGTGTATATATATACACATAAATTTTTAAGCAAAAATGATCACATTGCCACTTCTAGTCAACAATAAGTAATTCATTTTACATAGTAAAACTATATACTGTAGACATCTGAATGTAACACTGAACAACATATATATTTTCAGTTTATCACCAGTCAGTTCGCCATTTAGTGAAATTTAAATAAATAGAGTTACCTTCACCCATGATTTCATGGGCCGCGTGGGACCTTTCATATTATTAACAATACTGGTGAGTTTTAACCACAGCTTTTTGCTCTCATTTCGTCCTTCCATACCCCTCATCTGACTAAGTCCTAATACTGGGTGTTGCTCCATGAATTCTATAATTGCCACCATTTGCTCTAGGTTTGGCCGACTCTAAGGGAAAATAAGATTAATATAAGATATTTATAATATTAAGCTAATTGCTAATTGCTAATTTTGACCAGTTATATTTTTTGTTTACTAAGCTAGGAAGGTAGGTAGTTGTTATTTTTTTTATTAAACGTATATTTGCTTAATATGCCGCATTATGAATTATTAATAACACAATATTGTTTATAAGAAAGAAAAAGCCATTAGCCAAAGATGTTAGTTGCGCCTAGCTTCTAACATCAACATCATAGCTGCAACTTCTGAATTAAAGGACTAAGTTGTTATATTACATACATCAGCTACATGTAAAGCGTTATGATTAGTTTTCTTACCGCTACAACTCGTTCCGTCATTTTGGATTTTCAAGAAATCAAAAAGCCGAATGGATTCCAACATTGACTATAAATTTGCGTTATGGGACCAAAAAATATAAAATTCTTAATCCCTATATATTTATTATTTCTCACTAATTTCTCATTTCGCACGAAAGTCAAAGTCGATACGTAATTTCTATCGATATTCGAAAACCGCTCGAAAACCTAAGTCGAAACTACAATACGCATTTCAAAAATCGTAATACAGATTAAGTATTAAACAAAGTAATAGTAATATAGTAGGGGATAATAATGCCACTGTCGACAAAAATTTAATGCCCTCTTTATGTTTCACCCCTAAGCTAGAACAATAATTTATATTGTTATATAACATAAAACATACTCATATTTGTTACTAAATAATATTGGTGTATATTTTAGTTAGATGTACCTTAATAAAAATGAATATATTTTAAATAACACAATTAACATAACCATATTAATTCAATAATACAATGTTTATATTTGTTTCAATTCAGAAACTGAATCTAAGAGGGCGTAACACTAAATCTACTATATCGAGACTAGTATAATACTTATCTGTGATATTATATATGTATATAAATATTAGGTCCTTACATATGAAATTGGGGTATTTCGTACTGGCCACTTTAATCACGATGTTCTCTTTGGAAATAATTCCAAATTCAAATTTGTACAGTTATTTACTCATGTATTTGTGCTTCGATGACCGTCATTCATTTGGTTTTTACAAAATGGAAAACTTAATGTATCGCATTATTAACGAGTACGAGTTCCGCCGTGGCACTAGTGCTGCGGAAACGTTGCAAAAGAAAACACAGTTCGTTTTTGGTTCCAACGTTTTCGTTCTGGAAATTTCAACCTGCAGAACAAGCCCCGTGGACGACCTGAGACCCAACTTGATAATGAAGTTTTGAAGGATATTGTGGAAGCGGATCCATCGCAAACCACGTCCGAGTTAGCTGCAGGCTGCGGTGTTAGAGATAAAACTGTTTTAATTCACTTGAAGCAAATTGGGAAGATTAAAAAGCTTGATAGGTGGGAACCTCACGAATTGACAGAACCAAACGGGCAAACGCGCGTCGACTGCTGCGTTACATTACTGAACCGGCACAATAATGAAGGTATTTTAAACCGAATCATTACCTGTGATGAAAAATGGATTCTTTACGATAATCGGAAGCGCTCAGCGCAATGGTTGGATCCTGGCCAGCCAGCCAAATCCTGCCCCAAGCGAAAATTAACCCCAAAAAAGTTACTTGTAAGCGTTTGGTGGACTAGTGCCGGTATTGTTCATGCAGTTTTCTCAAATCTGGCCAGACTATTACAGCTGATGTCTATTGTCAGCAATTGCAAACCATGATGGAAAAGCTAGCGGCTAAACAACCTAGGCTGGTCAATCGCTCCACGCCACTGCTACTTCACGACAACGCTAGACCACACACTGCACAACAGACGGCTACCAAATTAGAAGAGCTTCAATTGGAATGTCTAAGACATCCTCCGTACTCCCCGGACCTTGCTCCAACAGATTACCATTTTTTTCGAAATTTGGACAACTTCTTACAAGGGAAAAAATTTAACTCCGAGATTTTATTGATTCCCGTCCGACTGGTTTTTTTAGTAAACGGATCAATGAACTACCTATGAGATGGCAAAAGTGCATAGAAAACAATGGTTCATACTTTGATTAATTAAATATATTATATTTAAAAATATTCGACTTTTTGTTCCTCCCATACAAAACGCCAATTTTATATGTAAGGACCTAATATATTCAGTTTTAATAATGAATGATTTTGTGCTTGAAACAAAATAACTTTTCAGCTATAATGACTTATATAGTCTCAAGATCCGATTGCAGGTTTACTGCGTTCATCTGTGTTTTGCTAAAAACCAAATTTTTATATATATTTATAATTAGGAGACTATATATCTACCATATTGCCTATCGAAATTTGGCCACTAGCATTTTAAATTGATTTTTGGGATAAGTTTCCGTTCACTTGTTTTTTTAAATTTAAATGGCAAATTAGGTAAAGATTTTAAAAAATCACGGTTGCTGTTGCGCACCTGGCCACACCTCTTCGAAGCCAGGTGTAAACGTCATACGGTCTGTATGGTGTCGATACATTTATACGACCAATCACTTTTCGTGCGGCTTGATCCCTTGGCGTTGCGTAGAGATGTTGGGTCCCTCTGCATCTTCTACCGCATTTACCATGGGGAGTGTTCAGAAGAGTTGTTCGGTCTAATACCCGCAGCTGAGTTTCATTATCGGACGTCCAGGCAAAATACAAAATACCATCCGTATCACCTCGACGTCCGTCGTTCCACAACTAAGCGTTTTCTAAGGCAGTTTTTGCCGCGCACCACCACTATGTGGAACCAGCTGCCCACTGAAGTATTTCCGAACCAATTCGACTTAGGGTCCTTCAAGAAAAGAGCGTACCAATTCTTGAAAGGCTGGCAACGCACTTGCGAGCCTTCTGGCAATGTGAGTGTCCATGGGCGGCGGTATCGCTTCACATCAGGTGAGCCTCTTGCCCGTTTGCCTGCTATTACATTAAAAAAATACGTTTATAACGTACAGATGAACGCACTAATCCTGCAGCCGGATCTCGTACTATTACTAACGTATAGAAATTGTATGGATATGACATGAGCTCACGTTTTGTCACGTGACCATTTACATACAAATTTGTTTGGCGTTTGACGTTAGTGAGTGACGCCTGTTGCTCAGACAATTTGTTAACTCTCATTCAATGGCTGACGCACAAACCGTGCTGGCCAAGAAAGGAAAAAAAAACTCTCATTCATCGCGATATTTCCTAATTTAATTTTTGTGGTTATTATTAATTTTTATTTGTATTTTAGTTAACACAAACTATGACAATTTCTGTTATAAGTTAATACAACACCCAAAAGTTTTGTAGGAATTCTGAAGCTTCGTTTATAAAATTTCACTTGTAGAGTGAATTTTAGAGAGAGAGTACAAGAAAAGTTAGCAAACATAATTGGGCAGTGGGCACATTGGATAATCATTATTTAATTACTGCTACTACAAAAGTACAAGGCGTATATTAAAGTATAATTATGTCTGAGTCCGAAAACAATGAAACGATGGAACAAGAAACTAAAAATGAATCTAATCCTAGAAAAAGAGTTCGCCATCGTAAAAAGAAGCTTTATGAAAATGTTTTGAAGCAAATGGAATTTTATTTTAGCGATGCAAATTTGAGTAAAGACAGATTTCTAGGAGACTTAGTTTCATCTGACCCATTTGTTCCATTGAATGTATTTCTTAAGTTTAATAAGATTCGATCTATGACAGTGGATGTTACTGATATAGTCAAGTCGATGAAAAATTCCACAGTTTTGGAATTATCAGAAGACAAGCTAAAGGTAGGTTTCTATATTGTAACTATGAAAAAAAGTGTTTTCCTTCTATATGGGTAAATAGCTAAAATCTGTTTATGTATATTTATGCTTATTTAGATTTAGATTGGTAGTTGTTAATAACATTACTTCACAAAAGAAGTAAGAATTCTCTGACACTTCAAATATAGTGGCTAAAATGTCTCTATTGCTTTAACAATAAAAATAAATGCCTAAAAATATTATTTGTGATTTATTTAAGGTAAAAAGAAAAATTCCAATGGTGCCATATGATGCTGATCTAAGAACAGTTTATGTGGAATCAATACCAGTAACAGCTAGTAGAGACTGGTTGGAGCGAGTATTTTCTGACTATGGACAAGTTGCATACATTTCCTTGCCAAAATTCAAAAATTCACAAAAAATTAAAGTATGTATGTACATTATTTGCTAATCTAAAGACTACTAGTTTTGCTTTGACTAACAATTATTATAGTCTAAAAGATTTGCATAAGGTGACAATGGAGCATAATAAACAAATTGATGTTTGTTCCTCTGCTATTTGGAAACGGTGACTGAATAGTGAGGGATAGAGATTGTTTGTTAATGTATACTTTAATAAAAGTTTTACTGTAATTTTAATCACACAATGAAAACTTAAATCTATATAAACCTTTTTAATTTCAGGGATTTGGTTTTATAGAATTTACCCGACCTCAAGATGCACAGAAATGTATAAATGCATTTACTAAAATGGGTTGTAAATTACCCACCTGTATGCCTCCAGAAGAGTTATCTTCTATTAAAATGTTTTCTGTTGACGATAAAGACCAAGATGTAGAAGACAAAGAAGAGAATGAGGAAAAAGAAGAACCACCTAAAAAGAAAGCAAAAAAACATAAAGACAAGAAGCAAAAAAATTTGGAATTAAAACTAGAAACAGAATCCAATGCAGATAAAAGCCAAGCCATAGCAATGGTAAGTTTATAGAATAAAATGCTCAAATTTCATTCCAATTGTTCCATCAAATAATTTCATAAATATTTTAGTTATTAGATTATTTATAGTTATTTTTAGTATGGCAGTCATAATAAAAATAATTATAACTATTTATATTTATCAGTTTGAATGCAAAATGATACTAATGATTATTACAGGAAGAGAAGACAATATCGAATCCTGTAACACCTGATGTTGAGACACACGAAGTCACAACCCCTACAAAGGTATAACTATTAGCACCAAGATATTTTGTACAATAATTTCTTCTTATAGTTTGGATTTGTTTAAATTATAATTAAAGCTTTATTTATTTTATTCATACAACATTTAGTTTACGTCATAGTATAAGTTATAGTATTTTTATTTGTTCCCCTGTTAGGGTAGAAGTTTCCTACATATTTATCTTTGTCTTGAGTAACATTCTTCTTCAGTTCTATTATGTAATCAATGCATCTCTGTCCAGTAGAACACACTTTTTTTCTGTTTTAAATGATGGACATTTTTTATCCTACATTCTATATATATAACTGGCTCGTGTAAGTTGTGTTTTGTTATGATTATCAATATTTTTTGGTTTATTTGTTCTTCAACTGTAAGATGCTTTTGTTGACTGCATGCTGGGCAAGATAGCATGATTTTTCTTGCTCATACCCATGTTTACCCTGTGAATGCGATTTCATAATTAAGTGCACCCAGTAATTCTTCCATGTCACATTTATTCTTCTATCTACTTCGTTTTCATGGTCTTATTGTTTTATATTGATGCTTTTTTACTTAATAGTTATTAACCTATTCTATAGGTAATTGTCGACTCTGATTGGCTTGCACAGGCTATTGGATAAAATTATTGTTTTTGTAGTGTCCATGTATACTTTTTGACTTTCACTGTCAAGTGTTTGAAGCATTTTTTCTAGTTTTGTGGCGGTTTAACAGAAGCCATGTCGGCTGCGAAGCGGAGGTGAGTTAGACTTTTGTTTCGTATGCAGAGGTCGGTATGAATAGTTTTGGCGAAAGTGGGTCTTGATTTTTCTAGCTTTACTCTTCTAACACTTATATTATATATTTTTAATTAATTAACTTCATTATTTTTCAGCTCTTTCCATATGAAAAGTATGCGTTATACTGGCGAACGCTTTCAAATAGTCTATGAAGAAAATCTACTGTTTAATTTAAGGTTTTGTTGAATTCATTGTATTTGGACGATTTGTATTTTACTGGTTAGTTGTTGTAAATTTTTGTCTGCTATTCTTTTCAGGGTTATTGATGAAATAATTTATATTTTACGGATAGCAAGCTATTTTGCCTATAGTTCTCAATCTCTAGTGGGTTTTGTTTCTGGTACAGAAATATTATATTTGATTGGCAACATTGCTTTGGCACGTCCAAGTTCTATTACCATATTGTCAGATATGTGACCAGGATAGGTGGTCCAACCTTTAGACCTTTGTTAGTTTTGTTATCTGGTCCTAAACTTTCACCTGACTTTAATATGTGATGCGATATTACGCCTTTATTTATGGGCACGATAGTTCTTTGTATAGGTTCTTGTTGGGTTTTTTATCCATTTCCGAGTTTGTTGAATTTAATTCTAAGTTATAATAAACTTGTAAAGACGTCATCGATGTGATATCATCACTATTTAAAATAAAATAACTTACAGGAAAATAAGAATATAGTCAATGACTCCAAAGAGGAATTAACTAGCCAAGACGAGGGTAATAATGAAGATGGATCGCAAAGAAAGAAAAAGACAAAGAAGAAAATATCCAAAGAAAAAGGAAAGAAAACTTCGGACAAAGTCGAAGCACCTAAAGGTGCTTTATGGGGGCTTCAAGTCCTAGCCAAAACAGAATGGAAAGTGTTAAGAAATAAATATTTAAATCTACAAAGGAAATATATGAAAGAACTCAAGCAAAGCTTACAAGAGAAAAGGCGTTATACTGGTATACCGGCGCCGGCTGCGCCATCTGTTGAAGTCGACAATTGTAAGTAACAATATTTAAATTTAAGCAGCGGGAATTTAAAATATCATATTACCCGACATTTCCATTAACGACAGCGAGAGACAACCACATCATGTGACAGATCTTGAATGATTATTTACTTTTAAATGACATAGAAAACAATACTATATGTTATTTCTTAATAACAGTCGAGTGTGATTGTGTCATATAAGTAATAGAAATATATTTATATAAATTAAAAAAAGGTCTTAATTGAAAGCAAAACAAAGTATTGTTTTGATTGGAGATTTGGTTATATTTGTATGTTATCGTAAAATTTTTTATACTGTTACATTATAATTGCTCTCCTAATTTAATATTTTATTCAATACATCGCGACATTTCTTACAAACTAAATATTTTTTTTATTTGCATACATATCTCCTGTTTTAATACACATATGTAAGAGTTTCGCAATCATATATTTTTTGAAAACTTCCACTAACGGCCACCATAACGTTTTTGGGCCATGGGAAATTTGTATGACAATTATGTCTGGCTTTTGATCCATATTTTTTATTCAATATACCCTTTTATTAAAACTCTTGTGCAAAACAGTATTGTACAGAAGTAAGTTTTTTGCTTTAGCAACCTCGGGTCAACAAGTAGATCGAACAAAGGTGCCTCTTGAAAAGATTCCTGGAGTTTTTGTAAAGGAAGCGCTGGCGGAACCCTGTCTAGATGTCAAACTCACTAAAAGAACGGTAAATGCGATTTGACACTTATATCACCTATTTTCACTTTTAATGAAATTTAATTTCTAGTCGATTTTCTAGTAGTATAAATCTTCAGACGTGAAGTTATTTTGCTTTTGATTACGTTTGCGATTACGCTCAACCCTTTAACCAATGTGATTTTAAAATTGAATTAGTAATTTGTTTTTTCAAATAAAGTGCAAGTGAACTCTGTTACAACTTACAATTTAATGTGTAAGACTTATTAAAACTTTATTATAAAAATCCTTTAAAGTACGTAGAAGAATCAGCTGTTATCCGTTTAGATGGCATGTTAAATATGCTGAACGCTTATTTATTAATTTTTGTCGCAATTCGCTGTTGCTCATAGTTTGATTAAAAAAATACTTGCGTACTAATAAACGCATTATAAGGTGACCTAGAAATGGTTGCATTTCGGTCGTATATCGTATCATAATCTTAATATATTCTAATACGTATAACTTCGATAACAGCTGGAACGATTTTGATAGCTTTTTATTTGTTGTATTTGTCTCAGTCCCGAATAGCAAAATTAGAATATACTATTAAAAACATTGGAATATTTATAATAAAGAAAAATAACCCAATACAAAAATTTTAATGTTCATCACGTCGATACACTAAACTCTCGCCTAAATTAAAGAACGTTAAGATATATTCACAACATTCGGATAGTTGTGTACTTTAGATTGGACTGTAATCAATTAGGAAGTACATGCATTCAGCTAGTAGTATATAATTGTATATATCATATATTTTTTAGATAAAAAGTAATATACACGCGTTGCACGTGGAGGTGAAGGAAGGTCAGACAGATGCAATAATAAGATTCGATTCTGCTAAAGCTGCTGATGAGGTAAGTCATTTTTTAAGTGTAAACCCAAACCTCTTCATTTATCATTCGAAAGCAACATAACTATTGTTCCGAGATTTGGAAAGCTAGAGGTGTAGACAGTACCTGCAGATACACATAAAGACAAAAATATTTTGAATCATTCATCATGTATGTTGTGTAGTTTGTATTCTTAACGATCTTTCTGTAACTTTTTGTTTTGTTTTTACTTTTTTTAATTTAATTAACGGCGAACTTCAACGTCAATATTAGTTTATATATTTATTTACATATGCGAAATGTTTACTAGATTTTTTTAAAATATTACACATACAATATTGACATCTTCAATTATATTTTATATATTTTAGGTATTTTACAGGGCTCTATTTTGGTATTTACTGTTCCTTATATTCCTTCGTTAACATATGATAATTCGGCAGTACTGTGTAAATTCGGGCAGTCGAGCGCGCGTGCTCTGCGGTACTGAAGAAGACGAGCAATGGACACGAGCTGAGTCTGCTCGTTCAAGCAAACGCTCGCGTGGACGTGCAAAGTTACTCGCACGTACGCAAGCTTTATCGAGCGCACCCGCTATGGCGCCCGCGTCCCCACAACCTACGCATACACATATACGTTTTGATGAATAAATCTCTTATATTAATTAATTGTTTTATTAATTTTCTTTATCTTATTACTAAAATTTATCAAAACACGTTATTTATATTTCTTTGACTATCAGAACTTACATCGTCTTTTGTTTATTAATTAAATTGACAGGTGTGCGATAAATTGTTTAAATATAAGTCATAAATGCTAAAGTACAAATCCTTTGTTCAAGAATGCGTTAAGCATGCGTATTGATAACAAGATTTATTACTATAGTATTTACAGTTACAAAGAAAAGTAATTTTATATATTACGTAATCTTTTACCCATCTCGATGGAAAAATTTCATAGACAATAATGTTAAATATTTAATGAATCCTTAGCGATTAATATATAACTTAGATATTAGTCGATAATAAAAAATATAATTTCATTACTCTAAAAAATTGTTTTTTTTAAGTATTTAGTATTGAAAACGTTCAGTTTTGGATTTGTAGCTAAGGACGACATAAAAAAATTACTAGCGAATTCTACCTATAAAATGTGATGATTAATCAGTGTATTTATATATATATATATATCATTATACATCTTTAAAACGTTCAGTTAAATAATATTTTTGATGCAGTAACATCGTATGTAATTCTGGAACAGCAATTATTCAAAAATGCTAGTTGCCGTAGTGTTATTTTTAATTATTTTCGCTTTGATTGATCTTTACTATAGATTCAATTATAAAGGGAGGCTATTTGCAAAAATACCGGGTCCGACTCAATGGCCGTTTATTGGGAGAAGTTGGTCTATAGTGTTACCACCTGGTGAGTTATTTGTATTGCAAAAATCATTATCATCAATATTTTTATATGTGTATGAATGGCGTCTTTGTACCCTACTTTTTATGGTGTATCTCTTCGATTATATATATAGGCAGACAATAAATAGGGCAAGAGACCACGATAGCTAGACCTTCGTCATTATATAAAGGCTGACAGTTTGTCTGTGTATATCTTCAACACAAGTAAGAACGACTAGCGACTATAGAGTTTGGATTGTGGCTACTTGGGCAGGTAACAGGTAGTAAAGGTGTCTAAAATACTATTTTAAATTCGTTATAAGTATAAAGTTTATTTTTTTAACATTTTTCAGGATAACTTTAGAAATCATGTTATCCATTGCGGGACAGTACAGTTGCTACCGCTTGCCAGACACCTCTAAACTGTAATGAATTATAATTATACTTTCGTTATAGTATAAAACCTAGTTGTTATACATGTTGTACCTATAAACAAATTAGTTCCTCAATAGCCGGATAGTTTGAATGGTTTTTCCATCTTGCCTAAAACATTGAGAGTTAGCTGTAAGTGAAAGTGCGAGCTAGCAACTGTACAAGCGGGTGCGAGGAAAATAGTGTATTTACTATAATATAATAACGAAGGTCTGGCCGTCGTGAGCTCTTGGACTATAAAGTATTATCTGCGCTTTAGGAACGCTTTTAAGCTGATAACGATAGCTTAATATTGATATGATTCTGATAATACCAAATCCTTATTGTGTTACATAGCTCAAGTACAAATCGTAATATTAATAAATCACAATATTTCCGTTAGAAAAAACCAACCGGAAAATATACACATGGATAATCATCACGTTAAAACTTTTAATAATCGATGTATCTTGTGGAAATTGAAATCAACACTGTAAATTTCTTTGGAAATTTAAGTATTTTAATAATATTAAATACGCTATACATATAATGTATTGTAGGAAAATATAGCATAACCTTTAGGTTCAGGATCCATCTTTAGATACTTGACATGTACCTAGGGGTTACACTGTCTGCTCATAACATATGGTATATATTGTCCAAGGAACACTAACACTTGTATGTTAGAGGCCATTCAAGTATTACGTAAGCAGATTAACTGCAATTTACCCAACTCTAGTCAGCAATAGTAAGAAAAATTTCGTTCGCATTTTGTTTTCAAGCATAGACAATGTGTGGGTAATATGTGTAAAAAAGGAAATGATTACTGTTGACGTAATCACCAATTAAGAAAATCAAAGCACCGAGATTCAATGAATTCTATATTAGATTAGATCAACTATTTTTGTTCTCGAGATCTTTGTACAATAAATACGGACCTGTGGTTGGTTTTAATGCTCTTGATTTAAGATATATAAACATTTATCATCCAGAAGACATAGAGGTAACTTTCATTATCGTATTTATTTATATAAAAGTGAGGGATAAAACAAAACAATTTTTGTGAATTATAAAACAAACCCTCATAGACAGCGACCTAAGCGGCCATTATTAACATCAAATGAGCCTTTTGTCCGTTTGTTGAAGAAAAATATTCTTTAACTTTAAAAATACATTCACTATGTAGACATATAAATGGGAATATAGGTATTCCCAAATAGTATATTATGCTTTACTTGAGTAATATGAATTGATTCGCTAAGTTTGTAAAGCATATTTGCAAAGTTACCTTATGGTTATGAATATTCACTCTCCGCAACGCCTCAGGCCGGACAATTATTTTGGCAATAATCGTGGCAGTACTCAAACAAAGTTGTGTATAAGAATATATGACAAACGCGCAAGTAGAATATGTGCTATGAGCGGTACTGACGCCCATGGACACCTGCAACAACAGTCTTAGGCAAGTGCATTAGATCTCGATAGATATCTATACAGTGATTCTGCTGATGGTATAAAGTGAAAAAATATGAGAAGTAGCCTTATTTTAGCAGAAAGTAATGTGGTCAAGTACATTAGAAATTTAATTTAAGATTTCAGGTTATATTATCTAACACTAAATACAACGACAAGGATGAACCTTACACGTATTTAAAGCCTTGGCTTCGTGAAGGATTATTAATTAGCAATGGTAAGCAATAGTGATATTTAAATTAGTTTTAGATACTATATGTATAAGTATTGTATATATAGTTTTATACAATGCATTTGGTTGAGAATAAAGACATCTTCCGGTTTGTAAGTCACAAGGTTATTTATAAAGACCAATTATATGGAATCTGTATATGTGGATGACTTCACATTGGTCCGATGGAACGATCGACTCACGTGTCTACGATTGGACGGAACGGAAGCCTGGATTTATAGCGACACTTACAATCAGAGCGAAGAAGTCATCTCTCGAATCTGAGAAATCCTACCTCCAAACATAAAATTAAATAATATATATAAATGTATTCCTATATTCTAATAGGAACAAAGCGGCTCTTCTGGTTTGATAAGTCATTAAAACAGTCCAATAAAAAAATTCAGGTTTGAAATGGCATAAACGAAGAAAGATGTTAACCCAAGCGTTCCATTTTAACATATTAAAGAAATATACTGTTACCTTCATGGAACAAACAGATGCGTTCCTTAATAAGGTTCAAGCTGAGGTTGGAAAAGAAACGAATTTAATTTCCCTCATCACTAAGACTACTCTGGACATAATCTGTGGTAAGTTTATGACAAGACTCAAGATCTTATTTATCTCATGACGCAATTTGGTTATTACGCAAATTGAAACAATGTGTTTCTATAAATATTTTTAGAAATTAAGTCTCATCGGCTACATAAGCGGATGTAAATCAAATAATACATATAGATAAAAATCTAAATCAATCCGGTCACGAATCTATAGAATCTTTTTTAGTTTACCTATTAATATCTTTGGGTTTTGTTGCTCTTGGACTCATTGCTTCTCTCTTATTTTGGTTTGATGACAGCTCATAAGATCTTGTAACTGTTTATTTAGACTTTTGTTATTATTATGGGAGTCTACGTGCCTAGTTTACGTGGTACTTTGTTACAGAAAAATACAGTTACGACAGTAGTTACAGTCACGTTATGAAAGTTATTTAGATCACTAATTGATTAGGGTGAATATCAGAAACAAGACAAAGCGTAAATTACTCCCATAGTTATGGCAAAAACATTGATATACGAAAGTCATACCTGAGAATGGCGTATGTCTCGAGTCGCGGTGAGATTCAGAACAGAAACTATGAATCCCCTGTGTCGAAATCCAATACAGTTTTTGAACCTACGACAGTCAGCGCTCGTTTCTGAAACCGTTTATTGAGGTCCATAATAATACTGCTACTTATACAAATATTTTAGAAACAACAATGGGGACATCATTAAACGTAGACATAGAAACAATGACAAGCAAATATTTCAAAGCTATACATGAAATTGGGGAAATATTTTTCGATAGAACGTGCATGGTATGGCTCAGAATTTATTGGGTTTTTAATATAACAAAAACTGGAAAATTATTGAACAAAATAGTCAAAGATTTACATAAATTCACCATGAAAATTATACACGAGAGGAAAGCATCCTTAAAAAATAATTTAGATGATAGTTAAAGCATAAAGGGACGCTTGGCAATGTTGGATCTTCTGCTTCAGAATGAAAAAGACGGCAATATTGATGCTATTCGGGAAGAGGTTGATACGTTTCTATTCGAGGTAGGTTGTTACAACTTAGTTTTCCACGTGTTTCTTATCTTTACTACTATATATACAACTTCTCGATCTGGGGCCACGATCAATCAGTGGTAAGACATAGTGGTAACATTAGCTCGAACGGTGAAGGAAAACATAGTGAGGACCGGAACCGGCGGCTTGCCTTAGACCCAAAAAGTTTACGGCGTGCGTCAGGCACAGAAGGCTGATCACCTACTTGCCTATTCGATTAACAAAATGATCATGAAACAGATGCAGAAATCTGAGGCCGAGACCTAAAAAGGTTGTAGCGCCATTGATTTATTTTATTTCATTCTTTCCCCACATGCTTGGCTAGAGATTTCTTGCAAAATGTTATAATTTTTTTATTCTGGAACAATTGGAGGCGGTCAATTAGTCAAAAATGGAATACCTTTTTAATTTGTAGCAATTATATAGATATGCATGCATGCATGCATAATTTGCTTCTTATTTTTTTTAATGAACTAGCCGTTACGCGTTGACTACCGCCGTACACAATTAACTGCTTGTATTGACAGGAATACGTCCGATTGAAATTGTATGTAATTTTTAATGTTTTAGAAGTGGAACTTCTTTAACGGCGTTGGAATAAAATTACCGTCCCATTTTTCGGTTACGCGCCATTTTTTTCTTGTCCCTACCACGGTTGATTCGAAGTCATTAATAACGAAAATATATAATAATAATGATAGTAATAATTCTATTACAATTAGTGAAATTCTGTAATAGTCTTAGTAGTAAAAAGGTAAAATGAAATAATTTTATTATTTGTATTCATGTCTATGATAATAAAAGCCATTTGTTAAACTTGTATCTAATTTAACTTATATATAATCATTTTTCGAAAAATAAGGTCATAAAGAAGTTTCACTTAACTGTGTACACGAAGACATTTTTTTATAAGAGCAGTCTCAGTGGTTTCAGCGTGTGACTCTTATCCCTGTGGTTTGAACCCCGGGACCACACATTGTCAATGTGTGCATTTAACACTCGGTGAAGGCAACATAGTGAGCAAACCGGCATCCCAAATAGTCTACGGCGTACGTTAGGCAATGAAGACTAATCGCCTAGGCCTATTGAGAAATATAAATGATCGAAAAACGAATGAAATTGATTACTTTTTTTATAAAGTGCCTATGCTGGTTCATAAATATCAAGTGCTTTTTGTATTTTAAGCTTGCAATGAGTTATATTTTAACTGAACATATTATTTTCTTGCTATTTTCAGGGGCACGACACCACTGCATCGGCTCTTTGTTTTTTGATAGTGGAAATCGCTAATGACACTACAGTACAGGTAGGTGTATATGTATCCTAGTGGCCTTTTAATGTAATTGTTCTCAGTAGACATATGTGAAACCAGTTAACCATTCAACGAATAAGGAAGATATATAAAAAATATGACTAATGAAATATTTATTTACAGAATAAAATATACGACGAATTAACGCATATATTTGGAGACACGAAACGCGCACCTACGATGGACGATTTAGCAGAAATGAAATATTTAGAATGTTGTATCAAAGAATCGCTTCGACTTTATCCAAGCGTGCCCATGATAAGTCGATATATGACGAAAGAAATGCAGTTTGGTAAGTTTATAAACATGACTCTATTCAAAGACGTGCAAAAATTCTCGGAAAATAATAAAGGCTCTTATAGAGGAAAAGCAAAAAGTTAATGGTTATGCATATTAACCAAATAATCGAATTACGTTACCGTTTAAATATTTTTTCAAAGTATAGTATAACACTGCAATTCAATATAACATCATTTTTAATGCATAATTATAAATATATAATAATATGTATAAGCCATTTCCTTCTTCCTATTGAGTCCAAAATCGCTGATTTCAAGCTGGAATTTTTGTATAAGGAATGGCCCAAATTATACAAAAAAATGTGGCCTCGATTTTCAATATTTTTTCAACTCCCTTGATGTGCAATTTTATAGTCGGAGACAAAACTGGCGTCGACGTTTCCCGTCCCGCTGTAAACGAATATAGAACACAACACGTACACCATGCTTTTCTTGTATTACCGTGTGTGACATTTCCTATATTAAATAGTAAATTACAATTTCTCACGTCACGCCAGCGTCGCGTCGCCGTCCCGCCCCGTCTGCTGTTTGACCAAACCTTTAGCATGAAATAAGCCTCCTGCCTGTTTGCCCCGTGTTCTATAAAAAAAATACATAGAGCCAAAATACAAAAATTGCTGTAAAGTATTATATTTTTGTGCCATTGTACAATACTATTTAATACGTCTTAATGTCTTTAATTCTATTGCTAACAACAGTTATCAAAAAGTAACATTTAGATTTGAGAAATTATGACAAAATTGAGCATGCTCATCCATAGAAACCGTGTTTGTTACGATTTTTTCGTTAATTTATGTGAGATTGTGTCTATTCTTACTAGGTGCTGAACTAGACTAAAGTCAATAGCAGATTCAGACAAGCAAGAAAGCAATTGAAATAAGTTCATCTTTCATGAGTCTTGAATTCCAGGTAACGGCTGCAAAATACCTGCCGAATCTGTCTGCATTATATGTGTATATGACGTACACAGATTACCCAATTTGTATCCTGAAACGGAAAAATTTATACCTGAACGGTTTCTTCCGGAGAACACTGTTGACCGCCATCCTTTCGCCTATATTCCGTTTAGTGCTGGACCTAGGAATTGTATTGGTTAGTTGAAGTAATATTCATGAAGTTAGCTTGAAGAAGTATAAGAATGATGCGATTCTCAACCCTGCGTTTAAACCCAGTGGAATATATTAATGTATCTATGTATGCAATTATCAAGTTCGAGACAAAAGCCTTGTCATCATGATCATTAATATTTTTTTAGGTCAAAAATTTGCCATGTTGGAAATAAAACCATTGATATCGGGCCTAATTAGGAGGTTTCACGTGGATCCTGTTACTAAAACAACTGATATTCGTTATAAAAGCGACTTGGTGCTGCGGTCGACTCACCCTCTCTATGTACAATTTAAGAATAGATAACAAAAATAAACCTTTTAAAAATGTACGAGTGTTTATTATAAACCACCGCTGAGATTGCGTGCCTAACGCGGCTTTATCATTATTTAACCGTAGATTTATTCCCTTTTTGGGCTACAGTGCAAATTTTTATGTATTGATTAAACGACTAAATAAGGAGTTTGGCTTTTTTTTAATTTCCTTTGCACATCACCGTGCCTTAGAGTCGGCGGGAAATGTATGTATCAGTAAAATGTGCGACATCAAAATCCGTATTCAAAGTAGCAATGGCTCACTTGTAAATCGGTTAAAACGATGTTGTTACAAAATTATTGAGTCTACATCGTCTGAGGTGTACAACGAGCAAGCATTTTCTTAGGTGTAAACAATGTAGATACACTGTTTATATAAATAAAAGCTTGTTTTATAAAAAAGTTTATTACAATGTAAATGCAACATCAAATTCAGTCTTAATATACAATTAGCTTATAATACAGGAGGCACTGGCACATTGATTTCGATTACAATATAGGAAATATTGTAATCAAACATTCACAATACAAAGGATAATGTTTTAAAAGCGTTATAAAGTTATCAGTTATAATTTTGCACGTATTTTGTTAAATCAGTACACATATTGTGAAATGTATGATTAAGATGTTATTTATTTATATAAGAATTTACAACGTATATTATATAGTAATTAATATAATCATTAATTGCCCATTAACATAAATATTCCTTTTAAGTACAGCTGCAAAATTTTACAATTTAAAGAATTATTGTATGTTAGGATTATTTATTCCTGTAGGATGCGTTCATGCACATTCATGTATATTGTACACTAATTTAAATTATAAATCTTATAATTAAGTACAAATTTATAAAAATAGTTACTAGCTGTCATAATTGCACAATTAAAATTAATTCTAAATTGTATCCTTATAAAAATCCTTGAACTGGACACATCATTAATTTCCCATACGATGTGATATCTGCACATGAATCACATGATTTGTTAAAAAAATACGTTTATGGCAATCTAACATACATTATCATATGCTAATTCTTAGTTAAACTCAGTTGTCGATAAATGTGTATAAAATTAAATCTATGTATTTCATTTATACAGCACCAAAATTAATTAATAGGATTTCATATAGGAAAACAATGTCAAGACCAAAAAAAACTAAAACTTATGCTAATTGGCGAACATATTAATATTATCACAATGAAAATAAGCTTATTAAAAAACTAACAAACCTTATATATACAAACGAGGTAGATTTTTAATTTCTAAGAAGCTTCCATGTTTCTATGGACGGTCACAGGGGCTAAAACGCTATTTTTTCCACACGGTAATACAGTCATGGTTAAATCTGTATGCATAAGCCGTGGTTTAACCCTTGCCGGAGGAGGAAAACTAACATCAGACTTTGTATCATCTGATAGTACGGTTGGATCATTTACAGAAAAGCCAGTTGCTTCTGAATCCTCATGAGGTGTCATCGTAGAGTAACCCTGATCAGAGCCCCCCGCTGTATGTGGCCGTCTATATCCCGTAACCACACGGTAGGGAGATATTGGAGCTTCAATTTCCAAAGCTGGTAATAGCTTATCTTGTCCAGAAGAATCATGCATACCATCAGATTGTAACTGACCCATCTGCACATCTGCATCATGCCATGTTTCAGCAGGACCGTCAACGTATAAATTGTGACAACTTGCAGTAGAGGTATTCTGTTTATAACAGTATGTTGCTACAGCTATTATCAAGCTAACTGTTACAATAAACCCTGCTACAGGACCTATGGCTGAATAACTAGCAAATGCATCCTTATTTATATGACCAAAGGTACCCTCACCATATGGAGTCACAGCACCCAGCACACCATTAAAACAAGTTGACTGTGACGTACAGAAAGGAGTTGACAAAGGGGATCGGCCATCGGCATCAATTTGGCACCATTCGCAGCCTAATACACCCAAACAAGCGGAATGCGTGAGATATGCCTCACACTGAAACTCAAAGCATGACTTAAGATTTTCTGCTACATTGTGGAAGTAGTGGGATTTATGATTATTACTTTCGGGAGTAATTCCGCACAGCGGCACATTCTGGATAAAATTTGAAGAGTTTGAATTGGGACATTCAAACTGTTCCGAGCTACACTCGCAAGGGCATTCGCACTCCGTTTGTTCCATACGATTACAATTTAAACATAGACGATCTACCATACTGCAGGGGCAAAAAGCGCCTACACTGCATGACGCATTAATGAGGCCGATGAATGCGTTAGTACCAGGTATAGCAGTTATATAATAGTGTACACAATGATCAGTGGATACAACATTTGATAGGACAGAAGACAAGGATGTGTTGAAATCATAGTATCTTTGAATTGTTTTATCATAGACATTGTTGCATAACCTTTTAGTAACGAACCCTTTGTGATTCAACATATCAATTGCAATCATTGATTCTTTATGTGTTATATGTTGTTGCTCAATTGGGCCTGAACCATTTGGATCCATTAGACCAGGATGGGATACTAAATAACCCCTATTATTCATCATAAAACATTTGTTATATGACATGGAACATAGAGGTGAACTATCTATCAGAAGTTTGTATAAAAATCCCATAGTTACATCCATTGCTACTACCATGGCAGGATAACTAGGACTCTTAATAGAAAACGAAATTGTAACAATATATCCTGCACCACCAACATCCAAATTAGGTGAAGTTAATATGATTTTTCCAGGATTTTCTATAGCATGTGTGTACCAGGGTCTTCTCACTGGTTCATAATCATATTCTAACACAGTCCCAGGAAACATTACAAGAACTCCACTATCTGTTACTGCATACCTCCTGACTACATATTTGGAAAGGCTGCCATGCAAATGTTGTCTCTTATAGAAAGATAATATAGAATTTAAAAAGCCTACATCATGCTGTATTTCACTTTTCAGACCAGGATTTGATAACAAACCATGAGCAACACTCCTAAGATAAGCTAAGTAATTCTGCATATATGTTATAGCCTCTTGACCATCGCTCATATCATAGAGATAAGTAAATGGTGATTGAAAACTAGAAGGACTTAAGTACACAGTACCCTGTTCAATGGTTGAAATCTGTTTAAAATGTCTACAAATCCTACCAGTCCTTGGAGGAAATAAATCTATTCTATGAAAAAGAATCTCTTTATTTGTTCTTGTAAGAAAGGTATTTGATATATTAAATATTGTAGAATTTGATTCCTCAAAAACAATACAAGCAATATAGAGTTGTCTTACCCATTTCCATGAATAAGTGACTTTACTTGTTGTATTATTCTTAATTACAGTCATTTTACCTGAACTGTTTAAAAGCATTTCTTGCATAACATTTTCAATAAATGGAGAGGTTTCAATTTTATCCAAAGTTGTAAATTTAATTTTTTCAGAAATGGCTTCAGGTCTTGGAAAGTATGTATGCATAAGAATTGTACCTGAAAAATCCATGACAAATGCTCGCCTGTGAATATTTCCTTTAAAATAAATTATATCTTCGGCGAGATCAGACCAGTATAAATCCAAACCAAGGATGCCGCTTGATGTTGGAATAACCATAGAAACAATAAAATCCCTTTCTGTTGCTTCCCAAATAGGTAATTCTACTTTCAGATTCTGGTCATACTTATTAGGCAGCAATGATATAAATGCAGAAGCTACTTGGCCAATCACTCCACTGTCATTGATATGCATTTTCATAACAGAATGATTATTAGAATGATTGTGCCACTTGTCAAAGTGTAAAATACCCAAAGAACAATTTTTATCAATGTAGTTTTCATACAGTAAACCAATGGCAAACTTTACATTTTCATTTGTTGAATGTGGGAATATCTTTAACCATATATCATTATCCATTACTTTTGTATCTGTCAAAAAAATTAATAATTTGTTTTCTGGTAAATGTGTTCCATTCAAGAGTGTTCTTAATTCTCTACCAATTGTTTGAGGGGGAAGACTTGTGGATGAAAAATCTATTGTTGACAAATATTCACGAAACAGTAATTTGTTACTCTCTGTAGCATTACCAATATTGGACACATCATCATTACTACAGATATCTTCAAACTTGATAAAGCTTGTCATATTAGTAATCTTTAAAGCAATCATATCTATAGATTGCAAAGCATATACAGTTTCTTTTGCAATATTAATAGCATGCTGTAACGATTCCATTCTCATATTATTATCAATGATGAAAACAACTAATTTTGGGCTTCCATGAAAAACTTTATGGTATAAATACCGTAAATTAGAATGAGGTATATTTGTACAATCTTTGTCTGTTGCATAATCAATGTGTGCTAAGAAGTATTGTCTTTTTATCTTCAAATCTTTAAAGCGTTCAAGCATATTTATTTGGGGATCTTTAGAAACATAACTTGGTTTAACAAAAACTGATTTTCTGATAGAATTAAAGGGACATGGATGAGTAAATGTAAGTGTATTATTTAAATCAAGAGATTCCTTCATATCCAAAAGTATATTCACTGCTGAAGAAAGTTTAAAGTTCAGTTTTTCTACTATGTTGGAGAGCAATGCATCTGTTGTATCATAGTTCAGTTTATATGCAGTTCGTACTTCTAAATGCGATGTATACTCGCTTCCTAATTCTTTGACAGTATATTCTGTTAACTTGGTAGCTAGAGTATGAGACAACTGCTTTATACTTAACTTATAGTCACATCGGCTGCTATTTGTAGTGCAATCTTCATTTTGCGAAAGCACTCTAGAAACGCCGATAATGAGTATAAAACATTGTATGTTCATGTTTATGGCTGAAGTTAGTCTAACTTCTTATCACTTTCATATAGAATCGCAGTTTTAAACTTAATTGTAACTCCATATTAGAACACTTTTCTGTGAAAGAAATTATTATTTTCACATTAATTTAAATAAATAATAAAAACAAACTATATCGGTTACAAAATCGCGACATATTTTGATAATAATTTAAAAGCACAGATTTCAGATGTATCATGTAGGGGAGACGATGGTACAGACTCACCACAGACGTCGTACATATATCGCATTCTGACTGACCACAGATAACGAACGAAGAATGTCTTGTTGCCATTCTGACAACACTAATAACCGTCAAAAGTAATTCAAATTTTAAATCAAAGAATAATACTTGTTTAACTGTCTAGATATTATGCGGTTCAGTTGCTAAGGGGTATTTGGCCCAGGACGCGTTTGATATCGGCAGTAAATATTGTTTGGTCATTGAAACAAACACATAATATGTGTCCGTCCTATAACCCATTTGAAGCATATGGGCTAATCAAATAAATGAGTTTTCATCTAATAAATGGTACGTATGTATCTTGCTTTAAATTTAAAAATCTCATTTGGCCATCACTAGTGTTTAATTTTAATGCCATTTTGATAACTCACATTTTTAAACAACTGAGAGAAATTAAAATACATAAAGATATTTCAATAAAGAGATACCTAAACCAATTAACTTCTGGTTCCACCAACTACTCCATCTGGAAAGCGATAAGAAATATCAAACAACCTATAACACATATTCCTCCCTTACGAGAGTAATGGGAATTGGGCTGCAAGTAACATAATAAAAAGTTAAGAGTTTGCTGATCATCTAGAAAATATATTTTAAATATTCTCGTATAGAAGATTCTCGTGACTTCGAAGAAATAACATCAGAAGAGCTAAACATAGTCACACCAAAAGAAGTTTTAAGTGAAATTAAATATTTAACTAAAAAAGGCGCCAGGCTTTGAAATAATAGCTGGGGTGCCGGAAGGGAATGCATTAGACCGGTCTTTTACCCCTTATACACATGCGATATTCCTGAACTAGAACGTATACCGCGACGTAACGTAATCACGACCTTTGCCGATTATTCTGCTATCATGTCTACGGCGGCTACTGAAAAGGAAACGGTAGTAAAATTACAAAAATCCATAAATATTGTTGGCTTGTGGACCAAAAAATTGCGGATAAGACTAAATCAGTTCACATAAACTTTTCCAACATAACATTAAATTTCCTGCCAGTATACATTGATAACGTCAAAGTGCCGTTCCAAAATTCAGCTAAATACCTAGGTATGACGCTGGACACCAAACTCCGATGGAAGGTCCATGTCAAAAAGAAGCGCGAAGAGTTGAATCACCGTTACACTAAATTGTACTGGTTGCTCGGAAGGCATTCCACGTTATCAGTATAAAATGAATTACTGATCTACAAATAAGTCCTGACACCTGTATGGACTTATGGTAGCCAGCTAGGGGGCTGTACCAGTAACAAAACCATTTGAACCAGTGAATTAGTGTTAGTCTACTTTAATATTAAGTGCTAAACAGTGAAAGAAAAAAATTTAACACAAGAACAGACTGATTTCCCTTTAATAGGGACTGTAAGTAGTATTATTGGACACTTATGATAACAATCCTTTTTTTTAGTAAATTAGGTTAGACTTAAATTACTTATTCTCTTCTTCTTATTCTAAGTCTTAAGTTAGGTTAGATCGTAATGTTCCATGATGTCGTAGTGAAGACACATGTATAAAAAAAAGAATTTTGAACAAATAAGTAAAAGTCCAAAATAAGCGCAAACAAAGTGTATACATATTAACCTCCTTAAGATAAGGTTATATGCCTAAAGTAATATAATATTTATTCCTATCTATGCTTAATATCTAGCTAATAATATTATAAGGTCTCCTCAATTGGCGTTCTCTAGCGGTGTCAATCTACCATGGACCGGCTACCATTTTTATATCGCCCTCCCAATTTATTAACTGCCTACTCTTTCGTTTCCGACTTCATGGGTACCACTCCATTACGATTATGTTCCATGTTTGCCTCATCTCCCCTTTAGTTGTGTTGTTATGTTGCGAATGCGTCTTTTGCATTTTATTTTATCTTTCCTTCTTACTCCTGTTGTAGGTACTTCTTTCAATATTGTTTTGATAAATTTTTATGCTATTATCCAGTTGTTCTGTCAATGTTTATAACACATACTGTAAACCCTCCAAGTTCCTTCATCGGCATTTCCTTCTTGTCGTTCATAATCTCACCCAATGACCAGAATACTGTTAGCTATTCTCCTTTCTATTTCTTTATGCATGCGCTCTTCGAGGTATATAAGTTGTCGTAAATAAATATATTTGTTTTCATATTCCACTATATAGTCGTAAATTTTTTCGTCGAGCAGGCGTACTAAGATGACTGGTTTTTATTTTTAACAAACCATGCATATCAAAACTTATACAAACATATCTTTTTATCTAACATTCTCATAGTTATAATATTTTATAGGCGTAAGTCACACATAACGATAAAATAATATTTGTACTTGTATTACAGCTTCAGTTATGTATATTTAGTCTAGCCATAAATGATTGCATTACATAAAGTAGGTATGGAGTCAAATGCAATTTTTAAAACTCTCCATACGCTTGGTATTAGTAAAATGTTCGTGTACCGGGCTATTACTAAAATATGGCGAAGGAGCCGATGGCTGGCCATACGTAATGCTCGTGAACGAGTGCTACTTGTGGTGACTGGTCGTACTTGAATTCGTGTATACGGTGAGGTTAGTTATTTCGACTATGTATTTGCGTGTTGTTCCCACGAGAATGTAAGTGCGTGCTCCTATTTCACCATGCCTCCTGCTGATAGAGGATCTTTGGCAATCTGAGACAAATCTTTGTTTTTAATTTATTTTATTATTATTTATTACTTAAGATATCATGTGGAACATGGTGTAATGGTTGCAGCTCCTTACAAACGGTGTGTTATACAAAAAAAATACTTGGCGATTAAAAAGAGTCGCGGAGAGTTTATTGCCAGTTCTTCTCTTAGGTTCTACGCCCTTGATTTGAGAACTGGCAGTAGATGTAAAATTAGAACCATTTAATGTATATTAGTTTTTTTTTTACGTTCATAAGTGAACATTGTGTTACCTATACGAATAAATGATTTTTTGACTTTGAATAGATTTTTTTAGTCTTGCTTATGTTTGTTTTATATGCATTTGGTTTTTACGTGATTTAGTTTCTTTGTTTGTTTGTCGTCTTTTAGTAATGAACGACTGTGTAATTATTATGGAAACGTCTCGAAATTTAATATAATATGTATGTACAATTGTAAGAATTACATTGAGTAAGAATTATATTGTGTACTTAGTTCATATTTTGTATAAAAGATCATTTTTACTTTTTCAATAAAAAAACATTGAAATCAAATTTTTGTTAAATGACATTATCTTATGTTGCATTGATCTGATTGACGACTATTATTTATCATTCTGATTTAATTATTACGAATCAAATACGACACAATTGTTAAGGGTTATTTTAAACATTCTTAATACAAAAAATAAAATGTTGTTACACATGAACAAAGTATATAGGCGTGTTCAATAAAAAAAAGTGTTTTACGCATGCGCAAAAATAACATTATTCTTTAAATTTGTATAATTATATGTGCGTCTCGTGACTTAATTCGGTAATGTTCCAAGGGTCATCTTCTCCTTCATGCATCATATTTTTTATAATCACTTTCACCGTGATAATTTGAGGTTATATGCTCATGAATTACGGCTAGCGGCTGCGGGTTGAAGTGAGTAAAGAGGAGCCTGCCTACCGCTGCCGAATGCATGAGAAAAAGGGAAGCTAAAAGGTTTACCATTATACTCTTGTTTACAGCACGTAACCCGTATCCCTCGACGTTTTTCAAGGCAATTTTTGCCGCGCACCATCGCTATGTGGAATCAGCTACCCACTGAAGTATTTCCGAACCAATTCGACTTCGGGTCCTTCAAGAAAAGAGCGTACAGGTTCTTAAAAGGCCGGCAACGCACTCGCGAGCCCTCTGGCATTCAGAGTGTCCAAGGGCGGCGTTATCACTTAACATCAGGTGAGCCTACTGCCCGTTTGCCCCCTGTTTTATAAAAAAAAACAATCTGTGCAACGTTTCTCTTGTGCTCACACTGACCTGAAGCGAGAATAGTTTTTTGATAGAGTGGCAATCCCTGCTTGCGGACTTTTGAAACTGACGACGATGGGTTATCGTAAACAGGAACTATACAATTTTAATTTTGTGTTAAGAATAAAAAACCGACTGTAAATAATTTATAATAATATACCTGTTTACACTTAGCTGACTATATTATCAAGCAATTTTTATTATTAATTTAAAATGAAATCGTTAATCCATTGTATAAATAATCGTTTAAAATTATTGTACATCAAAAACAGGTGCAGAATTGAGCAGTGGGATCCTGTACTATTATATTTAAATAGTGAATGTAAATAGAATTTCAAATAAGATGCAATTATCACTAATTCAGTCTTTACTGGGTCGCTCGACGAACAACGCGAGATGTAGGATCTAGCTACGATAGTTTAAAAAAATATTACTTATAATGGATAGTGAGAAAGGAGAAACCGTGTCTGATATTTTTGAGAAGTTCGGAAAATATCAAATAATTCAGTACTTTCTCGCGTGCTTGCCGATTATTTTTGTTTCTATGAATAATGTTAATTATGTTTTTATTGCTGGAGATATTGAATATAGGTAAGATATATAGATACTAAAATAATTATATTTTCAAATAAAAAACAATTATTGTTGTATAGGCTGCCAATGTATTATTGCTAAAGGATATATAAACTAAAATGGCTATTAAATTAGGCATTATAAATCTAGACTAAAATACCGATTAATATATTTAAAATTATATAATATTGCAATAAATGTAATATCATGTTGTCCTCATTCTTTCACATACATAAAAGTACAAACTTGTGTGTCATAACAATTATTAAACTCATTGAATTAATTAAGTGTTTATTAAACCACATTTAATAAATAATTTATTATTCTAATGAGTTGCTTAGACCTTTGATTTACTGCGTGTTTAGTCCGGTTTTCGCTAACCTTATAAAGACTGGCACAGAATTTGATATTAGTGTGCAGTAACTAAGAAGTTTCTTCATATAACAAAATACGGTTTATAAAATTATATAGGAGAAACATTTTATAATATATTTTTTAATTTTCGATATATACTAAATAAAAATAATACATATGTTTATGGCAGATGCTACATTCCCGAGTGTGAGAACGCATCAACAGAATTCTTAGTTCCATGGTGGCCCGATACGGTTCCGAACAAATGCCTGAAACCGATACTAAAAGACAGTTTCGCGGTGGGTGAAATCTGTACAAACGAAACTTTTACTGGTCAATACGAAGCCTGTACGAGATGGGTATACGAAAGCAACGATACTGTTGTAGGTGAGGTATGTGTATATTTAGTTTTGTAAACACCCAAGTATGTTTAGTGTCTATGGTTAGAGTTACTTCTTAGCAGCAAAGATGCTAGAAAAGAGCATATGGATATAGTTTTAGGATTTACGCAGTACATACTGGCTGCATAGTTGTAAGTTTTACTAGGGTCCTATTTCATCTGACTGGATCGTAACATACTTTTTCCAGTACTTGAACTCTGTAAAACCCGTTACTTCCTTACATTTATTCGGTACAATAGGTACCCGACATATTGGTTTTAACCAACACCACAGCGGACTCTTTGTTTTCATGAAGAGACAGACTTCGTTCAAACAATTAAAATAAAATAAACAAAGATTTTCGTATTCGACTTTCCTTATTGAAAATGGATTTTTTAATACAAACCTATAAAATCCTTTGTGGCTTAGATTGTTATCCTGTATTTTATAATCGTTATTCAATGTTTCGATGTCTACCGAAAGCCTAATTGCATATGTTAACACCATTAGTCAATAGTTAATTGAAAAATATACAGAAATGCATCTCCCCAACGCCCATTGATTTATATTTGATATATTGATTACATTTATTTAAAAAAATTAATGTGTGGAAACGCTTCATACAATTTTGCGTAATATAACATAATAGCGTGACCTTAGTAGTGAGTGACAAAAGACCTCAAGTTATATTTTCATTTAGAATTAAATTATACCCGAACTTGGAAATACGACGTACCCTTCCTTGACGTAAATTAGTTTGAAATTAATTAATCAAAAATGTAAGATGTATTTTTAATTTGAACGTTTGCTTATTCTATAGTCAGAAATTACTATTATAAACTAGCGGACCCCACAGACTTCGTTCTGTCAAAAAGATTTGAATTGTGAAAGTTTTTTGTTCCTACCAATTTTATAGTCGGCGCAAAAAATTCTCATGAGGGTGATGGTTCTGCCATCACCCTGATGATAGGCCGATGTGTGAGGTTCAGCTCGGGTGACCAAAGTATCTTCGCTTCCACGAACTTTGGCCACTCTTCTGTGACCCACTAAAAAACCCCGATTGGGATGTCTGCTAGAAGGCATCAAACTAAGAGGCGAACTTACGGTTTAAACCTGATTGGAAAATAATCTAAAAGCATAGTGGGAACCTAAAAGTGACAAATATTTAAAAAAGTGTGTGCCTCATTGATATATTTTCCTATTAGTATGTATTCAAATAATTTTGCTCAGATAGGGATATTAAATTAATAATTCAAAAACTAAATCCTTTTTTTAACGCGATTTGTTTGACACATTTTTTGTCATTTTTTTGACATTTTATGTCGCATCCTGAAACTAAAATAAAATAAATCTCGAACCAAATTAAAAATCAGTACTAATGATCTATAGGTCTCACATTTTTTGACTATTCAATTTGGTCGGGTTCGCGATATTATCCCTTGTTGTGTTTCGGCTTGTAATTTCATATAAACTTTATATATTTACTTTATTCAATAGCAATAAAGTTCAAATTGACTCTACATTTTATTTACAAAACGTTTGTATGTGAAAAAGAAAAGGGCTGTTTTAGGGTTTTCCCGAAAATTATTCGAATTTTTCTCGCCGTAAAAACCATCCTTAGACTTCAACGAACATCTTAAAAAAAGAATTGGTACAATTGTTCCAGGAATTGTAGAGTTATGCGCTTACCAACACATTTTGCGATTAATTTTTATATTATAGATTACAAAAGCATGGTTCGTTCGTAGATAAAATGGTCTACTTTACATAAATATTTTATCTTCTTTTTACTACGTAAGTATTTGTATGGTACAAGTTCTGTTTAGTAACTCTTGGCACATAACTTTTAAATTTAAGTTCGATGGATAGCGAAATAATAATGGTTTCAGGTTGATAGGTAAAGAGTACAACTGAACAACTTGTTTTAAGTACAATAAAACGCAGGCACGTCTCGTACCTATGCTGCTTATAGGAATCAAGTGTTTTTTGCATAAATAATGTTATTATATTGGCAATGCTAAAGTGTGGCACAACTCATTGGGTGGACGTGGTCTGATGTTAACTGTGTGGCTCAAAAAAGGAGGTCTCCTTCTTTCTCTGCCCCACATAGAAGAATTATTAATTATATTTTAGTAAAGTGACTACAAAAGCCAAAAATATTTTCTGTGGCTTGTTTGAATAATTTTATTGGACTTTGAAAATACCGAAACAAGTAGTTTTTAATTCGACCTGTAATATTTATTTTTATTGTGTATGTCCAAGCATAACTCCTCCGTTCATGAATTGATATTTGTAAAAAATTAGATAGTAAATAGGATATTAAGGCAAATGTCTTATGAAATATCAAAAATTTGTGCCGCCTCGTGTCTAGTCACTTTTTAATCGACGGTTTACTAACCTATGTCAATTACATACGGATTTCACACTTAAGCGTTTACGTTGGAGTTAAAATAGTACTTACTACCCTAAGAACAAGAAACATCTTCCCATTATTGTTAATCCTTATAATTATTATTGAATAAAATATGGCATTGAGTTAGACATCGACAATAATTGATTCGATTATTACAAATCGTTTGACCCAATATGCAAAAGCACTAATTGCGATTCTTAATACGTCCAATTTTATTAATCGAAAAGGTAAGGCATATTAAATGCATGCAACATGAAAACGTCAGCGCTCCAATTATACTTCGTTAATAATTTTATCAGTTCAGAGAGCAGTGCTGGCCTAGTGGCATCAGCGTGCGACTCTCATC
Source organism: Pieris brassicae (assembly GCF_905147105.1). Lineage (NCBI taxonomy): Eukaryota > Metazoa > Arthropoda > Insecta > Lepidoptera > Pieridae > Pieris > Pieris brassicae. The sequence goes on along the minus strand of NC_059666.1, from coordinate 17,660,429 downwards.
CCTGAAGTCCAAGAAAATGGCATCTCTCAAATCCAAATTCGACATGTATCAGATAGAAGGCTGATCACTTACTTACTTGTCTGTGAATAATATGAAATGAGACACAAAATTCTTTAAACGTTATAGTGGCACTGGATTATAATTATATTAGGGCAAGTTTCTAAATTTTCCAGAAAACAATTACTGAACAGAATGAATTGTAAGTAATTCATCCATGCACGTGCAGAATAACTTTGTTATTTTATTACGTGAATTATGTTGACAATACAAAGCTACAATAATACATAGGTTTAATTGTTTGTAATTATTTAATATTTTTATTGTTATTTAATGTTTGTTTCTCATCAAATCCTACGGTCGTCTAGATTATATGTCGATAGTATGTTTATTTTATAACAGTATACAAGAAATCCCCTGGCACATGTCAGTATTATTTTAAATCCTACTTGATGGTCCTGCGGGCTAAAAGCCATAAATAACAATAATCTTAAAATATTCACGAGCCCGAGGCAGTACCGTACAGTCTCCTGCTTCACCTTCTGTCCTATTAACATGTTTTACAAATATCAAGATTTCACACCAAAAACTTCCAGATGCAAAGACCTTGCCGTCTTCGATTCGTTAGCTAACTCGAACTCCTTGTAATTGCTAGCACATTGGTTAGGTTTCTTACAAAAATTACGACTTAGCAATTATCATATTTCCAGTATAAACAAGCCTAGCCAACCAGTATAGCTATTTATGTTGAGTTAATTAAAAAGTGACGTAATATATTATTTTCAGTTGGATATGGCATGTGAGCCATGGAGAACGAATTTCATTGGAATGACTCGAAACATAGGAATGGCTGTCTCCATGGTTTTAATTGGATGGCTTTGTGATAGGTAAGTGCTGATAACCATATAATTTTCATAAACGGCGAAAGAATCGACTGCCACCAGGACCTACCTTTGGATTGCGTAGCATGCACATAGAAATTATCTTGTAAATAACAATAATTTTTTTAGACAATGAAAAATTATAGCTATATTAAGCCTGAAGCCCAAGCCAAACCGACGTTCTGTTACATAATATAGCATATAACACGATTTGAAAAAGTGTGCGACACGACACCAGTCGTATATTTTAGGGCGTACCTGCGCAGATTAATTAGTTATAAATCTTGTTATGGTATAATGGCGTGATTATGTAACGGTTTTTTAGCCTCCATCCTGTAAGTATCTTATTGCAAGACTGACTGTGAACGTAAAACTGCGATCAAGAATGTTGGTAATTATTGAGAGATATACTACTATATACGTAGTATACTTAGATCGTTTAAATATTAAAAATTCTCTGTGCTGTGCTGTTTGTGATGTTCAGCACGATGTTTTATAGTCTAAAGCTTTCCTCAATAAATAGACTTTTACATGCAAAAAAAATTATAACCTTGCTCTATTGTTACTAGTTTTCGCAGCGCACGCGATTTGGGATTTTTATTGGTTGTTTTCACACCTTGGGATACACTCTCGTAATTTGATACAGAACCTTTTTTAAGTATTCTTAAACCTATGTTCATCAGAAATGTAGAGCTGTAATGGTGAATGAAAAGGTTAATATCATCTGTAGTACTCATTGATATCACCTTCAGTTGTACTATAAACTAAGTAAATACTGAGTTCGTTTGCATATGGGTTTTTCTTATCAACGGCTGGCTTGTATTTGTTTTATTTACGGTGAGTAATTCTCTCCATTGTAGATAAAGCTCTATGTTTATTACATCTATCTTATAAAGTTTATTGACTCAGAAATCACGTCAATAAGGGATATCCAGCACATTGCAAATAAACATTCCTATGTAGGTTGGTTCTTCATATAATCATAATAATATCCTATCATAACAAAAACTTTTCTTTTTTGCTTGTTAATCTAAACTGCACCCCTCGTACTCGGCTCATAAAAAAATGATTTCTAAAATGATAATTTTTATTTTCACACTCCCGCCATAATGTATATGTCTCATATAACGCACGATGGGTGCTTAAAACCGTAAAACACTGGAACCGTAAACCGAAAATCTAATTTTCAGTGAACTATACACCAGCTTGTAAGGCAGATAAAACTAATCATTAAGTTGCCTATACATCATGACCCAAGTAATATTACGGGACATCACATTTACTTTAGAAACCTTAGTCTTATGTTATTAGGAAGCATAGTTTTAATCTTTAAAATTCTTCCAGGATTGGACGGAAACCAGCGCTAATTATTTGTTCGTTAGGCGTGTTTTTGGGAAACTTTAAGACCTTGGCGAAGTCCTATAATTTGTATATATTTTTAGAGTTTATAGAATCGTCTTTGTCTGGTGGGGCGTATACTGCCGCTACAGTTCTGAGTAAGTATTGCTATTCTATTTCCACAAGAAATAAAAAAAAATGTATAAGCCCGTTGGAAAGAAAAATGGTGGCGCTACAATCTTCTAAAGGCGTCAGATATTTGTATGTCTTTCCTATTAAGCAAGTACGTCGTTGACTTTTTGGGTCTAAGATGTATATGTCGCAGTAAAGTAACAATAAATGAAAAACATGGAATTTCCAAGCTCTCAGCTCTTCACGATTACAGCGAAATAACAATAACAAATGAAATAATCATGGCGGAGTCTTCCTTTCGGACAGACAGATAGTTAAACGTTATCGACGCTGCTTTATTTAAATCAAAACGACTTGATTGAATATCGATTCTTAATTAACTGTCTAGAGATTCAATTAACTCTCTGATTGAACTACTTTACTGCGACATATATATAGACAGAAAGTCCATGGGTGCACAGCCGAGGTACTAACTCTGCACTGCTCTATGCTGCCAATAAATATTGTAAACACGTTGTTAAACGTCGAATTGTAAACCTACTGCGGATTTTTGTGAAGGCGCTTAAATATTATATCCTGAAAGTTTCAGTAGAGTTTTCACTATCACTTATTTAAAAACATATATATTTCAGTGATTGAAATCGGTGGAAAGAAGACGAGATTCTTAGCTGGCGTATTATTCGCGTATGCGATATACATGGGAGAAGCGATTTTCGCATGCATTGCCATGTTTGTGCCATACTGGAAACATTTACTATACATCATGTGTTCACCATCTTTAATATTCTTATCCTATTTCCTATTATTAAAAGAGAGCCCGCGGTGGCAAATACTTAACCGGAGAACAGAAAATGCCAAGAAGACGCTGCGTAAAATTGCTGGAATGAATAAAATTAACATCAATTTGGATTGTTTAAATACGATAAATGAAGATATATTAAAACAATCTAATAATGCCAACACGAAAAGGGAAGGATACGTCGCAGTGTTAAAATCAAAAGAGATGATGAAGAGGTTGCTAGTCGCTTCATTTTGTAGATTCGCAGTTAGTTTTATATACTATGGACTTATTGTAAATTCTGTGTATCTGCCTGGAAATAAACATACAAACTTTTTATTAGCTGCTGTAATGTCTTTTCCCGGTGAAATAATTTCAATGTATTTCATGAATAAGGTCGGACGGAAATTGCCTTTGTGCTTCGGGTATGTCATGTGTGCTGCCGCGAATATAGCCAGTGCATATACTCCTGAAGGTAAATATGTTAAATTAATTAGTAATTTATATTATACATAAAAAACAAATAATTTAAATTTATTAGAATCAAACCATAGTATGATACAGCATCTTTATGCATTGTATATGTAGTATGCATGACTGATTTAGTCAAATCCTTTAGTTACTTTGAGGTCATAAATTGGAAGCTAAGGTTTCGCTTTTGTTCGATCACCACTTGTTTATGAAGGAAAATCTTTTAGGATTGTTTAATAATTATATTTCTAGGCACTCAGTCGTTGTTTTACCGACAATCGAACCTCCGAATTGTATTTTATGTACTTTAACGGCTAAGTCAATGGAGAATGGGAATAATTTTTATAAAGTGATTTATATTTTAGAATTTATTTAATTACTAATCGAACGAGTTCGAAGTTTACGAGTAACGATTGTCAGAGTCCAAGACTGTCAGACGCAAACCCTAACTCAGACGCGGTGGTACTTAGTCTCGAGTTCGAATGTTATTCTTTGAACACTAGTTGCGTATAAAAATATATCTTTACTAAACAGTAAAATTATCCATGGATTATAAATAATTGTCGCTTTTATTTTCGTTCTTTATTGCACACTATATTTAATAATCATTAATATTTTTAGATTACGTTGGTGTTAAGATAACGTTATTCCTCATCGGAAAGTTACTAGTGGCTGCCTGCTATACTGGCATCGCAACTTATACGATGGAGCTCTTTCCCACTAGCGTTAGAGGATCGCTTCTAGGCTTTTGCACTTTGGCTTCTTGTGTCGGAAGCACCTTGGCGCCTTTGTCTTCCATTCTGGTAACAGTATTTAGAATGCTTTTACAATCTTTAAGAGATACATTAATGACATTGGCAAATTTGTTTCAAGTAGCCAATTACAAAATAAAAATACTACATATATGTATATTACTCTCACTTGAATCTAATTAGAATAGTTAAAACACTCTAAATATGTGTAATGTCTCACGTATTAGGACGCCAGAAAAATACCTGCAGAAGTGATAAAGAACTTATAATATCTTTTTTTATATGCTATGTTATGATTTCTTTTTTCATAAATTAAACGTTAACAGTTAAATTTAATTAAATACATATACAATATATTTAAATTATTATTTCGCGAAAATGCTATATTCTAATGCTAAATTCGAGAGTCATAGTCTGGTATATAAAATAGTTCGTAAGACAAAACGTATACAGTTCCGTTATATTACCCACAATGTAACCTAAAAGGCTTGATTGAACAATCAATTGATATTAATAGAAATAATGATTGAAATAAATTGCTCATAAATTTATAGGTAATATTAATTTATATCTGGAGTTAAATGGAGTATTAAACAAAGCGTTTTGATTAAACCACAGTTTGTATATTTCAAAGTTCTATCAGCGACAATATTATAACATTACGAAGGTACACAACGTAATGTTAAGAATTAAATGTATTTAAATTTCATTTATTGCCACGAAACTGGACTGGCTTATGCCTTAATCGGATACAAGTTCCTTTAACTAAAGCAAGACATACAATCAAGCTTTTTAACTAACTTCAAATACTGTTGCACCAATTAGTATATTGTCATATATTTTATAGATGACAGTTTTAATTGTTATTACAAATCTTGAAGAAAAATATTATAAAACTACTAGCTGACCCGGCAAACGTCGTTCTGCCATGTAGATTATTTCCAGGAAACTTTTAGTTCAATAAAAATAACCTATCTACTATAATAAAAAATAGGAGTTGATCTTAGAGGGGTGACACTTAAGGGTTGTAAGTTGTATCATAAAAAAATATATTTTTGGGGTGCCTTATCACTTCGGGGTTTAAAAGATATATAGTAGCCTATTCTCAGACTTTTCATATACAAAAAAAATACGTAAGCAGAATATATTCGAGCCGTTTCGGAGGAGTATGGGAACGGACATTGTGACACGAGAATTTTATATATATAGAGATTATACAAATTATCAAAATTTTCTTAACCTACAAAGTAATATTACATATTATAATAATTAATTTTAAAAAGATTTATAAAATCAAACAATTAACTTGCGATAATACAAATTTATCAAATATTTTACGTACGGAGATCTTTTCAGACCACAATTTCACCAATCCTGACTTCATTCTGTTTCGGATGTGTAGCAGTGATTTCAAGTCTTCTTCTCATACTCACCCCCGAAACCAAGGACCTACCACTGATGGACACTATTATTCAAATTTATGATCACGCCGCAGAAGTTAAGAAGAAAAAAGAGGAGAAGACACAAAAATGTGCCGCCGACAATAATGCATTTGATTTAGAATATTCTACGCATTTATAATGCGTATTACTAAAGTTATATATAAAAATTGATAGCCTTGTATAATAAGATCAAAATAACACATTATAAAGTAAATATCTAAGAGAATAGGAAATTACTACGGATTTAGAATTTATTATTTCTAAAAGATGTATCCATAACCCCGTTATGTAGGACTCTAAAAAATGTATGATTATTTTTGAGAATAATGTACTAAGATATCTTAATTGGTAAAAATAAATATCTTTCACTTTATACAGTTTTTGTTTATCTCTTTAGTGGATGAATAAAAAAAAATATTTTACCAAAACCGCTAAAATTATATATCTAAAGTTATTTATGTTTGTTGTCCCATATTACTAGTAAGCTCAATTTAAAACCCAAGATACGTAACCGACCTATAGCAAACACATCTAACTCTCATGTACATACATATGATAAAGCAACTAAGAACTATGCATCCGTCGAATAAGAACTTCACATATGATGTAGTATCGCTTGGCAATTAATTTTCCGGTAAAAATCATAAGCTTCATAAGCTAGAGCTATTTGAGCTTGAGCTATTTCTCTCAGGTTCAATTCTATTCAACTACAAAATATTGAAAAATACTACACATGTGGCCCGTGATATCAGCTCATTTAAGCAACGACTTAGCATACACCTGTAAAAGGTTAGAGCAAAAGTTTCTTCGCATTTTTTAAGAAAATTCACAAGATTCTTTAATATTAATGCACCTAGGTACCATTTTGTTCCATGATCCCATTGCTATAGACATTTTGGCGCTTCTGATCGAAATATTTATTTATTTATTTTTATTTATTAACACATCGTTACACTACAGAAAATAAAAAAATGAACATAATTAAATCAAAAGGAAGGCAACTGGCGGCTTTATCAAAGCGATCTCTTCCAGGCAACCACTGTGAGTAAAGAAAAAAATAAAAATGTATTAAATTATTTAAGGTATGTAGTGCAAAAATACATGTTATACACAGTTATTAAGACAAAAACTAAACAGGAACAAAAACACTTTCATTATAATATACGCTTCGACGAGGAATTGAACCCAATAATTACTGCAGACATCAAAATTAATTTCCTTACAAATTTAATAGCTTTAAAATTTTAATATAATATATATATTTAAATAGTAAGGTAATCTAAATAATATACCACCCACGCGCCGGTATCGATTTCTTATATACGGGCTTACTAGCAAGGTGTTATGTGTATTAAGTATTTTTATAGCACAGGCCTATAATGAAAAATTTTAAAAGTCTAGGAGAGTATACAACCACCTGTGTTTATTCATCGATTGGTCAGAGTGTGGCTTACCGGCCGATCATTAACCCAGTTGGGATTCACGTCGCGAGCCGAGGGCACGCCAGCGGCGCTCGCCGGCAATTCACCATGCAGCTGCCTGAAATACACGGGCCGCCTCCCCTCGCACCTCTGTGGGACCGAATATTGCGAGCCCGCGCTCTACCACCGGATCTCGACGTCCAACTCCTTTATATCGCTATCAAGGATCGACTCACTCATCCGGAATGGGAAGTAAGGCTTCACGCATTAAGAGTGCTCGCTGATCTTCTACCTCTCTCAGGCAATGCACTTTCATTCCCTTTTGACCAAGTTATAGACAATCTGGGACATACGTCGCCGAACGTTAGAAAAGCTGCATTGGATGCGCTCAGGGTTTTTTGCTCCCACTGCGAAGAACCAGAATGTGGGGCACGGGCAATACTAGATAAGTGTTTCTATAACAATATTCGACCTCATTCCGCAGATTTAAGTTTTAAAATAAACGTTGTGACTGGTTTAGTTTTATCTATACCAACACTTTTTGGAATTTTAAAACGAAGACATAGAGACCTCGACATATTTCCGGTAATTGAAAATTTGGGTGATAAATTGTTCGATTCTATGCATAAGGACGCTGCTTTGCGATCTTTAATGAAACTGCGTCGCGTGTGTGGACCACGTGACTACGCCCTGTGCTTTTCAAGGCTGGACCCAAGAGTTCAAGATAAATTTCGTTACTTGTGTGAAATGTACGACGAAGATTCAATGGACGTATATTACGGACCAAGGCGATCTCGCAATCAAAATGTGTTACATATTAATAGAATTTTAAATAATCCAGCAACAATACCCATCCATTTCTCTACTGATTCTTCATCAGACGATTCATATAAAGTACCGATGCACAATAATAATTACGCTAAAGTAATAATAGAGACAGAAATTAAATTCGATTCAGACACAGCAATTACAATGACAGTCTTAGAACAAAATGAAACCGAATCTGAGAAAAATACTGCAAGTGATGATGAATGTTCTAGTGACGATCGTTTGTTCCTAAAGTATAGTGAGGAGGAATCTGAAGAAGATGCAGATGTTATAGTGAAAAAAGTGCGTTTCGGTGGAGAAAGTGTAAAAATACGGACGCCGGATAGTGATAATTTGTTAAATAGTGAGGATGATTCAAACCAAAACAATTCCCAGAGTTTATTAGAAAAACTAAACGAGGAAGTAAGTTTACCAGATAGACCATCCATATTAGACAAGGCTAACGAAATAAAACGAGAAGCTGTTGAAAGAGAAAATCTTGCACCTCCTAAAAAAAGTGGAATACCGCTACCAGTAATCCAAAAACAAAGAAAAAGTTTGGCTTATGTGAGCAGAAATGATAATAGAATAAAGTCAAAATCTTTAAGTGAGCTGTATGATTACTTTAACGGTAAGAAAAAGAAAACCATAGAAACGAAATCCAAAGAAAGAACAGGTTTTGCCCTCACCCTTTCTGAAGTGAAATCTCCTGAGAAGGTTTCTAGTCCTGTGGAATCACATCGAGAAGTTGAAGTATTACATAACTTACAAAGGAGTCCCACCGTGTCCCCAAGAAGACCACAAACCCACGTGACTGTTGATACTGATAGGCGAGTATTTTTAAAGCAAATAAACAAAATTAGTATGTGAACCGCCTTACATAACTCAAATCTGCCACTCCATTATTGATAGTAATAATAATATTAATTAGATTCATATTCTTGTGATAACAGTATATGGGTGTTACCTATTTTGCCAACTTTCTTTGTAATATATATATATATATATATATATATATATATATAATTTAAACGCCCAAACTGTAAACGTACTTTATCATTGAACAGATTCATACTGGATTTGATCGCATCTTCTCCTCCGGAATCACTGCTTATCTCTCCGAGGCCAACTTCCCCCCTACAATTACACTATGATTGGGAGGCCTTGGGTGTAGTACCAGAACATATTGTAGAACAGTTGCATAATACGGTAAATATGAATAAATAATTAATTATGTTTTAATAAGCACTAATATTATGAAAAATAAGCTTTCGCTTAGTCTTTCGTCTAGGGACAGACACATTGTTTTTTTTAATGGACATTATGAAATCAGTTTTAATGTTTTCGAACAATATGTTGTGTATATGTGTATAAGACAAAAATTTCTAAAATAATATATCCCCGTAAAAGTTAGAAAATGTTAATTATATTTAAAGGAAACCCCTAGGGTCTAATATTATCTTTTCATTATGCGAGTAAGTACTTACTAAAGTCATAAATTCGCATTTATATCCGTTAAAGAATTGTTATTTTACCCAGGGTATGGTTCAATAGAGGTTTCCCTTGACCTGTCTGGCCGAAAATTGTCCTTTGCATGCTAATTTTATTCCCTTAGACACAATAAAACGTTGAGTTTAGATATTTTGAGACGATAATTTTGATTACGTGTTAAGTTACCTAATGTTTTCTGTTTTTATGACGTGCAATGTAATGTTACTCGAATAGGTTTCTTATATTTGGCCTCAGCTTTATTTTTAGATAGTCGTAATATTGTACATCTCAAAAGCAAATGTTTACACAATGTGTGTTTGTCAAAGTCTTTAATGTTATTTGTAAGATTTATTTTACAAAAAACGTAACGTAATTTGTCTCACATATCTATTTAATACATAAGTTCACATTTCTATCGTCGTGTATCCTGAATTTAAAATTAAAGTACCACAGGAATGTTGAAAGTTTACTACCTGAATCTGTAACCATGGAGTAACAGTTACAGTTTGTTCATAATATAATGATATAAAACGATCGAAAGCTATTTTTATTATATTGATATACTTGTATATATTACATAGATTTAATATACTTAATTACTATTGAGTAGGAAAACTGGATATCAGCTGTAAAGGCAGCGGATCAGCTCCACGGCGCATTATTGGAATCAGATAATGTCGCTTTGCTGGAGACCGCTGCGCTTTCTCTTGTGCAACATATGTGGGCCCTTAGTGATGCGGTATGTATTCAAGTCAATATCGAATATTTAACTTAAAAGTTCGTGGAGCATGAGGACAACATATAGGTCTGACTAGTGTGATCTGCCTTACATCCCACACCCAGATATCTGGAGCCTAATCAAATATGTTGGAATGTAATGTGTCATAAATAATGTAAGTACATTGTACAAGCTGGAATAGGAATAATGAACATAAGCTATTGCGATTTAAAACATTTGAAATGATGTAAAATAAATGTTTCATCATATGGTCTACATTTTCTTATCATTATTACATTAGTAAATAAGGGCTGTTGATTATATTTTTTCCTTTGCAGATACCAGCAACAAGAGCACCAGCAGAGGGAGTTGTGTGCTCAATGGTTCGTAATGCAAACGCAGATTGCATAAGACAGCTGTTGCCAGACCTGTTGCGCAGACTTTCAAGGGAACCAGCACCGACTGCCTTACCCCATGCCCTATTGCTGAGGATTTCATTACATCATTTGGTGGAATTGGTTTTCGACCAAAATATCATCACGGTAAGCTGCAAAATCGTAGTATGGTCAATGGTCATGTCAAAATGATTTAAGGCGAAATTAAGTATATTCAACTATTACTCTCTAGCTATATCTTAGCACTACGTATATATTCAAATAAAGATTCAGGAGGAAAAATCATGAAGTTGTTAGCCTTTCAATGTCGTAGAGAAAAATTATACTAACAGTTAAAAATCCTGCAGGAGACAGATTTAAATAAACTGGAAGCCGCCCGACTTCAAGCCACCATGTGCCTGGCTAAGGCGGCGGGACCAGCTGCTGTTTTAGCTGCTGTTAGGCGTTGTTCAGCTGCCTTACCCGATGCCAGCATGTTTTGTTACAAAGTAAGTTATTTTACGATTTCATTTCAACTTATGAAAATAATAACTTTATTAAAATATAAGCCACTCTATTAATAACAAAAAATGTATATAAATTTTCGTTTCACCGCACATTTCATGTTACTGTAAAATGGCTTTTCATTTAAAAAAGGATTAGCTTTCCGTAAGATTAGTAGTTATTTAGTAATGAACAAAAATGGATAACATATTACTCAAAGGACCATATCCATGCAACATATTATATTTAATTTATACATTTCTTTAACAGTTACGTGACAAAATCAACAAACCGCTGGAAAACATACAAATCCATGTTTCGAGGTATGTTGATTGATGATCAAGTATAATTATAGATATTATTAGTTTTTTATAAGAGTTTGCTCATTTTCCTATTAATTACTAGTCTATTAAGGAATTATGTGATACTTAGTATTTGATAAATGTTTATATTATTACTGTATAACATTTTTATATTTGAGTATTTAAGTTCCTATTAATTCACAGGATCTTGATTCCTGTTTGATATATATATATCAAACAGGAATCAAGTGAAAGTGTAATATATATTACACAACTACAAATTTGTAGGACGTCTCAGCTACCTATACCGACCCGTCGTCGTCGAGCAATGTCTACTCCAACTCCAGTTCCAAGGCCTAGAAGACTGAAACCCTTACCTGACTCTGCACCATCGCTGGGTAAGAAAATATCTGGGTTATATTTTTTAACCTGAACAAACAAAACAAGCTTGTATTATTCATGTATTAAGACTTATAACATTAGATACATCTATTGTTCTATTAATAAATATAGTTTTAAAGTTTTTCCATAGATTAATTTCTTCTGTATCTAGTACAGCAGAAGAAGAAACATTGGGCTTAGCTAAATCAAACTTTTTAAAGAAGAATTTTTTGACAATAACTTCATGGAATTCCATAATTATCAATATGGCTTATTTTCTTAATGAAAAGACATTTTTGATGGAGATTTAGCGTGAGAGTTAGCATTGCTTCTCTTTAAAGTAAATAATTTAAATTTAACGATATTAGAGTGGATATCTTTTCTTTCTTAAATAAACCTACCATAGTATGCAGTCATGGCATACGAGAATATTAAAATCTACTCAAAACAATTATTATTATTACGCTTTCAGCGCTTTTAATTTCCAATTTTCAACTGATTATCGACACAAAATGGATGTTGTATTTTATAAAATTCGAATTTGTCAAATAATATCATATTTTACAGGTATCTCTTCTCCAGGAAGAAGTTTAGAAGTTAGACCAATACCTAGAAAACAGTAAGTGTGTAATACTATTGGAAATTATTTCAAGTCTATTTTTATAATACTTTTATTAATAACTACTCAAATAATTTGAGTTGTAGATATAATATATAAAATTCGTTATTTAGGTTTATATATCATTATTGTTTCATTATTTCAACACCCAGAAACGGAAAGGTACATAATATTTATTAGCCTCGGCCTTGATCTGAGGGAAAACTTACAGCTGCCGAGTAAATTTTTCCATTTATTTAATTAAGGCTTTAATAAATCATCAAACGACAGATACCTTCACGGATTCTCTGAAGTATGAAAACAATAGAATCCGTGTACATGTATTCGTTGTAAAGGAATGTACATTATTGACGGTAAATAGGTTTTGCCATGCGATAAAAAATCTGATATTAAGTCGCCAGGTATTTATATGCATAGGAGGTGTTTTAATACGATACTAGATAACACTTACAAACATCAGATTGTGTTTATGATGAAAGACACAAAACTGTGTTTTATTGAAAACAGTTCATTTTTTACTCAGAAGGGGGTCATTACTTAAATAATTCTAGTCCTTAGTGTAGTAGATTCATTAAGTCCTTGATTACTTAAGCAAACCATTAGCTCGAATGTTCAAGTGTTATTAAATGAAATCGGAATCATTGAACTCCCTTAGGCCCTTTTGTTTGCTTGCGCACTTTACTATAATCATACCGTCATGGCCCAGACATCTTGCCGGTAAATAATTACTTTTAATACACACCTAGTGTCGTACTAAAATTGTACCTACTTCATATGACCCCTTTTAGTAGTTTTGTGTATTCTTACGAGCTTCACATGTTTTGTCTGTAAATCTGGATACTTCCTTAATTTCTTAAAATTAACAGTTAATAATAATGCAATTATTAAATATAATACATAACGAATAAAAAATTAAAGCATAAATGTTTAAAATAGTAAAGATGTTAGTCATAATATATCCAAATTGTCTACGCAAATGATTAGCATTCTTTTTAGAAAAGTAGTTTGTATCCGTTGCTTAGCAACGAAAAGAACAACGGCTTCAAATATTAGCTGGGTCACACATCACTCAAGAACCAGTGAACTCAATTGGGTCACCGGGTCGACGTCGGTAAATTATAAAATACCAAATCATTCTAATCGCTCCAATAGTATTATTATCTATTCAAAAAATTCATTGAGATTAGTCACGAATAATTTGACCACGAAATTTTAGTACATCGCGTGTTTGTAATCTAAATAAAACAAAAAAAATATTACCTACTCCACGCCCATTCAAGGCACTCATAGACGACCTATTTCTGCTATCGACAAATCGCTCTACTTTGAAATTGGCCGGCTTTTGCTAATAACTCTTTAATAGGGCCTAAATACACGAGTTAGGCTTACGTAATATTGTGAAACCGAAATAACATTGAATTAAAATGTACCCTATCGAATTGGAAAAGAAAACAAACATTGAAACTTCCGTACTGTTTACCATTGTTTAGGGGATTTGATAGCTATGCGTTAAAATAGATTGGTCTTTAGTAAATATTAGCGCGGGTGAGTGTGGCTAGCGTCAGTTGCAGAGTTGGTTTAGTGCACGGTGGTGGTATGCGGCGGCTCTGCTGCTGCGGGGGCACACCCGTACGCCCCACACCCATCTGCGCCCCTGACCTCGTAGCTGACTTACCCCTACATACGCGGTATCAAGACCGAACAATAATTTAAATGAACACACTCCTGACTTGACTGCTTATTCAAACTTTTCTGTTACAGAGATACAAGCGCTAACACAAATTTACCGGAAGAGATAATAACACCGGTAAAAGAAAAAGACAAAACCGACGACTCTTCAACTTTTGAGAAAATTGAAAATGAACCTGAAATAACATCACAAGCTCCCAGCACACCATCGATACATGTCGAGGATTTTTCTGAAAAGACTCAATCGTCGGGAAGTCTAAACGCGTCCAATATATCTGAACAAAAAGAAAATGTGTTGCATCAGTCAGATGAAGCCATTTCGCAAAAATCTGAATCAATATCTAACAAATCAGAATCAATGGACCAAATTGATTGTCGGCCCAAAAGTGAAAAGTCTATCTTAGAGCGCCGAAAAAGCGGTTTTTCCACATCGTCGATACGAAGCATATCTCTGGAACAAGTCCCGCAGAGACATGAACGGGATATTCGCACTGCACTGGCCGAGACAATAATACCAGCTCGGCATGAAGATTGGGAAGCTATAGTTAGCGCATTAACTGAAATCGAAAGGCTCGCGAGGGATGAAACGGCTCGGGCCCCGGCAGCAAGCTGGAGATCTGTTGTCCGAACGGCTTCCACTCATGTAAGATCATTACGATCAAGAGTAGCTCGTGCTGCGTGTTCTGCTTTAGGAAGTTTGTTTGAGTCCCGAGGAAAAATCTTAGAGTCAGATGTCGAAGAAGCCGCTGGGGCGTTACTAGAACGGTGTGCTGATGCCAATAGATTTTTACGTGCAGAAGCCGCAAATGCACTTGGACAAGTAGCGTGTGGCGCAGGCTGTGCAAGGGCTGGGGTGGCTTTAGCCAGAAAAGGAGCTACACATCGTGCGGGACCAGTAAGAGCCGCTGCAGCACAAGCTCTAACACGTTTAACAAGGCATACAGGACCATCGAAAATTCTAGATCTTCCACCTGAGCCACGTATCGTTATTCTGAGAGCTGCTGGCGAGCTCCTTGGTGATGCTCACCCTGAGACCAGGCTTCACGCCCGACATCTGTGTATTTTATTGTCAGAAGACCCGCGTTTTCATCAAATGCTGAAAGACTCAATGCCACTTAGCCGGTACCGTGCAATCGAAAAATATGTAGAAAAATTACGTTGTCGATAGAGAAGCGAAATAAGGTAGTTTATACTAATATACCAAATAAAGTTTACCCCACTGCCTTTAACTACTGTTGTTTAGATTTAAGATTTTTTAAGCTCTATACAACTGTAACTTTTTGAATAAATTATTTTTAAAAGAAACTTAATGTAAATAATAAATGTAAATAAAAATTAAATGTTTAGGTAATCAATTTTACCTAAATAATAGAAGTAATTGACTATTTATTTTTATATCTTTATTATTATATTCAATGACTGGATAGTAGATCGTATCCAGTAGGCCACCGAAACATTTGTGTTTCAAATTCAAGGTCGACTTTAGCAGGAAACTTACAGATCTAGGGTGGCATAAGAATCTAGTAGGCAGATTTAACAATTGTAAACGACAACGTTTAGTAAAGCAAACCATCCTGACTCGTGACAATGTAAAATAGACAGTATGTCATTCAAACAAAATTATCTTTTTTAAATACTTACCAGATTTTATCTTTTGTATTAAAATTTCTGAGATGTAAGAATTAAATTTAAAAAAAAACCTACAAATGGCTATTCGGCCAGAATTGTCAACAGCATCGCTTATAAAATTAACGTCTTTTTTATGCTGGAGTTGGTCTTATGTTTATTGCGCGGCAAAAGTACCAGGAAAGAGCCCCGAGTGGTACTCTAGGGCAGTGACCCTACTGCATGGCAGCGTAGCAACTGCAGCAGGGCTCTGGCAATGCAGCGTATTTAATCTAACCCGAAAACGGCTTACCAGTGAGTAGCCAACTAAATTTTACTTTTCAATTCTGTTCCCATGCTTTGATTTTTTTATGTACATTCTTCGATAATAAATCGCGGACAAATATTAATTTGATCATATAATATATGCGAAAATATGTTCTTATGATATAAGTTTGTAATTTAATGAATCCTTTGGAGGCGGATCAAGACTCATAGTTCGCGCTTAAGTCTTATCTGACCTTACCCTTAGATTGATATGTACGGCTGACCATAAGAATGAACAGCACTTACTAATATTATTAGCTAAAACATAAAAGACTAGACTAGACTCTATATCTTAATGTATAAATTTAACATGTTCTGAAATTTTAGGTAAAATAACCACGGCGCGTTACGCTGTGATGGTTTGGTCATGGGGTTATTTTGCATTTGACCTCCTTTGGTGTATAATATATTGGACAGATAGTTATGTAATGCTGGTACACCATATAAGTGCTTTAATAGCTGTAAATATATACATGGACAAAGACAACACTGGCTGTACTTTTGCCTGTACATTGGCATTAATGGAAATTACAAATCCCCTGCTACAAAGTAGATGGTAATACTTTTTTGTCTAGGTTATAGTAGTAATATTTACATCTAAAAAAATGTGGTTATGACTTGAAATCAGAAACAAATTCTTATTAAGTCAATATTTCAGGTTCTTGCGATCTGAAGGATATGAAGGAACTATAATATATTATGCAGTGGAAATAGTATATTTAATTCTATTTATTGGCCTCCGTGGCATATTTGGGACATATTTGACATACAAAATATTGCATTCAGATATGTTTGACATGGATGAGAAATTAATTTCACTGGTCTTCTATATAGTATCCCTTATCTTCATTTCAGAAATTATAGGCTATGTTGCCTACAAATATAAGACAAAAATTGTAAGTAAATTTAACTTGCAACATTTTATTAGAGGGTTTAAAATATTAGTATTAAAATATGTTTGTTTTATATTTAAATAAATGGTTAAGATAACAATGATGACTTTTTGATGCTTCTTTTTTCATCAAAAAAAAACATTAATAACTATTCTTTTAACAATCAGTTACTTTTACAGGAAGAATTCAAGGGATTTCTTAATGAAGTTGGCTATATTTTAAATGGACACTGGTGAAAATACAATATAGCTGTATTAAATGCATGAATATAAAAGTTATTGATGTTGTCATTTTAATTATACCTTATATACAATAATAGGTAACTCAGTGAATGGTCTTCTAAATTGTAATTTTTTTAATAAAAGTTACTATTTATTCCACAAAACAATATTTTAGTCCCCTAATGTTATTTATAATTAGTCTCTTCTATAATTTCTCGACCTTTTCCTATCCTTCCAGTGGCTTGAGTACTTTTTTGAACTTTCTTTGTGTCTATTGTCATCTCTCCCATGCTTTCTGTTATCTTTACTTTGATATGGGTGGTGCCTATGCAACCAATTTCCTTGTAAGCTAGCCATAACAAGCTCATGGTTAATTTCACTTCTTAATAATGGCATGGGTCTTTGGCTATTGTCTTTAATCTTTTCTGTCATGGCAGCAAATTGCTGGACAACATTTTGGTTAGGAATTTCAAGGGGTATTTCATCACCATATGCACGAATAGACGGTGGTAAAGGAACCATTCGCCCTCTACAATGCATTGATAATGCTTTATTAAAAAGAGCTGTACCTCGAAATAAATTCAGTGCATATGGTACGGACACTTCATGTCTGTATGTTATAAATGCAAAGTTCCTTTGTCTTCCATCTCGATCTTTAACAATTTTTACTTTTTCAAGTGGGCCTGCCTGGAAAGAAAAAAACAAGGCATTTTGTTATATTGGTCAATCTTGCATACTCTTACTTACTTACTCTTCTTACTAATTCAACAGTAACATACCTGTAAAAACAGTTCATAGAGAATTTCCTCAGTCACTTGTTCCGATATGTTACCGCACCATATCGTTTTATTATCCTCTTCATACATGATACTCAAAATTCAATATCATTTGTTACCTAAGCACCAGAAAACTTGAAAAAACTTCTTATTTATGCGAGCAGGAGAAACACAGTTGACGTTGTAATTATAAAGTGCACAGGACAATGCAACTGCAGTTTTAGTTTATTGATATTAAGGTAAAATTTGTTTACTAGAGCCAAATGTGTCTAAAAGTAGAAAATATGTACTCAAAATTATTGACGCTATTTTTTTTTATTATGTATAAAAATATTAGTAAGTTCACGTCATAATTGTCAAAACTCAGACATCGCTGTTAAACATCTAAATGTATGACTAGCTAATCTGTGCTAGTCATCACCACAGAACATATAAAAACAGGTTAAGCGTTTTTAGGACTTTTCTTCCGGGCTAGTTTGTCCTTAGTCTATTTTATTTTTATTATTCTAAGTAACACAAGAATAATTGTATGACGTATTGATGCATAATGAGGATGTTTTTCAAATTTAAATTGACCTAAAAACGTTTAAACTGTTTATTTATTAAGGAACACCAACAGATTACATGTATACATTTTCTAATTAACAATATTGGGTTTTATTCTAGCATGCAATCTAATAATAGGTGTACACAACATTGACTCTAATAAATTATAGCGGACAGAGTTACTTAAGTATTTGTATCTTTAAACATAAATAAATTGAAACGTGGAAAATATTACATGACTTATGGCTGAGATGACTGAATTTTTTTCTTAAAACTAGGAAGTGAGTCATAATACACGTCAAGACCATATCTACAATTACATTGGTTAAAATTCCTAAGTATTCTACTGAGGGGCGCATGTTTACCTAGATTGGTTAAGGGCTGTGGAATGACAAAAGTATCAGTCTGTCTTCTTTTTGCGTTGATTCTAGGCACTACGAAGTAAATCTTTTTTAAAATATCTGGACAAATAATCGTGCCGTACCTCAATTTGTACAAAAACACCAGGTCCACAATCATACGACGATCCTCGAGAGTTTGCAAATTGAACTTCTGTAATCGATCAACATAATCACTTCTGTAGCAAAATTTGGGGGTTTTGTACGCTAGGAACCATGTGAATGTTCTTCAAAAGTGTTATAGAAATAGAACATAGTCGAATTAATATGGGCTTAGTTTATTTTGGTTTTATTTAAAACACATTGGTTTTATTTTATACAGTAGTACCTAGTTTCATAGACTGTAAAATATGTAATTGTCAAAAACACAATCAAATCTGTGGTAGAAACTTGCTTACTTAGAATAATCATATGATACAGTTGGACAAGAAATATAACAGAAACTAGATATTAATTAATTACATTACTAATTTAAGTGTCAATTTAACTTTTATTTTAATAAATGCCATAATTTATACTCCTATACGTTCTACACGGTAATCGTAGGTTGTTAAAAATAAGGCCTAGAGCTCAGCTCCACAGAATGGCATTCCCTGTATGTATTTGTGCTCAATTAAATTAGCCGTAATAAAATTGTACTCATAACTACGTAAAGTTTTTGGATTTCTTCTAGTTTAAAATCAATACATCAAAATGGATGACTCTTGTAAATTTCAACAAATGCAAGATGAAATGTCCAGGTAAGATATTCTTCACATGTTCTGTAATAAAATTAATTTGAAACTAGCAAACATAAAATTTTCTTGAAACTTTAATTATTTACTGGTTACTAACAGTAAACCTTTATCATCCACATTAAAAATACATTCTTCCAGATTTGAAGCAGAGATTTCTGGGTCGGGAGGACCATCTATGCGTCCTGTGATAGGCGCAGCTACATTTGGAGCCGTACAACAACAACTTGAGCGGTCATTACCTCCCCCACCACCACCACCAGCTTTATTAGCATCGTTTGACCATAGTGTTTTAAGTGCCAGGATGATATTCCCTACTGGTGCCCCACCTCAACCCCCACAGTCTATGATGGTACCTGCCTCTGTGAGTAGAAATTTGACTAGTCCAATATACTTAATACTGAAGTAATATTGCATCAACACCTTATCTCATAGCATTCATAGTAAATATTCACTTTAAAAAATTATTACCTTTTCTCGCAATTTACTTTATAATCACATTTGTTTTATATTTTCATCCCTGCTAAATATGGAGTTATAAAAAATAAATGGCACTACAACCATTTTAGATTTGGGCCTCAGATTTCTGTATTTGTTTCTTGATCAGTTGTTAATCTATTAGGCAATTAGGTGATCAGCCTTCTGTGCCTGACGCACACCATCAACGTTTTGGGTCTAAGGTAAGCCGGTTTCCTCACAATGTTTTCCTTAACCGTTCAAGCGAATGTTAAAATGCGCACATAGAAAGAAAGTTAATTGGTGCACAGTCGAGGATCGAACCTACGACCTCAGCGATGGGAGTCGCACGCTGATGCCACTAGGCCAACACTGCTCACATTTGGAGTTATATTATTATATATTTTATTTAAATTTATGTATATATAAGATAAGAAACAATCTTATGGGTTCCATCAAAGCATAATTTATACCATATTGTGAGGCTATAATAAAGTTATGTATTCAAATGGATTTTAGGTTCAAAGACTTCGTCCGCCAAGTGGGCCAGGAGACTATACTGCGCCTATACCTTTCCTAAGACCTGGACTTCCAGGACCACAACTGATTCCTCCCCCTCCTGCACCACCAAAGCCACAACCAGTTATTTTATCAGCTGCACCCAAGTTATATAAACAGCCCAAAGATGATGATGATAAAAAAGAAAGCAAGAAAAAGGTATGTGGTTAAGAAATGTACACAACTACACAAAATTATGACGAGGTAATAAGTTAACAATCTTTGGGTATTATAATACTATTATTTATTTTGAATTAAGTCAAAATCTTCATAGAAAATGATTGATAAAGTCATATATGTCATCCCTGACTTGCCCACATCTAGTTTGAGGTTATTACTTTGTGAAAATGGTTTCGATTTTAATCATGTTCTTGGTTTTATTTCCTCCTTATCTAAACTTATGAGAATATACAGCTGAAGGTTTTTTTTTGTTAAAAACAACAGCAGGGTTTCCCGAGTTCAAACCAAAAATTATTTTTGTGTAGTTATTAAAAACCAGTAACTATTTTCCTCAACATAGGTAAAACAGTGTGAGGCAGCTAGAGAGAACTTTCTTCTGTATTGAAACATAGCATTACAGCCTACACTTAAGACTAAAAAAAATTTCAGAAGCGGTCTCGTCCAATAACTCCACCTCCAGAAATTGAAAAGCCTTTAACTCCCCCTCCAGCTCCACAGCCGTTGCCTGTACCTGTTTCGGTGTCTGAGACTTTGGTGCCTAAGGCAAAGAAAGAGAAAAAACATAGAAAGGTAAGGACAATTTTAGATTATATGTAGTCCTGGAGATAAATGGGCATCATGTCTTAATATGTAAACAAAATGTTGTTAAAAATTGCTATAATAATAAGGTTCTAACATTTACTGTCATTGATATAGATACAATGTAACCTAAATTTGGTTTTTCAACTGAGATGATTATATTGCAAGTCTATATAATTGTATGTTCTATCTAATATTTGAATTGCATCTAAATATATAATATTAATCATCATGACAATCATTGTATTCTGCAAAAAAAATGATTTTAATTAAAATGTTTTAAATACTAAATGTATGTGAAAATATAATGTATTAAAAGAAAAAAAATTTTTTCCAGGTGGTAAGGACAGCAGGTGGTCAGGTGTGGGAGGACGTGACGTTATTGGACTGGCCTGATGATGACTTTCGCATGTTCTGTGGGGATCTTGGAAATGATGTCACAGACGAGTTACTGGTATAAAGTATAAAATGTTGAAAACGTAGTGGATAAATCTCGGCTCTGAGTGTTGGGACGCATGGGTGGTAGACGTTTTTTTAGATTATTGAACCTAAATCTAAATTTAAATTATGATCGAAAATTATCTTATTATTATTATAGTGGTGTATGGAAACTACTTAGGTAATAGATACTGTTCTCGGATTCACGATCTCTGAAAAGCCTTCGAAACGTTGAATTATGTAATTAAATGAGAAGTTCGAAGTTATGGGTTTATAAATTTGAGATAAAATCAAAGTTAAAAATCTTAATTTAAGCAAAATCATTCAGAATATTAATGTTGAAAATTCCAGGCTAGAACATTTGGAAAGTACAGTTCGTTTCAACGAGCTAAAGTCATCAGAGACAAGAGAACTAACAAAAGCAAGGGTTTTGGCTTTGTCAGTTTCAAGGATCCCGGAGATTTCATTAAGGCTATGAAGGAAATGGATGGTGAGTATGTTATATAAAATACTCCGTGGTTTTGTGGTACGGACATGGTGTATAATGCGACTGTCCTTGGTTCAATTAGTAGCAAAAAAATGTTTTTCGCTTTGGGTGCTTATGTTCGAATTATTGTTCCACACTGTGTTAAAATTAATAATGTTTTTACTAAATAACTTCTATTTTATATCTCTTATCTGTCTATTTTCTTTTTATTTATTTTATATTTCTTAACAGGTCGATATGTAGGTAGTAGACCCATTAAATTGCGCAAGAGTACGTGGAAGAATCGCGCCCTTGACGTCGTCAGGAAGAAGGAGAAGGAGAAGGCGGCTCTACTCTCTCTACTCATGTCGGCGAATAAAAGTTGACATAATTGACATTAAATGATAGAAATAAACAATTTTGTGCTTAATTTTTGCTCTATTTTGGAATAAGTAATCATTGTTTCGACAGCCACTATTAATTCTAACTTCTAAGAATGAGAACTCCCTTTTAAAAGAGAATAGTAAGAGTATATATTGTAAGAAATTTTTTTTTAACCGGATTAAAGCTATTTGTATTATTATAAACTTATAATGAATTTAAATTTTTCCGACGTTTCGCGTGCTTTACAGCGTGCGTGTTCACGGTGACTGAAGACAAAAGGTGTTGAATGTCAAAAGTATCACAGCTGTAGAGACGCATCAGTTTCAAAAATGGTATTTTTGATTTTTTTATAGAACGGGGCAAACGGGCAGAAGGCTCACCTGATGTTAAGTGATACCGCCGCCCATGGACACTCAATGTTGTTGCGTTGCCGGCCTTTTAAGAATTGGTACGCTCTTTTCTTGAAGAACCCTAAGTCGAATTGGTCCTTGTTTATCCTACGGCACTAACTAAGGAGGTTTTAAGTATGGTCCGGCAGCCATATTAGCATCATTTTCAAGTAATAGTAGTGCGTACCTGTGACTGGACCAGTTTAGTCATATATTTATTTAGTATGTTCGATCCTAATTTATGGCGTAATCGGTACTGTTCCGTGACCTTGATGAGTGTCTCGTGACCTTTACTACTATTTGAATTATTTGTGTTATGAAACTACATAAATAAAAACAAAAAGATTCTATATAACATTTATTTTGATTTCTTTGGCAACCCATAAAAAATTAGACAATATTGTACTCTTATTGAAATTATCTACGAATGTTTTACAGGCTTTTTAATAAACATACTTTATTTGCTAAGTCAGTAGCTTTTTGAGGCTTATATCGTATTATAGGTTTAGCCTTAATTCTTACCTTAAACTTAACTAAACCTTAAACTAGTGGAGACTGCTGCCTCGACCATCATAATTTTGGATTTTTATTGAAATAAAATGTCACATCCATATTTTTTCCTTAATGTATAAATTGGGAATGCCAGATTCAGGTCGCATGTCATTTAATAATTCGGATCACTCATTCTGGTGATAATTGTTAAATAGACTGTGTGAAAGGTTTAAAATATTATTATTATTATTTACTTCTAAGTGTTGTTTTGCAAATAACAGGCGGTAACTTGAATCTAAAATTAAAACTAAAGTCCCTTAGGTGACAAGTTAAAGCCAAATTAACTTAAGAAAACCCTTAAAATTACTTTTGTCCTTTGAATTACTGTAGTCAGAAAATAGAATAGTTAAAATAAACTTAAATAAAAAGCTCAAGCAACGCTATGTGGGTGTTTTTGGAACTAAACAAGCAGCAAAGTATTCCAATATTATACGCGAAGATAATTATATCACATCTAATTTTGAAACGATGGTACTGTTAGACATTGACAATTACGAATAAATTTCAAAATTGCTATTGTACTGTTATCAAGAATTAAACACATTAATAATTACTACTGACTGAAATTTCGTAAATATTTAATTTTAAATCTCATTGAAGCGATGCTAAATATAAGTCTTTTTTTTAATAGAAGTTTCCCAGCTTATTCCACCCTATTTCCTAAAATGATCTATGTAAATAGATTTGTCTTATTCTTGTTCATAATCGTTCCAAGAAGTATTGGTAGGTATGTTTTTAATCCGTCTGGAACGAAGTCTTACTATTGGCCTAGGTCGTGTTCTTGGGGGTTGAATGGTTGTAGCCGCAGCCGCATATTGTTTGTCGAGACAACAGCGATCGTCGCCGTCCGATAAGCCTGTCGTAGCTGGACAGAATGGAGCCGTAAAGTCTTCTACGCAATATGCGCCTGAGGCTCTGTGAAATTAGGAAAAATCGGTACAATATATCATTATAGGTACCTAAAATTATTTAATAGGTCTTGAAACAAAACCTTTATTTTAGGGCGTGGTGCGAATATTTTAATTCATTTGTTTCTGTGATATTTATGATGAGATGATTTAGGATGAGACTATGCCTACCAATGTTTACCAAATTACTAATAGTTTTTCCAAGTTAGAAAAGTCATTTTCATGTCTGCTGTAACTCACATTGGACCACTGTAAATATGTGATGTTGACACTTAACTAAATAAAATCCTGCGAGTCTGCTTATTATTAGCGATCTCTTCACGTAAATCAAATGTTAAAAAAAACAATATAGAAATAACAGTAAAAGAAATATAACTTTGGTAATAACTTACTGATAAGGCTAAGTGAGGCACCCGACTTTTTCTTGTGTTACAATTAAAATTGTGAAAAAAAAACCGATATAAAATGGCTCAATGCGATGTGTGTGTAATTGTAAAACAGAATAGAATCTATATAATAAATAAGTAATGAATAGAATGTACAGATACCGGCAAACATCTTGAACAAATGTCTTTGCCTGCGCAGAAGCGGTATGTAGGTATCAGTGGGGGGACTGGTTTGTGTCCCGTGCTATGTACAATGCGAAACTTTCCCCTAACTCCTTTGTTTAATGTTCAAGAAGTTTGCCGGTATCTGTACAATTAATTATTGTACTCACGTCATAGGCGCCGGTTGTCCCAAAGGCACGGGCAAGGCGGATGCTCTAGCTGGCGGAACTCTCACTGAGCAGCGCCGGCCGCAAGGGACAGCGGCACGAGGCCTGAACAGACTCTCTGCCTGATAGCATATCGACCATACGTGGCTGCAGAGGGCTACGTCTAAAAATATTACATTTTTTAAACTGTAATCTTCAGGAACAGGATCTATTTAACAGATACTGTTTAAGAAACCAAATAAAAGCCGCAACTGAACGGTGTTTAACGGGATACAAAGATAAAGTTGCCTTTGCTTTTATTTCACGAAAGAAAAATATTGGTAACACTTATACTCACTAGGTGTATCCTCACAATAGGGTTGACTTCTTCCTCCATTTAGACAGAAATCTGCATGACCAAGTCGTGCTGCTTCTCCATACCGGCCTGCATTTGTGTGAAGAACGTGGACAGCCCGAGCATCTCCAGGGTCTAGACGTAATGCGGGAGCTGATCTGATCAAAGGTCTGGCTGGGTCCAACCCTGGAAAGTTTATATATTTGAATTTTAAAAAAATCAATTAAAGATGCCAAGAAGGTTTGAATTGATATAACTTAACTAAAAGTTATTTTTGACGGGACTAAAATTTAAGATTTTTTTATTAAATCAGTACAAATTATAATAATTTTAAAAGATGGAGGGCAACGGGCTTATTATCGCTTCGAATGCAATATTCCGGCAGCCTCATAAGGAAAATACAATTAATTAATGTTATATTTAATTAAGTAATAAATATTTATCATTGATAGTGCTTTATACCGTTTACTTTATTTTTAAATATAACTCTAGTAAGAGTTATAAATAAATTGTATTTGAATTAGTTTCAGTATTGCTATGGAAATTATTATGGGTAATCTAAATTTGTAGAATTCTCGTTTAGCTTTAGTTTAGAGATTTGTACAACACAATCGACGCCAACGACTTATTAAACTATGAGTTTAAAACTTTAGTTATCCGTTTAAAAATAAATCAATTGCGCTACAACCTTTTTAGGTCTGGGCCTCAGATTTCTGTATCTGTTTCATGATTATTTGTTAATCTAATTGGCAAGTAGGTGATCAGCCTTCTGTGGCCGGAAAAGCAAGCCGGTTTCATCTCATGCTCATCATAGTTATACGTTTACCTATGTTATGTTATTACAGTTCGATATGCGAGCTGAGATATACATATTATATGGTTTGTATCCAGTTGTAAATACATGCCTTGTGTTAGTGCAAAAAACAATAACAAGAAGAAATGTAAGACACTGGAGAGAGTATGCTTCGAACCGGTCTATTTCGATAAATAACGTATTGGAGAAAGTTTGATTTATACGAGCCCCGATGCAAAATAGTTATAGTAGGGACCATATTATGCACTTTTCGCATAGCGTCATATTTTTATTATATTTTCTTTTATTATTATAGATAAGCCCCGTGACTTCGTCCGCGGTACATTGGTATTATAACTTCAAATCCAAAGAAAAAACGTACACTTATTAAATCCAAACTTTCGAAAGTTTTATTTGAATTTAACATATCGTCTTCTTTATTACATAAATATTAGAAAACGTTAAAAATTTTGATTGAAAAACATCGATTCTTTTCATCTTCAATTATACCAAATAGATGAGAGTATTAGCACAGGAAAGTACGTAGTTAAAGTGTAATCTAATCTGTGCTTACATCGACAATTGTTTACGTCACTACTAATATATAAGATACATAAGATTTCGTTTAAATGGATTTTGTAATAGATTCGTAGCCTCGATTGGTAATATTGTTTGGTAAATTCTTAGTTCAACTTATACGTAGTTACGAAACTTTATGTTTATGACATAGATTTAAATTCATGATAGTCACATACCAATAATTCGATTCATTCTGAAGTTCAAGTAATTGGACATAATTCCACACAAGTGAGCTCCTAATGAGTGTCCGACACAAGTCAGTCGGTCAGGTCGGAGGCCAGCTCGACGCAAAGTCGCAAGCGCCTCTGCGACGCACCGTGCGACTGGCCGCAAGTTGTGAACAGCCGCGACATAGCACGGAGGCTGACATAGCTGTCCCCAGTCTAGCATGAAAACGTTGTAACCGCCACGACGGAGATAAGCTAAAACATGAGAAACACATATATAAAAGGACTTATAGTTAAATTAGGTTATATTTCTAGTCGTTAATGGCATGAATTATGGTTTTAGATTCCCAGGGAAACAAATATGAAAAAATGTGTTGGGACGGTAAAGAATGCAATGTGCCCTATACCTAATTGGGGTTTGAAGATCTCTTAAAGATCCCAATTCATCTAGAGCATAAATGAATTCTTAAAATATTTATTATTAAAAATACCTGTCTTCGTACAATCTGACCCGCATGTAACGAGTATAAGTAGAAAGCGATGTTAAGAGTTCGTTGATGTTAATTGTCACGTTTGCAATGTAAAATCGCAATACTTTCTCTGATCGAAGTACGATAAGCACTAAATACATAAGGAATTTAATAAAATCTCTTTGTTATTTTTTTTTCTTTTGAATGTATAATGAAACATAGTATAGTAAGAAGATCACGTACACGTAATAGTTTACTTATAAGATCATGATTAATTATGTTTGTGTTACAGCTATTAATTGTTTCTTTATTTGAAAATATATTATAGTTAGAATATAAATTTTGTTACATAATTTATTGTTTGCTCTGCCGTCACAGCACAATAACAAACACGTAGATAGAACATAAGCCTATATAGGTTGCTATAGGCCAAGATAATTCTTAATGCCTTGGGTCAAGTTCTAGTTAGGCAGGCGTGACTGAAAATCCTCCCGTTGATTCTTGCCTAGTGCGTTTTTGTTTTGTGCCTTTTTTTTATTATACCAAGGTAACAAGGCACTAAATGCAACTGGGGTGTGGAACTCGACTCACCCCAAGCACAACCATCGGGTGTTACCACCACGGCCGCATCAAAAGATTTTGTTTAGGTTATGGTTTTTTTTATTTTATTATTATATATAGAACGGGTTCACCAGATGTTAAGTGATATCCTTGGCCACCCATGGTCACTATTAATACCAGAGGGCTAGACTTCGAATAGTCCAAATCAGTCTGCTATCATTTTATCTATGTGTATCATTATGAGAATAATTACCATCTCGAAGAACAATTATCGGCAGTGTATCGTCTCCACCAGCGTAACCGTGAATAAGTAAAATTGTTTCGTGGGAGGGCTCCCAGCTACTCTGACGAAGCCAGTCTTCACTAAAGAGGTCCACCTGTTCCACAAATGTAAATCGCATTACAATAACGAGCTCTACATTAATATCTCCCAAAACTGTTGATTTATTGTAAAACAATTTAAGTTTTAGGTAATTGACAACTTATGTTATAAATGTAGTAAATAATAATATAAATAGTAATCTGGTTATCTACACGAAACACCAAAAGCCACCAATAGGTAATTTGACAGGATAAAAATAAAGTGTTAATGAGAGTAATTTGTATAAAACATCACTTTAAACGTTTTGGGTAAAATAACTGATAAATAATTATTAATTGATCAATAAAAATTATACATCAGTCACGAGACACAAAATGATCACAAATTATTCGAATCGACGATGATTTAGCATGCTTGTAAATAATATGTCTTCGCCCGTGTAATCCTAATACTGTCTTGGAGTTTAGTTTCGTCGGAGACTGTTATTGATCGAAATCTAATACCTAGGTAACACTGAAAATGACTGGCAAGTTCTAAACATTTTCAGTGTTACCCACGTATATGTGTAATTAAAGAATGATAAATCGGATTTTTGAAATTTGGAATGTTTCATAAAGCTTAGATTACAGATTCTATGGTCACTATGAAATAATCTGATTTAGTTTTTAAAAACCCCACAAATAGCCTCGGGTAAAGTAAACCATTGAATTTTTTAAACTTAAAATGTGTTAGGTACCGTTAACTTTGTACACTTTTACAACTGTACATAAAATATTGGTGTCCCTAAAGCAATAACTTAATGAGCTTCGCGCACCAATACAGCGATTTTACGATTGCGAGATAAAAAATCTTTTCTTACTGGTATTTCCAAAAACAAGTACAGTTAAAAACAAGTTACCCTGTAAGCTTGCTGATTATTGATTAAATACAGTATTGATTAAATATATTAATATACCAGACAATATACATTACTAATACCTTGTGCTCAATATATTATATTATTGTCGGTACTAACATAGATTGCGGTTAAATCGCCGTGACCTATGGATTTAATTTCTATAAAAATGGCTTATTATATTTATTTCATTTATACAGTAATTACAATAAGTAAGTCCGCTAAAATTGTTCAACTTGCTCATCAATGGCTTAGCAATTATAGCATAGATATATATACCGGAGGTTTGGGTGCGGCTCCGAATTCTACATCAGTAAACTACCAACTTGCCTTGATATTTCAGCGAATTAGAAATGTGTCAACCCGAAGGGTAGAAAATTATTTGTTTAGAAAACATTTTATTTGGTTATCGTATCTATATTTTATGGTGACCTCACTTAAATGTTGTCTTTAACTTAAATTTTATTCCGTTCATACATAAAAGTTCGCGTTTTAGCTCTGCACATTCTTGTCTAACAAACGGTAAAACTACCCTTTTTGAAGTGAAAATTTTCTAATGCTAATTAGAAGAAAGTTTGCGGTCTATTGTAGGTTTGACAATTAGTATTCTTGAGAGGCTTTCTAACGGGTGACCTGTGTTTTTGTCCTGTCGGCCATGACATCGTTCTACATCAAACCGTAAACCCTTAGATTTGATTTAAAATCGGTATTCGGGGTTTTTCGTAAATCTCCGATGAGACATTAGTTATATATTTAGTTTCGTGTTTACTTCCTTAAGTAACTAAATAAACATCGGTATTTCAAATGAAATATATACTAAATATTGTTGTATAAAATTACTAATATAAAATATGACATACTTGCAATTGGGTTGAACAGAATTTGAATTTTAATTAAGTATTACCTTACCATAAAACAATGGCTTTATACTGGTAGTGTTGGATGTAAATATGTTTCGTGAGAAAAAAATACAACAGCAATACAATCATGTACTAACGTAAAAGTTTTAACTATTTTAAACTACTTATAATATTTGCAAATGTAGCCATTGCCATTTAGGTTTGAAAATATTTTTATTTGTTTTTGTATGATAAAAGTAATGTGAAATAATAATTAATGCAATACATTTGATTTACCTATTTGCGTATTTATGTTTAAAGAACTTTATTTCTCATTACAAAATTATATTTTATTTACATGAGAAATTTAATATTATGAGCGAGATACACGTCCCAATTTTAGTTCACTACATTCACTTTGACATGCATTTTTAATGCCCCCTTGAATCTGTCAAACACACCAATATTGCGAATTTTAGATGGCAACCGATTAAACATTTGCACACCCTCATATTTACGTGGATTCATTAAGTACTAAAAAAATGGGAGCTACACGATGGGAGAAACATGTAAATATTCTAGGAGCTTTTTATTTAAAGCTAACATTGTAAACTACAGTCTACAGACAGACATCTAACTATATTTATTTATATAGTTTATATAACATAAATAGTAATAAAATTAAATTAAAAAAAACTAAAAACCGGCTTAATAAAATAATATCAAGCCGCGACATAACTCAACGCTAGTAATCCTAAAATCTGTTAAAACTGAAAAATACAAAATCTAAAATACGAAACATCATTAAACACCGATAAAACTCATATTCATACAAACTAAATTTAATCATAAAAAGCGTATAAATAAATAAAAAACATGAAAGTGTTTGGGATACAGTCTGTATACCGCATATGAAACCGATTTTAAGTATTTACACAATACTTACAGTTTTCTTAGACGGTTCAGCTTCTGTGTACAAATTTATAGTAACATTTGGGTCGGGGCATGGCTCTCTTTCCCTCTTCCATACGCAATCTTCCAATGTAGAGTTACCGAAACTATCACTATTCAAAAATAGAGCCTCTTTTATCGGCTTCCGTTGACATAATACGCCTGTAAAATAATATAAATGTAAATGTTAAACATAGCATTTAAAACCTTATTAAAATGATGAGTATGTTATTTATTTTATTATAGAGACGATTATTATATTTTATTCATACGAAAAATCCGTTAAAACAATTTTATTTTTATGAATTCAAATTAATAGGCCGATTTCAAACGTAACCCGCATCGCACAGTTTTACAAAAGACAGGAACATAATTTTAAATAAATTAATTTACCTGAAAAAAACACGAGAGCGGCAGCAACTTTTGTTCGAAACAGCGGCATCCTTGCGCCCGCGCTCGCTACGGCACACTGCGTTGCGCAGGAGGACTTGGCGGGGGCTATTGGCACTGTCTCTTGTGTGCAATACTGTCACTGAAATATTGGAAAGTACATAGTTATACTTACATATATACGGCGGCACACATATAAATACATTTAATAAGCCCCAAATCCTTTAACAGTATATGGGGACATGTATCCGGCTGTATCTAACAACAAATAGCAATAAATAAATTATTAGAAGATTTTTCTTTTTACTTAAGAATTATGATTTTGATCATGCTTATAACAAAAATTTATTTCTATGAATAGTTTAAAACACATCGCACTCACTCCTTCTTTAGCAGTTTTATTAAATTGTTAAGGGCTTGCGTACCCAATAGACTTGAGCGACGACTTCTCAAGTCTTGCGTTCGAACCTTAACTTAACTTAAATTTGCACCAATGGATTTTTCTTCATATATGCATAATTAAAACTTTCCCGTGCGGTGAACGAAAACATCTTGAGGGGTCCTGCACGGGTTAGACTCAAAATCTACGACGTGTGTAAGGCTAACAATCTACTTACTTATATGGAAAAAATAAAAATACGAATACGGAAAACGATCCAAAACGACTTTATAAAATGTATCACCTTAAGTATAACACATGTAAAGATGCGTGTGAACATTTTAAAATTGATACTTTAGACTCTCAACGAAAACAATACGATTTATTGCTACTACAATAGATTCTAGAAAAATTGCCCTTCCTAATTTCTGCCTACCTGATTTGTAATCGTGCTTTGTTTCGGTCCTCAAATCATTCATCAACACTAACCATGCAAAAAACTCAGTTTTGTATCGCGCAGCCCGGGCATACAGTTTGTTTAAGCTATCGCGGAATATTGTTACAAGGAGTATTAAGAATATCCATAGCACAAAATCACCTGCATCATGAGCATACTCCACATACACACCATCACGTACTTACCCTCACTTTTACACCATCCCAAAACACAGCCAAGTTTGGTATCTTTTTTTTTTTTTTTTTTTTATTAAATAGGGGGCAAACGGGCAGGAGGCTCACCTGATGTTAAGTGATACCGCCGCCCATGGACACTCTCAATGCCAGAGGGCTCGCGAGTGCGTTGCCGGCCTTTTTTTATCTCTTAGTTAAATGTATAAAATATTTTTACTGTTTGTGTAATTTTGTAAATTTTCGAACCTTTTTGTAGGTAAATATTATGGCTACATTTTTAGTGTAATTGTTTGTTAATATATATAATTTTTTTATTACAAAATAAATAAATTAATAAAAATACTGCCAATACTGTACTGTGTATTTTAAATATATTGTATTAATTGTAAATTCTTGGTAAGTTATGGATTCATTTTTTACGCTTACTGGAACTAATATTGTGCAATAAGACTTTTTCAATATTAAACCATAAAATTAAATGATATTATATTAGATAAATTAAGTACGTTATGGAATTTATCAACATTCCAAAGTTTGAATTGGCCAGGTAATTTTAGGGTCCTCCGTTATATTTCTAATCTAGCAATGCGTTCATAAGTTCACGTTGACGAACTGTATTTTTAAAAAATATAGTATAGCAATACTAGATTACATTATTTTATCCAAAAACAAAATGTATATATATTTTGAAAGACTAAAAACCTACTTACTTAGCTTAGCCTTACCTATTACAATTCTAGATACACAGATAAGGCCTTTTTGCGAACAACATATTAAAACATTTACTGTCTTTCCGAATACACTAAACGAATGTAATTTAATTACTTACTAATAGAGTATAAGAAAAATGATATGTCGCTTCTAGCGTTTAGGTATAAGCAGATCGATACGTATGCGTGCGCGCAGGCAAGATGAAACGCCGGTAGTAGAGCGAGACATAAAACCACAAAAGCCTTCTCCATCTGCTCAGGTATAGTTTCATCGAGTCAGTCACAGACACGCGCCCCGCGCGCGCCCGCGTATTCTTGCCACACAACTATCAAACATAACCTTATCGTGATATCATTGTAACTTTAACGTGCAAACTTTAATTAAAATATTTACAAATAATAGTAACATCTAATTAGATCAAGTAGAAACTTAATATTAAAACTTGTGTAGTGTGTGTCACGAGTCTATGTGCGAATGCCACGGTCCAAAGCCTACGCAGCCGGCCGCGTTCCCCTCTATTCATTCAAGGCCCATTCGTTGAACTTATGTTGCTTCAATTGTACGAACGCAATCTTGATTTGGAAATGTACTTAATGTGCACGAAGCATTTACGATTTGCTGATAGCTAAAGCGAATCGTCACCTACAATGTCAATAAGCCAGGACGTGGACCAGTTTAACAAACATAAACAACAACTAGGTAAACAGGGCTCGGAACCGGTCAACTTTCCACCGCGCTATCATCCGCCACCACCTGCCGCTGCGGGATCTAAGCAAGTCACTATCGACTCATCCACTAAAGACTTAAAACCTCCATATTTCACAAAAACAATTGATCCCAACAAGTTGCAGTATCCCTTTGGCTACCCCGGACCAATTCCTGGGCCCTATCCAGGTGGTCCTTATCCGCAATTAAAATATCCTTCAGGATATCCCTTAGGCTATCCAATACCCCCTGTAGCATTACGTATGCAGAGACCTTCTGGAGAAATTATTACTAAAGCCATCGTGCACGAACCCGTAGAATCTACAGCCAGAGCTAGAAGCGCAGACGACACCCAGCGCTTACAACGAAACTTAGAGGAGGAACAAATTCATAGAAGATCGGCTGACATGCTGAAATTTACAAAACGAGTTGAACCTGAGGGGCCAAGACAATCTACAGACCAAAGAAGACAAATACAATCACTTTTAGATGAAATAAAAACATTAAAGGAAGCCAATCGCAGATTGAGCGAAGATAATCAAGAATTGCGAGACTTATGTTGTTTTTTAGATGACGATCGTCAAAAAGGACGTAAATTGGCAAGGGAGTGGCAACGCTTTGGCAGATATACAGCGTCAGTAATGAGACAGGAAGTATCAGCATATCAAAGCAAGCTCCGCGAGTTAGATGATAA
Source organism: Pieris brassicae (assembly GCF_905147105.1). NCBI lineage: Eukaryota > Metazoa > Arthropoda > Insecta > Lepidoptera > Pieridae > Pieris > Pieris brassicae. The sequence goes on along the minus strand of NC_059666.1, from coordinate 17,625,787 downwards.
ACAACAAGAATTAATCCACGATAATTTAGAATTAAAAGAATTGTGTCTTTATCTGGATGAAGAAAGAGAAAGAGGAGCGTGCGTTAATTGTGGAAGAACTACTGGAAGGGAAAGAGATGATGGCGATGGAAGTAGCAGTGGTACAAACGCGGAAGAAATCACACGACCCCCTGCTCCTATAACTACTATTAGTCACCCACAGCTAGCTGAAAGAACTGTGCAATATGTTCGTGACTTGGAACAAAAAGTTCGGAGACTAGAGGCTGAAAAAGGTGTGGGTACAGGCCTTGGTGAGAGGCCAGAAGCCGTCGTCCGAGCATTACAAGTTTTAGAAGTGAGGGAGCGGGTTGAAAGGGAAAAAAGAAGACCAGCTCCAGATCTCGGTACAGGTGAACAAGCCTTAGTGAGGGAAATGTGTAATGTAGTTTGGGGTAAACTTGAAGAAACACCTCCACAGGCCCCTCCACGTTGATGATGAGTGTTATGGGATTTTGTGGAACTTTTTCAAATCTGGTAAAAGCGAAGAGGTAATGAAGGGAAATGAGTTAAACGTGTTTAGTATTTGATTGGAATTCGCTTCGATTGAGGTCGTTGAGACTGTTGTCGGCTCATATGACCTAAAAATGCTTTGTAAGTACAAAGTTGACCTTGTTTATGAGAATCAGTATATGACACGACTCTGGTAATAATATATTTAACAAAATTTATTTAGCTGCGATAGCATCTTGCCAGATTGTATTGTTTCGTTCCGAATATTAAAGTACAAAACTAGGTTAATTGTCTATAATATAGTACGACTTAGAAGTTTTCATATAATTGATCTGTACAACTATTTTAAATAAGACTATTCCATACCTATATAGATATGTACTTAGAAGTCGCTATACTATTCCTTGAAAATGTATTACGCACCAATACCTGAGGCTATCGGTAAAATAAGCATGAAAAATTACTATTTTTTAGTTAGTACTCTAACACGCAGATATAGTGTACCTTACCTAGTGAACCTACCTGTTCTTTTGTTCTAAGGCGTAGTAGTATAATATAAATTATATTTCGATTTGTGTTATTAATTTATTACTATAAATTATTGTGTAATTTAATGAAAGATTTTTGTGTTTATTTCGTTTTATTATTAGCTAAGCAACTTCCCTTCATTTCGTTATAATGATAAGATATTATTTTCAATGTCCAAATCTCTTTAATAGCAGCCTACACCTATGTATCTAAACCATTATTTATTAGAATTCGCATTGCGCTTTCTGTTTGAAATATTTGAGTAAAACCTGCACGCTCTATTTTAGAAATTGCCAATGATAATGTAGGTTAATGTCAAAATGAAAATTAAAGTGATTTATTAATAATAAACTAGTTTCTACTTCAGTGTAATTTATAAAACAGTTATGGCCGAAGAGAAAGGTGAAGGGCCGGAGGATGTTGATACCATTGGTGTATGTTTCTTCATTTAATTACGAACATACATACCTTTTAGGGATATAATAACAACTTTATACTATTTACAATTGTAGCCTTGACGTGTATTTTACTAGTAGATATGTGACGAAACTTCGAAACACTAATTTTACTTAATAGGACCACTACATGCTCTCGAAATATCGCTAAGAAGAAAAAAGTTCAACGCGCGTAACGCCGTTGCAGGACCAGTTGTTTTCATTTTAATAATTAAATTAAATTTACATATATTTGATGGACATTCGTGTAACAAAATAATTTGTAGTATTTTGTTGTCGTCATTTGTGTTCTAGTTTTCCGTTATATACATGTAAAGGAATACCCATTTTAATACTTAATATTCGTAAAAGGCTATTTAATTTGTTGCATCTTACAATATTCGTTAATTTTTCCTTTGATCTATTTTCCTTTAATACAGTTTGATAAGTATTTTTTTAGTAAATTAAGTAAGTACTTATTTTGTCCTTGTTTGCACGCCATTCGTCTTGCCACTCGCCAGCGAAGGACTTTGTTTTATAATACGCAGTGATTACCATTACTATTAATATACTAATGGTAATCACTACATATATAGTACATTCAATATATAGTAAATGTATCTTCTTCTGTGAATAACAAATGATAAAATGACGCCTGTTGTAATTGTAAAGCAAAGTATGCAATGGCAGTTTTGTTTAGGTTTATGTAGGGGGCCGAAACATTGACGGAGAGCGGCATGGTGAAGGCTGGGCTGTTCTACCAAACGGAGACTTCTATCAAGGATGTTATTGTAGAGGGATGAGAAGTGGAAAGGGTCTCTATGTATTCAAAAATGGAGCGCGATATGAAGGTATAATAACGATGTTGGTGCACACAACGTGCATGGTACACGAGTTATGTATAGCAATTACATTTTTCCTTACGTACGTGACGTGTGTAATATTCATATCGCAAATTGTATTTTATTTTCTCGTTCATTAAATTTCATTATTGAATACCTTTGAAGGCGTGTAGGTGAACAGCCTTCTGTGTCTATCGCCACTTAATTATCGTTTGCCGCGAATCGGACGCAGAACCTCTACCCACGGAGGAGATTATTATTGATTAAGTTACTTCGATTATGTTCTTAATGATTATTCATGCTTAGGTTTGCAAGAAACTAAGGAGTGAGCTTGTTCATTTTTCTTTCTAAGCACTTATTTATAAAACCAGTCAGCCTAATTGCATTGTTTTAATGTTTTTAAAGTCTGTCTGATTTTATCATACCATAAACATATTTATATAACATTTGATACACACGAAAGATTATTTTAGTTAAAATAGAGCCTAAATGACTATTTTGTTTTTACTAATAAGATACAATTTATAGGAGAATGGCGAAAAGCAATGAAGTATGGTGTTGGTACAATGACTTATCCAGATGGATCTCGGTATGAAGGAGACTGGAGGCATGACCTAAAACAAGGTTTTGGAGCTTACTACTACCCTAATGGTGATATTTACGAAGGAGCGTGGTTCAAGGGAAAACGACATGGCCTAGGAACATACCTCTTTGCAGAATATCAGGTCTATAAATAAACAGCGGTAAAGCTTTTGTTTTTACTGTACTACTTTTGTAACTAAATGTTAAAAAAACATACTACAAATAATAGTAGCATTTGATCTTGATTGTAGTAGTTCTCTTATTATAAAAAAAACGTTCACAAATTTGTTTTAGATCAAATTTATGGGAACCTGGGTTGAAGGTGTTATAGAAGGTCCAGGTCAAATTATATACCCTCGAGTGAGATATCACGGGTCATGGTTGAGAGGAAAGCCAAAAGGACCTGGATGTTTTGTGTTTGATACAAACTGTATGCAGCATGGTTTCTATTTGTTAATGAAAGATCCAGCATTAGAAGAATTCGGCGAGGGCGAAGAAGAAAAAGAAGACAAGGAAGTAAAAGAAGAAAGGCAAGAAGAGGGAGGGGAAGAAGAAGTTGAAATAGACGAAACTATGGGTATGTAAAAACGCCTTAATGTTCCTGTTCTCTTACTGTGAATTCTAAGAAAAATTAACAATTTATACTTTAGAAAAACTAAGAAGTTTCATAATTTAATAATACAAAATATAACGTTTAAGAAAAATGCGATTTTTGTAGTTTATAGTTGGTAGGTACATTTTAACACAATCATAATCTTTTAACGGCTCTAAGAATAAGAAATGATATACACCATTTTTTTAACCAGATAATAACTTGTATTCAGGTAAGATTTCCGTATGGCGAGCACGCAATGTGACAGCATATATGGCTGAATTTCTTCCACCTGAACCAGTGCCTCTACCAATACATGACTCCATACCTTCGCTCTCCGAAGAAAGTATTGTAACTGACATTATTCAGTTCGAGATACCTTCAGTAGTTGCTGAAGAAGAAGGTGTTGATGATAGTGATTCTTGGTTGATGCATAGACAAAAATTCCTTGAGGAAACTGAACAGAAAGGTTAATACTACAAGCTTTAGCACGAATTAATAGTATTTTTCTGTATTAGTATTTCTGCTATTAATAAAATGTACACATATAAAATAAGTTTTTTAGTTATTATAAAGCCCCCTTGACCATTGATATTGAAGTTTGTGGTTGCATTAATCCAATAGTAAACTTTACACAACCAACAAAATATTAGTCGATTATAATTTCTAAGGAACCAATTTTGTACTTTTCTTGTAATTATTTCTAAATTTAACCAGAAACATTTTAAAACTGTTTTATACTTTAGGGCACAAATAGAAAAAGTAAATGTTTTTATTTTTTATATTAAAAAACTTAAAAGTACAAATTTACTAATTGTATAATTATAGTTAATACTAATCGGTTGTGTTACCCGATAAATAAAATAATATATTTAAATTCAGGAGCTTAGAATAGTATAATAGTTTTGGTTCATAAATTTTGAGTTATTTATAAGTTCACTTAAAATTTTGAGATGACAAAGTCCGTCCTAAGAGTTGATATTGCTGTTACTTAGAATCCAAATTTCAAGGCATTTTGTACTATGTTTGTGGATTCTGTGGAGTGTTGTTATTAGAGTTTGCACTATTGTTTTCAAAAGTAGTTTTGTTTTTTAATAAATAAGCTGCTAAGTAATTGATAGGATCTGGTGGTCTTTCTTTGGCAAGAGCCGACAATCCTTGGAGCAATATTGGCACAACAGTTTGGTCCAGGTACTGACGGGTCGGCAGCGCGTTAAGATCAATTCGAGATTTTCGACTAGCATTCGTTTCGTTTTCTTTCTCCATTGATATGATGTTCTGAAAATAATAGTAGGAACATTTATGACTGAAAACATTTGCTTACAATACCCAAGATATTAGTAGTTGGGTGGGGTTATGTATTTAAATTATTATTGATTAGAAACACATTATATGTCACAAATATTTAACGAAATTGGTATTAAGTTTAACTAACCTTAACGGATTCTGGTATTTTCGAAGGTGGTTTGTCTTCTTTAGGAGCCTGTTGTGCGCGTATAGACGTTTCTGACATCGGTTAGCGACAATTTATTAGTCCTAAAATTTCTACCGAATGTCCTAATTTATATATATTAATCACTGTTTATTATGAGTTAATATAAAATAACAAAACTTTATATGCTCACAATTTTTTAAAATTGTACCCATCAGTATGACATTGTCAAGCTACAGACCAGTGTTGCCGGATAGTCATGGCGACGTACCCCTAGATTAATTTAATTTCACCCCAGAAATCCCCTAGGATGCCCTCACCAAGCGGATGGTTAAACTAATATACAACTAGTAAGGTTAACCACACAGATGCTATTCTTACGATGTGTTCGTACTTAAATTTAGTTCCAAAATCAGGAAAACTATATTTGGCGTGTTTTTAAAATGTATCCTAAAAAATCCCCCAAAAATTATTTCCCCCTATTATGCCCCTCAGTTGATAAACCCCTAAATCTAGGCAGAAATCCTCTGATCTGGCAACACTGCTACAGACGTAATAATTGATATCTGATGGCTACATTATTGTATGACATTTTGTCATAGGCTAAAAATTATTTTATCACCACAGACATAGAACAGCTGTTCACGACTATATATAGGTAAACATTGTTTAAATTTGTTGATTAGTAACATTGAAATCAATTTCTGCCAGGCCATAAAATTAAAGAATAATCTAATTTAACCCCCTCTTAAAATAAATTATATACATATTCTGCAGAAACATACTAAAACCAGATTATTGTACGTGTAATGGTAATAAAACTAAATATTTTAACTGACAGTTTTTTAGAAAATAATTAATAATTAATCTAATTCATATATTAATTCACTTTCTTAAATAGCACCCTCTTTTGTTCCTATTTAATACAAAACACATTTTCACAGACGTCACTAAGTACTTTTTACATATTAGGGATTTGACAATAAACTATTATTCATTGGCGATATGTAATTTTAAGTCGTTTGTTTAAATGTTTTCTATGTTCTATAAAAATATTATTACATTTCAGTGTCATTCGTTTAAAAAATATAGTTAAATAGCCACGAGAAAATTATGTTTTTATACCATTTTTTTGAAAAAGCAGGATAGATTGGAAAACATAAAAAACAACCCTTATTTTCCAAATTTTAATCATTAGAAAAAATTACTAGTCATGCACAATAACTTGGAAGCTAAGTCAGTAAATGTTAAGTGTGTATCTAATAGGGTACTTACATACTTAATAGAAAACATAGATATTTATACAACCACAAAGTTATTGTGAATGGCGACACGACAAATAAATTACAATTACTATTTTTACAACACACTGTTTATTTTGATAAATTGATATTCTTAATACTGAAATCTGTATGTGATAGCTTCTTCACTGTTTTTTACAATTGAAATTCATAATACAGGTTCTTTGTAGGCGGTTATCATTTGAAGAGCATTTTACAAACATTAAGTTATGTACATAAGGACAACTAATTTATATACCAATGCTATCTATCTTAACAATGATACATTACTTTAATCCAACACGGACAATTTGCTTTACAATTAGCACAAATAGTTTAGCACCTTTTATGAGTGCATCAAAACCTCATTCAAGACCCATAGATGGCACTCCATAAACGTGTCAATCATCGACCGTTATGATTAATTTGAATCTAAATTTGGATTCAAATAGTGTCAAGCATATATTTTTCGGTGTATTTTTTAGTTAGTTATAGTAAATATGCAAACAAATTCTGAAAGTAGCTGAAACATCTTTATCTGCAATACCTGCGTTGTTTCGTATACATATTTATTTTTAACACCCTCCTAGAGTAGAACTGATTTTTATTGTACTGAGATGTATTTGATATATTTAGGGGCAAAGGATCCTATGGGTACCGTAATAAATGACCGTCGTTGTAAAGCAACTAATCAAAATGCAATCAGGTATATATTGTTTATTTAGGTTCTAAGGTAGTGGGGTGGTGGTGGTGGTGGCGGCGCGGGTCTAAGTCGCGTGCCTCGCTCCAACTGTCGGCGCCAAGATGCCATGGCCTCGCTGAGCGTCCAAAGCTCCGAGAGCAATGAGAGATCCAACTGACGAAGGCTAGCCTGGAAAGAAGATAATATAAATTTAATATTATGCTTACAAAACAAAACAAAATCCTCCGTAGATAATTTCAACAAGTTTTGTTTTAAATTTATATAATATATTATATGGAAAGCGTGATCTACCGTCTATCCGTTGGAAAACTGTATAAACTAACAAATACAAAAATAATTGATATTATACCAAATCGTTTTTTTTATTGAATGGGACTTAATATTAATAATTGTAATATTCTTCTGTGTTTGTGCACTTGATCGGTTTTCGATTAATCGGGATAATGCCATATATTCAGAGTTAAGAAAAAACAGCCCCACGTCACTAAGTGGAGTATAAAAACTGTCCTTTGGCAGGAATAACCAATGGTTTTATTTTAAATACTATGTGTAAAGTTAGTTAACCTGATGATAAAAAAACATTCATAGAACAATTTTTGTATCGTAGTTCGTGTATCTGTATTATATACATATATTGATAGACATTCGAAAGTTTATTAACAACTAGTTATAGGTACAGGCTGGATACAGTATGTAAAACGACGGTAAAAGTTATGCAGATCTCATATGAATATTCATAACATTTTTTCAAAGTCCTAAAATTGGAAAGCGTTCGAGTACGGCTATTCGTGCGTACAGAATCATTCAAGTGGATTCTTTTGCAAATCAATTATACATAACGGATTTCCATAAGTTGAGTTTGGTTTTACGCTGAAAATAATTAAAAGAAAGGTAAGTAATTGCAGAAGGTCAGTATGATGCTTCATGGTTTCGGATTACATAACTGCAAATTATTACAAAATCTTGCACTGCAGCATTAGATTAGTCAAATCCTAATGACGTTCAGCAGAATATTTTAATAGACAGATTCTTTGAATTAAAGGAAAGCGCGAAGACTAATTATGGTAGGTAAAAATAGGACTTCATTTTGCAACCTCTTATATAACTAAGAAAGGCTTGCACATTTCGTATAACAACGAGCGAATATAATTTATAAATAATTTTACAATTATTATTATTATAATTATAAACTGCTTAAATATTACGTTTCATAGGTGGAAAATTAAGATAAGTCCAACATGTACCTGCAGTAATGGCGAACCGCCCGGAACGGTTCTGTGATAAAATGATTAATTTTGTAAAGGAGGCAAATAGGCTGTGTCTTGCAAGGACTTGTACCCCGGCTCACCCATGAATATTGTAAATAATAATATTACCGATGTAGTCGGGGCGTATCTCGCGAAACATGCAACACGAATGAAAATGATTTTATTTTATGTATATCTTTGGTAAAAAAAAGAGATGGTAAAAGTCCCTGGACACAATGGCAAAAGACGTTTACTGAGTATTTTTTTTTATCTCGTGCCGAGATTGGCGCTGGGAGCCTGCCGTAAGTATATTAAAAATGTATTGGTTTAGACATGCGGGATTCATACTGAGCGCTTTATGTTAGCAGTTTAGCGGAGAAGTATTTGTACTAATTAATGTATACGTTCAGTGTTGGCCTAGTGGCTTGCGTGCGACTCTTATCTCTGAGGTAGCAGGTTCGATCTTCAGCAGTGCAACAACGGACTTTCCTTGTATGTGCGCATTTATCATTTGCTCAAACGGTGAAGGAAAGCATTGTGAGGAAACCGGCTTGCCGTAGAGCCAAAAAGTGAACGGCTTGTGTTAGGCACCTACTGATAAGACTGATCACCTACTTGACAAATTACCATGAAAAAGATAAAAAAACTAACTCCACTGATTTTAGTTTTTTATTGCGTACGGAGTTTGTGGATCTATATTTTATAAATTACATATCAGCAACACTTAAGTGCAATATAGTATTTAATCCCAGCAATATTTGTAGATGAATTATTATGTTTAAAATGTCTGCTAAAACATGACAAACGGTGCAAATCACGGTTCCGTATGAATAATCGACCTTCCGTCAACGTTCTCTCCGATTGCGTTAGGCAGGAATGCGGTATAATCACGACTATCGCTATGTAGGACATTGATATAAAACGTTTAAGCTCTAGGCGCCAGTCACAAATTGTCATACGTAACATAATAAGTTAAAACTTATTACAATAGCATATAAATGCTAAATCCTTAAAATTAACTAAAGATTAGTGAATAATTTGTTTAGTTGACTTTTCTAAGCAATATTATGTAACATATTTTTATTACTTTCACGTCAATATTTAGGACGTGGCGGAAATAGGTTTTACAGTGTTCGGAAGGAACAGATGTTTTTAAATATTTATCTAACCTCATTTCTGACAAAGCTGTGCGTTTACGTAATAAAACACATATCTTCAAATAAAATTGTTATGATTAGTTTGATATACAAACGGAAATAATATTGAAATTTAAGATAATATGTCAAATTCTACGTCTAGCGCTTTTTATAGATTTTCGATAAAAGAACTCTTCTTAAAAATGCAATGCCTCTGTGCCATGTTATCTATAGATATTTAATTATTGTTTTCAAGAATTATTTCGGGTTTGTATAAATTGATCGAGTTAAAGATTTGATGATGAAATACGAAAGAATCCAGTTTCACCTTTTCTACAAATACTATTAATTTGAATTAGGCTCGTTTTATTAAATTGTATTGACAGCTGATAGATCATGTTGACGCGAGCAATATTTGCACATACCAAAAATACGCAGGAAAGAGGGAAAGTGGAGAATCTTCACGCTCCGGCGCAGATGGCAATGCTTGACTTGATCTTGGTACGATTCACGCAGCGATCCGATATAGCTGATATTCTAGAACTTTCTTTAGAGTAGTTTCTTTTTATGGACACTAAAGTTTGTCCTATGGCAAGAAAAGACACAGCTTAAAAAATATTACCTGCACTTAAACTGGTGACAAATAATTACTACCTAGTAGAGCCATAAATACTGAAACAAAGTAAAAATAAATCTATTGCAAATAACATATATTACTTTTCCAGTATACATAAATATAAAACAATTTCAAAAAACAAGCTTATTCGATGTGATCTCCTTTGGCTGCAATACAGTCCTTTAAACGTTGAGGCCAGATATCAATAGAAGCACGCACTCTTTCCATGGGAATATTCTTCACTGCCAATCGTGCGGATTGTGTTAGGGACTCCAAATTATCATGGCGTTTAGAGCAACCTCTATAAAACTGATCATAAATTCTAAGTCTTGAGCTTTGATGAAGTCCGAAACGTTTGTTTCCAACCAAAACTGCGTAGACCAAACTTTATGACCCGACTTCGAGTCTTGCTGGACAGAGGAGGTATCGTTGTACCTATTAATAGGCCGATACACAAACATTTTACTAATACCAGGAGTATGGAGAGTTTTAAAAGTTGCATTTGGCTCCATACCTACTTAGTGTAATGCAATCACAGCGATTAATTTTTTTTATCACCACACTATTTTAATATCGCAAAATATTGTACAATGTATTGGCGTCAAAGTGAGATAACCCAATGAAAAATGATATAAAAATGACTAAATTCAAATGTATTATTTTATAAATTTTCAATTGTAACATTATTTATGGCCAGACTAAGTATATTATTTCGTTATACAATAAATATATCTGGTGTTAAAAAAAAACTATAATAAATTGAGCCTATTTCTTAGTTCTAATCAAAACTATGTTTAACAGTTCTTAGTACTTTTGTAAGTCTATATCTTTTAATTGTAATACATATTATTGGCCACATTTTGTCCCTATTATACACAACACGTTGAGACTATTATATGATATATACTTATAAAAACGTAGTTTTTAGCATTGAATGTAATAATATTATAGAGTTAGAAAATATGTACCTCAAATTCTAGGTCATATTCATAAGGGCGTATTGCATCATATTTTACATATTATAATTAATTCTCTTATGGAATACTTACGTTTAAAAATATATACTAGTTTAAATTTTTGAACTACGAGTCTAAATGTATATATGGAATAATATATATTTAGCCTTTTGTAGGGGGAAACCAGTTCACAACCTGAAGCTAGGCAGATACCAGGTCCAATTCAGGCCGAGCTACGCTCGCCAAAACAGCCCGAGCTGAGCTCTAAAGGCCCTTAAGGCCAACAGTGAGATTCCATCTCTTAAAAAGAAAAAAATCTTACCAGGACCGTAGTATATTGGTTATTAAAGATACACCAGGATAATAACCAGTTTTATTATGCATTCAATAAATAATTATCGGACAACCTGCATACGATACGAGTTCATCATATCCTGGGGGAAATGCGTGTTTAAAAAGCTGACACGGTTTTTGTTACAATGTATTTATTGTCTGTGCTAACATTAGAATATATGCGCATAAAAAACTTGCTTGCTCCGAACTTCTAGAGCTCTTATTATTCAGCTGCCAGGTAAAGCGCACGCACAGAACTTTCAACCTACCTATTCCAGAAACATGTCCTGTCCCGCACCTCATAACAGAATATTGTTTACTTTATTATTATTGTTTATATTAAAGTTATGCGTCTATATACTTCTTCTCAATAAATAAACATCACTCCCCACCAGACATAGATTATAATATGGGACTTTTAATGCAGGAATAATATGGCTTACTTAAAATCATTTTCATCGGTTAAAAGTTGCAGTGACCGGATAGCCTTGCTCACTTTATAAAGTTTACTAAAGCGTACATGAATTAAAAACAATCTATTGTGAGAATAACAATTGTGTTGTGAAACGTAAGAATTTCGCTTATATTTCCATGTGTAAGTAGATAAATAAACAATGCTGAAAGATACGCTTCAAGGAAGTATAACGAAATAAAATGCAAGTTTTATCTTGTGTTCACTAAGATCAATGATAAGAGAGTTATATTTTTTTTACAGAACAACGTGCCCGTGTAGTCCTCCTAGGGTAGCCTCTGTTTATTCTGCTTCTTCATATTTCTTAAAGGGGGGATGGGCTCCGGGAATCAGACTCACGGACGAAACAATAATGTAACCCTAATGCATCACTTCACGCCGGTTTTCTATGAGACAGTGGTACTACCCCACTTACTCGTGACTTATCGTTTAGCTTAAGCCCGAAAGATATGATATATTTTCTAGGTATATTAAAAAAGTTACTGTATTTAACTATAATTACGTCTATCTTACGTTAGCAATATAAAAATTCGACGGCGTGTGTCAGGCATACAAGGCTAATCCTACTCATGAAAGAACAAATGATCACAAAACGGATACAGAAATCCGAGGCTCATACCTAAGAGTTTGTAGCGACAATAGTAGCGGAATAAATTCTTTATAAGGTTTCGACGAACGACATGTATGGTGAATTTAGTTTTCTTTGATGAGTAACCATAAAGAAAATACGACTCTAAGTACGACTTTACTGTAAAATTATTGAAATTATTATATCTTATATCAACATTTTCATTTGTTATTGCAACTAGTTCAAAGGAAACTCTTATTAACCGTTCACAACGTCCGCCCTATTGTGTACTAATCTATAGTTGGAACACGATTCAACAGAACAGTGAACAGTAAAACTAGAATAAATCGCCAAAACAGATAAAAAACACAGAGAGAAAAAAATAAAATCACTGTTTTAACGTTTTAAGAGGAAGAGTCGTCACAGCGCAAACACAATTTAGAATAAAGAGACAAATAGATTTCAGTCAGAGGAATTTATAAGAACTTAGCTCTTTAATAATCCATGTACATAAATTAATAGTTACATTTAAATCTTTTGTGATTGTAAAAATGCTAGTCAAATTTTTGTGGTAAAGGCTTTGTAGGCACAGGGGCCTATGAATGGCTACTCACGAACTAGATGAAGGACAATGGCATGGAGAATGGTAAATGAAAGTATGGAACTGTTGAAAAGGCATAAAACGTAATGGGATTTCGAATAATGAAATTTAATAAAATTAAAACATTTTGAGAGAGATTACTAAGTTTAACTAAGATCTCTAAACAAACTTTGTAGTGTAATAATTTATTCTTGTAATACCAGTAGAAAATCCGCCTAATTATGCTGTTTGTAGGAAATGGGCATTACTGATTGTTTTATTACTGTGGCATTTCCTTTCAACACAATTCTGCTATGATAGATTACTTAAACTATGAATAGCTCATTTAGATGTTTAGATTACTTTTACTTCACAGTTTAATGATACCTATTTCTCCTGGATGAGCTTGATAAAGCCATTGTTTGTATATCTAGGTTTTATGGTAATCGAGCTCCCTAGAGCATTATATACATTTCGAAATTAATAATAATTATGATATTTCGAAAATAGATTTTCATTTAGGGACAAGATACTCATAGAGCACCAGCGCTTCACAGATTACAACGCAACAGTATTAAGCCGTAATAGTAATAGAATTGTTATATTTGCAAAATAAGTCATAATAAAATATAAATCTAAAATTTTAAAATTATTAGTGGACTAAAGAAAAATGGGTTCAAATCTGTTTTAAGTTGCTGGCACCAGCAACACTGATTTTCCGTGGGCTCAAACATCAAGATAAAAGATCATTTACTTTTAAGTAGGTAGCCCTTTGTGCGGGACACACGCCGTCGACTGTTTTGGCCTAATGCCGCTTTCGTCACGATGATTTTCCTTCACCGTCAGAGCGAGTATTGGTTGGGGGATAAGAGTGGCACAAAAGCCACATAACATAGCTCATACTATATATCTCGTCTTTTATAACACAGAAGCCCCACCAATACGTATACATTAATTAGGAACCAAATGTAGGACTTCGATACCATTTTTCCTAGTATAGGTATGATTTTCTCTTACCATAAAAACATCTGTAGTCAATCATTATGCCTTTTGATGAACACTGTTTTAAAAGTTATAAAGATTTGCGAATTCGCGACGGAAATGTTCTAATGTATGTAAGAGTCATATTTGTTTGTACCTACCTATTCATATATCCTCAATGGCCTTTTGAAAAATCAGTGCTGTGGTCACAAGTCATGCTCCACGGCGAGATTACTGAGTGAAGATTAATTAACATTACGCACTACATCTTTATTACTGTACATATTTAGATTTATCTTTGATAATGTTTTGTGTATCTGTTAACAAATGTTTCTATCAATTAACAAGAAGCTCTACACAAAATACAGGTCGTTTGTAAAAGTTTTAATAAGCTTAAGGTTAGCATATCATTAAAAAACATTGAGCCTATAAAAAGAATTGTAACATTAAAGATAAATCGTGTTCCGGTACTGTGTTAAGTGTTTAAAACATAAGTGGGCGTCTAACCAGAGACACCCGCAGGCACGTTCCCTCAATTGGTATTCCATAAGCCACATAAATGGAAAAATTCAATCCTCAACTTCCTTATTTAGCAGGAAACATAAAACATCGGATGTGGCTTACACGAAACTTTGTGAAAAATCGGTTTAAAATAGTTATAATTGCCTTATTATTTAAAAAATTAACTGTTTCAACATCACTTATTAAATACGTTTAAGGATTTTACTATACAGAACATACTAGATGATTTAACGTGAATATAGTGGGTCGTCTCGACGCTGATAGCTCGAAACGAAAATTTATTCACGTTCCAAAATATTTTTACGAATAAACGCGCCTTATCATATTAAAAGTGTAGTTTGATGTAGATAATAGATTGATTAGTTATTACTGAGCAAACGTTTTATCAATCATTGGTTAACGTTAATACATTTTTTTTTGAAACGATGACCTATTGACTAAGTTGTCGTACTACGATCGGTAAGTAGTAACAAGTATTAGTTACAGTTAGATACGGAGGCGTAGAAAAACCAATTAATCCCGTGCGACCAGTCCACCCACGGTCCGTTCCAATATTTCAGCCATATTTGTAAACCCGGTTATCGATTAGGTTTTTATTCACCGAGAATTAGGTAATACGGTATCTTACTACTTTAGCTTAACATTTAAATCCTTCTACGGTATACGTTAAATATATGTGCACTACAGAACGTACGGTTGTCTCGTTTATTTATTCGATGTGACATAAGAGTAAAAAGGAAAACGCTATTTGATATAGGGTTCTGATTAAGGATAATTTTGAAAATAGAATTGTAAATAGACCAAAAATATCCTGTATTATTGCTTACTTATTATTTAAAATTTGCTTTTATCCTGAATACATTTGTTTGATTACAATAACCAGTAACAGTGAGTAGTAAGTATCCTTGGAAAAGAGTAGCTATTTTCTACAAATTAAGCTTGCATTAAATAAAAACTGTGATGTTATATTACTAAACGTGATATCACTTAGAAGCCACAGGCTCCTGAACTACAGCCTTCGCTACAGCTTGTCAGTTGGCTATACAAGAATATAAACAATATGCATATATTCTCCACATGTCTTATAAGGACTAAATACTTAAATTTGAAAGCGAGCTTTTTAATGAGGGCGCACGTAACACACAAAAACTGATACCAAGCTTGTTCCGGGTTAAAAATGTATTATTTATTTAATGTTTATAATGTTTTAGTCATGTTATATGTGTTTGTATCTGTCTAGTTTATGGATTTTTTATTAACAGTTCGAAAATCATTCCTTGCTTAGGGAGAATCTTAGAAAATAACATTGACTTGGAATTAAATTTAACTTCTCACTATTACTTATCCGTTACCTTAACTGGTTAAATAAATAAATATACCGCATCGGATTTGAATAATAACAGTTTGTTTGAAAATCAATTGCCAGCTGAGCAATTCATACATTTATATTAATTTTGGGTAACTTTACCTTGAGTCAGAAAACACTAAATTGATTCGTTGATGTTCTGAGTTAATTAAGCTTATACTCTAAGTATTTTTTGTTTACACTTTGTTATATACAAGTATATAATAAATATGTATAATTTTCGTACACGAGCCGAGACATCTAATTTCATTCGTTTAAAGTTCAGGTCAATAGAAAATTCTGCAGATTTAAATCTACATACATACTATAAGTCCATTTAAACTAAAATCTTTAGAAACGAGACAATATTATTTATGGTTTGAACAGCTGATCCTTTTCAGGATCGCAGGTAGTCCACACGTGCCATAACACTATAAACTCGTGCGCAGCTAGTGCGTTGTTGTTTCGTTTACATCTGCCTCGCACACTTAAATCTTCTCGGAAACAAATAGGTAGGCAGTGCTTGAATGGTTTTCGTAATACTTGTTGCGTGACTTATTCGACTTGTGTTAATCAAATGTATTCGATTGTATATCGAAGAAAACTTAAGGATTCATGCATGTGGAGAAAATCACACACAATAAAATAGATTTTTTATTTTTTTCCACAGATTAAGTAAAGTTGCAAAGTCCTTTATCGTTTAATACATTAAATAAATAAAAATCAAGTGTAAATCATAAAATAGACAAAAGTTATTGTCTGAGAATTATTTTGTAAAGAAGTCGTGAGGTTTTCTACTCAATTGACTAATTACGATATTATCATAACACCTACCTTATTAGACGCGGTAGATAGAACAATGCTAATTAGTTAACATTCAATGCAAATAATCGATCAAAAACCTTGATAGTTACTAACATATTGATCGCGTTCAATAAAACAATGTATGTAATAAAGAGACTCCAAGAGTCAAAACGGTTTATAAGTCTCTTTGGTATTGAAGGTAGATTATATCACAAGCCTTGAGAGCTATAACAACAAAATGAAAACCAGAAAACGCTACAACATTTTAAGCTATGATCATCAGATTTCTATTACTGTTTCGTGATGACCTCACGATGTTTTCCTTCACCGTTCGTGCGGGTATTAAATGAGCAAAGACAGAAACTACATTGGTGCATAGCTTCGAAGCTACAACCTCTGGGATAGAGACCAACGCTGAAGCCACTAAGCCAAACACTATTCAAAACGGACTATATTTGACCATTTAGTCATAAATATTATTCCAACAAACACGTTGATACTACGTTAAGTACTGAAGGTCGAAATGACGTCACAATGAAATTAGCTAATGAATTACGGCACGTTATCGCCTTGTTTCGTTTGTGATGTATAAATGCCACACCTATGTCGCCACGAACCCTGATTTTTATTAATGGCAGGTTAACGTCCTGCCCTCGCGTTTTCCATCGATCGTGTTTCATTTGTATGGAAACTGAAGCTTTTAAAAACGTGTACGTCTGAAATCTACTCTGGTAGTACTTAAATAATAAACATATGGAAAAAAAAGAAAGTTAGAATTATTTCTAAAGAACAATTATTACATAAACAACAAGTTCGATGGAACATTTATAGTCGTTAAAACATCACCGAATTATCGCGGGCTAATATCTACTAATTTATACATTACTTAAAACATATTTTAAATGTTGTAGACGATAAGAAATTCCCATCCGAATAAACTATGGCGCTTATTTATAACAAGGTCCTAATTTTGTATTAAAATGGTATTTCGCCCAAAACTAGGCGCTAAGTGTGACTCGTATGTCAATAACGTATTGGATTTCGACAGACGGAAATCACACACTATAGGTAAGATTCAGACTTCAAACTCAAAATAACTTCATTCAACAATTAATTCTAACTTTACATTTACTCCCAGTTCCCAAGTCAAGGGCGTAGAGCGGGCAAGAAACTTTCCGCCACTCTTTTTAATCGCAAAGCCTTACTCCCGTACGTCAAAGATGTATTACATTTTGACATACATGATTCATACCAAGTCTGGTTTCTGAAGCTTTGGGATTCAATTGTAACTGAAATATATGACTATTACGCGCATTTATTTACTGTTTAATAACACGGCTTAATTGTTTCTTTAAATATAGCCTTAGGTCGGTTTGTTGATCCGTAGTCACATACATACACGTTAACCTTTTGTTATCTCATCTATTAGTTAGAGGCCAACTAATGGTTAAATCGAAATTGCTTTTTCTGATTCATATCCTAACCATAGTCAATGGTAACCATTAGTTATTTTGTTGCCAGTGAAAGTATGACCCAAATTTCCGAATTCAGTGTGGATTTTTTTTTCGAGTAGCAACACCGTGAATGTTACGTCAAATTTCGTATGACATTAACATCTTGTTGTTGTTTGTTTACTGTCTGATCTTTGGTTTGTTTGTTAACTCCATGGAGTTAACAAACTATACATGTTTGTTAACTCCATGGAGTGGAGTACAAATATGTATAGTTTAATTAGAAAAACGTAAATATGAATATGAAAAAGCTAAATTAGAAATGAATAAGATGTCTGAATAAAATTTTAGTTATGTACTTTGTAGTGTTACCTACAGTTGGCGTCTGGTAAGGACCCTTCGTTGTATTCCAAGTAACCAGGAACTTCTCAGAAAGTCATGAGAATGTTAGAGTATTAATACTTTTATTTATTTATGAAAAGAAAGGTTACAATCATATCAAATTAAGATTACAAAGAATAATGAATTAAGTAAATCTAGGTTGTTAACCCAAAAAAAGCTACGACCAACAGGCGAGTGTATTAATTACTATTTTAGACGTTTTTTGAATTTTGATTTAAATTATATTCTATAAATAACAGTGCCGGATATTCTTATAATATTAGAAGAAAACAGTGCAGAAATAGATATAATTATATAAATACTTAACAAATAAACACCTGAAAATAGTAATTATTTACACATTCGCCTCTATATTTTGTCAGTCCAACGAGATCTCCAGAGCATTTCTGCAGTGTTCCTGTGGTACCTATGTCGTTTTTAAACAGTAGAGTTTATAACATTCAGAGATAGTTACAACTCCTATGTAATATACCTAGTGGTAGGCCTTTATAGACGACTTCCAATTTCCCTATCTATCAGCAGTGCCGTTTTTTAAAGACGATAGCGTTGGCAAAAGTCTTCATCATCCCATATTTCTAGGGGTGGGTTGCACGTACTGGATAACAACATCTTCATCTGACGAACTTTCTGACTCGTCAAAGTGTCTTGCCACGTTCAAATCCATATTTGTTTTGAAAATTATAGCCAAAACGAAATTATTTTGCAATATCAACTAACAGGACTGACTGGCTAACATTCCGCCATATTGTTTAATCGCTCAGAATCGGGTGGTTTAGATATTTCAACCATTGGTTACGAATTTAACTATTGGTCTTATTGACCATTTGTCAAAAAACACATTTTGCTGATATTTAACCACTGGTAGCATTTTTTTACCATTAGTTGCGTTAACTACGGATCAAAAAAACCGGCCCTAAGCATCCGTTTAGAAAAATTACTAGTATTATATATATATATTGTTGAATTTATTGTTGTTTCATGTGCATCTGTGTGCGTTAAGGTCGTAAAAATTCATGCGATTTGTTTTGTTTAGATAATACGCGATTGTAGATATAGAACTCGAGACTCGTACTCCGTATTATATAGATTTAGAATACATTATATTTTAATTTGAGCATAGTTTGTACCAAAATATGAATTTACGAAACAGCTATGACTATAGTACATTTATGTTAAATATTTAAAGCAATTCAGGGCAGTCAATACGATTGTTCCATAAACCGTGTAGAAACATAAGTTATCACATCACAGTGGTTCAACTTCAAAATCATAATACATAATTTTAAATTCAATTATATGATTTAAAAAAACCTATATTTTCTTTCAGTCTCAGTGGTATTATTTCATTGGAACCGGTTCCAAATCTATTATAAATGAAAACGTGAAACCAAATAGACGTGATGTTGTTTGATATCTATAGTAATTTATAGCTTTTCGCTTGCATTAACCTTGGAATTGTAAAACGATTCAATTACGACGCAATAACAATACATTTGCCTACGTAAAGTCTTTGGATCTTTTTACCAAATTAAACATTCTCAAAATATTATTGAAAATAGTCTAGATTGTATCTAATGATACAAGACTTCGCATAAATATATATATATATATATAAAAAGCATGTATATATATATATATATATATATATATATATTTACATGCTTTTTTTGATGTTCGAATTATAGACCAAATACAATTTAAATGTCGATTAATGTGAGAAAATTTTCACTTTATCTCAACTCTAATTAAAGTTTTGAATTTATTTCGTTGTTCGGAAGGCTTAAAAGTGATATGTAACCTTAATAAGTGTTAGTGTGTATAAAGCCGTCGTGACTCACTCCCGGTGGTAAACCGAGTATTAAATTGTCTTTGGAAGGATCCATAAATAAATGTACCTATTATAAACCTTTACTATTCAAAGAATGTTTCGTCATCATTTTGACTCAGAGTTCTAAAAACAAAATTGAAAAATTCAGATTAAGAGTCAGATTTTTCGGGCTTCTATTTTTTGTAGGCAAACGCGTAAAATTGTGTTAACTATACAATTAACAAAATATTTTTTTTAAATAAATTATCTCTACACAAAGACACAAGCTTAGGACTAATAAGTAATTTAAAACAAACCTACTTTACTAAAAAGGATCTCAAAACATAAGAAAGTGTCCAATAACACTACTAACTGGAACAAACTCTTCTAAGGAGAAGGCACTGTTGTAGGTATAACGTATTTTAAAGTATGTAAATGATATATAACTCTTCTGCGACCAGTGCTCACTTATGGTTCTGAAACCTGGCCCCTCAGCAAGAAAGACGAGACTTCTCTCCTAATTTTCGAGCGGAAGATTCTTCGCTTCGAATTCTTGGAAATGAAGAACTTTATAACATTCTAGACGACACCAACATTGTCCAATTCATAAAATGCAACAGGCATAAGTGGCTGGGACATGTGCACTGAATGGCGAACGACAGAACCCCAGGTCCTTACTGAACTCACAACCCTGTGGCAAGAGAAAACCCCATATACCGAGGCTACGTTCGTGGGATGGAGTTGTGAAGGACCTCGAAACAATAGGGATTCGCAATTGGAAACGGGATGCTCTGCATAGATTGCGATGGCGAAGTTTACTTGAGGAGACTAAGGCCCACAAGAGGCTGTATAACCATCAGCAATCTGATGATGATGAAATGATATATAAAAATAAAAAATACTCAATAATTTGGTAGTTTTTTTTTTTAAATTAACGTAATATCCGATAGCCATGAATGTACATAATGGCATACAAACAATGTAACATTTACAACTCTAGTCACGCTCCTTTCGTATTTGGTAGGTCATCCGGTACGACGTGACCTTAACTCCAATGGGAGGCGTGTCAATGATAGACTAACGGAAAACCACTCTTAAAATGAAAGATTTACTCCCAAACCAAGCACATTTCGTAAAACTTGAGGCCAAAGAAAACAGTTGTATGTTACACATTCTCAGCAAAACCAAATCAAAAAAATAGCATGTTAGGTATATAGAAAATAACATAATTTACTACCAGATTGTCGTTTACGAGGCTCTCTACATTGTCAGTGTCGCCACTTCTAAGCGTGCATTTATATACATGGATCTGGGTCGTTAGATACTACAAAGATCGATACTTTAAATTATTCTTCAATAAATAAACGAATTGTATTAAATATGCAATACTATACCTAAAACGGCATCGATCTGTGCTTAACTACCTTGACACGACTTGTGGCAATCATTCTCTCAAATACCGTGGCATTATAAGAGGACGCACATTACAACTGTGCAAAATTATTATCAATTAACCTAGTAAACATTGTAATCTAATAACCGATTAGATTAATAATTTAGATTAAACGCCCAATTTTTTATTTATAAAGATTTCATATTAAACTATCATGTGATAGTCATCAAATAGCTTAAAAGTATAACCTTGATCCCGTTAATCTGTAATGAAACGCAGATTTCCCCAAGGACAACAAGAGCAAAGCTCGCTACTGAAAGAAACACCTCTAAAAAGCTCACCAGTAACAAAAAACTATATCATGTTCTAAACAAAATCTTTTTGCTTAATACTTTAAAAAGTGGTCAGCAAAACATATTTTAACAATTACGTCGGATAATCTACTAGCGGGTCGTTGGCAGTGCGAATTTAGACGCAGGAAAGGTCGTCATTATGACTCATGATTTGTTCGTCTCTCATATCATACGCTATATTAATATTGCCAGACGTGAAGTTCCATCAAATTTTATTTTTGATATAAAATTTTCTACGTTTAAAATAATCGTACTCAGAATAATACAATTATATGGACTATAATATGTTTACCTAAATGCGTATATTGCCGTCGAAGTACAGCGTTGAGTACCGACAGGTATTTGATGAAAAATTATACTATTAGATTCCTATCAATATAATAAATTATATTTAACATTCTCATAACAGTTCGATGTCTCATAGTAGAAAAGCAAACGCTCTACATGATAATTTGCATAATTTACTTGTTAGAAAAAAATGCGGGTTTCAGCAAGAAAAACGCATGCAGTTTTATTCTTAGTAATAGTTAATGTTAAAAGTACTGATTTGAAAATGGACAGAGCTTCTACCAATCAAACGAAAGTGGCATTGATCCGAAATCAAAGCATTGTTCTGAAGTCACATCTAAGATTTAAGTGTTGATTCAATATTATTCAAAAAGTTACACGAATAGAATTGTGTGTTTTAAAATGAATTGATTTAAATATAGAGTAATTATAAAATGTGTAATATGTAAAAACTATTAATAAATGCTGATATAAATATAGTATTTGCAAAAAGTTATATTTCAACGATGTTCCTTGTATTGAGGCCCTGGTTTCGCTCTGCTAAGTAAGAAGAATAGAAACAAAAGCTAATTGTGGTTTATTACAAAATTTTTACTTCAAATTGCGATACGTTTAACGCACCAACCAGACTAGAATTATTACAAAATCGTTGAGCTAAAAGATATAACTGCCGATACATGACAAGTATAAAGAAAATAACATTAAACTAAGAATGTGCCAACGCAGTAATGTCAAATGTCAATTGTAAAAAAAGATACACAATACACAATGATCATTATAAAAGCTATCAATCGGCTTTAATAAAATTATCTCGTAAAAATGTTGACCTGTCACTTTCCCACAATACTATATCGGTGTGTTTCAATGTGGTTAACACAGAGGTCAACCACAAGAAAGCAGGCAATCGACCTCGTTGATCAAACGCAGGATGTAATTCGATATGGTCTGGAATAAGGCTATTTGTAGCATGCTATCGCAAAGGTATAACGTACTACTAATAACTGATATCCTACATCTTGTAAATCATTGGTGATGTATGGTCGTAAGGAATTGGAATTCTATATTCTCAGCTTACAAAAAATAACAAAACACAAACTGTTAGAGGATAAAGAAAACATTATAGCCAAATTTCCAATACCTTGACATCGACAAAGAATATAAATTAATATCAGTATTAAATTTATAAACACTATATATAAAGATTATAAAAGTATCATCTAGAAATATTTGAAACTAGAAAGTTATTTCAGCGCGTAAAAGCATAAGGGGGCCTTACTACTACAGACACTGAAAACGAATAGCAAAAATGCAGAGCGTAATTACTTTAATCATACAGTAGCACGATCTTCTGATATTTAGCAAAATGGTGATGGTAAATTCTGTGTATGTGTTGTATTAGGTAAGAGTAAACTTAATAGAAAAAATATCTCTCTCTATAGAATTATGAATGTAGAAATTTACTTTTAGCATTTACATTTTTAGTTTCTCATATTATTTTGATATGGTATCCCACCCACACCTTAGTAAAAGCTATTTTTTTATTTTGATAGTTGTTCGTGAGTGACTCTTTGGCTAGCGAGATACTATTGGTAGTCACGATTAGCTATTATAGTAAAATCCAACTTTATTATCGTACTATTAAATGAGAAAACTTGTGAAAAATGAAGTGTTTCTATTATCTAGTATTTAAAAGTAGAACAAGGCGAGTAATAGAAATATTACTTCTTGTACACACAGCACAGATTGAAGAATTACACAAAAAGAATTGGATCAAGAGAAACACGAAATTTGAAAACATTGTGCGTCATCGGATTCAACGATGATCTAATATGCAAACGGACCAATATAGCGTAGTCAGTACAATCATACAAAAATAACTATGAAATCCAGTATAATATAAAAATAGGCAAATTAATGAATATTGATAGGTGACGTGTGAAAGTATTACAATCGCTTCGTCCGGCGACTGAGCAGCTGTGGCGCGAAACGGATACACTTGAACGCAGGTTCATTTTATTAACATAATTATTAAAACTGGAACGATTAATTACATGAATTAGTAATGATCCGTACGCTGATATTAAGAATGACGGAGAGTTTATCGCCAGTTCTTCCCGTCCGTTCTACAACCTTGATTTGAACACTGGCAGTAAATGTGTATTTTTACTGACGTTCATAAGTGTACATTGAGTGACCTTCATGAATAAATGAAATTTTGATTTAATTTGATATGATTTTGAAATTTATTTATATTCAGTTCTTAATATCAAATCCTCGTCATTAAATTTCTAAGACAATGCTTCATGCAAAATGCTTAAATAGGTACCTTAAACATTTGTTATAGACAACTTCCAGCTAAACATAATAATGTTGCATGAGTTAAAATTTAGGCTGCCACCACATCGCAATTGTCTGTGAATTTTTTTGTTGTATTTGGTACTTTATTAATGTAATTATTTTATCTTTAAGAGTTAATTGAAGCAAATACCACCTGCAATGCAACACGTGTGAATCAGCCTGCGCGAACGCATTAGCTAATGACACTAATGGTGCGAATAGTGACGTAACATCGGCACTCGACGGTACGATAAATGGCTGGTCACATTTTACAATAAGCAGTTCGTGACACTTGAAATATTAATAATTGTTTGACGTAAAATGTGTATTCTGAATACAGCCAAGTATATTGTTTACAAGCATAAACAATACAATAACAGTAACACAGAAATATAAATGGGAAATAAACTATTAGAGAAAATAACAATTTCTAAGTATTAAACATTTTTAAATGTTTTTTTCAAAATAAAGTTTGAATTTGAAAACTTGTACAATACTTCAACAGAAATGCAAAGAAAAAACAGCATATACAATTAAGATGTTAAATATAGAAATGTGTCAAATCAAAACAGTTCAATTAGGGTTATGTAACAAAATGATGTCGTAAGCGATGCAGCACTTTATTGCACATTGCATTTCTAAGCCTTCTCATTGACTATCGCGAATTGGGTCGTAAGTGGAAATCCAATTATGCACTTAATAAAAATCTGATAGCTGGCTTCGCTATGTCAATGCCCCCTTTTTATATTTTACTCAATCCCGGTAGGTCTTTAGTCTAAATTACAATATTATCTACTAAAATCAACTCAACTGCAAAGCTTTCACAACAGCCAAAGGCCCTCAAGGTAACTTTCGCGAACTAGAGATAATTTACGATTACTCAAAAATAAACGATTTTAAAATTCTTCACGCTCAAAATTGTGTTTCTAGTACAAGACGATCGTTCAATATTTTAGTAGGCCAATTTATTTTGCAAACAGATGCCAAAATTGACGAATAGATGTCATGTTTATTTTTACAGAGAAAAACTTCGACAGCATTATGTAAGGATTGGCTGGATAGGATTTCTGAAAACTTGATTGCTAATGCGGGAACAACATATAGCACATCATATGTATTTTGATATTTGTATTGCTTGTTGTGTTGCGAAGAAGACCCTTGAAATTATGTTCCTAACTCGGCGTTTATTAGCTAAGATTAAAATCCAGACGTAACTTTAAAATAAAATTATGTAATAACAAATTAGACTATTTTCGACGGACAACTGTGACTATAACAAATGATTCGGTCTCTTACATCATCAACATCATTTGTTTTAGACGACCGTTGCTTGTTTTATTTAAGTTAACGAATGTTAATTATGAAATCCTACTACAGTTTTCGTGACGTACCGAATTTCAAGCTTTTTTAATAGTACATTCTTGAGGTATTGTACCGGTTTTTTGTCAAGATACAGTTTGTTAAACACCCTTTTAGAAATAATTTTATTCTATTCAAAAATAACAAAAATCGTTACACTCAAAAAACACCGTAGTCCCAGTGGAAAGAAAAAAGAGAGGAGGCACGAGGAGGATGAAGATGATTGACAAATGGAAGAATTTGAAGAAGGCATCGGACGTGGTGTACTTATATTAAATATAGTAACAAACTTAATGTAATCCTTATTATAGTACTTGAATAAAGGCTTTTTATTATTTATTCTTGAAGACGTCAGGGAAATAGATAATTGTATGGTAACATAAATACGACAAATTTCACTTTTATTTTGACAAAAAATCTACATATCTGCGTCTTTCAAAATTTCCTTAAGTCCTTTAAATTTACATAAGGCCAAGATAATGCCTGATAACTTCTACGTGTCTGTTGTCTGAATGTTTTCCTGTACGCAACGTCTTAAACATGTACCATGTACCACGGAATAATTGTTATCCTACCCACAATACAGGGACTCCCTAGTGACAAGCTATATATGAATTTTGTAAAAAACCCTTTTGTCATGTCATCATAAAAAAATATTTTTTTTTTTTTTTTATAAAAGATTATTGTGTAAGATATTTCTCTTAAGAAATTTAAAATTGAAATTTTCCCTTTTCCCTTATGCAGAATTTGAAATGCTACTGAGATCTAACATGTAGTTACATATTACACACATGCACTCACATGTGTTACACGACGCGTAATGCTTTTTGATAAAAATTAGGAGTAGTTGTTGTAAACACTTTGAAAAATTCTGATTCTCACACTTTAAAAAAACAAAAAAATAATAACTTTGTTATGGAAGAACTATTAAGATTTGTATGAAAGAGCTGGGACTCCTGACAGGTGTTTTATACTTAAAAGGGATCTGAAATCTTACACAATTGTAATGTATTGTTATTATGAATAAACACATTTTATTTTAAATTTTTGTATTTAATTTTCAAACGAAACCCGTTAAATTTATATAGTAAAGATTAATTCAATATATGAAAAATATAATGTGCCCATTATACTTTAACTGGTCCAACCTATAGCAAATGACAAATCTAACAACTAAAGCAAAAGTCACACTTTATAAAGAATTACTACTAATAATAAAACAAGACTGAATAAACATCGCGTGGAATTGACTTTGTCTAAAATGAACAGTTCCAACAGATGTTCCATCTTAAATCTAATTTCATACTTCATTTTTGTTTGACCGTGGCGCTTTCTCCTTTATTTGATCCGGTTAGAGGTGACGTAAGTCCCCGGGTGTCGTCCTGGCTATAAATAAGTAGCACGTGCAAGAATTAAGGGATACTCTTTGTTTATAGCATAGCTTTAGTGCCTTTTTTAATTAAATGTTCTAGGTAGAATAATGAGAAGATATTATTAGACCATTATTTTTGTCATGAGACCGTATCTCAATACAGGTGAATTGTTCGACACCGATATTTGAACGAAGAATACACAGTCTGCTTCTCTAGGTATTTCCTTTTGGAGACTGGAGATCGATTTCTACTGGAGGTCTTTCTTGATACCACCTCAAAATTATTAAATAAAAGGGCGTACTCTTCTCTTAAAGGCCAAAGCACCCGGTAACATGGGCTAAGCATTCTAATAATTTAATTACACAGGACTCATTTTATTTGACTGTGAAAGCAATAATTGTCATGTCGAAGAGGCAATTAATTTCACTTTTATCGAGTGGCCGCTTAATGAAGACATAGTACGTGTTAGAAATTTATCTTTAGGATGATACATTCAATGCGTACAATTTAGGACTGCTGTATACCAAAATAGCATGTCAGAAAGCAATGGAAAGAGGCATACCAAAAATAAGGTGAAATACAAGAGTTATACAGGTCTTGGATTATGCCTTAGAACAAAACTGACAGTGGGCATATATATTGCTATATACGAAAGATACCACTTTATGAAAAGGAACGGAAAGGAAGGGGAAGAAGAGGGCGCCCTATATAAGATAACAGAGAAAGAAAGCCATGGAAAAAGCTAGAGAAGAAGATCAATGTTACTGTAGGATGTTAAAATAAAAAAATAAATCAATGGCGCTACAACCTTTTTAGGTCTGGGCCTAAGATTTCTGTATCTGTGTCATAATTATTTGTTAATCTTATAGGCAAGTAGGTCATCAGCCATCTGTGCCTGATGCACACCGTCGACATTTTGGGTCTAAGGCAAGCCGGTTTCCTCGCGATGATTCCTTCACCGTTAGAGCGAATGTTAAATGCGCACATAGAAAGAAAGTCCATTGGTGTACAGCCGGGGATCGAACCTACGACCTCACGGATGAGAGACGCTGAAACCAGTAGCCCAACACTGCTAGACTGTAGAAAGTTACGACGAGTATTAAGAGAAAAGAAAATAATATAAATGTAAATTGTATATTATAAACAATTAATTGAAAGTATACAGCCTTTTACTGTAATAACCTTAATGCGTACAATTAGAATATTTTTCGGTTAGTATATGTCCAAATAATTTTAAACTATCTAAAAATTAGGGGTTACTAAATATGAATATTAAAAACACGATGGTACCCCGAAACAAAAGCATTGCGAACACTTATTATAGCCACCCCAGAATCTAGTCATGTGGGTGCCAAGTGGTAACACGGATGTGTCCCGGTGACATTAACAATACGGGTTAATAGATTTAACCGTCCCACAGACATTACATGTAACCTTTGCGTTTATTTTTGTTAGAGTATCGAGGGCCGACCAAAATTGAATTTCAGGAATATACTAGACTAAAAATTCATTTATTATTTCGACTAACGAGGAAATATAAGTATAAAACTAGCGGCTATTTGATTTAACACATATAGAAAACACATACCTAATATTACATATTTTGTCGTATACACTTAAATAATAAAAACGTTGCCGTAAATAAAATGAAGTATCTAAATAAATAATTTCCTATGTACCATACATGGTAAAATACTTGTCCCAATCTAGTTAATAAGATTAGGAACATAGCTGTCACAATCCATACATCGAATTAAGAGAAACGTTTACGATAGCTAAAAGTAATACGATAAAACATGTAACAAATGTAGTTTAGGTTAACAAAACATTATTAAGTTAGGATAATCGTTCGTTCGTTCTATTGACGATTTATATAAGTCGCCTGGTCTCTATTTAACGAAACAATGAAAAGTATTAACAAGGTTTTGTAGACGTTACGATAATTTATACCGGCGTATGTTTTTGCTTTGTCAAACTCATCAACAACCAGTGGAGTTACAACCGTTGGTCTTGGCCTCAGATTTCTTGATCATTTGTTTTTTCTAATAGGCAAGTAGGTGATCCGCCTTCTGTACATGCCATACGCAGTCAACATTGGTAGACCAAGAGTTGTGTGTGCCAAGGAGTGCCGCTTTCCTTACGATCTATTCCTTCGCCGTATGAGAGAGTGTAAAATGCATACATAGACCTCAACCTCAAGGATAACAGTGGCACTGTGAAGCCACTAGCCAAAAACTACTCTTTATCAGACTCGCGTGATTAAAATATTATATTTGTCAATGACATTTTGCTTACCGCTTTCAAAAAGCCAACGTATGACATGTAACAGAAATTAAGGAAACGTCAAACGAAAGCGAAATTTAAAGTGGTTAGAATTTGGAGCACCTCGATATCACGAGGAACTGATCAAAGGCTTTATTTACACCGGAGATTGAGATTCTGTGACGATGCCAAAACGACAGTTCATAAATAGGTAGCCCGGATTCTCAGCCAAGTGATAGTAAATCTAATCGCGGTTCAATTTGTAAACCTTTCAAGTTATTCCAGTCTCGCATCTTGCTATTTGGGACGACATTGAAACAAATTTCACTTTTCTTTTGAAGTTATCAGCGCGCGTATAGCGTTAAGCGTCGTGAGGTATGAAACTCAACAAAACAATGTTGTTTTAAGAAATACTTTTAGATAATTCTGAACAATTTTTTATATGTACACTTGTATACAGAGACATGGTGAGATTTAAAAGCATACGACAAATCATGGTAGGCATGGTGTCTTGCTACAACATAGAAGAGTGTAAGGTAAGCTTTCCCGAAGAACGATAAAAAAACACAATTTCGATTGAGAAACAGTCTTACACAGGATGCGATGCACTGAACAAAATAGCCGTGGGTGAGAATTCAGTCACTCGGTTTAGCTAAGCTGACTGGGGTGCCCTTAGTACTTTTCCATTATTTCCGCATCGGTTATCGACAATAACACATAGGCCGGTGGAGTATCGTGCCATCACAATTTTAAGTTCTTACCTATAGCTAGACAACATCCGTTCAACTAAAAAGGATTTGTACAGATTGCATTTAAGCATGTTGAACAAAGAAAGTCACAAAACACTTGTCCCTTTCACGTAATACCGTTAGACAATTGCGTGGGAAGAATTGAGGTACCATAGAGGCATAGAAAGTTGTCTTTTACCATTTTGGATTTGGAAGTTATGTCCAGTTTCGTAACATATTCTGCCACTATGATCTCAATTTGAGTAGGTATATTTTGAGATTAGGTTCGGAAAAAATAGTTCAATCACATTTTTTTTAAATCTGTATTTTCATAATACTTCAAGTGGTCAGTTCAATTTGCAGTTCTGTTTGTAAATATTCATCAGAACACCAATCAGTTGATTGACCCTACAATTGAGTTATATTTTGCCTGTGAGAAGCCGACTCCAGTCGCTAGTCTAGTAATCGTCCAATCAGAGCATTGAAAGGACTTATCAAAACACCTGTTATTAAGGTAAGCTTAGAGAGTAGGATGCGAATAACTAGGTTTTCAAGGCTACTAAAACCTGTTTTGCTGTAACAATTATGTTAGATCTTAAATAACTGGCATTACCCAGTCTTTGTTTATGAAGAACGTTTCGTTTCGTTTTGGTACGTACATTAAAAGTAATAATAATTACATTTCGTTGAAGTTGATGAGTAGAAAAAAAAACATTTTCGCACGCATTGCGTGTTCACAGATAATTCCGAGATACACGTTGAGTGTTAATCGGTCATCATTTTAAGAGTAGCATTGTTGTTTTAAGCAAGGTTATATGGTAATATTTCACTAGTTTCCTATAAAAGCTATTCTTACTGCTGTCTTGTCAGCGAATTAAGTCATAAATCAGTTAATGGCTTCGTAAAAGATTCAGGCAACACCGGCGTTACCCAATACAGCGATTAAAACGAAAGTATGGATAACATCTGCTTTTTAAACTGCACACTTGCATCTTGGATTATTTAAATTTGGAATGTTCCGCATTCTTTGTTCCAAAAACTATGTTCACAATTTAAAAATAATATGTATTTATATTTATCCATCTGCTAAATATATCACTAGAGAATGTTTCAAATAATTTTAGACCGAGTAAGTCATTAAATGTATTTAACATTATAAAAAATAATTGCACGTTATTTAATACGGTTTTAAAGCTTACCATTTCCTTCTTTAAATAAGTAAGTTGACCGTCGAGATCGGATGGAGGGTGTTCATCATTTGTAGGCGATTCAGGAGTCGGTTCACCTTCAGCAAACCCACTCAAACTCTTGGGTAGAGGTGGCAATCCTTGTAGGGACATGTTACTTATGGCTCGAAACTGCTTTCGTAGTCTGAAATTAATTATTTACCCTTAAAACAAATAAAACCGATGGCTCATGTCTCTATTCTACTACTTTTAATACTAAAACATGTACATAGAAGATTTTTAAACAAGATAAATAAATAAATCCCTACATTAGTACACCTAAATGTTCGTTCCCGATATTTTTTACCTTTAAATGACTGATGTTAAAACTCAGTCCGGGCATTGATGGAAAAGCGATAAAGTTCCTAAAAACTAAGTTTAGGTTACAATGATCCGTTGAATGCACAAACTTTTATTTTATAGAATACGTGGGTAACACTGAAAATGACTTTCGTTTGGGTTTGCTCAACAACAAAGCATGATGAGCTATGATGGCCCGTAAGGAAGAATGGGCCCACTGCTTTTCTCAGTGGTTCCATCGGATGAGTGTAGAGAGGAATGGAGATTACTTCGAAAAACAGAAGTATTGGCAACATTCTACATTAAGCCGTTTTTCATTTTCTAAACATTTTCAGTGTTACCTAGGTATATATAAATATATATATTTATGTTGCCCGTTTGCCGCCTGTTATATATAACAACGCCCTTAGACACTCACATTGCGAGAGGAAAAGTGATTAATAATAATTAATTTTTATTAAAATGGCTACAGGCCTATGGTACAAGAAGATACCTTAACGTGTAAAACATACAGAATAGGAGAAAGAGCTAGCAAGTTGCATGATTTTTTTCAACTAAAAATAAGTCTCATTATTTCTCGTAACACAATTTTTGGTATAAGGTAAATACCAAAATAGCCCCAATATTTATTCTTTAAAAACCTTTTACATGCTAATGATCTCGATTCTTGACACCTTTACCAGCGTTACATAATTTATTCATCCAGCACTTCCAAAAATAGTTAAACCAGACTGATTTTCTGAGAATCAGAAGGACTTAAGTGAATAATTAATGGACTTCACAAATTAATTAGATAAACAACCTCAAACCAGATTCTAATTAGTAGGTAGTCCTTAGTCTTACGAGTACTATAATATATAAATAAAACGATTTTCTCTATAAGAATTTTAGTTTTCTTAACGATCTCCTTGAGGGGTTAAAATAAGACAACCTAATTGAATTACAGAATGACGTCGTTAAGTACTTGACTATGCTATGAACCTTAGATCCATAGGTATTTAAGTATATAGCAATAGAATTTACATAAGAGATTCCGTACAAATGCGCATTTCCACATATTAATATGCTATATACATTTGTTTTGTTGCGTGCATTCAAATGTGAGAACATACGTTCAATGTGGCATAGACTCCCTGCCGGGTACTAGCGGAAGTATATAACTCTTCTATATACAAGGTAAGAAAAGTATACTTTGAAGCTTACTTGAAAGAATACTAAATATCCTCCTAATAACCAGCTTTAAGTACTTTATTAGAGGTGTTTAATAATTGTAACAAAATATGGGGCTGCTTATAGTTTTCAATCTCAATATAAGTTAAATTTATGAGACATTTGCTCACTTACAATTTTCAATGCAGTATTTTTTATGGATCAAGACAGCTGCATTGCAGCATCTTATTTGAATAGGTTATTTAGGACTAACATACATAAAAATACACCTGCAAACCATTAAATGCAGGTGCTTTGTTAGAAAATGACGTACGCGGTGCATATTGAAAGTACTACACTGTATTTATATTACTTTTGTTGCAATATAGAAACAAAGATTTTTTACGCTCTATTTATATTAATTGTATAAAATTAGTTTCCTAAACGATTTTAAAAACTATTTAATATGTTGACACGTCCTACACCAACCCTTTTTTGACTAAAGCTTACCTAGACTTAAGATCGTCGTCAACAATATAGGCGTAAGCTTGTTCATTGCCATCATCAGTATTTTCACTTGTAACAGAAGCCATGGCGTAATTTTGCTCGGAATCAGAGTCGCAATTTCCATTTCTGTCAATATCATTAACCAAAAACTCAGGTACGTTTGATTGGGACCGCATAGTTTGCAATTCGTAAATCAACATTTCGTGGTTATTCATATCCTTCATTATTTCCACATCGGGCGAACTGTCTGTAAGTGAATCCATGGAATCCTTGCCCTTATCTATAACCGTATTCGGTTCGTTATTGTTATTTCTACTCGCGAGGATTTCGGAAATGAGCATCTCAGTTACTCGAGACGTCTTCCTTTCAAGGGAATTGTTATTTACATTTTCTGTTTCTATGAGGTTGTCTGAGTTATTACTATTTTCAGTGTTGTTTTGGTTATCGACTTTTGGGCAGTTTTGTATTCTATTATCGTTTTGGCTCACCTCGTCTACCGTAGCATAAGGCGCCTCCGGAACCGGACTTTGGGCAGCTTCGGCATCAACAGGTAACGAATACGGACTAATTTCCGGTTCTACTTTTGATTTTTTTGCTTTAACATTTGTATTATGTACAGGTAATGGTCTCATTGGTTTTATCTTAGGCTTAGGAGATAATGGTGGGGGCGGGGCCTTACGTAGAGGAAACGTTTTTTCCGCGAAACTAGAAGATTTGGAAACTCTGCACTTAGCATCCTGGTCTAGTTTATTTGAAGTTGAAAGTGATCGCACTAATATTTGTTTACAAGTTTTAACAGCTCTAGAGTTAAGTGATTCGTTCGACTTCTTAGTAGAAGAGGGCGAATTAACAGAGCTACTATCACTTGAGCTCCTCCTAGAATTTTGCCCACTTGACTTTCTCTCGTCAGAAGAAGAGCCTCTATCGCTTATGACGTCTTTGATAAAAGATTTAACACGTGCAAGACCAGACTGCCGTGGCGATACTGAAGGTTTACCTGACGAGCTGTATCTGTCTAAAGTTTTGGCTTTCGACGAAACCTGGTGGTTCTCATGCTTAGTAAATGTTCGCGATTTGGTTACACTAGTTTTAGAATCGGCAACGGCTTTTCTCGTCTTCGCTAGAGCTTCAGCGACCATACTTTGACTGGGCCGCGGCGGTACAGGTGGCGGTCCCTTTATTTTTGTTGTTTTCA
Source organism: Pieris brassicae (assembly GCF_905147105.1). Taxonomy (NCBI): domain Eukaryota; kingdom Metazoa; phylum Arthropoda; class Insecta; order Lepidoptera; family Pieridae; genus Pieris; species Pieris brassicae. Next base: position 17,591,215 of record NC_059666.1, on the reverse strand, counting down.
TGGGTTGCGCGTTACTCTGTACCATCAGCATATTTAAGCGAGACGACACTCGGACAATACTATAATAAACACACTATAGTATAATGAGCGCGATTACACTAGAGCATCACGTTAGTCACAACACACGCGCAATCGGAGCTGCGACACGTCCGTCCACGTGCGAGCTCTGCATCGACTGCGATAAAAACAACTATTCAATATTGAGATACGTAGACGGTCACTTTGGCGCTTACTGGCGTCATGATAGTGATACAACATTCAAGAAAACTTAGAATCTATTACTCTGACTACTTTTTATGCATTATTGGTAGAAATGAAATATGACTACCAATAAATTAATTGTATAATAACGCTCAGCACAATATTGACTTTAACGAACGCGAATGCAGCCGTGGGTTGAACACGACAAATTTGCATAGGTAGTGCGAGCTAATTTTGAGGATATTTACTGGTCTATTGTTTTAAAGTCGTAAAAAGTTTACAGCTTATTTTTAATCTAACTACAATAGTAACCACAATGGTCATAATACTTTATGCTATTTAAGATAGAAATACATTATACATACTATGCAAACTTTAAATCAATAAAATGTTTAAAATTCTTTTATTAATGCAAATATAACATAGTTTCCAGTTAATCAACACCTTTTTTATATAGAATAGGGGGGCGAATGGGCAGGAGGCTCACCTGATGTTAAGTGATACCGTCACCCATTGAAATTCTCAATGCCAGAGGGCTCGCATGTGGTGTCGGCCTTTTAAGAATTGGTACGTTCTTTTCTTGAAGGACCCTAAGTATGTTTGATGAAGATTGACCATAATTACAATGAGAACAAATTTATGGTGAATGTTTGAAAACCTGTAATCTAATACAACTTGTAATAACTCAATTCAATTTGGCACATATAAGCCATTCTGTGATTTCAAACTATAATAAAATGCATAACTATCACAGTATTAGTAGACGGTAAGAAACAAGCTTTAAATTAACAGATTATAGGCACATCCACAATAATAATATGCTCAAAGTCAAATTGATTGATCAACCATTTAATACAATCATTTATAAATGTGGAAATAAAACACTTTCAAAAGAAGTAACAGAATCAAATCTTTTAAGCAAAAATGGTAAATTCAATAATAACCAACTATTTGACAGTTACTTAAAAGGAAACAAAAATAATTTATTAGGAAAAAATTACAATTGCTATCTGCATTAAATAAGTCACTTTCCCTTCTAAGTGGTGTTAAAGATTTAACCTTTTATTAAAACAACAATAGAGGAGTTTTCACAATTGACTGTGTATCTGGCTTAGATACAAGCAAGCCTTGATAGCATGAACATTTCAGCAACTATTGAAATCACTGTATTGACATTCTTTATGTCTTTTAAGACCTTCAGTATAAATATATGGTATGTAGTACATTTGCTTACCTCTTTATTTATTGTTGAACTTCCAATCCTGCCGACACATAGGACACTGTTGTTGTGGCTGTGAATGCAACCACTTCACAATACAGTGTATGTGGAAACAATGGGAGCAGGCACCCCAGACTAGAGGACAATCGTCGCCAGGCAGCTTACAGTCTGGGCAGCAACTGTCAAAGGGCATACGACATATACCACAATTATCGTCGTTTGCTATCCAACGCCAGGTCGCAACTCCAGTCCAACCTGAAAACGAAGATAATTTCATTCATTTAATATCAATAACAAGGGTTATTGTATGTTATTTCATTCAGGTATTTAAAAAGGTTACAATGTCACCTATTATTTCTAGTTTACTAAATTAGCCAACTAAACTATTTGAAGACAGTAATAAATCAAAAATAAATCTTACTTTTAACAGTGACTTTCATGACGTTTTACAGACAATCCTATCCCTAATATATATTTCATAATCATTTAGTACATTTATTTAGAACACAACACTATATTAAGAATATACCTCTAGATTGAATTAAAAATGTTTTGAAACTGCTATAAAATTAATGAATTTTATATTTTGAAATTTGGTAGAACAAATACAAATTCGAATTTAGATTTAGACCACAGATTATAGAAGTGAACAGAGACTATAAGAACCAATCAGTCGCCATAACTTATATCATGCCGTATTCGAAAATTATACAACATCCTAATTTTTTTATATATATTAATTGTATGGCGTGGTATACAACATCCTAGGAACAAGAACTAAAACATGAGCAAAGTGATATTATGTTAGTCCTATATGTTATATATACAAATTGTTAGTAGCTGGTATAACGACCCATGTTAAAAATAAAACCACCATAAAAGAAATAGATGATAAATAAAAATCTTTAAAATCAAAGAACCACGTAGGTACAAATAATACAATAAATTGAAAAGCTGGATTACTTGCTTGATTTAATCAGTGTCCAGGGATTGATTTTAAGAACAAAATATTTGAGCCATATATTTCATTGATTACTTAGTCAATTCAAATATAAAATATATAATATATGAAATAACGTTTAACAACTAAATCTTGCAAATTTGAAATGGATGCCACCACTGCATATTACTGGAACTTTTGATGAAAAATTATACATAAAATATATATACTATATACCTCGAGCGAAGGCACAAAACCCCTAGACTCTATTATTGAAACTTGTCGGCAATCTATATAACAATATGATATTTAATAACTTAGCGGCGTCTCATATTTTGTGACTGCAGCGAATTAGGCGGCACAGGCTTGATTTGTGACTATTTCTTTGTACGCAGTTTCTGCAGCTACAGTGTATAGTTGTTTTTTATTTAGCTACGAACAATATTAGAGGAGAACAGATGGCAAGGAGAATTATTTTTAGTAAAAAAATAGCGTTTAGGCTTTACATTATAGGTCCAGATGACTTCATTTGCCACGGTCGTAAAGAAACACGAACTGAAATTAATTCTTAAGTTAATAATTTATTTTTATAACTAAACCCAATTAATTTTTTCTAGCTGTTGTGTTTTTTTGTTTCGATACGGAATCAGAGGGTCTGTTGTTGTTGCTAACGCTCGGGTTTTGTTCGCTAGATGAAAACTGGAGCAAGAGTATGCTAAGATTCGTACTTGACTTCTCTTCGAGTGTGTGTAGCGTTCCCGACGGTAATTGACATTTAACATTGACACTTGACAGTTTGTAAACTAATCAATGAAGAATTATTACGAATTACTATCGTGGAAATGATTTTTTAAAAGTTTCTGGGATTTGATGTGTTGGATTATTAATACTATTGTAATATTGTATTATTCACAACAAACATCAACGAATTAAACACAATGGCGACTTTTGATTCCAAATACGACGTAAGTATATATTTTTTACATTTGGTTTCATGATTTATTTTGAAACTTCTAAAAATATTATGTACTTTGTTATCTACATATAATGCATTTATACTTTATAAAATTTATGTTTTCGTAATTAGTAGAGAAGGATTTTTAAGGTATATTTACATAAATGCGACCCTTTTTTTCTTCTTACACACCTACCAAAGTTATTTACATCTTAATATTTTCAGATGTATCCTGCTGGTGATGTAGGAGTTATAGAAGGTGAAATGAACATTCCAGGTCAGGGTGTACCTTCTGGTGATACAATGGAGTTTAATACTCTAGATGAACCTATTAAAGAAACATTTGTGAGTTTCCTTGGGTGTATATATGTATATATTTAGAATATATCAGAATTTATCAAAGATGTTATAAAATTATATTTAAAAGATCTATTATATGACTTAACATATGTATTTTGATGCTTATTTCAGCTAAGAGACTTAAGAGCTGTGGGTAATAAATTCTACCATGTACTAATACCCAGAGAGAAAACAAGTTTATTGAAAGAATGTAAGTAGAACTTTATGCTATATACAGTAGAACCCGTTTAAGACGATCAAGTTTAATACAATTTCTCGCCGAATACACCAGTCTCTGCAACTTGAGACATATTTTCATACATTACTTAACGCTTAATAAGATTCACCATCCTGTTTAATACACCCAAGCTGATAGGTCTAAACGAGTGCTCTCATGTGAGCCCCCAGAAAGGCATACGTATTTAATATAATTCATAAATGTATAATTTAATACCTATATTAAATTTAAAAATTTAAAATTAGAACATAATACAAAATATAAGAGTATGTTTTATTTTTCCTATCCCGTATAATATGCTTTCTCTCGTAAGACATGTTTTTGGTAGAGTCCCTGAGAAATTTTCTTAAGCGGGTTTTACTGTATATGATTATATTCATTGGGTTAAATAAAAATCAACTTTAAATAATAATTGCTATCATACAAAATTAAGTTGTCTTCAATAATATTATGCTTTAATCCAATAATAATCTTGTTTTCCTAAAATTTCAGGGGATCTATGGGGTCCATTATTACTTTGTACATTCATGGCAACTATTCTGCAGGGCTCGTCAGAACCCACAAGTAAAACAGGTGACGGAGGCCCTGAATTTGCAGAAGTCTTTGTACTGGTGTGGATAGGTGCCGCTATTGTGACCTTTAATTCTAAGCTACTTGGAGGAAATATGTAAGTTGTCAAACTTAAATATAAATTTAATATATTTAACACACTGCTTGGATTGTGTTTAGGTAAAAAGTAAAGTCTTAAAATAATAATTGATGACTTGATAAATATCCCTAAATTCATATTTTTTTTTTTGCATTTTCAGGTCGTTTTTCCAATCAGTATGCGTGTTGGGATATTGTCTTTTCCCCATTGCATTAGCTCTAGTCATCTGCCGAGTGATATTGTTCAGTACACAAAATACATTTTTATTCTTCCTACGATTTGTCATATCTATGGTTGGATTCATATGGGCAACATTTGGTAAGTTTTATTAATTAGTTAAGGTAAAGGTATTTGTGTTTTTTTTAAAACAGTTTTCATAATTATAGTATTATCAGAAATCTGATAGGAATAATCAATCACTAATTATAAGAACAACTAGAAACAAATATTCTAACACATTAGTAATATTTCTTATTGGAAGTGGTTTTAAATATATCTCTCTCCTTGCCAACTCAATTTTGGATAACCATGGTGACCTCCACCATCGACCATTTTGCGGTATGATACATCAATGCCGAAAATTATATAGGATATTCAGAAGTCGAGCGGGCCTGATTCTGCTGCGGTCTTAAGGCGCTAGGGGCGTTTAGACCGGAGCCAAGTCAGTAAGTTTCGGTACCTGTACTCGCTCGGCATAGTCCCTAAGTGCTAAAAAACCTTCCAATACATCCGATTCCTAAAAATGGCGATCGCTCTTATCCGTCCAACTATCGCCCAACAGCTATAACCTCCTTGTTCTCCAAAATAATGGAAACCATTATTAGTAAGTTTGGACATAGCGAAACCCTTCGATCGGGTGTGGCACAGAGCACTGCTCTCGAAGCTTCCAGCTCAAGGGCTACCCGAGAAATTATGCACTGGGATTTATAGCTTTGTCGCTGATCGGAGCATCAAGGTTATCATCGACGGAGCATGCTCCGACCTTAAACCCGTCAATGCTGGTGTCCCACAAGGCTGTGTCCTATCCCCGACCCTGTTTATTCTGCATATCTGCATATTCTGCATAGCTGTTACAACTTAGCAAAATTCATTGATATGTTCAGCGGATATGCGGACGACAGAACTCTCTGGCCGGGCAGTTGTCGATGAGTACCGGAACAAACTTGTGTCTGATGTCGAAATTCTTCTACGTGGAGTCTCGTACTGGGTTAAACTAAATCTATACGACACTCTGCTTAAAGCCTCAGCTAGCATCGGAATACTCGGCGTTGACAAATCGAATGACGTTCAATTTCGTGATCATTTGGAAGGGAATGGAAGGCCAAATTGGCCTCCAAAAAGCTTGTGCTCAGTAAGACGACTATCAAGCGCAAATTCGGCCCCACATGGAGTAATGTTCTCACCGCTGTGTGGGAGCTCCCCAGTACCAGCTACCTCCGCTGGACCGTATTCAACGAAAAGCGTTTCGAATCGTCAACGACCAGTCACGTTCCGTGCGGCTTGATCCCTTGGCGTTACGTAGAGATGTGGGGTCTCTGCATCTTCTACCGCATTTACCACGGATAGTGTTCAGAGTAGTTGTTCGGTCTAATCCCTGCTGCTGAGTTTCATTATCGGAAGTCACGGCGGAATACAATACAAAATACCCATTCTTGAAAGGCCGGCAACGTACGTGCGAGCCTTCTGGCAATGTGAGTGTCCATGGGCGGCGGTATAACTTAACATCAGGTGAGCCTCCTACCCGTTTGCCTCCTTTTACATAAAAAAACATAGTGTGGCATGGTACAGATACTTGTTCCACTGATTTGACTATTCAATGTAGAGTTTCTTGTTGTGTTGATACTTTAGCATTGCGTTGTTCTTTGCATATATTATAGAATCCTGTCCTTCTTCTTCTTGTCCAATCTTCTTTACTGCCTACTTCTTTTTTGTTTTGTTGTCTCATTAACCATTATGAGCTAGCTGGTTCATTCAGCTTTGACCATTTCTTATGTTCTCTGACCAGACCACTTCCATTTTAACCATTATATAGTTTTTGTTACAACCCTTAAGTTAAACCAAACGTCTAGGCGAAATGCATAATTTCTTGCATTCCACTAAAAAGCGGTTTATTATGAAGATTGTGCCGCACTCCACTCCATTTTGACACTACAGCCAATGTATTGTCAAAGCATTACGACTTTGCGAGAGTGTATAACTGCTTTAAAAACTTCCTTGTGTTGTCATTGATTGTTTAATTTGGGTCAAAATTTCCCATTCAACAACTCATATTTTTTAATACAATTATTCGTGTATGTTTTCAACTAAGCCATGAAAACAGAGTAAGCTATTAGGGCAATAGCACACTGCGGTCTAGAACCGCGGCCAAAACAGCAGCTAAATTCGTTAGTGCCGATATAAAGCACTTCAAAATGGACGTTGATAACAGTGCCTCTTCTTTACCTCTCAAGTAAGAAGCGAAAAAAACAAAAGGAAAAATATTTTAAATTTGCGACCAACCACGGGCCGCACATGCGACTTGTCGATCTCGTTGGATAATAATGTATCTATCTCGCTGGGTGCTAGTGTGTGTGTGCTAGCCCTTTATATCTTTAAAGAGCTTTGAGAGAGGTATTTTAAAAAGAGTTCATTTGTTTTTCAGCTGCAACAAAATTCCTTGGTGATAGCCAGCCTGAAGGTAAAAAAGGTCTAGCAGTTTACCCCATTTGCTTGTTCTACTTCATACTATCGTGGCTAGTCGTTTCTCACACCGCTTAGGAGCACAATTGTGATAAAGACTTGTAGGGTAATTTGTGAATATTTATGTAATGTAAGTTATTAATATATGAATTTATGACACAAATACAGTGTAATGTTTTAATAAGTATTAAGGTTAGCGAAGGGACTAATTTTGAACTAAATAGAAAGCTGCGTTCAGGCCTGTTTGGCGTATTGATACCATGAAGTTACTGTATCTATATACATTTTATTAAACCTAGTTGTCTTACAAATAACATCGTTAAACGGACACAACTTTAATTTTTTTTTAATATTGTTACTATATTATATCATCCTAGGGGGTATATCATCCTCATATTTTGAAAATTCTGTCTCATACCGAAGGTCTTTTTGACTGGTCAGTTTTTTGTTCGTGTCGCACCAGGTGGCGCTATAAAATCATTTTGTTTTATATAAAGAGATTTTTTTATTAATTTCCTGTTTCCAATTGCAAAACCTCAAATCGGTTATTAAGCCTGGTTGTACAGAATTAAATGTAGCAGAAATTAGATTAAGTTGTTTCGTGGCATACGTTTAAGTTAGGACGATTGTATGACTAAGTTTGTCTTTTTATACTCACCACATTCTTTAACACATTCCATTCTGGATTTACAGTATTTTTTAAATCTAATTTATTTATATTATGTACTTAAAATTTCTTCGGAATTTATGAAATATCATGTTTTCAACAACATTTTTGTACATATTTATTAATAAAAAACATATTTTTATCCATATTGAATTTTATTTCTAACATAGAAAACATAAATTGTATCTAAAAATACATAAGTTATGGAAAGAACATTTAGAACTCCTAGTCTTCATAATAGGACTAGCATATTCACTCCCACATACACACAAACAGCCATTTTTGAGAGTATTGAATTACTTAAATAATCTTTAAAAATTGTGCTTACAACACAACTATATACCCCTAAATACGCAATTTCACGATAAATACTTACAATTGAAATACGTAATTTATTTCAGATTTTTGTATAGGAACTATTTTGTTTTAATATTTGTAGTACATTGTATGCGAAAAAAAATTGTATATTCCGTTTGAGAAATTTTAAATGTATCAAAATTGGCATTCACCTTATATAAAGTTATCAAAAGTTAAAAGCTCCGAAAAGTTATTACTTGTACCAGATAATTGGTGTAGAGTTTGGATGTTGTATACAACGTTATAGTTAAATGTGCGAGTTTTATTTTTTATTTTGATTTTTTAATACATAATGTCATCAAAAATGTTTATACAATCAACGTACACTTATGAAATGTTTTCACACGATCATATAAAATTTGCGGTTAAAATTAACTAATTTTAAATAAATAAATTGAAAACTCATATAAAAGTATCTAAATATAAATTACAAATGAAATTTAAAAAATGATTTTAACAATTATCACATTCTCATCAGAATTAATTTTAGTTAAAGAATTCATACATTAAAAAAGACCACAGATAATTTAATGCAACAGAAAAGATGTACCCGAGATATATGCCCTAATCATATTGGCAATTAGTGATTTAACTGGATTCAGACCCACTTGAATTAGATTTATCAGAGATCTTATCTGGGGTGCGTGGTGGAGTATGTCTTGGCGACCGAGCAGGAAGTTGGTACGAAACATGCATCTGAAGTGTATCGCGAGCTAATCTGGCACTTTTATATGTGAGAGAGTTTGCCCTGGGCTTACGTCTGGAGAAATGTCGTTCAACCCATTTGAGCATTGCCAGTACCGAGTCTGGGGATGACAAACGACGTTCTGCGGACGTCTTTATTATGTTCGACGATGCTATACGGAATGTTGCGGCCATACCTTTAAGTGCCTGGAAAATGATTAATAATTACTTGTAGAATGGCGTAAAGATCGAAATAATATATGTACATATTAAAAATAATCTAACTCACCAGCATTGCGTCTTCATCTGTGTCGTCATCACCAGCGTAAATAATACGAATCCTCTCACTCCAATCAAGACCAAATGCAGTTCTCAGGATGTAAATGGATGCGCGACCTATAAAATTATTTATATTATTGGTGTCGCTTAGTAATATAATAGTTTATATTCAAATAATAGAAAAAACTGAATAGTTACAAGGATCTATATTTCACTATTATTACCTTTATTCCACTGTACAGGCGGCCTCGCCTCAATAGCGCAGTGCGCGGGAGCAGGTGTAAAGCCAGCAGAGGTGATAAGTCTCCGAGCAGTTTCTGCGAGAGCGGCACGTTTAGCCACAGGCGTCTCTCGGAAATGGAAGGTTAGCAGAGCACCTTTGTTCTCCACCCAGGCACCGTCTTTACATACCTTTTATAAATTTAAAATATGTAATTAAAATCCGGCTTGAAGGACCAATTATTTCGAGACTAGCCTGCTTGTCTACAGATTACTTGGGCGTTTTGAAATGAATAAATCTTTCTTAGTCTTTTGCTTCCAAAGGTGTCCAAGCCAGTAGGAATATCACAAAATACTGCCAAGGTATAAGGAGACCCTATAATATCTAGGGATTTAATCTCAAACTGCAGATAGGTGACAATTATGATTCTGGTTTATTTCTATAAAACCAACAATAATAAACCAAGGTCTTTACCCTCGAGCGTAGTAGTCATAACATACCTGTTCTTGCAAAGCTTTGAGTAGGTCGACGACCTTATCTTGTAACTCCATTGGCATTGGGTGCACGAACTTGCTGCCATCGGGGTGTAATATCTCCAGACCATGGCTACCAGCATACGTTATACCTTCTATTCCAACCTTTAAAAAAAATGGTTTTTGTAATTCTAGTTTACAATTGAAGCGAAGTAAGATCTCTGTTTTAAATACGGAGGGAGATTCTCAGTACGAAAACTTATTGACGAACATTTACGTACATGATCTATACAAACTTAATACAACGCAATATCGAGCCGTGACCTGTTTCTAGCTGTATGAGAATAACCAATACTGCTTAATTAATAATAATAATATTAGCCTGACCGTATTCGACAATATAAATATTTTAACTGTCCGATATGCAGGTCAAAGTTTCAAGATAACGTCTTGTTATTGCGAACTGAGGTCATATAAACTGCGGATTTAATGAATGAAATAAAATTAAATAAAGGAAATTTTATACATAGTGTGCGATAATGTATAGAAAAACTTAGCACGTTTCTCAGTGACTTATTATTTAGACTTATTATTTTCACTGACCCCTTCATATAGCCATTTACTCGCTTATCACCATTGGTGACATATATCTGTTACAGCACTAATCATTTACATAGATATGCAAAAATATATGTTTGTAGCCATATCTCCTAGGCATAATCCGATATCATAACAAGGTTAATGTTAACGGGCTAAAGGGGACAAAGGTACAAAGTACAGACCTACATTCTGGGTCACAAAAATGGTGATAAATTTTACGACTTTTTTATCAACAGATTTTGTTTTGTTTTTTTCTTGTGCACTAACAATGCAGGGATACATCAGAAATTTTTCCTTCTCCAGTAAGTGCCTTATATAACGTTGTAATGCTCATTATTTGTGTAACATAAAATCAAAAACTGTTTGTTGTCTTTGAATATTATGTCTATTTTCGGTAATAAACATATTACCGTACACCACAACGATCATAACACGAAATATATACTATACACGATATATAGAAATGTTTACTTAAGTTTTCCTTAAGCGGAGAGAAAATATAAATTAGTAATACCAAGTGTATAACTATTTGACTGATAAAGTTGCGGGTCACACCTATTATCGGGCTATTATCAAAATTTGAAACAATCTTAATTATGTAATTTTAGTTTTAATTTATACAGAAATGTTACGTATTGATAATTTGTTTGAATCTCTGTTTGAAAACAATCTGTCAAATTATAAAAAGATACTGGTTTTCTCTACTTATTTTATATTAATCCATGAAATATGTATTCGATCTTGTGCTTCAGCTTCATCCCTGGGGTCGTAGTTTCGATCCCTAACACTTGATCGCACAGTGAAACATCTTGAGAAAACCGGTTTGCCTTAGACCACAAAAGTCGACGGTGTATCAGGCACAGAAGATTGATCAACGGCGTTGTAGAAATGATCATGGAACAGATACAGAAATCTGAGGCCCAGATCTAAATGGTTGTAGAGCCATTGGTAACGGCTTGTTACACTGTGGTGACTCTTAATTAGCATTTTAATCGTTCTTAGAAGTAGTTTATTTATACTAGTTTCTGAAACTTCGTAGAAATTGTTAAACTTAGATTTTGAAAATGCAAAGATATGCTGTTTTTTGTATATTCAGAAGGACATATGTCTGGAATTACTCAAGCCTGTACTTACCATTTCCTTTACATTATTGACGTTTCTGCCTGATATAATGGCGATGTAGACATCCGACATATTTGACAGCCGTTGCAGGGTATGCTTAGTTTCCAATGGGAGAGTGGCCAGATCAGGATGTGGCGCTATAGGAGCTAACGTACCATCGTAATCCAATAAAAGAGCCAACTTTTGGGTGTAACCAATGTATCTGAAAAAACATACCTTTTTAATGTTTTTTTAATCAAACATGACGTATAAAAAGGATTTAAAATTGCGATAATGATATATGAAATTATGCACTGACATTCCAAATTCAAAAATTTCTTATTAATTACTGACGACGACAAAGTCAATTGTCGATTTTAGTTACGAGTTTGTAAAATTGTTGCAGAATTAATGTTTTTGTATATTAAGTATTCTATAATCATATAAGAATTGAATGTTCTGTACCACTAAAGCCGAAGATTTTGTTTGCTTGATGACGAAAGCCTCAGGAACTAATTCGAATTAAAATTTCTTTGTTTTGGTTAGTTCATTGAAAAAGATTTTTACACACCTAGTAAATAAATCTCCTTACTTTGAGAGATACTCGTCGAAGTCATCAATTGTGACGGGTTGCATGGAGGTAGCTCCAATATCATCTGCCTCCTCCTCAAGCGAGTCCATGGCTTTGAGGAAACTCTTCATCCAACTATCCACATCATTCATTTGTTCCCTTCGGCGCAGGTGGTTCATACGGACTGTTCTTTCGTCTTCGGGCATTATTAACGCTCTGGAAATTTAAGTTATTATTAAATATTACGAAATAATTATAAGGGTAAGGGACCATTGTATTAAGGATGTTTGATGATTGCTTCAATTAATTTTTATTAAACACGAGTGCCCTTTAAAACCGACGCGACATATTTGAGAAATCTTTAAATCGCGTCAAATGCTATACTAAACGTGATTGATTAAAAGTGTAATCTCTCACCTGTGAATAACTTCTGCTGCATCATCCAACTCGTAAGGGTTACATATTAGAGCTTCGTGCATCATTTCTCCTGCACCAGCAAAAGGAGAAACTATCAGAACACCAGGAGGCGTATTAATTTGACACGCCACGAACTCCTTCGCTACTAGGTTCATTCCATCTCGTAGTGGTGTGACCAAAGCAACAGCTGCGTCGCGGTAGAAAGCAGCCAGCTCGTCTTGCCCCACGCAGCCGTATATATACCTAAACGCCATTTTGTAGTTTTATTCCATTGTTATTGATAGGCAACGACTGATGGACTTTAAATAAATAAAAAATGTATTTGTCCCATTCCATGCATATCCTAAGGTCTTGATTTTTATATAATTTTATTGGTAACAACGTTAGTACATAACGTACGGTTTGGCGGGCCGTTGTTAGTATTCCTCATTACTACATCTTTAAATATACAAAATATATTTGGCTATATAATAAATCAATCACGACTAATCGACACGATTAATCTATGCAAATTTCTTTTTCAAATAAGTCTTAATTTTATTTAAAACTTTTTTGTTTATCTCACCTAATTGGCGACCAGTTCGGCGTCGTGAACCTTCCGTTAATCCTGCCAACCAACTGATCCATCTCCTCCTTCAAATCCTGATACTCCTTAACATCTGTTCTCGATGGCACCGAAATTTGAAGCAGCACAACTTTTTCTATATGCTCTGGATGTTTTAGCAGTAGCCTCTCAAACGCTTTGAGCCTATGAACTAAACCTTTGGTGTAGTCCAATCTATCCACACCGAGAATGACTTTCTGGCTTGTTGACAGCACTGGTTTAGCGTTCTGAGCCAGCGTGACGAACCTGTCGAATGGGACACCGATTGGGAGTGGTCTAACACAAATTGTACGACCTCCCAATTCAACGAGCAGGTTCTTACGGTCAACACGACAACCTAGATTTCTTTGGCAACAATCGATGAAGTTCAGGCAATAGTCCGTAATGTGGAATCCAACCATGTCGCATCCTAAAAAAAACGGTATTTTGGTAATTATATGCAACATATAGGCACTTGCATGCATATATAATCACTATTACGAATATAACAAATAATGGACCGGAATTATATGCAATTTATATAAATGTTCTGTCGTAAACATTGTTAATATAGGTATTTTATCAATTTCTAGCATCTGCTTTGAAAGTGGACTAGGTATGTGTTTATAACGCTTTAAAAATAAAATAGTAAACATAATGTTCAAACTATATGTTTGACTTACGGGGCTTGAACTCTGGAAGTAATGACCGAATTTACATAATGTTAGATTGACCTTCAAAATTACACAACTTCACATTTTCTTACCAAGTATTCCTTGTAGCACTTCATCGGACCATGGGAACAGCCTGAAGATGTCCCACGGCGGGAATGGAATGTGAAGGAAGAATGCCAGTTTGCATCTCAACTCGTCCTCTTCAGCGCGCTAATAAAACATAATAAATGGATATATTTGAGTGTTAATAAGGGCATAATAAATTAATGCATAATACTAAACATTAATGAGCAGTGTTGGCCTAGTGGCTTTAGCGTGCGACTCTCATCCCTAAAGTTCGATCCCTGGTTGTGCGCATTTAACATTCGCTCGAACGGTGAAGGAAAGTATCGTGAGGAAACCGGCTTCTCTTAGACCCAAAAAGTCAACGGCGTGCGTCAGGCACAGAAGGCTGATTACCTACTTGCCTATTTAGATTAACAAATGATCATGAAACAGATACATAAATCTGAGGCACAGACTTAAAAAGGTTGTAGCGCCGTTGATTTATTTTTTACTAAACATTAATATGTAGGTGTATTGTATTGTAAATAAGTCGAAGCGATCAAATATGTATTTTTTTAAATCATCTTTGTCTTCTATTAAGCTTCGTTTTCTAAATATCTTATTAGTATTTCAGAGTTAAAATTAAATTCTATAAATTATATTTGTTCGATATTAAGAATTCCTATTTGTTAATAGTAACGACAATTTTATACAGCTGATTTTACGATAAGTTAATTGTTCCCATAGCAATTTCCTGTAGATTCAAAGAATAATTATAAGACACTTTTGTCTCATTAAATGGCTGGGAAGGCCGTGAGATGACTGTGTTAGCATAAGAGATATAATTATCCTAAATTCTTACCTGTCTAATCCAGTTAGCAGCCAGCATAAGTTGGTAATCATGTACCCAGACGATGGGCGGTGAAGTATTCTTCTGTTTGGTTTCCTTCAGTAGCTTTAAGGCGTGTACGGTTTTTTCTGCGAACTCCTCATTGATCTTGATATAAGCTCGCCAGTGGTCAGCAATGAAGGTGGCTCGATCCGGCATAGAGTGAAACAGAGGCCAGAAAGTTCCATTGCAACATCCATTGTAGTAGCTGTCGAAAAGCTTTGGTTCTGCATGTATGGCTACAATCTGTAATAACATTACGGATTTAGATTTTGTCTGGATTTCTTTTGATAACATAAAATTTTCTTTTATTTCTATAGTTTCCATAAAAATAGACACTTCCCTAGCAATTACTAATAAAAAGGTAAATACGAATAGCCATTTTCCAGGACCACTTTGTCGACAGAGTTAGCGACGGAAACTGGAGCGTTAAGAAAGAACGCATCCATCCCAATCTGCTGACCTATAGTGACAAATACGGTGACAGCCGTGGAGGGCGCGTATTAGGCACAGTAGGCGCGTAGGGCTCCGGAACATATAATGATCCGACAAACCCAGAGGAGGTTCGACAGAGACTTGGTAGTGCTCTGAGTGTGAGGTCAACAGAAGGTCCAACAAAGATCGTTTGATCTTGATGATGATGACCATCCACATCAGGCATTTGCGTAATTGTGGGAACCATATGTGTCAGGCCATATGCCACGACAAAGTCATGAAAAGATCTACCCGCGTTATTGGTGGTAACAGAGCCGAGCAAGTCGGGATTTCGAGCAGTTTCGGCATTTCCGCTACATACCGGCACGCGTAGAATCGCGGAACCTATACAAGCACGCATAGAATCGCTGATGGTCATCGTAGTCTACGCGCAGCCCGAGGTTAGATAGGTCCGTTCCTTCAAGCGTCCCGAGGTGACAAACCAGATATCCTCCCTGATGTACACGCAAATTGCCGCCTGCGGCACAATGGTTAGGAGAGGTTGGAAGTATCAACTGGGGAGGATATCTAAGTCTCAGTAAAGAAGAATAAGGCTGGCTTAAATAATGCATACATACAATTTAGATACATCTTATATGTCCTTCACTTTAATTGCATCGTCGGTATTCTTGTTTACTGGCGACGCAATAGGTATTTTCGTTTAGTATCCGCTAACTACTTCACTGCTAACGAGTAATGACTAACGGCTAAGAATACGACGTATTATTTGTTAAAACAGCTAAAACAATATTATCGTAAAAGCTGTTGTAATTATCAATAGAAATGTATTATAGGAAACAAATAATTTAGTCTTTTCGTCAGAGGCAAGCGGCCAGTCACATTTCTATGTTTCATTATATATTTTTTAATATTAAAGTTGGTTACTATTATATTTAATATTCTATTCAGGTTGTTTAATGCTTAATTATATTTGCATAAATATATATTTTATATAATATAGCTTATTTCTCTAGGAAATAAGTCGCCGCATTCACTTATCAAGAAACAAAACAATACCGATGTTATGACAGCAATAAAATAGGCAATTAAAATGTATAACTCCTTATGAACCCAACTTCAAGTGACAATATACCTAATACAGACACCGGCAAACATCTTGAACAAATGGCCTTGTCTGCGCAGAAGCGATTTTTAGGTATCACTGCGATGGTGGCGGCGGGAGAGTGACGTGTCGATCGCGTGATTGGTAAATCAGATGACGTTTGTGTCCCGCACAGTGTACGATGCGCAAACTTTCCCCCACTCCCTTGTTTAATGCTCAAGAAGTTTGCCGGTATGTGTACTAGCTGCCGTTCGCAGGTACGCCGGCATGGACATCGTGTATGGCAAATTTTATTGCAAGCTCTATCAGGATTTCTCGTTATATTTTATTGTACACTTATTTACCCATACAGAAATCTTTAATTTTTCGTTTTTTTTTCTCGGCTGTAGAAAAACATTAGTCACTTAGCGCTTTTTATTCAGTTTCAATTTGGATACTTATTTCGCTCATAATAATTTTTAAATGTCCGGGGTTATAGGTATTATATAGCCGTGAATACGAATTGATTTGAAGTTCGAAGAGAGGTTTATGGGGATAAACGTGGTTTAGTTTGTTCCAGGGTTTCGGTGGCATATTTTACCTTAAATTAATTGGGACATAACTGTAATAATAAGAAAAATTGGTATCTTTTTGTAGCTATGACGTACTACAATCGTGACCACGCACGCTGAAAAGCACGCGAAAATTATGTGAATAATTATAATTTTTTAATAATAATACATAGCTTTAATCCGTTCAAAAAGTTTTTTTCTTAATTATTCCTAATTATACAAAAATATTACCGCTATCTAATTCTAAGTATAGTACGTAACGTAACGTAAGTAATTGTAAATATACAACACACAAAAACACGGATTATAATAATAACATATCATTATAATACGTTCTAATTCTCATATAACTCTTTAAGGCTTTTGTAAATAGAGGACATAGCATTTGTATGGAAATTAACAGGTGTGTACGGTGTTTAATAAGCCTAATCAAATACCTTTATCAGATAAGGCTAATGGAGTAAGTAATTCCTGTGTGTACTTTCGACTTAGCCGAAGTCATAAATTTCATATGTCCCACGAAAAATACCAACTCCTTGGTAATATTTACTTTAACCATATCACTATGTTCTAAAGATAACTTCGTAACAGAAATGCTATTTAATAAAAACACGAATTAGTTATATTATGTTGTGCTTGATATTTGTTTTATGGGGTTGGTCCCTACTAATGTGTAGTATACGTAATTGTTTTAAAATAAATTTGGTAATTTTGTCCATACGTAATTATTATTATAGATTCGTTATACATAATGATGTGAACTCAACATTAGATACGAGACTACAAGGCGGCTTGGACGCAGATTTACAGCAGGGATCTTCTTTACCAAAATTGGGCCAGTGCGTGTAGCCCGAAGATGAAGTTTTCGGGCGAAATAATAATTGACCCGGATACAGAAGGTCAGATCTACTTGCGTATGTAATATACAGATAATAAATGATATCTATATTAGAATAAATATTGCATAGCATTTCAAAACATACCTTACTAGAGCGTAGACCAGCCGTAGGCGTCTTATCGTTGGGGTCAGATTCTGGAATGCTCTCACTGGGGTTATCCAAGTGGATGCCGGGCCATCCCACCCAAATACCATTGCCGCGTATAACCACCGGCGCGACCGCGGTAACCAGTCCACCAGCACTGGAAATAATGATCAAAACTGCATTAGACAATTCATATTATTAGTGACATCGACATCGAATCAAGATCTGGAGGCTGAGATTGTAAAAAAAACTTGTGCGTTTTGTTTCTTTGTCAAATGAAAATACAATTATAAATAATGTGCATACATATGAAAACTCCAAAAACTTTCTGTTTCATCAATAAAACAGTTGTTAGATTTGTTTTATCGATAGGGTGTGGTTTAAGACGTAGGTTGTTGGGGACGACTTCTGTTTATTATTATATAATAAAGTAAATACTTTATGTAAATCTTGTAGGGAGATTGGAATAGGAGTATTTTTGCACTAGACATATTGTAAATAAGTAAATGTTTAAATATAACTTATAGGTAAAAGTTATTAGCTTTCAGCTAACCGATAGCTTGTTTAGTAAACAACACATTCACACATTTTCGATTAGATACAGTTATAAAATGCAGAATAATTCTCTTGAAAAGCAAATTTATTAGCTGGTTAGTACCTAAAATCTGGGTAACATTTTAAATTATCCATGTTGTTGTTATCAAATTCCGAATTCCGAAAAACAAAATCAAACTTCTGTTTAGTAATCATTTTTGAAAACTGTGGCTAAAGGTTATTAGTATCTAAGAATCGAAAAGTTACATGCCCTATTTTGTACCGACGCGGAATAATATATATATAATTTTCTACAGACTTTGAAGAATATCTAAAAGGATTCCAATAAATCCTTTAATTACCTGGCTTTCCGCTCTAATACACCGGTCTTCTCATTCCTCTTCAAAACAAAAGGTAATCTGTTTGAAACAACAATCATGCTCGCTTTACTGTTGCACGCAGATCGACTGACACTGTTTAATTCACTCATGTTGATTTTTGAATGTTCCGAAACACGACCAATCACAGAGAGACTCTCACGCATGCGCAACAAAATACCGGGAAATTCAAATTGATTTACTCTTCTGTTTACACTTTACTGTTTAATTATGTCATTGCAAGTAGTCTACTCAGTAAAATGGCCTTTTGTTTGCTTGTATGAGATAAACATCGTCGACTGAGATCGAAGACGAACTATTATAGTTGTATGCGTCGATCACCTTTATAAGTTTGCGCGCGTCTCAGTCATTTGATGTTCTTACTTGCGTCTGACGGTGTCGAAGGTCCATTGGAGCTTCGCAAAGAGGTTATCACTCCAGTGACCTGTCCGAGGCGAGGGTTGGCTCTTTCTGCGATTTTTCTATATTAATTCTTTAAATTATTTATGATTGTAACAAGCCCCGATGTATCTCTGACGTTATTCCTGAGAATTAATAATATTGTTTTGATAACAATAAGTTATGTTTGTTTCTCAGATGCCATGCCTACTTAGTAAGTGCAAAGTGTAATTCGTAAATCATTGTCATTTCATAAATCAAAATGTTTACCGTAAATATATTTAAATGTGTTTATTAAATAATGCCGTATAGTAAATGTTGATTTTCCAAATTTGACTCATGGTTTTGGTGCCTTTCAATCCAACGTTTTAGTTTTCTCGTATTTAATGTCAAATCAGCGTAGTCCACTAAGCTTACAATTACCATTATTTTACAGGCAAAGGGACAAAAGGCCAAGAGACTTACCTGATGTTAAGTGGTATCGCCGCTTATGGATACTCATATTGCCAGGAGGCTCGGCCTTTTAAGAATTGGTATACTCCTTTGCTGCAGGACCAGTCTATTAAAATTTCTTGTGAGCACCTGGAATCTATGTGATTTTGGCCTAATTGTTATATTCGATGTATTCTGTGTATTAAAAGAATTAATTCTTTTTTTAAAGACCTTATAAGCATCTTACCCAAAATATTATTGCATACATATAACCGGGAGAATTGTAAATCTGGTTTTAACCAGCGACATACTTTCGTCGTTACTTATTTATGGGAATATTTATTTGCCGTATTTTGTAGTTGTAGTATCTTTAAGATCTATATAGTGGAAAGATGCAGTTTTGGATATTTTACAATAATTTTCACGTACCTTAAGGGAGACATGCATGCGTATCGAGCGTGGATCGGCCATGGTGCGCATGCGACACTGTCGTGTTTATTGTCCTCGAGTAATAAACGTGTTTAATTCAACATCCTTCTGTACTTCATGCGTCTATTATGATTCATATCGATATGGCTACTACTTTTGAGTGTACATATTTTAAAATCTCTTTCTGATATTGTTTTGATATCAATAAAAAATTCAGAATACAGGTTTAAAGAATTATGATTTTAACAATAGTTTACTAATTTTACTTACTTTAACAATTTTAAATAGCTGAGTTCTGTGGTTCCAGCCGCATTAATAGCACGATGTTCTATAACCTGAAGTTCTCCGTAAATAGACTATAAGCAAAAAGTTACGCATACGGTCTCGGATCGCGGACTTTTTTATATTGATATCTTCTATAAAACTGTAGTACATCAGTTTGCTCTTTTTTATAATAGCTTTCGCAGCGTCCGCGATTTAGAAATTTTTATTGGTTCTTTTTGAAATGGAACCTTTTTTAAATATTCTATAGCTTATGTTCACCAGAAACGTAGGGTTCTAATGGTAAAACAATCAGTCTTGTAGTTTTCGAGCCTTTGCGAATGTATATAAAACTTAATTACACCAGATATTTGTTCTAGTTAAAAATGTGTTCTAGTTAAATATGTGTGTTATTTGTCCGGGACGATTAAAGGTTCTATATGACGTCTATTTTACTCGGCTTGTTTACCTTACACCTTTAAGTTTTAATCTGTATGAATATTTCATGCCGATGGTTTTGTTATTCGCACATGGCTTGGTGTTTGTGATCGGTTTGTTTACATGTTGTGCTGCAACCTTGGAACCTGTTATCAGCATAATAAGCAGCTCATACCTAATTAGATGTCGTTATATTATTACGTTTAACATTCATTACTTCATTTTGAGTCATTGGCTATAATTTTTTTATTAGCAATACCAATACACTTGAGACAAAATCACTTTTCAACAGGCGTGACTCACTAACACAAATCGAACTTGTATGAAATTGGTCAAGTGATAAACGTGAGATAATGTCAATTCCATACAAATTGTCCATAAACCATTGTCTATGGTAGGATGTTGTTAAGAACACTAAAACATATCAAGGTACGTAGCATTCATATGTGAATACAATCAAAAGAAAGAAAAGAAACAAACATGTCCATACTAAAACGGTTACAGGTAAAAATCGTCTTTCGACACTTTGTTACCAACGTATCCTGAGTTTTTTGGACATGTAACATGCAGAGATTCAGTATGTTTAGGAAAACTCATCGAGACTAGTAGAGTGTAGGGCACCAGACCTCAAGGCCGATCCCTTAATCGCGGGACCGATCAAGCAAACGCCATTTACAGGTCTTACCATCACCCAGGCTCAGAGGCTTGCCGAAGACAGGGGAGAGACTAGGCTCTCCGCTTAGATATGTATAGAAGTACCGCGACTAAATCTCTCTCATTTCCAGACTCGGGGGCTGTCATCAAAATCCACGACTTAATTTGAAGTGAGAGTGAGAGCAATCCATGTGGTATGAAATTATTTCAGAATTAGTACTATTGTTATTTTCTTATATAGCCAAGTTCACATTCCAAGGATCGTTATGTTATATGTTCATAAGTGTACATTGTGTTACCTAAATGAAAAAAAGTTGTACGGCGCCACTAACATGATCTTCAGAAATGAAGAATGTGACTGAAGAAGAAGCTGACTAACTAGTAATCCAGGCGACAGCGATAGCGACCTGATTGTATGCTATTCGCTGCATTTCTCCGAACATATCCCAACCTTGAGATGGCGCGAAAAAGAAACTCGACGTAGGTGGCACTATTTATTTTTACTTATGTAACTTGAAGCATTCGAATTTTCCTTAACAACCGATACGAATTTAACGGAATTGTGTCAGATTTAGAGTACACAAGTTCAACTATATCGCTTATCTTCTGCAATTACAAATTATTGTTTAAGGAAAATGGGTGAAAAATAGCTGCTAGCACTTTGAGGAAGAGTTGACCTGTGTGTGTGGGTATTCCCTTGAGATTATGCTGGTTTTTAGAAAGAAAATAGTTTATGAAGTTCCCGGGGCTTATCATTGTTTTTTTTAGCAGACAAGTAAGTGTTCAAACTTCTCTCTTTTATAAACAAGCAAGTGTCAACTTAGTACTTGATAATATTTTAAAAACGTTTTCTGTTTAATGACTATAGAACCAATAGTAACTGTTATTTCTTATTCTCACAGAATTAACTGGCTTTAAAAATTCAAATGTAACATTCATAATTTCAAACGCCAAAACGCTTCTCTAGACAAGGTGGTGTCGCACCAGTCCCTATATCGTACCATGTATGTTACCACGTAAAAAACGTCAAGTTTTTTACATGTTACTTATCATTATACATATTGTATACAAGATAACCTCCTTTTGTTTTTATTAAACCGCTTAAACAGCTTCAGCAATTTCGGTTATTTTTTTGTATGATTATAAGAACAATTATATGGCAGAAGTTTGAATTATGTCATTATATCCGAATAGTTTGTTAAAGCTTAGCAAATAATAAGAAATTGAAAGTTTAAAATTATAAGATAGAAAACTAAACAATTTATGATATGTAAATTATCTTCTGATTGTTAATTAAAACAAAATATATTTCTAGAAACAATCAAAAGTGGGCTAGCGTTATGAATATGTACAATAAATATAGGCTCGTGAGTCCCAACGTGACTGATATATCATACTCACATAAAATAATGTTGCAATAATAATATTTACTCTGTAATAGTCACCTAAATCGTTTATTTTTTTCGACACGCAGAATTGCTTTTTATAAGCCATGTATGTTACAGAATATATATTTAGAAAATTTTATTAAAAAGCTTAACTAATAATGCAAGATCAAGGCTATCAACATGCTGTCAGAAACCTAAAAATATTTTCAAAAAACCACATCCTTCGTGATATTAAAAGGGTTTTATCAGTCACATATTTTTTAGGATATTGACTGAAATATCTCACGAAAATCTGAAGTAAATTCCATGATTTATTAACCTATATCGATGAATGAGACGGGTTTTATCATGATTGTGTAAATGGTCTATGAAGATCCAATTAGGTTAATAAATATCGCCGGGAAAATCTAGAAATATAAAAGCAAAATGTGTGTAAATATCGAATACCTAGGTAACACTGAAAATGTTTAGAAAATGAAGGAGGGCTTAATGTAGAAAGTTTCCACCTATATATTACCTTATAAGATATGGTATTAGTACCAAGCGTATGGAGAGTTTTAAAAATTGCATTTGGCTCCATACCTACTTTGTGTAATGCAATCACAGCGATTCGGCTCTCTTTATCACCACACCCCATATTAATATCGCAAAATATTGTACAATGTATTGGCGCCAAAATGAGAAAACCCAATGACCAATGATATAAAAATGACAGATTCTAAATTCGAATGTAATATTTCGTTATTTTCAATTGTAACAGTATTTATGGCCAGACAAAGTAAATATTATAAGAAATTATAAGTCAAAATTTCAGTAGTAACCCCCTTCACAGGTATAGGCGTCGTCCAAGATAAGAAATATTGGTATTAAATACTTTTTACTGCAGTAATAATAATCGTTACAACAATTTTATTTTCATGACGAACTACATACGTTATTATTTTTTTTTCGTCACTCTAGGTGGCCATATCACGTTCGTCATTCATGATAATAAATAATATGAGGCTGATAAACTATCGAAAATTGGAGAAACGCGTGCCTGGTCAAGGAGAGGGTAAGGATTTAGATAATAATCCGGTATTATATAAATATTTCGTTACTACAGCTCCCGTCAATTAAATTGTCGAGAGTTCCAGATGTCAAGTCTTTTAAGTTTTATTTACAAGTATGTATCTTTAATAGTAGGTACGTTCTCATTGTTGCGGGCATAGACACAATAGCAATAAAATAATATAAACATTTTCACTTTTAAGAATGTTTATTAAATCTTTTACTATTTGAGTGTTTTCCCTAATATGTATTGAAAATGTAGTTGATTAATAAAACTGTTAAATCACGACGTTATCTGCGCACCATTATTGCGGGCCATATACGAGAGAAATTTAAAAAAAAACCTTATCACAACCAGTAAACGTATGAAAAATAACAAACACTTTTTTTAAACTAATCGAATGTTATATATATGTAAAACGAGCTGAATACATATAGTCATTTCAGCGAAAACACAACTCCAAACAGACAGAAATATAGACAGACATGATAACATCAGTTTTGCCTTCACGAGGTAACCTCGGAGAGGCTATCGTCCACTTGCGTAAGTAATTATTATATTTTAATATTATTTATTAATCTGTTTACAACTTCCAATATCACTATATGATTTCGTTTGTTTTCAAATATTATATCGAGAGAAAACAAAAGACAAAATAATAATAAAATATTAGTTACCTTAACGGGCCTTTAATATTAAGCCTATACCTATAAATAGGAGAAACTCTTAAGCTGAGTTCTGAACTTGAGTTCTAAAGGGGGTTACTACCCAACGTTACAACGTGTAATGTAGCATGTTACACAGCGAGCAATCGTGCAGTCAGTACGTCGTGTTACGGGGCCCCAGCGCACTCAAAGCGAGCAACGAGCGCCTCGATGCTCGCTTTGCGTGCTCCACCTGGCTGTCGGTTATTCGGCGAATCCTTTGACTGTTACGCGGTTCAGTCAGTACGAGTCGCACGTCGCGAGTGATCACCCTAATTGCTTTTCTATAATTTGGGTCTTGCTTAAGTACTTTTGGACCAATTAAATTCAACAGTTCTTTAAAAACGAACAGAGACATGCGTACAAAGTTTTTATACTGTGCAGTAATCATTTGGTTTTTTCAATATTGCAACCAATGACAAACCACCACATACGCCTCTGTTTTTAAACAAGTTTGATGTCCAGTAACGTTTTCTTCTTAATTTGAATGAAACAATAATTAGGTAGGATGAAAGATATCAACACATCCTCGCTGCCGGCCATCTTGTGAAAACTGGCGGCGAAAGCGGAGCACAGAGTTTTGACGAGCATGTTACGCCAATTTTAGAACTCGATGCGTAACACGCCCGATGCGAATGTTACATTACATGTGTTGTTGTGCTACAATGTTTCGCTGTGTTCTAAAATCGGCGTATCCTGCTCGTTTGAACTCTCCATATTCGGCACCCACTCTCAGGCAAGATATCCGACAGCGAGGTTGTATTAAGATCCTAGATCCCGATTCTACTAAACTAAGAATCGGTAGTCTGTAAAGTCGGTTTACTGACAGTAAGTCGGTGACAACGTCATAAGAAAATACTGATAGAATGGTTGCATTTTTCAAAGGAAATATTTGGTTGATAGATATTTTGTATGGAGAAGCAGGTAAATGGAAATCAAAATTACAGATGTCGAACGCTGCCAAACGCGGAGGCTGATTGTGCCGCTTTGTCGCGTGTTCCGCGCTCTCACTTGAACTTCAAGCCTTAAACGGAACGCCTCAGAGCGAGGTAACGCCGCATGAGTCATGTTTTTTCGTACGTGCAGCCGGCTCCATCGAATTATAAGACGTTGTCACGTCAAAACTAACTTTTTCTTTGTCCCACACCATTTTGTTCGCTTGTGGTGGTGACAACTTTTTACAGCGTACTGACAGAACCACGTAACACTCAAAAGATTTGCCAAAAAACCGACAGCCGGGTGGAGCACTCAGACCGACAAACGAGCCGCTGGTTTCCCCGTAACACTACCTACGGGCTGCACGAATGCTCGCTGTGTATCATGTTACATTACACCTCGTAACATTGGTCAGTACCCAGCTTTAAAAAGTGATTTAACTATTTGGTTTTCCTCTGCTGATTCCAATTCCAGTTTCGGACAAAAGTGTGTGTGAAAATCATGAATACATTATGTTAGGTTAGATTAGTAGACTAGGGTATTACGACTAATAAGGAGTGGCTTTGATAGAATCCTACTTGAAATCTACGAAACAAGACGCACCATAAGAACATAGAAACTAATGCATTCTTTCTAATGTTTGAATACTATAACTTAACCAACAGAGTTACTAAAGTACTTGCGTTTATAAAAACGTATAAATTACATTATTCGTTATGTAATTTGACTTTTCAATATGTGATTTATTATCATTATTCAGAGAATTCTCGCACGTTCAATGTGGAATGTCAATCTAATTTGATTCTAATGACCTATTAACAGTAATTATTGATTGATAAATATTGTTTTGAGTTACGTAGACCGATTGACGCAAAGAGACACGAATACAAAATGTGGTTCGTTGCATGATCGGACATTGTGATTCAGTTGCAATATCTTTTAATTAGGATTAAATAGTTCATATTTGTACCACGCTTTTTTGCATGTATACTCATTAGAATTTAACTATAAGTTTATATGAAGTATGATACTATAAATATGTTTTTAGAAATAAATTTGGAGTAAAAACCTAAATTATGTTTAAGACTATTTTCTAGAGTATATCGAGAACACAAAAGAGTTTTCGTGGTATGCGAGGCGGCCTGCACCGTTAAAATCCTGGGTACATACCGACGCACCCTGGCATACGCTGGTGAAATGAGTCAGGAACTTGCTTATTCAAGGTTCGGCTACAGAGATTCGAGATTCGGTGCCGGGGTCCGCGGATGGACT
The DNA here is from genome assembly GCF_905147105.1 of Pieris brassicae. Classification (NCBI taxonomy): domain Eukaryota; kingdom Metazoa; phylum Arthropoda; class Insecta; order Lepidoptera; family Pieridae; genus Pieris; species Pieris brassicae. The sequence continues at coordinate 17,564,489 of NC_059666.1, read as the reverse complement.
TAATGTGGCAAATATAGTGCAAATAAGTATGGGATGTCAGCACCAAGAGATCTAAGGTAACAGACGGAGTACGGGTAGAATCAAATGTTCGAGGTGTTGGGATTATCTCAAAGCTATCGGGCAGGCTCACCACGATAATTAAGGGCTTGAAGTTGTCTTCGAAGTGAAGTTTTGAGAGGAAGGGAGAAATGAATACGACAGAGCAATATTAAAATCTGATTTATTGTTCAAAGGCAACATCTTAAATACTATTCACACATACATGGTATTATTTAAGTGAGCTGTTGGTGTATTGCGCACCTTCAGCTATTACATTTTGGAACACACGTGAGTCGTGTCAGCAGTTGGTCAACAAATGAAATCTGGACAAGCTTGATGAATGACTTAATTGCACAAAAAAAACTAAGGTACCAGACAGGGTAGTCTATATGAACCTATAATTAAGAATTATTAATTATATGTATAAATCGTCTGATAACTCCAAAATTAAAAAAAAAGTTAATCAAATAAGCCTATTATATGGTTAAGTATTAAAAAAATTGTCTATTTTTGGGCTGTAAAAGCAAAGAGATTTTGTTCTTTAAAAGAGTAGATGATCTTGTGCTGTGGAGGTCAAATGCACAGGCGCTAATTAAATATTTAATTTGTCGCCTGGTAGATAGTACTAATGATCCCAGATCTAGTGCTTGCCTCGTTCAACGATTAAATATCGTAAAATAGCGAAGAAATGCTACAACATAAAATTTACATTTGTTATCCATATAACCATTTTTAATTATTATTATATGAAGCTTGAGATTCTAAATAATTAATTAATTGTTTAGTAAACTAATGGTGATTTCTGAATATTTTAAGGATACTTTTACTGGCTAACATTAAAAATTTAGAATTAGAGATTTGGAATTAGGACTATATAAAATACATGTTCTAGTTCATGTCAAATTTAGCAATCTGCATGGTAATTTGGTTCCGTTTTACTCAAATATCAATGTTTTTATTTTCAAAAAATGCTTATGCTCGTTTATATTTAGGATTTATCATCGAAGTATAAGTTTTTATGCATTATTAAAATTAAATAAAATGGTTTATATATATGTTAGATAACAATAACAAATATTTACCAACTAGACAGACTACAATAAGTACTATGTCTTTTAATTTAATTCGTGTCCATAAACGCAACGATTGCCATACAATTGTGAAAGGCGAATAAAATTACTCACATAAGATCGTGAGAGTATAATTAGAAGACATTACCTTTTTATCTAACTTAAGGATACTTTATCAACAAAATCGTGCAATCTAATTCTAATTCGTAAAAATTGTAGAACAAATTTTATTGTATTGTAAATATGTCGATATATTCTTAAAACTAAATCTATTGAAACTTTTATAATTGAAGCATACCGAATACATTTGTCAACATGTGTTTAGGATATTATGGACAGATCAGTCAATATGATAAAACAGCGCGTACCTATTTAGTTAACTTTTTGAAGGAACTGGGGAGACACGACAATATGTTCAAGACCTGATTCTATTGTTAACCGCCCGAGAATGATATAGTCAAATTTCTCACAACTGCGTAGCTAGCTTTCTTGAGTGGTACGCTCCGAGTAAGCCCTTTACTTAGTTTTAGCCTACCCTAAAGGGTAAAAAACTAAAGTTTTTTTATGATTCAGAAAGTTTATGAATTTATTAATAAGTTTCATTAAAATTTTATATAACATGCAAGAAATCTATCTTAATTGAAACTCCTCTAAATTTACATTGGCGCTTAACATTTGCTTCTAACGTGTAAGGTCCCTCTGAAATGAAAAAAAAATGTTTATTTTATAAACATTATAATTTTTATCAACGGACGACCACTTCATCCGTTGATAGTATTATCAATTAGTTTGTTTTTGTTTTATTGATGATTGGTAATTTTACTTGATTTTTTTTTCCATTTAATAAAAGGTATAACTCTTGCTTGGATAGTATTGTACTTGTGTTGCTTAAATTTAGATAATCATCATCTAACAAGTTTTTAGACTTACCAACCATTGATTCTTTGGGGAGCCGGATTCTTCTCTAGAAGTGGCTAGTGCCGCTTTTAAAGCAAACGCTACCGAAACGGCTTAACACGTCGCTGGCTCTGCAACCGCTTTTAAACCGGAATAAGTAATCGGTAAATAAATTTTATTATTCAGTATATGAAAATCTAAAATCGACTGTTAGCACAGTTAGAGTTGTTCGACTGCTAGCACAATAGGTATTCGGGGCTGATGCAACATCAACTGATTTTGTTTTTATTTTGTCCATAGGAATTTTTAACACAATGGCAATGGTTTGTTTTATTTTTGTGTTAATGCCTTGGCCGATTTCTACACCGCTATGCTTTACACTGCCATCTCCATGATAAATTGATAGGTAGATGTGATAATCTACTTGATCTGGAGCAGGCCTACTCATGATTGCTGCACGAAGACCTCTTTTTTCCATCTGTTTTCAGAATTGAATTTCATAACTTCTTTCTTTCGTTCTATGTATTCACTATTTTTTAATAATGTTTCCAGTATGTCTTTAACATCTATACATTCCGGATTGAGGTTATTGAGGCATACTTCTAGCGGGACTATATCTAATTCGTAAGATATTCTTTCTAACACATACTCTGTCATACCTTGAAGACTTCTTAAAATAAGTTAAATTTGTAAATGTAATGTAAATAAGGGCATTGTTTACCAATTTTTTTATTTCTTATTTGACCTGGACTTCTTGCATAACTGCTATGTGTATTAGTTGTATTCTTTACACACTAAAATCCCATGTGAGGTGATTGTAGCAGCATTGGAGATGAAACAAGTTCAGATTGCCCAAATCCTGTATCTGAGTACACGTCATAGTTTAAGTACTGAATTACACCATATCTGTTTACACCTACCTAAAGAAAGATAAAAATTTGAACATAAGCAATTTAGAGAAAACAATATTACACAATTGTTTCATTTTGGATAATCGAGTCTAGACAAACTATACTGATTATTTTCAATACATGCAAATTATGTATAAAGTGGTTTACTTTTGTGATCCAGCACGTATTGCGATATGAGATAATTTAATAGAGTAGTAGTAGTATCAATAGGCGTGTAGATATCCATATATTGTTATTACCTCATACTGCACATGGGCGGGTAATCTTTTTCCGACGATTCGTATATTTTCTTGAATATTCATAATAAATCTAAACTAGCAGTTGCCACAAGTCCAACTCTTGTTATTTTAGATCCATATACACCGCCACATCTCGGTATTGTCACATTGACTCTAGAATCTCAGCTATTAATTTGAAAAGTATTTTGGTTGAAGTCTAAGCAAAAATAAGCTAAATTAGTTAAAGGATTATAGGACCGGGCCATTTTGATAATTGTTGTCATGAAGGCGAAAGTCATAAGTGTTGTTATGGCTTTCCGACTAACTCCTCTAACATACCTACTTTGTTCGATGCATAAAGCCGAAACCGATGTATCATATCAGTGAATTGAGAAGCAGCTAAGTCATCAAAGGAATCATCGCTTGGCTTCGTCACACAGCTCTGTGTTTCCATGGTCCTCGATTAGGTTTCTGGCATAGTAAAATATACATAAATAACACTATCATGAATATTATTAATAAACATTAATTCAATTATAACTAAAAAATGTACTTATAAAATAGACCTAATGCTGCTTTTTTACGAAATTCCGGTTTTTGCATTCCCTTTATTTCCTCAACCACAATTTCATCGTTAAGAATGGATAAAGCTGATTGTAACACGTGATTTTCGAATAAATTTTGTCTCTTCAGATAATTTTCAGTACTGTATGCACGAGTGAAGGGTCCTGATAGACCAAAAACGAGTCGGGCTGATTTGAAAGTTTGCTTCTGTACTGGATCTAACTCATACAAAAATGCTGCATGGAGGAGATAAGTGCATTAAACCATCTGAGCTAACTGAAAAAAATATGAAGTAATTTGTTGAAAGCAACATTTAATACTTCAAAAAAAATACAATTACAGGAAATTGAGGCGTTCATTAATTACAATAGCAGTTTTAATTTACCTAAATAATTGTTACGTAGGGTCATAATAGATACAATTGCTTCAAGTAGTAAAAAATCATCCGATTGAAAGGTAGGATCGCGTTTATTAAACATTAGATTTCCTGCAATGGAACCTACCTGTAACACAATATTATTTTATAACCATTCCAACATCATTGTTTTGACGTTATTTATTTGAAGTAGAGGTAAATTATTAAGATAGAAAACATATTATCGAAAACCTCAACCTTTGAATTTCGAAGAAATAACTATGAAAACTTTACTTAAATTTCTTACTGGTATATGCGCAACTAGATCCAAATGGTCGTAAAGCTTTGGTAAATATGAAAGCTCCTCATAAGTTTCAGTACCAGCCCTGATAACTAAATTCTGGTCTAAGTAATGAATTCTAAGCTCTTCCACTGCACTTATATCAATAAGTACGCGTGGAAACTCAAATATGTAAATGGCACCTAATATATATATAAATATGTATTGTATTCCAAAGTTTCTAAATTAGGTAAAAATTAAGTGTATTTTCATTGTAGCGCAAAATTTATTATTATGTTTCGCCTTGATTCACTTACATACTTCGTTTTTGCGTGTTGTTCTCACAGTAATTTAAGTGCTTGCTCCTATTCCACCGCGCCTTGCTGATAGAGTTCAGTTTTCTTATATATTTATTTTCTATTTATTTACAATAATATTTGCTTTAACATTCTACGCCCTTGATTTGAGAACTGACAGTAAATGTAATTATTATTTTAAATTTATAACTTAATTCATTTACTGACGTATAAGTGTACATTAAGCTACCTGTATTAATAAATTATATTTTCATTTAATTTTATTGAAAATTAGTTACTCACCTCTTCCAGTGTTCCCGCACAATTAACAAACATATACGATTCGACCCCTTCCTTTTGAAAGACATAAAAAAATTCACTTATATCGTTAACTCTGTACCATATTTAACCATCTTTTAAATGTATCTTTTTAACATTCGTATGTGGGGAAACAAGATTTCCAATCTTTACATAGTTTTTCACATTTTTCTTTGTTTTTGCATACAGTTAGCTCCTCGATGTCAATTAAGTTGGGTTTTGGTGCGTCTTTGGCGAATGTTTTATACGCATTTAAAATTGGTCTGTAACTAGTGCATCTGCAGTTGTTACTACCAAATGAAATCCCGATTTCATACTGAGTTAGATTATAATTGTTTGCTTCTAAACTAGACTGTAAAAATCAACCCAATTAAAAACCATAAGTCGATATGCAATAATAACTTATTATTCTCTCTATTACTTGGATTATCATAATTCATCACCCACCCGGGCGTGCAAAAATTCAGTGCCGTATCCCTGTAAACGGGAATGACCTATATTGGTAGATGAAATATGTCTATCTGCACTTGATGCACGTATACATTTGAAGGAGTCATGTATTTTTTTAAATAATAGTTTAGAATTATTTTTGATTCTAGGCAGACAAAAAGCATTAACACATTTTTATAGCTGATAAGAATATGTTTTCTTACAGAATTAACGGAACATGTCCGTTTATGTGCATTACGATCAGGAGCGGTGACAGCCACAATACAGACACCACAACCATCCTCTTTGCACATATATAATATAATTCCGCGAAGATTCTTCCGCATCAGCGTAGGAAATCATTCGAATTTCATCTGAATCCACTTCAGATCCAATTGAAATTAATTAAAATAGTCAATAAAGCTAAAACTGTAATCATTGTTTTCAAGTAATTAGTTTTAAGTTTTATAATAACGCATATTAAATTGCAATAACTTCTTACATACAATTCAGTTCATTCGAAGCATGCTGTAAAAACCGTAACACATCAAGAACATATATGTAGATGAATATCCGTTTAAAAAAAATTTGCAACTAAGATTATTTTTAACGAAACAGATACATAAATTGGATGCCTGGAACTAGACTTTGTTTTTTGAAATCGTTTAATAATATAACGTGTAAATATGTTCCATAAAAATGAGTTCGTATTCGCCTGATACAAAAAGGAAATTATTTTAAGTAAATTGTGACTTCTAAAAACTTATTAGTTTAACAGTATAACCATTTCTATTCGATATTTTATCTTACCAGAGCAAGCCTCACCATTTATGCTAAACGTAATTCTATCCATGATGATAGATTATAATTATGACTGGAAAGTAAAGAATTCTGATTTCACTATATTAACTAAATAATTAAATCAATAAAAAATTGAAGAAAGCAATAAAACGGTCAGTGGATATAATTGTAAAAGTTACTTCATTTTCACAACCATATGTGGAGGAAGTTGTGCTTGGGCATATCCACGAATTGTGCTGAAGATGCTTGGGGCCTGACCAGGCATACGCGCTCGTTGCATACTAGTGGCATGACCACGTGCCTTTCAGCGTGCGTGGTCACGGTGACTAAAGAAGCACGCGAAACGTCGAAAAAAAATTTCCGGATCCCAGCGTACCATCGGGTTCGTGGCTCTCAAATTTGTATCCTGAAATCTATAGGAATATCCTTTACCTGTGGAATGTGGTACGTCCAGGTACGATCTGTTAGTATTTGAACCGTTTCCTTATAGATAGATAATGTGCTCTGATGTCCAGTAGCCAGTACCCATAATGAAAGCCTCTTCAATCTATAATAGTTGAATTCTTTTTGTGGTAAGGCACTATGTGTACCCGATAGATTTCTGAGCTTCAATTATATGCAGTAAAATTGTAAAATTATTTGTTGTTTAAAAATAGTTCCAACTACTACTAGATTTAAAGCAAAGAAGTTAAAACTTGAAATTGGCTCAAAAATGTTTTTAATTATCAGTAAATGAAGCAGTTATCGAAAAGATTCGTTTTAAATTACACAACTTATTATTTTACTTTTACTTTAAATTACACAACTTTGGAGCAGTGTTGGCCTAGTGATTTCAGCGAGCGGCTCTCATCTCTGAGATCGTAGGTTCGATCCCCGGCTGTGCACCAATGGATTTTCTTTCTATGTGCGCATTTAACATTAGCTCGAACGGTGAAGGAAAACATCGTGAGAAAACCGGCCAGTCTTAGACCCAAAGTCGACGGCGTGCGTCAGGCACAGAAGTCTGATCACCTACTTGCCTATTTGATTAACAAATGATCATGAAACAGATACAGAATCTGAGGCCTAGACCTAAAAAGGTTGTAGCGCCATTCTTTTATTATTTTACTTACCTGCCCCATATCAATTTCCGGATAAATACTTGTCCCTACATCTTGTACTATATTATCAGGCTGCCGTCACCATAATATATGGATATGAAGATTTGGTAGTGTACTTCATCTGAACAAGGCCAACTCATTACAGCTACACGAAGGCCTCGTTTTTTCCACCTATCGATATCTAATTCATAGGATATTCTTTCTAACACATGCTCTGTCATACATATACCTTCAAGGCAACCTGTAATCCAAGTATTTTTTAAATTAAATTAACGTTTTCCTTTATAGACTTATACCCTACTCAAAATAACAAATGTATTTTTATTTAAAATATATCATAATCTATATTTCATCACACAATTTGAATTAAAATAAAACTCTATCGCTATTTTAAAAACAATCCATCTGCTCGAATATTTTTTCTAGAACTCGAACCGATCTCCGTATAGACCATAAATATTATCCCGTTAATTGAGACGTCATAGTTGGTAGATAAATTATTGTAGTATCTTCCTAGCAGGACTTCATGTGTAAGTATTTCTATGTGTATCGGTTGTAACTATATACACACTAAAGTCCCGAGTGAGGTAGCAGTTCCTAATGCCAGATAGCAGAAGGGTTGCGACTATTTGAGTTCGCAATTACCCTGTATTTGAATATAAATATATCATAGATTAAGTATTGAATTACACCCGATTTGTTTACACCGACCTGGGAATAAAGAAATACAAATTTTAATGTGATTATCTTTGGTTTACGCGAATAAGTTTTGACTTGATGTCCTATGATCCCAAAATGCGGCAGAGGGTCCACAGTGAGTCCTCACCACGTTCGGTCTTGAGCCTCGTTCCAAGTCTCCCCGACTCTCTTTGCTACATCTGCAACTATAGGACGACAGGTTTCCTTAGGACGGCCACACTTCCTTGCAAGTTACAATCAGGACCTGTTTGGGAATGTAATTAGAATCTCTTCGGCTACGGCTACGAATCTCAGCGGTTGACGAATACAGAGTTAGAATTTCTTTAACAGATATAAATGGATTGTAAAATAAATTTATTCGTTAAATAATATGCCATTTTATTATATTATTGATTAGAAATTATCAAAGTCTCTAAGAAATATTTCGAAAATATGCATTTCCTTGTATTACTAGTTTACCTCGTATTCCAAATGGGCAGGCGATCTTTTGCGAATGATTCGCCTGTATATCCATCACGCATCGGCAAGGTCGGTTTAACAAATATGTAACCATAGGACAGGCAGTTGACACAAGTGCAGCTCTAGTTATTTTACAGCCATATGCCCCACCACAACGAGGGATTGTCACGTTGACTTTAGAAAAATTATCTCGTGGTAATAAATTTTTCTATACAGCATATTTAAAAGAATAAATAACTAAAGAACTTTTACACATGAAATTCTATACAACATTTACACATTAACTATTGGTATAGTTTTGAATTAAATCAACTTTCACGAATGCTTAACATAACTAGGGACATTTTGTCTTAACAGCATATAATATAAAATTTATAAGAATAATATAAAATATACGGAAGAGATTTCTTATTTAATTACATATTATTAATATTGCAACCGTTGCCGGCGTTGCTAGGCCAGCACTGAATCTTATTCAATCCGTTGAACCCATCACGAAATAAGAACATTAAATATCATTACATAAAAATGTAGTTTAAAAAATTTACAAAACAGACATTTTTGCCGCAAGTCCGCCTTATCTACGTCTCTTGTCGAAGCTTACCTACTTTGGTCGATAACAAGTGACTCTAACAAGAGTAGCCGCTCTTTGTGCAAGTTTTTTCGTTTCTGCAACTATTATTGCTATTGGTTGGTCAAAGTATTCGATTTTTCCATGCGATATTTTTTCAAGAACAAATGACCGTATGGTCTCGCTTACAAACGAATTTGTTCCAGGAATTTATTTTGCTGTGAAGAAGGCTACGACGCCAGGAAGTTTCTAGACATAAGTGTGTATTAAATTTTCCAGAAGAGTATGAAACTGGTAATGCATTAATTTTCAAATTACTTGTCTATATCGAATCACTTTTATATAATTACTAAAACGAAAAGTGAAATAGTAGGTAAAATCTTTTTTACAATGATTTTTAACAACCTATAACCGACTATAAAATGTACAAAAAGAGATGTTGCTAGGCTACGTCTTCCTCGGTCGACAATCGATTCGACTTCGACTAAATTGTGTTTTTCAAAAACAAATTCTCTAAATGTAATAAAAGTCAAAATACATGCATTTCGTTTCAAATGACAAGTTAAAGAATTTTTCAAATATTCTTTAAGGCTTCTTAGAGTTATCAACATTTTGACCAATGTCGAACCTCCTCCTCTTTGGAATTGGAAAACGTCAAGTGTGAACAGAGTACATATATAAAATATGTCTTAAAAGAGCAGGCGCAGGATCTATATGCTCAATATCTCCGCTAAAGATTTTGGAGGTTACAAACGCACAATACACTTCTTTCCGCATTGATTTAACATCATTTACTTCTCCAGAACACTGTATGAGAGCTTCGACCTTAGGCATTCATTAAAAGGCCACAATATTGGGTTAGTGTCATACACCTCTTTTCCTTTAGAAAGAGGCTTATTTTAACGAAGGTCTATTGCCCCTGATAGATATCTTGGGTTTAATAATTCTTCGCGAATGATTGCCAATAAGCCCTGTAAGGATTAATTATATTTATAACCTAGGCTAAAACTCCAGCAAATGCTGTACTTACTTCATGCTTCAACTACTACATCACAGAAAAAGATATAATAAGTTCATTTAAATATCCGTGTTGTTAGAAGATGTATAATATAAAAAAACAATGTATAAATATAATTAGATATACTAAAAACATCTATTTATACATAAACTAGCTTCATATCCAATATCATACCTTACCTTATAAAACAATCCTAATGCCGCTTTCTTTCGGAATTCCGGTGTTTGCATTCTCTTTATTTCCTCAAGCACAATTTCATCGTTATGAAGGGATAAAGCTGATTGTAACACGTGATTTTTGAATAACTCTTTCAGATAATTTTTAGTACTGTACGCATGAGTGAAGGGTCCTGATAGATCGCCAAAAACGAGTCGGGCTGATATGACCCTTTGCTCCTGTACTGGGTCTAACTCATACAAAAATGCTGCGTGTACTTGGGCTATGGCGTTTTGTGATCTTGGTATAACCTTGGAAGAAGTTAACGAAAAATATGATTTCTTTTGTATGGTGGCCAATTATTAATGAAATTTTATATAATTCCACTATATAGGTAGTACCTAATATAGATTTCGTAATCAATGTAAAACTGGAGTATTAATAAATGGGCAAAGATTTTTCTGTGTAACTGTTTTGTTATATATGGACTCAGTTGGCTGGGGTATATTGATCAAACGAATGGACCGTAAAAGAATACCCGATCCGTTCAGAAAAGCTTAAGCGACTTTGGAGTATGTTTGTTTTATACAAAGTGTTGTCAACGGACCGAGGGCGGCAATGCATGCCGCATTACAATAGTTTTACTTAAATTATAGTTAAACATTCTTTTGCAAAATACATCCTTGATATAGTTGTATATTTTCACACGGTTCATTCGGTTCCCTATCGTTGTTAAATATATTCTATAGCCAATGTCATCAGGGATCATGTAGGATTCTAATGGTGAAAGAATTTTTTAAATCAGTCCTGTAGTTTTCCTCTTTATAATATTAGCGTATAAAAATTTAAAAAAAGTAGATAGGTTATAAACGCCAAAAATTTAGAATGTTTGGCGAGTGGCGGAATCTCTATTTGCGTAATAATTTTCCCTTTCATGTCAATGAACATGAACTCTTGAGGGGTCACGTCTAGAATACTATCTGCGCAAACTGAAAAAAATCATAGCATTTAAAGTCCTCCCACTATATCGTCTGTCTCAAACACGGCTAAGACGGTTTTGGTCACTGAAATGAGGACACGACGTATCAAGTGATGAACAATAGATAAAAGGTGCAGTATCCTTTGTATTGGCGTAGGTTGCGCATGAGCACCTGATAACGACCGGCAGAATATTCCGTCTTTATTGTCGTTTTTCAGCGCTCCCTACATATCGCGCGGCGGTCTTAATAGGTGACAGAATGGCTTCGTATGGACGTTTCTAAACAAGGTATTCTTTAACCCGGTCCTAGTACAGCTATGGTGCATGTTTAGACTCTTTTAAATAAACATATCTGAATTAATTAAATAAAAAATCGTCTGTGTGACAATCTGATATTGTACCATTGTGTACCAATTTATATATAATAAAATAATATATTTCATAGTTCCGTGTCTGTTAATGATATAAGATAAATACCCATTGTCATAATAGCTTCAAATAATAAAAAAAAAACATCGGATGCAAAAGTCGCATCTCTTTTCTTAGGCATCAGGTTTCCAGCGATCGATCCCACCTGAGACAATAGAAAATATACATTATTGAAAACCTCGTATTTTAACTGGATAGAAAAAAGTATTTTATTCTACGATAGAACAAACATTCAATAATAATAAACTAAGCTTAAAAATATTTAGAAATAAAATAATCATGCATTATCAAAATAATGAAATATTTACGGCGCTATAAGAACTGACAAATCGTTATCCCTTTGCCTTCCTTCAACAGACAGTTAAAAATTCGTAACAAAAAAACTATTTGTTACCGAAACGTTATTGAAAATCTGGATTTTGTAACAGGGTTGTCGTGTAATAAGGTTAGTATGACAAAGTCAAAGGCCACGTCTTCCAAATCTAGTAATATTTCTTATCCTCAACGCAGTACTTTATTGGTAACATTAGTATAACACCTATAATATTATTAAGAATAGCAATAATAATAACAGTAAAACATAGTTTTAATATGCTTTAATTCCTATTTTGGAAATGAGGCGGTTTTTGCTCCATAAAGATAAGGTAATAATAACTATTATTACATTAATAAAAATTTTAATCATTCTTACATTTCTCACAGGTATATGCGCTACTAAATCCAAATGGTTACAGAGTTTTTGCAAATAAGAAAAATACTCATAAGTTTCAGCCATTTTTTAATATCTCCATCAAATCTGTAAGCGCGATGCCAGCCCCGATGGCTAAAATCTGATCCAAGTAATGAGTTCCAAGCTCTTCAATTGTACTTATATCAATAAGTACGCGTGGAAACTCAAATATGTAAATAGCACCTATGGAATATTTATTTATGAATTAATAAATAATAGAAACATTTGCTCTCTACACATACTTCATTGTGAGTGATATCATCTTCATGTATTGCTAAAGGCATAAGCGAATTGAATAAATATCTTTTTCCTATGTAATGTCTTTTATTGTTTCAAATATTCATATATTTTAAATTCGTGCATTTTTATGCAGGCACTGATGTTTTAATAACATATAACGTAAGGTATATATTACAAAATAACTTTTATTGGTGGTTCATAATTTTTGTAAAATTAAATTAAAAGTTTTAAGTGTTCTCTTCCAGTGTTCCCATTCACAAGCAAATACGACTCCTTCCTTTCGAAAGACATCATTTTATCATCTTTTAAATGTGTCTTTTTTGGTTTTTCGATACTTGTTTGAAACAAAACACCAATCTTTGCATTGTTTTTCACATTTTTCTGTGTTTTTGCATACAGTTAGTTCCTCTATGTCGATTAGGTTGGGTTTTGGTGCGTCTTTGGCGAATGTTATAGACGCATATAAAATTTGTCTATAACCAGTGCATCTGCAGTTGTTATTACCAAACGAATTCTCGATTTCATACTGAGTTAGATTATAATTGTTTGTTTCAAGTAAACTGTAAAAATCAACCCAATTAAAAACCACAAGTCGATATGCAATAATTACTTATTATTCTCTCTATTACTTGGATTATCATAACTCACCTGTACATATTCATCACCCACCCGGGCGTCCAATACCCACATTGGCTGCCATTGTGCTCTGCTAGGGTACGCTGAATAGGATGATAACCCTGTCTGTCACCTAATCCTTCGGTGGTCGTTATTTCCCAATCTTGACTAGACAGTATACTCGTTAGGCACTGTAAATAGTTTTAAGGGATTATTTTGGGTGACAAAATCAAAATCAATCTATATTTCATTTATGAAATTTAGTACGACAAAAATACTTAGTAAAATCTACGTATATAAGATGCTTTTGAAATGAAATTATTACAGAAAATTTATTGCTTTATTTAATATTACCGTAGTTAAAATCATTAAAAACGTTCGCTTTATGTGATCGTTTCAACTTATATGAATTAATACGAAAACTAAATGGACGATTAACTCCACCATAGAGAAGATTTTTTCACACAAAAGAAAGAAAATTGCTTCACAAAATTACACAACAGCGACTTTAGTGTGTTTTTTCGGTTCACGTATATTATCGACAAAATATCGTTCTAAATTGTGAACATTTTTGTCATAATGTGAGACGAAATGTGATTTAACCATACCGAATTAACCGCAAATGTCCGTTTGTGTCCATCATGGTCAGGAGCGGTGACAGCCACAATGCAAGCGCCACAACCTTGTACATATATTTGGTACCGCGAAGATTCAGCCTGATTCGTAGAACATCATTCAGACTTTCATCTGAATCCACTTCAGAACCCGCTGAAATTATTACTTAATTATTATGTATATTATAACATAAATTATGTTTAATTTATTGTAAATAATTTATATATATTTGATAAAATCATAATATAGTAATTATATATTATGATTGAATTGGTCTTTAAACGGATGAAAAAATAGTAAAAATGTAACTTCATAATATGTTTCTAGTTTATTGGTATGGTGACCAAGGTTCACCATGTTTTCATAGATTAGCCGAATAATTTCATTATTGTCCTTTATGATCTCTATCCGCTTATCTCCTTCTCTACTGTCTCTCTGTACACCAGTCCACATCGTATCCCAAGCGTCATTTATAAATTATCATGATCCATGAGTCCTTTTTGATTGTCTACATTACGACTGCAATATTTCTAGATTTTGTACTACTTAAAGATCTTTCAACAGGCTAAAATATGATTTCTGACCGTTTCAGGACACCTATTAGAAAATTGTAATTTGCATAATGTTACCCTAGTTTTCAGGAAGCTGAAACATTTTTTCAGGCCGTTTCAGAACATGTGTCGAGTCGAGTGTTGCAGTTTTCAGGAGACCCATTTTCAGGCATAGTTATACCGCTTTGACGGATATTCTAGACCGAGTTTTCTAGGTGTGGGACAAGGACGAAATGATCCGCGAGAGAGACGGAAGATCAGTACCTTCTCGATGCTAGACTGAGCACTCTAGAACGCTTTACGACAAGGACAGAGCAATGAGCGAAAGATACAAAAGGACGGACGATCTAAAACTGTGCAATTGCTACTCAGTAGCAATCCCGCCTAGAGCGTTCTCTAATATTGTTTGAGATTATTCCCAGGGATATATCAGCGAGCTGAAACGCGATTATTTAGTTTCGAATGTGATATCAAGAGATAAACACCGAAGCGATAAAGTGCAGTGATAAAGTACTGTGTCTAGTATGCATAATTAAGTAATTAGTGACTATTTTTGCGTGTAATAAGTGCATTTCTGCGAGTAAGTTGTGCCAATACATTCCTCATCGATTTATCAAGAAATAAACCCTTGAAGAAATCTACGGCATTTTCTATCCGATCCCCTAACACGTAACAATATATTTTAATTGTTTATTGTGTTCTAATATTTAGGTAGAAGCTATTATATATCTTATCTTATGCGCATAAAGTAGGGGCAAGTAGTGCATTTTGCACTATTAATAATATTATTTTAACTTACAATGGTTCCTGGTAAGATATCGCTCGAAAGAGATAAGGCCGCCTCTTGCCCTCCTTATTATTTACTTTAATTTTTCTAATTGTTCTGATTTATTGCAACGAAGTTATGAATTTATTTACTCATTTGTTTTATTTTTATCATCACGCCTTTTCCCGAAGAGGTAGGCACAGAGCATCGGTCTCCTTACCACGGCCCTAACATACCTGTCTCGCTTGGTGAACTCTCATTACATCCCCATGAATGCTCGTTGTTTATGGGTAACTTCTCCTGGATTTGGTTCAGGAATGTACAGCAAAGCCTAGCCGACTTCACCATCGACAGTAACTCAAGCGGGGATTTCGAGATTTACTAGGGCGTGGCAGACAATTTGCATGTGATGTAAGGAAAGGGGAGTGCTGTAAAGTTGTTAAAAAAACGTCATCACGTCATCTCGACATTCTCAAGCGTGACTGAATTATTTTTTATTTTGAATTCATTTCTACTAGCCAAACTAATAAATATCCTCAAAAAAGTTTAATAGTGCAGCTGCATGTTGCCTATATTCCCCACTGATAACCCAACTTTTTCGTATCATGATATTATTTCCAATGTTTGTCTAACGCTTTGGTTTATTTTGTTATTCAAATATTACTTATGTGAATTAATGTTTAATATTAACTATGCAAAAATACGTAGGACATGGATTCTATCAATATCGGACGCGCTCGAGTATATCCATGGCACAGTTTTTGTTTTACATTTCATTGAAAATCCGTCTTTTCATTGAAAGAATGGGGTTATACCCCACGCTTAAAAAGGTATACATTACATAACATTCAGCAACTTAATAGGTCTCTATGAGGCTTGAGAAAATCCGCATTTAGCATCGTGGGCTCCCCTACTATGATGCAAGCGATGTTACACCATACATACTTCTTAACGCTCTCACTTCCACGGCATTTATTCTACTCTCATTCTTTCTCTGTCACACTCAACATTCACTTCCGTATGTTAACGTCTGGATTAGCCAAATGTTAAATAAATAGGGTAGAGCATTAAACTCTCGTGCGAGTACGACATATAAATAGGCACTGTTGGAATATCTATAGAGCTTGCGAAAATATTGCTAAAGTACAGCGGAGACTTCCAGGACTAATTTTATGTACTAATTATGTTCTGATTCTATTGTAATTAATTATAAATAAATATATGAACTACTCCCTACTAATACTTACTCAGTACCTCAAAGACGAAGCAAGTGTACAACGCAATAGATTGAAGTGCATATACATTATAGAATATAAACACTCAGTTCATTAAGAGCTAACTTCTGAAGTCTATTAAAGCTGTTTTGAAGATTTAAATATTTTAACCATAGATACAATCGGTATCTATGGTAGATGACCATCAAGTGTTCGACATTACATATAATAATAGTTACACTTGGCGCCAAATGTCGACTCTGAATCTTACCCTTAAACAGGTCTCTCACCTAAACCTATGCTTCCTCAGATCAGTCGTTAACTAAATGGACATTAATTTTCGTACCTGATACTATTAACTATAACTACTCTTAAAATTACATTAAGTTTACCTGAACAAGCTTTTCCATTTACGCGAAACGTTATCCTATCCATTTTAACGTAATTGTGACTGTTTAACGATTGGTTTCACCACATTACATTAAAATTATTAATTATTCTAATTACCATAACCGTATATCGAAATCAGTGTATTTTACTAACGTATTACATAAATAGCATAATTAATAGGCTCATAAATTCTTACAACATGCTTATTCTATGATGTCCAAAACTCCATGTCCATACTCTATAGCTATATACTTAATAATTAATGAATTCTTATTTAAACATAATACTTGTAATATTTATTATAACTATTTATCATCTGTCCTTTCCAAGTATTTCTTTTTTGTAAATTTCACAATCTAATAAGATATGAATGTCTACCAGAATGCAAACTGTGATTCGACACAACCCGCCATTTTCTTGTTTTTGCGACAAAAACGTCAAAGGGCCAGAGACAACGTAATTTCTGTAATTGCTATTTAAACGTATACAAGTTAAACCATTTTCAGATCTAAGTTTTAAGTTTAATTAACTACATCATTTAGAGCATTGTCTGTATAATGGAAGTGGTATCGCGGTTAATAGGTTTGTTAAAATATGCAAATTGCCATTAGCTAATAATTTTTTCAATCGCAGGATTTCGCCCTAATATTAAGTGAATTATATCGTAATATTTTACTATTACAATTTAACTTTCAGTTTTTTGTTTTTTTTTCAATAAGATCTCGAATTCTTCATATTTATGTATCTGTATCAAGATCATTTCGTGTGTTTTCGAATAGGCTAAAAGGCCAATACTGCAGGCAGACAACAGAGTTTTTAATGTAGTCATAATTAGAATTTCGATACTTATAAGAAAGTGTATAGGAAAATGATAATATTTTTTACAATTATCCCTGTGTTTATACAAACGGATCTTTGATTTATCATATATGTAGCATGCAGTAATTTAAATAAAAAATCGCATGCACAATTAAAGAAGGAAGCTAATAAAAACGTACCTAATTAATATTTCGTAATTACAATTGAATTAAAGTAATAGTCTTTAGTAATACTGATAATTTGCCCTTGTGATAATAGGAAAAATCGAAAATGAAATAATAAATAAATTATAGTTTAGTTTTATAACTAAACTATACTTTATTTTTTTACTTTCTATTTTTAATGTATCATCTTTTTGGTTTAGTTTTTTTTGTTCCTGTTTAGTTATTGTCTTAATAACTGTGTATAACATGTATTTTTGCACTACTTGCCTATCTTTTTTTTTTTCTTTACTCACAGTAGTTGCCTGGAAGAGATCGCTCGAAAGCGATAAGGCCGCCAGTTGCCCTCCTTTTGATTTAATTATGTTCAATTTTTTTATTTTCTTTAGTATAACGAAGTGTTAATAAATAAATAATATATTCAATTTCTGAACTAAAAAAATAAAATAAAATTTTATAGACTTAAAGCGTATATGATCTTGTGGATCACTGATGAGAATCCATTTCTAAGGTCTAGCCAGATACTTCAAATATGACTTTAAACACCACCGCATGAAATCTTTGTAATTTTTCGTTACAGAGAGTTGACCTCCACTTCGACCAAGTGCACTTCGCCCTTGATGACATCCTATTGATATGCATTATCGATCGTCAGCTTTGTATCTTAGGACGCGATGAATTCATTACGATCATATTGTCAACAAAGGCAACACGTAATGATACAGACGGCGAGAAGTAATAGTGTTTTATTAAGTGTGCGAATATGTCTCAACGGCGCGGCGTTTGTTCATCTCGTGGTCGTCGCATTGGTGCTTTTAAATGTAGATATGTCAAACGATATTGATCCCAATGTGAGAGTGTATACTATTGTTCGTTGGTTATTATTGACTATTTGGTTTAATGTAAGTAAGGGTTGCATGCAAAAATTGGTCGCTTTAATTTGTCATTATAGTGCATGTTATTGAACTAATATTGCTGGGAACCTGACAGGTATTTTACTTAAAAGGGTTCAAAAATCTTACACGTTGTAATACATGGAATAATAAATAATAAAAAATAATAGGACTTTCTAAGACGTTCTAAGACTAATTAATGTTTGTTTTGTTACGTAATATGTGATGATGTACTAATATTATATTTTATCGCAATATAAACAAATAAAGATCGTCAAATAAATTATATTTGGGATGTAATTAATCTTTGTAAGAAAGTCGAATAATAGAAACATAAATCAACTTTGTTCCTCTTGCATTCTAGATGGGGTTAAATACATTCAAATTACCTACCTACTGCTAATTTATAGTTCTGATGTCGAAATAAAAGTTCGTTTTCCCTTACTCTAAAATAATACATTTATTTTTTGCCATAAACATGTTGAAGAACAAACAGGTATTCGTCATACAATTAGGTAGGATATTTTGTAGACTCAAATTCTAACTAATTATTCAAAAACATAATCAGAAATTCTCGGAAAGTATTTTGAATTGTTTTCAATACTGGCGTTTTATATCTGAAATACTTTTGGAATAGAGGGAAGTCTAAGTGAATCGTGAATCGTTTGTTTGAGGACAGTTAAAAAGTATACGCACATCCTTGAATACATCGTTCTAAGTATCTTATTTATTTCTTACACAACCGTACGCGACTTAATTTAATATAGTTCCGAAATCATGACCTTCGTGTGGCCTAAGACTGTTAGATGTTTATAATATATTAGACCCGCGTATATAGTAAATGAACACAAATATATGAATTCAAATGTTCTTTAAGCTAAAACTTAAAATTTCCTAGTCTCAATCATTCAGTTCGTTTTGATTACTTATAATTCATAAAAAATATGTAATAATGTGTGAAACGTTTTAACACGGGCTTTTTCCGTTTTTACATAAATATATATAAGGTAAATTTACCATTTGTTAACTTTTCTGTTTACGCCGTAAAACCATTTTGTTTCTTTTTTGCAGCACAATCATTAATCACATTAATGAAGATTATCTTTATATTAACTGCAATTGATTCACTTTATCTATATGTCATTGGAATATACTTCAAATTATCGGTCATATGGATATTATGTCATTATATCTCTGGTTTTGTGAAATTGGCTAGACTTTAATCAGTACTATTGAAACTGGATTACAGTTGATGCCCTGTTTGTTACAATAGTTTCGATTATATTATATACGAAGAACGGTAACAGTGCTAGCTTGCATCCTCCTCCTCATTTTGACCATTTAACACAGACTACATTCCATATTAATTTTAAACTGTCACTTATAAAGGATATTCTTGTAAATCACATATCCACTAATCGTATGTTTGTGACATTATTAATTTCATAAGACTCCAAGAAATATCAGTAATTCTCCGACTGTTGTTCATTTTTTTGATAAGCCTACTGATCAGCCATAATAGGCACACCACGTCCCATGGACACTCATATTAGTGGGTGCGTTGTCGGCCTTAACAGAGGTGTAAAGGTTTCCGTGCGTTTTTAAATTTAAGTGTATTAATTAAATATTATTTTCAGTTTGTGTCCTTAACTTATTTCCCTATTTGCATTTATTGTGACTGGATGGAGTTAAATGAGAGATGGGAAGACAAGAGAGCGCGTGTTTTGAGGAAAATTAGAGATGTCGTTATGACAAGTATCCTTCTCCCCACAACTTTGGTTAGTTTATTTATTTAATGTGTTTATTACTTTTGGTCAAAAGCGATGAATTATAATATTATTTTTCAGCATTACTGAACAGCGATTGATTGATTGATCGGACCTTCTTATTTTTTTTCAGTACTGTGACACTCTGTTCTGGAGAACGTGGAATAATGACCCGGCAATTATAGCGCCTGTGAGAATCTTTGCGTACCTGCCACATTGGACACATCACTCTCTTCATACCATTTCAGGCATTTTGGTGTTTTTAGATTTAATTATGGTGCCTCGAAAACGTCCTTCTAGCATATTGCCTGGCGCAATCATTACGACGATTTTTACTTCAGTTTACACTGCTACGTAAGTAGAATTAAAAAAAATATTCTAACAAAAATTATCTTATATAATGATTAAAACATGAGTTCATATACACACACATATTTATATTTTTTTCTATACGCACCCAGAGACGCATTCGTACTCAAATTACAAATAGCAAATTCAGAGAAATTGTGACATTTAATTCGATTATACGTAAAAATATAAGTACTAATAATTTGATCTTCAATCAATCAATCGTTATCAACTTGGAATTAATAGACTCATAGAATTAGGCTCCGCAATGAACAAAAATGTCGTTCTGTTATTTTTTAATATTCTGTGCCTAATATTTGTACTTAAATTAGATATAAATAATAATAATAATCAATGGCGCTACAACCTTTTTAGGTCTGGGCCTCAGATTTCTGTATCTGTTTCATGATCGTTTGTGAATTGAATAGGCAAGTATGTGATCAGCCTTCTGTGCCTGACACACACCGTTGACGTTTTGTGTCTAAGGCAAGCCTCACGATTTTTTCCTTCACCGTTCGAGCTAATGTTAAATGCGCACATAGTAATAAAATCCATTGGTGCACAGCCGGGGATCGAACCTACGACCTCAGGCATGAGAGTCGCACGCTGAAGCCACTAGGCCAACACTGCTCTAAATTAGTTAAAAATATATTTAAACTAAACGTATGAATTTTAAATACTTGCATACAAAACTTTTACACAATTAATTATTATTCGAATCCACTATCACAATTACTCAGTCATAACTATACATAACCATAAAAGGCCGACGAGCCCTCTGGCATTGAGTGTCCATGGGTACTTAACATTTTAGTTTTTAATTTTTTTTTATATTAGATTAAGTTTGGTAATTCTATAATTTTTCCGTGTTACTTGTTATTTCATTTTTGTTAATTTAGTTTTGAAGTGCACTTTACCATTTACATTTCTTTTTCTTTAGTTTTTTCCTTACTAGGGTTGCCTGGAAAAGATCGTTGGTTAGCGACAAGGCTGCCTGTTGCATGCCTAATTATTTATTTAAATTTTAATGTAAAGTTTTAATACATTAAAACATTAGGTGATCCTCCTGCCCATTGTTCTATAAAAAAATATTACAAGAATAGACAACACAACTGCTATATGCCTATGTCATGAATAAACTATAATAATATTCTAAACCATAATATACAGAATGTCATATTATATAGTAATTTAAAAGATCTATTGTTGCAGGGTTGCAGTGAGTTACGCAAATGGTATTGTAGTTTATGCAGTTTTAAACATGTTCAATAGGTACCAAGTGTGGTTACTCATACTTATGTCATATATGGAACTCTACTTCTTCTATACACTACAGTGGTGTTTAGTTGACATCGTGTGGGGAAAGATAACGGATATGAAAAACGAGGCAAAAAAGTTTTGTTGATTGTTTCCTAGTATTATCTCGTTTAATAAGATTGTAATTTTTATTATTTTAATTGTATTTGAATCTGAGGAATATAACATTCTAATGCATGATGCATTTTAGTGAAATTTATTTACGTTATAAATATTATATTGTTATTTAGTCTTAAAAATAATTCTTATATTATAATTAAATGTATTTCAATCACCAATAAATATTATATTATTTTTTTATTATTATATAATCGTATATGACAATATATCTACCAAATCGTATGAAATCTACACATAAAATCGGCGATGTTTTGCATTTTCATTGAGTACTATTGATCGAGCATATGTTAATGATTGTAATTGGCAATTTTGCGACATCTAACGTCACAAGGAATACACCAATAAGTAGTCTTATCCAACGTCACTTTATCAAATGCTTTTGTTTTTTTATGGCAAGGTGTCAAAATGTCAGCTTTGTACTTCGCAAGCACGTTTATGGTGAGAGAACGTTAAAACATTTATTACAGATACCGGCAAACTTCTTGAGCATTAAACAAGGGAGTGCGGGAAAGTTTGCGCATGGTACACATACGAGCAAAAAAAGTGTCTTACTATTTTATTTAACTGTACTTACGTAGAAAGCTTTTAAAAATAGTTAGTTTTAATTTTTGTAGATTGTTAGTGTATATCAGATATTATTGTGAGTTGTTAAATGTAATTTTTACTACCTTCTAAAATATGATAACAAGAATTGAAAACTGGCCAAGTACGATTCAAGCCATACCAGGAAAAAAATTAAAGAATATATTTATTTATGTATTGATTAATAATACAATCCAGCCTATATATGTCCCACTGTTGGGCACAGGCCTCCTCTCTGTGATGATTGAATGATTGTGGAAAAAATATTTAAATAATTTAATCATCATCTAAAAAAAATATTCCTTCTATTAGGTCATTAACAGAGCCAGTGCTTGTTCTAGGTTCAGGGGAGATGGAGTTATCAATATGCTCATCGTCATCACTGTCTTTTTCATCACCATCCTCGGACTCACTATCATCGTCAGCATAAATAGCGAATTGGTCGGTAACTAAATCTACCACATGATCACTTTTCATGCTCCCCAGTGTACTTACGTCAACTGATTTACCAATCACGCGATCGACACGTCACGACACGCCGCCGCGCACCACCGCGGCGAGTATATGCACAATCCGGTCATTTATTAAACAGCTTCGCTATGGACTCACGAAGCGGTTTTCACCAGCGCCCGTGGTTGCGGGCCCGCAGCCTAAATACAGATATTTATGTAAAAGTTTAAAGCACGGCGGCAAAACAAAAGGCGGGCGCGCTCTTTTCGATCGGTTGGCGGGCGATATGTTGTTTTTGAAGAGTAGTTTCTGTCTTTCTTAAAAGTTCTAAATAACTAGATACGGACATTCGAAAATAATTAAAGAACTTTTCTTCATCCTTCTTTAACTCATTAATAAGAGTAACAAATAATCCATAACGATCTCTTTCCGAAATCACTGGATGCACCCAGAAATTTAGGCCTTCTTTTTTAATTCTTCTGTAAAGTAAGTATAACGCAACAGCGTGCAATGATCAACCGCCAAGTTTGCGAGCGATAATCGCAACCGCGACGGCAGCGTAACCGTAAAAAACTTCGATCTCGTGAGTTTTGAAAATAAAACTCCATTCCGCCACCGCGGCGGGAGATGATAAACAAGATGAGGAAAATTATCATATATGTTTCTATCACTGTGGTTTAAGAACCACAATGGTTTCCAAATTGCTATTGTGTGGGCCTGGGTATCCGGAAGCTACATCCAGGATGCTCCCTTCCCTCGGTGAAATAATATGCGCTGGTTCGACTGTCGCGTGTCAGTATAATAAAAAAAGGAATCCAATAATCGATAAGACTAAAACTAGCACTTACCATCAACGGTGGCGTATCTCACTCCAAACACTAGATCCTTCAATGATGAATCAAAAATAAGTAAATGCTATACGGTATTTGGTATATATTTAGTTCGCACGCGACAGCGGTTAAAATTTAACTCTCTTGCGCCATTACGCCAGGACACCACCTACCATCTCCGGTTCGTGTGTCAAAGTCAAATCGACAATTGTCATCGTTCTTTGATTGATACAGATTTAGCGCGAACAGCTATTGTAAAATTCTCTAAAAAAGATGAATGATTCTGACAGTAAAATAAAAAAGGCTTTATATTTTCCTAATAATTTTTTGATAATAGATAAATGTCACGATCGATATTTGTAGAACATTGGAAGCGCTGTGGTGTATTTAGGAATAGACGAAAGCACAATAGAATCCGTATCGTAAATCGATTTAGAATCTTGTTTTAAGATACGTTCGGTCTATGGGATAGATTCTGGTAGTGTTGGTATGTAACCTGTTAATAATAAAAAAAGTTAAAAGGTAAAAAATATATTTTTATTAAAAAATACACTTTTCGAGAGAACCTCGGTCTTTATTGCTAAATCATAACTTATAGTTTAAAGCTAAGTCACTAATCTAAATAGTATAACAAAATGTTTGTGTACAAAAATCCTACTATATTGTAGGTACATCATCGTAACTGTATTAAATTGACATCAACAACTATATTCTCTTGAATGAATACAGAATTATACATATAAAACACACATCACATTTGTTTGCTGCAGTTTAGATTTTCTTTAAATGGCGTATTTTTGTCCTGCTCTCTTTGTCGACATTATAAGCCATTTATTGTTCTGATTATTTTAAATATGTTTATGGTTATATAACTATTTAAAATCTAATTTAGTGACAAATACAATTAAAATTAAAAACATCTTTGTTTTTTTATGAATTTCACTTCAAAAAATCGATTTTAAAACTCTCGAACGCATTATCACAGTCGCATTACCACATTTTAAAGTTAAACTTATGATTAAATTAAATGGCAATCTTGTAGCACTTTGGACCCCAAACCTTTCGTCTCACGAAAGAGGTAATAACAAAAAAGAGACACGGCTAGGAAGATAAAAACATTATATAGCGTCATTACCTTCCGAAGATTGGCTCATCAATGAATCTTCATGGCTACTTTTGTTTTGTATGCCGCGCTGCTGAACAATGACTTGGAGCTTTGAGCTTTGCCTTTGATTCTTTAGCTAAAACGTGCGTAAGGCCTAAGGCCAGGTACAAAACATTATACACAAAGGTACTTAGTTTTCACCTTTAACAGATACAAATTATTTGCACTCAAATTTCAAATTGTCCGTTATACAAGTTTGATTTAATTGCTTAACAAAGGTACTATAATTTTAAGCTAAAAAAATTTGTTTGTGCGAAATCTGGAATTACGAAATTAAAATTAGAAATTCGTTCATTATTGAGTGAATGTGATTTTTTTAAACAACTTGTTAAAAAGCGATTAAAATTCTTTAGTGAGACGGGCGAGTATAACTCGAGCTTGTGTCTTTAAGATTAAGATTTTGAATCTAGACTTAGAGCTGAGTACCTGATGTCAAAAAAATATAATATAAATATTTTGACATAAGAGTCATAGTTCGGCCAAGTCTCAATTCTAAATTAAACTACTTAATAAGCATCACAGGCATCTGTGAAACAATTAACAACTAATTTGTGAGGTTCTATAACGAAATATCAGTCGTACTCTATACGATCCGTCAATTTTATGGAAAGCGCATTTCATATAGAAAAACCTGCCTCGTAGCTAATACAAGTGGCACGTCTAACTGTTAGCAAGATTACATCAATATGACGTTGAATATATATGGATTTAATATAAGATGTTTAACTAATTTAAGTAACGTTGAAACAATGTTGCTTTCACAGTCTTGTTTAAAATTAAATAACTTAAATGAGCACCCTGGGGCCTGTTTTTGTCTATAGGTCGAAATGCGCAATCTGCAATTTATTATGCTGGTAATCGAACCTAGGTCTTCAAAGGCTTAAATTAAAAGTATTCTTATCGCACGGCGCTAAGTTTCCACCTAAGGAGAAGGAACGCTGCGGTACGCAGTACTAGAAGTATGGTTGTGAGAGCGGCGGTGTCCCACCAAAACATATTTGGGTCCATTGCTACATCCTTGAGGAACACCTTGGGGTGTCTGAAAAATAAAAAAAACTCTTATTACTTACTTATTACTACGGTCATTATTTAACGACGAGAGACCAAGATTACTGAAATTTTAACCTCGGGTTATGTTGATAATGTCCATTCGTGTTTATATCTGTTTGTTTTATTTAAATGTACTGACGTTAATTAAAGACTTAATTATATTAATTTTAAATTTTTACAAGTCTGTGTGTTAACTCAGGATTATTCACCTACCAAAAAAATAATTCGATTGGAATGATCAAAGACACAATGAATACATAATCGAGTAGGTGTCGTAATAGAAAAGTAACGATTTATAACTGTATCGTCAGTGTATATGAAACTAAACGAAAACGGATGGGAAGAACGAACATGTCCAACAGATACAATCGATAAATTTTGAACGCAACTTAAACGAACAGCGAAGATTTTCCAAATCAAAACTTATACTAATTGGAAATCTCATGATTGATAACGACCTTTCACTTATTTATTTTATTGAACAACTAACAGCATTGACCACTGTATAAGTCAACAACACTCACTTATAATGACAGTATTCAGCCTCATCACAGGCTAGAGTCTGTCTGTTGAGGCCGTAAATGGCGCTGATGTAGCCCTCGAGGCCGTATCGTAAGTAGGACACGTAGGATCCCCAGTAAAGGTATGGTGGAAGGTCACGTAAAGTCACTCCGAAGCCAGCGAACATCATCATTGGTACAGAGAGAGTTGGGCCAAGGAAGGTGCCGTTCTGAAAATATATATTTAACTGACATTGCGTATAAACTCCAATAAACATCGTCGATCTGGTTCATTCTAACAGGTCACGTGACTGAAACTGTTGGAATTAACCAATTCAATTACGTTGGATAACAGTTAATTTCTTATAGAAAATCTCTCTCTTCTCTGTGGATTGATAAAATATTCAGCATATTCAGCTCTTATACAAGTTATATACAAATAACCTCCTGGTTAAATAATGTATTATTATGTCTTGGGTACGATTGATAAATTAATTCTGTAAAGAGAATTTATAATATGCCTCGATAATGCTTTCGAGAAAATTTATAACGTAAAAATAATAATTGTGTTAAATCATATTATGTAAATTGCCTTCATATACCTTCTCTAAGGTAATAAATTGAAAAAATACCTATCAACCTATATAAATTAAAAAAATAGGTTCTATTTACGTTAAATGATTGGATAACTTAAAACTACTAAACAAATATTCGAGAAACAAATAATGTTTCCTTGAATATAGCTGATAGAAATTAAGCAACATCCCGATAATTACTTTATGTTTCTGAGAAATTTGTGGACAGACATACGCTTACAAAATTATATAAGTAGTAGTTTAAATGGATCATCATAATCATAATTATCACAACAACATTTCAAACTAAGAACGGTTTTAAAGCCGGTTATATAAGTAATATATAATATATATAATAGTAATATGTAATATATAAGTAATAATGGTACAAGATATGTAAAATAGACTTATTTCAGATTAATATAGATTAATAAAGATAAAATATTTTTATTTTAGACAACCTTAAAATATATTATTAAAAGGAGTCCCTTTAGGCAAGGTTCCCCCTTTATTTCAGGCTAAGGGCAAAATGTATAGGTCACAGTCGGTATTTATAGAGCAAACTGCGTGCTCTCTGAGAACTCTCTCTGAGGGTTAACTTAGCTTAATCTCAAATCCACGAAATCGACGACTTACCAAAAACTTTTCATAAAAATCATAGTTATGCATATGTAAGCATAAACTATGATTAAGTATTTATACACATTCTGCCAGTGCTGCTAGGTGACTGATACGATCACACCAGTTATTTTTATAAATAATAAATACCATAATAATGTTTAATTATTTTATTTCAAGTATTTCATAGGTTTATCAAGATCATTTATCATTTCTTTGAATTAAAATTCTATTTTGCCCAAAGTATGGAACTCCAGTATAAGATGGCATCACCGTTAATTTTATGTTACGACAAAAATTAAAAGTCAAGTAAAAGATATGATGGTAAAGTAAATTTTGGGCCATTATTTTTGTTAGGCTTATAGTGAAAGTTTTTGGTAAGTCGTCGATTTCGTGGGTTTAAGATTAAGCTAAGCACGCACTCAGAGAGATTCGCAGTTTGCTCTATAAGTACCGACTGTGACCTAACTCGAAAGTTAGACTGAGCAAAGTGTAAGTGCACTCTATAGATCTCGCCCTAAGTGCGCTCTATAGATCTTGCCCTAAGACTCTTATTTGAACTTCACCCCTAGATGGTGATAAAGTAAAAAATAGTACTTACAACAACATTAAAGACGGCGCCAACCATGAGGCCGAAACTCTGTGCTACTAGAACTGTAAGTAGCGATATTGTGAAGAACATCGCGAATCGTGTTATTTCCAGTGGCTGGGACGACATAATGTACACGATCACGCTGAATATTGCGCATGAAAATATCTGGAAATATATGACGTCAAATTAATTCCGAATTCAATATATTTTAGCTTTTCGAATTGAATGAACGAATTTGTTAAAATATTCATTCCATCATTCGTTCTTTCAATATGAATACTGCCTAATACCTGCCCCGTTTTCACACATTGAAAAACCAACATAACTACTTGTAACGTCTGAACCTCAAATTTTTGTATCTGATTCGTGATTATTTGCTTTTTCTAATAAAAAAGGGGATTTGCCTTTTGTGCCAGACTTATGCCTTCGTTTTTTGGGTCTGGCACGCCGGTTACCACACGATGATTTCCTTCTTTACGAGCGATGTTAAATGCGCAAATAGACAAAAGTCATAAGACCTATACCTCAGTGATAAGAGTTGCAGGCTGATACTACTAGGGCATAGTCCTCCAAAAAAGTGTTACAAGGACAGCCGAAAAAATCTTCTTACCGATATTGGCAAGTCCACGATGGTTACTGATACGTAGTAGGACCCCAAAGAATACCATCTATTAAAATGTTCCTTAAGTAAGATAGACATCTCTGATGGGACTAGAAAAGACGGAAACACATCCATTAATTAATACGTTTTCTTAGTTATACCTAAACTATATTAAGAATTATTTGAGTAAACTCTGCGCAGATGATTTTTATTTGTGGGAAATAACAACAATTGCTATAGGTTTGTAAAAGGCGCGAAATTTTGTAGTTTAACAAAAAAAAAACAACAATAAATAAACTTATTAATTTGAATTAACGTTAAATATGTTTGAAGCTTACATAAAATCCTTTATGAATGTGGAAATAATAGTTAAAAGTTAAGCAAGTAACCAAAATTAATTGAAAAATTACTTACACGTGAGTATAGTAAGCATCATTGGTGACATCATGTGATGCATCAAAATAGCGAAAAGCAGATTGTAGTTATCCAGAACTCGAGAGCCCTCATTGCCAGCGTTGATAAAGAGCGTCCCCAACATGATACCCACCACTACGTTGACCATAATTCGTAAGTGGGTCATAGTCTGTAAAACATTTTCTCTATACCTAAACCATTATCGATCAATGAATTCAATTTTCGTAAGACATATCCTACCTTCAACTTAAAACTGTTTTGGGAATTTGCAGATTAGAAAAGAAAAATTACTAGTAAAGCGGACACAATAAGGAGGGACACATCTCTCCTTAATATCGCAGTATTCATTGTAAAGGAAACCATTGTGATTTTTCGTTCGTTTGATAATAATAAAAGAAAATTTGTGTATGAAAATTTAAAATTTTGTATACTTTGTTAATAAATATATTTAGTTAAAATTTGCCAACGGGTTTTACATTAAAAACTCACATCTACATGCATACAAAAATAACAATAAACTAATTGTACACTATGAAACAGGCAAACACATCATGCTTTGTTAGCTATTGCTAACAGAAGTCTTACAACTATAAATATGTGATTTAAAAAGCGAGAAATAATAATAATAACAATAATCGTAACTTATCGCAAGATTTTGTAAGGTCATGTTAAGGAAAAAACATTAGTTGAGTGTCCTAGGTATAGAAGAGTTTTAACCTAGGACAGTTGTTCGAAAGGGAATGATAAAAGGTTTCATAGGAAAACGGGGAAGAAGATCAAGGAGTTCTAAGTTTATGTTTGAGAGCAAAAGGGGACTGACGATGTGGCTTTAAATCACTATTCAATCGTTTTAATTCTTTACTTAAGTGTTAAAGATAAAGTTCTATAAATCCTAGGTGTATTCTGACGGTGACATGACCAAAGACAATTTTTTACCAAAAAAAAATTAGAGTGTTTTGGTGACAACCTCCGAAATAAAATAGATTGCATTGTTGCTTAATAACTTTGCATTTTGTTCTTTGAAATCTTATATCAAACTCATAACAAACTAGTTAAAACTATACACAAGAGGTAAAAAGTCTGTTACTTACGGCATCTCGCTTCGCCTTCAAGAACCCTCGTCGAATAAGTACAGATCTTTGATTCGCTTGTGACGTTTCTTCTGAACCTGAGCTTTCATCTAATTCCTTCATAGCGCTTAATGGATATAGTTTTCTTAGAGACTCCATTGTCGGTAGAGTCTCATGACCATCAAACCAGTTAAGGGCTTTGCCATTATCTATCTTTGTTGTGAGAAGTTCTAATTTATCCTCGCCGTACTCTCCGGATGCAATTTCTATAACTGTAAGTAAGTACCATAAATCAGTTAATGGACAGTTTTCATAATAATTTTTGAACTGACACTTCTTTATCGGTGATGGAAAAAAATTACCGTTTGCAGTTTCGCGCCATATTTTTCTTGTCCTTACCACGTTTGATTCGAAGAGATTCGAAGCCATTAATAACAAAAATTTTAATAACGATAACGATAATAACAATCTATTACTATTAATGAAATTCTGTAATAATCTTAGTAGTAATAAGGTAAAATGAAACAATTGTATTATTTGTATTCATGTATATGATAATAAATGCCTTTTGTTAAACTTTATCTAATTTAACTAGTACACGCAAGCCTTTTTTATTTTAAATATTTGCCTTAGATTAAATTACTGGCCAAGATGTTTTAGGCTAAAATTTGCGTTGAGCAGTAGTGACTTCAGCGTGCGATTCTCATGCCTGTTGTAGTTTTGAACACCGCCGGTGCACAAATGGATTTGTTTTTTTTATTTTTTTTTAAATCGCTAGTACGGCGAAGAAAATCGTCGTTATGAAACAAGTATGCCGTAGACCCACTAAGTCGACGGCGTGTGTCACACAGAAAGCTGATCACCTACTTGCCTGTTAGAAATGCGTCTAGCAAAAACTTTTTAGGTCAATTGACCTAAAAAGTTTTTGCTAGTTATTCACAGAATTAATGGGCAATGCAATTTATTTATATTTGATTAAAAACACATTTCATGAAGCACTCAAAACCTTGCCTTATGTAAATATTACAATCAATTAGCGTTTAATACAATTATGTAAATATAAATTACCATAATCAGCTGGATTGTGATAAATTGGGCAAGGTATTCCGGCTTCTTCGACATACGGTACAAGATTCTTAGTGGTACCCTGGTACAGACAATGCCCTGATGCCAATACATACACGGCATCAAAAACAGCGAACAGTGAAGCTGAAGGTTGATGGACTGTGCAAACTATTGTCCTGCCTTGGTGTGCAAGGCTCTGGCATAGTTGCACCACTTGCGTACAGGATGAACTGTCTAAACCCCTGAAATATAGGTTTATTTTTTATTCATTACTTATGACTAACAAGGCCATGTAGCTACAGCCTGCGTAAGGCGTTATGGACTATGAAACACAAAAGGACGAAGATTAGCGCTTTCAATAAAAATATTTTATTTATATTAAGTACTGCTAATACTAAGTTTAAAGTTAATAAAAAAAAGTTCCACTAAATATTTTCGTCGAGACGCATAAATCGTGATTCTGATAGATTTGTGAAATTATTTAAGGTAATATTGATAGCCGCCTGATTATTGTCAGAGATATCGTTCTCGTCTCGGCGTTTTGAGGTTTTTTTTTAAATATATACTTTGAAATTTACAAATACCTATTACATTTTTTGGTTTGTTTGTTTTGTTTATATTATGTTTTTAGTTTAATTTTATATAGATAACTGTTCTATTGTAATAGTATTAAGTTACTATAAAAATAGGTGATAAATAATTATCGCAAAAACAACAGCGTTTTCTATTCATGCCTAATGGTTTACAAGTATTATAAAATTAATATTTTTTAAAGTACAAAAACACGAAAAACATTAGTTTCCTTGATAAATAATTCAAACAGGAAATCATAAAAAAAAAACAAGAATAAAAGATACTATTTTAGTTCTTGCATGTCGGTGGTAAACAGATTATAATATGTAGCCGTATGCTTATCGTGCAATTATCAACTCTGAGTGCGTTACAACCCCAGCTGTGTAAAGTATTTTGATTTTTTTTATAAGTGCCATTAAAACAGATTTTTTATAGGTAAAATGACAAAATTGTAAGAAGGTCTCAGATAATCAGAATTAAATGTAAAATTCCTATTAGGAATACTTACGTTGTAGGCTCATCCAGGAACATGACTAGAGGGTTGTTTATGAGTTCTAGGGCAATCGAAAGTCGTTTTCTTTGACCACCGGAAAGCTGGGCGCCTCTGGTATGCATGTGTTCATACAGACCGAGATTTGTAAGAATGTCTTCTATCTAAAAAAATACAAATAACAAATACGTATAAGCGGATTCCATTTCGATGAGTTTAGAATTATTCAGTTAATATTCCATTATTCCAAACTTATAAAACATACTAACAAACTCGTAATTTCAAGATCGCAAATTTTTTAACAATTTTTTTAAAATTAGCTGTAATAGCTACGTTGTAAAATGTGCTTACTTACAAACAAGTTTTCGTTATTAAGATTATTATTTATATAATATTATAGTAATAATTAATGTTACATATACTAACTACAAATATATAGCTTCAAAATGCACCGTTTTTTTCCTCTCTATTTCTGCATAATTTTATGAACAATCATGACAAAATATTCAACCTTTAGGCGAGGCTGAATATTTTGTCTGGAAAATGTAATTTTGTTTATTATATACCTCATTTAGAATATAATAAACAATTTTATGTTTTTAAGTTTCTATTTAGTTTTAGTATAAGTTTGCGCATTATATTTTTGCTGTTTGCCTATTATTTTTCCTGGTTCTTGTATTTTGTAAGATCTAATATGATTAATATAAAATTTAACGTCATAATTTATTGTATTTTTTAAACAAGCTTAAAAGTATTAAAACAACATGCAGTTGTTTTAAAACTTATCAATAAACTAATTAAATAAAATTTATAAGTTTCTATATTAAAAAAAAACCCTTAGTTGTCGTAAGGTAGTGTACTTTTTTATCTAAATCGCAGAAACTAGGCAGAAATTACGTATTTACCACTTCTCCTTTTTCGTATTTGTCTAGTTTAGTGGGAAGCTTCAGATCAGCAGCTAACGCCATATTTTCGCTGACCGTAAGTAATCCTTGCAATCGGTCGTCTTGTTGGATATAACATGACATTTTTTTGAAGCGCTCTGAAATAATTTAAGAAATATTTTAGCCTCTTTGCTCAATTCGATTCAACATTCGATATTTAGGTTCGAATCCAAAACGTTTTTGACTTATGGAATTTATACTAATGTAGAATCAAACGAGCAAATAATAATTGCACAGTGAATACATCGTAAAAGATTAAATATAACAACCCGGGTCTAACCCCAGTTTTAGTTAAATTTTCTTAATTTCTCATTATGTTTCAAGTTTATATGTATATCAACAAATTAAATTAATTTATGATAAGGTAAGTTAATATCAATTACTTTTATTTGCTAAACTTTGTTTTTAACCTTTCTATATAATTTAGTTCATTTTATACATCGCTAAGTTAAATGCTGAAAATGCTAAGCGTTTGAATAGTCTTCTATACAAAAGTAGTGCTAGAAAGGTGTAATTGAAAATACATGAATACATAACTATTTATTAATATGCATAATTCATCATAACTTACTCATATTTCTATCCCTTCCATTAATAAATATAGAACCACCAACTCCAGATATTCTGTATCCAGAGAGGACATCTAACAATGTGGATTTTCCCGCGCCTGATGGCCCCATAATAGCAATTAACTGTTTAGGCCGAAGTCTGCCATTCACGCTGTGCAGAATTTCTTTTGTGCCTGAAAAATATATACAATACTAACTTATATTATGTATTAGTAATAAACAACTGTTTATTACCATATTTATTTAAACACAAGAATTTCATAATGGCGTAGTAACGTGTTGAGCGTGGCGGTCGTAATTTTAAATGGTGATAATATACACATAATTGTATAATAGACGTAACTTTAACCATTTAATATTATTTATTTCAATTCTCGATTATTGAGAGAAATCTATAGTTAATTTACGGTTTAGGTACATTATGAACTGTTCATAATGTCAAATATGGTGAGGATATTTATAATCCTAACTTCACAAGACCTGAAGGGTGCATAAGGGATCCTAAAGAGTAATATTCGATTCTATATGGGTATAGAAGAGAGCTATACTATAACATATGTAGAAGGATTCTACGCTAAATCAAGTGGAATACAAAAAAAAACTCAGTTATATAAACTTATTATTTAAAATAATTTTCAACAAATTTTATGGTGACCATAACATATAAATTTGCTAGCAATAGAATAAGTAGATACCTACGAAAGTATATATTACATTAGTAATTCATAGAAAATTTAAAATACGTGACATATGTTTATATTTATTATGATTACAGTTATCAACGAATACGAGTACTAATATTCTTTAAATCATGCAAATTGTATGGCACAAACGTGATCAAATTGTGATTAATAGTATGACAAGGCGACGGTACAAATTGGAAACTGGACTAAAACGAATCAAATATCGAACTTAAAAAAAATGTGTTTTAACGTCTGTATTTTGAACGCTATAGAAGAATCTCAATATACACTAGAAAATGTATGAAAAACTATATTTTGGATAGAAGAAAAAAGTCTTTATTTTGTTCTGAATTAGTGATATAGAACCAATATTAGCTGAGAACATTATTTAATGGACACGATCAAGACGTCATAACGACCTTCTTAAATTTACTCGCATACGTCTTTAATCAAACAGAATGTTTGGTGGAATATTTCAAGTACAATTAAGCATTTTCTACCTAGAAAATAATTCTTACGATTCACTTAAAAAACAAATGACTACAATTCTTGGTATTATTAATATACATAGTTATGTACCGACGTAGGTATACTCCCATTATAAGTCAATTGTCAACTAATTAACTGTTTACATTATGTTCAAAGTACAATACGATATCTCCTTTAAGTTCAAATTCCACTGTCGGATGACAAATAGGTTTGATCAAAATGTACTAACAATAGTGTGTCATTTTAGAAAACCTTTTTAATAAAATTATTAAAATTAATATTACAAGGTTTGAGTTTCTTTATTAGAAAAGGGAGTTAAGTTAAAAAAAATGTGTGCGTGTACACACGTAAGAAGTGAAACTTCTTTATGACCTTATTTTTCAAAAAAATGGTCTACTATATGCAACTTTACAGAAATTGCTTAAATAAAATAAAATTAGACAAAGTTCAACAAAAAGCTTTTATTATCATAGACATATATACATACATACAAGTAATACAATTATTTCATTTTACCTTATTACTACTAAGATTATTACAGAATTTCATTAATTGTAATAGAATTATAATTAATCATAAAAATTATAATATATAATAAACGATTTATTATAATTAGTCATTGTTATCGGTATTACATATTTTTTTTATTAATGGCTTCGAATCTCTTCGAATCAACCGTGGTAAGGACAAGAGAAAGATGGCGCGTAACCAAAAATGTGACGCGTAACCCAAAAAATGTGACGGTTAATTTTTTTGCAAAGCCGATAAAGAAGTTTCACTTCAAAAATATTAGGGATAGTAAATTGTAATAGTTTTTGAAAAAGATCATTAGATTTGGTAAATACAAATATTACAACAAAAACCGGCATGTCTCAAATCCAAAAATCGACGACATGTCTGATTGATAACTTACTCTTTTATGAAATAAAAATGATCAAAGAAGGATACAATCTGAAGTAAGCAAGCAAGTTGGGCCTTTTGATAACATTTGAGAATTGAAAACTTTAAAATATACTCATGGATAAAGATAAGATACGTATTTATTGCACTTTTGATCTGCATAGTATAGTTAAGAATTTTGGTTATAATTAAAAACTTCTAAAATATAAATCGAGTAATACTTAAACAGATAAAAGACATTAATGATGCTCAAGGGCCAGAATAATTAAAGACAAACACGCGAATGACACCTTCAAGATTTAATGGCGACTTGTACGACCGTTTTAAAATACAATATATACATCTGGCCCTATCTATATATTCGAAATTCTAAATGCAGCTTGTGTCAGCTTGACACAACGTTTTTCTTTGTGTTCAATGAGACTAGTCGGTAAATTTGACATACGTAAATAATACTGTACCAATAAAAACAAGACTCCTAAATAAACTTTTTTTAAGTCAGTAATTCATATTTAAAATTACTTGATGAAACCATCATGAAGTTCATGTTCATACTACACGAAGTTTCATAACGATATTTGTCGATGTCATTAAGATAACGTCGTGTCATTAAGGTAAATTAGTGTTACTTATCCTCTTTATTTTATTTATTAATTTACAAAAATCACAATTTTGTCTTAACCCCAAATCAAAATTAATAAGGAAAATGAAGCTTAATAATATTTACTTGAATAAAGCTTAACAAATTATTGATAAAAATAACTTATAATTGGCACTAATTGTAGACCTTCTGTAAGTTCACTGAACGGTAAATAAAAAAGGTCCTATGTAATTCGTTGACAAATCTGTACTACACAGACAGTATCATTAAGGTAAATTAGTGTTACTTATCCTCTTTATTTTATTTATTAATTTACAAAAATCCCAATTTTGTCTTAACCCCAAATCAAAATTAATAAGGAAAATGAAGCTTAATAATATTTACTT
The DNA here is from genome assembly GCF_905147105.1 of Pieris brassicae. Taxonomy (NCBI): domain Eukaryota; kingdom Metazoa; phylum Arthropoda; class Insecta; order Lepidoptera; family Pieridae; genus Pieris; species Pieris brassicae. The sequence continues at coordinate 17,527,208 of NC_059666.1, read as the reverse complement.
GAATGAAGCTTAATAATTAATTGATAAAAATAACTTATAATTGGCACTAATTGTAGACCTTCTGTAAGTTCACTGAACGGACAATAAAAAAGGTCCTATGTAATTCATTGACTAATCTGTGTAGTACAGACTAGCGAATAATATGTGCTTTTTAGAAGGTTAGCCCTAGCTAGGACACATGTAGTAACTGCTGACGATATTTCCTGAGGTCCTCATCCATTTATTACGTACATAGCAAGCGCAAATTTTCGGTTTACTCTGAGGTCACTGTAGCTCACTGAACCAAGAATAAATTGTAATCTAATATGTGCATATCTATGTTATATTAACACATTTAATTTTATTTCAATATATTTATTGGAACAAAGCGTCATTTACGCAATAATATTATAGTATCGTTATGAGCGTGGGAGTATGTGTGTCAGACGATTATGGCTGTGGTAGTTTGATATAATAGTAATATGAATTGGCCTAAAGGTTTTCGGTGACATATACACAAAATTATTATATTAAACCACAAATTCAAGTCTTCACTCGTAAGTTCGAGTTATAAAACTTGAATGATCTTAAATCTTTTGAAATGTCATATATATCTCAAATATGTATATGTAAATAAGTAAATTTCTTAAAATTAACATTACGTACCTTTTTCTTTGAAGTTATGATAAAAAATTTAAGTGTACTTGATTTATAATAAAATGTTTACGCTGAATGAACGCTAATCAATATATTTCTACATCTGTAATATTATAAATTTAACACGAGAAACAACATAATTACTTAATTATTTTTAAAATTATTATACCGTCTACGGATGTTATTCCAAACATTGTTTGGGAAAATAAATAAACAAAAAAGCCTTGGATGAAACGGAATGTCGGAACACATTCGGTGTCTATTTCCTTATATTAGATTGCTTGTACGCTTATATATTGTCTTAAATAATAAACTTATAATGTAAAGGCTTATAATACATATATATAGTAGTAACATATTAGGAGTTTACCACCTGTACGGTTACTGACTGAGGGGTATGCTTGTAACAATATAATACAAGAGAAGGGACAGGTCACAAGTATCCATTATCGACGAGCATGTCTAGTGAATGTCACGAAAGTGGATGAAGTGAGAAAGGTATGACATATCATGGAGGTCTAGACATATCAGTAACGCGGCAAGTGGAGATCCGTGTATTCTGCTTACCCATTCGGGAGCAAGGCGTGAGTTTGTACACTGTTTATTTTCGCTTATAAAATAATAGATTTATGCTAAATAATTTAATTCTTGTTAAAAATAATACTCAAGAGAGTGCCTGCGTCTGGCTATGCTCTCGGGGCTTTGACTGTTTGACAACTTTGACCATTTCCAATCCACGGTTATAAAACTAAAAAAACCTACGAGTAAAATGTACAGCCTTGGCTCTAACACCATCTCAGTAGTAAAGTTGCTTCCATACACAGTTCTCTTTCCAATCAAAGAATAGATTAGAGCACAGAAAATGGTACTTACATGAATGTTGCGTGTCATACATTAGTAAAAAGCAGAGTAAAATAGATTGTATTGACGTCATAGTTCATGGTAAATGACATAGGTGTAAAAATTCATAAAATATATCATATGTTAATCAGCCTTGAGGAGTTTTATGGAAGTGGTTATAAGGAAAAATTATCCAACGAACACAATCTATAAATATGTGGCTTTAACGATGTGTTTAGGACTTATGGTTCACATATATATGGGTCCCTTTTAAATATTTCAATAGGTTATCGTTAACAAGGGATAATTAATTAGATAAATCAGATATTACGTTATTCTTCGGAAAAATAAACTCGGTAATTTCCTATCTGTAATGAAGGCGATGCCTAAATACTTTTTACTGTGTAATCTTTTTAAACTAATAAACTAGAAGTAATAAATATGAGGAAATAAAGCTATGACTATGACATCAATACGAATCTTTACCCTAACTAGGAAGTTTAATTAGGCTTATTCCTGATCTCAATTCGTAATACAATGAAAGTTTCGCAACCTATATAATATGACTATCAGCTGTTGTGACGTCACGCGTTCACTGACACTGATAAAGTTCGCGCTATTCTTGAGCGGGCGACGTCACAGACACGTGCCCAATTCTTTGTTATGGAACTGCGAGACATTTATTGTTTGGTTAAGGTTCACTTACCATAAATGTAGGTTTTAATTCTATTAATACATAGTACAACTATTGTATAATTTATTTTTAAAATGTACCTTGTATTACAATTTATTACCTAATTAAATCTTGAAATATATGTGGAACTGTAGGGACGGTTTAAATGACGAGAAACAGAAATATAAGTAAAGAATTATTTTTAACTGTTCCTACCTGAGAAATATTTGTCGAGTCTTTTTAAAAATAAAATATGTCACCTTGTCAATGTGAGACAGCCACATCAGAAATTTGTTTAATATCTGTAGGTGATACAAAGTTCACCGGGTCATCTAGTTTATTTATTATATTTTTATACCTTAACCGGGTCTAATCGTTTCATACACTTAATTTTAATTCCACAATTTCAGTAGAGCTACAATTAATAGTACCTACTTTCGAAATATTATGTACGTATTGTGATTTGTATCTTGGATAACACGACTCTACAAAAAAAAAATTCGTTCTTTGTCCTAAAGTTTATACTATTATTTTCCAGTTAGTTATGCACAAAAACGAAAAGAAAATACCTTTTTTCGGTATAAAGTTTGATTTTGTGATAGTTATAATAAACAATGAACAACGCTATCAAGGCCAATACAATGAAAACATGATGGGCGACTATATTTGGGGTTTATTGAGAGAAAGTAGCTATGAACATAAAAGAAAAAGTAAAAGTGTGCACTTTTAAGTTATTTTCCACTTTTCTGTAAACTAATTTGATAGTAAAACTTAATAAAAATAATAAACATTTTTATTTCAATAGTTTTATTTTCAATCAAAAATTAAAATCCGAGATTTTTAAAAATTTCGTTCAATCAGTCTTCTAAGCACAAAAGCAAAGTTTTTCATGCCATATATTTTTTTTTCGTCTTATTACGACCTAAACTACCGAAATTTAATGCTTTGCAATCAAAGTCAAATTTCATGTTGACCCGTGTAATCAATAATAATTAAATAACATTAATTGTAGTGTTAAGGTTTGTGACTGGTTTATTCAAGATATAAGTCCGGGAAGAAAAAATACAGATTTAAAATAAAATGCCAGTTTGACAGTTCAATATTCTATTACCGATGCACACACAGATACACCACAGGGATGTAATCGAAGAGCTATAGAGTAGAGATGATTTATTGATTCCACATCATTATTCTATCTTAACAGTTACTACTAATTCGATAAAACGTCAAAATAATACACATACCGATTATCCTACATAAAAAAAAAACATTAAAAAAATAAATTTTATACCTAAATCTTATAACTTAGCAATTTGTGATCAGATCTGTAAAAGTTTTTAAAATATTATTGATTATAACACAAAATATAATATCATAAGGTTTATTTTTGCATACATTAAAAATAATAATACCTTCGACCTTAATAACTATATTGCCTTTTTTAATTACCATTTACCATAACGTTTGGTCAATCTTAATAATATTTTATTGTTTGCATAGCAATAATTAACCATTTGAAAATTATATTTTACAACATAGACTTCACAACTCATCATTTCATTTATTCTTCACCTTGCCTCTGGTTTAAAAGTATGCCGTCTGTGTTTGGCTTAAAGGTCTCGTAACCAGGCCATAAAATTTAAACAAAATATCTTCTTTGTTTACATTTTAAATCAATACAGAATTAGAGGACTTTAAGTAATTATTGTATTTATTTTATTGTAAAAAAAAAACATTTTCAAAATCTAAAACTATTTAAATGTTATTTATTTTAAGGTATCTTTTTTGTAAAATTATTATTTTGTAGAGGTAAGAAAAAAAAACAATATCGTATGTCTTTATTACTCTTACTAGTTGAAGTAGAATTTGGACCTTAAAATTGGAAGAAAAGAAACTGAACAAATCCACTTTTTTATCAAGACAGTATATAGTCATAAAAGTCGTGCTTATGTCTGAAATGATCTGCGATGTCCCATTTAATGCCCACCAAAGATGAACAAAATAGTTTTATGCTAAATGCTGAGAAGAAACGAGAATGTGTTCTAAAAGTCTTCTCTGTGTTCTGTGATATGTTATTGTAGATTGAAAGACGAACTCTTCATAAAAACTCTTGTTATTTTTTTTATTATTAGCAGTAATAGAACTGCTCAGTAAATTTTCAGTTTACTTGCAGAACTCCCATGATGTTAATTGCTATGAAACGAATGAATGCAATGTTGCAGAAATTGCCTACGTCTTGCTATAATCTCGTGGCGTAACTCCAACGATTTAGGAAATCGTCACACATATAAAACTAAGCAAGCTTGAGTGAGCAAAATGTACAGCCTTGGCTTGTACATTGGGATATGGTCGAAAGGCGATTTGTAAAAATATAATACAGTGTGAAGGTGGGCTTAGGCCTAATATGCACTACATTGGGATAACAACTGTAATCTAGAGAGCTGAAATGACAAAGTAAACAAAACGTCGGGATGATTTTTAATTATTTCTAATAATTTTATCGATATCATATTCGTCTTAAACGAAATACAAGAATACATATTTAGTACCTTGTAACGCAAACGGCCCTGGATTCGGTTCGTTAAGTTTGCAAGTAAAACATGAGCCTAGAGTCTACTAATTGTTGTTGCTCTTTATTATTGTAATAATTATTATATTTTGTTATCATTATATAAATATTATTAGCAACTACTGGTTGTACGACGGAATTTGTTTTGAATTTTTGAGATAGGTAAAAGTTGTGTGTAATCACAATACATTTTTCCCCTGCTTCTCTAATTTCGTTCGTTTTATTTTTGTAATATTCATAAGTTTTTGTTAACATTTATTTTGTTATTAAAAATTAGAATGCAAGAACTTTCTTTTCACTCTAAGATACATTTAAATAAAAAAATAGACTGTATTGTCCTGCTGCCGTACACTGTTAATACTGAACTATGATTGACTTAATATTTATTTAGTTAAGACCCCAGAAAACATCTCAAATTACGTCATCTCAGCCGTATAGTTCTCTCAATATCCTGATCCATGGCTGATGTCAAAAACTTGATGACGTGGTACAACAATTCAAAATTAAAGTCGCAGCATTGTCTTTAAAAGTAAGTACCTTACTAAGATGCACCCAACTGATGAATATTGTATAAATATGATAAACAGTTTATTTATCTTGAGAGTAGCGAATAAACGATGTGCTACAACCGATAAGATTTCTAGTTCAATAGATCAAATATCAATAATTGCGGAGATATGACGCAAAAGTAATTAATAGGGTCGCATCCGGGATCTTTGATGCAACTTAATAATAAAACACATCATTTATCATAGAAATTATATTAACTTTCCCAGTTGAAGAACATATTTTCATTACATATAAAGCCATCACTAAAACTTTTAAATGAACAATTATCGTATTTATCCGCGGATCCTCGTAGGTCAGCAAACATGTTCGAAGAATAAATGATTTTGACTTTGACTTTGACATGTATCTTCAATGGCGATTACGATTTCAATATATCGAAAAAAAATATGATATCGGCTCTCTTGAACGACCTATATTAAAATAAGGTTTCGCCACCAGATGGCGTCATTAGAGCTTCTAGATTATTGAAGTGATAGAAAATTTATTAACCTAGGTCTACAGCAAGTCGTATCCATCGATATTCCGGGATTCACTACTTTATAGTCTTAAAAGTTCTGACACCGTAACCATGACTAGTTAGAAATGGAATATAAGCTTTTCTGTTTCATCTATTGACCTATTTGACACAAGATACCTACCTTTACATTGGCCTTCGCATCAGTTCTACAAACTTTATAATTGGTGGGAAACCCAATGTTGTATTAAGACTTAAAAGTTTTAATTTCACTATCATGAATAGATTTGTATGGATATCATAAATATATTGGTGGAATATAAAAATGCAGATACGGTTAAAACATCCTTGACCTTCAAAAATTATGTGTCTTGCTTTGTTTTTATGAATGATTTAAGTTGCAAGCTTAATTCGCAAAAGTATAATCTTTGTAGACAATCATAATTAAAAAAACGTCAATCATTGTGGCAAATAGCCGAAGGTTTGCAAAATAAAACAGATAAAACTATGTAGTATCAAAGTCCACGATTTCCAGTCGACCAATGTTTAAATACTATGACTGATCCACGATATGGACATGTAATGTCATGTCAATAAAATTTAAGCTATTTTAATTATTCCAGCACCAGTGGCAGATTTTAGTACTTTTTAAAAAATTTACCTGTCCACTGTTGAAATTTACCTGTCAAATGTTCCATGATAACCATAAATTCGTTCTATATAACTATACACTACTGTAAAAGTAATTTGTTACAAAATATATTCAATTTCGTCTCAGCCTGTCGTCCACTGCCGAACACAGGTCAATTCGTTTGAATTATGAACACAATTTTATTCAATACATATTATGCAAGGGAGTTTAACAATGTTGCAATAAAAGTCTAGATAACCATAACGATGTCGCTAGAAAGATACCATCTGTATTCCGGGATATGGTGTTTATCGTTAATCGTGAGCAAATGAATATTTTCTTGGATAAAGGGAAAAAATTAATTAATGTTATGCCTATATTTTACGATGCTACCGATTGGTTTGCGTTCAAGATAATTTAATCTAATTCAATTTAAATTATGTTAAAAAATGTATAATGTACATGTACATTCAAGTTAAACATAAGGTACTTTTCACTCCTCGAATGTTATTCGTCTCGAAAAGCATTGCTTTGATTCAAAATATTGATACTTATAAAAAATTCAGGTAAAATTATATGATGTAAGCGTGTGGCGACTTAAAAATTTGACTTTGAAGTGTTATCTTCTTTAGGTATTTGGAATAATGATTTTGCGATAATAAGTCAATTTTGTTTCGATTCGATTTGACTTTAAGTTTCGGACATACATTGGGATTGAGTTAGTTAAACCCCAGTTTGAAATGAAAAACATACAAATTAGGTAACATTATCGTACGTCTAAAAGAGAAAATACAAATGTTATACTGCGAACCACCTTAAAAGATAGACACATATTTTTTAACAAGCTTTAATTAGGAACAATTCTGACATTCAGGATTTTTGCTTTCGCAGCGTACATAACGAAAGCTCTAAATAAGGAAACATATTTGCAATATTTGCATTGATTCTCTGCTCCTATTGGTCATTGCGTGTTGTTATTTAGTATATACCTAATTATGGACAGAAATATTAATACGAGCGTTCAAGCAAACAAAAATCTCTTCAGTTCTATAATAGAAGTATCTTCATTATTCAGTCAGTTTACTTTAACAACACATATCAATAGTGAACACAACAAAGAAAAGTTCAAAGAGATCAATTATGCAAGATTTTTAATACCTAGGAACGTTCAAGTACGCATTGAGATCTAAGTAATGTATCTCTGGATCTAAAAGTGGTAAATGAAAAATTTTATATTATGTGAATTTAACTTGTTATTTTTCTGTAGAACGTAATTATATAATCATAAAAGTCGTTCTACACATTGATACTCCTTACCGCGCACCAGCTCATTATAGAACCGGATGCCATTCCAGGTTTTTCCGAACAGTTACGACTTAGAAGCCTTCAAGAGGACACCACTACTGTAAAGGCCGGTATTCACTTACAACCCACCTGATTATTAGGGTCACACCTGCTCGTTTACGTCCTGACTCATAACAAAAATATAGCTGATTTTTATTAGAAACCAGGACTATCATATATACAGGTCTTTGTCTATATCAAAACAAATAAACATCGGCAATATAAGACAAGAACATTTGCAGAAATATTGAAATTCCGTGGTTCGTCAAATAGTCACATCGCCAGAATGTAACTCTCCCAGATAACACGACTGAAAAGAATTTTCATCAGTTTTAATCAGCACTACTCGTTCACTCTTGTGCATTCAAGGTTAACAGCGTTATACCGCCTCTACATATCACTATTCAAGAAACTCGTTTTAATGAGTTCGTAACATGGCATAAAGCCATCATGCATGTGTTCAGAATTTCTTTTCAACTAGATGGAAAAGGAAACAGGAAGAGTTGCACCAATTTAGTTGATTGACCCCTCGCTGGTACAAGCGTCGATTTGTGGTCAATTTTTATAACAGTTACAGATCGTGAATACTTCTAGATATAATCAGTAATTTTACAATTGAAGAGTTCTTAAATAGTGTGTAATTCATTCGAATTGATATATTATATTTTTTGAGTTATACTAATAATTAATGTACGAACAAATTAGCGAGAGTATAATTAATTAGTATTTGAGCAAGAAAATACCAACGAACAATTATGGTTGATATGCAGAAATATTATTATATTAACGTGTCTTTAAAATTATTGTTATTAAGGTACATTTACCGGAGATTCTGATTTCGGACATCCTCTAATGACATTGAATTTTCGATAGGTTATCGTCAAATAAGGATCTTTTAATTGTTCAACAGAAGTGATGACATAGTACAAAGTAATACAATTCTTATCAAATCTGTATCCGCTTATTATCAAGCGTAATCAAATAAATTTCAGGATTATAGATTTCAATTCTGATTTCATATTAAAATTTTGGTTGCCATGTATAACGTTTTAAAGTATCACGTCAAATAATTTTGTTTTAGCTTAATTAATAAGAGCCATGTTGTTATGACTCTTACTAATGAGGACAAGACAGGTACTTCATTAAATTCACTGTTACTACCAAATGTTACAAAGATATAAAGGTATCGTGTTCACACGCAAAAAAAAAGACTTGCAGAGAGGTAAAATACGAAGCTCAAGAACAAACGCGATGGAGGCTTACTGTGGACGCCCTCTGCACCATCCAGGTGTAATAAGGCACAAAGAATAACGTATACTTTTGTATATACAGTAAATGCATACATATACATATAGAAAACGCGGTAAATAAAACATTTTAGTAATTTATTGAACTTTAGGCAGGTACGTGATCATCCTTCTATACCTGCAACACAGGTTTCGGAACACAAATTTAGGTCGTACAGATTCGTTCATTGAATTATCTGTAATGTTGAAACTAAGAATAATCGCTGTTATAACAGTAAGAGAAAATATTTAATCAATGAAGAATTAGAACAATTCTCATCAATTATAATAGGTAAATCTTATCAATTTTAGGTATCCTGTCAAAAGTAATCTCATCCAGACTTGCCATTACATTAGGCTGCAGATGCAAAAGGCGACTTAATAATAACAGCTGTCAGTGCTAATGGTACAATCCGCGGCAACCAGTTTGTCTGGTTATGGTAAGTCAAGTTCAAGCCAACAGCGATTTGCTGTCTTATATTTTTTTATAACATCTTCAAAGATTTAACTTTTCGGTAACCTTTACCATTAAAACCATTTATTAAGATAGATGTGCAAAAATGACTATAATAATTCGTGTTATTTATAAACATACAAAAATCTCTAGTTTTAACTTATTTTGTTACTTCGCCTTTATATTCTGAGTGTTCGCCGTCATATAGATACCGGCAAACATCTTGAACAAATGTCCTTGCCTGTGCAGAAGCTATTTTTAGGTATCACTGGGAGGGGGTGGCGGGCGTAGGTGCGCGGCGGCGGTAGAGTGACGTGTCGACCGCGTGATTGGTAAATCAGTTGACGTTTGGGTCCCGCGCTGTGTTTGATGCGCAAACTTTCCCCCACTCCCTTGTTTAATGCTCAAGAAGTTTGCAGGTATCTATATTGATAAATTTTTAAGTCGAAAATATTTGATTAAATCTCAGTTTTGATTATTACATTAAATTCGCCGCATAAATGATCTTAATAATCCTTTGAAATAACCATAAAGTGTTTTAGTATACTTTGTGTATAAAAATATATTCACGCCTTATCAAGCGGTTGTATGAAGTTTTTGTGCACATAACGTAATTCTCAAACTGTATGTCTAATCTTTGACACTTTGACCCACTCATACTATTGTTCATAATAAATAATATTAAGTATTATGTTAATTATTTCCTAGATATGATGTCATTATCTTACATTAAAGCTTGCAAATACGTACGTATTTTTTTCTAAAATTGAAACCTTGATAGACACAATTTTTTTTTTAATTTAAATTATAACTATTAATAGTTATTAAATAGAATACCACAAAATCGTGTCTTATCTCAATAATCTATGAATACAATTTTGAAGATAGGATAGGATTTGAACATCGTGTGTCTGAACATCCTTTTTGTCACTGACACACTAAGAAATAACTAAAGATACTTAAGCTCAAACTTATAAAAAAGGCAACAATTAGCACAATATATGCCGTGAAGATACTTTTAACATAATCGCGGGTTTAATCACTTAACGGCACTGTATTATGAAAACAACGTCTAGCGAGAACGATAACAAGTTATTGGAATCTTTTCACACTCTGGTCAGCTCTATACTAGGTGATTTGAAAATAATATACAATCTAGTTTGTATGAGTTGAGTATTATTAATTTTTAAAATTCAATTTTGTTTATTATCTCAAAATATATAAATTACGCGTCATGTTGTTTGTCCGCTATGGACTCCTAAACTACTTAACCGATTTCAATCAAATTTGCAGTTTGATCTAACTTAAAAGATAGGATAGCTTACATATATATAATTCTACTGTACGTGTGTATGTCACTGAATTCCTCATAAACGTCTGGACCGATTTGAATGTTTTCTTTATGCGTTTGGGTGGTTTAGATTCACAAATCAGCCCGGCAGATGCAGTCGGTACTTTCATACTTTGTATCGTAATCGCTTCAAACAGCAATACAACGTCTGTCGGGTCCGCTAGTATGATAATATATCTATACTATATTTTTATAGAACAGTAGGCAAACGAGCACGGGAGAGTATGTTATTTGGAATAAGTACTACAACCGCCTATGGAACCCTGTGCCGGCTTACGGGTGTGTTTCTCTATTACTATGTGTACAGAGTTAACTTATTTTCCTTCAATGTTGTAATAGTTGATCTAATATTTCTATGGGAAATAATTGGAGTACTCAATCGTGGTTAGTTCACCCTTTTAATTAATAAAAATTCCTTCATTTACCACATAATTAAGTTTTATATACATTTAGATGTAATTGATTTTCTAAGCCTTTAAATGTTAGTTAGCACGTTGGGTATTAGCGACTATTGCGTAGTAGTAAAAACCTAATGCTTGATGAACTCTATTTCATCATAAATTTTATCCATCAACCTGCTCTATAAAAGAACTCGAAGCAGAATAGATTATTACTGTAGTACTTATAAAGCTACTAAATGAAACGTAGTATTAACAAGCATTTTCTAAATAGGTATTTCATATAATGTAGGTATTGTATTATTTGTGGTAAATAAGGTCTCCCAATTAATTAATTAGCGACGTGATCATGGATTTTTATAGTTTTTTTTAAAAACTTTTGTGCCAACCTATTCAAATAGCCAACAACTTATGTACTAGCATATAAAATCTTAATAACAAAATATATAGAGCAGTCGTTGACTAGCCGCGCGACTTAGAAAATTAGTTTTAGTTTTAAAGCCAGATTTAGTTGTCGTGCGTTCCAGTCACAGTTGTAGGGAAATTTCGAAGTGGTCGTACATTTCGAAGTGTTGGAACACCACCTCATACGGAAAATAGCATGAGGCAACCCGGTATGTCTTTTAAAGCGTACTAGCTCTGGCTTCATCTACCTTAGGATTAGTAAGGAAAGTAATAGTTCTTCTTGATTCAGATCAACTCACACGCACTTGCCTATTAAAAATTTAAAGGAAGCCGGTTAGGAATTCTGAGGCCAAGGCCAGAAGTACTTCTTGTTTTTCACCACTGATCTTTTACAATATCACAAACAAAAAAAAACAAGTTTATAGGGGGGAAATCATTTCACTCAATACACCCATTGAGTGAATGTACTCAAATATCAGTCGCTTTGTTTGTTTAAAAATTTAAGTAAATGTCTTATGATCGTCGCACATACAGCTTAAAATGCATTCTTTGTTAGCTATTAAATGTGGTTTTAGTTATGTTTAGGAAACAATACTGCCATTTGTACATGACCCCGAAACATAAGTGATAAAGTATTTTATCGCTTCCTAGTTGCCAACCTAACCAAATTTACGTACTTAAGTTCGCTCATTACTTGTTCAAATCACTTAGAATTTATCGTTGTATTTGAATACAAAAATTTGTATGATGGTAGTGATACATACATTTTTGTCTCACATGAATCTAGTCATGAATTTTCTTTTCAAATACACATTTGAAAAGAAAATTAAACTATATTTTATTAATTTATATGTCATTGATGTTATTTTTTAGATATAATTTTTTTTACGATTACGTATCGAATTAAAAATAATAGCACCTAGTATATATGTCAGAGGAAAGTAGTTAAATCAGAGAGTTAATTGAATCTCTAGACGGAGTCTTGTTTTGCATTATTAATCAACACGCTGGCTTTCAGTCAAACAGATAGTTAAACGTTTTCGATGCTGCTTTATTTAAATCAAAATGCGAGCGACTTGATTGATTATCGATCTTTAATTAACTGTCTAGAGATTTAATTAACTCTCTGATTTAACTACTTTACTGCGACATATACATATCATCATGAGAATTATGATATAAATGTTATACATCATATTCAGCATAAAATAAATTGAACCCACAAATCATGGTTTCAGATATCCATTATCATGGATCACTGGCATAAGACCTTTGAACGTTTGTCTTTATTGAGACCAGCCTTCTATGACTGGTAGTCGTTTAATTTTGAGTCTTAAGCGATGTTTTCTTTCGTCTTATAATCTATACATTTATATACATTTTCGCAGTCTAAACGCTTAACTTTACAGTCACCGCAACTAGCCACTAGACTAACATTAGTTGTAACAATATATTTTCTTCACAAATTCGGTTACTGAGACTCCCGTATATCATAACTTACATAACTTATCCTTGTAGCGCCGGCGCCGTTTATTTATTGCTATTGCTTCCGGAGGTTCCGTGTTGTGGCTAAATACAATTGTGTATAATACAGTGCTGTGATCCACTAGGCCAGTGGTTTAAGCGTGCAACGCTCATACCCGAGGTCGTGCGTTTTGAACGCACGATTCCATTGGTTGAAGAAATGGCTGAGCACCAATGGAATTTTCTTATTATGTGCTCTATTAGCAATTTCTCTCAGACTCTCAAGCCATTTAGCCCTGTAGCGCTACTGGATTATTATTATTATTACCTACGTATGACTGAAAGTATCGAGTTGCAATTCAACTGAAGCATTTATTGAATGTTTCGAAGCTGTAAATTTCCATTTTAGCCAGTTAAAGGTTAAATGAAAATAATAAATACTATAGAAATATTTAAATTCATGATATTAGTGTTATTATCGTACACAATTCATAAGTCTTTTATAAACTAAAGAGATATAAAAATTTACGGGCCACAGTATATTATTGTAATCTTATATACTTCTTTTGTAAAATTAAAAAAAAAAACACGTGGTTAAAAGATGGCATCCGAATAGGTAGGTATTCATTTCTTTTACAACCGTTTTTATAAAATAGTGTTTTGCGAAAAATTTTAGCATTATCTAGCACACACCCTTGACAAAACACCGACGTAGTTACAGAAGGCCAAGTGAAATCGAAGATTGGAATTTTTCTAACAATCTCAGTCGATACGCTATAAATGTTGACTGATTATTGTAGTATTTCTAATCGTAAATCACAAGCAATGTAGTACCTGTACTGTACTAAATGTAATCGACAGCAGATAGTACGTAGACAGTATCAAGACAGAATATTCGAATATTTAGTAATTTAAAGTTACTATACATTTCGTACATGTATTTTTTATGAGAATTCTTTACAGGATCCCGTTTTTTTTTAATTATTTCTAAAACATTTACTCAGCATAAATTAATTTTATGAGTATGTTGAGACAAATTTTTCGATCGACAAGATCAATATAGACAAATATTTTTTTAAAAAATTTATACAATAAAAACTTACTTTAAGTTAAATAAAGATATTTTAGAAACTTCAAACATTAATTACACTATTTTATCAAGCCGATGCTTGCGTCTTGCGCTTTGCGTGGTCTACCTTGACCGTGTGAGACACGCTAAAGGCAAAGATAATTAAAACTAAAATTTAAATTCTTAAATGCTTAAAGATCTTTTTTTAGAGAAGTTTTATCATGTTGGTATTAGTAGATATAAAGCACAGCATTTGACATACCCGTGTTGATTCACAATACCCATTGGATTATATACTAATTATAGTACTTAGAAGTTTAACAGAAGAAATAGATCTATTATACCCTATATTCTTAATATAATAAACAAATGTTAAAAGACGTGGAGGTCTACTTTGTATTATATCATGGCGAGTGAATACATAACTTCTACTGCGCTTAATAGATAAAATAGTTATTCTCCTTGAATTTTTCACTATCAGTAATTCATACAAAATATCTATTATAAGTCCCGCCATATATTTTGTGGCATCTTTGAGGTCCTTCAATTAGAGCTATATTGTATTACGCTTTAATAGAGATTTTATAAGTAGATGCGTCACTGTTCCCCAATGTATGTAGAATCGATTATTAAGAAAAAACAAAGGACATATAAAAGTTTATTATGAGGCACGGACATCGTAGTGTTTAATTTGTAACTTCATACGGCAATAAAATTTATTTCTTCGAATGACGTTTGACACAGAGCTGCATTAATGGCTTATTTATTCGCCCCGTGTTTATTTCTACTCGAGTCTAATCACGACTCAGCTAATTACCTAACGACTAGTAAGTACTTGTTATCTTAAATTATCGGCGATGATATACTTTTTATGCAGATACATTGACAATTGGAAATTTTAACACTTCTTACCTCATAAAGTGATTGTCACTATATTTGTCTAGTTCGCTATTTGTTTAAATTATATGCCAAACCAATGGTTATGTAAGCATAATAAAAACATGATGAGCGAACAAATTTTTTGTGTCAGAGACTATTACGCTATGTATAATTATTTCTAACTTTTGATTAGACAAGTTACACAAAAAACAACGCTCAACAGGTATTTCAACGTACATTAGGTATTTTAATTAATATTAGGAGAAGGCTTTTGTTTCAAAAAGGTGACGAATGCACTCAGTATGACAATTTAATATGACAATGAAGACAACAGCACACTTTACAATGAACCTAACTCGTCCACATTCGTAAAAAACAAATCAAAATTCTATAATTAATTCGAAATCGTTGACTGGGTTTAGGCTATAGTAAAACAGAACTGTCAACTCTTACTTGTAGTGATGAACATTACTGGAGCGAAATATCTTTAAATACATAAATTTCTGTGATTGAACAATAAATAATGATAAAGTATGCAAATAAGACAAGAGATAAACTAAAATAGTGAATAATTTGTTCCTATTTTGATATAAGGTTTGATAAACGAAAAAGGCTTTGTTATTGTTGTAATGAAAGTTCGTTGCCCTTATTTTAAATAAATATTGACCTACTCGCGATATTTATATTTATATATATTATAGACCAATCTACATAGCTTGTAAGTAATAAAAGACTTAATTAAATTATAAATGTGAATTTCTTTTGATAGTTGGGGTGTATGTATATGTAAAAATATGTGTTTAAATCTAGTTTTGTTATAGATATATAAACGCTATTTATTTTAATGTTATCAAAGATTAATTGTGTGATGACCTCACTTAAAATGTGAATTAATTTTTTTGTATTATTAATTTTTAATGTATATTCAGCCCTCTGAACCCTGGTATTCAAGTAAAACATAATAAGTATGTATTTTGAAATGACCTACTTATGATACTAGATAATGTAATAGGTTAACCCGAGTAATGTAAAGATGAACAAATGATTTTTAATAAAATAATTATTAATATTAAAATATCACTTGAACAAAGAGACAATAATTATTCTTTTAATTTCACTGTAATCTCTATTTTCAACATCGTAGACATGTTTTACATCCTCACTATGTATGTACTAATTTGATACTCATATTATATTATACGTTATACGATTATAAATTGACGTAAGAAACTTACCCTTATTAATTCCGAGACTGACGGTACAAGTTATGTTGTTGAACTGTATATCCACCGGTTCCCGGTTGGGAACGCGGGACAGTCCCCTAGGCTCCTGTGAAGGTGTCGGGCACTTTGAGGAATGTGACGGAATTGATGGTGTACTTAACGAAGACCGTCCATCACCCTCCATATTTTCTGTCCCTTCAGACTTGTACGAGACACTTTGATTTTCCACAATTTGAACACCGGCTAGCATCATTATTACATAAAATGAACGCGCGTGTTACACTTATTACGTCGCGCGAACGAATGCGCCAGCGCCTCGTCGATATCAGAAGCCTTTTGTGTGTTTGGTAAATTATAACGCGTTGTTTAAGCTGCACTTCTATTTTGTAAATAACTGGCATATTGTGACAGATACGTACGTGGAACAATGGGCTTTATTGACGACTTGTAAACAATGTCTCTTTCAGACAAAGGAGATGCGACGACGCACTGAATGGGTGACATGCTTTCACAGTAATTATTACCTACTTATTTACATGTATACGATTACTAAAATAACACTTAACAACAATGTATTTGTGTCTACATCATATAAGTACATATGTACGTAGTTTGGCTTAAGAAATGTTTTTGTGAGTTACCCAATTAAATAGATTTAAATCTCAAAATCAAATCAATCAAATCACACAATTAATGATTGAATAAGTGCAATTAACAAGTTATTAATACGTACATAATTGTGTTCACCGAGGTTTTAATAAATTATATTATTTATTGTGTGTGACGATTTTTAGAAAAGCGACATCTTCTAGAAAACTGTGATACTTAGACGATTATTGTTATTATTAAGTTAATAACAGATAATATTTACTTCATTCTGTGATATTACGATAGATGGCTTAATTACTTTAAATATAAAATTTATTAGTAGTTTCATTGTTTGCAACACGTCGTTTTTTTTATTTATTTTAATGTTTAGGAAGAGAGGTCTAAGCCTAGATCTCCTGGACGGAAAGATTCGCCTTAAGTAATAAGTCAATTCCTGCTTTACATATGCATATAAATATCGATCTCCAATCTGCATGCCAATATAACACATTTGCTACCCGATTGTTTATGCGACGACAGATTGCACGCAATCTTTTGCGTGATCCTTCCCTCTCGACGGCGTTTCGTTAAATGCAATATATTTGTTCAAGCATACTAAAAGGTTGCTGTTTTTGAAATGAAATAAAATAAGTAGGACTATGTATCTATAGTAATATATATTTTTGGTTGTAGCTACTGATAAAAACGTTTTAGGTCTCCATTTATAGTAATAAATATCATAATTTATGTTTTTGTGGTAATGTGATTTTAGCAAGGAACGGAGCGTTTCAGTTTTGTGACAAATGACATATGTCAACCCATGGCTTCATGAAGCTTTGGGCCCGCTATTTTCTAAATTTATGTGCGATTTGGTTAAGTCCAAATAATAAAAAAGCGCGGGAAGTGTTGAAATAGGCGGGCGCCAAACTTTTAAAATTTTTTTTAATTTAATTTGATATTACAGGCTCAGTTAAGTTGTAAAGTGTATATATTAGTAGTTATTGTTGTTTATTTATTTTCTTAGTTTCTTTTCTTCCCCTGGTAAGTCATTTCATTGTATTATATGTAAATAGGAATATTCTTTAGGCGTTCATGTTGGAGCCCGAAGACCCTGAAGGGACATCCCTCCTGGGGTCTCATGTAGTCACAATCGATGCGTCTGAAATGGAAACGGAAGGTTCAATTTTATGAATATACGAATATAATGAAATGTTATATTATAATGTTATGTTTTTATTTATTTTTCCTAATATTTTATAACATTACATGGTTATAACAAATAATAATTAAAATTTATGGATAGATTAACTACATACATTATTAAAATTTTAGCTGAGTTTCATCTAAGAAAAATAAGTACTAGTATTTTATATGTACAAAAGGACAATTAAATACAACATGTTTATTTTTGCTACAATTATATTAATTTTGCTAAAATAATTATAAATAAGGCTTGTTCTTTCAGTTCTGTCTTGATTTCCTTCATTAACTTCTCGACTTGAAATTGTATCATGTGTTGGAACTAAATCTTCTGCCAGTATATCTATCCAAATATAATCCTTACAAATATTTTGGATAACAGCTGTGCCAATAATAATAGCTTGAACTTTAGCTAGTGACAAATACAATGTTAAAGCGACATTTCCATACTCCAAATGTTCTGATAAGGACAAATATTTTAACCTTGTATCATGTTTCATTTGGGTCACATATCTTGCAACTTTTTAACATAGTATAGTTATTAATACTTTAAATTACACTATTTATTTACCTCTCTATAGAATTCCTAGTCTGCTTCATCATATTGTTGGTCAGCCAGAGAAATGGTGTTAATAAATATGATATATTTGAGTAAGCACTATTACCAACCATTCAGTGATTTCTCAGTAGACCTGTATGATATTAAGCTATAAACAAATATACCTGTTTATTTAGTTGGCACATTTTATCAAGTTCTACTTTCTTATCAATCAATTTTAATTAACTTGTAGAACTGAGTTTTCAAAAATTGTTACATCATGAGCAGCACCAGGCCATAGGGCACAACATTAATAAAATTTATTTCTGCATCACAAACAGTCTGTACATATAAAGAGAAATATCCTTTTCAATTACCATATTAATCACCAATTACTTCACCTAAAGAAAATAATGCTGCTTATTATTATTTCAACTTCATACTATAATGTACAAGGTTAAAAGAAATATTTAAATTACTTACATGATGATTGAATTCGTAAATGAGTGCAACCAATGGCAACAATTCTAGGAAATCCAGCAATTTCATGTAATTTTTCTGTACTCTGTTGGTGTATAAAAACATACTCGTCAGCTAGCTTAGCAATTGCAGATGATATATCACCAACAACTTCACTATCTCAATCGGATAAATGCATTAAAACTTCCAAATCACTATCACTAGAACTAGAGGACGACGAAAATTAACACATTTTACTAATGAATATAAAGTTGGATGATTGTAATCCCGATCCATAAGCCATAACCCTACAAATTTCACCGATAGCTATCCGGAATTGATTTGGTCATTCTAAGCAAATGTCAAAATGGACGGATAGGTTATTGGCAGTGTAAACATTAATTTTCATACAGAGGGCAATCTTCAATCTCTGATCGGTCTTCTAAAGGATTGGTTGAAAAATTAGATCGGTAACTCAGTCTATGGATTGAAGATTGAATTATCTGTAGAAATGGATTGAATTGTCGATCTAATATGACTAAAATTGGATTGAGATTGAATATTAATTTTGGCCGTTAAACAGCGCCATATAACCAACGCAGATAGGGACAAAGTAATTAAACATAATTTAAAACGCCTGCTCAAAAATTAACACAATTGCATTTTACGAACTGTTAACAGTTTAATTACATTTAAATATATATATTATTATATACATTCACAGTAATAAAATATCTACCTAAGTTCTTTTTAATAAACAGAATAAGCATTTAGAATAGCCCTACATTGTCTTGCACATCGGAAGAGTCTGATCACCCACAACAGAGGAATATCCTAGTATAGAATGAAATAAGCTAATAAAGTTTTATTTATTTATGTTTATTACGAAACGCCAATATACATCAGCGTGCGAACTCAGCCTAAATGTTCTACTATGAAATATATGTTCCTAAAATCCTGTAACTATTAGACTGGTGGGAGAGTTAGTGTTCATGGTCATATGTAGTAGGCTTAGACTTACTAAATAAATGTTCTACTATGAAATATATGTTCCTAAAATCCTGTAACCATTAGACTGGTGGGAGAGTTAGTGTTCATGGTCATATGTAGTAGGCTTAGACTCACTAAATCTCCGTATGTATAACACGTATTGGAATTTGACATACGGGAGTCACAGTCCGCGTTACGTCTCGACTCTGTCTTGACCCTCAGGCCTCACTTAGCACCCGAACTTGTCAACAAAACACAAATAAAAAACATTAAAACTATTTACTATATTTAGAAATAGGACTTCATAGAACATACATTTAAGTACATTGTTGGTTAGAAAATAGTTCACAGAATATGATATATATTATAACTTTAATATGAAACGTCGATTTGACCTGGATGTTAGTTTACCTAACCTGACTTACTCACCCTTACTTATTTATATAGATTGAAAAGTACATGCTAAAACTTTTATTTTAATTTTGAGATACGTAGATACGTGATCCATAGATCCATTAAACCAAAATAATTTTTAATGAATTGAACCCGTTAAAAGTGCCACTCTCCTGTTGCTTAAAGGGCATTTACCGGGCGTTCTACCGGATTGAGTATTTTTAGTTTCAATGCAAAAACCAGCTTACGCAAAAATATTCGATGACAAGTTACATAAATTTGCACGATTAATGATTTATTTACCTCCTTCTTCGTCTTTGTATCATAAAACTATACGGTCAAATGGAAAGAGCTGGTACTGGAAAGTTACTGCCCAGAGGTGAGAACACATCTCCATGTGGTGCCTAATTTGCGGTTTACACAGTTGTAAACCATGACCCGAAGTGAAGTACTGTCTTGCCTTGCTGAGCGCTTGGTGTTCTTGAAGGCTAAAGCCTTTCCTTCCAAATTACCGCGAAACTGAACGTCGTTCGATATGTCGACGTAAATAAGTAAGACAAGTATTGATATGTCCGTTTTGCACTACAAATATCGATTTAATGTCAGCTGCATTACCCCACAAAATAACACCATATGACATAATACTATGAAAATAGCAGAAATAAACGAGCTTTCCTGTATTCTCGTCCGTAAGATCGCGTATCCTTTTCACTGCCAATGCTGCATAAATTACTCTATTCGAAAGACCTACGTTTGGAGTTTACTATCTAAAGTAATTCCCATTATTTAGGAGAATAAGGAGGTTCTAGAGCGATAGCCTTTTTTAGGAATCGGATATATTGCAGTGGTCTTCCAGCACTTTGCGACAATGCCGAGCTAGTACAAGTACCAGGGCGCATTAGGACTAGAGCCAACTCAGGACCACAAGTATGCAGCTCAATTGGAGGGATGTCATCAGGCCCGCTCAACTGTTGAATGTCCTAGGAAGATAGAGCTTTGCTGATAGCACGTCGCCGGAATATAATTTCAGTCATCGATCACACCGCAATATGTCAGTGGTGCCTTCCCTTGGTCGTCCAAAGTATAGTTCGACGCAAAAGATTAGCCTTCTACTTCGCGGATTCGTCAATGCATTTCCATTTCGGCTGTAAAACAAGAAAGTATAATATGATATTTAATATCAAATAATTTTTAGGACTATAGGTGGTATATGTGTATAAACGCCATATATGGGGTTATCCCCAGTATGGGATTGTCAGTTTGAAACGGAATATATTATAGTATATTATACTGACAGAATTCACAAGAATTGTCCATTGTTTGTTTTAGGTTAATTCTTTCTTTTATTTATCGAATAAGTGTTTTGTTGCTGTAATAGTAGAAAACACGGTTAAAACTTTAGATTATTTCTTATTCATTTTGCTAAGGATTAAGCTAATAAATGGTTTAGGTATGTCCATAAATCTTTATAAATGCACATCAGAACAAATATATATTTTTTTATATTTTAAATAAAAGTTTTTTGTTCAGATAAATTATAAATTATGACGCTATAATCCACGATGAATTATAAAATAATATTCCGGTATCCAAATAATTACAAAAATATTGTAATTCAAGTACGCTGTCCGCGACGCCTAAAATATGAAAAAGTAGATTTATATACCTTATAATTATAGTTTAATAGTCATTTAAGATGAACATTTGATTTTCAGAGCCGTACAGGCTCTGAGTCATTGTAAAAGTTAAAGTTTATTTATAAGTATCGACGGTTCTATGCAAAACCAAATAGAAATATCGATCACGCCTTCAATGCTGGGTTTTTGTATCGCGCTATCCCAAGGTTGCGACATCAACGATACGGATATTTAGATAACTATATCGTTGAAAAACATCGGTATTAGAAATTGCTGTGAACCTACTATCATTTCTTGTACTTTAAGATTTCGCGGATTCGTGTGACTGGAACCCCTATATTGCAACCAATTATATTTATAATAATATTAGCGGACCCGACAGACGTTGTCCTGTCTTAACTATGAATATTGATTTCGAATTAGTATAATCAACTAAAAATGCTTTATCATTAAAACATTCTTTGTTTGTATTTCTGGCGGGTATATAAATAGTTTTGTTGGTATTCCGACACATAACTGGCTATGTGAAAAACGTGGATTTCCAAGATTAATGCCACAAACAATTAGCGACTGTAAGTATTTTATATGTATTTTATCAATATAATAACTCTGATCAAAGTATTTATTTTCATTTTTCTTACATCATCTTTGACGATATTTGCAGCACGCATTCTGTCAATGTTATGTCAAACGCCGTAAGGTTACATCAAAAAAGTTTGAATGAAATGAAAAAAGAAATTTTGGTATCGTAGCAAAAGTATTCTTAAACTTTCTAATTTTCACAACAAAAAAGGAATTAGCAAAATCGGTCCAGCCGTTCACGCGTGATGCCGTGACCAAGGGAAATAGGGATTAATTTTTATAAATATGTATAGATTACGGTTAATTCGAAATGTATTTATTTTATCAACAAACAATCAAATGTAAAACAAAAAAAATATTATTAATAAATAACATACCTATTTTAAAACCCTATACGCAACAAAAAATAATAAAGAACTACATAACAGATCATCTAGTGGAACATCGTTAGGACTGCACACTGCACGCATAAAAAGAACAAAAAAGTCTCAAGTGAAGTAATTAAATAAATAAATAATGCAAGTATAAAAAACAATTCAAAATGAATGTTATTGTAGTATTTCTGTGTCTCTTTATATTATGACGATAAGAGCTTGAGTGTAATTTGTTATTTCAATATTATAATCCAAATAAAGTGTAATGTAAACAGATAAGCGCAACAATTATTATAATAAATCCTTTATTTTTACATATTTCAAAATGAAATGGACACGACGAGTTGGTTGGAATTTCAGGTTTTGTTTGTCATCATCGAAGCGCTGTAGCCTATCGGGACCTTGGCCTTTCCTATTAGTTCCATTTTGTAGTCAATATGTTTTGATACCTATTTTAAACCTGGTTTCTAAAGGGCATTTTTATTATGTTTGCACCCAGCAACTGTGTTTTGGTTACATATATATATATAATATAAATATAGTTTCATATATATTATTAAATTTTGTTTTAAAGGACATATACAGACATTTTTATTAGTTGCATTGAATCTGACAAGATTTCAGTTTTGTCGGGTGTTAATGAAGCTGTATTATTCCAGATACCTTACAAGGTCTTATTATTATGTTTGTTATCTTTGGTCTGTAAATATGTATATTTGATATTTAATAATCATCGTTAGATGTTCGGTTCTTGAACAATTTTAAGAGATTCTCAATTCTGTGGAAAAATTTTAAAAGTTTCTAAATACCTTTTCGAAGACTCTTGCCTGTGTGTCTTTTTACTGCATTTATGAGCCTTATATTATTATCATTTTGTATTATTCGCTATCGAAATAAGTTGTTGCAGAGCAGCCGTTGCTGCAAGTGCTTTTGATTTCTCTAAATTATTATATTTCATTGAATAAAAAAAAAATTGTTTGAAATGGTTCGATTAAAACTGTCGCAACAAAAATTTCACTTTGAACTCGCCAACCGGAATTCACCGGAATTTTTTAAACAACATTATGGCGCCCTATTAGCCATGAATATGCCTTAACCTTGGTATACGCATAAAACTGATAACACCTAATTACCAACCAACTCATCTTACCAACCAGGGTTTATGGCGAAAAAAATATTACATGAACGCACCAACTAAAAATGACTGTGCTTTTTGGGCATCCCATAGACTTTATTCTATAAAAAATAAGAATTAAGAATATTGACGTCGGTTACGTGAGAAACAAATCGGTAAATAATATATCTTCGCCTGTCTAATTCTATCTTGGAGTTTAATTGCCTTGGAAGCTGATCGAAATATAATATATGTGTTCATTAAGAATAATAATTAATGCGTAAAATACGTGATGTTTGTTTACATATTTATAGGCATATATTTACATCATAGGGACTTGTGCGATGCCATCCTGCCTAGAAATGTTTAATTTGAATTGTTGTTAAGTTATCAGATATAAATGTTAAAATATTTTTGCCTCAGAGTCGTCACGTCACCCAAGTTATAAGCTGAAACGGTTGTAAACTGGAAATATATGTGAGCTATTGCGCAGTTTTATGTTATTTACCCTTTGTTTTATGTTTGCGCATGCGTCTATTTTACTATTTCCAGAGATGTATTGTAATCTTATTAAATTTATTGAACTATTCTGTACTTTCCATACCCATGTACAACACTTAATAGTATAAATATTAACTGGTATTCAGTATCATTTAATCAACTTAACTTTATTATTATCATTGAGTTAATTGAGAGTCGGGATATGAAATCTGTTATTATTGCAACGTGAGCAACATTTAATGGTTTAAATGTTACTGCCAAATTTATATATACATATTATCTTCCGCTTGCAAGATTTTTTCCGCCCTCTTCTCAATCTCAATCCTAATCTTTATTTTTGAGTAATTTTCTACACATATTATAATTGTTGGTGTACCCCCTAATTTATACAGACAGTCACGCTACCACACATAATTTAATCATAATTATGATATAAAGATTGCAAGAGTTTTTTTTAGGAAATTACAGTTTTTATAGAGCTCTTTTTTGTAGGAGATAATATAATATAATAATAAATTATTTATTTTTCTCCCATATAACATTTACAACAATAAATAAGATTACAGTTGAGATAAAGTTGTATGGGTGTATGCGAGTGTGATAGTGGGAGAGGTTATGTACGCGTGCGTGAGTGAGTGAGTGTTAGAAGGGTGTGTGTGGGTATGTCAGGCACACGCTTGAGAACATATGTGAAAATTATTTTAATACATCTAGCAGATTTTCCGTTTGGTCATAGTTCAAAGTAAGTAAAAATGTATAGTTCATACACACATTTGCTTTACACATTTTTTAGTTTTAGGATACATATTCAGAATTTTATTAAGTTTGTTAGACAAGTAACAGCCCAGAAAAGAGAACGATTGCTGAGAAAAGTTAGAAAAGGATGGGGTTGTACAAACGCTATGTTTGCAACGTTTGTCCAATATAACGGTATCGAAGAATAACAGATAGCAAGTAAGTAGATGGCAGTAGTAAAAATGATAGGATAGGAGCACAAAAAAAAAACAAACGTTTAACATATATTTTATTACATTATAAAACAGATAATTAAATTGACAAATGAAACATCAGACTACATAGCTGATGTTTGACCTTTAAGAAAATTCTCGACCAATGACGGATCAAAGTTCTACAACTATTAATTTATTTATAAGTTTTTTTTATTTGCTACTTCAAACTGGCAATGACTATAAGTATGTATAATATTAGATGAGTGTATACATAAGGTTCAGGTATACTCAACAAATATAACTTAAAAAGTTGATGTATGTTTCTGATTGCTTCGGGTTGAGCTTATCCAAAAGGGTAAATAAGCCCTTACGTTATTGTTCGAAACAAACTAACATTTATATGAAAACAGCTTATCCGAATGAACATAACATTGAAAACACAGTTAAATTACTGAAAGATAATAAATAGTAGCCATGAATCGATATGACGTATTGGTGGAAATTTTTTATCAATACGCCTACCGGAAATTACCGTTATTTACAGGGAAAAATAATACTAATTAATTTAATATACGTTCTTTATCTAATTAAAATCAAATTTAATATGCCGTGTTAAAAGTAACATAATTAAATTAATCTTAGTTGGTAAGAATGAAAACAATGTTTAAAGAAATATAATGAGCATTATTCACAATTAAAATAAATTAAAATTTTATTAAATTCTAAGTTAGAAGATTTAAAAACGAGCAAGTTTTATAAGTATTCATTTTAATTTAAATATCTTTAGATATTACTCTTATATGACGTAATTTTTAGCGCACAAAAATTTATTTTTGTAATTAAAATACAAATTTGACATTTCACTTGATAACTAAAATTTTCGTATTGTTTTAATTTTCTATATGCGCTGAACTTTGTTTTGTTTTGATAGATTTAATGTTTATGTCAATCAATAATACACAAATATGTGAAGAGTGTCCAAACCATCCTACAAATCACTTTAAACTCTTTTTAACCGTTACAAAAACTTTTAGGTTTTAGTCCGACTCTACGTAATGTTTCTTCGATTGATGTTACTGATTAAAAATTTGGTATTTTTATCACAGATTACATTTTTTATCATTGTTGAAACAATTATTTATTTTTTAGTTGCCGCCATGTTTGGATTACCCTACGATTAGCCTAATTTAAAAGAGAAAAGAACTTGTCCCTATGACATCAGTAGAATTTCTAAAATTTATTGATGCTATTAAGTAGGTAAGTTACTGAACTGTCAGTTTTCAATAAGGAGGTCTAATAAAAGGGTCCTCCTTTAATTAGGCTAAGTTCTTGACCTGCTCATTGAAAATAAACAGTTGTGCAAGGTATCAAATTTCACGACATCATACTGTGAGTCAACAAGCTTAAAAGTTTATAATACCGAAAATCATACTACTTCTATGTATGTTCTGTTTCTGTATATTACTTGTAATTAAAGGTAAAAGAGATAGTTACGTCGAGTATATGTCAGCAGTCATTATATGTATTGTATATTTGCAATGAAAGACGGAACTATTTTTATTAAAAAAAAATAGTTTACGCAACTATAATATATTATACATACAAACCTATACATTATACATTTAATTTTTTCCTTATCATTTTAATTCAATAATTATTTATTACGTTTCTTATAGTTTTCTGCAAAATCTATTATATTTTATACAATTAATTTTAATAAACAACCACATGTAATTAAATGATTAAATTTTGCATAAGTGTTATTACAAAAAATATTCAAACAAATTGTTCATATGAGGTAAAATATTATTTGCCGCAACACAACTCCCGCGTAGTGTTCGGTCGCCCGTTGTGAAATACGCGCGCGTGTAACCGCGATAATTCTTCCGTAAAATAGTGAATTATTGAAGGAATTCAAGCGATGCAATAAGTTGATTTTTTATAAGCTATTGCAGTGGTATAATAATTTTTTGGATAAAATGGCGGGTGCATTAGCAAAATTGCAAGGGTTAGGGCAAAAAATGAGGGGTAAAGAACACAACGAGTGCAGGACACTTAACGTAAACATACCCCCTGCTACAAACGTTGACATTGAATTTCGAAACATCTCCATGAATGTGTCTATGGGAATCACTGGAAACAGTAAGTTTTAATTCGATTATTTAAATATATTTTCGATGATAAATAATATTGACTTATCAATTAATAACACAAGTACTGATTATATTTTTTTATTAAAATTATGAGGTTTTGACATTTGTACATTCTCGTAATAATGCTGATAATAATTATCATAAAAACAAACATAGTTTTGTAACGCCAATCGTTATATTAATTAAACCAATTACATTATACATATACCCATATTAATTCAGTAATACGTAATGATACACTGAAAAATTCAATACCAATAGCTAAAACTATTTCCTGAACTTTTTTAGAGTCAATTGAAGAATTTCTAAATACATATACAAGGTAGGAAAATAAATATCGATTTATCCTATAGAAATAATGTAACATGCATTGTCGGTAAAATGTGTTAAAAGCAAGTTAGTAAATCAATATATCCAAGAATGTTAAAAATTATGTAAAAACCTCAAACGATTATTAAGGTAATGGATAGTTAAATATGTAATGATATTGATAATTAGTCAGAAATTCAAAAAATGTTTATAATAATTTGTAAACTCCACCGATTACTTTACAACTTCAGACGTCCAAAATATAAAAAATATATTAGAATCATAAATACTCCAATTAAAACTTAATACGTACGTTCACTGAACTATAATTTAACATCGGTCGGTTAAACAAAACCAGTTATGCTTAAAGTTACCATTTATTCTTTGACACAAAACGGGACATTGGTTTAATTTAGGTCAAATAATATGTAGTCAATGAAATACAAAAACACTTTTAAGTTATTTATTTAGAAAAAGTGAGTTGGTTTAAAAGTTAAAATCACAAAAGGTTAGGTTAGTTGAACAGAAGAACAAATTTGTTTTAATAGGTGACGATTTCAAATAAGAATGAAACTCTTGACACATTTTTTTTAATTCTGCTGCTCAAGTTTTCGCGCGGTTTTACAAAACGGGACAATTTGGCGTCCCACAATTCATTCCGGAGACACCGGGACTCGTAATAGGAAAAAGGGACAGTCCCGTTCAAAACGGGACGTCTGGTCAAATTAGTTATGTATCACATATGAATTGATTATTAACCTTTGACGGAAACATTCTACACGCATTAAAATTATATTATTTACGAGTATTTAGTTTGCATATTTCTATAAAAAAAAACTGTCATGGTCAACTACATTCATGTTAATTATTTATAATTATATCAAGAAAAATAAAACAATTTAAAACTTCCTACTTCATGAGACTTTTAATTTATACTGTTGCGGTATGATATAGTCGGATACACACAGCTCAGCGGAGATCTAGTTATTACTCGGTGTCTATTTAAAATCCTTACTGGTAAGGTACACAATGCAGATGTATTAGAGAGGTTGGGGCTGCGAGTACCGATTAACCTAATCCTAGTGTAGAAATGGAAAACGGCTACTAGTGCTGGCTTTGCCGCGAGCGCACACTAACTTGCTCAGAGATTCACCACTTAATATTTAAGAGCACACTTAATAATGTAAGTGTTAAGAATTACATTTTCTATTTGACAGTAACTGCATTCACAAGAGAGGCATTGTCGAATATTTGTTATAGGTTTAGGGTAACTTTATCGGATTATTTCCTTTTCTATCGAATTAGTGTTAAGCTGTTATATAAAAATTAGTTTAAAATAAATAAATAAACTAAAACAATTTCAGATGAAGTGAATTGTTTATTTATTATCGCAACAAATATTTGTTTTGAATTCGGTATGTATCAGAAGTTATATTACAGCAAAATATTCGTCTAAAATTACCTAATTTATCTTTAGAGAGCTTTTCTTTTCTGATCGCCGAAGTTCAGTGAACTCTACTTTATTGCAGCCACTAAGCCTCCACTCTCAGTTGGTTGCGTTTTTTTTTTCGAAAATCTTAGAGCAAAAAATACAATAGCTTATCACCTTCATTCAGTAAATATATTAAACACTTAAATAAATAAGTTCTGGTAAAGCTTGCAATACAGTTGTGTATTGATTTAGTTCGGTTTTAGACTAAAACGGTAATAACCTATGTTATTCACTTTGGTAAGATCGAATCAAAACATTATCTTTATAAATAATCGTAAATGTTATGTTATCGAAAATTGATAATATGAATTCAGGAAATCGTCACTTTAAACTTTGTAACAGTAAACAAAGATTATATCGTAAATTATCGATTTGTACACTATATAACACCGGCATGTTACACAGCCTTACAAATAATATTATTATTTGGTAAGGTCAAACTGTCGCCTACAGCATAGTAGAAAATTGGTTAATCAAACCTGAAATTCGAATCTCATTTAGACTCTCGCAAATAAAAGAGCTAGATGAGTCATTCCACTAATCACTTATCAGGTATAACCAGCGCGGCCGCATCGTAAAGGGTCGCAAATACAAACAGAATTATGTATAGCTGTAAAACAAAATTTACTGTTCTTAAAAATGTATATATATATATATACATTTTTTTTAACCATTTTTAAACATTTTTAACCATATGGTTAGTATTGAATATTTTGGAGCTTCTGACATTTTACCATTTGCGACACGCAAGTTACAACTACAGTACTGAATGTTTACATTGCTTTCTCAATCTATCAAGGGTGGACCGTATCCTTACAAATATCCGGTGTATAGTCATTTAGAATTGATATTAAAACGCTAGTATTTTCAAATTTAATAATTATAAATGAGTTTGCATTTGGTGTAATAGCCAAATAATTTATTACATTATAAAGCTTCCGATTTCGATTATTTATACAAATAATAATAATAAAGAATAAATAAATAGAACACTATATTAAATTCAATTGATATAACATTTCATTCGGATTTACAACTTAAATAATTAAGGGTCTCGAGAGCTGGTTCATATCAACTCTATAGTTTAGGAAAACTGTGTTTCTTGATAATGTCTATGACTAAAACAACAATGCTGAAATGATGGTGTACATGAAATGCAAAAGATCGTTACCTACACTTTATCTCACCATAATGTCCGCTTTCAAAATAGTAATGGCCTTATAGCAATGCCAGTTTTGTCATGGACTAGATTCGCAAGTGCAAAGCGTGTTCAAAACAAGTTTAACCATAACTGCTAACAACAATTTATGACGAATACTCATGTTTCTTGTCCTACTAGTAAAACTACTGCGATAGCAATCTCACAGTTAAGTAAATGTTTACGAATGTAACATGAAACTTGTTGAAAACTAGATGATATTGCAGAATTTAATATTTGTTCTTAAGGCCTAACGTTAGTATTTATACATATCTAGATAAAATAATGTCTAATATTATAATGATTGAAAAAAATCATTGCACAAACTCTTCGATAGTTTTCTAAGTACACTTTAGTACGAGAATTGCAGTTACTAACACAAACGCATAAATTTTCAATAGATTCCTATTGTTTACACAGATAATATTCGAACAATACCCACTTCTGTTCAGTTCCAAATATGATAATATTATTAATACTCTACGTAACTACGTTTTTATCTGAGAGACGTGCTATTACAATACTGAATTAGCAAATATGATTAAAATTAACCCTAGTTTTCGTACAAATTAATTAGCCATATTATGTTACATTTATGCGCCATAATTGTCTTGGAGTTTATGTTACAAGTGGTAAGGGAGCGTTCAAGTATTACGTCACACAATTTTTGGAGATTCTTGACCCAATGAAACGCGCCGTAACGTTTTCTGTATCCAATACAAAACGTTTCGTGACTATCCAGTGTCACTGTATATAAAATTTACCATGATGTGTAAAAAAAAATTTGAACGCTTCCTAAGACGCTCTAGACTGTTGACTCTATGAGATACATAATTTTGTCTTATACAAGACACGAGGCGTTACTTAAAAATAAGGATTGTATCACAATTACAGCACCATGAATAATATCTTGTATTTTTTAACAGATTAAAGATTATATTTATTATATTTATCAGATTCAAGAGTTTAAACGTTTAAATGTCTGTAAAAACCAAGTCTTTATATGTAATTAATTGATTTGAAATGCACTAGCGCTTGATATTTCCTAAATTTTATTAAAAACTACTTAATAATATTATACGAAAGCTTATTTAATTAACTAGCTCACGTTTACCTGATAAAACGGAATAATTTTTCTTAATAATTAGCCAAGCTCACAACACAGATAATGAGAATTGTGCCTAAAATACATCATGAATGTATTTCATGTTATTATGAAGACCTCAATACATATTTCAAGCGACCTTCCGTATTTATTTCCGGTTATCTTAAGGAAAATATATTATAAAGGTAATCATATTCTGAGCCAGATATTATAATTAGGTTGTGGTCAAGGACAAGGTAATTTAGTTTTATCAACTGTCATTTCACATAGTAAAACTTAGCTTACTTTCTTAAAGAAAAGTTAAAGTGGAGTCAAATCCCGCGAGCACAACAGAGACGGAAGCGATTAAAAGTCGAAACATAAGAGATGGTTGCGCGGATGAGGATGCCGTCCATAGAGAATGATTTGCGACATTGAATGAAACCTAATTAAATTTAATATAAAAAAATAACTCAGTACAATGTCAAAGTTCATCGCCAGCGTAAAGCTACCGATATATTTAATTAAGTGCGAGAACAAAGAATTCTTGGAGAAGTTTTAGGAATTATAATATATAATTTATTATACCCACGTTTTAATTACATCTAGTTCTAAGACAATTATTAAGCCATTATTTAATGCATGTCATATAAAAATATGACAATTATGGTAAATTTTTTAATGGATAATAAGTACAACGCAAATAACTTATAACGTTTAGACTGATTCTAATTTAATTATTTTTCAATCATCGAGAATATTCTTTCGCTATCGTTGAATATTAAATAATATCATTTCATTTAATTATTAAATATTTAAATAATGTTTACAAAGTCCTAATCTGCGTTGCACAATAATTGTGTTATCACCGTATAAAACATTCGTGTCACAAAATATTATGTATCATATATTTATATGTGGTTTAACCTTTAGTAGTTATAATCTATATTGACTAGAAAGAGCTATTGTCCGGGAATTGCTATCATAATATTTACATAGTTTTACACACTCGGGAGCAGATGTTAACTTAGAAATATTTTAAGCACAATAAGTCAATGTGATATATAATATAAAATAATATACATGTCTATTGTCTGGCCTTTTAACTAAACGGCGCCGTTTAACGAACGGCCTGAAAGATATTCAGCCGTAGCCGCTTGTTACAACATTTAATAAACTGGCTGGATAAGTCCATTCGTACGATGGAGTCATTATTTGGCAGAAATAAAAAAGATGAAACATATGTCATAAAAAATATTAATTTTAAAATTAAATTGCATAAGTCAAATTCACATTATGATTGTCACTACACTCCTCCATAGTTCTTGTTGTTTTTCATAAAACTTTGAACAACACCAACAGGGTTGTGGTTTACCGACGCTATATTGACAGTTTGAAGAGTTTCTTTTCGAGTTTGAGAGTGGCAGAAAGTGGAATTAAATTTAAATTAACAGTCAACAGGCTAGGCAAGTAATGAAACGTCATTGATCCAAGTCATTTGCCTAGCTGTTTTATCAAATGGCTGAATATCATTCAGGCCACTAGTTAAACGGCGCCGTTTAGTTAAACGGCTAGGCTGTTAATTTAGCGGCTAATTAAGCTTGTTGGCTGCGACATATTTATATATACACACTGATCGTATTCATAGACGTGCTAAAGATACGCCTTAATTGGCTTTTGTTTTGTCAGATATTTTTCTTTTTAAAAATCCAATATCCTTATATACGTATATGTAGTACGTTTACGATTTAGGAAGCAGACAGACCGGGCACTGTTCTTTATTGAGGCCAATGCAGGATATAGTGCACAAATAAGAGCACTCTCATACTCGAATAGGGAGCTTTACATGCACAGCAGAGGCACCGTATTCAAAGTAATAACGTCATCCATTGCCTATTTATTTAGATAAAAAGCCTTGGTCTTGGCCTCAGATTTCTTAATCCGTTTCGTGATCATTTACATAAGTAAATAGGCCTGTATGCGCATGACATCAGGGTTGAGGGTCGCACGCATAAGGTACTAGACCACTTCTTTCTGTTTGCTATTTATTTAGAACGTCGGAAATTTATTTTAGAAATAATATTTGAGAGTATGATTCCTACATGCACGGAATTGTTGGTTCATGGAATATTAAAATTAAGCCTAAAAGACCATCTCTTGAGTGATCCCAGTTCTCTACATAGAAAGTCCGCCCAAGTTCTACTTCGCTAATTCATCCTTCAAGCTTTTCAATGACCCATGACGTGATAAATTGTATCTTTAGTATATAAGTACTCATGTAAGTGACTATTGTCTGTTATGAGAATAAATGTCTTTAAACCTAAACCTCGTGCCTATTCGATATTGATCAACTAAGTGTAATTGTACTTCATTATTTTATGCCAACTAAAATGAAAATATACACTGTTGCAGCGTATATCCCTATCTATCGTATATCCTATATATTATTATTACAGATGTAACAAAACTAGTGACAACAAAACAAAACATGAACTAAATGATCTACATTTATGTTGAATGTTTCAGGATGTTGTTATATAATAATATAGTACATAGTTAAAGGTTTATTGAAAGTCAAAAGATCAAAATGCAAATTGTATAACCACTTAAATACGTAATTAAATACAGGAAGCTCTATAATTCACTATACGAGTATATATATCTATCGTACGTAGTAAGTTCTCTTTCTTGCTCGATATAATATTTATTATTTACTGCTGGCTGTACTAGCTGTCCCCGCGAAATTCGTTATGGCCTTAAATATGACTTTTTAATACCAATATTTTGCTATGCCATAGAAACTGTTCGCGTTTCCGAAATAAAACTTTCTAGATAAAAAAAATACTCGAATTTGTACAGCCGTCTTCGAGCTTTGCACTAAGCAACATATGTTAGGATTTATTTTTATTTTTATATATTTTAATAGTCTCTAAACCTCTAAAAAGGAATCTATGTCAAAAACACAAATAATGCAGATTTTACCTTCTAAGATAATATTTTATTAATCTGTTTAAAAAAGAAGCAGGAAATATAAAAATCGGAAGTAACAAATGCATATTTGGCATAACCAAGGTCACCTTGCAAAATTTCAAGCTTAATATAACACGCAATTATACGTAATACATTTCTATAATATTATACCAGCCATAAGTTCTGTTACAAATGAAATTGCATTTTTTTATAGATGTTTTGTCTATATGTATCTGTTTGGCCACTTATCTATCTATCTGGATTTACGCACTCTTTCCAAGGGATATTTCGCCACTGCTTGCTTCAAAGATTTTCTGAGAGACTCAATGTCTCTAAAACTGGCCATAATTTTAAGTCAACCCAAATGGTTGAAGTCTGGGCTAGATGAGAGCCAGACTGTAGCTCTTATAAAGTCCAGAACGTTGGCTTCACGCTAGGCTTGGGTAGTTCGTTTGTTGTGACCAGGTGCATAATTCTGCTGGAAAGTCCATGGTATATTTTTGTGTATTGCCGAGAGATTTTACAACATGATCCAAGACTGTATCTTTATACACTTTGTCTGAACACTTTGTTTTCTCTCCTTTTTCGTAATAATGTAGTTTTGTGACTCGCCCCACGAAACCACCGATGATGACCGATTTGTACCTTTCGACCACTTGAGCAGCTTCTTTAGAACCGTGCAGCGTACACTTTATCATTTGGCTAGTGAAATTTTTTCATTGATAAAGAGGATATTTATGTGTTTTTCATCTGCGTATCGCGACAGAAGGAGTTTTGATCAAACCAAACTATTTAATTGTAAGGATTGATTAAGAGATATCATGTATATCGATGATAAGCACCGAGCTTCAGGTCTTGTTTTATTAATTTGCGAGAGAGTCCTAATCTTCATATCTTGCGATAAGGTTATTTTGTTTCCTAATTGGGTTTTGAGGAATTCTGGCTTTAACACTCTTTGTAGATCTAACAGCACGCGGCTGCCCCAATATTTTCTGGTCTTCAACAGACGATGTGTTGTTGTACCTGTTGATAGTATGATATACGAACATACGGCTCATACCAAGCTTTTGAAATGTCTGGAATATGTCAAACGGCTCCATACCCACTTTGTGCAAGGCGATTACTGCATTCCTAATTTCTTTGACACCCATTTAGTAATTTGATAATGAACGGAAAATAATATGTGAAATGGCGCAAAATCCGAAGAAGTTTTTTAAAAATAATATAAGTGTTCCAAAATCAAAATAATTAAAAAGTTGAGAAAAAGAAAAGTTTTTTGTAACAGTATTTATGGCCAGACTAGTTATATTATCCTTTTTTGAGTAATTGGGGTGTTAAGATAACAATGACGTAAGTGTTATAAATATAAGAATGAGGGATTGTATTTATTACTGCTTAACAATTACAGTATTTTATCCTTACATTAGAATAGATAATAATATTATGCAGAGGCAAAGGAATACTACTCGAATTTATGAAGTAAGTCCGAAAAAACACAGTCATAAGAAAACGATTTTTACTACCAGTGAGTTCTAGAGAAAAGTTGTAGAAGTTGATAAATGATAATGCCTGCAAAAAGGTCAGCGACGCCACGCCACGTCTACTGTTTCTGTTTGTGACAAAGTCAATATATACTGCACGGACTTTACTGCGGTTTTCACCAATATCTAGAATGATTCATGAGGAAGTTTTACAGCTCCGTTGTCAGTCTGAAGCCAGAGTTTGTCGCTAGATTTTAATAACACCGTTTAGTTAAACAGACACGCAGTCGCTATTATTTACAATAATTAGAATACAATATACGTTTTAATGCGTGTAATTATAACAATAAAAATAATTGTTTATCCTTTATCGTTTAATAAGTGTAATTAAGACTTGGGCAAGGTGAGGAAATACCGGCATTCTTAGAACAATTGACGACATGTCGTCATTTGTTGAAGGCCTACATTCCACCAGAGTATATAAGTAATTTGCGATGTTTTCCATTGTCTACGTTTTTTTTAGAACAACGGGCAAATGGGCAGGAGGCTCAGCTAATGTTAAGTGATACCGCCGATATAGACACTCTCGATGCTCGCGAGTAAGTTGCCGGCCTTTGGTATTGGTACGCTATTTGGTATTCTTGAAGGGCCCTTTTTTGAATTGGTTCGGTAATACTTCAGTGGGAAGCTGGCTCCACATAGCAGTAGTGCGCGGCAAAAACTGCGCTAAAACACGCTCAGTTAACTGTTCACACTTGTCACAGCAATGTACGAGTATACCGAAAATCTTCCTACTAGCTTCTTGGATATATTAACAAGATTTGTATAAGAAACGCGTAAGTAGATGAGACAAAAGTGAAATCTTAATATAAATAAAATAATAATTTATTGTGAAAGTCTATGCATTACGTATCAACACGGAGGGCAGCAGAATTTATATAAAGATCTCTTGTCGTTTATGCCATCTTCAAACCGAAACAGGATTACCGCCTCTTCCTGATATGTAAGGTTTGTAGGTTTGGAGTAGAGAATTCGTGAGGTTCAAGTCCACAGGCGCTAATTAAAGATTTAAGTTGGCGCCTGGTAGATAGTACAGGTGAGCCCAGATCTAGTGCTTGCCTAGTTCAACGAATAAGTATTGCAAACCAGCGAGAAAATTGTACATTGCCACAGGAACCAAACTTTTTAAATTTGTTTTATTCATTTCTATTTATTATTCTTTATTAGTATACAGGTTAAGAATATTGCAAATACTGTATATTTGTGTGTAAATAAATAAATTATTACATCTAAGAAAGTTGAAGGTATGAATATTATAAAATTAAAAGCGACATTATTATAATTCTTAATTGTTTCTGAGGTGGAATTATTCTATGCTCTATAAACATTTTAGTTGTGTCTAATGAAATCTCCTAATAAATTAATGAGGAATTTCAAAATCAGTTGATTAAATCGTAAATGGGTAAATGGTACATGTTATCAAAGTCTAACATGCCTGACGACCGTTGAATTTTGTGTCAGACATCGATAAGAGAAGCAAGAACCGATTTAAAATCCATTTTAACAAAATTTTAAAATTCTAAAAACTAGAAGATGTGAATCCATTTGAATACATTTGAACCAGTCAATATCTTAATCTTAATAAATAAATGAAACTTCTTCGATATGTTTTTTTTATTATTACAATTACTATCTTAAAGATGTAATGCTCTTCATGACGTTCCTTAATTTGGGAACTGGCCAAAAAAAATAATAAATAAGTTATTTTTAAATAAAATAATTAATAGTATCCTTCCACTTGACCGTATCCAACGAAGAGCGGTTCGAATTGTCGATGACCAATCCCTCTCCGAGCCGCTCGATCCTTTGGCGTTGCGTGGAGATGTGGGGTCACTCTGCATCTTTTACCGCATTTACCATAGAGAGTATTCAGAGGAGTTGTTCGGATTAATACCTGCAGCTGAGTTTCATCATCGGACGTCGAGGCAGAATACAAAATTCCACCCGTATCACCTCGACGTCCGCCGTTCCACGACTGAGCGTTTAACGCACTGACGCACCACCGCTATGTGGAACCAGCTGCCCACTGAAGTATTTCCGAACCAATTCGACTTAGGGTCCTTCAAGAAAAGAGCGTACAAATTCTTAAAAGGCCGGCAACGCACTCGCGAGCCCTCTGGCATTAAGAGTGTCCATGGGCGGCGGTATCACTAAATATCAGGTGTGCCTCCTGCCCGTTTGCCCCCTATTAAAAAAAATATTGACTATTTTTATTATGTTACCTATATTAATAAATTTATCTAAATAAATACATTAAAATATTTAATTCCAAACCCTCCAAACCAAACCATTAAAATGTTATAAAGATTCTCATAATAAGTAACGTAGTTAAAATATACTTGTTTTATCGGTGCAGAAATAAGAAAAAAATATGTAGATCTACACATCATATAAAAATATATATTCACGATTCGACTATCAACTATCAATAAAAATCGTCATGGTAAGATCCTGGTGTAAGCAGTTAAGGAAAAATATTAAAGTAGAACGATATATATAATAATGTACCGTAAATCATCGAATCGCAACGTAATAAAATAAAAAAGATTAAAAGAAAATTGTAATAAAAATATTGCCAATAACACATTAAAAGCTTCCTATATAACAGAACAAAAATAAGTTTTTCATTGTGAGTAAACTTGTACCCAACACTCCAATTGATTAATATTTGCTTAATTACTTCTTATTACGCACGACGCGACGTACCAGTTGACGTACAGTAAAAATATGTCTTGGTAAATACCTACCTACTTGAGAATACTTAACTAGGTGTATTTACCAATAACAGATTACTTACGAGATTTACATCAAAAATTTTAGTCTTAAATTCGTCCAAGATATTGTCATTTGAATGTTAAGGTTATTTGTATTATTTGTATTTGTAACGAGATGCCATATAATAATTAATAGAATAAAATTAATTACAAAGAACGTTAATAACAGTTTATGGAATTTAGTTTATTCTGGTTTTAAGTTACTTGAGTTATAAGATAAATCTTTTGTAATGTTCTTTAAAAACATTAAAACCAGTAATTAATTACTTGCAAATACCACCAAAAACTTGTATCGATAATCTTGTTTTCAATATAAAAATAAAAAACACAGGCATAAGTAAAACTCGTTTGATTGTTGAGGGTAGACCCTGCTATTATCACGTCTGTAGTCTACGTATACAATAGAATGTTCCAGATTGTAGGATGCATAGAAACAAAATTTACACTTTTTTATAGAGGTTTCCTCACATTTAAATTACATTAATAATACTGACAAGTATTGACCCCTGTGGTTCATGATAATCGTCTACTGACTCAGTGTATTAGTGCACACAATGTTTACTTATGTACCTATCCCTATCTTATGTTGGAATTAAAGATAATTGCTGTTCGGGTAGAGCGAATATAAAGTTTCTTAAATTATTTTCTAAATTTCATTTGAACCAATATCCGCCATACAAAGATGACAAAAAGTTGTTCGGAAACGTGTTTCTATCTTACATCTTATTAATAATTTATATTATTAACATTACAAATTACATTATCACTTTACAAACTTGCAAACAATACGATGTATTAAAAAAAGGGGTTACCCGTGTATGTAATCGTATATTTCATGAATTATAGTGAGTTTAACGGGCATGGAATTTGCTACAGTTATGCCAAAAATTTGGATACACTACCGCCGTACGCTATTCGAACATATACAGACTCACTTTGTAGTGACTTTATTGAGTGTTGACATATTATTTATCGCATTATAACGTGAGACTGCCTCTACCATATATTTTTTTCATATTTTGTTAGTGCGTAACTAGTCGACGTAGACCAGAATTCGTGAACGTTTCATACGCATTTAACTCATGGTACTTAAAGATACTAAAGCCAAATTGTGTATACTATTTTGTCTTACTACTAAGATTAACTATATTTATCTGAAGACGGGATATTTAGTGGTAGGTACATATAAGACTGGTCGATAATCTATCAAAAGTTCGCGACATTTTACATAAACGATATAATAAAATCGTACCTACATACGTACCATATATATCACTAGAAAAAAGTTAGGCAAGAAGGCTTTATCCTCATTTTCGTAATTCAAAACGTTATATTAATATCATAAGAGGACAAGGATAATAGAAATCTACATTGTTATATCTATCTGCTAGGGTTATTATTTTTTATTATATTTTAACCGGAATGAAAAATGTTGATAAATAACATCGCACGTCTATTTATTAACACTCCGAGGTAAACATAAAATAACATTATATTTTGGCTTGTTTTTTTTAATAATTATACACAAATTGTATGTAGCCGTCCTGGTCTGTATATAAATAACTTTTACACAAAGTATTTAGAAACGCAGATTTTTTGTTTCTGTTCAGAAAGTGATCTTTTCCGAGAAGAGTCGATAAAAACTATAATAAAAGCAATAAGCATATCAGTGTCTAATCTGACATACCGATCTATTTTAATATTTACAGAACAAAAAGTTTGTTTTTGTAATAGGACTGACGGTTCCATTATCCTCTTTACTTTTATTATTATAGGTATAGGCAGTTTCACTTTAGGCTCATTTTTTTACAGTTTATTTACGAGGCTTCTTACAAACGTTTTGAGCATAAAACTCTGCGTTCATAAAGAGTGGTGAAAAGTTGATTGTCTCTTATTCTGGTCCTTTTTACGCCCTTGATTTTAGAACTGGCTGTAAATGTTAATTCCTCACCATTTATTTTTATTATACATTAAAATACTAAAAGAAAAAAATATGATATAAAGGTAGACATTCTTAATTTATGCAGGTACATTGCGTTCATGATTTTTTACTTGTTAAGTGCTGTATTTTTTACAATATTTGCCGACGTCAGAACTGTATAATTGATAAGTTTTATTGATAACGTGACATATAAAATCATGATTACCTTCATTTTTTATCTTTATTTACAAACGTTAATTCT
Organism: Pieris brassicae; assembly: GCF_905147105.1. NCBI lineage: Eukaryota > Metazoa > Arthropoda > Insecta > Lepidoptera > Pieridae > Pieris > Pieris brassicae. The sequence goes on along the minus strand of NC_059666.1, from coordinate 17,485,932 downwards.
AAGTATAGATCTAGTTAACTAGCTCACGCAACTTCGTTTACACAGACAATTTTCAATACTCTATCAGTAATTGCGATATCAGTGTCTTTACGGATATTTTGAATGACTAAGTACATTACATTGTATTTGAATTACTAGAAGATAATAAATAGTAATCGTTTGCATATCGCCACTGTGAGACGCAAATCAGTGTTAACAAGGGGAGGAACTGCAAACCAATTTACATTTATTTAACAGCAATTTGTATTTTATAAATTAATAGATATATATAACTAACTATAATAACTTTCGTATTAAATACTAACTTAGGAGTAGTTATGAACAGTTTTGTCCAGTCATAATCCAGGAAAATCACCTTGTGCACTGTCTACTAAAACAAGGACCGCCACAACCACCTGACACATAAAGCAAAGTCGTGAGAGAATCTTCCTGCGTGATCGGTGGTTTCAGGGCAGAGCCAATCGGGTCGGCGATGAGATCATCACGTCCCACCGCCAATAAAACAGCCGTCACAATACTACAAGATTATAATTTTAAATCCTAAATAACGTATAATTCGCTGTCGTTATGCAATTACTGTCGTAATTAAATTAATCGCCTTGAGATCTGACCTATGTTTTTCGTCTAAAAACCGCGGTATAATTGGGCGCAGTTAAAATTTATTCGAATAAAAACAATTTCCGGAATCTAGCTGGGGATAATAAAGTAAATATGAATTTACGTAATTCTAAAAAAGATTTGCCTCTAGACCTTTGCCTAGTATAGAAATAAAAAGAATTTATTTATTAACACTTCGTTGCATACAGAAATAATTGACATAATTAAATTAAAAGGAGGGCAACTGGCGGCCTTATCGCTTTCGAGCGATCTCTTCCAGGCCACTGTGAGAAAAAAAAATTAAATTAAGGTAAGCAAGAAGTGCAAAAATACATAATACATATAGTTATTTAGATAAAACTAAAACAGGAACAAACAAGCACACGAATTACGATAATTTTATATCAGTTAGTACGGAAGATAGCGATACGATGTGGACAAGTATTGTTTGTAAAGTAGAGTTTTAAAGGAAGGTAGAGAAGAAGCTAAGCGAATGAGGACTGGAAGTGTATTCCTTACAGGATTTTCATTTAGTGTTTTAAAATATATATGAAGTAAAACATAAAGTACATTTATTAATTTATAATCGTGTTAGGAGGGGAAGGAGGGGGGGGGAATTTCATTATTGAAAGTAAACACTTTATTATTGTCCAGGCGTTGTCATTGCAACGAAATCAGAGAGGTAGTCTATTCTTGTGCCTTATGACGTTTGAAGGAACGGACCTACGGAGTATCTAACCTCTGGCTGCGCATAGACTGGGATGAGCATCCGCGATACTACGCGTGAACGAATATGCGCGTGCCTGTATAGGTACCATAACGGAAATGCTGGTACTGACCAACTCAGTGAGCACAGCCAAATGGCTACAGATTCCCTGCTCGAAAAGGTGCCGTCCACTGAAATCGTGATACTAAGCGACTTTAACGCCCATCCGTACGTAACGTACCGACTGACTGGCTCCTTAAGGAACGTACCACACCTTAAAAGGCCGGCAAAGCACTCGCGAGCCCTCTGGTTTTGAGGGTGTCCATGGGTGGCGGTATCACTTCATCAGATGAGCCTCCTGGTTGTTTGCTCCCAGTTCTATAAAAAACGCAAACGTTAGCATATAAAACAATATTATTGAATAAAATTTTAACTAAATATCATAATATACTTACAAACAAGTTTTATCGACGTTATGATTAAGTATCTAATATTGATATTAAATAGATTTCTATCAATTATATAAGGTATAAGTAAATTGTATAATAAAGGCTATGTAAAATACCAATGCCTACAGCTTTGCAGACATATTTTCTATATATATTTCTGTAATAAACCATTTTTCCTAAATGGATTCTTTGCACGACGGGAGAAATTATTACTGCCAAGTATTATTACAAGTACGAAAGTTGTTAGTACTATAAATATGTTTCTATTAAACTTATTTAGACGGGAGAACCTTCATTTACATATAAATACGGCTCGACCGATTCTTATGAATTTTTTAATGCAAATTCAGTTTGTGAGAATCGGCAACTATCTATATTTAATTTTTAGAAAACATTTTTTGGTTTGGATTTTTTATGATACAAAAATACATACAATCCTTAATTGTCACACCTCTACGATAAACCCCTATGTTTTATTCTAGTAGATAGGTTATATTTAATGAAATGTTTGCTGGAAATAATATACATGGCACAACAACGTTGGCCCGGTCAGCTAGTATATGTATATATAAAGTATACTAAAATATGATATATATATACAATAATAAAGTGTTTTCTTTCAATAATAAAATTTCCCCCCCTAACACGATTATCAATTAATAAATGTAGTTTATGTTTTACTTTATATATATTTTAAAACACTACATGAAAATCTTGTAAGTATATACTACATATATATATATATATAAAGCGCAAACTAAATGTCAACTTACTCTTGTACCCAATAAATTATAAAACGTCAGCTTAATAGTAAATGTGCCCTTTTGTTTTTCATACACTCATAAATTGTAATATAACAATCTCGGTTCCTTTAATGTCCAATAGGTCGACTACACGTATATTTAAGCGTTACATAGATTTAAGAATCCTTAAATAAGTCGAGTTCGTTTTTTGTTAGCGTCGCAATTCCTAATTTTATGTTACTTATAAGCTCATGGTTTCAATCAAAAGTTTCATTTATTGAACATCCCTCCAACAATCGCCACTGAACTTCAGTCTGGGCAAAGAGGGCTTCGGGTCTCCGCTTCTCAGAGCCGCAGTCTCACTCTCCCCTACGCCTTTGCATAGCTACGGCGCAGAAGTCCATAAAAGATTACTCCAAACAAAAAAGGGTTTAACCATGATTGATGACCTTTTTAAAAAAATATTTAAGTCCATCTCAAGGAAAGACTTAGTTTGTATAGCGTGCGTTAGTTCCTACTAGCATTGAGTATATTAGACTGTTTATTATCTTTGGTCGAACATACCCTGTTAAATATTCGTACAAAGACTTTTTGTATACTTAAGTCGATGGTATATAGGGAATCTTTATACGGATTTATCAATATAGTCTTATAATCAGCAAAATTTCGTAACGTCTAACATATGAAGTAATCTACTTTAGTGAGGGTGTGCAATTATTTAATCAAATACCATCTTCAATTCGTAATATTAGCGTGTTTAACCAATTCAAAAGGGCATTAAAGAAACATCAGAATGGGCCAAGGAGACTCACATTGGGACGGCTAATGGCGACGTTCGTATATAATGAGAAATAAGGTTCTTAAAACATTAAACATTAATCTACTTTAGCCTTACACCGACCATGACATTGACATGTTGACTACTAATTCATTTAAGAAAATTGACAGAAAGATAAATTTATATTGAGGGTTGCCATCTTGAGAATATATACTGAAACATTAAAGACATCTGTTATTATTTCACATGGTTACCTCGTTGTAATTAATGACTAAACTATAAAAACTAAGAGGTCGGAAAACTTGTCTTGAAACTGGTAAGTTTTTTTAATTCTTTGTTTCTAAGAGGTTGTTTAAAGATTTTTGAGAATTAGGCTTATTCTAGATGATTATTAATATGAAAAATATAACCAAATCTTGGAAATATGGCTTTATATCCTAGTTAAGAGCAACCCTAAGGTTTACCATCACCTTGAAGCGAATAACATAATCACTGTATTATTACGTGCACGATATGCTTCAATTAAAAAAAAAAATACGGCCTTTGATTCACAACATAAACGGTTTGCCTCCTACTCAATTTGCAAATTATTACACAACATGGTTTTATCACATGCTTTTCCTACTGTATCATGCAATATTAAATAAACACAATTGTTACAAGTTCAAATAAATAATTAAAAGAGAATATACATTGTTGAACGGAAGAAAATATATGTTACTGGTTTTCGTGGTTTGACGTTACTTAAGAAAAACCCTTATTTAAATTTCTTATTCTGCAATTTTTGGTTGATTTGAAGATTTCACATTTAACCATTTTAATTAAATTATCGTTGTATTTTAACATTGTGAATAACGAATGCTGCATTGACGGTAGTATAATGGTAAGTCTTAAGGAAATTATTTCTATTAATTACAGTATAAATTTATTCATTAATAATAATAGGTAATTACTTCGTACTAGCCTTGGCCTCAGGATACGTAAAGAAATGCAAAATGATTAAAGAGTTAGGAATTTTATCTATTTTATCCAAATTGATTGAAATAAAGTGTTTTAAATTTCATTATCCGAAAAATCTATGTAATGGTTATGAACAACATACTATCGGGTAAACTCGTTAATTATTGCAACCAACTGTTACAGTTAGGCCTTATGTCACAGTTTTGTGTACAACATGTTATATACTCGTAATAGCTACGGTATACAATACCGTAACTTTGTTTATCATGTTCTTATAGAGATTTAAGTTTATATATAGTTTATTTTTTGTTTTTATTTTGTTAGCTTGCTTATGTTCTAATATACCTAATGGATGTGTATGCATGTATATGTGTGTAAAATTTGTGATATCGTATCTCCTTGTATAATTTTATGCATACATGTTTTAGAACTCAATAATAAATAAATAATATATTATGGATTATATGTATTACCATAAGACAAAGAGTATGGGGAGTAGAACTATAATAATAAAAGCCTAGTACGGCAGTCACTTGCAGTAAAAAAAAATAGAAATGAAATTAACAATATCGTAAAAATCACGTAAATTAGAATTTTATAAAAAGGTTTAAAATTAATGATTAGAAAAAATACGACGCAAAAAATTGTCGTGTTCATTGACGTAATAGGAATAATAATTGCTATTTATTACATCAATATTTAAATAAAAAAGTTTTTATGATCAAAGTTTTTCCAAAAATATGTATAATGCTGTCTTTATTCTAACATTTATTAAATGGTTTTGTTCGCATTAATATATATACTTAAATCTCTCTTGAATGGTAGCGCCACTGGATTTGTATTATATTTACTCAATACTACTACCGATTTTAAAAAAGATTACTTTGAACGATGTTATATAATTGAGATTGTGATAGTGAATTTCTAATAGTTTCTCATTAAACAGGAACGAAGACCTGTTGCTGTACTATAAAGTTTACTAATGTAGCCAATCATTAATTACTACGATAGTAAATGAACATCGAGTAAAAACTTAAATGTTAGAAAATTGTTTCAGTAGCGACCAAACTATGAAAATGTTTTATCATTTCATGTAAGTACTTACGCTTATGAACGTCGGTAAATAAATTAATTCTTAATTTACAATTACCAGTGCTCAAGTCAAGGGTCTAGAACACACCAGAAAAACTGGTAAATAACTTTCCGACACTATTTTTATTTTAATTGGTTTTTGACAATTTGTTTGTAAGCATCTATATCGTGCTCCTATGCTCCTCGTGATATGTTAAAGGTATCAAGGCAGAAAATAATTACCACACAGCCGAATATATACTGATTCCAGTCAGACCGATCACCACCAGTAGCGCCTGTTCAAGAGTACGACGCACGGAGAGACATCGGTCCCTTTGCCATATTGTAATATAATTAAAAATGTTCTTCCTCGGTACAAAGTATCAATGGTTACGTTTTTAAGGTTTAGATTGAAACATCTACAAAAATAATATAATTTTATATCATTTTGCGGCGTTCTCGAACTGGCTGGTTCGTAGTGCCCGAACGAAATATTCATGGATGCATTGAAATACGATTTTCCCTATTATACAATTGGTCTTAACTGACAGAAATGAAAAACTGATATAACAAGGTAAAAATTCATCAAGGTTATAGAGTTGGTACGATAAATTTGAAAACAGTAATAATGTATATGTAAATGTTAATGGCATGTAAATTTCTTGCGGCGTGATCTTGTGATGCCAATACTAGAGAACGTAAAAAAGCATATAACTCTGCCTCTAGGTCCTTCAAATAGGAGATTGTTAGGGCAAAGTGTGGGCACATGCCAGATTTGGCGAGTCCAACTCGACTTTGTATGGCTAAGGGAGGTACCCACTTCAAAGCTGAAAATCATATTGTGGCAACGTGCAGTTCGTAAAACTCTATCTGCCTTGGACATTAATAAGTCAAGCGGGCCTGATGGCATGGATGCTGATGGGATGCATACTTGCTGCGTACTAGAACTCCTGAGTTGGTTCTGGTCCTAACAAGCCTTTTTCGGTACCTGTACTACCTCGACACAGTCCCGAAGTACTAGAAGATCGCTTCAACACATTTGATCCCTGAAAAAAGCGATCGCTCGGATACGTCCAACTAAATATCGACAATAGATATAATCTCCTTGTTCTCCAAAATAATGGCAAACCATTATTAACGGCCAGTTCCTGAGGTGTCTAGGGGGCCACGAGCTGATAATCATGATAAAATTATACTTTTAAGTAGTGGTACGCTGTTTTCTTGAATTTACAAAGATACGGACGTAATGATGGCGCCAAATATATGTATTATAATCTCTAAATCATTATCTAGTAAGCGCACTGATCTAAAGAAGCTGCTGAAGTGGTCGGAAAGGAACAACGTAGTCATTACCCTGCAGCAGTGATGGTTTGGTGGGGCGTGTCTTATCAAGGAGTCACAAAACTTTATTTTCATGAAAATGGAGTGGAAACTATAGCCAAAGTGTATTAAGATACAGTCTTGGATCATGTTGTGAAACCTCTCAGCAATACACTTTTTCCAAATAGAATGTGGACTTTCCAGTAGGATTCTGCACCAGGTTGTGACCTGGCACGAACTACCTAAGACTGGCTTGAAACAAACGTTCCGGAATGCTGAAGACTGGCCCCAGACTCAAATTATGGTATTTCGACCATAATTGTATCAATAATTTTAGAGGAAATAGCCTGCTATTAACGACACGGCGACATTAAGTCTCTTAAAATCTTTGGAGCAACCAGTGGCGAAATTTCCCTTGGAAACAGTGCGTACATTCAGACGTGACGTGTACAAAAGCCAATTCCAAAGGTGGCCATTGAACAGAATATTGTTTTATTTTTTGCTGAGACTAAAACATTACTTCATTAAAAAAAATCATTTCCATTTGTAACAGAACTTATGGCTGGACTAGGTAGATCCAATCAGAACCATAAAAGGTATTTAACTCTTGCTTCCTTAAATTAGTCATAAGGGTAAATATGGCAGCTATAGTTGACCTCTATTTGGGTACGGCATCATTAACAAAACATAATATTACCATTTAAATGGATACTATTAATGACGTCAAATAAAGAAAAATAATTGACGATTAGCAACAACTTGCAGTTTGTTAAAACCCAAACGTTGAAAAAAATCCTAAAAAAGTATTATTTTTTATTATTATTCACTTAAAATGTTTCTCGTTTCATATCCCATCATTGATTTTGTATACATTTAATATGCCTGATATTTTAATTAATATGCCAACTTGGAATAAGCTATTATTTTAATTTCATACTACTTTATGTCCACTTGCGATTTAACTAAGCAAGTAAATACTTATTATCTTATAATAATATGTATTATCTTTATAATAGTTCTCGTTATAATGACATACGTACACATGTCACATCCTTGAGTTACGGTTGTATGACATTGACGTAGGTAATACATATAGTTTGTTATTTTGTTCTTATCTTTTATAAAGTTCCATAAATTAATATACTAACCAGATTTTTAGGTTCATAAAATAAGTATAAAAGAATAACGTAAAACTAAACCTTTACGCAGAATATTTTTTCTTGTGTTAAATGTAATTAATAATGTTTTTATCTCTATGAAACCGAATATATTTGACAAATATTTTTCATTACAAGTATTCTTGTAACTTAAATCATAATGAACAAGATTTTTTTAAGTTGACGAAGTTCTTATAAAATAATAATTTACGCGTATTGCCGGAAAATCTTCGCTTTCAATCACGCCTCAGTTATTAAATATATTGCACTAAAGACAATTTACTTTAATTGTCTTTGCTTATACGAAGACATGAGTTACTGGCATCGAGTAGGTACTTATAAAACTATTAACGTTCATAATCAGAAAGAGTCTTGGATTACGGACGGTTGTAAGAAAATGGTAAAAAAAATATATCTAGCTTGCTAATGTAAAATATCTAAAAAAATAACTATGTCATCGAAAGAAAAATAAGAAAGATATTTTAATAAATAAATAAGAAGTTAACAGCAGAAACCGCAATACCACTTAAAAAGCAAAAATATACACACAAGAATCTCCTCTCAATTAAACTATTCACGAGAATCATCTTATTGACGAATCTTTTCTTGAGCATAAGCCTGAGGTATAAGGAGCCAGCAATAAGGATTGATCAACGGAGACGCAGCAGTTCTATTTTTAGAAGACATTCCTAACTCAAATCTCATATAAAATCAATAAAAAATGCAACTACAGACCTTAGTCCACTTAGACATATAATTTGTATTTCCATCGATCTTAAATGTTATTAATGACATTATTATTAATTTTACTATTTAAAGAATATGACGTACTCATTATAATATTTATGATAGCAAAACTTAGATAACGATGTGGCTTGAAGTTTTTTTTAAACATGCCGTGAAACTAAAAACGCATTGGTTATAATGTTAAGATACTTATTTCATTTTCTTTGTTCGAACTTTCATATTCAAAGACCTTCAGCCCTAGATTTAAAAGAAATTGCGTCAAAATGGCTATTTCTCTAGGCTTTATTTCAATTCTTAATTCCGTTATAAAAACAAATTTTGCACAGCGTAGATATAAAGTAACTTTATTAGGCGTTGGTGTCTTTAATTTTTTGTAAACATATTCTTTGTTATCGTATCACATACCTCCTCACCTTGAATTACTTCATTCGAGTAAGTGAGACTTGGGTAGGAAACTGATAGTAAACGTTTTGCATGCTTTTATATTAAAATGTTCGTTGTTAACAATTAAAAACTTTTAAAAATTTAAAACACTCACTCCGCTCTACAACCCAAATAGTGTATTAACCACCAAAACGAGAAACCGCTGCATCTCAAAACCAGCAATTGGCGGGAGGTGGCACACCGCTGGAAGATTAAAATTATAACTTTTTTATGAACACAATTTTTCTTCAATTTTTCAATTTCTATAATAATGATGTTTGGTATCAAAATATTGACGTGGGTTAGGTTAGGTTTAAATTGAATCCCGAAAAAGCCTTACCTTTACCTTGCATAATCAATACCAATCACGCCAATTCACTACCGCATTAAAATATAGTTATAAATAAATTTTAAAGCGAGGAAGTATTTTATATAGTATATATATTGTATATTGAAAAAACTCACGACTGCAAAGTTCATTAACTGCATTGACAAGTTTATTGGCAGGTGTATTGTGATTCAAAATGATAAACAATGCTTTTTGCAAGGTAGGTGTTGCTTCAAACAATGGGTAAACAGCGGTACTTATTACGGAAAATAATTTGATGTAAACAAATTAAAATTCATTATTTATTATAATGTATTTAACATTAAACAGTCAGAGTATTTGATGTTGAGGCGTACCACTTGTATCGTATATATAGAACTTAACCGAAAGTCATGCTGTTCGGCCCATAACTAGTCTTGACACTGTTTGCGTCTATTTCTTAAGGTTTATGTTCGTAGGCAGGTAATCATGCCCCGTGCCTCCAAGCCGAAAAAAAAATATTATCGGAAAGTGAACCTAGGACCCGGTGGGTTTTAGCCCATATGTCCTGTATTAAATACTTATAGGTAGGTAGTAGGGTAGGTTTAGTAGTAGGGTTTTTATAGGTAACCCAAGAAGGTAATAAATAGGCTATGGCAAAGACTACAAAGTGAGAGATTTGGATACTATACTTAGGTAAACATAAAGAAATCTAAAAATAGCAATAGCTCATCAGCTTTCAGGTTGAGTTGGGTTAGTAACGCGAAATGGACAAAAACCTTACTGAATTAAAATAAGTTACGTGGTAATGTAATGTATTTTTTTAAATAATAGCTTATAAAAAAATTCCTAGTAAATCTAATTAGCCTAACTATAATACGTACTTACTTAAAACTTATATAATAATAGGTTGAATTACCGAGTGTAACCGTTTTATTTATTTATAAATGATAATTTCGTTTCTTGTGGGAAAATCTTTTATCTAATTTACAAATAAAAACTAATAATTTTAAGAGTGTTGACCTTGTGGGTTCAGCGTGCGACTCCCATCCCTGAGGTCGTAGGCTCGATCCCCGGCTGTGCACCAATGGACTTTCTTTCTATGTGCGCAATTAACATTCGCTCGAACGGTGAAGGAAAATATCGTGAGTAAAACCGGCTTGCCTTAAACCCAAAAAGTCGACGGCGTGCGTCAGTCACAGAAGGCTGATCACCTGCTTGCCTATTAGATTAACAAATGATCATGAAAAAGATAAAGAAATCTGAGGCCCAGACCTAAAAGAGGTTGTAGCGTCATTGATTTTTTTTTAATATTTTTTATTGTTTTCAGAAAAAAAAACAATCCTGAACAATGTCTCGGGACTGTTCAAATCCGGCCACCTCACTGCCATAATGGGGCCATCAGGTGCAGGAAAATCATCGCTTCTGAACGCACTCACTGGATTCTGGTAAAATATAACGTATAAGCTTAAAATAACGAAACAAATGCCAAAATTAACAAACCGTGAATATATTGTAATGAATTTTAAAAAGTTTAATCATGTTTACGGATGCAACAATAAATAAAACCGTTGTAAAAAAAACAAAGCAAAACAATAATTACGAGAGTTCAAAGTTATAATGAAATAGTTTTGCTTATAGGTACATAGTTCAGTTATCATTCATATTCTTATATTAACCAGCCAGAGCGGTTCGAATCGTCGACGACCAATCACTTTCCGTGCGGCTTGATCCCTTGGCGTTGCGTAGAGATGTTGGGTCCCTCTGCATCTTCTACCGCATTTACCATGGGGAGTGTTCAGAAGAGTTGTTCGGTCTAATACCCGCAGCTGAGTTTCATTATCGGACGTCAAGGCAAAATACAAAATACCATCCGTATCACCTCGACGTCAGTCGTTCCACAACTGAGCGTTTTCTAAGGCAGTTTTTGCCGCGCACCACCACTATGTGGAACCAGCTGCCCACTGAAGTATTTCCGGACCAATTCTTGAAAGGCCGGCAACGCACTTGCGAGCCTTCTGGCAATGTGAGTGTCCATTGGCAGCGGTATCGCTTCACATCAGGTGAGCCTCTTGCCCGTTTGCCTGCTATTACATTTAAAAAAAAACAATAATAAACTTGTGAACAATAATATATATTTCATTTAGAATTTCCGGTTAGTATAAAAACGGAGGTTTAGTTAGACAAAATTAAATTAATTTCAGTTTAAACGGTGTAGAAGGCACAGTCAGAGCTGGTGAAGTAGTATGTAAAATAAGAAAGGATACATCGAGTAACGCGCTACGAGCTTATAGAAAGAAATCCTGCTACATACTTCAAGATGACCGCCTGGATCCGCTTTTTACAGTCAAAGAACTTATGACTTTCGCTGCGGATTGCAAACTGGGGAACATGATCACTCCAAAGCTAAAAAGAACTATAGTGAGTAACGTGACAGATGTCAGTCCACATGAGAAACTAGATTAGTTGCCATTTGAATCTCAACGGATGAAATTGCTTCAAGTTTTTTTCAATTCAAAATATGTTATAGTTTCTTAAAAAATATTATGACTTATTTAACAGAAAATCAATTGCACATAGGTACTCGGAAGTGTTTTATTCCAGTGAACAATTGGCTTATGGCACAAATTTCTTATTGAATTCAATTTGATAGTTAACTACAACCATATTTTTATTGTTTTATCTCAATATACAACACGTCATTGTATTTGGTTTTGTATTTCTCCAAGATAACGGTTTGCGAATGTGAGTAATGTACGATAAAAATACATACTAACTGCACTGCTGTTGCCAATGTTGTGTTACGTCCGTCTTTTTTAAGGCAGTTTCTTCAACTTTGGGTCCTTCAAGAAAAGAGCGCACCAATTCTTGAAAGGCCGGCAACGTACTTGCGAGCCTTCTGGCAATGTAAGAGTCCATAGGCGGCGGTATCACTTAACATTAGATGACCTTCTGTCCGTTTGCCTCATATTACAAAAAAAATGGATTTCAGACTCTGCTCTATGGTATTCGGTGTCGAGACTTATTCCTAAGTGTGACGAATTAAATAGATACGTGTTTGATTATTGGGTATCAGATTTAACACCTCGACTTTGAGACGCCTCTTAATGCCCATTTAAATGCGGCGGATTGGTACTCACTAAGCGCAAAATAAGTTTAATGGGTAAAGTAGTGTTAATTAAAGAATAGCATTTAATTATAGCGTGGCGTTTTTTACAGATATCAGATATATTGGAAACACTCGGGTTAAAAGGCCACGAGAACACAAGGGCTGGCAATCTCTCTGGCGGTCAGAGAAAGAGGTTGTCTATCGCAGTGGAGCTAATTGACAACCCTCCAGTCGTATATCTGGATGAACCAACAACGTAAGTGTAGGTTCCTGACTAGGATAGTAAAAATGTAGGTAGGTATATCTACGAGGTGTGAAGTTGAAAAGCCTTAATGTCCTCCTTCGCTTACACACTGCTGATCGTCGTGATGCTCCTTATGCCGTTGTGCTAAATGACTGCACGGCTGCTTCCATCTCTGACGATGCAGCTAGGTTAATGGCATACTATCAATTTTGTGGTCGCGACATTCTCTAGGCATAGGGAGTAATTAACCCTAGCTTTCTACGCCAGGTTGTTGAGAGGTTTTATTTATTATTTACTAGTAATCTTACAGCTAACATACACATTATAAAACAAAACACTTAGTGAATTCAGAAAGCCAAAATAGATTACTTAGATTAACGATATATATATCACAGAAAACATGTAAGTACATTTACAGACAAAATATATTTTAAAAAAAATTAAACTAAAGAAAACTGAAATTTGCATCAGCAAATAATATTTTAAATTACTGTTTAAACAAAATTAGAGTCTTCCCGCCTCTTCAAAAACTTCCTCACATATTTTATGGTGAGGTGGAAAATATCAATATTCTCACAGTTGGTGACATAGTTAGATAAAACCTATGGGATATGGGACCTTATACTTCCTCAAGATCATCTACTGACCTAGTATACCTGGACAGGATTTGGGTTATCATATCCGCCGCTCAATATTCGGCGTTAAGCTTCACCCAGAGGACACAGGGTGTTTGAATGACAATTCCTGCGGATGAAAGCGACTACAACCGCCTATAACAGGGGACATCGAAGCGATCGATATATATCTAGAAATTATTGTAATTAACTGGTTATAAAAATCCTCTTTTTTAAAGAGTATATTGTGTTTGTTCTAGTGGTCTCGATAGTCTTACAACAAATCAGTGTATTAGCATGCTGAAAGATCTCGCAAAAGGCGGACGCACAATTGTTTGCACCATACATCAACCTACTGCACTTATTTACAAAATGTTTGATCAGGTATAAACATTAAAATTATAAGATAAAAAGAGTATCTTAAAATAATAAGTATTCTATAATTCATGTATCTACATAATTTTTTTTAAATATTTTAATTATTGAGTTACTTTTTGTATAAATTTTAAATACGCGTTGTTAGGTTTTTATATAAACAAGAAGATTAAAAACTTAGAGAAATGTATTAGATTTTCTTAACATAGCTGGCATTAGAGATATTCAAGAGAATTTTATTGAATTAAATAAATATAGTTATATTTTCTTTTTGTTTCAATATATTTTAATTTCCAATTTGTTTTTTACTAATTTCGAAGAATACGTTCTCAATTCCATTGATTCAATATAAATTTCAAAACTCTTGCATTCATGGATGCAATTTTGGTGATTTTATGTCGATATATATTTTTTTTAATTCCCTACAGGTGTACATACTTGCTGAAGGAATGTGCATTTACGATGGGTCTAGTGAAAGCACTGTGTCATACTTATCATCTATGGGTTTTAACTGTCCTGTATACCACAACCCTGCTGATTACAGTAAGTGCAACATGCATTAACAATATTTCGAGTTATCCTGCTTTTATAGGTCTCAGAACTGTGTAACAGAGAATCATTTTATTAAAATATAAGTTAAAATACGTTACATTGAAATTGTCAATTATTTCCACCGTCAAACTGCTACAAACCCCTGTAACTGAACTGTTGACCTTAAGATAATTTGTCAAATGATGTAATATAATTTATCTTATTTACTGACTTTAATATTACTAAGTGGATTTGTACCTTCATATTTTTACGTACGAGAGAGTTGGTGTGAGATGTTTATTTTTATTAGTACTTTGTTATTCTGTATTCTAATACCAACCTTGACGTGCAACTACGAAAAGCGACGGTACGGTGTAATTCCCAAAAGCGATATTGATCCCTATATTGAGATTTTGTATCCAATTTCGATGTAATATCAGTAACCGTTTTCGTCGTAAAATTGGGATAGCTGGTATATTTATGAGTTTCAGTCAATTCACTGAATCTTAATTAGTCATGATAAATCATGAGACTTACGATTAAAATCTTATTTTTAACTTTTCTTACTTAAATGGCATAATATATTAATATGACAAATTGTTTAAATATTTCCATTGTATAACCAAAAAAAAACAAAGAAATCAAAAAGGTTTATTGGTGGGACTATAGGATTAAGAGCGGGATACAACTCGTTCTCGTTCATAGGTACCTATACTAGCAAAAATTAAAAATCTGTTAAAAATAAAAATGTATTTTTTAAAATGAAATAATGTAATATTATTCAACGAATTCTGGCTTTAACATCATTAACAGCCTTTGTTGTTATAACATCACGCTGCCGCCCCGATCTTTTCTGGTCTTCGACAGACGAAGTGTTGTCGTATCTGTTGATAGTACGATATACGAACATACAACTGTATATCTTTTGTTGGTATGTCGTCTTTTGAAGTGTCTGGAATATGAGTACAATCAAATCAAATTAAAGGGTTAAAAAAATAAATTTTAAGTTTTTATATGACAGTATTTATGGCCAGACTAATTAGACAACAATTCCAGACATACGGAAACCAATTTTAAAAACAACTAATTTACCATAAATATACAGGAAATACTTGTATATATAAATTCAGATAAATTATTTATTATTTTTGTTGCTACAAAATAATTAACATACAATAACGATACGAGTCATTATAAAATATTTTCGCTGGACTTATAATATATGTATAAAAAAGACATTATAAAGCTGTTGTAAACTAATAATCACAAACAACTATATCTTGATATATTTATTAAAAAGAAACACAACTTTGCCCCTTCTTTTTATTAGGATAATCATGATTGCTTTTGGACAAGCGCTGAACAACCCAATCATAACGTGAAAATTTACATAAAACCTTTCCCATATGCTTATCTTGCCGGACTAATTAGCTATTTAACTAAATTATCTATAGATACATATAAATCAGTTTTATCTAAATAAAACATTAAATGGGTAACGTTCAATGTTTAGGGAGTGTATAGTTCCATTACCGTTTTATTTACAGTTTTAGAAATCGCAAACGGAGAATATGGAAAGTTCAATGAACTGATGGCAGCGCGGTGTATCCGGGATCAAAAGATTGAGAAGGTCCCTCCGCATTCAGAGCAAGAAACTCCCTCACATCTATCTTACGGCAAGATGTCAATCATGGTCAATCAACCTCATGAGGCATACAGGTTTGGAGTACTTTTCAAACGGAGTCTGAGACAACAGTATAGAGATTGGGTCTGTATATAAATATTAACTAATTCTTAATTATTATCTAATTTAGATTTTAACAAGTCAAGTAAATTGTAATTTTCTCATTTTTCTTTTAATTGCATTAAACTAATTAGTCCTTATTTAAGAAAATTACTACGTATTATAAATATCATACAATCAATGATAACGCTAGAAAGCGATGGACAAAACCGGCACCAACAATGGATTTATGATTACAGACTGTGACGCATCTAAAAGTGATATTACATCTATGCCTCGGTATCATTCTTGGATTGGTATTTGATAATGCAGGCAACGATGGATCAAAAACATTTAGTAATCTTGGCTTCCTCCTCATATCAACTACCTATCTCTGCTACACGTCTGTTATGCCAGCTGTACTCAGATGTACGTATTTTTTATTTTATTTATAACTAGCGACCTGCGACTGCTTTAAAAAAACTGCTTTTGAAAAATGATTCAAAACATTCCGAGCAGTAGTTTTCAAATTTATTGCGAACAGCTCTTTGCTATCGTGTTCAGTTCGTCCTTGGATTTTTATTCAAAACCTAGTATTTGAAATTGAAACTTTTAAAATTTAAATTCAGATTAAATACAAAACTTGTGACTGTGTTCTTAACTATTTTGAAATCCGAAATTTAAATGGAAACTGCAGTCGTGTCTTCTTAGCAGCATACAAGTTTTCGTAAATAACGAATACCTGCATAGTTCATTAACCTTTGCTTCCAGTAAGGTCGAGTGTTTATACCTACGACTGTGAAACAAAATTTAAAAGGTGCCGCTTAAAATTTGCGATATATAATCACCAGAAAAAACATGTATTAATTTTTTTTTAATTCACTTAATATATAAATAACTACCTATGGGTCGGGTATCCTAATGACGACCACGACAGGTTGATAAAAAAAATTACCTAAAATAATATTTAAGTGAAATTTAATTGAGTTTGAAGAGGTTATAATAATGTGTTGTAGCCGGTTAATTATAGATAATATCATGAAATGTTTCATTGTACGGAATTATTCTATTTCATCCGATGGCGACCAAAAACTTTCCACAATATTCCATAGATCATAAACGATTAACCATATTTCAACCGACTTATGCCGTATCGTTGGTATAATATCTAAAATGGGTTGTTTTGATTTAATGTAACTATTACTAGATTTGACTTTTTTTTTATTTATTTATACGTTTGATGTAAACATAATGTTACATGTATGTTTTAAAATGAATTACTGTATGCATAACTTAACTTTAACGATCAGATAAACAGTCATATACTTTAATAAAAATAATATATAATAAAGTTTTTTCTCTTTCAGTTCCCGACGCTTTACCTGTATTAAAAAAGGAAAATTTTAATAATTGGTACGGTCTGAAGACGTATTATGCAGCTACTTTGGTTACCACGATTCCAATACAAGTAAGACTTCAGACAGACTTAGGCTTATGAATGCCGCGGCTATATTATAAAAAGATGAGAATTAAGACTACTACCGGAGTTACTTATAGTAACCACATAGTAACTTTAAATACATTTTAATTTTATAATTCTATCTTCTTAATTATATACTTACCAGTATTTTTCTACCACATTCACATAGGACACAATAATATATTATCATATATCATAATAGGTATAATTACCGATTACTACCCTATTATCACCCTTATATACCTAACACGACTACTTTCTGTATTTCTTCCCTGTAGGAGCAAGGGCGCACTTAGTAAGAAAAAGGCACAACCCCTGTAGTCGTCGTAAACTTTAAAATACAATTACAAATTCACCACCAGTTACCGTTTCTCAAGTACAATGTAAAATACGTATTACCTAGTTGTAAAAATAGGTTTTAAACAAATTAAATGGATTTTTCAGATATGGTACAGTTTTGTGTACTCCCTGCCAGCATATACGATTACTGGACAACCGCTCGAGCTTTCTCGATTTGTCATGTTTGTGCTCATCCTTGCCAACGTTACTCTTTTGGCTGATGCGATAGGCAATGTCATCGGATCCTGTCTGAACCCTATTGTAAGTATCAAGAACATTAAATCTCTTCTATAAGAGTGCTCCACAGAAATATAAATTTAATACACAAGAAAAGAAACCAGAAGTAATATAAAATTGTGTTTGATTTTAGAATGGAACATTTTGTGGCGCAATTATAACGTGTATTATGCTCGGTTTTGCTGGTTTCCTGGTTCTGCTGCCTCATATGCACCCCATCATGCAGTTTATATCATATGGATCTTTTCTAAGACACGCCTTCGAGGGTTTGGTCTTATCTATCTACTCATATGGAAGAACACCTATTTACTGCCCAGACAGTGTAGGTTACTGTCATATGAGGTGAGTTTAACTGTGGTATATAAGATATATATTTTAAAAAAGATTTGGAGAAAACTTTAAAATTAGTTTGGTTACATGTGACTCACTTCATTTCCTAAAAAATTACTTTCAATTTGAATGCATTACAAATTTCTTTGATTTAGTAACAACGGTTGATTTTATTTGATTTTTTTTTCACAGGTATCCCAAAGAATTAATGAAGGAGCTTTGTATGAAACCAGACAACTACTGGACGGACGTTGCCATACTCCTATCAGAGATTGTTATTTTGAGGATAGTTGGTTACTTGACACTGAGACGTATGATCAAAAAAGCTAATTAGGGTTTGGTAGATGCAATAATAATTTGTGTATGTAAAATTGCTATATTGCCATAAGATGCACCATGTCATGATGTGACAACTACTAGTATATTATATTCCAAAAAATTTAAATTAATATTATGGTAACTGATTAGTTAATTATATTCTTGGAATTTACTTAACTAATGTTATTAAAGCCAGGTGCTAGAAGTATTTCTCATATAACTTTGCTCAAGTAAGATTGATAGAACTTAGTTGTATTCTATTAAAAGTTCATCGTTTAATAGAGAGGAATGTCAAGTCTTTTATAGACAATAAAATGTGTTTTAAATTAATCTGGAGGTCCGATTATTTATAAATAAGTAAATATTTTGTATAGAATAAAGTGTGTACATAATTAGTGAATATATTAATAGTAATCTTGTGGCATAATGATTGTATACTAGGGATTTTAGGGCTTGTAATTTTTAATCAAAATAGAGTATTACATAGTAATAGTGGGTACCATATTTAAATACTGGACCAACTAATCTAGTTGTTGGGTGAAAATTAACTAATGGATTTTGAAATATAAAAGAAATTAAGAATGGTTTCTTATGGTAAATAAACATTGCAATACAGTATATGCAACATTGTTGCAGTCTGATTGCATACATGACATGTTTCCATGTATGTGAGTGTTTATAAATATTATTATTAGATAAGTATGGATTTACTTAAGTTTACACTGCACTTTGTTAAAAACTGTGATTATTATGGCACTTACTTAAATATGTTATTAATTACATTTTTTTACTAAAGGTTTTGTGTATATTTACTATAGGTATATTTTAGTGAAACAAGTGTTTCAATAATTCGGTAGATTCTAAGATAATACTATTTAATTTACCTCAATAGTAGAAACACATTGATATAATACACTATCGCGAATTTAGAAAAGTATAAAGCCTCGTATTTATGATGCATGATAGACCAAAAAAGAGTCGTTATATCATATCTGATGATATATAATATATATTTGCTACAACTTAGTTTAAAAATATACCAATTGGATATGAAGTTCTATCTGTTAATAAAAATATGAAAGATACAATTGTTTTATTATTTAATTTAAATTATAATAACCTAATTATATTACGGTTTAAAGCCCACTTATCAGCAATCCATTATAAAATTATCCATATTCTATCTTAATCTAGTTTCGATTGAGTAATTATGAGGAAGTACATGTAGGTACTGTAATTTTCGATTAAGCATATAAAGATAAACAATTTGTGAAACTATAATTATAATACTGATATTATCAATGGCTCATATCAAAAATTTTACAGAATCGTTTAAAAATTTAAGTGTTAACTGTGTTTTTTCACCAAGCTGTACCTCATCAGATCCACAGCTATTAAATGAGTTAATTTAAGATTGTATTGCTATTGTTATTAAAAGTAATTGATTAGCAGGAGTGAATTCCCAGAAATGGTTAATTTCGTTTTTTAAAATACGAATGATTTTTACTTGAAAGTTTATTGTCATGCCATTTTTACCATAAGGAACATGGATTATCAAAGTCTTACAAATTAAAACTAGGTTCATTGGAATGATCTTTATTTCTATTTCCGGAATCATCATCATCACCACCATCATCATCATCACCTATTCTTAGAATAGAGAAGCACTAACAAATAACAGAAAACAATCTTTTTATATAAAATTTAAACATGAATTCCAATATTCTAAACTAAAAAAAATTTCTTCGCGTGTGACAAGTTCTGCCTGCCATTAACATATTATTTATTAACATATTCAAACTCCAACAAGGTTGAGAAGCAGCGAGTTCAAAGGTAAACATTGTGCTGAAATTCAACCCAGGATCCCCAGTAAACCATGGTAAGTAAACCTTTATGAGATTAAAGGTTCTAAAATTGTCACCTCTATAATATCTAGAATGCGTTTAGGACATGTATGTACACCTCAACATTTAGTAAGGCTTTGTATTGTTGATAGCAATATTTGTGAGTGTGGAGAAGATATTGGTGACCTCGACCATATTTTCTTTTCTTGTTCCCAATATGTCCGCACCTCCTTTCTGTATTCCTTACAATTACTACATGTTCCGTTTCCGACTAAAATATCCTACCTTTTGCTTTATCCTTTATTGTATTATCTTCTTTCATAATCAATAATAATATTAAGATATAATATGTTTATGTACATATTTTGTTTTTAACTAGCTTATCCCTTTGTTTACTTTTGATGTCTGTTTATTTTTTGTAACCGTGTTTCCCAACCTTTTACTTGAAACTGGCGCCATAAAGTCTACTTTATTGCCATAATAAAAAAATTAAATAATCTCGCACTCAACACGGTTCAAAGTTCAAACCGATTTGTACGATACTCGCATGAACATAAAAAAAAATGATATACGAGATTGTGTTTATACTAGTCAAGTTTCTCGTGTTGATGTGTAAACCGACGCAGGAAATTATTGCCTAGCGATAATTCCCTGGCGATTCTCGTATGACATAATCGTAGGCGAGAATTTAGTTTTTGCCTGTATGTAAACATTTTGATAAGATAATACTATGGCGATTAATGCTGGCGATAGTCGCGTACGATTTCTCGCACCCAAAACGGGCGAGAAACTCTCCATCTAAATGGGCCTTTAGAATGGTCTTCGAAAAATGAACGAATTATGATTTATATATTTGTTCTTGTTCTAAAGATATAGATTATATTTATGTATTGCAGTTTGTAACATAGAGTAGGTTTAATATGTATCTCAACATGTTCTGTGCGTTAAAAGAACATTTTTATAGAAAAATATACAACAATTGATGTTTGTATTAATAATATACTTAGCGATAAATGATAATCGGTGGTGTCTGCTAACAACTGAATAATGGCAAGTTAATGGTTTTATATATTGAATTAATATCCCAGCTACAATTAAAAACGTGTATTAGTTTGAGCTATTACTAAAGCACTTAGGTTACAGGTACACTATTCATTATGGTCTAAATAATCGCGCTAAGACTGGAAACGATCATATATAATAAACAAATTAAAATATTAATTTCTAATCTTCTTAACTAAGCAAAACTTATCAAAATGTGAGTATAACATTCATATATGTATGTATTTCAATAATTTTTATTCCCTTTTGTATTCCTTGTTTTATACATTATTTCAGGTACAAAGTAATAATTATTAGTTTAGTTATAATATTGACTTTAAATATCTGCCATGCTTCATATTACGAAATATTGGGGGTATCCAAACAAGCGTCAACGGCTGAAATAAGACAAGCCTTTAAAAAATTGGCCATTCAATTGCATCCTGATAAAAATTCTGTAAGTAAATATACTTTTTTATATTACTTTGTTTAAATATAAACCATTTCCATATTAGTATTGACACTGAAGTACATATTGCAAAATATTGTGTAGGTGGAAGTGTGGGTGGCACAGATCTACTTCATTCACATGTGACCTTAATAGCAGAGTTATCTATTGATCAAATCTTTTAAATAAAAAATATAACATTTTAGTATAAAAATTTTGTCATATTCCTTAACAGATTTCATTGTTGATTCAATAAAAACTGTTTAAAAAATTGTTAAATTCATTAATTAACGGTTATATATATTGGTAGTATAATTAAATATAAAACATATGTAAGAAATACTACCATCTTAATTAGGGGACAAATATAATATTAAATTTTCTTACTACTTTATTCTTTTAAATAATAAATCGAAAAGGAAGTCTTTCGTGAGCAAAAAACACACATACATAATATGTAGTGTACACACTAAATTAAATATCTTACAATTTTAGAATCAAGAAGAACAAGAAAGCTTTTTTAAAATTACTGAAGCATATGAAACACTCAAAGATCCTGAGAAACGGCGTCAATATGATATGTATGGCTCACACCGCACTTATACACAGAAATATGGCTCTCAATCGCAATCTAAGTATAATGACATACTTATAAAAGGATTATATCATACAGATCCCAACATGGAAACTATAACACCATCTACTTATAGTAAGTTTTTTTTAAGGTTTTCATTATACAATACATTGAATTATACAAACATTTGTTTACAAAGCAAAAAAGTCTTCTTGTACTAGGACTGTTAGTCGAAGGAGTTTTCTATAATTTCAGCAGTTGGAAATTAATTTATAATACATACAGTCTAATTATTAATTCTACATTTCAGAAACATTCCTAAATAGTGGGCTACATTTCATAAACTTCTATTCTCCATTCTGCCCACCATGTCAGAGCCTGGTAGATGATTGGAAAAAATTGGCAGAAGTGTATAAGGGAATTGTAAGTTTTATTATATTTTTTTCTTGGGAAATGTATTGTCCGCGGCGGAACTGCTTAGTGCCACCCACTAAAACCCCAAGCAGAGCCTTACCCGCTTACCCACATGCGATGCGGCGGTTTCATCCGCCTCTCCACGCCCATTGTTAGTTTGTGAAGATACTTGACACAGCAAGTATCCTTCACATACCGGGCCATCCAGAAATCGCTAGGAGAGATCGGGTCCAGTAGTTGCTTCTTTTGAACGCATGGACCCCTGCTTCCCCGCAATGGCACTTTAGGTGGCGAGCATTAAGTGAGCGCGTCGCGCACTTACGCTACGGGCCTGCGGTTTCTTTCGCCGTAGCAGATGAGCTTCGAGACAAATCTGGTACTTTCCGCATCTTTGTTTTTCATGACCGCCTCGCAGATTTTTTTTTTAATTTTTCCACGGGCTTTCATATCCCGCGCTCAAAAAAGCTTTTACTATGTTTGGTAAAAGGTATGTTTGGTTTGGTTTGCGTCTAGAGGAGTGCATCTAGAAGAGTTCTTCTTTCCGCTTCCTATGCTGGGCAGTCCCTTAGCTTATGCAGGGCGTCGTCAACGCTGTTTTCGATACAGTGGTGGCAGGTTGGTGCTTCTTCTCACCCTACTAGTCTGCAGATAACTACCCAAGTATCCGCGTCCGGACAGCACGTGCTCAAGTCGGTAGCTAAGGTGGCCCCAGCGCATCCTTAACCAATGTTGAATTAGGGGCCTGAGGTCTTCGATAGTGTTTTGACCGGCACTTGCGCCCGCCAGCTCGCTGTCCCACTCTACTAGCATTTCTTGGTCATCCAATGCTCGCCACGCGTTTACCTGTTCCAGTGTGGGGTTACTCCCTCTTTCCCTAGCTCGGCACTCCCCCAATATATTTCGCTAAGAGCAGCCGCATCGAGATTCCAGGTTTCGGTACCGGCTATAACACACACTACGTCATAAGACACAGTGCGGTTCGCCCTCGCAACACTCACAGCGACCACTCGTTGCGACTGCCTGAGCGTTTGTGTGATAGAGTCGGGTGAGTTTGTCGGCCCATACGAGGCACCCGTACAATGCTTTCGCCCGAATCGCATTGGCGTTAATTTAAGCACCCTGTGTAACTTATACAACTGCTTCCTGTGAATTATAAGAGTGTTCTATTATTTTTAAATGATTATTAAAAATAAATTAACTATCAAATTAAAACGTACATTTGAAACTTTATTTTAATTTTATAAATTGTCTCTTCAGTAAGACGTCATTGAAAATTACGATCTAGCTTAAGACTAATAAATACATTAGGAGGTAAACCAATTTTTTTATTGTTACATATAATAAATATTTATCTTGTAATTGATTTAGTTCCAATTTTTTTATAGGTGAAATTTGGCGCTGTGAACTGTAAATATCACAACTCGTTTTGCTATCACTCAATGAGGATAGGTAAATATCCATCGTTGTATTTATATCCTAATGTAAGTATTCATAATATGACTTATAAATGTGAAGCTTTATGTATTCATATTTTTAATGTAGTGTTGTATAAAAGCTTATTATAACGTATATTTATTTTTTATTAGTTAAATTTTGTTTTTTATTAATTTGGTTAAAACACCACATAAGATTATGTAGTGCTTAAAAGCAAGATTTCATTGGCTTCAGTGTAATAAGCAGGCTTTGGATAATGTTTTCGAGTATTGCTTTTTTTGTAAATCAAGTTTGTTGTGTTTATCAGGAATCAAATCGGCTATAGGTTTGATTCCTGGCCTATAAACATATTGAATAAAAAATTAAACGAGTTATTGTATAGTAAATATCGTATTTAATTACAGGGAAAAGAAGGCAGTTTTGTACAATATACTGGGCAGCATACTTTTGAGGATTTGGAGAAATTTGTAGTGCTCTTTTTAAAGGAAAAGGTCACAATACCATTTGTAAATGCCATTATATATGACGATAAATCAGTTGCCTATGTCCTTGATACAGATATCAATGAGAATATGCTACTACGGATTGCCTACAAATTGGTTAGTATAACTGTCATTTATGTTTACAATTTATGGATATATAAAAAAAGAATATTATATGTTCAAAACCTCATGTAGTGTGTTCCAATGATTTGATATATAAAGAAGGTATTTTAAAACACAAGCAATGTTATAAAAATCAAATTCCTTTCCTATATATATAATTTTTTTATCATCATAAAAATTGCCAGTAAAATAAAATAGTCAATAATTCTCATTAAACTGTTCTGTGGATTGTGTCTAAAATATTGTTTTTGTTACTGCTACTTATTAAATCAAGTTTATTACGCTTCAAACGTTGCTGAATAGGGTTTCAGTGGACAACAAGTTTACAATCTATCCACATAATTCGTTATATTGTAAAGATTTTGACATATGGAAATCGTAGTTCATACCAAAACTCGAAACAATGCGTGGTGACTAATGAAAAGTAATTTGTATGCTTTGTGTACTTTTACCTTAATATTAATGTTTTAGTACTCGGTTACAAATTTGGTTAAAATTGATGACTATTTACAAAGGACATTCAACCGAGATTTGGAATCTAAAATTCTACTAAAGTACAATAATATAACGGTGTGGATAAACACAACCGACGAACAGACTATAATAAAGGAAGTTGTAGGAATACTGCCGCCGATTGAACAAGTCGGATTGAAAAAGATACAAGTGAGTAAAACAATTCATATTATACAATAATACATATTATATAGATTGAAACTACGTCTTTTGTTCTACAATACCGTTGTTTTGTATTTCTGTTGCTTGATATATTTACATAAATAACTTGTGATTATTATTCATCGTCTTAACCGTTTATGTAATCCGGTGTTACATAGATTCGCTTATTTTAAGAACTTATACCCTTATAATAGCCATCGAGGCGGCACAAGTGTCAACAGTTTTTAGCCTTTAAGAGATATTTGGCTTGCTTGATGGCTGATAATAATACCAATAAACTATAAATTTGTGTGTTTGTTAAATTACTAGACATCTAAAAATATATAATAATAATAATAAGCCTTTATTCCACATCTTTGACATACATTTGATAAAATAATAATAATAAAATAATAATAATAAAATCATTTATGTCAGATCATTATAAATCCATATATTGTTAGTAGATAAAAAAGATAAATTTATAGTTTTAACTAAGATGCGGCCCCTGTCCGGGAGATGGCCTCTTCCAACTTTTTCCACCCTAATTTATTTTATTAGACTTCTATTTATCATTAATTGTTATTGTTTTGTATTATTTTATCTTGTTTATTTTTTTTATTCTGTGTAACTGTTAATAGTCTGTGCAATCATATTAATTATATATAAATGTATCTGTGTGAAAACCGTTGTAACAGGAATAAAGATTCTATAACCATATCCACGGTCACTACTGTATTTTTGTAAAAAAAAAATGCACAATATAACGTAGTTGTAGTATGGTAATGTAACGTCTTAGTTTAATAAAATTATCTTAACATTGCAGGAGATCAGAAATGAACTGCGTAATGAGAAAAAAATGCCATGGGTAATATATTTCTCAACACAGGGTGATGATAAGCTCCTAGTCCAACATTTGAAGGTTAACATGCCTAATATGATGTTTGGTGAGTAATTTTATATAGAAATTTTAATCCACTTTTTACCGAATGCTTTTCCAATTTATTGAAGTTTACTGAGTCTATTTAGTGTTAAACCTGACGATATTTATTGTGAAATTGTTATAAGTCGTCGCGTTTTCATATTGAAGCTAATCAAAGTTAAATTCTTTTCCGTTATTCTATGATATTGACACATATTATTGCATATTGCGGGTATATTTGCACACTGGCTGAATTCACAAGAATTGCATTACAGTCAAAACCGTTTTAACGATATACCGGTTATATTATCAAAGGTCCCAGCGGGTAAAGTATTAGGTACTTAATAACAACGTCATCGGCTGTTACCACTTTTACGACCAAATATGAGTAGTCCCTTCGATGTCCGTTATTTCAGATTTTGACTGTATTTATAAAAATGTTTAGGTTTTATGTTTTCTTGTTTTGTTTATATTATGTTCTACGACTATCGGTTTTAGGACCAAATATGAGTATTGTATTAGTATTAAGTTACTCTAAAAATAGAAAATAAATAAATAAAATTATATTAAATTTGATTACAACAGGTGAAATTAATTGTGACAAATTAGGTGAGCTATGTCACTCTTTACAAGTGAACAAAGCCCCAGCGTGGGGCATATTTAAGCCAGGGGGCGGCTACCAAAAGCTATTTGGTGAACCGACGCGGAAAATTCTGGAAAAATCTGCTAAAGCGTATAATATGCATACGCTATCTGCTTCGGATTTCAAGAAGATTCTAGAAGATGGTAGGTTATACTGCATATGGTTATAATAAAAAAACTGGTAAGTAAGAATGTTTAGGGATTCAAGAGGCATGCTCCTCTGCAATTTAACAAGTTAGAAATTCGGCCAATCATTATGACATTTATTGGAGCTTAGATTAACAATTCTTTGTAAAATAATATATTTTGTTCAGCTATATAAATTATTTCCTGACCTTTAATCCTTGCATACAAATATATTCTTAGCTGTAAGAGTCGCGGCGGTGCATATTCCAGTAAAAATGAGAATTTCTTTAAAAACGAATGAAGCTTTTACATTTTCCTTAGCGAGCGTAAATATGTCATATAAAACCGTTTACTTTAGAATAAAAAAAATTGTACTTCTCAGTCCCTCTAAGGGTAATTCTAAAATATTTTTGACATATTTAGAGCGAAGTTCTTCTCTCAGGAAGTGCTTGTAAAGCCTATTGGTGTCATTTTTTATATTTATTTCTGTGCAATAAAGTTCACATTGAAAACTATTCCAGATACAACCACGTGGGTACTATTAATTGCTCCGTACCAAACATCGTGGCAGCATATGATCGAACCCTTCATTGAAGCTTCTCTTGAGTTTGTTGAAGTCGGGATTAGTGTAAGTATATAAACAACTTCAATGCTCTTTGTTTAATGCTAATATTATTTGTTTATAAACATCTATTAAAACCACAAGAATACATTGTAAATCCTCCAACCAGTTATACATTACTATCAAACAAAAGGCAATAAAATAATTATACGCTTTAATTAATTATATGGAGCAGAGTTGGCCTAGTGGCTTCAGCGTGCGACTCTAATCCCTGAGGTTGTAGGTTCGATCCCGGCTGTGCACCAATGGATTTTCTTTCCATGTGCGCATTTAACATTCGCTCGAACGGTGAAGGAAAACATCGTGAGGAAACCGGCTTGCCTTAGACCCAAAAAGTCGACGGCGTCCGTCATGCACAGAAGGCTGATCACCTACTTACCCATTTGTTTAAAAAATGATCATGAAACAGATACAGAAATCTGAGGCCAAGGCCAACATAAAAGATTGTAGCGCGATTGATTTATTTATTTGATTTTTAATTAATTATATGTCACGTTAAATATGTTGCTTTTGTGACACCTACAGAACATCGTCATTATATCCACCTTGCCACTGGGGCCAGTAGACTGATTAAGGAGCCTCCTCTTTCATACTGTGGAATTTCATTTTGTACTCTTCCTCTGGGAAGTTCCAAAACAACCAAATTGCCATAGGTGGCATTTCATTGACAAATTTTAACACGTGTCACTTTAAAAGTACCACATTCGATTATTATGGAACGAAAGTAATGGATACTCAGATAGAATAATAATAACATATAAATATGGATTTGAAATAATATTTAATAATTCTAATATAATTTTATATTACATGTTAGTGACATTAAAAGGGGTATGACATTAAATGTCAAACCATAATGACGTAACATTGTATACTTTTTTTTTTATAAATTACACAATTGCCCTCAAATGACACGCTTCCCTGCGCTCGCTTCACTTTCCGCACATTCTCAAAGAACTTAAACTTAAACAAACCTTATTTACATATTTTTTCGCAGTTCGGTGTGATGTCGTGCAGCACACATACAAATAACTACTGCCAATCTGTGTCTGAAAACAATGCATTGATCGCGGTACAGGAGAGAGGAAAATTGCACAAGTATATAGCAACATTTATTTTAAAACTACATAAAGAAAGCGTCTTAAAATTAAAATTATTATAAGCTTTTTCATATAGTTTTTTTTTTACTTTGATTTTAAATCTTTCAGGTATCGTGGAGAGATCGATAAATCTGATATAGTCGAGTTTGTTGACTTAATTAAAGATATAGACGGTGAGTATTATTCTTCATGATTTTTTTGTATGAATAGGTGTTTTTATATGCGGACTTGGTTTGCTTTCAGAACGATAGCGTTTTTAAATTAAAGACAGATTGTTGTATATTTTGAGTTTAAATATATCCATATGTTTCGCAAGTTCTACCATTGTTGTAACTTAAAACAAACACTCGCGCAAATGAATGTATAATTTATTATTTCCGTTATACCTAATTAACAGTGTCATTACTGGTCGAAAACAATTTCCTTTTGCCACAAAAATATGTCCTTTATTAAGTTTGACAAGTACAGGTACTCGATAGTTGAGTCAACTGTCAACTATCGAGGCCTAGTCTATGTTATTTTACGACAAAAAATATTAATTCTTTAGCAAATTGCGCCATGCATAACGTCGTCTATTTCTAAAATTATTATTATTAACTTTACTTTTGGTTTCTTTATTAACCTTTATCCAATACCAATTGGTGTCTTCAGTAAACAGGGCTACTGGTATTACAAAACACTACATTGAAATGGCATCGCTTTTAAAAGTTTATTCGCCTTACAGACTTTAGCCTGAGTGAGCAACAGGTACTGGAGATTAGTGATGTCTGGTCACGTGAATATACATGGGTCGTTGCGTTTCTGCCACTGCATTATGGTCATGTCAGCGATGAATTATTGCACGAGATGAGAATTGTCTCGAAACGGGTGAGTAACAGAGAAACGCTTAACGATTGTGAATTTGTCTATGTCTAATTAATTACTAATACTAATCATCTCCTGGGACTCATCATGTCATTTCTGTCTAAGGCCCGTTTTATCAAACGTCAATTACACTTAAATTTAGTTTCAAGAGCTGTCAATACATTTTTTTCGTATGAAGTTTGACATTTGACAGCGCTCAAAACTAGTAAGGAATAGACATTTCGATTTTTTTTTAATGTATTCCGTTTGACATTTGAAAGTGATCTCGACGTGCATGTATCTTGAGATAGGAATTAGAATATGGACCTTAGACAAGTAGGTGACATTTCAGTCACCGTACAAATATTTCCTTATCTTTATTCAAAATGTATTTTTCTGGGATCGGCAACTATCAGATAACTTCCATAGCACTTTCGATTCCAATATCGAGTTTATTCCATGATTGCGGTGTCAGCGCTACTACGGATATTAAAAAGACTAAATCGGGTTTTAGAGATTTATAATAATCCAGCGGGGCTATAACTCTATATGTCAAAATTCAAAATTCTTTATTTGTTCAGATATATGTACAATACAATTCAGATAGAGGCCTCCCTAGTAAGTCAGAGACCTGTGACAGGGAAGCTTCGCTCTTCTTTAAATTTACAAAGTTTAATCAACCAACACAATTGGTGTAAAAAAGAAAAATAAATAAATAAAAATAAACAAATATATGAATATATTATGATGACTATGTAATGTGTTTGTGAAAGACGAAACAAATGTGTGCGCGTGTTGCATGAAAAGATGGATTAAGGAAAAAAATATATTAGATGATTTAACAATGCTTCTGTTTTGTTGTAGTTAAGTGTACCGAGACAATGGTTTAAAGTTATTTTACATTTATGGTATGTAAGATTATGAAAGCTAAGGGTTTTATTTAAACTATTATAGATAAGCTGAGCGATTGTTGTATTGCTTACGTGCAAAGATTGTCTTGCAAATTGTGTAGCTTATTATTTTATGTTGGGTCCTTTTTTGAGGTGTGTCTGTTTTATGTGGAGAGCTTGCGTGTCTCCTAAGGACACAACGGAGAATATAGAGCTGGCGTATGGTCAGTAGTTTGCAAGACTTGTACAACTCTTCTGTTGGACTACTTTTATTTTTTAGTA
Organism: Pieris brassicae; assembly: GCF_905147105.1. Lineage (NCBI taxonomy): Eukaryota > Metazoa > Arthropoda > Insecta > Lepidoptera > Pieridae > Pieris > Pieris brassicae. The sequence continues at coordinate 17,454,933 of NC_059666.1, read as the reverse complement.
ACATTATTTTTATAATTGCTCTTTGAGCTCTTTCAAGTGCTAGAAGTTTGGTTTTCGCACAACCACCCCACACTGTGATACAGTAGGTGATAACAGATTGAACTAATGTTTTATACACGGTATATATGATGTTTGGTTCCGCTATATGACGTAGATTGCAAAAAATCCAGCTTAACCTACGTATCCTTTTTATTACTGCATCAACATGGGCGTGCCAGTTTAGATTTTGGTCAATAATCACACCTAAGTATTTAATCTGTTTCACCCTAAGCAGCGTGTCACAGCCGCAGTCTTCACTATAATTGCAATTTAGTTTGTGTAATTTTATTTTAAGATTGGAGGGGGGTTGGCTCTTATCACGTATAGCAAAAGTTATGAAGTTAGTTTTAGATGGATTAATAGTTAGCTTACTGCTGGTTAAGTGCGCGTTAAGTTTGTGAAGATCCGCTTCAGCGTTTTTATAAGTTTCCTCTTTATATGTGTCAAGACACAAGATCTCAAATCTGTTTCTTTGATAATTGTCTTTGGTGCTGGGTTTGCCAGTTTGCTCAGTGTTTATTGCGAAATAAATCCATAGATACACACGTCGTTTAACCTATAGGAAAATTTATTTGTGACAAGTCCAGACTAGGTCTGGATCTCGTTAATCAGAATGCTCTAACTGGATATGGCAGAATTTTGACCAAAACACGTTCTTCAGAAAGGAGGGCGGGATGCCTAAAGTAATATGAAAAATATAATTATTATTATAGAAATGACTTCTGTGAAAACCACAAATAAACTTTTCTTAAATGGACCATTATAAAACTCCTTATATAACTATTTTAGCTGCGTCCATTAAAGTTCGTACGCGTCGGCGCCCTCTGGTGTAGGAGCGAACGTACGAGCGGTTTTTGTAACAATGTACGCGCACCTATGTTACGCGTCTACCCTCTCGCTTCGGGACGACATTTTACGTGAGTTATTTATTTATCCCACTGAGCACATGCTTAAATTATTTACAAATATACTTAAAACGTCTATATTAATCTAATTGATTGTTTTTGTTCTATATTAATCTAATTGATTGTACGTATAACAACTATAACGTCAGATCATGAGCAGCCTTTTTTTTTATAGAACATGGGCAAACAGGTTAGAGGCTCAGCTGCTTAGTGATACCGCTGCCCATGGGCACACACTGTCGGACAGCTCGCGAGTGCGTTGTCGGCCTTTTAACTGTATTGCGAAAAGTCTTAAGAGAATACCACATCACGTCAAATTGCATATTATTTAAAAAATTAATGTAACTAAGTTAAAATATTCATTTACATTTAATCCTGATATGTAAACAAACCTTTTTACTAAAAAGCTTTCGTATTTTATGTTTAAGACTTTATTAAGACTAGATTAAACTAGAATTAAACTAAAAAATCCTGGTAAGGTATATATTTTTAAGACTTATCGAACCATTTATTTAATATAAACTTTGACATTAACATAGTAACTTGAGTACAATCGGCCCTTCGTCTATCGGATTGTTTTAAATCTGGTAATACTCATTACAGAATACCTCTACAACAGCTGTCAAAGGCGCCGTATATACTTGAGTGGGCTTTGAATCATATAGACGACTCCATCGTCAATTTGAATATGCACACATTCTACTCACAAACACAAAGAGGGTGAGGAATTATTGCGTTAAATATTATTACTTTTTCATTAAGAATGGTTTTTACCTACTTCGAAAAAAGGTTATCACTAACATGTACGCATATAATACAACCATTATGGAATTAGAATAAATCAAGATTTATTAAAGCTTCTAAGTACTGTCTTAAGAAAACATTTTGATCAGTAAGGGGCCGTTCAAGTATGACGTAAGCAGATTTACTGCAATGTATCCCCTCCCCTTACTCTTGTAAGCAAAAGGTAAAGCTTAGCTCTCAAAAGTTATAATACATAAACGTATTAATGAGCTTCGTGTTCAAGCATACACAATACGTGGGTAGTAAAAAGGAAGTAATTAGTGTTGACGTAATCACCAACTGAAAAATTCAAAGAAACCTATAGTGTATGCCGATTTTGAAATAAAAAGAAAAATACTTACTTTACATCCTTATGTTACTTTTATTATTTTATTTTACATATGAAATTGGCGTTTTGTATGGGAGGAACAAAAAGTTGAATATTTTTAAATATAATATATTTAATTAATCAAAGTATGAACCATTGTTTTCTATGCATTTTTGCCATCTCATAGGTAGTTCATTGATCCCTTTACTAAAAAACCAGTCGGACGGGAATCAATAAAATCTGTGAAGGCGATTTGGACTGCCCCATCAGAGTTAATTTTTTTCCCTTGCAAGAAGTTGTCCAAATTTCGAAAAAAATGGTAATCTGTTGGAGCAAGGTCCGGGGAGTACGGAGAATGTCTTAGACATTCCAATTGAAGCTCTTCTAATTTGGTAGCCGTCTGTTGTGCAGTGTGTGGTCTAGCGTTGTCGTGAAGTGGCGTGGAGCGATTAACCAGCCTAGGTTGTTTAGCCGCTAGCTTTTCCATCATGGTTTGCAATTGCTGACAATAGACATCAGCCGTAAACCAAACGCTTACAAATAACTTTTTTGGGGTTAATTTCCGCTTGGGGCAGGAGATGGTTGGCTGGCCAGGATCCAACCATTGCGCTGAGCGCTTCCGATTATCGTAAAGAATCCATTTTTCATCACAGGTAATGATTCAGTTTAAAATACCTTTATTATTGTGCCGGTTCAGTAATGTAACGCAGCAGTCGACGCGAGTTTGTCCGTTTGCTTCAGTCAATTCGTGAGGTACCCACCTTTCAAGCTTTTTAATCTTCTCAATTTGCTTCAAGTGAATTAAAACAGCTTTATCACTAACACCGCAGCCTGCAGCTAACTCGGACGTGGTTTGCGATGGATCCGCTTCCACAATAGCCTTCAATACTTCATTACAACTTGGGTCTCAGGTCGTCCACGGGGCTTGTTCTGCGGGTCGAAATTTCCAGAACGAAAACTTTGGAACCAAAAACGAACTGTGTTTTTTTTTTGCAACATGACCACCATACACATCATTCACCCTTCGAGTCGTTTCCGCAGCACTAGTGCCACGGCGGAACTCGTACTCGTAAATAATGCGATACTTTAAGTTTTCCATTTTGTAAAATGAGTGACGCAAACAGAAAAAAACAAGAAAAAACAAATGAATGACGGTCATCGAAGCATAAATACATGAGTAAATAGCTGTACATATTTGAATTTGGAATTCCTTACCAAAGAGGAGAACCTCGTGATTAAAGTGACCAGTACGAAATACGCCAATTTCATATGTAACGACCTAATATGAAGTTTACTTTTTCAGAAGTGAGAAGCCATGGGTCGTATATTTCCATTCGCCGAGATGTTACAAGTGTTACGAAATGTACACAGATTTCGCGATTATTGCTCACGTAAGTTTATGTTTCACCAATTTATTTTCTGTTACATAGAGAATTTTTACTTGACTCGAATCCCGGTTATGCAGTATTGAATTTTTCCATGTAACAATCGTACGGTGAAGGAAAAAATAACACTGATTTTTCTAACATTTACATGTAACATTTCAGCAACTCAGCAATGTGATAAATTTTGGTAAAGTGAACTGTATTACGGAGCGTCAAATTTGCCAGCAAGAGTACATAAATAGCTACCCATCTTTGCATATATATTCTAACGAAAATGAGCGACAACCCTATAGGGCTGTAGTTAACCTTGAAGTATCTTCATACTCCCAACTCTGGAAGGATATACGACCGCATTTGAAGGACTATAACGACGACATATTAGCTAAATTCAACAGTTTCGATATAAAAAGCCAGTACTTACGAGATGAATTGTAATTTAATAGCTGAGATTTGCTATTGTAAAATGTCATCACAAAGAATAGACTACTAATAGATTTGACAGATCTATTAAAACGACGTCTCATGAGTCTGTGCTAAGAGTGAACCGTTTTGAGGCAATTGTAAATTTTTTGTATATATACCAATACAAATAATTTACCATTGCTATTCTTATTACATTTATTATGTTAACAGTACTGGTTACATTGTAATATTACCTAAAGGTCGCATAACCGCAAAGGCGATTTTTTTTTCGCCCATACTCTGCGTTTAGCGGTAGAAAAAACAATGTTAGTGGAAAGAGCGGCGGATATTGTTATGGTTGAACTACTAAGTACATATGAAAGATAATTGATGAAGTTTGCCATATATGCAGCTAGTATACAGTATTCGACATTCCAATGCATTTATATATTTTTTTTGTATTATATATAATTTGTATTTAATTTCTCAATTTAATAAAAGAGAAAAAATGTGATATGTGATGGATACGCCAAATGAAAGAATGGAACTGGTTATTGCAATATAATATACACTTTACTGAATCATATGGAACAAAGCCAGAGGCTTATAGTTAAATGCCTCTTGGTATTTCTGGGTACTTCTGACTGGTAGTGATTGTCTATTTAATCATTAGCTTAGGAATTTTTTAAATCTCAAATGTATCTTAATCATGAAATCTCATAGCCAATAATAAATTTCCTAGTATCTATAATTATTGAACCTGTTAATTAAATTGATTTTGTACAACTTCATTGTTTAACAGTATGAAACTATACATTTTAGCATATCTTTAATTATTTACACACAATTTTGTATGTAATGTTACTTTAAATCTTTAAAAAATATTAATTTTATGTGACTTAGATTGTTAATGAAATCCTATTATACTTTTTATTATGATCCATATATGGCTCTAACACATATATTATTAATACAACAAATATAGTATTCAATATACTCAGCATGTAGTAAACTTAATAATATTAATAATGTGTTAGGTTTAAGCTAGTGGTACACACTTTAATAAAAATTCTGAACAGGTTTCTCACAAATTTATTAGATTTACTTAAAGCAATCATGGTCATAGATTCATGTTTGTATCAGACTAAGAATTTTTAATTCAATTGCTAATAATAACTACTAGGAGCATTTGTGATATTTTGTTAATATCAACTAATATTTGTGCAAACAACTTTAAAACACTATTTGATTTTCCAAGGCAACGTGATAAATATACACAAATATTATCAGAATATCACATATGACTGAAATTTAAAATCAGATGTTATTGAATCTCTCATACTATAATGTTAACACACTTTCAAAGATTTCTCTCTTAATACCCACAAAGTATGCTTTGGGAAACAATAAAAAATATTGAAATGTAAATTTGTTTTATTTCTTTGCATGTATGTACAAGGAGAGGTAACATTCAACTTAGGAATGTAACACCAATAGTGTTAATATATAAGCAGTAACATCAAAGTATTAATGGATTACTGGCATCTTCACTGATAACATCTGAAAAAAAAAGTACTATTGAGTTTGCATCTTAACTATAGTTACGAGTTTTTACACATTAAGCAATGTGTAATCAAAAAATTACACTTAAAAGCTATGAATTGTATTTTTAACAATTGATTTTTTTACATACCAAGTTATAGAAGTTGTGAGATTATATATGGTATTATAATCATGATAAAACTGATACTTTACTGTAGTTACATTGTTTTTGTTACAGCTTAAATTGCAGATGTACTGAGTAAAAGCAGGCAAGTTTTGTATTATGATCAAAAACTTACATTAATATTCCTATTCAACTGAGCATCTATGATGTCTTGATCAACACTACAGGGTAGGAAGAAATCTACTGGATGAAAAAGCCCTTTGGAATCCAAAACTACTCTATCTTCACCAATTTCCAAGTTCAGGTCTTGCATGTCTACCTGCAATTGATTTTTATGTGTTACATTGTTTTATGCATATAATTCTAAGCAATATTTGGATACAGAGCCTTATAGATATAAACAGAAAAACATCTGATTCTGAATTATATAAACCAAATAATTATATTATCCAAGATATACATGTGATTGAAGTTTTTATATGTAATTTAGAAGAAATACATACTGAAGCAGGTATTTTAAATTCAGCCAAAAGGTACTGAATTTCCCCAGTAGGTGGTTCCCTCCTAAGCCTATAAGCTATTTCTTTTCTAGATTCTTTTGTGGGTTTCTTTATCTCCTCAATTAATGGCTTTACTTTTTCCTCGCACGATTTAACATCACGGATTTGGATCCTATGTGACTGTAAGTTGCCAATAGATTTCCTATTTTTTAGAATAGTATACTTAGACATATCTATTTCAAATTGGTACTTGTCTTGTAACCCCTCAAATACTACTGTCAGAAAAAAAGTCTGAAAGACCTCATCCTTTTCTATTTTAGAAAAAAAGTTTGTGTTTATGGCTACATCATACACAGTAGCAGGGATTCCAGATTTATCTGGTTCCATTCTTCCTTCACCAATGCTCATAGGCACTCTGTAGCTAGACGGGTTGTCTGAGCTAAGAATCTGCATTAATTCTTCATTAGTAATATCTTTAGGACAAGGAATAGCATCAGTGCGGCATACATTAACAAAAAGCTTTTTGCTGTTCTTTGTAAAAGTCTTTACACAAAAACCTACAATAAATAATGTATTTTTTAGTATTAAGGTTTAGTTTTTATACAATATGTAGATAAATTGTCAATGTTACCTGGTGTTGGTTGAACGATTTTATAAGGATAATTATCAGTATTCGCAAAAAGTTTGTTAAGTTCATCTTGCATTGGATTTTCCTACAATAAACAAATTAATTAAATGTATCTAGTGAAAATGTAATAAAACGGTAAATATAGTTTAAAGTTACCTTAATAATTCGCATATTTTGCTCCATGATAGTAGGATCAACCTCTAATTGTATTGATTTAGTCATTTTGGTTGCTAAGGAGAATGAATTTGTTTATAGCTGCGGTCGGTTAATGCGAATTTTAAAAAAAGAACTATTTGTATTGTAAATTCCGTACATGAGCATTAAATCAAATATGGATCAGATTTTTTGCGCTTAGTCCATAAATTTTAGAATGTACCCAGAAAACTAAACCTTAAAATGCAACGACCATTACAAATAATTTACTAAAATAACTCAAAACTCAATAAGAATATTAACTGTTGATTACAGAATACAGACATAATGATATTGACATTGACGTTTAATAAACTAAACTAACTATATCTGTGGGCATTTATACAGTCAATTACAAGTCGAAATATATCTAAGCATAAATAAATAGCAACGGCAAATGTCTGAGCGGGACAGTAAATATGAGAGTGTGAACCATAAAAGCTTCAAATTGGCAAAAAGGTGAATAAATTGTTTTCAATGCTGTGTCCACAAATTGTAACCTGAAAGTTGAAGTATTTGTCAAATGTCAAAATCTATCTTGATTCGTCAACTAGGAATTCAGATTCTGAAATTAGGTCGAAGTAGTAGGTAGGTAGTGGATAGTGATTAGAAAAGTAATTTTTAGTACATAAATATTCAAGAATAATTGGCTGTCTTCAGAAAGTACACTTGATTTTTGTTGGAGTAAAGTTTTAATTATGATAAGTGATTTTATGAAATAATCTAGGTACGTGTTGCTTTCGTCATTATCTTGTAAAGATAAAGCAATTATTTTAATCGTAAATTATGCCATATTTTGTAGTTTTATCGACAATTTTATTACTATCCAATGAATAATTTTATGATATTTTGATAGATCCTATGGTATATGTGGTGCAGTAAGGTATATGGAGTAAAATATATAAATTTAAACTGTTATAACTTAAAGGAATTATAATCAGATGAAGTTTAGTGACTGGTATGTGTACGCGTAACATTCTAATCAAAAGAAAAACAAAAAAATAACCTCTTGATTCAATAACTTTCTTATTTTCTACAACTGTCACTAGCAGCTTGACCTATACTGTTTTCTTTTTGATTTAGTGTTTTCTTTTGAATAAATTGTTATGAAGGCATCCTAATGACATCCGATTTTAAATTTAATAATTGATTTGTGATTTTATTTCAGGCAAATAACATATGGCTGTAAAACAATAAAATGGCTGATAAACATAGTTTAAACTATGAGGTTAGAGAATTAAAATTGGGATCAAGTTTCACTAACAATAAAGCATCACAATATCACACAATTAAATGCAAGTATTTAATTACATTTCGTTTTATGTAATCTGTTACAGCTACAGCCTAGGAGAAGGCCAAAATGTAAAAGTGAAGGGCTTATATGTCTAGAGTTATTTATTTCAATCTAAAATGTATATTACACAGTTGTCCTATTAAGAACTTTCAAACTCTTAGTCTTAAATAAATAAACATATAAAATTTATAGGTTGTTTAATTTTATTTCAGATGACTTCAAACCAGCTTCTGTTGATGTTAATAAAATGGCCACTGTAGATGTAGGAACTAACAATCAAGTGACTGTAACTGTACCACATTTAGGTAAGTATTCATTACGGATTTGCAATGTTAAATAGTATAGGTTAATAAAACTTCTACAATTCTAAGCTAAGTTTAATTGAAAACCAAGTAAAACATTTGTGCCTTTCGAAATTTGATGGATAATTTTATAATTTGACTGCCTTAAGTAAATTTTTGTATTAAAAATAAAAAATATATTCACAGATGGTGCTGGCATACCACAGACAGTGTTTAAGGGAAATCAAAGGCCTTATACAAAAGAATGTGTGCTGATAATAGATAGAGATACAGGAGAAATCACATTAGAAAAATTATCAAGTAATATACAAGTAAAAAAGACAAGGTATGATGTAGTATGTTGTTATGGCTTAAAAAAACTAGAACTGTTGCCCTTATTTTATACTGTTCTACTGCATTAACAATTGAAAAAAATGGTTCATTGTATTAAAACCTACCATATTTGCATTGCACTACTTTTAGTTTGGAATCAATCATGCATCATCTAAGCACATATAAAGAAAATGTCTAATAATTTACTGATACTAATTGATCATTAAGGTTTACATTATACTTTATTCTAATTGAGTTTGTTATTTTAATTTAAATCTTTCAGGCAAGAGTCTATTCAAAAGCCACGCCCCTTGACTCCTATTACAAGCGATCTCACAAACACCACACAAAGATCAACATCTCGTACCCGTGTTGCAACTAATCGTCGAACTAACAATAATACTGGTAAGTTTTTGTATATTTTTAAGTAATATGTCCTTGAAGAAAGTTGCTAAAGGTAATTATAATTTCTACTATTTTTATATGATAAAACCTCTTCTATATGATTTTTATAAGATAAACACTCTATGCATATACTCATATTTATATGATAAATACTCTACTTTAACCACATATTACATGGTTTATCCTTATTATACCTGTGTCTCAATAATACATTCTTACATTATTGAGGTCTATAGTATGTTAAGACTAAGATTTAATTTATGTTTATGTTATGGTTCCATAGAAATTATTAATGTTGACTGAACAAGGAGTGGTTTCATATGGTGCAATTTTTATTATTAAGGCATTTCCTCTTTCATAAGGTGGTGACTTTATAGTATATTATCTATATTACAGGTACAGTCAATATGACAGCTCAAGTAACCCAGCATCATCAACGGTTTAATGGCGGTGCAGCTCCGAAGACTCATAACATGGTGCGCTCACCGCCCAGAGTCAAAACGTCTCCACCCCAAGCGCCGTAAGTATATTTGTGTTCAATATTGAAGAATAAAGAAATAAGTAATAACGACGACGACGTCATGGATTTGGATACCGGCACCAATGGACTTTCATAGTATTTTAATTAACACTCAATTGATGTATCATTAGATATGAAAAAAATGTAATAAACCAGATGCAAGAAACTGATAAGCCATAAAGCTATTATTATATTTGAATATTAATACAAAAGTTAAACACTGAAGGCCAGAAATTTTCATATTTGTTATTTTACCTGCAAGAATTTTGTGAGCCCATAAGGACTCAGAACAAAATCATTTATTTTTAATAATACATATCTGGCAAATGAGAGCTAAACAATTATGCTATAATCACTTTAGAGGTCAAGAAGTAAGAAATATAGAAGTATAAACATGTATAGCAACTTTGAATGAACTGCACATCTGATCTTTATAGAGAGTTGTTGTTATATGAGAAACTTTACATTGTAAAGACGAGGCGAGTCAATCAAAGATTAATTTTTTTGTTTTTAAATTATTTGACTTGACTGAACAAAAGTAATTTTAACTAACATGCAATTTCTCTACAGTTGGTCAGCAGGCGGCAACAGTACACTAGCGTCCCTTCCTATGATCGGTCTGGACGACGCTCCCAATGGTCCTAGCGCTCCTAGTGTGCATGCAACCGGTGCACACGTGCCTAGCGCGCATGTACCTAGTGCGCACGCTCCTATCGCGCACATCCCTAGTGCCCATGTCCCAAGTCTGCACACTCCAAGCGCACCCATTGTCCCTAGCGTGCATAGTGCCCCTATTACGCATGTTCTACCACCATCGCGACATCTGCCGCCTCCCGCGCCGCCAAACCCCGCTACAGTAAGTACTTTAATAAGTCTTGTCTCTAAGTTACACAGAGTAACTGTAAAGCTTTACTTTATATTATTATAAAAGACATATATTTTTGTCAGCACTTTCTGGCAACTGCAGGAATATATTTGCAATGATCTCAATATTTGAGTTGGTATCAAGCTTCGTTTTCTTCATTCTTCAAGCGATTTAAATAAATTAAGCACTGGATAAGCTGTATCCTAACAACGGTTTATACTTTTTGCAGCAACAACAAGATGATAGCTCATCTAGTTCATCAAGTGATAGTGACAGTGACAGTGGTAGTGGAAGTGACAGCGATGAGAACGACTCTAGACCATCGATTCCTTCTGGTAAGATATACATTTCAAAGTATTTAATCCTTTCGACCTTAGAACTAGAGTTTTATATTTGATAATCACAAGAAAATTTTAGGAAAAGTAGAGTTTTAGTAAGTTTAACCATTTGATCATCAATTTCTTTATAAGCCTGGCTCGAAGGACCAAAAGTTGTTAAATAATAAGAAATTGATAAAAACGCACTAGGAATTTGATTCATATACAATATGGTTACACATGTTTACACAAGTTTATTCATACATTCAGGTGTACCTAGCAACCCAGCCTTACCAACGGATGTCCTAAACGATGATCTCTGTTTGTCTGAATCCGGCAGCGACTCTGACTGACCACAACACACGCCTTTGTTTCACGGACGTTTATTCTTTTGAATTAATTTGCCCAGTTGATATCATTAACCTAATATTGCTGTCAACATAACAGAGTTAATTTAACACTTTATATCTAATATTCCGACTTTTGGATTTCAATATTCCGACCGAAATGTTGGATTTTTATTGAAGTAGAATATAAATAAAAATATAAAGATCTTTATACAAATGTGCTATAAACACAAATAGGTATAAAATATTTGGCCTTATAACGCTTGTGGCAGTTAACAAAGACAAAAAATTATTAAATTTAATTAAAAAATAAATACTATTTACCTAATTATATATACATATAGTAACAAAAAAGAAAAAGAAGGCTGTTCACCTGTTCAAATGATCATGAAACAGCCTATCCCAGACCTAAAAAGGTTGTAGCCATTGATTTTTTAATTTTTAGTAATGAATCGGTTGCTATTTTATAGCTTATAAAATAAATGATGTGTAATTAATTTGTTTTTATGAATAATATTTTTACTTCTGAACTTTTAATGAATTTTCAATCTTTCGTAAGTTGAAATTTGATTTTGTAAATCTGTTAAATCAAATTAGCTATATTTAGCAAAAATACTTGAAATGCATGCTCAATTTATGTATTAGCATTATGTTATTTTGCTATCTTGAACCAGTTTTTTTGTCATTATAATTAAACGGTTACGTGTATATTTCATAATATCAAAAGTAATGTTGAAAGGTAATAATGTTATCATCTGGGTATAATTTGAGTACTCAAAACTCAATTTTTTTGCAGGGTTATATCAAGCACAAATGTTATTTAAATTAGTTTTTCCTTAATTAAAACAGTTTATACTTGCATATTTAAAATTAATTATTATGAAAACATTTTGTTTTTTATCTTGTTCTAACAGCATGTGTTTGGTATAGACCAATCAAGCTCTCAACATCGTACCTAGGGAGCGTTTTTTGCGTACGTACGCGCATTTCGTATAAAGCGTACACGTATTAGACGTACGTTAAGATTTATTTATTCCCAATACCTATTTATCCCATCGATAATTGATCGTTATGATTCTAACATGCTCCAATGTTTTAAATATGAAATTCTTTAAAATTTGAAAATATAACTTCTATTCTGTGAATCAGTATTAAAAAAAATAAGTCTTGATATAATCCTGCCTATAATTCGTTAGAATTTCTCCAATGTTAAAAATGGTCAGTATAGTGTATATTTTATTAAATTGTTTCAATTCAAGTTGAATTTGTCAGAAACATGTACATTTTATTAGCAATGGCCTTTGACATAATGGGTAATACTTACAGATAAGTCTCGATTTTCAGTCAAACCCTGTGTCTTACTTTGGCGGTGATAATGTATATGTATATACAAAACTACGACATACTATGTCACAATTGGTTTGTATTTGAAAATTTAATGAAATTTACAAAATACTGACCGGCGTATGTTAAATATAAACGTGCCTCAATTTATATAGATAATATATTTTTTATTTTATGCCAATATTTTTAAATAGATTTAAGGGCTTTGTTCGGTATCGCTAACGTTATACATATTAGATTTAATAAATTCTGCAATAAATTATTACATATATTGTTAAAAGTTAGGATAAATTTTGGTACTATCAGCAAACACAGTTATTACAGATACATTATTTATTTACCTTATTGTTACTGCAATCTAGTATTTAAAATAATCGGCTTAATTATAAATCATATATTGAAGGCAGTGTATTTGTTACAAATTTAACATACATTGTATCAATGGTATTAGACATGTTGCCTATGCTTGGACATATGGCGGCTTGAAATTTGTGTAAATTATATTTTTCATTAAAAAATCAATGTATAGATTAACTAAAAATATCTAAAATGTAAACTTATTTTGCTGATAGTACTTTGTGTAAATAATATATGGTACGAATGCTTGAATATCGATGTATCCGATATATTTTCTTTTGGAAAACGTCGCACGAGCAATAATGACACTTTTAAAACCGGTTTGTTCTTAAACTCACCGCATGATCGCGCAATAATCGTAAATTATTTTACATTCATATTCAAGGGTAGGAAATCTAAAAATCTGGAGTAAAAAATCTGATTGTTAAAATCGGGAGTCTTAGGAATCTTTATCCGAAAACAATTTATCCGGCATTTTTTGTGTATAAGCTTTAGAAAATTATGTTTTATTCGTCTCGGTAAATAATCAGTGAAGTGAAAATGAGATAAGATTGTGTACTTTGTTTTGGTTGTATGTACTGTGTAAACTCTATATAACAACACTGAAAGGACTGCATTTTATGGCGTTATAGAAGGTTTGTCGTTAAATGGAGAGAAGATAAACTTATAGATTATCCATGACGCCTACTTATTAGTCATGGTCAACAACAGTACACGTGCGAGCAATCCCAATTGGTAAACAAAAGAACGAATTTCTTAGAAAGTTCGTGTGCATGATGCCGACAGTCGAGTTTATTGCTGACTAGGCGACAAAGACTAGGCGACATAAGCGACAAAAGAACGTACACAGCTGCGCAGTTTTTACGAATTTTAGAAACTTAAAAAGTACTTTATTACGCAATTGTTGTCGTGTCAATTGAGAGCAGATGTAATGCTATGTACAGTGTATCATTGTATGGAAGAAAAGTTAAACCAACCGAAGCCAATTGATTTTGACGCTTTAGGGAGATCGTCTTTAAATCGAGGTACGTTACATGGAGTTTACACTGTATTTTAATATTTGTATTTCCAACTTGTTGTCTTGTTTAAGGTCAAGACGCACCGCTAAACACTCCCGTAATTCCTACGTTACGTATATTTCTGTAAAAACTTTATCTTCCTTGTGGTGGTTTCATGACCGTCGCATCTGTCATGTGATGCAATTTTTATAATAAACAACTTATTAGTTAGCCTATAATCTAAGGTCCAGCAACATCGTATGAAAACGAAAATAATTCTACGGATTTTGAGGTATTATTGCTCATAAACACCTACAATTTTAATGTGAAAAAACAATGTTAACCAAAAAAAAACACACAATAAGTTTATGCATGTATTAATCATATTATTTATATTTAAAAGTGTCATTAAGAACTCATGCGGCAATTTAAATGGCTCATTAATCGATATTCGGCTACAGTAGGAGTGATTCTCGATAGAATTAAAATAGTATAACGAAAATTCTCTTAATTCACAGTAATTTGCATGTCCACTGTATTCAACACGTTGAATGTCTTACAAAGTCAAAGTTTAGAGAAATTTATTAAATTTTAACGACATGGGGTTAAAGAATTTTCGTTAAACGTAAAAATTGTGCCTTTAACGTCTCATTTATATTGTATTTCGTTCGCATAGCACCGTGATACGTCACAGTATATCATTAATATATTTTATCGTAATAAAATATGTCCTCATTTCTGAAAGCCTTGTTTCTTTTTTTATTATAACGCAATCAGTACGCAAGATATGCATTTTTATAATTTATTCAAAGAAGAGTCGTTTCCTCTTCTCTCAACATAAATAAACTTCATACAAATTAGTTTAAAAGTAAGCTGTTTGAATACGTATATTTTTATCATATTAACTATCATTATATTAAAACACCTTTGTCATCGGACGTCAAGGCAGATTTCGAAACACCACCCTTATCACCGTCGACGACAGTCGTTCCACAACTGAGCGATGAAAGAATGAAGAAAGTTTATGCCGCGCACCACCACTATATGGAACCAGCTGCCCACTGAAGTATTTTCGAACCAATTCGACTTAGGGTCCTTCAAGAAAAGAGCGTACCAATTCTTAACAGGCCAGCAAAGCATCGCATATGCATCTAGCAATTTGTGTGTCCATGGGCGGCGGGACCACCTGTTTACCCAATATTATATAAAAATACCTTATTTTTAGTTTTAAATCATAATCAGCGGTATGTTTTAGCCAAAAAATTAAAACGGAATGCTGATCAATAGTTGTTCGAGCACTAACTGCCACATCTGGACGGACTGGCTTTTTCGTGGTTTGAAATTTGGCGACGGAGACCGGAAGACCGGTTTCGGAACTCCGATGTGCTGCAAGATCTAATCCCCTTGAAATAAAAGGTGATGAATGAATGAAACGTGGTAAATTAGCTGTATACAATACAATAAAGGAAATGTAATAAAGTGGTTAAAGTTTAGAATTAATTATTAGAACGGATAACCTTACACTAAACCAACTAAAACACTTCACTATTAAAATTTTATAACATTCGGTAATTGTGTTTCTCCCTCGGTTATTTTGAAGGCGGTAATTAATGCCTTAAGTACTGATACTATACCGAACTCTGACGTGTTAGAATAAATTAACGTAACTTTTTGTCGACATTTGAAGAGTTCATAATTACATTTTTTTGCAGCTAAAATACACAAACACAGAATATTAAACGTAAAATACAGAATATTAAAACATAGTCCAATTAATATTTAAGTATAGTAATTCTGTGTCCATGGTGCTTAATTAATGAATATAATAATATATTATGCGTGTACAAAATAAATGAACAGAAAAATAATTATGTTACTTAAATTGCGCAATGAAAACATACTACGAGTCGGACACGCTCACGAGCTCCGAAGTGTTTGGAAATGACAAAGATAAATATGCGATTTTAGAAAATAAGTTATCTCTATAACTGCTGAATGTTTCAAACCACCTATCGTTTTAAAAGTTGATGATTATAAGATTTATATTAGATTTCTCATTCTACTTTTAAAAGCTTGAAGATCCACATTTTACTACTACGGAAGTGTCTTTGAAACGATTGACTTTTTTTAAGCCCGCAAGTAGAGGTTTGATGAAAAAATATAGTTTCCATTATATTAACACCTTTTTGATTTTTTAAATTTTAAGTCAGTTCACAGGCGTGGAGGATTATATTTTACCATTGTCCCAACAGAGGTGTGGTCTCGATATAGGCCCTGAACAGAGTAAACGCTTGTTGTAGCATCGAAGCAATGTTATAAAATCTTAGCTTAATGTCGATAATGTTCAAACTCAAAATAACCAAGTTCACTTATGAACGTCGATATTGGATATTGTGGTTCCGAAACTAGTATGTTTTAATAATATAAATTGCCATTAAGGTTTTCCATATATCAAAATAGATAAAGAATGATACCGACCGGATGTTTTCCAATGTCGCTATTCAGTATGTCGTGAAGCGGTAATACCTAATAATTAATAGAAAAAGTTATATATCTACTTATTTTTCATTTTCCGCATTTAACATTCGCTAGCAACGTGAGGAAACCGGCATGACTCAAACCCAAAAAGTCGACGGGTTGTGTCAGGTACAGAAGGCTGATCACCTACATAAATCTAAGTTCGAGATCATGTGCTTCGCAAGGCGTCACGGTATTTCACCCTGGGCAACCGCTTAATCTATACAGAGCAAATTCTGCCCCACATGGAGTGGGGTTCTCACCTCTGGGTGGGAGTATCCACTACCAGCTCCTTCCACTTGACAGTATTCAACGAAGAGCGATTCGAATCATCGACGACCAGTCAGTATCATCAAACACCAAGAACGCTTTGGTAGCTGTGACGAAGACCTATCTCAAATACACAGTCTTTCATGTTAATTGTCTGGATATGTAATTCCACAATCGTTTATTTCAATAATTTTTGTTGTGTCAGTTACCAGCGTTACAATTATTATGAAATGCTGAGCGGCAATTCTTGCCGAATAATATCAGATAGGATTTTACTAGTCAGGTAATATTTTTTCCACGTGTTCAAACGACCTTTAAATAGGCCACTAAATACGTAAGTATGCGTTTAAATAACTTTTATTAATAAAAATTTGGCTCAATCCTGGACAAAACTAAATAAAACAATATATAATAATAAAATAAATTGTATGTAGAGCAGTTATGAACTTAACTTGAAGTTATCGATTAAATTTTAATAATGTACCTAAATTTGAATAATTAGCTCTAGCAAAAAAATTGCCCATTTTATCAAGGACGCCCTTGAGAAAAACTGATGACTTGATATTGTATTAACTATATGAATAAATTATATTTTGTTTTTAGAATAATAGTACTAAATAATCAGAAAACGAAATACATAAATAGGCGGTGTATCAAAGTAAGAAATGATTTTTTTTAACAGTGCCGTTAAAAAAATTAAATAATCAAACCCTCTCCGATTTCTTACTTAAAAATATTTGATGGTAAATACTATTTATTTTAACACATAATTTAATCTTTATCTTAAGAAATTATTTAATTAAATTTGAACGTTTCATCTCTACAGGAAAGTCCTTCCTTCTTAAAGTGTAACTACCACTTAAAACCTCGCAATATTGTACGCTGTTGTTCAACGCTGAGTGAATCACTTTAGAGTTTAGTTATTATTGAGACGTGGTACTTGTTAGTGTTTTTCAATTAAACATGACGAAAAAATCGAATCATGCTACCAATAAAATTCAGCTGGTGAGTTTTTTGTTTTAGTTTCTTATTTTTACAAACTACTCATTTAAAATTTCGTTAAACATATATGTATGTTTTATTCATTGATTGAAGGAGTCATCTCTAGACATTTAAAAGTTTATAAACATGGAAATACTTAAGATTGAGGCGACACGATTTCAATATACCTTATTATGATAAGGATTTATACTGTTTTGTATCATATTTTCTGTGACATATATATTCAAATTTGATTTATATAAATAAAGCATATCACACTACGATTTTTCATCCATAAATAAGTCAGGATATTTGAAACACATCTGAGCTTAGGTATAACAAAAATAACGATGGATCATAATGAAATATCTGCATTGTCTGTTAATCGCGTTTCTATTTTAAAAATATAAATCCAATTTCATTATTTCACAACAATATTAATTAACATACGTTGTACACGCGCCAATATACAAAAAATAATAATTTACTGCAATAAACATCACTTCCTTTTTGATTATTTCAAAATGAGTGCTCTTTTTTATAACTAGTCTGGCCATAAATACTGTTACATAAGAGCTTTTCCTTTTTTCAACTTATTAATTGTTTTGAAATTGGAACACGTATTTTATTTATAAAAATTTCTTTAGATTTTGCGCCATTTTACATATTTCTTCCTGTTTATTATTAAATTACATATATGGAATGGGGTGTTACAGAGAGTATGGAGCCGCCGGTCATATTCTAGAGACTTGAAAAGCTTGGTATCAGCCGTATATTCATATATCATACTATCAACAGATACAAACACACTTCGTTTGTCGAAGATTTACGCTAGAACTCTGTCGCGTATTATAAAATAAGAGATGAAGCTCTGTTCTTATCGTCGATTTAGAGGCCGTAAATCAATCTTTACAATTAAAGAGAGTGGATTGATCAAAACATCTTCTGTCGCGATACGCAGGTGAAAAGCACAGAAATATTCTCTTTAGCGATGAAATTTTTTTAACAAGTGAAGGACGCATAAGCAAAATGATAAAGCGTACGCTCACAGTTCTATAGAATTTGCTCAAGTGCTCGGAAAGGTACATCCTGCGTCAGTGATGGTTTGGTGGGGCGTGTCTTATCAAGGAGTCACTAAACTGCATTTTTGTGAAAAAGAAAACTGTGCCAAAGTGTATCAAGATAGTCTTGGATCATGTTGTAAAACCTCTTAGCAATACACTTTTAAAATTACACCATGGACTTTCCAGCAGGATTCTGCACCTGGTAACAAGGCACGAACTAATATAATAATAATAAGAGCTGAAGATTGGTCCACATCTGGCCCACACCTCAACCCTTTAGACTTCATATTATGGTCAGTTTTAGAGGACATAGCCTGCTCTAAACGTCACGGCGATTTAGAGCAAGCAGTGACGAAATTTCCCTTGGAAACAGTATGTAAATCCATAGATTCGTGGCCAAACAGATTTAAGGTCTGTATCCTGTAAAGGCCAAAGATGGCCATTTCGAATAGAATATTTTTTTTATTTTTTGCTGAGACTTGAATAAATAAGAAGGTATCAATTTTAATATTACTACATTACTTCATTAAAAATGCATTTTCATTAGTAACAGAAATTATGGCTGGACTAGGTATTATTAGTTCTAGTGACATAAACTATATAACAAGTGAGCTTTTTTGTCACTGGGTACGCCTTCTACACGTATGTATAAAAACAAGTTACGCTGTAGCGTCTAAGTAAATAGTGAAAGATATATTTTATAAAAATAACCGAAAGGTATCGGCAGGTAAGAGTATCATTCATTTAACCTAGTTATGTATGATAGAATAAATTTTGGCGATGGGCGGAAACTACGTAATGACGTATTTGTTTATAATTACTATTTTAGAATTACACTATCAATTTCGTAGTTTTTGTATTACGAAATACGAAGAAATGAATTACGAATTTTAAAAATCTCATCTGGTTGGCAATTATTATTCAAATTATATAGAAACAATAGAATATTGTTATTAATTAATTTTTATGAAAGAATTTATACGGTGTACTACAATGAAATTATTAGATTCTGACGTAAATTAAAGGAAATAATAGTCTTTGTTAAACAATTTAATTTAAGTCACCAATAATCGTTCGTTATTAAGAAGCAAATTAGTAATGGCAACCTTGCCTGCAAGATGACTCCATGATTCTTTAAATAATATAGCCTCAAACTAATTACTAAATCTATTAAATTTTCTGACACATTTGTTATGGCACTGAGTTCAACTAATTTCATATTACATGCTGAGAAGATTATATTCAGAATATTATCTATATATAGAATTAATCAAAGAAACACAGAATGTAGCGATAAAAGGCGGTGACAATTATGCAGTCAGTTAACAATAAGTTACTATACATTTGTAACGATGTTTGTTTATCGCAGTGAGGCATGCATTTAAATATGCAAAAGGAGATGTAGCACCCTCATAAAAATAACGGTATATTTGGAAATACATTTTTGAAACAAGTAATATTTACGAGATTCTTATAACGTACTGTTTTATTACGGTAATTGGCCTGATTTCAAAGAACTTAATTTCTGCTTAAATTATGAACTACTACTTCGGGTTGATTAATCGTTCTTAAATGAAATAAATAAGTTTAACCTGATAAGTCACAATTGGGACTCGAATTTGACGGCTAGCTTTTGCTACCATATTGCTTAAAATAACTTTAAGCGTGATTCTTTTGTTAAAATCAATAAATTTTATCATAATATGTGCGCATTCAGGGTTAGCTCCCCGGTGAACTTCTTACCGTGAGTGTGTTAGACAAAAAACCAACACGTGAAACTTTACCTACTTTAGTTGACGTGAACATTTTGAAAACACTTAATCATTAGGTTTTCACTTAACTGCTTCTTTATATACATACTTTTATGTGTTTTCTAATCTTTCAGATACTGCTGATAGCTGGGATGACATGTTGCTGTATATCCGACGGTTTCATTTTCGGTCAGATGTCAGGAATGACAGATGCCTTAAGAGCTTCTGACAGCACTATACCGTTAACAGATGATGACATATCATGGATAGGTTATATCTCGTTCATATTACTCTAGAATAGTTAGGTAATATTAGGTTTTATAAGAATTTCGGATGGAGTGGAATGGAAACATCAATAAACATTCTTGTACAGGTACAACATGTACACATGCGATTTAATTTAATTTTTAACATTAGTCGACATCGGGCACAGAAACATTATGTACTGAATTACACTCGGAACGTCGAGTTGCGTGAATATTAGGAAAATGAGGGTTTATATTCGTTAATTCGTTTTATTTAAAGGTCTTGTACTCCCATAAACCAAATACAATATACATAATTATATTTATTTAAACTATTATTTATATTTTCGTAAACGGTTAAGGCTATCGGCATGACAGTGAATCTTTTAGAGTTTCAAAACTTATATACGTAGAATAAAGAAGCAAAGAAACCCCTATAATATACCCAGATGGGTTAAAAAAATGTATATAAATAAAAATTATAAAAATTTATGTTATAAAGCTCTATAACATTTTACAAAGTCAGAACTGAACTTTTTCCACACCTAAAGAAAGAGGTGAAATTATTAAATTCATATGAAACCTGATCACTGCTTTCCTTTCGTAAAATAAAAGTCCAGACTAAGATATGGTCAAGCACTATGGCCTTCAAAATATCAAAAGGCTCAACAGATTTGCCACATATTTCAGTGGATACATTGTATGGCGCTTTATTCCTTTCCTATTAGCAACAAACCTAGTTAGGGTTTAAGTTCCAAAATAAAGCAGAAAATTGCAAAGTCAATTACAAGTATGATAATCATTTCTGTTATATATTCTATGGTCTATTAAAAACAAATATATTTTCTTACAGCATCCACCATCAACGTAACCTGCGTAATTGGATTCTTGGTAGTGGGTATACTGGCCAAACTTCTGGGTCGAAGAGCATCAATATCAATACTTAGTACTCCTCTATTAATATGCTGGATTATACTCTACTTCGTGGGGGATAAAATTCTTCTTTTATGTACCAGAGTCATAGTCGGAGTCACTTTTGGAGGAGTAGCAATGCTTGTTTCTGTGTGCATTGTGGAATATTTAGATCCCCACGTACGACAATACGCTTTCTCTTTTATTTCCAGCGTTGGATCTCAAGTTGGCGTCACATTGGGACATGTACTCTGCCTTCTTATGGATTGGAGATATGTTGCGTTAGTAGGATTGGTACCAACAGGGATATCTTGCTTGATTCCTTTATTTTGGACCGAAAGTCCGTCCTGGCTGGCAACACACGGTAGGTTTGAAGAATCCGAAGAGGCTTTCTGGACATTACATGCTCAAAGTGAAGTAAGAGAATCTGAGCTTCGGCAACTAATCACGCACGAAAGGCAGAAGAAAAGAGAGTTTCTGATACAGAGTAACACGAATAGTGCCTTCGTCAAATTTTTGTTTGCATGTAAAGAGGTATACTACTGGCGGATTATTGTTATTGGTGTTATTATTGGAACATATAGAGCTGCGGCTGGTCGTATTTTGCTTTTTACATTAGCTTTAACAATGATACAAGAAATAACAGGAGATAGCGATATTTTATTGTATACAATAGTCGTCGACGGGTTTGGGATATTTGGTGCAGCATTATCTTGCTTTTTGGTAAAGAGATTTCCGATGAGAAGTCTGTTGCTCGTTTCTGGGACTATAGCAAATATTTTACTATTGCTAGTGAGTGGATCGTTATACTTTGTGCCAAATAAAGAATGGTATCCTTGGATAAAAATACTTCTTATAGCATGTTATTGTATAATAATTAATGCCGGACCATACCCAGTTTTGGACATAGTTCTGGCTGAAATACATCCTTTGCATATAAAGGAATTTAGTATTTTTCTTATTGGAGGGCTAGGGGGCACAATACAATTTTTATGGATCAAATTAGCGGGAACAATGTTTGATAATATAGGTTATTCTGGAACTTTTCTTTTTAATTCTGCTATTGTTTTCTTTTGTATAATTTATATGTGGAGGTATATGCCCGAAACTAAAGGTAAAACTTTACAAAATGTCGAATTATTCTTCAGGACAGGTAAATTCGATCACATAAATAATGAACGTCTTCGTGAATTGTTATAATGAGTAAGCTGTTTGTAATACCTACGTCTTTTAGTTATTGTACATATGTACATATATCGTGTATGAAAAGATTTTTAAAACTAACGTTGATTTTTAAAACTGACGCAAATTTCACGGGTCAACACTTCGACTTTAAAGTTCTACATGCAAAGCTTTTATATTAAATTGGCCGATTGAACCTTTAAAGATTTGGTTTTAATTGAAGATGAAACCATTAGTTATTCATCATGATGTGATAACCACACTCCGATCGCATCCGATTTTTAATGTTTAAATTATTTTTTTTTAACTATCATAAAACAGATGCAATACTAAAAAAGGTATTTTCTTTTCGTTTCTGTTCATAATTAAGCTAAAAATTATTAAATAAACTATAGTGATCTGGAACGATATCTTTTTTGTAGTAGCAGTGTTATCATCCAGACCAGTTTGATCAATATGAATGTAGGCTTCCAATAACGTCTGCTTTATGTCGTAGAATAGGCTTGTATTTCCGGATATTTCTCTGAAACTTATAGTCACATCTCGATTCCTTTTTAATTTTAATTTTTCAACCTTCAACAAGTCAAAATTTCATTTTTTTTTACTACTGAAATATAAATATTTAATTAATCTGTGGAAAAATGTGGAAACTACTACTAATTGATTAATAGCGATTAATGAAAAAAAAATGCAATTATATGTTATTATCCTGTCAGATAGGACAATATTCATTGATATGTATGCGTGACATTGTTGATAAGAATAATTGGTTATAAATAAATTTTACATGACTCCATACCGAGCTCTATGCTCGTTAGCGTTTAGTTAATGAGATAGTTTGATTGTTTATAAAATAACACTTTATTAAATTAATAATACATATACAATAACATAACAGCCTTATCAATTAAAATAAATCATTTCATCCGTTCGCATTTCTCACAAACTAAAAAAAAATATTTATATTTATAATACACAACCTTCAAAGAGACCATAATAATTATTATTTATTATATATTATATTATATAGAGAATTACAGACAATGTAGTAACACAACTATAAACACGACAAATAAATTAACGATATTTACATCTAAAATAAAACTAAAAGTTAATCATAAGAAACACAATTAATCCTACGTACTAAAATACAATAAAAAATTGTATATTTTTAAAGCACAACAATTACAAAAAAATTACAATTACAAAAGTCACGATTTATATTATGATTAGTTATATATATGGTTAAGAGGTTGTAGTTGGTTTATGTAGAAGACTTAAAAGTCAAAGTTATCCATGTATTGTGGTGGAGTTTTTGGTGCTTTGTGGTCGAAACTTTTGATGCTACATTTATTAAAAGATATACATATGTAAGAAAAGCTTATAGGTGGGGTAGTATCAACCTTACTAAAACAAAGAAAGCTCTACTAAGTTTTACACAGCATCAGTTTGTTTAAAATTATCTAACTCAGCATTTATCTAGATAAAAAATCTAAACGGCTAACAGAAAACTTTTATGTTTTAGGCTAGCATTTCTCTGTTTAACCACCTCATATGAAGAACTGTCCGTCCTATCGTATCGTCAAGTTCACATTTCAAGGATCGTCATGCTCGCTTAAATGTCAATGCTTGTGGCGGCGTACATGCGTCGGGTCGTCTCCCCAAAATATGGCGAGTGGGCCGATGGCTGGTCAGGCTTCGTACTAGTGAACGAGTGCTACTTCTGGTGACTAGTCGGATTGAATTTGTATATTCGGTGATGTTTAATTACTTCGACTATGTCACCTAAATGGTGTCGTTCTCTCGCACGCACGTAGGTGCGTGCTCCTATTTCACCATGCCTACTGCATGGATAAAGGACAATTCTTTTTTATTTATTTTTTCATTTATATACATATAATAATTTTATTATTATAGTTAATTAATTAAATATGTCATGTGGAACATGGTTTAATGGTTGCCATGTTGTATGTTGGTAGAAACATTTTGTAAACCAAAAACTTGGCGATTAAAAAGAGTGATGGAGATTTTATTGCCAGTTCTTCTCGTCCGTTATACGCCCTTGATTTGAGAACTGGTAGTAAATATAATTTGTAGCATTTAATATAATAATAACTAATATAAACGAATAACTTTTAAAATTTAGATAAACAATTAGATTGTTTTTTGTTTTAATTTAAGACCTGTGTACAAACTTAACTGTAAAAAAATCTCTAATGCAGAAACACCCCTGGGATCGAGTCTTCCCGGAGAACATTGTATAATGTTAAGATTATATGTTTACAAAAAAACAACGCCGCAAAGGTCCTCGTTGAAAACTAATTTAATTTATTGAGATATCCGCGACTGTGCACCAATAGACTTTCGTTCAGCATTCCGTTCTACATTCAACACTCGTTCATACGGTGAAGAAAAACATCATGAGTGCATACTTTAGGTCAAAAAGGTCGATGGCGTGTGTTCCACACAGAAGGCTGATCACCTACTAGTCTATCGTCACAAATCCCAGCCCAGACTAGAAAATTGTAGCGCTATTGGTTATCATTATTATTGTTCAGATACTAATTTAAAAAAGACTACAATGATATGACTTTCTTAGGAATTTGTATATAATACACCATCTTACGACAATTTTTTTAGGCATTTGGTTTGTATCTCTCCTTATAAGTTTCAAGTAATTAAGTGCGCAAGATAAATCACTCCTTTATAATGCAAGCATTGACCTCTGTAAGTGTAATTTGAGAAAAACAGTGTCGTGTGTGTCGAATACAGTATTTAGCGAAACGAACATATAATTTTTATTAACACTTTATGCTAATCTATGTACAATTGACAAGGATGCCACATTAAATAAAGGAGTCCGGAAATATTAAAATCATGATTCAAACCTTTATTTCGTGTAAAACAATCGTTAATTGATAAAACAGTTTTTAATAAAAAAATATCACATTTATTTATTAATGTTTTTATTTAATTACCATTACATCACATTAAGTCAACTTGATTATTTCGTAATGCTGTTCATTTGATTCTAAATCGTTAATCTTATCGTCTATATCTTTAAAATAACACTCAATTTCTTCTAAAGATTTCCCTTTGGTTTCAGGTAAATAAAACCATAGATATAACATAGTTATAAAAACAATACAAGCGTTAAGAAAAAATATTCCATGATAACCGATAACTTCTAACATGGCCGGTATTAGTTTTATAGCTAAGAACTGAAATACACCAATTATAGCACCGTAAAAAAATATAAAAAATGTTTTAACACTCAATGGGATTATCTCCAATAATAAAGTTTCTAACACCGCATAGGGCCCTGCCGTGATAGTTATGAAATAAACAGCGAACAGGGACACTTTAACCCAATTAATAATATAATCTTTACCTGGATATAAATATATATATAAAGCTAAAATCAATAAAACAATATTCGCTGCAATTCCTGACGTGAAAAGTAAACTTCTCATTTTGAATCTTTTAACCAAGATGCAAGAAAGCATCGCTCCAAGTATAAAGAAGCAATCTATAAATATAGTTTGCCTTAAAATATCGTTATCACCTGTTATATCTTTTAGTATAGTAATTGCCAAAGTGGTAAAGAGTAGGCGCCCTCCCGCGATTCTGTAGATGTTGATAGTCGTATTCAAAATACTAATCTTCCAAAAGTATTTCTGCTTTATGGCTATCCATATCTTTGTTTTTATCGTCTCAAATAAACACATGTTCTTCTTGAACTTACTTTGTTCTTTTATCTCCAATGATATAAGCAATGCAAGCTCCCGTATTGTTACATCATTTGTAACGTGAAGCGCTTGAAACGATTGTTTACATTCCTCAAATCTGCCCTTTGAGGCCAGCCACGCTGGGCTTTCAACCCAAAAGAATGGGATGACGATTGCCGGAATTGTAGGAACTATTCCAATCAATGCAACAGTCCTCCAAGGCATAATTAGACTTAAGAGATGCGCTAAACTTGCTCCGAATAAAGTGCCTACACTACCCATTAAATTTAAAGAGAGAGACCTTATGTTTGGAGAAGCATATTCACCCACACAGATATACGTTAATAAGATCACACCGCCATAAGATATGCCTAATATAATTCGGGATATCAGTAACATAGCCATATTGTTAGCAAAATAAACTATTACCCAAGATATTAGGATTGGTACGTTTAAAATAGATATTGCTTTTCTTCGGCCTAAAATTTCAGTTAGAATTGCGAGAATGGCAAAACCACAGAAGCAGGTTATCTGGATAGACGACGCTGAAACAAAAATCAAATTTTATATATACACTTATATATTTAATAACTTAATGTGAATTACATTAAATTTAAATATTTTCATCGTACACTTGCCGATTTATTTTTATGTACGCTTCATTAATTAGGAAAATATTTATTATTTTATTAAAAATTAGAATATATAGAATAACACAAATAATTAGAATAACACATTTTGCACTGCGTAATTATATTCTAATTTTAATGTGTGTATTAATTATGTGCAATGAAGTAATAAACAATATAATTTTAAAACATTTTTTTGTATAAGAAGGTATTTAGAATTAAACTGCTTTTTCCTATTTCAAAGAACAGTGTATTATGTATTGACAAAACTAGGACAAAAGACGTTGTTTATTTATTAGTCTATCATGAAAACTTTTGACTCGCAACGTATCTCGATTGTACATGTAGCTGACCAGATTTCAGGACTGCTTTAATAATAAGTATTGTTGACTGTGGTATACAATTATAAAACACAGAAAGATATGTGACCAAACGAAATTAAGCCTACTGTTTCATACGAAAACACAGGGGCTTGATGACCTAAACTTATGGAATAAGAAATTTCTTCTATAATCAAAACCTAATAAACCTAAGTATTAAATGCGGGTTTTATCCAAACGACTTAAATAAGGATGTGTAAGACCTGTCTTTGAAAAAGGAAAGAACTCGTTACCAGTTCACAGATAAATTACATGGTTGATAGTTGAAGATAGGGATATTTATTTTATTTGTTTGAACCGACCATTTACAGTTATTCAACACAAAACAAAACAAGAGAAAAGATTACGAAGCAAAACTAAAATTAAAGGAATATATAACAAAAAAATATATTTATTAAGTTTAGACACAGAGCACACCAAACGTGTCTTAAAGGCGACAACTAGGGAATGCAATCTTGAGTGGAGATCATTAATCTATGAGATTTATTAAGATACGACATTATTTTAGAGAAAAATATTTATTGTAACTTATATTTATCAGTCTATAAAACACGAAACATATTCATTAGTCGTTTTAATAAAAGCCTTCATAGTGGTGAATAAATAACTATTTCCTCATATATCTACCTATCCTAGATATTAAGGAGAGATTTTGGAAATAATTTCATAAGAAACAAATAATATCGAAAGTTTATCTCATAAGCGGTATCTTACGTGAGTCGCTATGTACCCAGCAGCTGAAAATATCCTCTCAATTTCAACACTGGTTGGCATCAACGTAAGAAATTATAAGCGAACTGTAAAGTAAAAAAGCTATTCCTCCCAACACATATTCACTCAGATTCATATCTTTTTTACGAGTCATTCTAATCTTTCTAATCTCTCAGGAACACATTTTAGCTGCTCTTAGTGTATCTTTTTAACTCTTCTTAAAGAAACATGTTTCTTTTTATAGCAACAGCAAGATCATTCTAATTTTCTGCAATCATTCATAGAGGGAATTCAGCTTAGTTTGCTGTTACGTTGTTAATCTTATTACCAAGAAAGAAGATATCATTTGATTAAATTGTTAATATATTTACAAGGCAAATGGAAAATTACATCGCCTTTCATCTGTTCCAAGTCATCTTTAAAATTACAGGGATTTTCAATTAACGATGAGATTGCATCTATGCGACGCTCAGATATACGCTTGCTCATCGAAGAGATTAATTTTCCATTGCCACGAGATCTCGTCATTTACGCTTCGGGATAGATCTCGAAAAATGGTATGAGATAAGACTGGTGGCATCCCCTAGCGCCAACTGTGTATTGTGTGTGTTAACCATGTAATCGACCCTGGCAAATCGAGACTGATAAATTGTTGCGCTAGACGTGAATTCAATATCTTGTGTCAAATATCTTAGTTTGAGTTTTTAATTTTTGTAGTTTGTACTTCTTAAAAACAATAATCTCAGAAGCAGACAAAGGACACCATATGCTCCGAAACAGGATGAAAGAAAACTTCATATATTACCAATCCAGTAAAGCTCATCTTCGGTGATAACTATTGTACTGTTTTTGGATCGTAAAGCATCAATCATTCCGGAGGATTGTCCAAGAATATATCCATCGGAAATACTGCATAGTGTAAGTCCAGTCAAAACCAAAATCTGAAATAGTCAAAGTCATGAGGTTATTTTTACATTCAGCCCTACTGCATGATTCATTATCTTCATAGAATGAATAGTAAAATATGTTGTTGTTGTTGTAAATATGTAGTAACTAGAAGGATGAAGGTTTTGTTTGATTTTCATACTTAATCAACTAAAAAATTAGGCTAAGTATAAAAATCATTTTAGGTTGAAAAGAAGTTCGCGGGGGCAGCTAGTTTAATATTTTTCCTGGAACACAGTATAATTACACAAAATGCTTCGGAGAAAAACTTACAAAAAGTCAAATCTCGCTACATACGACGAATTTATTCAAGAAGAGAAGACAAAAAAAGCAAATAGTTTTTCAGAAAATATTATGTTGGCATACTTCTCCGAACTCTCAGCAAAATTAAAACCGTTATGGTCAAGGTTTTCAACGATAAAAGGTATGCTGAAAATAAGGAACAACGCGAATATAAGTGAATATTGGAATATTCACTTACTTAAAACTAAATACTTTCTTAAAACGACAATCAGACGGTTTTACAACTAAAATGTCGAAAATATTAACATCGAATACAGTGGAAAGGTTTTTAAACGAAGCCTTTGAAGATCGTTATTTAGCCACAAAGGTAATTTATTAATAAATACTTATATTTTTCTTTATTATTTAGCTTACGAAATCGCAGGTGACAAAGTTGCAACTTATATATTTAGAATAAGCTATATTTCGAATGAATAATAGTTTGTCTCAAACAGTAAATGTGCAACCTAAAACTTCCCCAGTTAGTATAAAAACTGTACCAATTTCAATGTATATGTGAATTATAACTTTTATAAGAAATAATTGATTAGGTAGTTGAGTCTATTGTGTTTTTATTATTTTATTAAATTGCTTCATTTTTTCGCAACGAATTAAAAATGGTTGTTCAGTACACGTGCTGAAGCGTCATTGCAACTTGCGCCTCGGCTCGGATAGACATTTGTCGGAACTCTGTGCAATGACAGGCTTTCTGCACTCGTAATGACATATACGATTATAGTACAATGAGATATTTTCATAGCTTTGAGATGATTCCTACATTATCGCACTATAGTGGCACTTTAGAGGAGAAAGGAGATATTATTGCGACACTTTCTTTATACGTGCATTGTCTGGGCCTTTCATTTTACCGAGGACTGGTATTTATAAAACTTTCCATGCTCATTAATAGACCAACATTTTCCTATTTAGGTTTTTTTAGGTAAAAAATAAACACATACCTACCTATAAATACCCACGTTAAAACAGAGATGGTTAAGGCTAAAACGGTCTTTATAGCTTAAAGATGGTCTAAAAAATTTAAATAATTTGTAAACACTACTTTACATAGTGAATGGTGTTTATAAATGGAAAAATTAGAAGAGAATTACAAACGTTTTAAGAGATAAAGAAGGATTTCCACTACTTAACCTACAAAGTAAAAAGTAGCAGGCCCACTATAAAGAAGGACAGCCCAAGACAGACTACAGTGGAAAAATCTGTAGGAGGCCTATGTCGGAAGACAAGCAAATACCGAGGAAGTTTAAGATTAATTATAATATTAATATCAAAATATATAAATTCATACGATTAGTTATTAGATGTAAGAACTTGGTTGTTTGAAATAAAGGCTTCATTCATTCATTCAACATATAACATACATTAAAATTAATTAACATGAAGATATGTTACTAAAAATTAGTTTTATCAGACTACAATATGTCTTGTCTGAATAAACAGTTTTACAAGTATAAATCATAATTGTTAAAATTTCTTTAACATTTTATTATAAAATTTAATGTACCTGTCGCAATGTTTGGGCCTCCATTGCAGTTGTTACACCAAATAGTATGTATGAGAAACACAATTTGTACACAAAATTGAAATTTACAGTGTGGTCGGTTCTATACTTTATGAGGTATCAACAACCACACCACTTGAGGACAACGATAAAAATGAACTATTGTTTATTTTATTTATTTTAATTTTATTTATTTATTCACACTTCGTTGCAAAAATAAAATAACACAATACATAAAAATTCCAAGGGATGCAACGGGTGGCCTTATCGCTAATAAGCGACCTCTTCCTGGCTACCCTAGTAATATAGGTATATAAGAGAATAGTAGTATATAAGAGAAAAGCTAAAAAAGAAAAATGATGACTACAAGAAGTGCAGCACTAAATGTTATATAAAATCTTGCTAAATCCTGAATCTAAAGTAATACCAAAAATATTAATAACAGACCGAAATTAAAAAGCTAATCTTACAGATCCATGAACAGCGAATAACGATGCAAAAGAAAAGGAAACACAAGAATTACACAAGTCACGATTGATCAGGATAGGATAAGGTTAAGAAGTATTTATACAGAAGAGTTGTAGTATGGAGTCGGGAAACCTATTCCACAACTTAATGCCGGAGATCCTAAATGAATTGCCTATGAAGGATGAGCTGTGGAATGGAACTTCCAATGAACATCTATTGGAAGACCTAAGAATTTGAAGTAATTTTTGAGATAAGAAGGGGTTTTTGACACAGGGTCAAATTTCCGAAGCCCAAATATGAAACGTATGCGGAAATTCTGCAGGTGTTCCATCTTATCAAGTAGCTCTTCATTCATATCAGAGGTGCATGAGCATGGTACGGATAGGAAAGAAATTAGAAAGACGTCTCAGAGCATAAGAAGCGGCGTAAAGTTTACGGTTGATTTCCTTTACGTGATGACCCCAGGATAACGTCTGGCCGAAGAAGACCCTCAAGGTTTTTAATATTCTTATGAAGAGTCAAGGCCACGCCATCAAGGTAAATGCCAGGGAGCTGAGCACATTTGACCCTTGAAATAAAGAAAGGGCTTCCGATAATAATGACTTGACTCTTGGCAGGATTAATGTTAAGACCAAAGTCTTTACTCCAGTTGGCTATAGTATGAAGATCATCATTTTTCGCCTGTATCGCAAGAGGAAGTTTATCCAGTGTAGATTGAACGTAAAATTTGAGGTCATCAGCGTAAAGGTGATAATTAGCCGATAGACGTGTTATCAGGGTGTTGATAAAGAAAGAAAATAGAAGTGTCGAAAGTACGCCACCCTGTGGAACACCAGCACATACATTAATCCGAGAAGGACTGGACGCTATTAAACAAAATAAATGGCCTAAAAACTAATTAAGTGATCCGCGTAGTGTCGACACTTTTAAATACTTGAGTACAATCTACAAAAAAAGTAGTATACTAGTACTACAAAATTTTCGAAACCTTCACTAATTGAACCGTGATGTGATTGACGTTTGACATCAATTATTTGTTAATTTATATTATTTTATAATTGCGTGTTATTTACCAATTTGTATGAAAAATTAAAATATGTATCCGCGAAAATAGAGGACACCGTGAGTCATTTCTGAAAAAACCCATCATCTTTTACTCGATACCAACTCCGGGAAAATAAATACAGATAACACAACTTTCTCTATAGCTGTGTATCTTTTGACATTACCATTACACAATACCTTTCGTCTTCAGTCACTGTGACCACGCTGTAAAGCACGCGAAACGTCGGAAAATTTAAAATTATGTAAATAATTATTAGTTTATAATAATACAAATAGCTTTAATCCGGTTTAAAAATTGTTTTCTTTCAACACTAGTTATAAAAATCAGCCTCAAAATCGTTGGTGGCGCGATACGGAATATTTACCGGACACTTTAACAGGACAGATATCATATTCGCAATGGAGCCCGGACTTTCGTCCTTCGCTTCATTAACTCCATGCAGCAACAGACACGCATACTGTGCATCTCTTGCTCATCTTGTACTTTAAATATAATCGCCATTTGGGCCTGGAGATTCTCTAGGCAGAAGAGAACAGAACTTTTAAATGCCTCAAACTAAGCGCAAGCAAGTGGAGTTTGTTCCAGCGAGGGGGACCTATTTTGAGTTGCAATGCATTCTAGAAGACGCCATTTCGGATTCATCCCTTAAAAACTTTTTAAGATCCTCCATAATAAAGTAACAGTGAAAAATTTATAGCTCAAGTGAAGGTAGTTAAAGAAGTGATTACAAAACATTAGGTTAATTATAGTTAAATAAAGGATATTATTAAAGAAAAATAGCGAATAATGGGGCACTAGTTCATCACTGGAACCGTAAGTTCAAACCGAAATAGTTAACCGAGATACACCAAAACACGTTTGATAACGAAACAGCACAATATTGATCACATAATACACTATTAAGAGTAATAAATATTGCTAATTGGGCTCAACATTATTTCCCTCGCAGGTATTTATGATTAGAGAAATAAGAATTTATAAAATGTCGCTATATTATTTTCATAACATGGAATGACGTTTATTTCACGCAAATTATTAACATGAGCATTTGAGTCCTGGCAAATATTTGTGATTAATCTAACGATATAGTTAAATAAAGTATTCCCGTTTTTGCATAATTTTTCATTGATATTGCTGATAAGTCAACTAAGGCTTTCTATATGTATATTTATAGATTTCTGTATCCGTTTTGTGTTCATATTAATGGATACAGATGAACACATCATATTAATGGAAAATTGGTGATTATACACGCTATGGACTTTAGCGTCTAATGGTTGCCCGGTTTTATCACGATGTATTTCTTGACCACTCGAGCGCATATTGAGGACTTCGCAAAAAAAAAATCAAGCCCGAGGTACACGTAACTAGGTCGAACATTCAAGCTAACTAATAACTATATGATGATACTCAAATAATGTTTTATAAAATAATTATCTTCCAGCTGTGCAAATAGACCGATTATAAATATTGTAAAGTAACTTTAACTATTTTTTTCGCTTGATTGGAACCCGCATGAAAAGCGGAAGCGCGACCGTACCAAGCAAACGTAGGACGCAGTTACGAATGCAGATGCATTTAGATTCAGCGTCGTTTAAGAAGTTGAAATTTCGACGATGTTGCTGATATACTTACAACTCGATAAGATAACGTTTCGTACAAGTATATCTATTTAGGATACTTATAGGTCGGTTGCATAACGTCGATATTATGGGGGACTGGGTCTACGGGTGTCTACAGGTTTCTACTGGGTCTGGGTCTAATCTACAACAGGTTTTACAAGAATCTGAGGTCGCAACCGTTGGATGTAACGCGCACACTCTAACTTGGTAAGCGAGGAGTTACTCACGCAAGCGTGTACGTAATTAATAAGATTTCTATCCAGGTATATTATGATTTGTAATCTGGCTGAGTTCACAAGAGCTGGTTGCTATATTACTAGCGATAAGATCCAGGTATATGCGTTGCTTTTTTAAGTAGAATTTTCGATAAAGGTATAATTGTGTAGCCCTATCGCATTAGTAATAACTGTAGATAGGTTAATTATGTGGGAAATAATTAAATATAAAATCTAAAAGTAAGCTAAAGCTTTAATGTTTAAAGAACTTTATTTTCTCATCACAAAATTGTATTTTATTTACATGAGAAACATTATGTATATACGAGCGAGATACACGTCCCAATTTCAGTCTAGTAGATTCACTCTGATATGTGTTTTTAATGCCCTTTTGAATTTGTTAAACGCGGTAATATTGCGAAATTTAGATGGTAATTGATTAAATAGTTGCACACCCTCTTACCTAATTGACCTCTTCAAATACTTTGTAAGCGGCTTCGGCAAGATAAGCAAATTCGCTCGACGAGTATTGCATGACGATACAGGTGCTATAAACATATAGTTGTTTAATCGTCATAATTTTTTATTTCTAGGTAAATTGTATTAGTCTGTGTTACAAAATTGTATCTAAATAGTGGTTTTATTAATTTATTTTGTAGTGTTTGTAAGTTAGAAAGTTAGTTGTTTTTGCATGCATATGCATATGGGGTACACCCATATTTCAATTAAATATATGAAATGTGGCTTGACTACACAATTATAAATTAGATGACCTACGGATTGCGGAATACATTATGATATTCACCAAAATCTGCCTAAAAGTGATTTTAGTTAGGTAATTATGTGTGATATATGAATTAAAATTAAATTTTTCATTTGAAAAAACAACCATTCCATTAGTATTTTCTTATGACGTTGTCACGTACAACTATCGTCAGTAAACCGACTTTACAGACAACCGATTTTTTCTTTTATTGTATAAATTAAACATAGGTAATTTTTTAAATTGATAATATGTTAATAATAAGCAATTTGAAAATATTCTTATAACAGTATTTATTTAGTTAGGATGACGCCATCAAGATACAAAAAGATGTTTTTAAATAGATAATGCCAATTGCGAATAAACATACGTTCATAAATGTATTTCATTTTCAATTCAGCAAAGTTTAGTTATTCAGTCTGGTTTAAGCTATTAATGATATATAATTATATTATATTATATGATAATTCATTAACTAATACGAACTAAATTTGCACAACTTAAAGGAATTAATTTATGTTATAGTTACTTTGCAAAGGGTTTTATATCAGGAATTCACTTCTGGACAATATTTACCCCATCATATTTATAAGTTAAGCAATTTGTAAAACTCTTTATAAACACCAAAATATTGAAAGCTCCTATCAAAATTTGACGGAAACGTTTAAAAATAATAAGTGTCAACTATCATAAAACTAGAAAACTTTACGTTTAATATAATTATATCAAAGGATTGTTAAGTAGTTACAATAAAATTATTTTGTAAATACCAAAATATTGAAAACTCCTACTTACGCCGTTTAAAATATATATCAAAATAATAGTTTTATATTAAATAAATATATTAAGACATAATAGGTTATGGTGATTGATGAATTATTTAAAATAATTTTATATTTTATTTATTTTATAGAAGCAAGTTTGTCAGTTAAATTTAAAAACTTACATAGACACCTCAAACAAAATTATCGTTCTTTCGTTCGATCTTGCGATACCACTAAGTTTCAGCTTATGCCATGGTACTAAAAAATACTATTCACTTTAGTAACCAAAACTCATCAGCATCTCAACTGGATTGTTTTAAGAAAGCTCATGGTAGGTTTTGACAGAGTTTTTGACAGGGCCGATATATTTATAACTCACTTATTGACTTTTATTGATAAAACGATTTTTATTGTGAGTGTTGTGTTGTGTAATGTGAGTCTAGATTCTAACACAAAAGCAAGACTTTGGTAGCTTCGATTTAAAACACATTATAAATTAGATGTACATCTTATTTATATTCACGTCTTAATTTTAACATAAACTCCTTATAACACTTTATATGATAGCAAAATATTATCAATATATTTAAACACAGTTATTAAGTACAGTCTTTTATTTGTATATAAATAAAATGTCATTGGTAACGGCGACAAACACATAATTCATATTTTAACTACCAAGTACCAAAACATATTTAAAAATAATTATATATACAAATTAAAAAAGCCGCTTGATCGTCATGACTAGATTATTAAAAATCTTGTCATGACGATCAAGCTTGGCTATCGTAATTTCATTAGATGCTGTGGTTGTTCTTTGGTATATTTTTGCTCTATTTTAGTCAAATCCACTTTCATGCGTTTAAATCACAAGCCGCCATTGTTTTTATGTTCAATAATTCCTTCATTTGTTCTTGTTTTATGTTGTCGGAGACATAATAATGATTATTTTTTAAATACAATTCAATTTCTTGTAATGTTTTACCTTTAGTTTCCGGTAAAAAGAACCAGAGGTAAACAAGACATAAAAATGTTATAAAAGCGTTAATGAAAAATACTCCATGGTAACCTATGACAAGGAACATATCTGAGGCCAATTTAATAGCTAAAAATTGTATGACACCAGTAATAACACCGATTGTAAAAATGTTGAACGATTTGAACTCTAGTGGATTAATCTCAGTTAATATAGATTCTAACACTGGATAAGGTCCAGCGCCAACAATGACTAAATATGTCGCAAGAAGTAAAATTTTAACCCAATTAAAAACCTCATCTTTATCCGGCTTCAAGTATAGGACAAGGCCAAAAATAATAAGACAAATATTAGCTAAGAATGCAGTTGGAAAAAGCAATTGTCTCATTTTAAATCTTCGCAGTAATAAACATGATATGCAAGCGCCAAAGACAGCAAACCCATTAGTTGTTAAGGTAAATAAAAGTATATCAGATGTACCAGTAATACCTTGAAGAATTGTTATTGACAATGTGCTAAACAAGACCCTGCCAGCTGCAACTTTATATATATTAATGGGTAAGGATAAAAAGAATATTTTCCAAAAATACCGTTTCTTAAAAGCATCCTTTAGCATACTCAATATAACAAGGTTACTTTTAATTTGTCTATACTTAGTTTTTTTATCTTTCTCAACAGAAATAAGAAGTTTTAATTCTTGTTCCGCATGCTCTCCTGGCGTACGAAGTAAACGAAAGTTCTTTTCACATTCTTCGAATCTACCTTTTCCTGCTAACCACATCGGACTCTCAACCCAAAATAATGGAATCGCAGCGGATAATAGGGAAGGAATAAGCCCCACGAGTGCCACATTCCTCCAATCCATTATCACGCTTAACATGTGTCCTAACATAGTTCCGACTAGAGATCCCACACAAACTAGCATATTAAAAGACATGAATCTGATATTAGGAGACATATATTCGCCTATATTTATATAACTTATAAATAAAATACCACCGTACGAAATTCCTGCAAACAATCTAGATATTATTAAAACTGTTTTGTTGTGAGCTGTGTAAGTCATTATCCAGGATATAATCACTGGGATTGTTGCTATAGTTACGGCCTTTTTTCTTCCAAATATTTCTGTGACCACACCTACTATAGCCAATCCAATGAAGCATGTGACGTTAATCGTAGAAGCTGAAAACAAGTATTGTATGATTAATCCTTAATACTTGTAACTGAATTTAATTTAATGTATGAAATTAGTAATTGTACGTAGATTATGTATAACAAAACTGGTTCATATCATAACAATCTTTTAGGGTTTCTTGACTTAATACCATATTATTATGTTTTTTGTCTTTTATTGGCAAGCTCAGGCTCAATCGAATTTTAGAACATTAACATAAGAGTAGAAACACAATATTTATTATGTCTGTGTTATTATATCTTACTACAGAATTCTGTTACTTAGACTTAGTTGACCTTGAATAAATGTGTTTAAGCGTATTAGCAAAAACATTGTTGAAATCAAATTATATTACCACGCAGTTTTGGTTGATTGAGTACGGTTAAATATAGAATTATAATATGATATTAATCAAAAACTTAATAAAAGAAATTACCGATCCATGACAGATCATTACTGTCGAGCGTGAGTGAGCCATCAGCATTGTGCAAAGCGTCCAACATCCCAGACATTTGACCAAAAATGAAGCCATCGGAGAGGCTACTTACAGCAATCCCCACCATTACGACAGTCTGAAAATAATAAATTTTATTTATAAAGTTACTAGTCGTAGATCTTCGTTAAATATTTCGAATATAAGACTTAAAAATGATTACTTAATACATTTTATTACTCTAAGGCTAAATTTGATTTAAAACGAGTACTTTGTCTTGAAATATTCTCAGCGAAACATGCTATGTAAACAGATAAACCAAAATTGCTAGATGGTAGGCATAGCAGCATATATGTCGCCATAAAAAGAATAATTAAAGATGACGAGACTCGTAATATGAATATGTCAAAATGAGTAAAATAATAATGAAAATGTATGGCGCCAGAAATTATATTAACATTCGAATGCAAAACGTTGACGCAGATATGTATTACCGCTTTACAGAATTTATTTAATTTACAAAGTTTTATTACTTATTTAAATCATTATGTTGTGGATCGTTTAATCCAACACCAAAACTTGCAATTAACATCGCAGATTTTATATTATATTATTATATATATATAGAGGAGAAGATGGTAACGTGACCTCCGAATGTATTTAATTAATTTATAGGTTCTAAAACAATCCATAAAATCATACAAGAAAATATGACATCACAAATTTTACACTCATACACATAAGGAAAGGAAAGGGAAAAAATTAAACAAGAAACCGCAAAATAAAAACCAAAAAAAGAATTGGCCCCCTTGAATATTAGTTAGTTCGCACAACGCAATCTAATATCATGTTGGCGCAACGGGACTATTTCAGTATAATATTGATTAAGTACCCGCCTAATCCAAATCAAGGAAACAATTTTTTCTTCTAATGCTAATAACATTTATTACTTTTACAGTGTATTAGAATACATAAATATAAAACAAATAAAAATAAGTATATATGAATATATATATATATATATATAACAATGAAGAAGCTTATTGGAAGTGGTCTCCATTGGCTGCAATACAGTCCTTTAAACGTTGAGGCCAGGTATCAATAGAAGCCCGCACTATTTCCATGAGAAAATTCTTCACTTGTACGGATTGTGTTAGGGTCTAAACTATAATGGCGTTTAGCCCGTACTCTAAAACCGTAAAACTATACATCATAAGCCAGCACATTTAGATCAGCACTCGACGACGGCCAGTCTTCAGCTCTGATGAAGTCCGAAACGTTCGTTTCCAACCAAGACCGCGTAGACTGAGCTTTGTGACCCGGTGCTCAGTCATTCTTGGTTATTGAACATGGTGTTGTTGAGGGGCTTTACTATCTTCTCAAGGATGGTATCTTAATACACTTATGCCGATATTTTGATACCAGAAACCCAAGAAGAGAAAACCCAATGATAATGACAAACTCTAAATTCAAATGTAATATTTTGTTAATTTTCAATTGTAACAGTATTTATGGCCAGACTAATTATATATAGGTACCTAAATAGCGCATTAATTAAATATCTGCGATCTTCACTGCAAGCAGTATTGGTGTTAGATCACTCACCGCTTTTACCGTGAAGCAATTTTTTTTTGAAAATTTGAAAGCCGAAATGAGTAAAAATCGACATATTTTTTCAATGAGACAGGTTTAACTATCGTGCAAGTAAAAGTACCACAAGTGTTAGGTAAAAAAGGGAAAAAGCAGATCGGTGCCCTTACTGCGGGTGAACGAGGATCAGTGTGTATGCTCTTGTCTGCTGCATGAGTGCATCAGGTATATTTGTCCCACCTATGATGATTTTTTCAAGGAACAACTTTACGGATATTTTGATAAAAGGCACCTCCTCGAGCGATTGGCAAACTTTATCCATCTGGTTGGATTCAGTCCAATTTTTTCACTGAATTCTTCAGGCATTTTATTGATAAAACTGGCCCAAGTGCCGAGTCTCCCATATTATTTATATTCGACGGCCATTACAGTCACATGCGCAACATAATAGAGCTTGCTCGCGTAAACCATGTTACGATCATCAGTCTCGTGATGCCAAATTTGATTACTTAAGAATAAATAATAATTTTTATTTTATTTAGCGAGTTTCATTTCTTTCATACTTAAATAAATACAAAACCCAATAAAACATTACTCATATTTTTAATAATTTAGTTTAGAAATAAACCTTGAAAAAATAGGGAGGCCACATTATCCTCTATATATTTTTTATAAAGACAATTAATAAAAATATAATTTAGAATTGAACATTTTGTTTTTATATAAAGTTGTGGTCGTATAAGTAGAAACACAACTAACGGTCCTTGAAATTATGTAATATACTTCACCGCAATCGTTTTTATTTTTAAATTAAACAATAAATAGGACAACAATATGTTCAACGATTTATCATTTATTATAAAAACAATATAAATCCCATTACACAAGTGCAGTTTTAATATTACATTATGGACAAAAATTTTAATCGGTTTTAAGGTATGAACAATAATGGTCAACTAATTGGAAACAAGAACAGAAAAGTATTAAAAACAATATTTTTTTAAGTATTAGCAATTAGTTTTGTTATTTACAAAATAGCTGCTATCTACAGCCTACCAGTTATAATTCATGGTGTTTTCCATTTTCCAAAATAACACCTTTTTTCTATTCTCGTATAGTTTTACTTAACTTAACATATTTTTTTGCGAATAATAATCGCTCCTTTCGGTGTACCTTGGTAACAAGTGATACCTTTTGAGAGATTCTTCCAAACAATTTAGCTTCCACTAATCTTCGGCGTACAAGTTATAACGAGATGTTTCTCGGGTGATCCGGCGAAACTTCATTTTTAATCTGGCTGGAGCCTTTAGTTGAGTCTTTTTTAGTAACACGAACGGAGAGGTTTTACTTGGCCGAGCCTTTCTAAGAACGTTCACCAGTTCCATGTGTTTCCATGATCAATTTCATTAAAAACTTTCTTGCAATTTAAATGCTCAGCTATTCTTCTATACTTATGATCTATATAGATCATATCATATACATATGTAAATTAACAATTATTTGCCTAGTTGACGCGTCACAACTTTTATTTTTGCCCATTTTGAACAAAATAAAAAACAGATTAAATTTTGAATTTTCGCCAAAATAATCGAAAAACCCAAGAAAGAAATGTTATTCTCCAATTTCAAAAAAAGAACGAGCTATGGATGCCTGTTAAACTGTTTC
Source organism: Pieris brassicae (assembly GCF_905147105.1). NCBI lineage: Eukaryota > Metazoa > Arthropoda > Insecta > Lepidoptera > Pieridae > Pieris > Pieris brassicae. The sequence continues at coordinate 17,413,189 of NC_059666.1, read as the reverse complement.
TAAATCTTTTTTCATAATCAATAATAATATTAAGATGTAATATGTTTATGTACATATTTTGTTTTTAACTAGCTTATCCCTTTGTTTTCTTTTGATGTCTTTGTGTATTTTTTCTCGCGTGTAGTTTCCCAACCATTTACTTAAACTGGCATAAAGTCAAAACTATTGCCATAATATTTAAAAAAAAACAGTTTTTAATAAGATTTCCAAGCAGTCAATAACTGAAAATAAACTCCTACATGTGTAAGACTCATTTTGTAATTAAAAGTAAGATAAATTTTATATTTTATGCATTATATAGCTTTTGTATTTGAGTGGCTATATTGTTGTATGATTACTAATCATTTAATGTGTATATTTATTTACTAACACTTGTACGTTGAAGTAATACTTTCTTTATTCATAAGAAGTGCTTCTAATTATATGACCACCAACCACTGAATGTTCTGACGAAATATGACCAAATAAATTTTATTTTTCTTACATATATATGAATCATTAGTTCTTACTAGTTCTGACCGTGAGGAAGATATAGTACCTACTAACAATACAATTTTAAATTTGTAAGTAATACTTTGTGTCTTCACATATAATTAGTTTAATAATATATACAAAATATTGTTAAACCTATTTTAATAGAGTTAGTGTGGAGTTTCTTGCTTAGTTGCCAAACTACCTTTTGGAAGGGGCAACTATAATCTATATATTTTATTTAACGTTCAAAAGTTCTATTTTAGGTGGTCTAATTGGAATAAATGGTTTGACTTTGACTTATGACTAGAAACACGTTTCAATTTAAAAAAAAAGAAGAAAATGCAGTCTATAAAAGTTTAAGCAAGTATTTAATACCAAACTTACCTGTTTGATTATGTATCCAGGGACGCTTTTTAGGCACATAATGTGTTTTTAATACGTACGTATACGTATACGTAACTGTTCTACTTATCGTCTATTGAATGACTAAGAATGTGCACCTTATACCATGATTATTTATTGCATTAATTACGTCATGAAATAATTTAATGTTCTTTTCTAAATCGAGATCGCTATTAATTTCTAATCAATTAATGTCAAATGTCCATGGATCGTTTTGAAGAATCATAACTGATTATAGTTTTGATATTGTTCCGAAGCTGGGTAGACAGGAATGTTTCTCGATTCTTCCACAACTTCGACAAGAGACGTTTAAAGCAAGCTGAAATGGGATTTATGGCCGTTTCGGAATAGGCTCTATCGCATTCCAGGCAATTGTAATTTGCATAACGTTTTGGGAGGCTGAAATTTTTTATCAGGCTGTTTCAGAGCTGGTGTAGTCGAGGTCAGTTCAGTACAGTTCTCAGAAAACCCGAAGATGTAGGTAACTAGAGTGAACTTTGTAGGTAAGGTAAGGACGGAAAGATACGCCAGAGAGAGGAAAGATAGAAAGATAATCTATTCGAAACCTTGCTGACTATTCTAGAACATCGTACGACGAGGACGGTGTGATGTGCGAAAGAGTTAAAGAGTGCGTACGTTATATGTTGGTAAGGATAGATCATCAGCTACTCAGTACCACTCTTGCCTAGAAAGTTCTCGAACATCGTTCAAGATTACTCCCTGGGATATGCGAGGGTTTTGCGAACTTACTTAGCTATTAATTAAACAATTTCAATAAGAATTAAAGAGCAACTGAATTGATATTGCCAGTAAAATATTAGTTACGTCAAAATTGGTTAAAGAAATTGAGTTAATACCCACTATATGTTGCTATTTAAAGCCCTAATCTACGATTTCTTGTTTTATACCAATATTTACGCATCGGACTTTATAATATTTAATAATATTGGTTGGTCGTGTCAAAAACACGTTAAAACATATAGAAAAAAGCAATAAATACGCGAACTCGGTATTTTGCTTGAAGAAAGGTTACTTAAGCTAGATATTGTTTAAATTAAATGTATTTTTTTAAATAATAAAAAGTAGGTCAAGATTCAAATTATTTAAAACTAGCTGTGTGAGTTTAGAAAGTGCACATTATAAATGTTATAATATTGAAAATATATTCTTTTAAAATAAACTTGATTAGTACCAAAAATACAGCGAGTTAACCTTAAATGATAAAACCATGCTGACTTTTTAAAAGTTTTCATATGTAACACAACTACGCAAAATAGGTTTACTTATTAAAAATATCGACTGATTGGGTTTGCTTAAGCTTAATTGCAACGTTAGTTAAACTAAACTAACTGACGTTAATTAACTAAAATTTTAACGATTAAAAGTCTTCAGAGTTAATAAAATCGATTAAAAGCGACATTTCCCGACATTCTTTATTTAATCAATAATAATGATATCTGTTGACGACCTTAGCAATTAATGCGGAACCAATGTCAAATGTTTATTCATTCGATATTATCCCTTATAATAATCATAATTATATATCGAAACTATTCGATATAATTCCAATATATAATTATGATTGGTTAAGGGTCTGTTTCACAATGTACGGATAAGTTCTACATAAGTTCCAAATAAGCTGTTTATTACTTATTGGTAAGATAAACACTATTGTTGCGTTTTACGACTGTCAGATAGCGCTATTGATATTCGTCACATAATGTCCATCATAAGTCATGAGTCCGATGAAACGCGAAGTTTCTTATTCGGAACTTTTATCTTCTAAATAATTTATGTGTTTTACAGACCCTAAGTTTAATATACTTTTCAACCGACTTTGAAATATTGTTAGGCGAGAAAACCGAACTTCGGTTCCTTGGTTTACATTTTGGGGCGAACCACCTCAATTTTTTTATCAAGTATACATACTGATTTAGCCAGTATTCGATGGATGTATGTTTTTAGTAATTATAGTGCTAATTAATTACTTATTATTGGGAAGTAAAATTTATTTAGCGTCTTATGTCAATATTTTTTTTTATATTTTAGCAAGAGTTTTATAAAGTTAAAGTTTTGCCAGTTTAAAGTAAAATATGTCAATAATAATTAAAACTAAGAGTAGGATCTTATGTTGTGACAATAACAGTGGCATACAAATACATGACAGTAGATCATCTATTTTGATGAATGACGGCGATATAGCTGTCAGCTGTCAAAAAACAAATGTAAGTATGACATTACTTTTAGGTAACATAATTGTATTTTACTAGGCGTCAACAAATGACTTACAAGTTACAAGCAACTCGCTTCTACACGATTAAATAGAATATGGAAAACATTTTATGAAAAAGCTTTAATTTTTTATTAACTTGTATCTAACGTTTTCTTATTCGAGGGTTATTTCGTATTAGTGCTTACAAAATGTCGACCCTATCTTCAATTTCAAAGAATCATTCTAAAAAAGTAAACAGCATACGAGAGCGTGATAAAAACAAATCAACAGCATCCGAATCTGGTGGATCAAGTCAATGTGATACTCCTCCGTTAATCGAAAAGGTATTTATAATTAATATAAATATTTTATTTTACTTTTACGTTTTTATTCCTTTTTGTTTTGACTTTGTACAGGTTGTATGCATTTAATCTGAAATGTATTTATTAATTGTCACCAAAAGTTTTGTGGCTGGAAAAATCAACAATTGAAGTGGTTTCACACTGATTTAATATATTAATTGATTTTATTATTATTGTATATTTTACCATGATTTTTATATAATAGTATTTATATATTTCAATTAGTAATTTATAGGATTGTATAAAATTACTAGAATTAAAAGAACTGGGATGTGTTTTACATAACAATAATATACTTCCAAGCTGTTTTCCCTTAGAATACATTTATATTTAGTATGAGTCAGGAATCTGATGTAAAATTCACATTAATATTGACATTCTATGTTCACCAGATATAATCAAGAGTCACTGAACTCTACACAATTCCAAATTAATTGTATAGTCTGTAAAGCTCTAATTAATTAATAATAATTCCAGGATGGATCTACATCACAGGGTAAATTTGCTGGTATTGGGCCTGATTCAGTACATTGTATGGCTGAACAAATAGCTGTGGAGCTTAATACTGAGGCTGCAACAAATCTAGCTGAAGATGTTAGCTATAAGCTACGGCAAGCTATAAGTGTATGTATTTAATTTTAATTAAAGTGACACCTGATTTTTTTAATGTAAAATATAAAAGCATGATAAATTTAACATATTATATTTACTACTTCCATCTTTCTTCAACATTTTTCAAAATTTATTTTAATAATAATTGTAAAACTTGAAAAAGTACAATTAAAACTGATACTTATGTTAAAATTACAAACAAATTTAATATTTGTGTAAAGTTAAATGAAGTGTAAGCTGTATATTAGTAACACTGAAGACGAAAAAGTTGTGTAATATAGAATGAAATGGAATTGAATGGAAAACAAGCTAGTCCTATCAAAGTTTAGTAATTCTGATGTTTGAATAAGTTTGATGAAAAATTTATTGTAATGCATGTCACACCTGTCCAGTCATCAGTCTTTTACATTGAAAATTGTATGGTTATGGGAATATATTCTTCAGCTAATTGGTTATTTCGTTTTAGTTTCAGTATTTTATTGTTTTTCATTTTGATCTTCACAGGCTATAGCATTACACAGTGAAATGATGAAGAAAACTTCTGTAGACAGTTGGGATGTAAACACATTATTAATGTTATCTGATACAAGTCCTATTGTTGGAACAAGTGCTACCCAATATGCTACTTTTGGTGATGACAAATTGTGTTGTGAAGCTGTAAGTATTTATATAATATAATATTAATATTAACCAAAGCAACCGTTGAACATACAAAAAAACCATAAAAATGTTTCAGGATTTTGAAATTACTTAATCAAATGAGATAAATATTAGTGTAAAGATCCAGTTATGTTGTAAGTATATTTAAGTTACTTAAGTTTCCATGAACAGTACATTTTATGTGATAAAGAATCAAAATGTAGACTGATAATTTTTCAAAGAGCTTGTAAGTTGTAGAAAGATAGTGTAAGTATTATATTTCTGTCAGGGTTTCTATTTAAATTTTTTACAATTGTTGCATTAAACTAAATTATCTGCTATAATATTGTATCACATTATGAAATGGGTGTAAGTCTGGGTGAGTGTGTGTATAACTGCTTATTTCAAATTCACTTTTCCTAATACTTGTAATATTTTCAGGAAAGTATTGTAAATGTCACAGAGCAAGCACTCACAACTCAAAGTTATGCTTTTGCAACGGTGCCTACAATGTCAGTAGAATGGGTCACAGATGACAAAAATTTAAATACCAACGGTCAAATTAGTACGAGTCTCCAAAACTATTATACAAAGGTTGCAAGAGGTAACTATTTCAAATGTTATTAGATTGCATTACAATATAAATTTGTTTATATATGTGAGCATCACGCATTTTTATAAATTGTTTACAAGGTTGAAACTGGAAAATATGTCATGCAGGCTGTTAATATTGTCACAGCAACTGGGTAACTTGTACACGTCTGTCTGTTTTTGTGATTTACTTTTTCATTTTTTTTTACTATTATTATATATTATCAAGAGAAATCATTTTTGGTACCAACTGGTTTTTGGTAACAACACCTCTTTCGGAAACAACTGGTTTTAATTGAATTATTCCACACATAGTCTTATTTAGTAACATCACTGGAATCCATGTGTCAATATGTTAAACTAGTATGATCTTATTGTAACAAAAGTAGCCTTTGTAAAAAATTGTTAGTTTTGAAAAATATACCAATAATGATTATTCTTTGATACATGTATTACAAGTCTTTTTAAAACCTGTTTGGCATATTATAAGTGTTAAAATCTTTATGATAACTTTACTATTCAATAATTAACTGTATATTTCTTTTAATAATTGGCAAAACATGGGGTGTATTACATACATACCTACCAGAATTCATATATTTTCAACATGTGTTTTGTATGTTTATTAAAAGTTGTTACTAAATTAAACATACATAGTTAAGCTACATACATAAAATAATTTTGGTAGGCTAAAAATGTAACACAGAAAGCTATACACCATTTAGTGTTATCAACAATGCGTGAAAGTGGTAACACTGTGGTAAAGTTATAAATAGTGTTTTTAACTGAAATTATTAACGTTTTTTCAGCAATATTAAATCTCAAAAAGAAGCCAAAACAATTAGCTGTTGAGGATCTCACAACGAATACACGAATAGGACCAATATTTCCAAATCTATTTAATTTAGCAGTTTTAGTATTGAATGATGATAATTTAAATGCACTGAATGTTCCGGCAAAGAAACCCTTACAATCAAATGTATTAGATATGGTTGATGCTCTGTGCTCAAATCCGTGCAGTTTGGATACTAATATTCAACAACAGGTAAAAAATACTGTATATTGTATGGTAATTCATTTTCTACTTCAGATTATTATTTGATGCAATGAACAAAACAGTTGCTTGTTAGGAAAAATCTATAGAAAACAGCATACAGCCTTATATATATATATAATATATATTTATCTGTTTCGTGATATATATATGTTTTCACAGATTTCTGTACCTGACACATACCGTCAATTTTGGCTATTGGCATGCCGGTCTCATTCACTGTTAGTGTTAAATGCGAGACGCAAGCTCAATTCCCTAAGCCAACACTGTCAGTATTATTAGTGTGAAGATTACATAAACTTACAAAATATACGAAAATTATAAAAAAGCTCAAATAATCGTTATCAATTAGTTCTTTTTTTCAGACTTTTTTTAAATTCGTATAAATAAGGTTATTATATAAATATGACTGTCAGATGATATAATTACACTCCTAGGGGGAAAACGTTTTCTTATTTTTACTTGAATGATAAAAATATATTATAGTATAAAAAATACATTGCTAAATTAGTTATTTATGTCAAATAAAATTTTCAGTTTCAGAGATTATTTCCAGTGATGGTCTCAAATATATTAGGAAATGGATCATTGGCTGAGAAAATGGTTGCCATATTAACTAAAATCACAAGGACCTGGCCTTCATTTATCACAATAGGTATTAAATCCATTTATTATCGAGAAAAAAGATTTTAAAAGTATTTCTTTAGTTTAAATGAATGCAAGTCATATGTATTTATTTCAATTAAGCGCACTTAGCTGACCAAATAATTTGTATATAGTATAATGATTTCACGTTTATACTAAGGAAGTATTTTCAAAAGTAGTTAGGACTGACGGAATAACAAATAGTTAGATATTTATAAAGAATTTATTCTAATGTAGTAGTCCTTTCTGACTATCTCAACGATATTTCGTTATCAATATTATAAATACAAAAGGCATTCTGTCTGCCATGGTTCGCGGCTAAATTACTAAACCAATTTTAATGTAATTAAAGGTGTAAGAGACCTAAGGAACCTATATCTTTTATCGTGAAAAAGGGGTAGTATTCTCTACTTAAAGTTTGTATAGAAGATCGTTATTGTCTAGACTCATCTCTGCCCATCTAGTACAATTTCATTAGACATTCATTTATAGAGAAATTATTTTAATTTTAGGCAAAGGAATCCTATTTGACTATTTATCTCAAGGCACAAAGGAGCGTTTAACAGCGCCAATGATAAGATGTATAATGGCGCTCGGTCGTGACGCTCTTATACGTTGTTTGGGTGACCATTTAGATCACATAGACAATGCTGCGCACGCGCCAAGAAGGAACCATAGACACTGTGATCTACGGGAAACTATGCTTGTGAGTTATTATTTAGGTGTTTTTGACATATATAAAGTTCGTAGTGCAAGTGATATATAATGTAATTAATGGTGTTTTATAGGATGTTTGCACATGTTTACTCCGATCTGAACCAACAACCTATCTCGAAGACTTTGTGATGACAGACTATACTATGTACGAAATTCTAGGCGACTCTATAATGCCCAGACGAACGATATTTCCTTATACAGGTAACATTATTAATTTATTGTCTTTTTTTCAATTAATAAATTTTTTAAATTTCGAATTTAGTACTTTTATGTTAACTTTACACTGAATGACGGCTAAAATATTTAAGTGATGTATTTTATATTAACCACTCGCGTACAATTATATGTTAAATAATTATATACTATGCATCGAATGCTAAATGATTATAATGTAAATGTTGAGGGGCTGTAACTAAGAAAGCCTCAGTGAGCAAACTGTACAGCATTGGCTCGTACAAATAAAACAAATCGTGTGGCGATACAAATACTGGTATTTTTGAATACTTATTTCTTGATATTTTTCTTTGTAAGAAAAACACTTTTTGAACGGAGTGAAGCTATGTATTATTTTTAAAAACTTCTAATTATTTACATAATTTATTTTTCCGACGTTTCGCGTGCTTTTCAGCGTGCGTGGTCACCGTGACCAAGTGTTTTTCTTAATGTGTAAAAGCTATGTTAACAAAAGAATATACTATTTTTCTATGTAGTCAAGTAGGTGAATAATTTTGGGATCTACTTGAATCCTTAACATCATCAAGGTCCAAATTAATCACCATGATATTTAATGGGACTTTTTTTTTACGGGTATATTAGAAGTATATTGGTTCTCTTTCCGCTCTACGTGTGTTTTACTATATTATACTACATATATACTTAAATATAAATTTATATTTTTTCCAGAAAAACCCAAAGATGAAACTGAAAAATCTGAAAAAACGTGTGACGATGATTTTTATCCGCCTCTGAGAACCACCTTACGTCGACCGAAAGTGAAATTATTACCTCAACATGCAAAAAGAAAACACGTGAAGCCGTGCGAGATCTTCGAAATAACGCATTTGAAACGAAAAATCCATGTAAAAATTAAAAATTGTCGGTCAAAAGATATAAAGAAGGAAACAAAACTTTACAGTAGTAGTTCTCACATGAAAGGCGTAATTGTTGCTAGTGGATTGTTAAATCGATTTAAATATAAATTAAGGAAAACAAATATATTGCCTATTTTTGGAGCTTTAACATTGTAATATAAGTTTAAATATGTTTTGTAAATAATAATTATTATTAAATATGGATTTTTAGTAATTATGGTTTTTATTCAATCCAATACGATTGAGGACTTTGTCGGCCCTAGTGGTTTCAGTCGATCCTCGACTGCTTCAATGATCGCCTGATATGTACGGTGAGGGAAATCTCGTGCGGAAACCTTAAGGCCCAAAAGTTTTCGAGCAGCATAGAATACTGCTCATGTACTTGATTATTAGAAAAACAAACGATAAACATACAGAAATCTAAGGCCTAGACCTAAAAGGTTGTAGCGGAACTGGTCTTTTAACGATCTGATGGATGGATTAACGTGTGTCTGTGTTAGGCATAATAGTGTTGACATATCACAATCGAACTTACTATAATAATGAACTATCGTTTGTTGAACGCTATTTATTTTATGTATTAAAAACTACATTCCCTTTTAATAGGATGTTTATCGAGTAATGCATGAAAAAATATTGATTTTTTCTCCTATTGAGGAGGTAAGCGTCAATGTAATGTTATGTTACTTCTAGCTGCTTGCTTCCCGGCAAACGTCGTGCCATGTTATATTATTTAGAGGAAACATCTTTTTAGTGCAATAAAAATAACCTATCTACTATAATAAAAGATAGGGGTTGATCGTAGAGGAGTGACAATTAAGGGTTGTATGTATTTTTGAATGTTTTATCATAAAAAAAATAATTTTATCCAAAAAATATATTTTTTGATTTTGCGGTAGAATCCTGTCTTATCTGTTGAGGGTTTGAAATATAGATAGTAGTCGATTCTCAGACTATGCATTAAAAAATCATAAAATCGGTGGAGCCGTTTCGGAGGTGTTCATAGACAGGATTAATAATATTCAAACGGACAGGTTATGTGTATTTAATTTAGAAGAAACATTTTCAAAAATTATATCATTTCATTGCAAATAATATTTTAAATGTAGTTTTAATCTGATTGCAAAAAAATAATGATCATGTTCCATAATGAGCTAAATGCACCTCGAATTAACGAGGGAACCGCGAGGCATGGCTATTATGATATACCATAGAGAATTGCAAAAACAGTAAAACGCTTTCACTTTAATAATAAAAAATATGGATTTTAATTCGCTTTGATCAACGCAATGATTTATTATTAAATTATTTGTTTGTGGTGTTTGTGTATATGCAGTGGTTGTGTTGGAACTAGATGACCTAAAGAAAAATATATAAAATATACAAAGCAGTATATTAAAAATATTTTTTGTATAATTATACTGTACAAGTATGGTGGGACAACAGGATTTGCTAGAAGTATTCTTAACAAATAATTTCTATTTTATGTTGCTATTCCTTTCGCTGACTTCTCGGAAGATCGCAATATCCTTATCAATCGCAAATAAATGTTATGAACTGGACTTAGTAAATATGAAATCTGATATGTCTATAATATAAATCGTACTTTGTTTTGCATATAACAGTATGAAGTATAGTATAAAATTCAAATGACTATGGTGGACACCTTGAAATCAAAATAGCAATTTAATGGCGTCGAGACATGGCGCCACCGCACCTGTGTCGCGTCGTATTTGTGAAGATCAATATTATGTGACCTGTTCCAGACATTACATATACATATAGAAAGCTTTTTGATCGTTTATTTTTGAAATTCTTGTCAACTTATTTATGCTAGGCTAACCGCTTTATCGCTTATGAAACTAAACCAAACTTAAGATTTTCTAATTATACTGTGTTTAATTACCCACATCATCTTCAAATTAATAGATCTTATCATAAACACAGTGGAACGAATTTCTTAGAGAGTTCGTATGTATGATGTTAGGATAATAAAGCGACAAAAGAACATACACAGCTGCGCAGTTTTAACTTATTGTAGCAACTTAAAAAGTACCTTATTACTCAATTGTTGTCGTTGTGGAGTGGGTGTAATGCTATGTAGAGAAATATAGAAGACAAGCTAAACCAACTAAAGCCAATTGATTTAGACGCTTTAGGGAGTTCGTAGTTAAATCGAGGGACGGCACCTGGTGTTTACACTGTTTATTATAAGTGTCAAATAGTTATCAAGTGTTTTTGTTTGTCTTCTCTTTATCTTTTAAGTTGCTTTTAAAATAAAGAGGACAAAATATTTTTCAACCATTAGTTTATATGATTCTTAAATGTTTAATTTGCATAACGTCGATGAAATTATAATATTTTGTTACAATACATAAGTTTAAAAAAAAACTTGGGATATAACTATGTCCGTTAACTAACGGTACGCTTTATAAGTTTTTTAATGTAGACACATAAACACAAATTAAGTTTAACTCACCTGACGAAATGTGTGTGGCTCTAGCATTGTGAATTTGTCAGTTAAAGAAGTTATTCTTTGATACAACTTCGTTGTTTATATATTTTTGTAACGTTATTTGTACAACTAAAATTGTGTACTCGACTTCCCCATGTTTGTATGTAACACGGGAAGCAATTTATGTTATTGTACAAGGACCATTACTGTAAGAATTAAGATAGATAATTACGAACGATTAAAACATCGTTACAGTAAATCTATTACATGTACTAAAATATAGGATATATATGTTTACGTAAAAAAATAATATATGTATATGAGAGTTATACACCATAACTTATATGTAAAATTCCGTTAGTGACGCCTTGTTATCGAATATTCCTTACCAATACAATTTCATTTTTTTATTATTGTATTACATTATATATGTTTTTATGACACAAGTTAACGCTTGCGTGCGTTACTTAGTCTTTCCCAAGCGTGAGATGGTATAACCATTGCTTATTTGCGAATATGAAAAAATAGCGACAAAGTAAAGTAGATGATCATTATAGATGTATTGCCTTTGAAATATTTAAGTAACGTTTCTTACAAACGCAATAAATTACTGATGTCGATCAGTAGGGAATCAATTAGCTACAGAGGAGAGAAAAGATATGATTAGATTTGTATCGCTCTAAGAATTACCTCTGCAGTCTACATGTCTGACAAAGGACAATTAACCGGTGAAATTTCTAACAATTAAGAATAGATAGCTTAAATAATTTTAAAATATTTAAAAAATAGATACTGTGAATGTATATTTTTATTGTATGAGAATAAGTCCACATAGCTAGCTCTTGGATTGAATAAGCGAGAGTTTCTGATTGCGGCAGTCTTGGTTACTAGACTTTCTAAAGCATATTCATACGGTAAGAGGGTAAAGGTCATTTAAATATCTAAAAAAACATCAACATATGGATTTTTTATAATGTGTAATACTTGCGAGTTAAACCGAGTTAGGTGGTTTCGTTGAACGCGCTAATCACGGCAGTTATAGCTTCGAATAAACAAAACAATAATCATTTCATATCAGGCTATAAAACATCAAGCAACGAAAAATTGTGAAGGAGCATTAATTAATAGAAACCATAATTATTTGTTATTGAGAAAGTTATACAAAAATCATATATAATGTGACTTTAAATTTGTGTTCAAGTACCTAATGGATTTTTTCCAAGGTATTTTTAAATTATTTAAGTTTAGTATCATAGTTTTACCGTGCGCGCATTAAAATGTAATAATTATTTGAAATCATATTGGTATCACACTTATGAACTTCAATAATAATAATAAAAATATCTACATTACAGTTGCATTCCAATAGTACATATTAAACTTACACGATTGTCTATAAATGACAATATATTTCGTTAAAGAAACGTAGTGTATAAGGAGTCACGACGAGTGTAATAGTTAGGTTTCATTTGTGCTAAACTTTTGACGATGACTTGTGTATTTGGGATGAAAATTACAAGACAATTTCAATTTTTGCACGTAAATGTTAATGTTATCAAATGCATTTGTATTACATATTCACGAATAGGAGAGAGTGGAATTATTTTCATTTTTATTTATTTTAGTAGTGTTTTTTTTGTTTATATACTGTTTTACGACATATTTGTCTACCGTTTCATTACAATTGAAGTTGTAAAAGATTTACGTTTAAATACGTAGTACAATTGGCCATATGTTTAAATATACTGTAATATGATTAAACATCAATTATAAAGCTTAAATAAAGAAGCTTTGTTTCATTCTTTAAAGAAATATACAGTAAGTACAAAAAATAATCCGCGTAATTGCATAGAATATAATCGACCAATTGGTCTATTTTGAATTGAAATATTTTTCATTCTTTATTTAGGTTACTCCTGACACTCCACTCCTCATGACATCTTGAACCTATTAATTATATTAACAGGAGTATTTTTTTTAATTAAAAAAATTAAAATGTTGTAGACTGTTATAAAGAGCTTAATTTAAGCCTACTTTTGTTCTAGGTACATATAAAAAATAGAATCTTAATTAAGGTAAATTTGATTTAGTATGTTTTAAATTAAAATCAAATTAGATTTTTTACCAAAGTTGAAAAAACTGATTTTAAAAATAAATACATAAGTTTAATTAAATTCTTTGGAGCGGAGCAAAATCATTCATCATTACGAGAAAACGTGGGTTCACTTCTTTCATTAACTAGTCAGATATTGATGAAAAATGACCTTATTGTCGTCATGAACATTCTATGTAAAGCAGCCTAAATAATTTATTAGGCCCTGTAGTCTCTGAGTTTATAAAGGATGTACCACGTTCCGTCATTTATACTAGCGTCTTACTCCAGCTACGCACGGATTGATAAATACGAACACTATGTGACATTTGAACATAAAAAATATAACAAATTACGCTAACATTAACATCTTCTGTAAATTCCTCACAATTTGCCTATGTAAGTGATTATTTCTCATTAAAATTGAATTCAAACAACGATATACACTCTGAAATACTCGATGGTAAATAATTCCATGCTGTATTTAAGAAGCTTATTTTAAAATACTCCTACTCGAGCTTTTAAATTGCCGAGAACGGTTCAATGTAAATTACGAGCGTAGGCCACAATAAGTGCCTGACCCGACCACGTACTAATTGTCACCTTTTACGATTTAAATTGTTTTACGCGTTGACCTCCTTAGTTTATCTAAAATTTAATAATTCCCACTCAATGCAAGCTGCTTGACCTTGACACAAAGCTTTTTTAAATACATTTATGCCAGTATATATTAATTGGTCACGCGTTTGGTTAATTTACTTTAATTTTTCACTTGATTCCTGGGCGTTGCGTAGAGATGTGTGGTATCTCTGCAACGCTTACCGCATATACCATGGGGGTGTTGTTCGGATTAATACCTGCTGAGTTTCATTATCAGACGTCGAGGCAGATTATGAAATTCCATCCGTTTCACCTCGACATCCGTCGTTCCACAGCTGAGCGTGTTTACCGCGCCCCATCACTATCTGGTGCTAGCTGCTCACCGATGTATTTCCGAACCGTTTCGCCTTAGGGTCATTCAAGAAAAGTGCTTCTTAAAAGGCCAGCATCGCACTTGCAAGCGGTTTGTCAATGTAACTATCTATTGGCGGCAGTATCACTTAACATCAGGTGAGGCTCCTGCCGGTTTGCCTCCCCGTTACATAAAAAAAATCTCCAAAAGAGAGGCGAGTGTAAGCAAATATGATAATAGTTACGTGCTAGTGATTTAGCTAAAAGCTCGTTATGATGTGGCCTTCAAGGATTGACGTAATATCATACAGAAAGGCGCTGGATATTAAGGACTGCCATGTACTGCATTCCACTGAACGTAAAAGCATCGAGCCTTTATGCACTTTGCTCGAAAAAGTTAAAAGGCGCAATATATTTGATCATAAACCTTTGGCCATTGCAATTTTACGGCAAATGGAAATGATATTCTGCGGTCGATGCAAAAATAGAGAAAGCTCATGTTGAAACGTCCAATCAATCATTTTTATTAGCCCATTGTGTTTATACGCTTCATTGCTGTATCTCGCCAACAGATAACGGCAATTTAGCCGACATAATATAATACGTTTCTTAAATCGTGTAATATGTGTTTAGCGTTATTTTAATTATTTGCCGCATAAAAATGTGAATTAATTTGTAAATGTGTGTATTTTATGAACATCTTTCGATGTACCTACGATAGTAATTAATTGTAAATTATGCTTTGTATACTAGTTTATGCCCGTATAACAGTACTGATATATCTACAATCTGATGGGCGTCAAATATGTCTTCAAACTTCATAAAGAAAACATTTGAAGAATCAGTAACTAATTACTACTAGTTAAAAAAAACATAAATAATTAAATCTAAGCAAGAAAAGAAATACAACATCTCTTTCTGTATATATAACCCATACGATTATATATTAAGTAAACCATTGAATCGAAGAAGACTTATTTAGGAACTAAGAAAAAACTGCCGTAAAATTGTTGCTGAAATTTTTATCAAACTTATACTGACGTAGAATGTTTTTAAATCTAGGTATCGCCTAACTCTGCTCACCTCAACAGCACGCAGCACATACTTGTGCGTTGATGCTCTATTGAAAATATTCTTATTAACACTAACTCCTAACTTTTATATAATTTGCCTTAAAACTTAAAACATATTTTTGTTACGTAGGTATCTTAGATGCTGTGTAGTATCAATAAATGCTTAAATAAATTGCGTAAACTTTGAGCCGATAATATTTTAATAGAGACACGTTTTGCTTGTATTGTTCGTAATTACAATATTATCATTGTAATATTGGTGAACATATCATAGTGTAGGAGTTGGCGCCTGGCGTCTAAATGCAAATGAGAAAATCAATAATGTGAGTAAATAGACACCTTATTACATTTACGCATTCTGAGAAGGTATGAAACAGTAATACATACCTATAAGGTTGTAAAACGTAACTCACATAGTAGCACAATGTAAATATCTAATAATATTTTAGTTAATTTTAGGTTCATGTTCGTAAAGAATCTCGTGAAAAGATGCTAAATGATTGTTTATCCTTGTGGCATGATCGACGGGGCATCACGAAGTCTGGGGGTGTAATCCCCGGGTTGAAACATAAAAACGCTATGCGTAGTTTATTTTGTAACGAAACATCAATATTGATAGCAGCCAAAGTTAGGAAGTTGATGGTGATTCGGACCTCGCATGTGATGTTAGCTTTCCGCATTTAAGTATATTTGTTAATCTATATTTCAGTGAGTCTCAATTTTATTGGCAAAACAATATATGTTTCATGTCGGTTAATGATATAGGTTTTTCGTAAGAGTTGTACATTACAATTTGAAGTTACGACTCATTGAGTGATTGTAATAGATGTATGTTTATATTTTGGAATCAAATTGCAATGGAACAGCTCAGAAATATGCTGTTATTTGATTTTATAGACCATTAGACAATTAAACTTCAGCATCAATTATTATGACTCACAATCTAGATAAAAATATACACTTCGGTAAATATCAATCGAATGCAATATTTACGATCTGTACAATAAAATTAATTGATTTGGCTTCCAAGAAATAAATGACATAAAATACCTAAGATGTACTGTTTTGATTGATTCGCGCTTGTATTTTTATGACTTTTTGTTTAGTTATATGTAGTGCCGAAATTATCAATATCAGACTCCCAGTGTTTTTTACATGATCATTCGGTTTATTATATACAGGGTTTTTATAACTAAATATTCATATAAACCTGAGATCCGATGAGCAGTCAAGGAGGAAGCGAAATCGGAATATGATATAGCAATGACGCAATGACAAAATTGCTTAAATTTAAAACCAAAAATAAATTGAAAATATTTATGATTTTCCTATATGACATTGAATGGACAAAACAAACGGAGACAAAATTTATGTTCTGGAAATGTCTATTGTAGGCGGATGCATAGGATATATACCAAATCCTATGCTAGAACAGCTAAGAATACAAAACTCTTTTGAGACATCATTAGGTATCTTTTGATACATTTAGAAGAAATTATTATGACTGGCAGAGTGGGGCATACTACACCCCCTACTAGAGGTACAAATCAAGAACAGGCCCTTACAAGTCATACCATCACCCAGGCGCTAAAGCTTGTCGAAGGGAGTGTAAGTAATTATGTGGCGACACTTCCACAACCTTCAGAAATAAGAAGTGTGACGACGACGACCATTGTCGTGTTCTTAAAGTTAAGTTGTTATGGTTTCACTTTCAGTATTGTCCCAAAAATAGATGCCCTCGCTTCGTGTAGCGAGGGATAAATGGAAAATGCCAGGCATCCCTACAAGATTTTTTGTTATATTTCTTATTTGATTTTTCCTCGTGGTTGTATTATTTTTTTTAGTTCCATCGGAGTGGCAAATATTATCTGATCACTGAAATAAGATTCTTATTGCATTCACAGTAACCAGAAAAACCTCACCTCGGTACATGCGAAATAAATAGGAGTCCTGACCAAAGGACAATCCTCTGGTACAACTAACAGATTTTTGCAAAAAGTAAATAAAATAATAGTTTTATTGATTCCAAAGTAAACGTAATATTAGATTTACTCTTAGAAGTACTCCGCTATAAGTAGTGAGTGATTTATGTAACAAATGTTAAAGTTTGACCTCATCTAGTGATCAAGTCATCAGGTTTTAACAGCCTGTCATTTGGTACAGTAGTTAATGGTTTGATGATAGCTCTGATACATTTGTATTGGACATTTCAATTACGACACGTTGGTACTACGATAATTATTATTACTGATCTGACTCACAGATTTCAGCGATAAAAAATCGTAAATTAATGTTCACATGACGCACGTTCATATATTTTTAAATACTTTTTTTAATTATAAAGAGGGTATTTTTAAATAAAGACCGGTAACAAAATGATTGTATCCTAATAAACTTATACCAAATTTAATTAAAACTTAGTATTAGTGTGAAATATGAAGATGCATTGAGATAGATATTTTTACGAGAAAAGAATAGTCTTTAAGAAAATCTATAGATTACTAAAATATATATCTCTTTATTATTACTTAGACCTATAATTTATATAGACTTTACGACTTTTAGATATGTCAAATTAATAATGAAAAATGAACATTTAGATCCTATCAAAATATCCTAATCAAATATGTAAAAAAAATTCACTACAACCTTTGGTCTTATGCTCCTTTTTCCATCTGTTTCGTGATGAGTTTTTTTCCTAATAGGCAACTACGTAATCAGCCTTCCAAGCCTGACCGTCACACACCTGGCATGCCGATCACAATTCCTATATAGCGTGAACATAACTATGAAACGCACTAAAAAACTGACAACCTTAACATACCTTTAGAAATGTGTTTCAACTTTGCCTCTTCCATATCACTTTACAAATATATAAAGAAGAATAATTATTTATCGAATAAATCAACGAAATTTACGATTAAACAATTCTTTTTACTTTTTATTTCGTGGGTAGGTACCAACCACACCCACGCCTTGTCGTGAATCATGGTCAAAATACTTTGGTTTCAAAGCGGCTACTTAAAGCTTCATTTAACTAAAAGCAACAACGAAACAATGTAAAGTAAATTAAATCGCAATTCAGAGCCAAAAATAAAATGCTGTGGTGCCTCCAATATAATTGCAATCCATTTCATATAAGAATTGTCACATTCATTAAATATACATTTCAATTGCTCTAGAAAATGTTCGATGTGTAGAGTTTAACACATATATCGGTACATATGTGTTAAACACCAAGGTAGGTCCACATGTCACGGAGCCATATTAACCAATAGGACTATAACTATAATGAACTAAACAATCCAACCCAAAATTAACAATGTTTAGCAAAAATTTTGTAATTTGCAAATAAAACATCTTTAGTAACAATGTTTATTGTAGGTTTCTAAGATTGTAGATGATAATATGAAAGCTATATAAAGTTTTGCTTTCCTCGTTTTAGTCTAGGTAGTTTCTTTTAATCTTATAATTGTGTTATTTACTTCGTACGAACACACGTAAACTAAAGATATAGCCAAAGATGGAACACCTTACATATAAGGTTCAAACATTTACGAAACTTAGTCGGGAAAAATATCTTTTTTGTCGTCCACTAAAATTACCAATTTAAGTTATGTTCATTTAGATTTATTATTTTATTCTCAGTATATTCCAATATATAAACAATATATGTGATGAATGTGATTATACTATTAAAATAACCAGTGGCAATACAACCTTCAATATTCTCAGATTTCTGTATGTGTTTGTGATCATTTGTGTGTTTATCATAGGTAAGTGATCAGCTTTCCGACACACGCCGTAAATGTTTTGTGTCTAAGGCATGCAGGTTTTCTCATGGTTTTTTTCCACAGCCGAGTGTTAAATGCACACATAGAAAGTCCAATGGGGCAAAGCTGATCTCAGAGATGAGAATCGCACGCTGAAGCTACTAAACCACCATGGTTTAACTATTAAGGTAATTTAAATACTATTATATACATTTTAAATATAGTTATCTTGCTAACTTTATATAATTAAACTAGATGTAATGTAGTTAGGTTTAAAATAGATATGAAATATTACACATATATCCCAATTGGAATCCCGACTAACAAATTCTACTTGAAAACTCCAACTTCTAATAGCAAAAAAATATTAACTGTTGGAACGTAGTTTCTGTTATTAAATAAAAGGTTAAGCGCTAAGTATGTCTTCCGTATGCAAAATATTTCAAGTTTGCCATACCGGAGTCATAAAATTCGACGTTCGACTTCAATCGTTACTCGTCACTAAAGGGATAATAATTTCTGCAATTGTGTTTTCCATTGATATAATTAAATTTACGACGTGCGATTATCCTTAATCTCCATTATTAATCAAACCTGCCCGTTTGATTTATTGCGCTAAAGAGAAATACTTACTACATTTATCCTTGTATTATTATACAAAGTGTCTAATTATAAAATCAAAGTTATAGTAATACCATTACTACGCTGTATAAAGTGCGAATAATTAAGTGCGGGCTGTATATTAGAATTTATTCAAACATTAATTCAATTTGCCTAACAGAGTTCGCGTTTTAGGGATTTGTTTAAGTGTCTTGATATATTTTCCTTCCTTTACATAAAATAATTGTCTGACATCATTCATGAATATTTGTCAACCAATATATATGTCAATCCATGTGTATTATTTAATTTTTTTAAATCTAAAGTAGGCCATTATCCGAATATTATGGATATATCTTGTCGATTCGAAACCTTTCTTTAATTTGAGTGAAGAGTTTACCGTATGAACATTAAATATTCGACAGTTACATAAACCCAAGGAATTTATTTATATTTTATTTTTGTTTCGTCTATTGTACTATGTTTAATAGTTATACAAGATAGAGAAAAATACAACTAATTACTAACTAACACCCACCATGAAAATCAGTCCAACTATTCTCGAGTTATTAGAGAATGTTTGTTTATTTTGCTAAACAATACCTGTAGCCCCAGTTAATACCCATATTATATATCGGGACGGGAGCCTGGGATACATGTATATTGTTTATGGCAATAAATTATTATTATAGGTTCTTCTACTAACTCCTGTTCTAGCTAAACAATAAAGCTATTTCTCTAAAGCTATATAGTTATTCCCTATTATTGTTATTAATTAATAGTCAAATTGAAAAAAACAAAATTTTAAATTTCAGAAACTTTTATATGTTGTTGTTGTAAAAACTTTCAGTTTTAAAATTATTACTTTATTTAACTCTGATTATATTTTTAGTACATTCGAAATATATTAAGTATAACCATTTTAAATTGAACCTTAAAATACATCAATAATAAAAATATCGATATTTATTTCTCATTAAAAATTTCAACATTCAGTTACATGCGAAGATATAACTAGTAATTCTATAATACATTAGGCTAACTTATAAACTAATTGCGTATTCCACTTATAACAAAATTCTAAATTATAAAAGTAAGCACGAAAGCTGATTGGCATATAAAAACTACTATACAAGTACTTATCGAAAAACTTCAACATCCATAATTTATGTAGCTATTATAAATGTTAAATTTTTTTAAATGAACCATACCATGTTAAATTATTAAAAAGCCCATTTCAGCGCTTTTCCGGATTCAATTGTGGGTTTTGCTTTGATGGATAATAATAACTTCTCAGTGACGTTTTGCGGTGACAGGCGGAACTTTAAAAGTATCTGTTGATATTATTATGACTAATAGGGAATACACAATAATTATGATTTATTTTGTCATTCATTGTGACGATACAGATAATATCTCTATTCGTTGAAACTCTGTGTTAATAAGCCTAATTGATTTATTTGTTTTAACCAATTATAAATACTCGTGTTCCTTCTAAAAATAATACAGTCTAAAACCCTTATGAGTTTTGACACATGGATCTGTGTCATAGAGATTAGCTTTTTTTCTATGATCGAGCATGTGTTAGGCGCGCTTAATTAAAACATAGAAAAAGATAACATTTGTGAACAGCCGGTGTAATATGTACGTGACCCGAAGTACATATTTATTATAATTTAGCTGCCCCCGCGAATTTAGTTTCACCTTAATATAATTTTTTTGCTAAACATACCTTTTTAGTAGCTACATACCATAATTTGAAACATTTTGTTATGCTACCACATAACGACTGTTCGCATACATAATTACAGAAAAAGAAAACTGATTTTTAGGTTTCTCCGTGCAATTTTTCTCTAAACAAAACCCTTCGTCAGAGTTCATGGAATAAATAAAAAAAAACTCGAATTGGTCCAGTCATCTTCGAGTTGCGCTTATCAACATATTTCGCAATCAATTTAAATTTTTAATATATATCACGCGGAAACTTCGAGACGTTTATTTTTGTATCCGTTTTGAACTGTTAAAATGATATCATCACCTTAGGCTCGTGTTCTATCTAGGTCAATCTAACTCAAATTTAGTTTGAAGAGCAAAATCAGTCACCTATGATACTCACTTGAGATACGAATTCTTTTATATCTGAACTTATGTTAAAGATATATTTTTAAGAGCTATAGTTATCGTTTTTATTCATGACATATAATCCGGAATTGCTTCATTAAGGAGTAACGATCACGAGATAAGTATAATTAATAAGATCTAGTATCAATATGGTATGGATCAATTCCAAAAAGCTCACGAGTGTGTTGGCGACTAAGATGCAGATCTTTTCTTGAAGGAAGCTAAGTCGAATTGATATAGAAATAGGTACTTCGATACTTGTTATGTATCGTAGGACTAGGCTCGTAATAGAAATTTTAATATCAATGATCAGACTAATTAAATATCTACGATTAGTTACTAAAGGTTATAATCCTAAAAATACGAATAGATTGTCACGAGTCCATTAAAGATGACGTAATTGCCACTTGATTGAGGCAGGATCGGGACAGTGCCATTCTGATTGGCTTCTAATTATTATCTCCGCCTGTCTATCCGCCAGCTACACAGGGTCGAACTTAATTGTTTATATAAAACATAAGCTTCTGGAATCACATTTGCAATTACAATAATGGATTCCTATATGTAATTATTTTCTTTTTTCATAATCTAAACTAAACAATGTCTAAAGAAATGACAGGTAATTCTGAACATCATTTCTTCTGAACTACGACTTAAACTGGAAATTGTGACAATGCTTTAAATTGGGATACATTAATTTATAAAAAGGTTACTTTAAGTCACTCTAAAATATTAAATTAATTAAGAGTGGGTTTTAAAACTCGTATAAGAATCAATGATGATTTTAATTTGGATACAGTCCTAAATACGGAGGAAAGTATTGCCTAAGCTCACTTAAACAGGCTACATTCTCGCGTGAGTCAAACTTTTTGCTAAAACGGGAACAACACGCCTAAAGAGAACCTTTTGACTTTTAACCTTTTCTAAAACTAGTGTAGTGTAGTTCAGTATCTCGGACACACGAACATAGTGCCAAAACATTACAGAACACTAAGACTGTTAATGAACATTATCTTAGTTTAAACTATTTACTATATAGAAAATTAAGTCAACATCATATTATTTATTATATTGATAAATCTCGACGATTTCATCGGGAAATATACACGCTTTCGAAGTATTTAACGGATTTATTGAAAGTCCGTATCTGTTGACCCGTTATTGTTGGGAGTAGATATAGACAGATAAGTTAGTGAGATCATGAACATATCTATAACGATTATTTATTTATGTATTTTGTAATTGTGTTATGAATGTCTTAAGTTTTAATTCCCGCGTGTATACTCAAGTTACATTGGTATTAATAGTATTTTTATGCTATCTCATAGAGGAACCATAACGTATGTATGAATACGAGTCTAATTACTATTTTTTTATTTTAAAATATATTTTCTTTGGAAATTCCCCAACTTGTCATCAGAAGTATTAAATAACGTATGCGTATATATAAACATTAGCATAACAGTATTATTATTGTTAAGTAATATACTTATTTATGTTAACATATTTTTGTATTATATTTACAGCAAATTTAAGGAACCATATGTTTATTCGTATAATTTGTGCGGTCAGTCAGTCTGAACATGTACTACTGTCACTTTAGCTGTATTTTTGCAAGGGCATGCTGCATTTTGTTGAGCATAAAATCTGCACCCACACTTGGTAGGAATATTCATCTTAGTTTTTGCAGCTTTTTAGCGTGGTGTAATAAAGTTTTATAACTATTAATATATTTTCATGTTGTCTCAAAGAGTAACCATAACTTGTATAAATAAAGGTTAAAGACTTTCAGAAAATATATTGAATATATAATATATATTGTTATTATTATAGCAAAATATAATTTTTTGAATAAATAGGCAACTAAATTGGTATGTTTCGATATTGACGTATCAAAGTACTCGCAAGAACTGTGTAAAGTGTGTTCATATTCTTAAAAAAATGAAGAATAAGAACTACGTATATATATGTCGCAGCCAACTAGCTTAATTAGCCGTTCAATTAACAGACTAGCCTTTTAACTAAAAGGCGCCGTTCAACTAACGGCCTGAAAGATGATCAGCTGTAGCGTTTGTTACAACATTTAATAAACTGGCTGGCTAATGCTTGGGCCATTCGTAGTCATTATTTAGCAGAAATAAAAAAAAGATGAAACGTATATAACATAAAATATATTTCTTTTAAAATTAAAATTTCTTTTGTCAAATTCACATTATTATTGTTAACACTCTTGCAATGTGCTTGTTGACATTCATGAAACTTTGGACAACACCATCAACGTTGTGGTTTGCCAACGCCGTTAAATTAACAGTCAACAGACTAGGCATGTAATGAAACGTCATTAGTCCAAGTCTATTTCTATCATTTGCCTAGCAGTTTGATCAACTGGGTGAACATCTTTCAGGCCGCTAGTTAAACGGCGCTTTTAAGTTTTACGGCTAGGCTGTTAATTGAACGTCTGATTAAGCTAGTTGGCTGCGACATATACACAAATTGGAGTGGCACTTTACAGAAACTTGCAACTCCGACGCTAGAAATATGTGAATCACTTGATATAATTTAAAAGTACGCTGTTAAATCATAATAAATTTGTTTTCTCTGGAAATCCTGTATGACGTAATTGTCATAGGACTTTAGTAGTAAAGACCCAAAAACCACTACGTAGTGGGTGGTCTGCGTGATGTTGTCTCCTTTTTTGAATTAACGAGTTTGCCATTAAATCTATTACACGTATATTATTCTGAATTATGCAGTAATAACTAATTCATTGTTGACCTATAGTGACCTATCTGGGCGAGACTCTCATTATTTAGGTTGTAGGTTTTATCCCCGACTGCACATATTGATTATCTATATTAAAACTCGCTCGTACGGTCAAGGAAAACATCGTATGAATGTTTGAGACCCAAAAGTTGACGGCGTGTGTCAGGCACAAATGGCTGAACCCCTACTGGCCTATTCAAAAAAATATAAATTAGCATGAAATATGTACTCTATCTTTGGTCTGAACGAAAACTTTGTAAAGATATACAATAACTACAGCTAGACTTTGATAAAGTTGTTTTTAGACTACTTAGTTTTTAGACTTTTAGTTAAATATTACAATATCTAACAATTTTATTACATTTAATGAATGGTATCTATATCTTATTTAGATTTTCTTATTACTACTTTTCCTTTTTAATCATTTTTAATTATTTTTGTCCCTCAAATTGCCTTAAAGTTTTGATACTTTGACTTGTCTTATTTGCTTGCTTATTTGGATGGTTTTCACTCTTAATTGAAACTAAACAAATCAAAGTTCTTCCCAATTTTTCCGATAACTTTAATTGAAGACGTTCCTTTTAATTGAACGGTGTTTTATGTCTGCAATAAATCAATATGTATTGAGGAACTTGTCGCCATCAATTACTTCAAAGTGGAGTACAAGATTTTATTTTATAGGATTCAGCGATTTTGCGATTCTCTGATTCTTATTTAAATTCTTTAATTTAGTTCCATAGCCCCTGATTTGGAATCACAACTTACGAGTTAATTAAGGGATCCCTTAATTTGGAATTTTCGTCATTTGGAGAAATGGAAGATTGATAAAGATACCGGCAAACATCTTGAACAAATCGCGCGCTGTGTACGTTGCGCAAACATTCCTCACTCCCTTGTAAAGCTCAAAAAAATTGCCGGTATCTGTAGGCGCAGTAGAAAGTCATTTACTTAGAACATCTCTGTAAAATAATAAGCTTATTTGCTTCACAATGTTTTAGGCAGCGTACGCCTTTAATACGGATGACGTCAGAGACGTTTTCTGCTCAAACATTGGAAGTATAGCTCGGAACTTCATAAAACTTTGTCAAAAATACCTGAACATATTAAACAATAAAATAAGTACCTATACGTTGACGTATAGGAGTTACGGTTAATTGGACTATTTGGGTTGATAAAGAAGGGGTTCAGAAATGTATTAACTTGGTAGCTAAAACAGTTTCATTTACATATATAAATTAATAAACCATCGAAATACGTAAAATAAGCTTCTAAGCAAAACGCAGCAGTGCGAGGTTTCGATTTTTCATGAAAAGTTAATATTCTGATTACAAAATGGTGGGCTCTGCGCTCCAAATTCGAATCATTTACCATACCACAGATACGTCGACCATCGAGACGAAAAGATTACACGTCAAATTGATTTTTAAGTCAGCTAAAGCAAAGCAAAGTAATTTAATAATTTAGTTAAATTACTTTGCGCACATTAAACACAATTTTCAAATTAAAACGTGTTCAACGTGTAAAATTAAAACCAACTAAACTGTTTTGCTAAGAATAACTGTACCTAAGGAACTTTAGGTTCTAAGGTTGATATTAGTTAATTAAATAAAATATAATCGTGTAAGTTATAAAGTAAAAAGTAAAATAATATTTTTGTCTTTATTACCGACCACTTATTGTTTGGCTGTGTACAGCGAGTTACAAAAAAATGCAAAAATTAATATAAATTGCCAGAATTTCTTCAGAATTGCTTCACGCGTATTAATTTTTAGGATTTTAAGTATACAGACCACGTCAGACAATCAAAAATAATCTGAAATCGACTTTAGAATATAAATTTCCTTAGTTGCCCGTGTTTTTGCAAAAGAGTTAATACATCTCAATTAGTGTTTGTGTGTGATATATATTTAATTAAAAATTAGCGTAACATTTAAATTATGTCATATATGATATTTATAAGGATTAGTCATGTCCACAAATAGTATTTTTAATATGTAAATAGTAATTATAGTTGTGTTAAAATTAATCAATCAATATTCATAAAGTCGGGTGGCAAATTACTGTGTACTGATATTATTCGAATTTCATTTAGGGCTGAGCCATAATTTATAAATTTTTAAGTAACAATACAAAAATGTCGGCGTTTTATGTTGTTTGTACTCCTGTTCATTGATTGTAAACATTTCACTTTTGTCATTCCGGTACCATCTATCTGATTTTATTTGTTTATAAATATTAACACTTCGTTGCATTAAGAGTACAATCAGATAACATGAATATTAAGGAGGCCATGGGCGACTTTATCATTAACAAGCGGTCTCTTCCATCCAAGTGGACAGAGAATAAAAAAAATGGACTAAATAACCAAATAGCAAATAGAAGTAATTTGGTTGGTTTAGCTTGTCTTCTTGTCTACTTAAATGACTTCCATTCAATATCCATCAAATCAAGACATGATTGCAACATAAATTTAAAATAGCAAAATTTATATGTGATAAAACGGCAACCCAGAGTGTGTGCAAATTCAATATAAGTACATCCCATTATTCTAGTTTTTGATCAGAAGGCACAGAAATTAATTCCTAATAAGATGTTTCATTATAAAGTAATTGAAACTGTATGAACAGCCCTAGGAGGCACTTTTTTCGCAACCAAGTCAGTGTTTAATTCTCTCGCAAAAAATACTCTCTTTTTGATGGACCACGTGTGTGATGAAAAAACGATGGCTGATGTCATTGCCGAATATGATAGTGTGATCTAATATAAGGCAATGGCAAATTGGTTCTGCCTAATCCAGTTTTGGTTGATATTGTGTAGCACCGCAAATGTGTGTAAGAGTACAATTGTACCTCTATATCACGCTAGAAGAAACATATCAATTGAGGAGCAATGAAATTGTGCTTATATCGCAGCAACTGTCGCTTGCTCGTTTGTTTTCGGACCAAAAAACTTGAACTAAGAATATGAAATTAAATATTGTGTATATTGGAATAAATGGTGCTTCTTTCATATCGCAATATTCTAAAATTCGTTTAATAATACTGTATTCGTACGTTTTTAAGCGCCAGTATTATAATTAAGTGTATAGGAGCATTACAGTCATGGGAATTTAGATGCAATATTAGTTTGTCTAATTCTAAGATCTTAATTAAATTAAGGCCGATTTAATTCCGAATATTTTTTTGACAACACCATTCGGTTTATTGTCAAAAATATTATTGTGTTGAAATAAAATGTTGACCAGTAACTAAAGGTCAGCCAGCATCTATTGTAGAACATGACTTCATTGCACAAAAAATACTTCGACAATCGATTGATTGACGTGACGCGACGTGTTGGTCGAGTCCTTGTTAGTAAAAACATATCAAAGAAATGTTGATTGCCGATTAATTTTCAAACTTTAAAATGGTATCATTATAGAGAATTACATACGCAAATTTTCCCCCACCTCGTAACATCTGGAAACATTAGACATAAACATAACATTTATTACTAACAAAACACACGCACAGAAACCCATAAAATAACAATAATCAAAAATAAAAATGAATAAAAAATAATAATAATAGAGAGATAACAATTTATTTTAAGAAAAAGGTTTAATTGTGTAATACGTGTGTGCTGTAATTGGCCCTGGCTCAGCATTATGCTGAGAAGCAGAGTTGTTCCATAGCGCTGGTCATTCTGCCAGAGACCACAGCAGCTAGTTTGCGTCTCAGTTGCAAAAAATAATAAGAATTTAATACTCAGTAGAAACAAATAATAATAATAATACTAGTAAAAGCAATGAAAAAAATGTAAATAAAATAAAATACCATTTAAAAATACTATGTTATTTATTACGATGTCTCAGGCTGATACCCTATTTGCATGCAGGATGCTGAAAAAGACATATATAGTGCTAAGATTCAGGGACTCCTGTTTGTTTAAAATCTATTGAATTTTGATAGTTAATGTTACAATCTGTTTAAATGCGTCTTATCGTGTCTTTAAACGTAGGAAAGATCAAACGAATTCGCAGATCCAATACTTATGCAACAATAACACTACACCTGCCTGCCGCCATAAATTGTTCTCGACTCGCTCAGATGAATTATGTATTAACTAATAACTCAATGTATGATGAATTCAATATAGTTTTAATTCCTGTTTTGCGTCTTGTAACGTGGGAAGAAAAATTGTTTAACACTGTCATTAATGTTTAAGAAAAATATTTATTTGAATATTACCTAGCACGAACTTTAGACGTTTTCTTTAGATCATTTTGTCTCGTTATTAGTACAAAATAAAACGCTAGTTTTAGCTGAGCCCTAAAACATTATTGAATTGATGAATTACGTGAACTTAACTATTTTTATTCGTTTTTAAATTTAATGTTTAAGTTCGAGCAGGGATCACCTGTCTAATTTCTAATCAAGCGAATCTCATTTTTGAGTTTGAGCTCGAATCCCGTCGCGCACCAATGGTCTGTCTATGTACACACTCAGTCGTACGGTGAAGGAATACATAGTGAGAAAACCATGCTTTAAAATCAATAAATGTCAACGACGTGTGTCAGTCACAGAAGGCTGATCACCAAGAAAAACATATGATCTCAAAACAGACAGATCTTAAGCCCTAATCTTAAAGTAGCGCTTCTGGTTTTTTTTAACATAAACCCTTGAAGCCGTTGAAGTAGGCTGTTGAGTTCTCTACGGGTGGCTAATTAGACGAGTGGGAGACCAGATCGTCTCTATCTGGCATACTAAGTGACCAAGTGATTTATGCTGCACCAGTTAAAACCGGATCTAGTAATACATTTTCAAATGGGATTAAGAGACATCGTGTCTATTTCTACAACTTTGATCCAAGGTCATACTCTGAAATATCCACTCTCTAATTTAGTGAAACATCACCATTGCTACTCAGTGCAAGTATAATATTATGAAGAAGAAAGATATGTTTTATTGTATTTCGATAACTTTTCCAAAATATTGTTAAAGGGTCACTAAAGTTCCAGCATGTGAGCTTATGTCTTCTTATAAAAATTTGATTAGCTTTAACGGATCACGACTGTCGAAAAGTGATAGTTTGAAGCTTCACCTGTGCGATGACGAAACAGGCCGCTAGTAAATTATAATATTCTCTCTATATAATTTGTTACCTTGAGTTTGACAAGCGAAACAACGTAGGTATGTTCTGTTTGTCCCTTTCAGCATGATACATACTCTTAAATATTTATCAGTGAGTCTTTCTAGCTTTATTATATTTATACGTCGCAATTCATTAAAGGTTCAGTTAAGGAATTATTACAATTATAAACTATGAAGAAACTGAATTACTAGTACATGAATACACACATATCACAATACTTTTACTCTCTATAACACTAGCACTCTCCACCTCGCATTCCATCCATCCCTTCCCAAACATTATCACAGTCATTCACTCTGGTGTGTACAAACGTTGTAACGCAGTAAACCTGTATCTTTGTCTTAGTAGTAACTCTCAGTTTTATATCATATTTTAGAAACTCTCAATTTCATTTAACCGTTGGATGAGTAGTACATACTATGATGTACAGGGCCCCCTAGATTTAGTTCAGAGGTTCCGACGGCAATTTTAATTCGAGTAATAGCAGATCTTTCAGCTGACATTTCTACTGTATGCAAAATTGAGGAAATCTATAACCTTGCATCTAGCAACACTAGCTATCTATCAGACGTATTGAGAGTTAAAACTCAATAGCAGATAATCCACGCTCTGAGTCATCTTTGTGTACTCTCTACATATATTATTTATGCGCACGCGCACCGCTTCGATGGTGATTGGATGAATTGTTTCCATTTTCATACGTTAACTTATTAACTTCACCTATTAGAGATCAAACAAATTATATAAAAAAATCAAAGCGACTTCCGATATTTTATTTCGCGATAATGTATATTTAAGGCTCTATTGAGAGTTCTATGTTTAAAAGACTTAAATGACTATTAAACTAACTATTCAATGTTATAGGTTATCTATATATAGAAAGTTGGTACCACTTATTTACAAATTTGTCTAAATCTATAAGGGCCAGAGGGAGCTGGGGGGAAAGGGGAGGTGAGAATCGAAAAAATAACTTATTTATTCCTTAACGATGTCCCTTTAATTTTGTTTTCATTTCTTAATTATTACTTGCTTTATAGATCTCATACTTCCGATCTACTGTACATCTCCTGGACCCCTACCTCTGACAATCGACAGCTGCCTTTGAAAGTATTACTGGCTGGCTGTTGAGACTCTTATTATTATGTCGTCAACTGAATCGCGCTATTAAAGTTATTGGTACCGCTAAGGATATACAACTTTTCAACCTCACCCACTAGGGTTTTAAGCCAGTCAGTGGTTAGAGTAGTCGAGGATCCTCCTACCAAGGTACATTGGTTGCAGGACAAGGCTGGAGGAAGAACACATCATGCATACATATATACATATTACATATAGATCAATTTAACATAACCGTGTGACAGTGGAAACAAAGCGGACGGACGTCATTCAGCGCAGTCGGCGCAATGAAATTTGGCAGAGGAGCCGTGGTTATCAGTGACCGCGATTTACTGCCCCTGCGCACTACCATAGAATGATTAAAACAGTTGCAAGATTGTGGATGGGAATGAGAATTTTTATGAATCCTAAAGATTTTTATGACATGGATTTCGTAATTTTTATAATTGATATTGATTCTTCTATGCCATAATAATTTAGAATAGCGATCGGAGCTAGATTATATAAAAATTATTGAAGAAGAAAGTTTGACTTATTATAAGCGAAATACTGTTTTTTTACTGTGCCATCAATGTTTATCGGAGTCATGAAAGCAATTCCGTAATAATATTATACCGGAAAAGGTATGTTTGTTTATTCAAAATATATACATTGTACAATATACGGTCCAATGCTAAGGAAAACATTATACTGTAGTCATTCATGGTATATCATACAGTATACACGAAAATGGGTCGAACAGATAACCTCCTTATGTTCCTAAGTCGGTTAAATAGCTCACTCTAAGTTTTAGGATCTGCGGATTTTTTCATATATTTACAATTTTTTTTGGATGAGTTCAAAGTCATTATTCGAGTTCATTGTGTTCAGTATTTTTAGGAGGCAAGTT
This sequence comes from Pieris brassicae, assembly GCF_905147105.1. Taxonomy (NCBI): domain Eukaryota; kingdom Metazoa; phylum Arthropoda; class Insecta; order Lepidoptera; family Pieridae; genus Pieris; species Pieris brassicae. The sequence continues at coordinate 17,381,424 of NC_059666.1, read as the reverse complement.
AAAATTAAGTGCGACACCAGGAGGTTTGTGAGTGCGTTGCCGGCATTTGGGATAAAGTCCGCTCTTCTCTTCATTTATAGTAAATGGTCTGCAATCTATAATGTACAAATAGCTTGTTTTTGTAATTTTATACTAATTTATTGAAAGAGTTTGAAAATGGGCTTTACAATTAAATATTACATGTAGAAACAGACAAAAAAATGCATACCCTTTAACAGGCAAACACAGCATCCTAACTTTAATTATTAAAGATAAAAATAAACTTACGAACAAGAGTTAACTTTTAAACGTAACAGTTTTTATACGGACTACAGTAAAACAAACCGGCTCCAAAATGCACTACTCATAAATTTGAAAGTCTATGAACGGACTAGATTTGATTTAACATGATAAATAAAAAAAGCTGTTAATTGTCTAATTTATTGAAAGAGTTTGAAAATGGGCTTTACAATTAAATATTACATGTAGAAACAGACAAAAAAATGCATACCCTTTAACAGGCAAACACAGCATCCTAACTTTAATTATTAAAGATAAAAATAAACTTACGAACAAGGGTTAACTTTTAAACGTAACAGTTTTTATACGGACTACAGTAAAACAAACCGGCTCCAAAATGCACTACTCATAAATTTGAAAGTCTATGAACGGACTAGGTTTGATTTAACATGATAAATAAAAAAAGCTGTTAATTGTCTTCTAAAATTAAAAAAATGGAGAAAGATCTTTTAAATAATTAGTAACAATTTTAGTAGGAACTTCATATTCTCAAAGGCCATTTTTCTGAACAAACAAAAATAGACTTCGAAGTACCTTCGGTTTTTTGAAGCCTTTTTAAAACCTAATATGGAAATACCCGATATTCTAAAGAGACTCGATTAAGACGTCAATGCAAACATCATTTACAAGCTATATTCGTAGTTACTAAAATAATTGCGTGATCTTACTACGGGGCCAATTGTGTTGAAGTTTGACATAAATATGCAATTATTATTACATAAAGTTGATAAACTGTTAAAATCAATTAGAAGAAAGGCAATAACGACGCTGTTTACTATCGTTGCTTCTAGAATGCAGTATTCCCTAAGAACTTTCGGTTGTGAAAACGTTTTTTATTTGTGTACCCTAAAACTTTATTTTCGATTTTTCTTTACACGTTGGACAAATTGCATGGATCTCTATGCCCTAAGCAGGGTTCAGAGTGGAGTTCAGGAAATGTCCTCCGCCAGTAATCGTTACCACGTATGGTTTGACTAGATTAATCAGAGCCCTCACTCTGTAGTAATAGCGATACCGACAGCAATCATGGGTTTTATACCGAGTGAACCTAATGTTGCTACATCAGCGCTACGGATATCAAGACAACAACTTTGAAATTGCATACAAAACGGCAGTTACGGAGTTCGGGCGCAGTTGCTAAACGTGATGAGTGTTCAGAGGAGTTGTACCAATTAATGCAGCTAAGTTTCATCACGTCGAGGCAGATTACGAAATTCCACCCGTATCACCTAGACGTCCGTCGTTCCACAAGTGAGCGGTTTTAAGGCAGTTTGTGTCGTCGAACCAGCTGCACACTGAAATATTTCCTGAATCAATTTGACTTAGGGACCTTCCAGAAAAGAGCGTACCAATTCTTAAAAGGCCGGCAACGCAATCGCGAGCCCTGTGCCATTGAGAGAGTCCATGGGCGGCGGTATCACTTAACATCAGATGAGCCTCCTGCTCGTTCTATAAAATAAACAGGTTATATTTTTAACACGTTTGGAATTTGATATACAGTTTTTTACTTTTAATTACTTATTATGTAAAATAGAAATTATAACAACTTTATTTAACTGGCTGTGCTCTGAGGTTCCAGACGCATTCATTCGGTCGATGCACGATGTTCTAGCGATACCCTTAAACTTACTCGGTAAAAAGAGTATTAAATGCAAATAGAAAATTTATAGACATATTGTATCGCGGATATTTTTGTCCATGGAGTATATCACTTTGCTTTATTGTTAATAGTTACCGCGACTTAGTCGTTTTAGGAATGTTCATTAGTCATTTCCACACCTTTTACAATATCGTGCTTTCATATCCCACTAACTTTTGAAAATATCAGTGATTACAGGACTTAAAATAAATATTTTTGTAGCCTATTAAAATTAAAATAACAATCAATTCTTACCTCTTCATAATATTAGTGTAGATTGAGATATAATCATATTAATGTTCTTTAAATAATACGTAATAGAGTTTTTCCAATATTCTTATCCAAAATAGTAATAATAATGAATAGGAAACTAAAATAAATGTAATAATTTGGTCCATGTGGAACCTATAATGTTGGCAGTATTTTCTCGCTGTATTGCGATGTTTATTCGTGGAGCGAAGAACTAGCTTTGGGGTCACCAGTACTAACTACCAGCTCCAACACTCCATCTTAACTCACTGATTTACAAGTTTTGTTGGCCTTATACCGTAAACAAATGCTGTATATTGTCAAATACAGTGATGCAAACTTAATTCTTGTAAACTAGTTTTGCAGCAACAAGATTCTTATGAAAACCCAAAGTTATTAAAATTGATATATATCCTACATGTAAATCAAAAATGATAATTTTGGTATAAATGTTTTGGCACCTACTACCGTATATAATGCTTTTACAACAAGGTACTATTTGCATACGACGATAACGCTGTACTTATCAATAATATGCAAACCATAAATCACTTAGAGGGAAACATTCCATGCATATACTTAAGCATCACTTAAATGTCATATATCTGTCATTTGTTATGCAAAATCGACACAACTGAACATTAAAAGTGAGATAATAATGGTTTCTGCTAGAACTTATGTCTTACTAAACTAATTGCCGATGTAGTTCAGCCGAGAACTGTATATAATGAATTAATAAGAACTATTCATTATGTAGATTTTCTTACAAACATTGTTAAGAATAACTTATGAGGTAATGTGGTTTATTATGATTTTTGTTACAGGCCGTTTCATTATATAAAACAATTTAAAATATTTGGGATTGAATAAATGATTCTGAATGTAAAAAGATACCTTATCTAAAACCAACTGACACGTTAATATACATAATTACATTTTGTGATTAAAAATCAATATAAAATAGGCTTTATTTCCTTCACTGCATGTAAAATAATTATAAATGGAAGTTTAGTTAAAAAAAGGGTGCATGTACTAGGGAACACACGTAATAAGTGAAACTTCTTTATGACCTTATTTTACGAAAAATGATCTACTATATGCAACTTTACAGAAATTGGTTAAATAAAATAAAGTTTAACAAAAGGCTTTTATTATCATAAACATGAATACAAATAATACAATTATTTCATTTTACCTTATTACTACTAAGATTATTCCCTTAATTGTAATAGATTTATTACTATAATTGTTATCATTATTATATATTTTTGTTATTAATGAAGACAAGAAAAAGATTGCACGTAACGAAAAAATGTGACGGTAATATTTTTCCAACGCCGATAAAGTTTCACTTCAATAATGTAAAATACATACATGAGAATGTTACTGCAAGAAAGTGTACCAGTATTAATACTTAAACTTCTGTTCATATGATAACTTTATGACTCATTGTAATATGGAAATATATGTAACAACAGACAAAACTAGAGTATTTACAATTTTCCTTACCAGGACGGTCTAAAAAATATTGTCGCTGGACTGAGACATTATGGAATATTACGATGTAGCCTAAGTTAAGACTAATAAGAAATTTATATCTAACCTAATTTAATATAAGAAAATGTCCAATAATACTTACAGTCTATTATGGGGACTGTACTATTTTTCTAGTATTGATTAGTATATATATTAGGTCCTTACTTATGAAATTGGCGTTTTGTATGGGATGAACAAAAAGTCGAATATTTTTAAATATAAGGTATTTAATTAATCAAAGTATGAACCATTGTTTTCTATGCACTTTTGCCATCTCATAGGTAGTTCATTGACCCCTTTACTAAAAAAACCAGTCAGATGGGAATCAATAAAATCTGTGAAGGCGATTTGGACTGCCCCATCAGAGTTAAATTTTTTCCCTTGCAAGAAGTTGTCCAAATTTCAAAAAAATGGTAATCTGTTGGAGCAAGGTCCGGGGAGTACGGAGGATGTCTTAGACATTCCAATTGAAGCTCTTCTAATTTGGTAACCGTCTGTTGTGCAGTGTGTGGTCTAGCGTTGTCGTGAAGTAGCAGTGGCGTGGAGCGATTGACCAGCCTAGGTTGTTGAGCCGCTAGCTTTTCCATCATGGTTTGCAATTGCTGACAATAGACACCAGCCGTAATAGTCTGGCCAGATTTGAGAAAACTGCAATGAACAATACCGGCACTAGTCCACCAAACACTTACAAGTAACTTTTTTGGCTTAATTTTTGCTTGGGGCAGGATTTGGCTGGCAGGCCAGGATCCAACCATTGCACTGAGCGCTTCCGATTATCGTAAAGAATCCATTTTTCATCACAGGTAATTATTCGGTTTAAAATACCTTCATTATTGTGCCGGTTCAGTAATGTAACGCAGCAGTCGACGCGCGTTTGCCGGTTTGCTTCAGTCAATTCGTGAGGTACCCACCTTTCAAGCTTTTTAATCTTCCCAATTTGCTTCAAGTGAATTAAAACAGTTTTATCACTAACACCGCAGCCTGCAGCTAACTCGGACGTGGTTTGCGATGGATCCGCTTCTACAAGCGCCTTCAATATTTCATTATCAACTTGGGTCTCAGGCCGTCCACGGGGCTTGTTCTGCAGGTCGAAATTTCCAGAACGAAAACGTTGGAACCAAAAACGGACTGTGTTTTCTTATGCAACATGACCGCCATACACATAATTTACCCTTCGAGTCGTTTCCGCAGCACTAGTGCCACGGCGGAACTCGTACTTGTAAATAATGCGATACTTTAAGTTTTCCATTTTGTAAAATGAGTGACGCAAACAGAAAAAAAGACAGAAGAAAAAACAAATGAATGACGGTCATCGAAGCACAAATACATGAGTAAATAGCTGTAAAATTTGAATTTGAAATCCCTAACCAAAGAGGAGGTATTTGAGCTCAAAGTAGGCAGTACGACAAAACGCCAATTTCATATGTAAGGACCTAATATAATAATTCACCGGTACTAGCCGGTGCGCGAATCTAAATCTTTAATTAAGGCCTTTGTAAACCAGACGGCCCAAGAGTCTTTATTTGAAAGCCAGAATTTTACCCGTTTATTCTCCGGCCTCTTCCAGCCGCGCAAACTTTGGTGCTTGTCCAAGGGAGGGACTGTGATTGAAGCAAATGAAGTAAATTCTCATTCTTCTAGTTCACCGTGTCTTGCTTGAATGACTGGTTTTATTTTTGTTATATTTAATTACATCAATAAATGTTACTGCTATTTAGATTTATTCGAAGTTGGTGTTAAAGTTAGACCTTGTTAAAGTAAGAGTGCACCTTGTTCATTGGAGCAGGAATAGCCTGACTCGCAAAATGATATATTTATGATTATATATTTGTATAGAAATAAAGCGTTTGTAAATATACTACTGTTAACTTATGTTAATATATATTAATATAACATAACACAATAAGAAACAGTAACTAACATTAAAATATAATAACTAAAATATATTATTAAAAGGACCCTTTAGGTCCCTTTAGGCAATGTTCCGAAGATACTGGGAGCGTTCCCTCTTTGAATAGCTTGGCTAATTCTTTGCCCGAGGTAGCTGCCAGCTCTTCGGTCTTCTGTGATGTCGACTAACGTTAACGTTGTAATTATATTCATATTACTTTTACTATTGCAGTCTTCAGATTATTATAAAAAACAAGGTAATAGAATACGTATTTTGTGAGAAGTTGTTGCATAATTATCACAGGCACATTTCTCAAATTAATCCCTACAGTATTGATATTTGAAATTATGCATTTTAAGTCGCGTTAAATTGGTGGTTAATTAAAAAAATAATCGCACCATGCTACAATGTTGGCGTTGAATCAATTGAGTATGCATGAGATTTGCAAATAATGCGGTCTATCAGTCTACAATAAACGCAATAAGATTTATGGCATAGATTATTGAGAAGAAACATTTGTCACACATATATAAAATACTAGCTGTCGCGCGCCCTACACCAGAATCTCGCGGCGCTGTTAGGGGTCCAGGTCTACATTACCTATGAATTAGGGAAAAAGGTTGTATACGAGACTACATGTTATACGAGTTATACGAGATTGCTTTCAAATACTTAGTCCAACACTTTTCGTTCTCAGCTAAAATCTTGTATCGAATTTTTTCTTGAGTTAGCATTTTTTAAATGAAATATCGCTGTTGGCCTTAATGTCCTTTACAGCTCTGCTGGGGATGTTTTGGCGAGCTTAGCTTAGCGGCTGGAATAGCCATTGTTCCCGCGACTAGCGCAAGGGCATCTTCTGCGAGACTCGGACCACGGCTTGGGCCGTCGCGGGGTTTTCATTCGCCTGAAGGGCAGGACGGAAGCTCACTGAAGTGTGAAGTTAAGGTGTATGCCTTTCCCTGTGAAGGCGGTTTTTTACCCTTTATCTGTTTTAGACTTTTATTATTTGCTGTGCAGGCGGCTTTTAATACCGTTAGTACACCGTCGGGGCCTCCTTCGGGCCTTCTTGTTCGGGAAAGGTTGTTAATAATTGAGGCTTTTACGCACCAACGGTTTGGGGAGACCTTGTCGAAGTGGTGTGTGGAGACTAACATCCATTGGGCCATGGTAGGGAACTCCAGGTCGTCGATCTTCACCACGACCTGGTGTATTACCTGGTTTAATTAGAAGAAAAGGTCGCATCTCTTAAAGGAAGGAGAGGATTCCGCAATTGTAAAGTTAATATTAATAAAAGTAATCATATGCCTTCCACTCTCATCAAATACCTTATGATAGAATTATGCGGTCCCTGGGCCGCACGCCGCCAGCGAGGTAGAGGGTGAGGTCCCTTACCTAAGGTCCTTTTTTTATGGCAAACAAATAGGGCCGTCATCACAGTCCATAGACACTCATTGTGATTGCGTTGCCGGACTGTGAGGGAGGAGCTCTCTCCGGTAAACAATTGGAAATCTTATCTTCCAGGGAAGTCGATTCCACAGTTCACTAGTACTTACCCTTACTTCTTTGATTGAAAGACGTGTTTTTACCCTAATCTGAACAGACATAGCCGTGTGGACGGTTCCCCCAGTCGCTAAGTTAAAGAAGTTGTATATATCCTTAGCGGCCGGAATAAATTCATTAGAGCGTTACAAAGTATGACGTCATCCAAGTGATTGTAGGTATGTAGGTGTCGCTACAGCTGGTTTCAAATGCATTAATTACTGTAGCCCTTTTAGAACCAACAATGCACTATTACTATGACGCTTAAAATCTATGTTAGCACCTGATAGTGTTTTAATTTGCGTCACTATTTATGATATCATTCGGTTAGTCATTAGATTGGTTTAAACGTGTTGTTAATTCTAGTGTATCCGATAAGGAGCACGTAGATTTTTCTTAGGTTTATGTCTAGTCGATGGAAGGTCATGTTCTATTGGAAATGGTATTCATTCTCCTATAGTCAATTGTCGAATGGTATCAAGCCTTGGTCTGAGAATTTAATAAGGGTAAACAAAATTAAAATCTCTGAAGAAAGACATCGCTGCAGCAAACAGCAGCTGCACTTTGACCTTATCAGAATAAATTTGCGGATATATACCATCTATATAATTAGAATTCTGATAATGCAGTGAGACTTTTTTTTATAGAACAGGGTGCAAACGGGCAGGAGGCTCACCTGATGTTAAGTTATACCGCCGCACATGGACACTCAATGGGCAAATGGCTCGCGAGTGCGTTGCCGGCTTTTAAATCCATTATTTAGCGTCAATGCACTGTTAAATGATTTTTCACACGTTTAAAAAATAAACGATTATTACCTCTTAAGTGATCAGTTACGGTTTAAATACGACTTCCCGTCTAGACTATGCGGTGTCATAGATTATGCAGCCGAGGAAACTTTTGATTTGATTTTTTATAGCGGCAAATCCTTTTTGGTCTTGACGTCAGATTTCTGTATCTGTTCCTTGATCATTCGTTCTATTAGGCAAGTAAGTGAGCTTTCTGGGCAAATACGGCGTCGACTGTTTGGGTATAAGCTAGCCGGTTAGTCACGATTTACTTTATAAATAGCAATAAAGGCATTAAAAGTATTTATTTTATATTTAACGGCTTAAATTATTATCAAAGTTTTGGTTGGAATAACGAAATATTAAGAATCGAAGGAAAGTCCTTCAATTATGTAACCTTCTATAAATTTATAGTCTATGGACGTTTAGGACAAAAAACACACCCATATCACACCTAAGCTGCAAAACGTCCACAAAACAATACTTTTTCGCATAAATTCTCAGAAATATTTAAGCGCTGCGGCGTCTCAGCGAATTAATAACACAAAAAATTAAAGATATTTTTTGTCGCGTCTATCACGTTTCTTAATTGTTCGGTTTTTAAAGAAACCAAGAGTACGGATAATCCAATAATGAAATTTGATGCGTTGAATATGGATAGGGTTGCCACTTTAAGTAAATAATGAAATAAATCGGCAGCTGAAACGTGTTTTGATATAATGTCTCGTAAAGTTTGAATTACGAAGATTATAAAATTACGCATGTTGTACACAGATTATACAAAAAAATATTTTTATATTCGCTACGACATACGCTTTTAATCTAGCTATCGCATAATCCATAATCTATGTTTTCAAAGTATTTTTTCTTTCAGTAAGCATTATTTTGGATCCCTTCATTCACCTTACACCGGCATTGCGCGGCATTACGAAGTATAAATAAAAGGAAATGCTGCTTATTACTATGACTAAGCTTTTTTGAGCAAGGGTAGAATTTTATTGATCGTCAAAAATATTATGCTTTCATATATCGAAATTGTCTAAATCTAAAAATACATAGTTATATATAGTTTCGATTGCAATATGTGTACAACAATATACATTAGTATAGTGTAATCAATTTTACAGATTGTCTCACAGGTGCTGTCTGTATATCGTGGTATGTATACATACTCAGATTGAAATATTGTATTTATAAGTCTTCTTTAGTATTTGACACTATTGTCAATACGTAGTAAGCCAATGCTTAGTCTACAGATAGATCATAAATAAATAAATACCTATCTATTTCTTAAAATCTATTACAAATATGTACATTTGCTTTAATTTAACTAATATTAATGCAGGTATATTAATCAGGAAATAAATCAATATTGCCAGCCCTAAAGCCAGCATCACCATTCAACTCTAAGCTTTTTATTGGTGTTCGTTATTCACACGAACAATTCGAGGGGATCGCAGGATATAGGACATATTTAATGTATCCTTTGGTTGATTTACAACATGTTTTATTGTATAACAAGATTATGTTCATAAATGTGCATGTATCGAAGAAATTATTTTGAGTAATATAAATACTATTCTAAATAGTACTATGAGATGTCAAACGTTATTTTGCCATATATATATATTTATTCTCTACAACTTTTCTCTAGAAGTCAATCATATATCTCTCATCGTTAAGGCGGCGTTCGTAAGAAACGTTTTCGTTCGACCGTTTATCTCGGACCCAACTGACGGACTTTTTCAATCCGAGTGTCACGATAAAATATTTTTCAGATTAATATAAGCCTGTAATAATTTTCGAAATCGGTTTAGTAGATGCAGAGTTAACCTTCTACAACCTCGCAACTGTACCTGTTTATAAAATTAGTTTACATACATCTCTGTAGCCTAGTACGTAACATTTAAGAATTTTGTTTTAACAACTTTAACATTGAAGTAAACGAAAATTTAACATTGAAGTAAGTAGCCAGTAAAGACGAGTAAACCCTAATGGGACACATGGAGTAAACCCATTTCTACGTCTGTTATTGATGACCTTTTGTGCTGGGCACAGATATTAAATTTTTCAGCTGTATTCCAAGCTAAAAATAATTAAGTAGATGCTATAACTACATATTGTTTATTTCCAATAGTTATTTTCCCTGAAGCTGAAATGTAATTATTATAATAATTTTATCCCATTTTCCCGTATAAAATTACTGTTAGAAACTCGCAATTGACGTAATTATAACTTACGTATTTACCCAAATTTTAACCACTGACCAGGTAAAAATAATGACGCGGGAATATTATGTTTAATAAAATCATTCGACAATTGCGTCAAGATGATGTAATTTTTTTTTACTGAACAAATATTGTAATACTGAACAATTATTTACAAAATTATCTCACAGAAACGCTTTTCGGAATAAAAACCTCAGTAGGTACTATATTTTTTTATATTTCCCAATTTTTCTCTGAATGAAACCCTTTCTCAGAGATCAAGGAATGAATTAAAAATATTAGAATTAGTCTACCCGTTTTCGAGTTTTGCGGTTATATATTCATATGTTATTTATTTTATATAGATAATAACGCTTAGCATAAAATGCAAACAAAACAATAAAACATTTATATTTCTTCAAGGAATGTCGTCTATTTTGAGAGCTATTCACACTATCACTTGCAGAGCGGAATGCTACACAGTTTGTAGGATTAGGCGATAATCAGACAATAAGCTATTTGCCCGCGTGCTATGATTATAAAAAAAATCTCTTTTAAAAGAATGACTTTTCCAGCCCACATGTTCTTTCGGATATACCTATTTATATATCTGCCGATCAGACTTTTATTGATTCGAAAATAGAACTTCGCTTTTTTATGTAATAGGCGGCAAAAGGGCAGGAGGCGCATCGGATGTTAAGTGATACCGCCGCCCATGGACACTCACATTGCCAGAAGGTTCGCAAGTGCGTTGCTGGCCAAGACTACGCCATAGTAAGCTTCAAATAACTGAAATCGTGTGAAAAAGAATTCTGAAAGCTATTGACCATTTGTCTAAAAATCATAAAATATCAGACAAGGGCAAGTTTTGCCTACTCTATGTATATTTTAATATAAACCCTCTTTCTGGTTACAAAAAAATATAGCTTGTGTATCTAGCTATCAAGCGAAAGCTTTAATCAGTGAAGGAGCATTGTCATTCGTCAATTTGAAACGCGACGAACAGGCGCCAGGTTGTTGTTACGTTAGAACTAAGTTTATTTGTCTATAAACTTGATCATCAGCGCTGCACAGACGGCGCCAGCGCATCACCCGCATACAAAAACTGATCAAGTACAAATCGATCGAATTACAACGAACTGCCCCGTATTTTGTTACAATATATTCAGATTGTTGGCTTTTTACAATATTGATCAAATGTTAAGATATATGTACAAATAAATCACTATTATACAGGCGTAAAGTGTTTATAGCTCTATGCTAATAGGTTTTTTGAATGAGTTATGACGTCATATAATTTCATCTATACTCTATGGGTACATCATATAATATATGGCGGCCGTATTGGCGTAGAAGTAAACAACATCGCGATACTTGGACATAACTTGGCTTAGACGGCGTAATTTCATTGTATACAAGAGTTAAAATTATATTATTGTCTTTTAGATCTTTTAGACTTATGTTATAAATATTCCAACGATGAAGGAAATCATTGGAAAGCGTGTCGATTTTATGTTTTTGGGCCAAAAACTTTCGTTTCGGGCACTGAAAGCTGATCGCAAACTTGTCTATAAAAAACTGAAATTGTAAATGGTTGTAATTCAACGAGGCAATTATTACATATATGTAAGTAAATAATTATATTTCTTTTGGATCGTTAATCCTCATGAATTCGTTAAGCTGACAAAGAGTTTTTTAGTCTGTGGAAAATGACGCGAGTTTTGTCTCGTCATTTGAATCACAAGAAGAATTTTTGTCAGAACATCAACATTTGCGGATTTTAATTAGCAATTGGTTAAATTAATTGTTTTGAAGAATTTTTATGAAATAACAAACTCTAAATGTTTTTTCTATTGATTAATTATTCATAACTTGGCTTGTTTACGATATATACATTAATGTATACGTATACGAGTATATCAAAATCTTGTATTTATACTATAGAAACTCATTTTATTCACTAAAAGTTGTTCTTTGTCACACATAATTGGTTTTTGGTTCGTTATTATTTTTAAGATTGTTAAAAAAAAACTAAAAATAAATCTATAATTATTTCAGTAACACATTGGAGTATCATACATCATATATATAAATTACTAACTACAAAAAAACTAGTCATAAAAAGTATGACAATACTTTTATAGAAGTTGCTAAGACATACATAAATTGTTTTGGCTCCACAACACTCCATATGTCTGACCTGTGGCGCCAACATTGCCATTATTGTAATAATACAATAATATTTGCATTCGTGTAATGTATATAGGTGCGAACACTAAAGCCAAAATATTTCATTCGTTCTCTATTAAATTATTAACAAACTAGATTTTGTGAGCTTCATATTATACTTTTTTGGAAGAACCTTTGTGAACCTTATTTAGTACTGAAATATTTCCGAACCAATTTGACTTAGGGTTCTTCAAGAAAAGAGCGAAGCGAATAAATTCTTAAATGGCCGGCAACACACTCGCTAGCCCTCTGACATTGAGAGTGTCCATGGGCGGCGGTAAACAAAAATTAGAGGTGTTCCTGGTTTCCTGGATATGACAATAAGGTAGACTCTCGTAGTATGTTTGAGCCTACTTTTTTAGCGTGTTTGATTTAAATAACAATTTATGACATTAACATAACTCCATGATCGAGTGCATTTTCAGCAGACGTGTCTTTTATTTGACCTCTCTCTCTGGCAATCTAATATTTTTTTTTATAGACCGTATTTATATTCATTGAAGAAATTTGATTCAAACGTACTCGTATAAATGAAATACAATGTTTAATCGAAATATAGACATATATTAACACAAGTAATTTATTAGTTTTAACTACAACAAACAAATTATTGACATTGACATCTTTCCTACAGACGTAAATTTATTTTCTAAAAATTTATTGCCCATATTTTATATTAATTATGTATTAACTAAATGTATGAATCTTCGCACATACCATTAAACAACATTTAACTATGTAGGCGACAGAATTGTCAGCTCGTTGAATAAAGTGCGGCGCGTTTCGATTGTTCCCAGAATCACAAGCGTTTTTACGCATTCCTGTGTTGCTGCGACATATTTTATTGTTAGGGCGCACGCGTAGTGATACAGGATGTTCAAAGTGTGGTTAAAAGTAATTTTAACGCTCATCAAAAATAAGTAGCAGCAATAGAAGGCAAATTCATGTAAGTCACCAATGCCGCGGTTCGTTGTAATCTTTTTTTGAGTAGATTTTAGATAAAATTTACGAGTTAGACTAATATACGTTTTATTTAATTGGCTAATAAATTTACATACAAGCCTATATCTAGGCACAATAACTATTTATATGAATAAAAATGAATCGCAAAATTTGTTGCGATGCGCAAAGCTTGAGGTTAACGGTTAGCGAAGACGAATGGTTGACGGTTCTTAAAGGATAGGGATTCCAGCACAAATTGCTGTGTCAGTGTCTCGGGGGGATTACGGCATGCAATGGACAGCTAGAGCGCTGAAGCCCGTAATAACAATTAGTTATGTAAAACATTAAATTAATGTAATTTTATCAAATTTTTGGCTTGCACTTAAATATATAGTGTAAATTTCAAAATCATGTTCTATAAACATTTTCGTCATAAAATGAATTCAAACTGTCATAAATTGGCTATGTTTGGATTTTTTTTCAATCGAGCGAAGTTATTTTAATCATGTATGGATCTTTCAAAATGGATACATAAAGTACTTAATTCCACCATATATTTTTTTCATTCGCCATACTTCAAGAAACGATGACAAAAAATGGAAAGAAACAATGTACGTTTTTGGAGTTGAGCGACCGTATAGGCCTTTACGACTAACTACTTTTCAACTCTGAGAGAAATAAAGAATTTAGTTTTATTTAGTACTAACATTTTTATTTCCGAAAATATTTTCTGTGTGGTAGCATAGCAAAATGTTCCATATGAAGGTATGTAGCTACCAAAAAGGTAGGCTAAGTAAAAACATCATATTAAGGCGAAACAAAGTTCGCGCGGGCAGCTTGTCTATAAGATCGCCAAAATTATTCAAAATAAATAAATAACTGGAACAACATCAATGACTATTTCGATAAGTACGTAATAAAAACATAATTAGGGCAATAAAAAAAACTCTATGTTCCCCTTAAGATGCAATCTTTGATGACTCCTCATTTACGGGCGTCATATTAGGTTCCAAAACAATTTAGATTAACATCTTAACGAGTAGGTGACAGTAATTTAAAATACTAACACCAAAGCTCGTAGCCAAAATAAATGTTTAAACAAAAGTCCACGTCATTGAAGGATATGCAATTGTTTACGTCTGGTAATCGATAGTACTAATAGATGTTTAGAATTCTTGAAGCTTACTTAACCTAAGTATCATGTATATTGTTTATGATGTTTCATTTCGATTATTTACGAAAGTCAGTGGCGCTAAAACATTTTAAGTGTGGGGCTCGCTCTTATTTCTGTATCTATTTCGGGATCATTTGTTTTTGCTAAAAGGCAAGGTAATCTCATCATCATCACTGACATCACTCAAATCATGACTGCGCCTAAGTGCGTATACACGTAGAATGCTGGATACCGGTGCAAATCGGCTTGCCCTTATCGGAGCTGGCCGGCTCAGATAACTGCTACATAAAGAAAGCAGACAGAAGCCGACTACCAGTCTCTCTGAGCAGCACGCAAAATGTCAACCTCATCTGGCGAAGATTTTGTTCTGTTAGAAAATGTGTTTTAATGAGTTGTTTTTTTGCGTCTAAGGTTATTATTATTTAGCACATAGGTTTTGTTCATGTTTTCACCGTACGAGCGAGTGATACAGACATAGACAGAAAGTCCATTGGTCCACAGGGATGAGTTGCACGCTGAAGCCACTAGAGTCTAGTTACTATAAAAACACTGCTTAAGCTTAAGTGACACAATAATTATGTTATTTCGATATATCTATCCTCATATATATAGTCAAACTACTAAAATCCCAAAGTTTGTAACAAATTTTTGCAATCACAATAACAAATGAACCATATAATAATATGTATATAGTATATATAAGATATTTATTATTGATAACTGTATATAATATTACTGTCTGGTTGTATAGTGATTTACATAAAACTTCTTTACCAGTCAAACGTGATTCTACTATTTTATCTACACTGTGTATTGTACAGTTTATATATAATACAAATTTAATATATAGGTACATATTTAGTACATTCATATATTTCAATTGGAAGAATTTATAACATGTAATTGAGATGTAATAGGTACCATACACTATATGGCTTATCGCGTATACTTAAAATATTTTTACGAACGAGGTAATATGTAGGTTAATCATAACACTAGGTATATTTTTCCTTATGTATTACAATACTGCTTGTCAAGAATTTTTATTTTATATAACATCCTATACATCGCATAACAAAGCAGACCGCGCGTCGCTAAAGGGTCTCTTTAGGGACTTATTTTTTTCCTCAATTGTACGACAAAACGATGAATGAACATTTCGTTGAATGAAATTCCAACGTTACTTAGCGCCTGGACATAAAAAATTGAATAGACTTCCTTTTCTCATAGTATTCCCAAACAACCGTAAAATGTATCTATATAGTTAAACTATTTGGTGTGATTTAAGCCGCCCGTAACAATAAATAGTATTTAAGATATTAGAGGTTTTAGGTGGTC
The DNA here is from genome assembly GCF_905147105.1 of Pieris brassicae. NCBI lineage: Eukaryota > Metazoa > Arthropoda > Insecta > Lepidoptera > Pieridae > Pieris > Pieris brassicae. Next base: position 17,365,613 of record NC_059666.1, on the reverse strand, counting down.
CTTATACTTCCAAAAACGCCTACTGTTTTCATTTCCGCTAGCGGTTCCTTTGCATATGATCATTTTTTTGGTATTTGAATGTTATCTTTAAAAAAAATATTAATATACATTAGAATTGGTTAATCTAAAATGCTGGAAAGTTACTAACAAATATTTTTATTACGGTCTTAATTGGATAAAGCTTTGTTATATAAGTTCCATATTTGATTTACGGTTTCCAAGATATGGCTGACGTAAAGAAAATGAGTTATCTACCAACGTACTCGGCGACACCATTTTGTTAAATAGTTTGTAAAATTAGGATTAAATTCATGTTCTAATTTCGAACCTTGGAGAGCAATAGCTTATACAGTACACCAATGTTACGGAAGCAATAAATGCTATCTAGCTGTAAATGAATCATCAATATATGAGCATAGAAGAATCGCACGTGTTAAATTGAAATACTCTGTTTGGGTATTATCAATACGTTTGGATGTGGTCCAGTTTCATATCGATGCATTTAAATGTTCGACTATAAACGTTTTATTGACTCGCTATGGGTTTAAATATAATTTTATATATACTAAATATGTTAATAATATACTATATCTGCATATTTTTTTTGAACTTTATAGAGCAATACCACCACTATGTGGAACCAGCTACCCATTGAAGTATTTCTTTTAAGAAAAGAAAATACTAATTCTTTAAAAGGTCGGCAAGGTACTCGCGATCCCTCTGGCATTGAGTATCTATGGGCGACAGAGCAGAACTTTTCTAAACGATTGTGGACTGTTGAGTTAAAAAGTGGATGATGCGTGGAATTTTTTCACCGCCGCGAAAAGTACTCGTAGATGATGATATTATTATATGTATATATATATAATGTATATAAATATATATTTATTGAATTAAGATAAGAAAGAAGACAAACGACTTTTGTACTCGGGATTCGAACCGATTTTAAAACTTAAAACTATAGTAACCGAAAATATCATCCAAATATACATTTGTAATCCGAGTCCGATGTTTTGATTCACTTTACTATGTATTATATTTAAATATCAACCATATTTCCGTTATATTAAAAACTAAAATCAAGTTTTAGTAAAATTTAATGTAGAAATAAATTTATGTTGTTAATATGGCTTATTAGCCATAAAAAACCTCTCTAAATGTCTAGTATTAGCTTAAATGGTCAATATTATTTGTAAAGATGCTTGACTGAAACTCATCTAAGAATTAACCACTTAGAACTATGTACCTACAATGTCTTCGTATAGTAACAGACAATTCACATAGTAGTAATGATTGTTTGGGATAGTTAAAAATGCAATAGCATGACACCCACGCCTGCGCCTACGTTTCGCGGAAGGCTCGGATGTAAGCTTCTATAGTGATACTCTATGGTCTTGTCTATGCCCATTCACAATTGTGCCGGTGGGAAGCGCAAATGGGCGGATATTTGAAGATGATCGATGAAACGTTTACAAAACCAAATTGAATGTTTACCGTCTTCGCGGTTAAGGAGATTCTGATTTTTAAAAACTTGTGGAAAAAAGGTTACCTCCTTTACTACACAGAAACATTGAGCGAAGTTAGTAAGTGACATTTATTAAAACTAGCGACCAGATAAACAAAAAGGCTTACTACTTATTGCCAATCAAAATCGTAACTTGATGTCAGAGAAGGTCAAAGTATACGTTTAAAAAATCTTAGTCACACTACGGTACCCCTAGGGCGCCTTCATAAAAAATATCGCAGTCTCGAGTTGCTTTAAAGTTAAAGACATCACAGCGATGAAGACGATTGACCAACAAATTATCAGTATCAATAATATTAAAATTTTTATTTAAATAGTTAAAACGAGTAAAAATGATCTTAAAAGAGCCGTACAAAATTTCTCCTACAGCAGAAAGCTTGTATAAAAAAATCAGGTTTTACCTTTAGAATCACACTGACTTTAGCGAATCTATTGTAAGGCAGCATCTGTGGCGGCGCCTGGGACTTGCGCCGGCGCCGAACGGATAGGTGAGAAAATATCGCCGAATATTTTGTCTCAAACAGATCCTCTTCTCTTACGCTATGTCGTGCCAATGTGTGTGTTTACTCTGTGAGGCTTCATAAATATATTAATTATAATATCGTTCCTATTACTGTCACTTAAGAAATGTTTTAAAACCTATACGAAATTTTAGTTACTCAAACAAAGTAATTAAATATTCAATTTAATGTAACAGTTCCAAAACAACAATAAAAAGATACTTTAACAAGGCTTGACTTATTTTCTTTTTAAATCAAAAATACTAAGTAAAATGAAAGGAAAAAAGCATCTGACATTGATTTATAGAGAACAGCGATTAGGTAAATAACAGTTAACTTAATTATAAAGCTTGTTACAATCGTCTCTGTTGTATTAGAAGCATCAGACAATAAGGTATTTGTCTATTGTAAGATGCAGGCAATCACGTAAGTAGAATCACGTGCGTAGTGTCGCATCTGTAAATATGTCTGATAGTAACGGTTCTATGATATGGAGGCGCGGTGTGTGAGTCATCTTGTTCATTGAGCAGTGGTCCATTGAGGGGCGCTCGCGCTCATTACTGTTCCGCCGGCCGGCCCTGCGCACGCAACTCGCGCTCCTAACGCGAACAAGTACACCGACGCACTACCTACGATGTTGCCTCTCATCTCTCGTTACAACGTAAGTTAAACCCACAACTTCCTCTCGAAGCCTATTATACAGGTTTTTAAATAGCACAGGCCATATTTACATTTCGTAATTCATTTTATTGCAGGAGATGGTTTCGAAGTCGTGTATCTGGCTCGTCGCAGCGGCTCTTTTAGCCGCTTGCGGCGTAAGTGCAGGCGTAGGAAGTAAGCGGCCCTTCACACCGACTGATTCGATTTTGGATATAATCGACACCGAACAAGTCGAAAGGATGCTAGCAGCTCGACGACGAACGGAAGAAGCCACCGGATCTTCCGCTTCCTACGTTCAAAGAAATGAACTAGGCGAAGGAAGTTCGGAGACTATGGTGGTCTCTATGCCGGATCAAGAAGAGGCTACCGAAATACCCAAAGGCGCTGCGTTTCGAAAAATTTTGAAGTCATCAAAAAACGCGCTCGTCGTCACTAAAAAGGAGTATCTCAAGGAAGATTGGTGTAAAACCGAACAATTAATACAAAAAATCCGTGAACCGGGTTGTTTGCAAGCGACAGTGATAAATAATTTCTGTTATGGCCAGTGCAATTCGTTTTACATTCCGAAGAGTCCGCGGCACCGGGAGAGCAACGACGAGCGCCATCGGCCCGCGTTCAAGTCTTGCTCATTTTGTAAGCCGAAAAAGTTTACTTGGATCACTGTCACGCTTCGTTGTCCAAGTCAGAACCCACCATATAAACGAAAGCGTTTACAAAAGATCAAACAGTGCAAGTGTCTACCGGTCGGCGTGAACTGATAGATGCAGTGTACGTCAGACCCTCCACAACAGAGGCGGCCCATCCGTCCAGTCCAACGTCTCAGGTGCGCCAAGTACATGAGGACATCTGAAAGGAGTAAATGGGAATCGATACACAAATATGACGGTGACGTGTGGAATAATGATATTATTACCTGATGCTTCGATAATTAACGCCCGTTTAACGAATAGGAGCCAGCAAGCGGTAGGCATACAGGCCAGCATAAGCATTCTATTCGCATACGCTCACATACGTCAACAGGGATGACGTCATGTGATGCATATATTAGGCGATAAATTTTGTAATACTGTGATTGCAAGTCGTCAAGCAGTTTTAATTGTCTTTAGTGATACTATTTAATTGGACACTACAATACATGTGACCTTGTAAATGTTTGACAGCAATTAATAAGTGCAAACGAACAGTGGAAATCTGTGTTCATTGCGTTAATAGAATGGAAACTATAACGTATACAGAGCAACTACTTTTAATTAATCATGTGATATTAGTAGTAGGATATAATAAAAGTGAAAATGGGACGTTGATTCTTTTTCAAGCAAGGCAAGTTTCGATTTATAACTTGTTTGAATAGATTTTAATCAAATCTATGTAATTAGAAACATTAATTATATTTATGATCTCTTATTGCTCTCAAATTAATAAAAACGAATCGAGTGAATAATGAGTTTAAAAAAAAACAGCTAATTTCTACAAGATTTTTAATACTGTCTAGAATCAAGAAATATGTTCTGACAATACGTATTGGTGACTTTTATTGTAATTATTTCACATATAATCAACGTAATTATTAGGATAATCAATCGATTATAATGTCGTTCAAGAGCAATGGATATTATTTATCCATAACTAAATTACATTTTCCTGGAAAATTCTGCCAGGAAAAATAATTGTTATTTTATGGTTAATTTCAAGTTTTGCATGTTATGGTATGAAAATGAGTAACATCAAGCGAAAGCACATCTGTTTATTTATTACAAACATATCCTGGTGTCTTTTGGCTGGACAATTATTTTTTATGACGTAAAGAAAATGTATTCAGTGAAATGCATTCTAATGGTGAAATAATTTTTCAAAATCGGTCCAGCAGTTTTTGATACGTTACAAATATACAGAACATAAAAGCCGATTTTGCAGCACGCTTTGATGTCTACCAAGAAGATATTAAGCTTTTGATAAGTGTATACTGTTCTATGTCTAACCCAGTATTACTTATGCTTTTAAAAATTATAGTTTGAGTAGTACTCGTTATTCTTAAGTGAGTGGTTTTCTTGCCATACATCCTACTCAGCTGATTAACCGATAACAAACTAATAATTTATTGTATAAATAATTAGAATATATCACAATTAAGTGTACGAAAACTAAATTATTACCAACATTGGGTTTATTTTATGAATTAAATGTTTAACTAAAATAATATTATATCCTAGTATTGTACATTTCCACATAATAATTCGGACTGATATTTATATTACTAGAATAATAAAAATAAACTGCTAATATGTTCATAATGATTTTTATTATGCCCTTGCTGTTGAATCGAAATGGCCTAACGTGGAAACATTTTGAAGGATTAATGGCGACGTTTTGAAATAATAAAAATATGTTTTTGTTTAAGACAGTAACGGTATATACTTGCCAGTCAATGATATTTTATACAGTGTTATTATGAAAAATGTTGTATCACATGTAATAATTAAGAAAAATAACGAAAAGCTTGAGGTAACAAAATGACAAAAACGTTATGAAATTAATGAAGAAAAATCTCTATTTCGCGTCTGTGTGATACAGCCAAGGCCTCACATCGATTACGACAAAATTTAAGGCATTGCCTTGGGATCGCTATATTATGTCTTCAGTTTTAAAATTATGCCCAAATAAAATTATCATAAGCATTAAAGGATAAAAATAAAACTATCGATAGATATAATAATAGTTTATTTCGAAAGATTAATATTCCTTGCAACCTCATGAAACATTTTACATTTTGTTGATTTTTCACTGAATATATGTGCGTCATTGTTAACATGTTATTATGTTAAATAGCAAAAAAATAACAAAAAGTAATGATGAATAAACGACCGATGATCAAAATATTAATTAAGTATTTAATATATCGTAATTCATTATTAAAGAATGAGACCTAAGACCTGATTATTGAATACAGATATTTATAAATTGTAGTTTTTCATATATAAGAATTGATTTAGGTAAATTCCAGGCTTCATTGATGTCTGTGACTATTCAAAAGCGCAGATGGAAAGTAAATAAAACAATCCTTATGGATATTTTTGCGCTGTACAATAGACACTGTTAAAGTTCCAATTTTAAAACCACGATTTCATCAGTCACCAATGCTATTGTGATGCTTTTTAGTGGGAAAATGTTATATTTGGTATCAATTTATAAACATTACGTGCTTATATCTAATTTACAAAATGTTAAACTGCCCTTAATAATTTCAATTTTGAATACAGAGTTAAATTGGTGGTAAATCTCAGACAGAAATGCTATGGAATGTATCAATATTATTATTATGATCATTTGTATGTGTCTGAGTTTGACGGGCACTTATACTATAAGATAAACTATATACACTAAGAGCTCAAGGTAGTCAAACAAAATATTTTTATAGGCAAAAAATATAATTTATTTTTTTACCTATAAACAATATTTACTGACAGTGTTCTTAATACCTTCAAACCTACGAAACCGAGACAAAAACCTCTTACCATTGCAGTGACGCATATATAAATAATACTCAAAACCGCCCTTTGGAGTTCAGCGTAGCTTTATCGCAAATTATATGGAATTTATGCGTTAAACCTTTCATAAACATATATACGGATATTTGAATCAACTGTCGTAAAGTTTGTGCAATGGGTGACCTGTGATGTGACTTTGGTTGGCGACGCGTCGCATCTGCGGTAAAAGATGTTTGTCTAAGTTCTCTCATTAATCTAACTCTACAAAACGACTACATTCAAACGAGGGATGAAAGACGTCCTTCACAAAAAGTACAGCTCTTATTATAGAAAAATCGAGGACTAGGAAAACACGAAACCGACATCCCGATAAAGCTTTCGTTTTCTTGCGAAACCTATGCAAAATTATAAACAGGATATACTTAATAATGTTTAAAGCAATATATATTATTTGAAGTTGGTTAGGGTTACTTAACATAAGAGATATACTTTTGCTCGTTCAACCCTCGCAAATTAAAATTCTTTGGTAACTGCCTTCTTTTTCTTTTTAATATACAGTTTATCATATTTTATTTCTATTATCTAAAGAATGCAAATATCATACAGTTAACATACTATCCTTTGGATTAACTACATATTTGTAAGACTTGGCGTGTCCTATGTAATGTACACATATTTAATTACTTATTATATAAAATAACTTTATCCTGTCCTATGTGGAGCCTTGAAGTTTAATTATGACCGAATGTGTAGATTTTTTTATAGTTTAATGTTCATCCCTTAGAGGTATTTTGGTTTGTATGATTGATATCTTATATAATTGCTTAAAATATATACGAGCAAAGGCATTAGCGGCAATACATAAATTGTGATAAAAATTATCATTCAAGACTAAGTATACAATTTTTTAAATTACGAATAATTATCGATTACACAAATACTACATGACACGCAAAAGCATACATGCCATAATTAAACGTTTACGAAAGAATGCCTAAATATTTTTGCTAAACGCACGCTTATACTATTGAAAAATTTCGACGTTTATCCTATAATACCTTACAGTGTGACACTTTAAATTGTACTTTCATCTTTATACTAATTACTGGGTTGTGATTACTGTTTTGTTTGACCATTTGTAGGAACTAGGTGACTCTGAAACTTGAGGTGAGGTTTTTTGATCTTATAACTAATTTTTGTTTTAAATTTAATCGATTTATATATTTTAGTTATTTAGTTTGTCATATTCATAACCATAAAAAATATTATTGTACTTCCAAATATTTACTTTTATTTTAAAAAATAATTGTATTCTTTGGGTAAGCAAATTTGTACTTGCAAAAAAATCTTATCTAAGTAAGCAACCTTATATTTAAGCTTATATTGATTGTATATAGACATCTACTACTTATATACACACTACAGTTTTGACTAGATTTTCATCGACCGATCATTTTGCATATGTACAGAACTTATTATGATCATAATGACTACTTTAATATGATGTTTTTGCCGCGGGTGGATTAACTTACACTAACAAGTAGATAGATAAAATTCGATATAACTTAGATCAAATATATGAGTTCAAGATGTATATCAAAAGGTAACGATTTCTCGAAATATCTTACGATTTGAAGTAACAAGATAAATATTTTTTAAAGATAATTTGAAGGAAGATAAGAAGAAATTATTAATAGAAGGATACAATAGACAACTGACGAAGATAAGATGAAAGAGAATAACAGAGATGTTATTAGATTAACAACAATTACATTTTAAGAGAGATACATAGCAATTACATAGACAAGAGACAGAATTGGCAACAATAGCCCGAAATGTTAAAGGTTCCGATATGCATGCTATATATTATCACGGCTTTACTTTTGACAACACCTAAGTAATGTACTTGATTTGGTATTATTTACATACATCGCACATTCTGACACTTATTGACACATGACATACGTGACATAGAGGCTAGTCAATACTGATAGCAAGAATTGTTTAGTTGTTCGTAAATGAACTTTAGTAAAGCTTAAATACTTTTAAAAAATCATGAAAGTGGATGTAATAGTTCATTTTCAAACGCACTGCTCTGTGTATCTCACAAAAAATGTTAGACCAGATGTAGTTTTTTTCATAAGCTTCGTTCAATGCGTTCGAATTCCCGATATCATCAAGAGAATTTTCATAATATCATGTAGACATGAGTATAAACGAGGAACGAGAATGATGAACGTAGCGCAGTAAAAATTAAACATTTAATATTATGACATAAAGTAACCAATTAGTTCACAGGGGCTGTTCAAGAATTACATAAGCAGGTTTACTGAACCCCCCCCCCTTCCTCTTGTCAGAAAAAGTAAGGAAAAAGTAATAGTACATAAACGTATTTTTTTTTGTTGCAATCCTCGAAAATACGCTTCGTTTTCAAGCATAGACAATGTGTGGGTCATCTGTATAAAAATGTATATAATTACTGTTGACAAATCCCGAAATAAGAAAATTAAAGACCCCCCTTCTAAGTGCTTACGTAATACTTAAACGGCCCCAAATATACCAATTTCCATTTGAGAAAGATAAAATCAAAGTTCTATATAAGAAAAATGTAGTGTCCCTGGATGACCTACAATGAATATTACCTAAATTCAATAAGTGTCAGATTATACCATTTGTAGAAATCTGTTATAATCTAGCTATATTCTTGTTAACACTAAGGAAGACACATATCCAGGGTAATATAAAAAATAAACATAAATAAATAAATTATATAACATTACTAAATATAATGCAAATTTTTACTGTTTATTACTAGGAATAGTTTCTATTTACATTATATGAACTACTATACTCCACTCTACCCCGAGTCTAACATACATATAGCTTTGTGAATACGTAGGATAATTAATATTTATTAGTTAATACCTTTTGCAGTGTACGGCCTTTAGCTATAATTAGACTATAAATTAATTGATAAATATTACGAAATAAAGTTAATAAATCCTAATGAATCAAAATTTTTGTACAGCGTTCTTGTGTTTTTTTAAAGCAGTCCAGTATATAAAAGTTATTCAGCATAAAGAATTGTCGTTTCAGTTGATAAACCCTCTAATAGTACTTAATATTCTTTTTTTTATTTATTTTTTTATTTTATTTTAAAAATAAATAATTTATATTCATATTTTTTCCAATAATGGAATGAAAAAAGAACTTAATATAGAACATATTCAGAGTTTTATAACTAGAAATATTTCTATACATTATATTATATATTTCTACATATTATACATTATATGAACTACTTTATGCCACTCTATCCCGAGTCTAACATAGATATAGCTTTGTGAATACGTAGGTTAATCAATATTATTATTTATTAGTTAATATAATTTACGGTGTGCTGCCTCGCGCCTTAATTATATTACAAATTAAACATTTATTCATAAATATTAAGAAATTAAGTCCATAAATACTAATGCATCACCATTTTTGTACAGCGTATCTCGTATTTTGTAAGTAGTCCACAAAATATTAATGTTATTCAGCACAATGTTATGTACATTGTCGTTTCAGTTGATAAACCCTTCAATCGTACTTATTTTCCTTTTATTAAAAAAATATATTTTTCAAAAAACGGAACAATATATATACTCAACGAAATGAGATTAAATTATTATGAAAGAACGAAATTGAATTCTAAAAAACTGATATAACCTAATAGAACGAGCTTTTCGAGGCTACTGATTGATATATACTGTATTATTTTGTTAACATTAAAGTATCTATGTTACATTTCGAGGCTTATATTACTTTTATACCTACCTGATGTGGATATTGCACGAGAGTAAGCTTCACACTGTATTTGATATACAATGAGTAGCGTGTACTGCACCTTATAACAAAGCAGTAAGGTTCAATATACGTCTATTCCACGTTATATCAAATCAGTTTCCGAAGCCCTAATTTTATTATTACTAACTTAATTCTAGGTTTAAAATAAATGGGGTAAAATGACGTTTTCCTATACATTATAGTTAGTTCCTCCCATATTTTCCTTAACTAATGCCGTCCATTGGTTTACGCCCATTGTATGGGTATTATATATTTATATATTATTTTATAATAGTATTACATACTGTTTTTTTTTTAAATTTCGAATCACTGATTATATTTTTATAACTGTTCTACTTATATATAACTTAATTATTGTATGTGCGTATATCATTCAATAAGCTAGAATTTATGTAAAGAGTAAGGTTGTAGAAGAAAGGCCTCACACTTTGACTTAGCCTCTTTTCCATTTTTTTTTTAATATTTAGTTGAATATAGTGACGAATATAAAATGAGCTCACCGTTAAAGATCGCAATAGCATTATAATGATAGATTTTAGAAAATGTATTCATCATTTGCGTTACATATGTATTGTTATTTTATCGCTTACATACTGACAAATATTCAGCTAAGTCAAAGAGGACTAGAAAAATGACACATGAACTATAGAACCATAAAATTATTTAAGATTATAAACATATTTAAGCACGTTTAATTACTTGCAATTAAATATTTATTTAAACGTCAGACGCAAACGTTCCGGCATTTAATTAAGGTTTAAGTGGTTATAATTAAACGCATTTAAACTCGTTAAAACTACTACAGGTACGTGTGTAATTTTACGGATAACTCCTTTCAATAAGAATAATTTGTTCTATCAATAAGAATTGTCCGTAAAACTATGAGTACTTATTATTTTTCTATTTATATCAATCAAACAGCTTGGTTTTTTCTTACCACCTACTTATAATTTTATTATTTTATAATTAATTAGAGTATTCAAAATATACAATTTTCTTAACCTAAACTACCATGGGGTGGCATTATGATATCCTGTACAATAATTGAGAACGCCCATTTATATTAATTTATGACTTCATCGTTTCGCTCAGCTGTGGCCTAGAGTTTTCTTAAACCTACTTATAGTGCTAAAGGTTTATCGCAGCATATTTACATATTACAATCTAGTTAAGAATTAAAAAAAACGAAAATTAGTTTATTATGTGGGCTGTGTATATAGTTTGAAATAGAACCTTAAAGTAAATGTCAGCGATTAAAAATTAACTATATCTTATGGTCAAATTATAACGTAAAAAGCTTCCGTAAAGATGATGATAATATAAATGATTTTTTTTTTCATGAGGTTGCTAGGACTTTTATAGACATCAATAAAATTTTATATCTTATCTAAAGACTGTAAACACTAATAGAAACACTAAGTGTGACTCCTTGATATATTTCCATGGATTAATTAAACAATATTAAGTACAATAAATACCAAGCAACGGAAGTGATTTGTTTCTCTGTTTCGCATATATAACAGGAACAGCTGGAGCAGCGTCTAAAGTGCTCTAAAACATATGTAATTAGGAAGCATCACCAAATTTAAACTGGTAAATTAAATTTATAAATTAAACAGAAACATTGAACTTAACTTTCATATATTTAACCGATATTTTGTTTGAACAACTCACAGAAATATATCAGGAGTACGAAAATTCCTATAAAAGTTATATTAGTAGACATGTACATCGAATCCCTTTTTCGCAGCTATAGGTAGACGTTCACCAAATAAAAAAGGATTCTCCACCTAAAAGATTATGAGTATTAGGAATAAAGACCCTTATGCTACCAGGTTTGGCCTAAATGTAAACAAATTGATTAAAATAAATCTAATAAAGAAAATTAACATTATATAAATAGCTAAAATAAAAGCAAATTGAGTTTAATAGGCGCAATGACAGCCTGGGTGTTTACGACGGGACGCCATTAATTCACCCAGATATTGAAAAAAGGCTTTTAATTGTTGAAATAAATAGGATACACTAACTTCCTCGCTGAATTTTTTCGCGACGAGGTTCTTATGGTCAGGAAAGTGGATATCCAAGTCTGGTGGCTCGTTAGGGCAGCTGAACATGTGTTCACCATCGCACATGCATCGCTGTGATAGTTGGTATTCACGGCTGAAGACTGCTGTGTTCTCAAATTTTTTTATGCAGCCCTGTTCTTCTACATACAAAATTTACATGGTATAAGTAAATATCATTCTTAAAGTTTAAACTGCTGCCTATGATCAAAAAATTACGAGCCTGGCTCGATAAAATTAGGTTAGGAGATTACTGTGATGGTGATCATGATTTCTTATTCTTATACCTAGGACTGGGGAAGTATGCTCTTTTTAAAACCAAAATACTTTATTTAATCTGATGTAATGCTATTTAAAGTATTGAACGTAATGTATAATATGACATTTTAGAATACTAGAAGTAGATTTTTTTAAAACAAACATTGTAAATGTGATATGAAAAAAGGTTCTAGAAAAATCTTCTTTTATTTGTCTATACTTACCATTGTAACCAACAGGGCAAGGATTAGGTGGATTGCAATAAGCGGGCAGCACTGCGTCCGTTTTAATCATTTGGCGGTTGACACCTTCACCAGCGCCACCAGTTACAAATTGGTGGCCCCAGAGAGAACTAAAAGGACATTAGCATATTTAATGGTCGAGTAACGGGAAAAAGATAATATTAATTAAATATTAATCGTTTATTTTTGAAATTTATCAAGGAATGGATACACAATATTACCTGTGTTGCAAAAGCTCTTGATCGCGTAGGCTGGGACTAGGGTTGCTATCAATAAGGGAATCGTAGTCAATTTGCTCCTGATCATCGTCGTCGTTGGCGGTTAGTAGACTGTAGTGACGCTGGCGAGGGCTGTAATCAAGGAAGGAGGTAGCGGCGTCTTTGATGTCCCTCCCCATGCGGTCTACGACCTCATGTAGGCACGCTTCGGTAAGCATGTAGCGGTCCTATAGACAGGTGTAAGCGTAAATGCACAGATTATACTTTTATGGACTTGTATAAGTCAGGAAAGATTTTCCATCTATTTAAAAAATATTCCATCTATTTATACCAATACTCTTTGTAATAAAGGCATATTTATAAACTATTATTGTTTACAAAGATCAACTTAGAAATATTGGGTAGCCCTCGGGATAGGTAAATATGCTCTGTCTAGACACTGACATGTTAAATTTTTAGTATAGGAGTAAGGCGTGCGCTTACCTCTCCCCCAAAAGAACCAGGGGGGCGGGTTCCCATGGTCCCGACGACGCTTATCAGACACAATATAGCCTTTAGGTGGAGCATCGCGGCACTGGAACAATATATACCATTTCAACAAAGACGTAAAGGAATTGAACGAATATAATTCTTAAATTTCCGCTACTGATACGAATTTGAAAAAAAATCTAATAGAACTGCACGAAGCGTTAAGAACACAATAATAAGAATCTAGACACATAGGAGTAGTTCAAGTATTGACTCTAAATTGGTGATACCACTGCACTGAATTCTAAACCCAAAATGTCGCACGGTCTTAATCAATAACAAATATTTATGTTTATCAATAAATTAGTGGCGGTACAACCTTCTCAGGTCTGGGCCTCAGATTTCTGTATCTACTTCGTGACCAAATGTATTTTATAGGCAAGTCGGTAACCAGCTTTCTGTGCCTGACACACGCCATCGACTTGGGTCTAAGGCAAGCCGGTTTCCTCACACTGATTTCCTTCACCGTACAAGCGCAGACACCTATAGCGGACACTTAGCAAGAGTCCATTGGTGCTCAGCCGGGGATCAACCTGCGACCTCAAGGACGAGAGTCGCACGCTAAGGCTAATCAACACTGCTCTGAATATATATAGTTTAAATAAATGTAGTGCAAAAGGAGGTGCGGCTCGCAAAATTGTTTGAAATAAGGGAGTGACATGAATTATTCGAATTTACAATAATTTAACATCGCTCAGATTTTATATGATAAATGAGTCATTAGGATTAATTGAAGACAAATGATAACTTATGATACTTGTTGCCATGGAATCGTTTTGTTAAAGGTAACCGCATACCGAGAACCGAGGACGGTGATTACATTTTCATATACTTTATTTTAATTGGCGGAAAACCAAGATATTTAAAGATCATGACTACATTTTTTTATTAAAATTCGACTGATAATGTTAAACATTTGTTTAAACAAATGTAACCTACACCAATACTAATAACAATGATTCTCATTTTTAGAAACTATTAAATCGTATTCTTGATTAGTGTATTTATACAGAATACGAAAGGCATATCGAGCATAGCTACGATTAGAAGAAAGAAAATCTATAAAATGTAGGGAAGCATTAAAAACTCGCGCAGATTTAAACCTCCTTCGACGCACATCAAATTTAAACTTGGAATGTTCGCGGTGGTCTTTACAATCGTAACTATAAAAAATCATCATGCAAATCTATCAAACGAACCGTCCAAACATGACATAACAATATTGTTTTTATTTGTACAAAAAATTAACCTATTGTATTTTGACGTGTAGGTTGTGCGATTTAGATGCTATCAAGAGATTCGTTTCCTTCGGCGTCTTTTGATATTGTTATTACATTAATTGAATCGTACTTTTAATTGGGACACGTTTTAGCTTTGACATATTATGTCACTAGTACTATTTAGGTAAACTGTGTTAAGCCTCTTTGGTCTATAAAAACTCTGCTGCAACCAGTGCTCTTTTATTGTTCTGAAACTTGACCCCTTAGCAAGAAAGACGAGATTTCTCTCTTTATTTTCAAGCGGAAGATTCTTCGAAAAATCTTTGATCCTGTTTGCGACAACGGTGTTTGGCGTATTCGCGACCGTCAAGAACTTTATAGCATACTTTATAACATTCTAGACGACGCCAACATCGTTCAATTCATAAAGTGCAACAGGCTCAACTGGTTGGGACATGTGAACCGAATGGCGGACTCCTCGAAACAATAGCGGTTTGAAGTTGGACGCGGGACGCACTGGATAGATTGCGATGGCGATGTGTACGGAGGCTAAAGCCCACAAGGGGCTGCACAGTCATTGGTGATTATGGTGTTATTTCTATACCTACTGGCGTATGCAATATATAGGCGAAAATGAAATACCTTTGTATCAATATGGAAAAGTAAAGAGAGGATTTGTATAAAAACTCACTACCGGTCGGATATTTGAAACTGAATAGCTGTACTCACATGTATTATATTATATTAAACTAAATATTGTAACCTATAAAAATTGTATACTTTCAAGCTGTCATAAACTGACAATCGCTGGATCTACTGAAATGATATTAAAAATACTTTTACCATTAGAAAGACTCGTTATAAGCTATATTTTAACGCTTACTAGCTAGCAGCTTTGTCCATATTGCCAGGAGAGGACCGAATAGTCTCGACAAGCTGGTAATCGTAGAGAGGATTGATGACAGGAGAAGTTGGGGTCGACTCCAAATTCTGGTAGGCGATCGATAGGCGATCGATCGCCACGGACCAAATTAAGATAATTATGGTTTTCAACATCCCTAATGGCTTGAGACAAACTGTTGATAGAGTGCTATGGCAGCAGCAAGTCAACGTATTTTTTAAAACAACGAAGAAGATGTAACGTGAAAATTTCGCTTTAAATAAATTTTAGAGAATGTACGTCTACAGCTCTATGATGTCTACCAAAAAGTAACCAAACGTAAATTTACTTTTATATTAAATAAAAACATCTCAAAGGCTACTTTCTGCACGGAATTTTATAATGATTTATGATGAAGGCTTAGTATATAATTTCTCAATGTCGGGTCACGTATGCTCGTGCTGAGGCGGCTAGTTAATATTTACGAATACTTGATGACACTACTCTACTAAGGCCTCTGTAATACAATATCTATCAGTATATGTAACGAAATTAATCCCTCACTCATTAAGGCGAGTAAATAAATATATAATATATATAAAAATAAATATAAATTGATGATCGATGATATAGTCAACTACTATATTTATACATTCCCGACAAATTTCTTCATGGACAAGTTTACATTGTTTGCTATAAAAAGGTGCTAAATTATATCTCGTAAGTTAATTTTTGAATCAAATCCTATCGAATTTGTGTTAACTTGTTATGATAAGGTAAATTTAATTTAAAACCGTTTAAATTCCTTCATTAGATATCACAACCCTGTCATTTGGTTGACTTGTACTATCACACTCAGAACTGGCGAGTAAGAATTACAAAAGATAATTTACATCGTTCGCTTGTTTTTGCTACCATTGGTCATCACAATTATCACATTGCTATGGTTTAAATTTAATTTTAAACTATGTAATTTTTGGTTAAAATTTTCTTAAATATGCAGACTATATGCACGTCATCAGAAAACCCTAAAATCATTTATTAACGTCAGAGACAAATTTTAAAAAATGTCTTCAAACAAAATCATAATGCTTCTAAGTTATTTAATTACTTCAATATACTTAAGCATTTCTTCAAATTATATTAAAAAATATATTACGATGAAACTATTACACAGTAACCAAATATATTGTCATTACGTAGGTGCCTGTATGGTGGTTGGTGACCTCATAGTTCATACTACGCGTACAATAATTAATTAGTGAAGCAAATTGAAATTATGGCACGGTAAATAAACAATAATTGTACTATGTGTAATGTTTACGAATAAATTTAAATACCATAAATTTTTACATTGTGTTCCTCTTGGTTATGTAGAGTTTCAATTAAGTAATGTTTGAGTGTTAATAACACTCACTTTGTATAGACAAATACGAGTTGTTTACAGCTTTTTCGTTATAAAGCGCATTTTTTAAATTGGCCTAGGATCGTGAGTAATGTATAAGTAGAATTAGAAAATATGATATGAGATTAAAAATAAAAATATATATATATTAATTTTATTAACATAAGAGACCTATATTTTTTTATAATTAAGTTAATTGACGTATATATATATAATTTACGATATTGTTTTATTAATTTGAGTATTCAATATCTTCAGCGGTTAAAAGCTTTTTTATTTATATGCTAATGAAAAGTCAATGCAATCGGTAATTAATTAAAAATAAATTGAAATAGTGTAAAAGTGTAGACCAATTAAGATTACTAATTAAATTTAAGTTTTTGTTATTAACTTATCTGTGTCAAATTATTTGCGATGCATTTGACATTTTCGTTCTATAAAAAATATTAATAACTTTTAATAACTAACAATCCCAAGGGAATAGAAAAATGGGATACAGTGTTTCGAACGCTCGACATACGGGTTGAGATCGCGAGCATGCTTCAACGATTTGGCCTCTGCTCTTAAGTAGTAAATATGATTAAAGTAATAAATATAACAATTAGAGTCCAGTTCGCCAAGCAGAAGCTTTATCGCAAATTCAAATGTGAGCAGTTTTCTTTCGTATACCTGAGTTAGTCAATTAAATAAAATTGAACTTGCATTTTCATTAGGATAAATGTAGTTCGTTTGATATGTATATTTTACCGTACTTTTACTGTTTAATCCATTCCCAGTGAAATGTGTTTACGTGTAGTTAGAAATGTTTATTTGAGAACTGGCAGCAAACATAAAGTTAGTTTTTATTATCGAAGGCTCATATTATGTATATGTATAAAATATATTTAGATTTGAATATTTTTATATTTGGACTGATTATTTTTTTAATGTATAAAAAAAAAGAATTTATTTTCGTATCAAACGGATTAACTCAAATTGCATTAAAAAATTAAGTTTTACAAAACCTTTACGGTTACTAAAAGTACGAGTCAAAGTAGTGTAAGGTAATGTGAGTACGACTTCTGAGTGGGACACCTGCGCGGGCGCCGCCCGTAGGCGGACGGGCTGTGCGTCCTCCCATTACGCTAGTCGACTCGATAACTTTTATCGAAAATCGATACACCCTATCTCAAATTCTCTATCATAATTTGATATTTTCAATTTATAAAAAAAGCGGGGAATTTTACATCAATTATTTGGTATATATATATAACCGTATATAAATCTACTATTAATAGCAATTAAACGTATATATTCTATTCGAAAACTGAGAAGACGGAGGTAGAACCTCATTATTTTACAAATTACATTTTAAAGCACAAAAAGTAAATAAACTCGACATTTGAAATAATTAACAAAAGATATGATGGTGTGAAGCGTAAATTTCCTGCACATTTAAAAAATGAATTAAGATCTATTTATAAATTATTTTTAAAAATCGTTATTTTTTTATATCACGGTTCGCGAGGCTATTTTTTAAATTAAGGAAATATATTTAGACTTCTAAGGAATTATGTACCATTAGCATATGGTCAAAGAACTTTTGAAATCGGCTCCGTATATTCAGAGGCCCCGCTAACTGAATTTTTTATAGCCCATAAAATCGGGCTGATAATGAGTATGAATGTATATAAAAGTTCACATATTACACCGGTTACTTGGTATCAAATTAATTGACAAATAAGTTGGAGGAAGATTGTCTTTAAACAAATTTTCGGCCAAATGCGCGGATGCTGGGGCCGCACACTACCGACAGTTTAGTCGGATATGATCATTCGATTAAAAGCAAAGCAAAGGTTTTTTTCGGGTAATCTATCGCTATAGATGCATACACCCGATATCTCTTCTCGATACCTCCTGTGTTGTATAAAAACATTAATATTTTATGCAATTATTTGTGACACGTGAGCTTAAAGCTTGATAAAACGTTTGCGGGGCCTCAGAGTTATTCGTTACAAGCCTGAAACTTTACTGAAACTGTATAGATTGTACGATAAGTTCAAAAGTAATTCCTTTACTTTTAATGTTTGTTCTGAGTAATGATTGGTGTAAAAATAGAAATGAGGTATCGATTCTACCGTACCTACGATCGCGAATGTTTTACTAATGAGCTGATACTAACGATTACTTAGCATAATATAGAATTTTAAATACATTTTGGTTTACGGACAACTTTTTTTAAAATAGGATTTTTGCGTATAGAATTCACGTACTATTTTTTTTGGAATCGATATACTAGTTTTGAAATTTATTCGTTAGAAACATAAAAAAAATTTAGAAAGCTTCATAATATTCGTCTAGAATTGACTAAACATTGATCATAATGTATTTATACTTTATGTTACCTAAGCATTTCTGCTTACGTGGCATTATGCATAGGTACCTATAAATAATGCCACATACGCCACGCCACGCCACGAAGTACACTTGCATCAAAATCAATAATCGGGCCTGCGCTGTATGCAAGTCTGGGATAGTGCACAGCGCAAGCCCTGATCCTAGAAAATCTAGGCTCAGCTAGGTTGCCAAGGCACCAAGACTTGCGCAATAACATCAAAGTTTTATCGATTAAATACACAAGGACAAGTACATACATTTAAAATTATTACTCAGCATACAAACATACACGCACATATAATGAAGTTATGTCGGTCCGGAAATAGCAAAATAATAATTATAAAACATTTATGGGAATTGTCTTTGTTTCAATAAATATGTATATATATTACATAAAAATATAGACAGTGAGAATCTTCTGTAGATTAACGTGTCCAGTCATGAAATGATCACTTGTTGCTTAGTTTATACAAACATACGTTCCAAGTGACGTGTAAAGATTTTTTATAGGAAATTGAAAGAGATTTTAGAAGGTGTGGAATAGCACAATAAAATGCGTAAATAGTTAAATGTACGTTTTTTAAGGTCGAAATATTTTGAAAATAGAAGTTCAAAACAGAACAGAGAGCATAGAAATTCAATGTTGTCTGTGTTATAAAAAGCGATAGAAATTTAAACAAAGAATGGAAGTTATGAGGTATTGGTAAGTACTTTGTTTGCTACGGATTTGAACACACAGATGCAGGATTGGGGTATTATAAAAAAAGACTTACTTGGAGTTTGACCAAACTCGCAATTATAATGATTAGCGCCACAGCGAGGTACATGCACCTTTTTTTTATGAACGATATGAGAATGATCCGGGTCTACGCGGTGATACTCACCAGTTGGTGGTCGCGAAGTAAAGTGATCTGTTTCGTTGGAGGGTCCGATGGATCGATGGTGGCACGCATGCGCTCTCCTGTAACTACGCAGAATTTCTGTCACCTTTGTCCTTTACCACTACTACGATAATCGATAGCGAAAAGCGAGTTACCATGGCAGTTGTGATAAAAATAGAAATGCTACGCTCAAAGTACTGTTTTCTGGATATTCCTTAACGGTAAGTAGGTGATCAGCCATGCTTATCATACGCCGTTGTCTATTTGGTGTAACGCCGTTAAAGTGTTATCACTTACCACATAGATATATTAAAATTCGGTTCCCAACCGAGGTTTGAACGCATACTCTCATAGTTGAAAATCACCTACGTACTATTAAGTCAACACTGTATGCTTTTGACTATATCGCAGTTCCGCATATGAAAGGATGTGGTGTCAGAAAATTGTTGTCAAAAATGTTCTATCTAGTTCATTATTTCCTATTATTCCAGATAGTGTTAAGATTTATTTACAGTTGGAAAGTTTATTAAGCTATTAAGTTACCTACGTAACCAAATTAATTACTAAAAAAGTTTAGAATATGGACACTAACCAAAAAAATGATAAAGAAACATGTTTAGTAGATGATGGTTCCTAATTGCTTATTAAATGAAAAAGAAGAAATAATTTTTTTTAGAAACTGCAGTAGTGGAAATTATATGTATTTTTAGATTAAGCTTAATAATCAACCTCCATCCACACTCTCACCAAAGCGTAAAGACGTGAGCGCTGTAGTGCGCTCGTGCTCTTTCGTGTGGCCTCCCTTCGCCACACTACCGCTCCGTTTTCGCGAGGTATTTGGGGCTCGAGTCAAAGGATGTGTGAGAACAAGGCGAGAGGATCGCTCGCGCTCGCTCTATTTGTTGTTAGGAGTAACGAGTTATGAATGGCTTTCATTCCATTTTATATTTTCAATCATTTGAAATCGAAAAATAGCATCGAATTAAATATACCTTTACAAAAGTTTAACACTAAGGAGCATTAATGCTGACCTTAAACATATAAGCTTAAAATTAATTATATTTCTATCGGTATGGTCTGGTAATTTTTATATTTATTTATGATATAAACGCAAGGCAATATAATATTGAAAGGCACATAAAGTACCTAACGTTTTCACTCAAATAACGTCCATCTTGTCATCTACAAGCGAGCAACTAAATAAATGACTACCACTCGTGTAGCCTCCACTCACCAAGATCTGAGCTGAGGGCCGCAACGAGGCGCCTCGCGAGTCTGGAGCCGGCTTTAGAATTTATATACATAAACGTAGGGTAGTTAGGTGCGTAGGGTAATAACAATGAAGTGAAATTAAAAATCTGATAAATATTTATATTAAAATTAGGACAAGTAACAAAAATGAATTAACTTTAAAAATTATTCAAATAAAAATAACTTTCTTGGTTGCTAATTAATTATCATCAAGTTTAATCGCTTTTTAAGTATTATTGAAATCCAATGCCATCTTTGAAAGCATACTGAAACTACAAAGAGTCAAATAAAACTCTAACACCTTATTAATGTTGTTAGAACATGCTAGATGTCGCTTTGACAACTTAGGTAGCGTATTTGTTTAAATAAAATGTTCAATAATTTTGTGATAATTACCATTCACTATTTAGAGTAAATAAATATTATTTTAGTTTGTTATTATTGTGTTGACTGTAAAGTAAAAAGTATCAGTAATTGTATTTTATAGATTGCTTTTCTGCATTGCTAGAGGTTTTAAAATTTCCAAGAGATGGCGTTAATATTAGCAATCAAAAAAATATAGCTATTATTGAACACTTTCTTTTAATGTTTTTTATGTATAATAATATAAATATTAATAACGATTTTAATAATTAAGAACGTATTATTATTACTTAGTTACGCTTAAACGGAAATCATGCCGTAGACTTTGCCAGGCTTGATTTATTAAACATCATATTAGTTGAAAGGCGTGAAATCTAAACAATAGCTTGACGGTTATGAAAGTAATTGAACCGAACAAAACACAGACTTCATTAAATTTTCTTCTTTAGAAATTGTATAATATCATATTACAACTAACGTTGACTTAGGAATATGAAATCATAAGATAAAGATTTATAACGAAATACGCCACATCAAGTATTCTTGTGGTATCGCATAAAATGTTTATCGTAAAAGACGACGTACGGAACGTTGTGGCCGTCAGAAGTCCGCTTTTACTCGATATACTTCTATTTTGTAAGATCAATCTTAATAATTCTATTTAACTATTCTAAGTAGAACAAAATAAAATTTTATCTACTATAATACAGAATGAATATTTTTGTAATCTTATAGGTTAGCGATATGTAGCCAAATTTAATTTGTTTGATTATTATTCCGTAGTATTTTCTCGTAAAATATATAGACAAATAAATGATATAGCTATTTGATTTTGTAGCCTTTGGAGACTCTTGGGCTGTTGGGTTCAAGAGGACAGGCGCTAATGACAGATTTAAGCTCGCGAAGCTGCTTTTCTCGTTTATCGAATAGGTAAGTATAACTATATAGTGAGGAAATGGCAGCACATAAGTTTTACATTGCCACACCCAACTGTTTTTTTAGTTTGCTATTTATCAAATTATTATTATTACTATATAGGTTTACGATATTGTAAATACTGTTTATTTGTGTGTTCCCAATTGACGTATTATATCGTGTATTATATTTTCTTCAGGGGAACCAGCAACATTAATATTAAGTGATACCGCCGCCATGGATATTCTCACTGACAGGAGGATGGATACTTTGTCGGTATTTTGAAAATTGGCGTGCTCTTTCTTACCTTAACTACACACTGCCTCATCTGAACATTGAAAGGAAGGTCGATCAATGTTCTTAAAGCGATATTGTCTAAGTTTAGGGATAATGGCCTTCGACAGGGTTCGTTAGTTTAGTTACGATTAGAGATCGCCTCAACTTTGCTCCTTCCTCTTCTGTATATCGATTTTGCAAATAACAATAGCAATTATACTTAATTGTTTACATTCTTTGTACACAAAAATATGTAAGGATGTAACGTATGACTTCATATGACTAATAATGTAAAACTCCTTTAAAGACAAATTTGCGCGCCATTGTGTGTGGCAGAATATGCGAATTTACTATTGGACCACCTTTTTGTTTCATATTCTTGCAATAAATTATTATTATTATTACTTCAGAAGGTGACGCCGCCGATACTTCATGTGCTTACAGCAAGTTTCTGAAATCGACACATAGTATTTGCTGTGTTATATTAGTCAACGAACTAGATAGGTTAACGGACCGTTTTTATTTATTTTACTATTTGTTAGTGCCTATTAATAAGTTAATTTTTTAATTATGTATTTCTTTGAGTACATGCTAATTAATTTTCTATGGTTTTTTATTTTTATTTTGTGTGTAACTTGTTATAACTTGATCACAGGTGTGATGTTAGGACGGGATTGTGTTTCATGTTTGCGTGCATAAAATATTTTATTGGCACAGCCGGGTTTAAATCACTTAACTAACAATTCTGTGGTTTTATCCGGTAGTGTATAGACTATACAACACAAAAACCAAATATTCTCTTCGGTTAATAATATTAGTTATTAACATTTTAACAGCGTTTTTATATACATTTTATATAATACGTTAATAAGTTATAGAGTTTTTCAATTTATACGGCCTCTAACATAGAACATAGATCATACTATACTAACAATTTCTTTATTCAATCCCTCCGTTATAAAAGGATCGTTACTTGTTGTTTGTGCACAGTTAAGTCTTTCTTCATTACCTGCGTAGACGTAGTGCGAAAGTTTGCATTGTATCTCACAAACAAAGGCTATTTGTATGACGCAGGATTTATAAAAGTGCCTTCGTGAAGAAGGAAAAATTCTAAAGAGCGTGCATTAGAATGTATACCGTTGGAAAAGTTTGAATTACGAGCTTAACAAAAATATTTTCAGAAAAATAACATGACTTTCTTACAACTTTTAATTTGTTAGAGTTTCTTTTCGCGTTTATAATAAGACTTACTTTGTTACACTTAAAAATTCTAAATACTCGGAAAGGAATGTTATTCTCATTATGTTAAAAAAATATCAGATAAGTTGTAATGTACCATAATTTAATTAACAAAAAACCTGTTTACTGTAATTTTTTCTTCATAGGCAACTCAATTATCATTTGTGGGCTTGATACAAAACATTTTTGGGTCTCAGCCATGCTGTATCGGGTATCCACACGTCTTTCGTCGGCGTATTGAAAAGACCGCAAGACCCAAGGATGAAAATTACAACGAATTCATTGTGTTGCATAACCTTTAAAATCTATGTACATCTATCCGTCTATGTGTAAATAATTAAACATTCAAGCACTAAATAAAAAACATAGTAGTACCCCCTAAAACTGTATGTACGTAGTGATTGAATAATTAGGTAAATAAGCTTTGAATTACTCTTGGGGTACATTTTGAAGTTGGCTGAAAATTACAGATCAAAAGACTGAATAAAATTGCGAACTCTTCAACATTATGTTACACGCGTGCCGACCGCGTTATTCATTCATAACATGTACGATTCTTTTTATAACAAGCTCTGCACGCGTTTCTGTCTTTGTATAAGGATTACAATATATATAACTTACAGATTTTGCATCAGAGCTGTGGTCGGTGATATATAGACAGGAATGGATAAAAAATACATGAAATCACTATTAGAAGATATTTACTCTTCTGTACTGATATACTGATACTGATCTTCAGGTGTCCAGCTTCACGAGCGATGGAAACTTCAGAATGTGTGGATGATGGATGGACGAGGAGGTTGAAACGGCGAGCGTACTCGTGTTACTTTGGTAGCAATTTCGAGAGAAAATGATGGTAGGGTTTTTATGTAATTTAATCTGGCTACACAGTCTAGTATACTTGATGCTCACCGATACGGTTCAACCGTATCTACTTCTAAAAAACACATTAAAGTAAGTGACTTTTACCACTTCAATGTGTGGTAAATGCTTTATTTAAATGAAAGATAATATAAACTCATTTTCCTGTTACAGATGAAGTCGGTTTTATTAAAATAATATTTCGAAGAAAAAAAAATTAAGGAACCTACCAGATAAGCCTTACAGATTATTAGATTGAATTTCTCGAGAAACGTTGATTTTCCTTAGATCTTGGGGAAACCAAAGTGAGTTCAACTGTTCCGCTCGCGTTTATGGCTACCGTAAAAATTTTATACAACTATTAAATGCTTCATAGGTGACGCAGAGTAAACGTTTTATTGCTTCAACTCTCTGTAGAAATATTTCGTATTAGACTCGTAGAAAAAATAATCGATATTAGTACTCACAGATCGCTACCGTAACTCCCATTAGAGTTTTTAACTCGGGAGGTGTCATTGATTCAAGGCAAAAATATTATAAAGGTTAGAATGAAGTACTATATTTTTATTAAATTAAGAAAAAAAAAACAATTGAATGAGAAACGAATATCAAACCCAGGTTCTCATTCATAGGGATTTTAAAATATCTAAATCTGAGCGCTTTTAGGGGCAGTTTTTGCCGCCAATTTGTATTTCAAAACCCATTCGACTTAGGGTCTTTCAAGAGAAGAAGATACCAATTCATAAAACGCTGGCAGCTAGTGCGTAAGGTAAAAAGGCAAAAGTTGTTGTTTTCAGAGGATTACATTAACTTTAAGAGATAATTATTAATGTCAATTTAATATCTGTATTATTAATGTACACATATATTATAATAATACATTTAACGGAAATCAGGGCTAAGCTAAGCTACGAGCTTTCATGTTTCTTTGTTTTAACTACGCGTTATACATCTCTCACTGTAAACCCGTCTTTTATGCAAAGTTGTTTGGCCACGAGTGAAATTGGCTTTCCATAATTCATTACTTCATGTCCACTTAAAATATTTATCTCGTATAAATTTGATGATCTGATTGTATTATTGAATAATAATTAAGTTGGTCTGTTTTGGAGATAGTTTCTAACGGACCCTTGGTAAGATATCATGAATTCTAAGCTTTGCGGAATTGCTCAATGTTCTACGTATAGCGGAATAATTGGCAATATTATTTTTTGAGTAACCGATTTTTCTTTATCAAAATATAATCCAGAATCGGGTAGCCTTAGACAAAGTGTGAGTTGTAGAGCTACTAGATTATTAATACAAAGATGTCTTTACGCATTAGGGATGCCATTGAAGATGAGTGTACAACTAAGCCAGCCCGTCACTCAATCTAGTTCAGGAGTTGGCAATTTTTTTTGAAGTGAAACTTTTTTATCGGCGTTGTAAAAAAAATTACCGTCATATTTTTCGGTTAGGCGTCATCCGTTTCTTATCCCTACCACGGTTGATTCGAAGAGCACTTTCTCTAGCGGAGTGGGGATAGCATGTCGTTTAACAATGATAGTAATAATTCTATTACAATTAATGAAATTCTGTAATAATCTTAGTAGTTATAAGGTACACTAAAATTTGTATTTATGTATATGATAATATAAGCCCTTTGTGAAACTTTATCTAATTTAACTTTATTTAACCAATTTCTGTAAAGTTGCATATATAGTAAATTATTTTTCGAAAAATAAGGTTATTAAGAAGTTTCACTTCTTACGTGTGTACACTGGTATACGCACACATTTTTTTTAGGTATGAAGTTTGATACGCTTTGTGCTGTCCAAATAATAATCATATACTATTTGACATTTGAAACAGGTCGTACGTGAAACACAACCTTATTGGATAAAATATACCATGTTGCCTTTAGAACAAAGGGATATTTTCAGAGTAATCATCGCCTAAACCCGGGAGAAGACGTCAAGCCCATCAGACCTAGTAAATCTTATAATATTCTTATATATAATATTCTCTATTTCTAAAGGGACTTTCCTTTTTAGGAAAGTGGAGATTTGGCACTCCCCTGCTGTTTAGCTTCTCGGCTATAGATCTGCCTGATCGCATGGTTAATAGGCTGTCCTATGTATAAAGGTTTATTTTAAAGATAATATGAAGGCAATTATCCAATAATAAATCTAAGAATAAGTCCTCTTCCGTGTTGGCATCAAATGAACGTCGTGTTTGATGATGATTAAATAAAAACACATTTTGAGCCCCGAAGCGAGAGAAGAACAATAATATACCTTTATTTTTGCTTTTAAACAACGTGTAACCCGGGAAAAAACCCGTTGAGGTGGAATTCCGCCTCGGGCTTGACCTTTTGTTATACTTGTTAGTTCTGGACCCTACCAGGAAAACGAAGGTTTTACTTGCCTAAATATTTTTCAATATTTCCACATACATAACAATTATTTATTTTAAAAGTTATCTCGTAGACGTAAAATTATAATTAAATATGATCAAAATCTGTGTGTTTCAGAGGTGTAACAGATAACAACAACACCGATTCATGTCAACTATTATATAAGTTCCCTATGTGATGATGTAATGACTGTAATATTACAAATGTACATAATTTCACATTTATAAAGTAAAAATTAATATACATAAGATATTAATCATAGTATAATATAAAAAAAACTACTCATCTCAAAATATCTGAGTCTGGTCTGATCATAATTACATGTTGTTTCATGTTCGGGTTCCATTCCACATACATGAGGAACAAGACCTACTAGATAACAATAGTTTTTACGTACGATTTCTAAATATGACCAATAAAATTTACAACATTCATTTTAAACATACGTCATTTGTGTAACATAAAACTAATCGAAGTATAGTTGGAATATACACTTTTTAAACCGTCCTTTATAACGGATGTTATAAAGGACGGTTTAAACCAAGCCATGCCAATGTAATTGACAATTCTTGTAATTGGAAGGAAGGTTACCGTTATAATTGATCAATTTGATAAATCTTTCCAAAACTCAATAGAACCGAATTGTATAAATATGATAAAGATAACGAATTGAGAGGTTTAGCTTCTAACGAGGATAATAAGGTTAGTTGAGGCTTTGAGGGTCAAACCTTGTAATATTTAACGCAATCAAAATGGATTTCGCTAACAAATTATAACGAATTTATCATGTTTTTTAAATGAAATATGCAGTCTCAATTTACAATCATTATGCAGCGCATAAAATTTAGTGAGCCTTTATAAATATATAAAGATAGTATATATAGATACACGATACAAAAAGTTCATAATAATTTTCAATAATAAAAATTCGTAAATATTTAAAAGATGTAATTTAATTATTATTATTAGAAGGATTTAATTGCCTATTTGATTTTCGTCGGAATCTCCGGATGCCGTTTCTGTCTGTCGTCCAGGTGGTCCAGTAGAGTATGAAACTTTTATTCTATTCACTGTGGTGCTGATCAGTGGCAAGGAGTCCTTGTGTTGAAAGTTAGAATGCTTTATAGTCTAGGCAGAAGCGGCGAATTCTTGTGATGTGACAATCGGCAACTTTAAAACAGATCCAGGTCCAGCTTCCAGGTCTTTTAAACGGGATATCGCTCTAACTTTGCAGAACACATTGCTAGTTTTAGCGTGAGACTGGCTTGCGACCTTCGGGTTCCTTCAGGCACTCGAGCCTTCTGGTCTCTTGCCAAAGCTAACCAAGGAAATTTCTGTCAGACCTCCACTCCACCACTCCTTTCTACTTCATTACAAGGAAGATGACTCGCTGGCCCACACCGCGAAGGAAATGCCGATCTTGAAAGTCTTTCGAGATCAGGCTCTCTCTTCGGATCAAACTCGACTTTGGATGACCAGGGAAGGCACTAACGACATTATTGCGGTGTGATACTTTGAGACCTGAAATTAAACCCTTTCAATAACGTGTGAATTACTGAATGATGTTGGTTAATAGGCTAGACTACTTATTTGATAAAATTAAATATTTTTTTTGCCTCATTATCTTCTGAATTCCCATATTCCTTATACTACCAATAAAACAAACAGGGTTATATGGAAGTCGTCTTGGTTTAGGCTCTCTAATCCTTAATTAGGCTGAGGAGAAGCTTCAAGCAGAGCACAGACGGCCTCGTGGTCGCTTTCGCAATATTATTGTTTTCCTACTACAGTGTCTATATAATTTGTTAATATATACATTGATTATTGTTATTATTTGGAATATTAAACCACAGTGCCATTGACCTAATATTAAGCTACTACCATGTGAAACTCAATTCACACCCCTACAATTTTCCTTACAAAATTTGCAAGATTAAAGGAGACATAGATCAAAAACTTCATACAGAATTCGCGCCTCGTATGAGATGAATATAAAACATAATGAACTAGATGATGTATAAGATTTCCTTATAAGTGGAAACATACAAGGGCTATATAAAGTCCTAGAAAGAGCAAATATAAATAATAAAAAAGATCGTTGATTTTATGAATAGCTTCAAAAGTTTATAGCTAAAATTCATACAAATAACGAATTTTATGTTTTATCTGTGTGCCATACCCAAACTGCTTTATAGGGTTCGTTACCGGGGACAGGGCTATAAAATGAAGGCATAAACTATAAATTGATATAGGATTTCGTGATCAATAGATAGAGATATTAAATATAGTTTGGTAAACAGTGTAGTACATAATTATTTAATTATAAAATACATTTCAGTAATATATAAAAGTAGGTCTAACTCTTTCGTGGCGTCCTATTTAAGAGGCAGCCTATTCCTTTATTATAATTGAGCGATTAAATAGACACGAGTCGTAACCCATAAAAACCTTGTGGTCGCGAGAGAATCCTACATTCCGATTTTTTTATATTTGATATAAAATTGTGAGTTTGGCTGTGGTTGAATTGCATAGTCATTTTTATATTAGAATCGATCTAAAAGTATCTTGCTCTCCTATTACCAGGCTCTCGGAGTATGTAAAAGAATATTAAATATTCCAACCTATGTATAAAATTAAAAGTCATGTCTGATACGATTATACAATAATAGTCCCTATAGTATTGTCTTTTGTTAACATAGCTGTTACAAATTTAAAGAAAACACTTTGTTACCGAATTGAAGCTATGTATTATTATAAAGTTCGGAAGAATTTAAAATTATGTAAAATAATTATAAGTTTATAAGAATACATAGCTTCAATCCGGTAAAAAAGTGTTTTTTTAAAATAATAGTCCCTTTTAAGTAAGAATTGATAATTTAGACACAATTATTTACTTATCTTTCGGTACTCTTTAGAATATAAATTTGGAGCGAGGAGCGTCATTCCATTAAACGTAGAGAGGGTTGAGAGCGCTCCAACACTTGTCGCTATCCAGTCATTTGCGTTATATTATGTCCTACTTGACAATAGTTCGTAAGGAACATATGCTTTGTATAACCCGAGTTTTACTACTACAATGAGTGCTACATTCCAATGAAAAAGGTGTTCAACAAGCAAATGAAATCCTGACTAATAGGTTATTTCTCAGAACTCTCACCTTTTTTGTACTTTTTACTTTGAACGCTGTAAGGCAAAGTTGTTTGCAGTACGGGATTTTTGTTAAATAATAACAAATTTACCAGAAAATATTTCTGAATTTGAGATACAAAAAGTATAATTTTTTAATTAATACATGTTATAATTTAAAAGTTACACAGTAATTAACAATGAAATTTCACATTGTATATTCCTAAATAAGAAAATCACTATTAAATTCTTCTTTTGGTGCCGCTTCTTTACTGGAGCTCAATGTTGTAAAGCGAGTCTTGTCCTGGGCAACTCTTCCGATGTCGCAGTACGCGTCCACTCCCTAACGTTGAAAACCCACGATTTTTTACTTGTACCAACACGCCGTATTATAGCGATTATAATTAATTGAAGGAGGTGGTGGCGTTCATGGTTCAATACGTGGCCCAGGTACTCAACTTTTCGATGTTTTTGAAGATTCCAACTCGAATAAGAACTTTTTCCTTAGAGACCTTCTGGATATATAGGCTGGCCTATACCAAGCAATAATAAAATATCAAATGCTTCTAGCGCCTATTAAATCACGAAACTCTAAAGTTTATATTAATTTAGGCAATAACCTATTGACGACAAGTTACAAATTAGGACGACGCGTTTTGCGATTTTGTTAAAACAAATTTTCTTACAAAGCAAGTAATTATGTGTAAGCCCCTACGTACCTGCGTAAACGTAAGTAAATATGTTACTACAGTAAATAAAGCCTTATTTGTTACCCTTAAGTGTATTGTGAACACAAAATTATTCAACCCCTTTAGCTTGTGAGGGTTATACAAAATTATCGGTTTGAATTTATAAATGGTTAAGCATTATTGTGTGTTTAATTGTATATATACTTGTAGCTTGTTTAACCACACTTTTAGCATTTGAAACTTAGACCAAGGCTAGCAGATATTATGATGTACAACTTTATTAGTTTTTTTAAGTATTTTAATGTGTATATAATTTAGCAACCCAAAATATATCAAGTTTCACATTCAGAAGAGAACAGATTTTTATAAATTACCCCATTACGACTATACTTAAAAGCTTAGAATGTTGTACTTACATTATGACAACATTGATAAACTTCCATAATTATATTTTTTGTGACCAGGAACTAAAGTTGCTAAAGCAAGTATTCATGTTTTTAAGGTAGTCTCAAATTCAATTTCTGAAATGAACAAAGGTTTAAATTGTACGAAGTAAAACTTGTCTTTTATAGAATTTTAATCTATTACTTTGAGTGTCTCTGAAAAGTTAGACACGACCTCCAGTGAATGAATAACGGGAAAATATTAGGCTTTTAATGTCTTGAATGATAAATTGAAGTCCCATCTCATAACTCCTCCTTTCTTGGCGATTCCTTTAAGGTCTCTGCAGTTAGGCTATGGAATTCACTTCCCGTCCCTATTCGCTTGTCTCCTTCTCTATCTTCTTTTAAATTTCTTCTGTACAAACATTACCTGTCCACATCGTATCCCTAACTTTCTTACTAACTACTAACTGACGTGAGACTGATCTTAAATTATCGTGATTCATATGCACTTTTTACTTTTTGTTTTTAATGTATCCTTTTTTTGAAGTGAAACTTCTTTATCGGCGTTGAAAAAAAATTTACCGTCCTATTTTTGGGTTACGCGTCACATTTTCTGTTACGTGCCATCTTTTTCTTATCCCTACCACGGTTGATTCGAAGGGATTCGAAGCCATTATTAACAAAAATATACAATAACGATAACAATGATAGTAATTATTCTATTACAATTATTGAAATTCTATAAAAATCTAATAGTTATAAGGTGAAATGAAAGAAATGTATTATTTGTCTATGATAATAAAAGCCTTTTGTTAAACTTTATCTAATTTAACTTTATTTAACTAATTTCAGTAAAGTTGCATATAGTAGATAATTTTTAAAAAAATAAGGTCATAAAGAAGTTTCACTACATACGTGTGTACACTAGTACACGCACACATTTCTTTTTCTCTTCTCACAGTGGTTGCCTGGAAGAGATCGCTCGAAAGCGATAAGGCCGCCAGTTGCATTCCTTTTAATTTAATTATGTTCACTATTTATATTATGTGCAACGAAGTGTACATAATTAAATAAATAAACCTATACTTTCACTACTGGTCTGTTTGTAAATACCGCATATTTTGAAACATTTCTAATATGCATTTCCTAAGTTTACATAAAAACATGTTTTTTGTCTGAGTCCATTTTTTCTCAAACAAATAGGATATGTAGTATGATAACCGGTGTAAAATTACTCATAAAACTAAATTCTAAGCGTAATTGTTTCGTTACATAAATAATTGTGCATTTCGAGGAATCATTGTATGACTTGCTTTTTTGCCACACAGCTTGGACAGAGTATACATAAATAATGCATTGACCCTATTATCTAGCAACATAAAACCCGGTAGATCGGGGTTGAGTTGGTTGGATGTAGTAGTCAAGTCGAAACAATAGATATTCGAAATTAACACAAGAAGCACGAGATATCGAGACGAAGGATACATCCGGAGGATAAAGCCCCCATAAGGGGCTGTAACGCCATGTAATGTTTATATACCTGTATTGTAAAAAATATAAATTTCATACACAAAACACGACTCATCAAACTTTGTAACATATATGTAAGATACTTTCAATTTTATCTACGTTAACGCTCTATATATCTTTTTATAACACTTTAATTGTAAATCCAATTCAAGATAACGTGTAAATCGAGAAAACTAGTTGGTAGTTTTCAATTTTCACCTAGCAATATGTAACATTCATACAACGTTTCACACTCAAAGAAGAATTTTTCTCATACGAAATGGAACTCCGACTAAAGGAATTTAAGTTTTGCGCTCACTCCTTTCCTACTTTGAAACTACATTTCTTGAAAATCAATGGTGCTAAGATGCAATTTGCCACTTTACGAAAGTTTAATTATTTAAGTGACTGTGACGTGTAAACGCTAACGATGAATCCCGTTTGTCAAAAAAATTTTACATTTTGACATACCATAATGTCAGAATGGTTTGGTTTGACAACACGATTGTCACGACACGAGGTGTCATGATGTTTAATATATACATTTCGTGGCGCTTCATCGCTTAAATACGCAATCCTGAAACCTCATTACACAAAATGTTTTATTAATAATTTTATTGCCATATAGGTAGGTTTGCTAACACATCGAACGTTTTATACACAGACTTGTTGGTCTCATTACTAACAAGGAATAGATTTTCTTAATATAATGTACCGCTAGATTAAAAAGATAAGAATTTAATAAAAAGACTTCTACGAGCTTGAGATGGCGATTGATCACAGTAACCAATTAATCTTACCGCCTAGACACGGTATCATTCCATCTTTTGCCTTGCTTTCTATATCCTAGGTAATATTATCATATCTATAAAAACTACAACAATTATAACTCGACTAAATTATGTTATGAAAAACTTCTCCCAATTTGAGTGATATACATTATTAAATTCTCTAGAACATGACATGAATTTCAAATTATACTATCACAATACCTGACCATTATACGCCTTAATAAAAAAGTTATATTGTTAAAAAATTACAAAGACACTCCGGTCTCCGATATTATACAATCAATGATTATTTTCATCACAATTTTGTTATGAGAAAGTGAAGGACGGGAATAAAATTCAATTTGCTTTCCATGAGCTGGAAATATGCAATGCAAATGGGGGAATTTTATCGTAAAATTGAGGAACTCGTGATTCCATAGGTATTTTTGTGAGATGAATATTTTAGAAAGTATAACGGGCGTATTCTTAGACGTAAAATGTATTTAATTATAAAGCCACGAATGGTTTTTCGTAGCTGCAAATCCAGTTCTTTACTTTTTACCTTTTTGTTGGGATAAAATAAACATGTCTGTACTTTAAATATTGTGTAAGTTTATGACAGTTTACGTTTACAACGTATGTTGTTTACAGTACGAAATGTAAAACTTGTAGTTTTATTTCCATGCGATTTTTCACTATTTAATAACAGCCATCTACAATAACAACTTAATATTTTATTAAGACATACGAAAGTAATAATTGATAATCTATAGCATAAATCAGGCGTAAGTAATACTATTTTGGGGTGGGAAGTTGGGGTTGGTGTTGGTGGGAATCGCTGATGGAGTGAGGTCAGCATTGCCTAGAAAAAGCCAAAAAAAACCTTCTGCTGTGTTACGTAGTGGAACACTAGTATAAGCAGAACCCCGACCAGTCCGAGTCATCCACGTCCTAGTCGTCCACCCTGGGACCTACTGCAGCCACGCTCACGCGTGCCCACTACCTAGAGCTGCAGATGAGCTGAGGATGCAGGGCCGAAGGCGAATATTCTGCGCCTTAAAACAGAATCCACTCACTAGGGAGGTAACCCGTATAAAACCGAGCATGTCTAGATGCTCTAAAGTGGCAGCCCCACTATCAGACTAGGGCACAGTGGGTTAATCTCCTGCTTGCCTGAAAAACCAACGATTCAAGAAACCGAAACAGTGAGAAACCGGACCGATCTTTTACCGACGACCTTTGGCATTAAATCACGGACACGAATTGCTTTTTGGAATATAAAAACGCTAAGTAACGACACTCGACTAGCACAAGCAGAAGCTGAAATGATAAGATATAATCTACAAATACTTGGTTTAAGTGAAGTGCGTAGAAATGGTTTTAGCGAACTGAGAACGTCCAAAGGCCTAACTCTTCTATACTCCGGGAAGGAAAATGAGGATGACGACCTTGAATATGGCGTCGCTTTCCTCCTCTCTAACTCCGCAAAGAAAAGTCTTTTGGACTGGAAACCGATCTCAGACCGAATCATTTGGGCCCGCTTCAACTCAAGAGCACGGAAGATCTCCATTGTGCAGTGTTGCGCTCCCACCAACACGTCTGCGGAGGACATCAAGGATGACTTTTACAACGCTCTAAATGCCACACTTAAAGGTATTAAGAAACAAGATATTGTGATCGTCATGGGAGACCTTAACGCAAAAGTGGGAAGCGAAAACAGTAACTGTGAGCGCAACATGGGCAAACATGGACTCGGAGTACGGAACGAGAATGGTGAACGGTTTATAGAGTTTTGCCAACACCATGACCTGACCATCGGTGGAACACTTTTTATTCATAGAGATGTACATAAGTACACATGGAACTCCCCTGATGGCTCCACGAAAAACCAAATTGACCACCTTGCGATCAGTTCGAAGTGCCGCTCGTCACTCCTCGATGTCCGAAACCGAAGAGGCGCTGATATTGACAGCGACCACCATCTGGTTGTAGCCGAAATGCGACTCAAGATTGCAGTTGCGCGACTAGCTGGTGCCCCTGGTAGAGCTGGAAGAAGGTTTGACGTCACTAAACTGCGAGATCCTGAAATTTTGAACAGGTTCAGGCTTGAACTTGGTAACCGCTTCACCGGACTTCACGCCGACGATGACTCAATAGACGGAGAGTGGAAACGCATCAAAGTGGCCTACACAGAGACCATCTCTTCTGTCTTAGGTCATACTAAGCACTCGCGCGTGGATTGGATGTCACAAGCTACTTGGCAGCTGATAAACGACCGTAGGGAACTCCACCTAAAACTGCTCGGAACCAACGACGAACTACTACAAGCCGACCTCAGACAGCAGTATCGGGAGATTCGTAAGAAGATCTATCGCAGCTCGCGAAAGGACAGAAGGTTGTGGGTTGACGGTATTGCTGACCACGCTCAAATTGCCGCTAACACCGGCAACATGGGAGAACTGTATAAAGCGACTAAAATCTTGGCAGGAAAGATAAGTCAGCATAAAAAGCCTCTAAAATCAAAAGACGGTCAACTTATCGTAACAGCAGAAGGGCAACTACGACGCTGGCGTGAACACTTCGAGGAAACCTTTCGTCCCACAGCTACGCATGGAGGCATGCAAGACACATTTCCACCACCCAGGCCACTAGACATCGATATCGAACCACCTACACGTGATGAAGTGGAGAGAGCGGTCATGGGTCTTAAGACTGGTAAAGCACCAGGGCTTGATTTAATAGCCGCAGAAATGTTAAAAGCGGACTTGGCTACTACCGTCGACACGCTGACACCTTTGATTGGGAAAATCTGGGCCAGCGAGAAGCTTCCGGAGGACTGGAATAGGGGCCTTCTTATTACTGTGCCCAAAAAAGGTGATCTAAGCCAATGCAGCAATTGGAGAGGTATCACCTTTCTCTCGGCCCCTTCCAAGGTTTTCTGCAGAATTATCTTTGACAGGTTGTCTGCAGCCGTTGAACCTATCCTTCGCATAGAACAAGCTGGCTTCCGGCCTAACCACTCGTGTACCGACCAAATTAACACTCTTCGTATCATTCTCGAACAGGCATCAGAATGGCAGAGAGAGATTTATCTTACTTTTGTTGACTTCGAAAAAGCTTTCGATACGTTGAGATGGAGCAGCATATGGTCGCGACTCTCTAACATTGGTGTCCCGCCAAAGATAATTAACCTAGTTAAGGCCAGCTATAGGAACTATTCTTGTAGAGTGATTTACGATGGTCTCGTCTCAGACGATATTCAAGTGCACGCAGGCGTCCGGCAAGGCTGCTTACTCTCGCCACTACTTTTCCTGGTTGTTCTCGACGGGATTATGGATCGCATACATCAGAACCAGCGTCGCGGAATAGAGTGGGGATTAACCAACATCTTAGAAGATTTGGATTACGCCGATGACCTCTGTCTGCTGAGTCACACGCACCGCGACATGCAATCTAAGTTGGACGACCTGGAACGCGAGGCGGGATTTGCGGGACTCAAAATCAACACCCGGAAAACGAAAGAAATGCGTGTTGGAGTTGAGAATCGCACCCCAATGCGGGTGGGTGCAGAGGACATAGAAAGCGTTCAACAATTTGTTTACCTCGGAAGCGTCGTGTCTGAAACTGGAGGTACAGAAGAGGACATCACTTCGCGCATTGCCAAGGCCAGAGCAACCTTTGCACAACTTCAGCCTATATGGCAGTCACGGATGTTGACGCGTCGAATCAAGGTTAAAATATTCGGATCCAACGTCAAATCTGTGCTGCTCTATGGGTGTAAGGTCACCAAACACATCTCGCACCGACTCCAAGTCTTCGTTAACCGCTGTCTTCGCCGTATTCTGAACATCTACTGGCCTGAAAAGTTCTCTAACGAGCAACTTTGGGAGCGCTGTCGAGAAACCCCGATCAGCCAGCAGATCAAGCGACGCAAATGGAATTGGATAGGCCATACACTCCGAAGGGATCTCAATCATATTCCCAAGCAGGCGCTTGATTGGAATCCGCAAGGAAAGCGGAAGCGTGGCCGTCCCAAACAAACCTGGCGCCGAACAGTTGCGGACGAGGCAAAGAGAGCCGGAAAGACCTGGAGTGAGGTGAAACACGAGGCTCAAGACCGAACACGATGGAGACTCACTGTGGACGCCCTCTGCCCCACCTAGGGGTTATAGGACATTAAGTCAAGTAAGTCAAGTAATACTATTTTATACTAAAACACTCATTTGTCCCTTCTTATCATATTGTATTTTCGCTGTAATGAAAAGAGACAATTGTTAATAAAAATAAGTTTATTTTAATGAATAAGGGATTTTAAGATTTATGTGATTGTGATTTAAGTGATAAGAATAAAACTATAGTCATAGTGTGCTAAATATTGATTCAAATTCAACAGGATTTTAGTATTTACATGGCGTAAATTGTTGGTTGCATCAGCGCATTCTGAATTTGAGCGATGAACATTATTCAACATTGTTCCACACATTCGATTCCACCTGCACCGAGTAATGTCAACGTAACTGGCAAATTCCACTGTTATTTGACAAAGAAGACATTACAACGATGTTTTGTTTTACATACAGAACAGAGATTTAGCGAATGTTTTTAAATACAAAATTACAAAAATTGGGAATCATTCTTGAATGGTGAAAGAACTGAAATTATAATAAATAATGCAAAGGCAGCTTAAAAGGAAGTTATATAATCCTTAAAACTGAAGAAGTTTCGTTCAAACAGGTAGTCAAGACAATATTTAATATAAAAATGTATAAATATAAACTGTGGAACTGCAACATTTTGTTGAGCAAGAAAAGCAGTAGCCGAAGGAAACAAAATTGGAGGAAACAGAAGTGCACGTTAAAATTTAGTTTTATTTTATTTATTTATTTATTAACACTTCGTTACATTAATTGAAAATAATTAAATCAAAAGGAGGGCAACTGGCGGCCTTATCGCTTTTGAGCGACCTTTAATAGTGGATTTATGTTTAGTAAAACGCATCTACTATTAAAGTTGCTTTTCATTCAGACACCTGTAAAACATACACATTTGAATATGTATATTTTAACAACAAGAAGTTTATAATTTAATTTCAACAAATCTCTATACAGAATATTTTATTACCAAAGCTCCAAAAATAGTTTGTCATATATCTCAATTAAAAAGTCAATGTTTTTGGTGAAAAATTTGCTCAGATATTCTAGTGAAGCGTAAATTTCAATATTTCATTGTTCTACAACAGCTGTCCTCGCAACACCTGCTCATCGTGCTTGTGTATTTCATATATTTATATTACCATACTGATCTGCCTTCGTGGCTTGAGTTGTCACGGACTCGTATTCAAATGTCAAGCATATAAGTTTCTCAAAGAAAAAAATTGGGCCTCAGATTTATGTATGTATTTGGCTATTGTTTTCTGATATGCAAGTGAGTGATATCAGCCTTGTGCCTGACACACGCCGTCGATATTGTTTGGTCGGCCGGCAAAGCAAAGAATGCCGGTTTCCTAAGAATGTTTTCCATCACCGTAAAAAAGCGTGTTCAATGCCGACAAAGACAGAAAAAAAAGACACAAGGCATGGATTGAACTTACGATCTCAGTGATGAGAGTCACGATTGACTTGGCCAACACCGTTCTCTCATAATAAAACTAAATTTGTGTTTGCTAAACAAATACTTCATTTGTGCAGCTTTGGCTCAATATCGCAATTTAAACAGCCTTTGAATGCAGCCGAGATAGTAAATATTTTCGTCTGTGACAAATGAGAGCTTTATAAATAATAAACAATCCTCCGCTTTAAGAATTTATCGACAACTTTGCTGTTGAATGATGAGAAATGGTTTGAAGGGGTAAATTGAGATATATTCTTGAAATAATTTAACTTGGTATGTACTATAGCTATTATGAAGGTTCTGGGTCAATTTATAAACCGCTGTTGGAACTATTTGATAATTTACTGAGGTTAACTGAAACACAGGTAACATGACATACACACGTTGACATTGCACAGTGCCGCCTTCATAGATAACTATTAATAGTGAAATAATAAACGGATTTTAGTAGCTGCGCAGTCACATATATGCACTTATTTATTAGTCACAATGTACGAAAAAATTAACTAATATGACACTGAATGAAACAGCAGAATGAAAGTTTCATAATCATGTTAATACCAATACGAAAATCTTTACCCTATATATTTAATTAATTTTTTGATTACAAATATTTATTTAACGACTATGAGTCTTATCCACAGTATGTATAATTACTGAAATACAATATCATAAATGCTACATCTGCGTGAACTGTCATAAATGTACAGGCTACACAAACAACACGTCAAAGACTGTTTGTACGTTGTTCTGTTCGTCGAGATTGGCCGCGTGCAGGGAATGAATTCGACACTCTCGGCTCGTTTCTATAGAGGTTATCGATTTGCCTTACCTATGTCATATTGAAAATTTACACTTTGAAATGGGTTCTAGGATATGTAAATGTAAGGTGATTTCAATAAGGTAATACATTGGAAAGGTTGATTTTTATTAAACTTATTACTTTTAAAATTATAGCTTACAACTACTGAAAATAATTAATTTAAATAGCATATCCAAGTAAACTAGACAAAATTCATTGATCGGTTATTTTATATGAAACCAATAACAATTTAAAAGTTAAAAATTACTAATTACTTTTTAAAATTGAAAGTTTTTACATTAAACTTTTAATTGGATATTTCTTTAAGCAAAACAAATCTAATCTATCCGCTTTGTTAACTAATAAATTTTTTGCAACAAACTTATTAGCATTGGCTTGTTTTACCCAGCTTTTTTACAACGCAAGCCTAGTAGTTAAGGTGCGTATGAAACCGAGGGGTTACCAGCTGATTACTTAATATCTTACACGGAAGAATTGATAGTGATCATAACAGACGCACTTATGTGTCTACCTCCTCCTCCTTTTGGCTCATTTTGAAAGTCCCGTAAAAAATACATATCTATTTATATATCATACAAAGATCACAGGAAAATTATACGTTTAAGTTTTGGTGTTGTCTTTGTAATTAAATAAAATTTTAATGTATAGTTAAAGTGGGTGTAAATCTCTTATTGAAACAGATGTAACGTGGCTAGCGAAAATAGAGTTGTTTTACCTCTGCATTTTGTTGAATTCTCGCTATATAGAGAATCAATTTGAGGGAAAAATAAAATATCGTTCTGTCAGAACGCGATCGCGTTCATTTGTTGTTATCGTAAAAACAGCGAACTTTATAGTTCATAGCGTTGTCTGTTTTTGCTATTCCAATTTTGAATACAATTTTATCTTTTGATCTTTTTACCGTCG
Organism: Pieris brassicae; assembly: GCF_905147105.1. Classification (NCBI taxonomy): domain Eukaryota; kingdom Metazoa; phylum Arthropoda; class Insecta; order Lepidoptera; family Pieridae; genus Pieris; species Pieris brassicae. The sequence goes on along the minus strand of NC_059666.1, from coordinate 17,324,398 downwards.
CAATATTTGGCAAATAAAAAGAATTAAATCCTAATGGGTGGTTTTAAATTTAATTTCGTCCATTCTACGCGCTTGATTTGAAAGTGAAAGTTAATTCAGAAATATATTGTTTTCTGACGTTCGTAACTGTTTATTAAGTTAAATGAATAAATAATATTTTGATTGATTTGATTCATTAACGTAGCCACAGGATAATTTATATATACACTTACAGATGCAAATTTAAATTAGGCAGAACATTGAAAAGATTTGACTTACTAGTGAATCATTTTACTCGAAGGATTAGACGTTTAAAATAACAAGGAACACTTCAGTTGGTATTTACTTCTAGTGAAGCATTACGGTCCTCGTGTCTGGTTTCAAATTAAACTTGCACGGCTCCTTGATAAAGGCTCCAGTAATTTGTCGTTTGTTAATTGGTGACGTGAAACTAAACAAAATCAAAATGTGACAGAGTCAAAATGAATATTGCATACCTAAGTATTATTTGGTTTGATTACTATTGAAGTTCTAAAATAAAGTAACAAGTATTCAAAAATATCATCACTACTACTAAATAACACATCTGATAGAAAAAAAACAAAAAGATTTGGAAACGAGAATAAATAATTGCATCATCTTCAACTCCCGCGGTGGGTATTAAAGATGACGACAGTAGTAGAACAAAAAAGACTTATGCCAGCGGAAGCTTTTGATGTTTTTATATAGCAGGACAAGATACCAGGCAGGAGCCTCAGGTGATGTTAAGTGATACTGTCGTCCGACATTCACATTTCCAGGAGACACGCGAGTACGTTGCCGGCCTTTAAATTATGTATTTATCATAATGTTGGAAAAAATTGACAGTAACATAGTTAATATTATGCGTCAGTCAACTTGTCAAGTTCAACGTCCATAAAAAGACATGCAAAATAAATGTATTGTACGCCGGAAGAAATTCAACTGGGTGATAGCGTTGATATTTAGATATACGAAAACAATAATTAGCTGGACGGGTAGCGGTTGTTTTGCCAGCTGACGCAGTAAGCATTTAATATATGTGAGTATTATTCCTTTTTTGTTGCGTTTTAAATACATAGTTAGAGTTTCTGGAACTGTCATATTAAATTAGCCAGAAGCTTCTATAACCTCAACACTTATATTTCGAGAGAACAGCTGAGTCATATGTCAACAGACTTTCCTGAAAATACCTTACAAAATCACGAGGCACAATTTGAACGCTACAACGAAACAATCATTTGTATAGGTGCCTTGCTTTGGACTTTTGAGTAACGATTTCGGGCTTTCCAAGAAAATTAAAGTCAAACTTTTCATCTAACATTATATAATAATTATTACTGGCGGTTTAAACATGTCTAAGATATTAGAGGAGAAAAATAAAACAATAGTATTGTGTAAATTGAACGTGTAATACATTTATTTTATAAAGAGATAAAATTTCACATATTTTGTAAATATTAGACATTTTTAATACAATTTCAGCACAGCAGCCGCGTACATCAATACGCAATAAAACACATTTTCCTATATATTCGCTACCGACACATTGAAGACATATTTTAAATAATTTTATGGACTACTGATAAATTGAAATATTTTCTGTTTTTTGATTAACATTTCATATTCTAATAAAAATAAATAACATATTTTAGAATTTGGTACAATTTTAATAAATTATATAATTTTAATTGAAATCTAATGTATATTAAATATTTGTTGTGAAAAAAATTACTCTGTTGTAACGACTATTAGCTACTAAGTCAAACATAATAACAGTCAACCTAGATGACTGAACCCCAAGGCTTTGAAACATAAATACAAAATTATATTGATCTTAATATATTTTTTTTAAACATAATGCCAACGGTTACGAGGATCTATCTACGTTCGACTGTTTTGAAAATAGAATACACTTTTGAAAATGAAATCGACGCTGTCACATATGATTGGTCTCGATCCTGTAAACTAATTGCAAACCGCGCGATTATTTGTTTGGCATAAGAGTATTCTACAGGAGTTTTACAAGCGAAATGAAAAAATATGGCTTACAGTTTTCTTAGTTTACAGTAATGTTAACCTTGTTACATTCATATTTTGCCAATATCAATTGATTTATGCATAATTGACAACAACAAATACACAGATTATTGTCAGCAGTTGAGACATTTAAGATACCCCAAATAATAACACGTAGATATATTAATTTAAATTCCAGATGTCATCGAAAATATTCTAACACATAGTTGATATGTGCGTTAATTAATTCCAGTTGGTTTTCAATCAATCTTTGTTCTAGCCGGTCAACTTCAGGCAAGGTAATGATAACAATATTTAGTCATCCTATGTAGATATAAACAATAATATAAGTTTTTTTATCGAAAAGGACAAAAGTGCAAGTGGCTCTCGTTTGTTAAGGGGTACCGCAGCTAATTGATGTCGCGACCCCTCGCGTGTGCCGTTAAAGAATTCGTACGCTTTTTAATAACATTTAGTATAGATGCAAATATTGATATTATTGAATTTTTCAGTAATATAAAATAGTTTTGTTACATCGATTAGTACAAATTACGCACTGATATTTTTTATTCTGGACACACTGTCTTTGAGACGTTTTTGGTTTGTCCCAACTGCTTAGAATAACCTGGTCATCTTAACATCGAATACGTCTATGAAGCGATGAAAATTTGTTACATTACATTGACTTAATTACCTTACACTTAATGTATAAAAGAGTGTATAGCAATAAGGAAGACATTGATAGCCTGCATGATTTTTATCGTTATAAAGAATATTATAGTTGATGACTTTTTTACAATAAACATCTCTAAACATTAATCATAAGAAATTGGTTAAAACTGTCTTTGATCTAGAATATATCCCGATTATATTAATTTTAAGAAAATTATGAAAATAAATCGTACAAGTAATAAATTCATATATTATCAGTATTTATCGCATTCATTGAAAAAATAAATAATCAGAATTGACAAACAGAAATACGTTAACCGTCATGCAGTAACAGGTAAAATAACTGTAGTCAAAAATATATTACGAATCATAGTATCGAGACAGTTTTAACCTCAAACTAGTTTCTACTATTAAATAAGAAGGGGTTTACAAAGGCAGGCATCTATATAAAATGGGCTACAGTTAAAAACGATACATTATACAATAATATTTTATCAGCATCGTTTGTATGGATGCTTAACTAATTTGATTTAAACCCGCTCGGAACGTATCTAAGATGGTAATCACGGACTCCAGACTCTTACCAGAAGTATTTGTTATTTAATTGATGATTTGTCAAACCTCTCTCACGATATGTTGAGACACAGTCATGCTTGGGCATATAAATTTCACCTGAATTTGGTATTTTAGTATATTGTTGTATCTAGAAATCATTTTTGGCGTAAAGGTAAAGTAAATCATGCAAGAAAACTTTAAAATATTTGAATGATATTTGCTTTCGCAAGTCTGTTTAAATTACGAGGAGGCAATTAGTAGATTTTATCAGAATTACCGAGATGACATAAAAAAGCCAGTGGAGCCATGATGTGCAGACTCGAGCGGTAACTCAGATTCGGCTCTGAACATTGAGAGCAAACAACGTGGCTAGAACGTTGAGGTATTTGCTATCACGGCTAATAAATGGTCTACCCAATCAGATATTGGATAGCCTAACGATAACCAACATAAACAGTAAATTAAAAAAACTACTTTTATATGCAATTGTCGCGCTCCTTAACAAGACTACTATGCTTACATTAATATAAACCACAGCAGTTTTCTTATGTAACATATTGTGATTATACTGTATTTGTTGTAAACAAATAAAAATAAAAAAGAAAGCAATTGTAAATATAAGTTTTCAGGAAATATTTGTAAATCAATATTTATATTTTAAATCATAATCTTAAAGAATTCATTAGTTTACGTATACATTTAGCTTCATTGATTTTTATAGCTCTGAAATGGAAACTAAAAAAGCACTGCGTTTTATTAATCGCTGTAGAAACTTTAAATATCAAAATGGGAATAAAAATACATTCATTAGTTGTACAGAAACTAAAAAAGCGTATCAATTTCGGACTTATCTACTACGTCAAAAGCAAAAGTACACAAATGCTTTTAGCTTTACAACCAACTATGCACAACACTTATATAAATATATACTCACTCCCTAACATGATATGTTTTGTTTCGAACTTGTTCCTTACACAAACTTGCACAAACTTTATTTTCCCACCAATACATTTATTATGCATATAACGTACTACGGATACGGTAGAGTATTTCCTCTGCTATGGTACTTATTTACATAGTGAATAAAATAAAACACAATGTACTGCAGTATACGAATTTCAAATATTAAAGAAATCATAATAGTTAGTACAGGATAGTGTTAACATTAAAACCGTGACTAACGGCTAATGATTCAAATTAATCAAAAGTGGCTAGAATATTACTTGAAAGAGACTGAGAAAATGTCTCCTAGTTCTTGTTTTATTTGGTACCGTTGCATTTGGTACCTATCGTTTTAAATGGTGCAATAGTTGCTAGATTTAAAATATATAGTTTTCGGTATAATAATATTAGCTTAAGAATGAGCAAATGAAATAAAATATATGAACCGAATCGGAATGTATATCATTATTAATCTCGTACATTATAAAGAATAGCCTTTAAAGTTATTCGACGCGCGATTAAGCAATTGTAGTATGGAGATTGCTACCCCTGATACCTGATAGATATCCTTAAATGTATATGTAACATATAAAAAACATGAATAGATTGTTGCAATTATATGAAATTTACTATATTAAGTTTAATAGATCGCTATTACATAATAAATATGTCCAAAAGCTTTAGTTATATCGTACGTAAAAAAGGGATAAACACCGAACACAATACACCGAATATAATATATATATTTACTAATCTATTTAAATTTACGAAGACCAAAGACCTAAACAACAAAAATCTATGAATACATTCAGATTGTTAAGGGTTAGGCGAAACGGATATAGGAAATTCAAAGGGGCATAATTAGGACAAGCCTAATTTTAATTTATATTCAGTCTCATATTTTCGCGTACATAAGTTTGTAAAAGTTACAAAGCATTCAAAGAAGCGCTATCTACATTCGTAGATGAAATTAAAATTTATTTCTAAAATATTGTAAACTAAGCCGTTATTTTCTGGCAATATAATTGCCACTGTTTCGTAGTTGTTTGAACACGTGTATAGAGACTAAAATAATTAAATAAGTTGTTATAACTAACAAAGTTAATATTATATAATTTATCTACTTAAGAGGTGACATTAACTTGCCAACTTTGTAAGTAAATTATCTTCATTAAACTCAAGTACAGCATAATATAATTTATCACAAATGAATAATTAGATTTCGTACGAAATACTTCGTTATTTCAGAACTCGAGTTCAGAATTCGTAAATGTTTTTTCAGTATACATTAAACACCCAATAGCCTAGTATATTATGCATATCATAATAAAAATAAGATAATTGTATATTTTAAGTCGTTCCGATTGATTCTCTTCGCTGCTTAATATTTTGACAGGGAGTTGAGTGGGCGACGGCTCCAATCGAACTAGGTTTACTGCAAAGATAAACATGATCTAATAAGTCAAACTATTATCTTTCAGTTAAATTCAACAAAGAGTAAAATAGAAACTTTGATATATTATAAACAACAAATAATAATTAAAAAATCGTATAGCAGTAATAAAAAATAACACCTAAAAGACCAGTCATTATACTTACTACCAACGATAGTTTTACTATATTAACAATACACAGGATTATCTTACCTGTGATAGTCTGATTCTGTAAGTCAGCATAACCTTCCCCCACTGTTGGATAACTAGGTATGGTGCTTAGGCATGTGATATCGACAGTCTGGTTCGGACGTAGTTGTAGGCTTGAAAGGGGGAAGCGCAAAGACGAGTTGGTGAGGGAGAGTGGCATTCCATGATGGTATCGGTGGACATTGACTGTGCCATGAGGAATTGTTAACCTTTCATCGACCTGAAATAATTCATGGAACTTATACTTCATCTTTCAAAGTGAGGTTTTAACTAATAAATAAAAGGTCAGCGCTAAGAGAAATATTAAGAGAAAAATTGATAAAATAATTAAACTCGTCAATTAATGGATTAAAGAAAATATTAAAAGAATATGGATATTATGACAGTCGTGAACATTTCCGACAATTTTACCTTTAAATAAACAGTTTGATAAGTTATATTTTGTAATAATATTTTCAGCTGTCAAAAAGATTTACCCACTGCATTTGACAGCTGTTATTTCAAGAGTTATAATCTGTGCAATCTACTTCTATTGTTACGTGTTTTTGCTTATAAATCCAAAAATAGTATATAACGAAGAAATAACATATTATGGGCACTTTCAGCTTTTCTGAGGCTCAAAATTTGATGCGATTTTATTTTACGGAGACCAGTCATTCATTCACCAGTCCAGAAGGTATCGTTGTTTAATTCATGTTATAAAAATATCTTAGATGAATTATACATCGAAGGTATTCAATATTAAACATAAATGTATTTATGTTTAATATTGCATAAAATTGCTATAAAATTTAAAATTTGAAACAAAACAAATGCTTCAGGTGGAACGATTTCCTAATGCAATAATGTACGACTCCAAGTCATGTTGTTTAAATAATATACAAAGTAATGGTGAGCCATCGTCTTATATTTCGAAAAGACTAAGTGATACATCTTCACATATACAATAATACACGTCAATATACAATATTACGTATATTTTAGCAAACTTATTGTTAAAATATTCGCTTTGGCTTTGTTTTGTTTGTGTATGTTATTATTATTCCATAATCTCTAAACACAAACCTAAATTATGTTATACTATGACAAACATCGATATAAATATATTGAAATAAATGTTTAACTATAGCAAGACTATTACCATGCATCTCCATTAAAATCAGGGTAAATGAAGATACATAGCTTCCTCAACTACGGACGCAGTACACCAATCTAGTATTCGTATACTTCCTAATTATAGATTATGGTTGGGGAACATTTGATATTTAGTGCCATAAAGTGATTACTTTACCAATAGGTACTCTAATTATGTTTATAATTTAAAGTCGCTTTTGTAAATACAGTGTCAACTCTATGTAACGACACTGAATTGACTTTATGGCGTTAAAGAGAGTAGTCGTGTGATCGAGAAGAAACACGTATATATATAAGCCATGACTCCTACTTATAAGTGGTCAACAACAATCTACACGTGCAAGCAATTCCTATTTGTGAATGAATGAATTCTTCTTAACGAACGAATATTTCTTAGAAAATTCGTATACATGATGCCTACGAACTATGATATTGAAGCGACAAAAAAACGTACACAGCTGCGTAGTTTTTACTAATTTTAGCAACTTAAAAAGTCTTTTATTACTCAATTGTTGTCGTTATTGAGAGTGGGTGTAATGCTATGTAGCATGTATCATTGTATGGAAGACAAGCTAGACCAACCAAAACAAATGGATTTTGACACAGGTAAATTGGGACGAGCCTAAAAAAGAAAAATATTAAATTCGTTTCCTTAGTATTCCAATACATTCGATAAAGTTGTTTAAATATTTAACCGAGTAACCTAGCTTTCCTCTCAAACAGTTTACACATGAACGGCAAGTCAATTACAACACTCCGTGTCCCCACTGGAACCATGTTTGATATTGCGGAATTTAATTATCTACTGAGAAATGTAACTATACCTAGAGGTATTGAGTAAATTGTAAAATATTCAAATCCAGATTTCCTGAAGCTATGGTGATTATGTAGGACGATTTACAGTTTATATTTCTTGCCTTTTAATTTACGATATATACTTACAAGTACTAGTACAGAATGTGTAAATCTCTTTAATTAGGGGTAGGGCTAAAGATGTGGTCTCGTGGAGAGACGGTCGTTACCATGGTATCGTGTCGAGAAACGGATAAGGCTCTGCTCATAACGCATGCCGGCGAGGGCGATTATTGGGGGCACCTTGGGGATGGATAAAAGTAGTCCCACGTAACCTAAGGGTAATAATCGCCGACCCTGTTGCTTCTGCATATCAATGGCATGTTGCAACTTGATCTTAACGGGCGCCAGCACAGGGGATACTTTTTACACTGGCCATGAAGATCTTTCTCGGCTAGTTGTCGATGAGTACTGGAACAAATTTGTGAACTGAAGTCCAAACTCTATAATGTAGTCTCATACTGGTTCAATTTAACACGAAGAAGACACAAGTTTGCGAGATTTCCGCTATCCTTTGTCGCTACTCCTCTTTTCGAAGAAACTCTTCTTAAAGCCACAGCCAACACCGAAATACTCGGAATAAATTGAACGGCGTTCAGTTTCGCGATTATTTGGAAGAAAATGCTAAATTTGCTTCCAGGAATCTTGGTGTGCTCAGCAAGGTAAGACGGTACTTCACTCCGGGCCACAGCTGTATAAAGCGCAAATTCGGCCCCACACTACTGTACTGAGAGTAGTGTTCCCACCTCCGGGCGGTAGCTCCCTATTCTCAGCACTTTATACTTGACCGTATACGAAGAGCGGTTTGGATCGTCGACGACGATCGGAGATGTGGAGACACTACGTCTTTTACCAGGTTTTCTATGGAGAGTGTTCAGAGGAGTTGTTTCGATTTGATTGGATTGTCGTATACCTGAGTTTCCTGATCGGATGTCGAGGAAGAATACGAAATTCCAGCTGTATTACTTCGACCTGCGTCGTTCCACAAATGAGCGTTTTCTAAGGCGGATTTACCGCGCACCAACAACTGCCACCCAAAGTATTTCCAACCAATTAGACTTAGGGTCCTTCAAGAAAATTAAGCGTGTTAATTCTTAAAAAGCCGGCAACGCACTCGCAAACCCAGAATGCCAGAGGCATTAAGAGTGTCCATGAGCGGCGGTATCACTTAACATCAGAGAGCCGAACCAATTGCCCCCCGTTACATAAAAAAGTAAACAAAGTGCAAGTAACAAAATAATATCTTTTATTGCATATTAATTGCGCAAACATGATATTCGTGATGAGATTTGGACGCTTAACAACTGGGTTAACACTACTACATCGGTATAATAATGATGTACATCAAAACACTATTTTACATTAAATCTATTGAAAATGAAAAGCAATCTCTATCAACCTATCCGATTTCTAATTATGTTTATCGGGCACAAACAATGTGCAGTTCTGGATTTTTACTTTTATTGAAATAGCTTCTAATTTTAGGTTAGTTATACCTTAGCCTAAAATTATGCTATATCATATGTTGATAAAACGTCGAAATTTTAATAGAAAATTCCATATAAAGAGTAGTGTAGTAATTTTAAATGATGAAATGTGGTGATTATAGCAGTTTCGCCATTATTTGTAGTTTTGTAGAGCTACATCGTAACGGCTTACAAAATGATCCAAATTTTAATTTGTTTTAGCTGTATAATCTAACAGAGATTATACACCGAACTGTTTTTTTCGTAAGAAAATACTATTGTAGAGTAATTAAAAAGTACCTTGACTAAGTGCACGGTGGGTATTTGATTACTATAATATGTTGTTTATAGAGTATGTGTTTTATAAAATATATATAGTGTATATATTTTTTTCTGGCACATTGTATTTGTTACCTTCATGTTGAAAGTCTATTTTGGGATGTATAAAATGACTGAGCTACTTTACTATTTAAGCATGTATTTTGCTTGTGAATTCTTTCCTCTTTAAGTTCTTGTATTTCTGTGTTAGTACTTAGCGCTCGATTTCTCATTGTTTTCGAAGCACAATTGTGTTAAGAGATAAATTAATTTGTATATTATAGTAGACCGCTGATATTTAGACCTAAAGAGGTTTAAATAAAAAGGTTATATATTTTTCACCAATCGGGTTATTAAGATAAGCGATAATTAGAATTCAATTCAAGGTACTAAAGCTTATAGTCCAAAAAAAATGTATATTTTTTATGCCCAATCATTAGAATCTAAAATACACGTAGAACAATAACAACAAAAGATCTATAGTGACAATAGAATCAAAATTCTACGATATAACACAACCTTCTGAATAAGTAAAATAAATTGAATTGATAGAAAATCAATAAATTCTTAAAAAAAGAAATTGAAAAAAATTTGTAATTAAACCTTACTGATATTAACATATTTATTATTATATAGCAAATGTACATATTATGAATAACGTAGTACTTTGAACGTATCTACTCTAAATAAATAATTGAACTGAACAAAAAAAAATTGTAATATCCCTTGTTTGCTCAATGCTCAGTGGGTCTGAACGTAAAAATTTTATAACTTCCTGTTTTGCTTATGAAAAGGTTTACCACAACTGCCGCGTATTAAAAGGATTTTATGAACAGACTTTAATTGGAAAACCTTTTTGTTAAACTAATTCTTTATTGAACGATATAAACAAAAATATTTTCTTTTTAGAAACTGTACTATTTTTCATCAGCGTACGGCACACATATAGCAAGAAAAATGCGTATTATTATTTTTTTTAATTTATCATAGATTTTAGTAAAATTTCCATTATTTCTATATAAAGATTTGCTCGACTAGTACATGACCACGATTGCAATAAATATTTATATAAGTGACAAACTCACTGTGTTCTTATTAATTTACGGAGAAATAACTTAACTTTATTTAACATGTAAGCATATATTAATGAATAGTACAAATATATAAATAGTATAAATGGAGTGGTCGGTAGAGTGCGATCGTCGATAGTAAAAATATCGTACGATTAATCTAGGAGAAATCTAAAACAATAGACAAACGCGACAATTCGCGTTTCGCATTGTGATAAGTGTACAACAGTTGACCTAAGAGGTTACGTGATCACGATACGTGATACACGGGATCGATCAAAATTAAACGAAAAGCTCCATCGATTTGCTCTGAGATTATAAAAGAATCAAAAGCGAAACAAACTAAAGTGATTTGGGACAAAAATAAACAACTTTTGTAATTTATGTAGTTTTGTCTATTGTCACTTCAAATAATGACTCCAAACATTAGCAATCACGAGTTGTGGATTCGTGGTGTATGGGATAAAGTAATGGATTATCGATATTCATCTGTTTAATTAACTATGAAACTGGCAAATAGCCTTCGGACCGATCCATTTAAAACAACTGAATGGTTTATTTATGAACATTTGACGACTGTTTGGACTATTATAAATAGTATCGCTAATAAGACCGTAATTACTAGAGCCAAGTGCGCATGATAAATTTTTATTTAGATTTGGCTTCACATACGATTATTAATAATGCTTTTTGGTAAAGCAATTTTAAAGTTGTGCAATATTTGAAATCTACAATAACTACATAATCAATTTGTTTATCTGTAAACATAATATTGAAGTTGAAGTTTCATTGTTGCAGTTGCTTAATCTGCCGTTATTAAACACAGTTGCTGTTTCTGTCAAATTGACCAAGAGTTTTACTATGGCGAATAACCAAAAAAATATTTTGTATACTTACTATAGTGTAATGGTTAATACCAATATTGCTATCACATTATTTGCAAGTCGCGAGTTATGTAACCTAACATTCGTTAAGTTAGATATAGATATATATATTTCAGTTAATAATTAACAGCGTTAACAAAATGTAAAGAATTTCACACACTTGAAGCCACACTCATAAATTGTAATTTAACATTCTCGTTTCCGATAATGTCCTATAACATAAGTGTCACTTAGATTTACGAACTCTTCAATAAGTTAGTTTTTTTTCATTCAGCGTAGTAACACCGTTATGCCCCTAATGTTATATTCGTTATAAGCTCATGTTTTAAACAATTAAAGCCTGTTGTTACCCAGCTTCAAACAAAGTGTTTTATTTAAACATATACATACAACATCCGCCACCAAACTTAAATCGCGTAAATATATAATTTACATTTATTATAGTTATATGTTTTTTTTATTACTCGTTGTCACAATTGCCTTCGGAAGAATCCTATTGATCGGGAAGCCATCTCGGGTAAAGGCCTCCTACAGCTTTTTCCAAACCACACTATTATTGCACTGCTTACTTCAAACAAGGGTAAAAAATAGCATTATCGCATTAGTTTAATGACCTGGAAAATACTTATAAATGAAACCTACAGAGGTATCTTTAGGAGACCTTCACCGTTAAGTATGAGGTATTATTATATTGTATTTTATCAATTACTGCCGGTTGCCCTCGGGACGTCGTTCGAGCGGAAACGGAAAGTTTCAATCAGTTTTCTTGTACCTTTGTACATGATTTTTTAATCGTTCCCAACAACAAATAATAACAAATTCTGTATTTATGATTATTTTTACAATGCATGATAATAATAAATGTTATTATTTGCGATTATTTTTACTTACCTTAACATTATTCACCAGCCATGTGAGATGTGGTGCTGGATAGGCAGCTGAACTGTGACAGGTGGCCTCCAAGTCACCATTTGGTGATAATTTCTCTTGTCTAATCTTTATTTTTGGACGGTGTTTTTGGCGAACTGCAAATACAATAAAAATTAGTCTTACTAATTAAATCTCAATCAAAAAATCTAAAAATATTGTATTTAATAACTTATCAAGTTTCATTTTTGTTGAAACTGAAATGCAATGTTAGCATGATGCTTAAGCGTGGGTCTGTCAACCCTAAGACAATGAGTTCGAATCCCCGCTGTGCCCTAGTAATTTATATTAATACGCGCGCTAATTAACCGCAATAATCTAGACCCAAATATCGACATAAGTCAGGTACACAGGTAATATTATAGATTACAGACAGCTGCAATCTGGTTATAGCTCCAGTGATTCATAGAATTAAAGTATTTTTTTGGTAATACAAAACATATATACATTTTCAAGTCGGGCAATCTTCGTCCTAACATCTGCATTTTTGTGTGTGTAATAGAGATAGTACCCATTCCAGAAAATTCTCTATTTCTATTAGAGAAAATGTTCATAGATAGGATGTAACAGATTACTTGAGTATATTAGTTAAATGTAAATTGTATGTAACAATAATTCTTTTATACGGCTTACAACTTTTGTCGACGTTAAATTTGTACAATATTTTCTTTTAAATTCACGCGTACCGAAAACATATACTAACCTATTTCAAAACACATCAAAGGAATCATAATATTGTCTGATGTAATGTTTTCTCTTTGTGATAATGCGTTGTGTAGGTTTCCTTATATCAGGAAAATTGATATGGGAAACATATCGTCTTACTAATGTTAGAGGATAGTGTAGGAGATTTCTCCAGCACAAATATATTTTTTAGAGTGCAACTAGGTGATTGAAATGCACTTAATATTTTACGAAATAATGTAAATATTATAAAGACTACTCAATTAATAAATTTAAAAAAAATACTTGAATGCTGGGTCATGTAAAAACAATTAATTTTAAGCGATTCAAAAGAGTGGCAGAGAGTTTCTTGACAGTTCTCTTCTGTTCTTCGCCCTTGATTTGAGAACTAGGAGTAAAATTAAAAGCATTTACTATGTATTTCTTTTTTGACGTTCATAAGTGTACCTTGTGTTACCTATATGAATAAATAATGTTGACTTTGTAGTCTAATAAATGAAAAGTAAGTTTGTAAAGAAAAATATAATAATATTTATTCCGTAAATATATCATATTTGATATTATTAAAGTATAACGATTGCGAACGCGGGTAGGAGATAATACAAAAACATTAAATCTTGAGCTCCATCTGTTTATTTACTATGCTATAATGGAATCAAAACTGAGACGGCCAAAGGTTCACGTCGCATATCATAGAAATGTGGTTTTGTAATGGAACGTCAAATTTACTTGAGTGTAAAGATAACACGCAATCTTTATTCTATTATTATTTATTTTATATTATATTATTATTTGTATTCCGTTTGTAAATTGGTAGCAACCGGTACTTTAGAAATAATTCCGTAGAATATAATCCTTGTAACAGACAGATGACGGAAAGAATTGAGACAGATCTGGAATGGTAAATAATTCACATTTATAACTAACATAGAGTAACTAAATCTTATTTGTTTCTCTCTGTCAAATTAATACAGAGTAGTGATTTTGGGTGTCCTTAAACTAATTTTATTAGGTAATGAATCGCTGTAGAGTGACTACATATATATATAATCTTTAAGAAGACCGTGGTTATTGTCAATTTTTTATTTTTTTATTTTAGAGTTCATTGCATAATAATACCACACGGTCAAAAATAATTAGGAAACGCAACGTTTAAAGATGTATTAACACGTTTTACTAAGACTGATAATGTGTATTCGATATTTTTTCAGTTTTAATACTTAGAACTCCGACATTTACCCTTTTACTAGAAAATATAGCCCAACAATGGCTAAGTTCCGAGCTCCGCCGGCAGTTCTATCACACAAACGCAGTCACGAATTTACAGATTCCACTTTTCTACCCAGTTCAAGGCAAAGTTCTACGGCTCTTTCATGTTATCTGTATATAATGTTATACATACAGTATATACAATGTGCATTAAAAATTCAAACAGAACGTTAACGAATCCCGCTCTTAATTACTTTACTCTAAAAGGCTTTGATCTCACTAGTGTCAGTTTACTTTAGCACTAAAAGGCTTTGCAGTCAATATTGTTCAATTTGAAAGTGATTTATATCTGTCAAACTGACAGTTAAATTTGTGAGAGTGACCTCAGTAATTTAATATTAAAATTTAATGATTAAAATATTATCTTAAATACAAACATACATTGTTAATAATTGTTATGTAAAATATAATTGTAATCTATACTAATATTATAAACAGAATAGTTGACTGCTTACTGGAGCTACGTTTTGGTTGTATCTAAGTAAGTTTGGTAGGTACGTCGAGTTAAAATAAAAAATAAAATAAAGAAGTAGAAAAATATCCCGTCAATTCAGCGAGGGTTCGAAAGCTATGCTAACACGACTCCAATAACATAGATAATAAATAAAGCCTGTATTCCCTGACCGTTATTTAGAAACAAACTTAATTACTATGTTAAAAAAATCGGATTATTTTTTCTTTAGCTCAAATAACTGTATATATTTTTTTAGTAGGCCAGAGAATGCAATCCTCTACATGTATAATACAGAAAATCGTCTATATCACTTACCTATAACATTGATTTCGTTTATTTTTGAGAGTTTCGAGTACAAAGGAATTTCCATCGCAATTTCACAGGCGTAGGTCCCAGCAGCGTTAAAATCCATTCTGTCTAGTGTAAGCGATGTCGGTGTCACTTTTATTAACTGAAAAAATGAAAAATTACATGTTTTTGTTTATAAAAGAACCACAGAATAATAAACATTACAATATGGCATATTTTTTAGGTCGCTAATGCTATTTAGGGCATGGAACAAATCTATTTGGGGTATTAAAGTAATTTTTTATTAAAAATAACTAGGATTCATCAGAAATTGACCAGTACCATATATTCGTCATGAAGGGAATTGCATTAAATACAACGGTACATCACAGTATTTCAAAAGGTTCTACTGCTACATGTTTGTAGAATGTTTTATACAATATATTGCTTGTTAATTTTAGTTTGTTTATTAAAACGGCTAATCTTATACGAAACCTTCGAAAGATAAGACCTTCAATTACCATAAAGCAGTTTTAAATATAGCAGATTCCTATCTTGGTATTTTAAATAGAATAACTCCTTGTAAAAAGGCTGTTACGTGACGCACGCTTTCTAGTTGACTTCATTACAGTCAAATACATTATTAACTTTAATTAAACTTTTAAGAACCCTGGCTTAGGGTCTAATTTACGTTAAATAAAATTAATACAGGAACGAGTTTGGTTGAGTATGGTCCTGTTCACCACAAAAGTTTAATTTAAAAAATATTCACATTAATATTAGCTATACTGAATAGTTCGTAATTGCACTAAATAAAAAACCCAGTCTCTAATAATCCTTATATAAGCTTCAATAATTATAGATATATCAGTAAAATAACATTAACTTAATGTCAGAACTATCACTATCATTATTGTCAAAGGATACTTAATGGAAATTAATGTAGTTTAAGGATTTATTGATTTGATGTTTTTTTACCAGGAATTCATTAATTAGCATTTTGACATTGACCAGTTGCAACTTCAATTATTTACCATATATTCATTTTATACTAAGTCTTGTTACTAGACTTATTAAGAAACAAAAGATAAAACAATCATAAGATATCTTCGAAAGCAGAAGCTTTATATTGTACTCTTGAGAATTTCCGATCTTCGATAAACTCAATAATGTATTGAGCAATGCACAATGGCTCCCATATCTTATTAGCTTTCTATTCAAAGCTTTGGAGTATGCGAACTTCAAAGAAAATAGGAAATATGCGAACTGAGATTTGTACTTTAGCTGCCTTGCTTAGCCATTTTGTAGTATAACGTTCCTTTATTATATTTATAAAACATATTATTGACAGTGTGTTAACTTTCTAACCTGTCGCAGACGTCGGGACTGCGGGGTAACGACTTTTATGGCAATATGGGCAATTAAACAGATATTCGAGAAATAGATATAAAATATACACCTTCAAAAATATCCATGTACCCAATATTTATATATACATACATAGTGGAGTCCCGATCGTTTCAGTATTGCTACAACCAAAGAAAATTAAAGTAAATTCTCGATGTTACGTGGGTAACACTGAAAATATTTAGAACTGGCCAGTTAGAAGCATTGCTAATGAAAACTTTTTTGAATTTAAATTTTAGAACTCTTTAGTAACCTAAAGTAGTATATTGCATTTGTTTTTGTGAATTGGCGGCAAATCTAAAAGTCTTGTTACATGTTAAAATCAACCAACGCCAGAAAATTTTCGTTGAATGCTTTATTATGACTTTCGCTCAACAACAAAGCTTTAATGACCCCAAAGGAAGAATGGGCCCACTGCTTTCCTCAATGGTTCCATCGAATGCGACGATGTGTAGAGAGGAACGGAGATTTCTTTGAAAAACAATAAAAGTATTGGCAACTGTCTAAACTAACCCTTTTTTCATTTTCTAAAAATTTTCAGTGTTACCTAGGTATTACAAAATTTAACGTTGAATGCAACCAGCTGTCCAAAATAAGGAATGTCACATACCAAATTATTTAAAAAATTGAAAAACCCACCGCATGATATCGCTTTAAAAATCTTTCCTAACCACGCCTAGGCGAGGTTGCCAATTTTTAAACAACGACGGCTAAAAGCAATCGTGGTAACCTCGCAAATATAATAATGATATGAAATGTGTGACACTTAAGATAGAAGCAATGGCTTGTCTATTTACTTTAATTGTTTTGACGAACACTGCTGGTCTATTACGTTAATTGGGTTTGGAACCACGTAATTCCAAGTTTATCGTATTGAATTGAAAAGATTACATCAAGCTCGGGTTCCATTAAATGACCTTTTTATTTGTTAGGGAGTGGTCATATCAACAAATTATTCGAAAGCACTCATTGAAATATCTATTGGTTCCAATAATAGCTGGTCTGTGATGGTTTGCGGTTTCTTAGTGATTAAATAGCGGTCTGTAACCTCAGTTTAAATCTGACGGATGTATATCGTGTATTTATTATTAATACATTATTAACTTCTCTTCTTTAAAAGTTTTTGTGTGCTATTTGATTCCAACATTGTTTAATATATTTTTTCTACAAAATCATGGATTTTAAAATATTATTTTTTTTAGATCGCAAGATAAATAAACCGAAGAAGCTTTATTATGAAGAATATTATTATTGTGTAATTCATATTACGTCAAAATTTTAATATACCTGAAGTTTTTTTAAAGTGAACTTATTTGGGAGGTGTCTAAGATTTAAAAAAAATATTTAGTAAAAATCAATCGGTAAAAAAACCAAAATTGTATTTTTCGTATGCACGTCTGTATGGTAGACAAGTGACTTTCCTCACTTCGCTAGTTAACAATAAACTCTTTTTGTTTGTTAATAATTATATTCAATTTTCATTAGGCAGTAGAAGATTTAAAGAAGAAGAAATAATTATGGCCTTTACAAGACAGGTCTTAATTAATATTTTATTAATTTACTCCCATTATATATATTACTACATATACTAATTTAAAAGAAAGCAAATTTATAGCAGTGTTGGCCTAGTGGCTTCAGCGTGTGGCTCTCATCCCTGAGGTCGTAGGTACTACTGCGTAGGTTCTACTTGCCTATTCAATTCACAAACGATCATGAAACAGATACAGAAATCTGAGGTCCAGACCTAAAAGGGTTTTAGCGCCATTGATTTTTTTTCAAATTTAAAAAAAAACATTATGCTTAATGTCTTAATGCCTTTATTAAAAAGGTTTCATTATTTTAATGTGAACAAAAAATTAATAAAATATTTATAAAATATATTACTTCTATTACTGTAACAGAGTTTACATTTACACTTTGTTAAAATAAGACGACAGTTGTAACAACATGCACAATTAACGTTTAAGAAATACGAAACATAAATGAGGTCTTACTTAAAAAAATCAATGCCCATATATATTAACTGTTAAATTCCTTTAGACAATTGATGATCTGAGTCGTCAACTGAATTAATGATCCCAGTTCTCAGGGGGTGAGAAATCATTCTCTGCGTATTAGGGAATTTTTGTGTGTCTAGATGTCTTAATAACATTATCTCTGTTATTAAGACATAGGACACCCCTCCTTATCGGTTAGCACAACTAGCAGCGGTAGTGATCTAGAATGCCGAATGTTGATTTTATATCCTATATATAATGAATCGCTCCATTGCTCGGACATGTACATAACTCCAAATTATTTTTATTATATGTTTAAATAAAACATTTACATCCGTGAAAGTAAATTTTAATGGTTAATTTTAGCCTCTCGAAGTTTATAATTAGGTGAAAATGATACGTTAGCGTGCACTATTGAAAATTAAATTTGGCTTCCACAAACGCTCATTGCGGCGTAGTTGAATATTGTTAGGAACGATATTGCGTTGTGGACAATTTCTATGATTTCATAACTAGATACTAAATACCTAATATTAGAAATGGGAAATGAAGATGTATAATGCTGCTATTTTATAAATATACGTATATTTTAGCCAAAAGTCATTTCAACTTATTATTTATCGAAATATATTTCGGTTCTGAAGTCATTAATAACTATCCACATCGCTAAGAAAATGTATGTGATATAAACGGAATGTTGCATAGAAAATATCCCGTTTATTTGACTTATTACTTATAAGTTTGCTCGTTCGAGTTTCACATTACGCAAGAACAATGTTGTGAACATAATATTATTATTATTTTTTTAGAATAGGGGCAAAAGGGCAGCAGGCTCACCAGACATTAAGTTACACCGCCGCCCAAGAACACTCAATGCCAGAGTACTCGCGAGTACATTGCCATTTAAGAATTGGTACTCTTATTTCTCGAAGGACCCTAAGTCCAATTGATTCGGAAATACTTCAGTGTAGCTCATGTATTTCTGCTGGTTTCACATAGTGGTGGTGCGCGACAAAAATTGCCTTAAAAAGCGCTCAGTTGTGGAACGACGGTCGTCAAGGCGATGCAGGTGGAATTTCGTGTTCCGCCTCGACGTCGTATTATGAAACTCAGCTGCAGATATTAATCCGAACAACTCCTCTGAACACACTCCATGGTAAATGCGGTAGAAGATGCAAAGTGACCCCACATCTCTACGCAACGCCAAACGATCAAGCCGCTCGGAAAGCGATTAGTCGTTGACGCTACGAACCGCTCTTCGTTGAATACGTGATTCAAGTCGGAGGAGCTGGTACTGGGGAGCTCCCGCATAGAGGTGAGAACAGTACTGCATGCGGGGCCGAATTTGCGCTTTATGACCGCGAAACTAAACGTCGTTTGATGTGCCAATGCCAAGTATTCCGATGCTGGCAGTGGCTTTAAGAAGAATGTCTTCGAAATGAGGTGTAGTGACAAAGGTTGTTTTTTTAACGGAAAACGCGCTATTAGATATCTTATTGGGTTTAAATTGGACTAGATTTAGTCTATCCAGTCCGAGACTCCACATAGTAGAGTTTCGACGTTAGACACTTTTGTTTGTTCCGTTATTCATCGACATCTGCTTGAGAAATACCTGCCAAACAAGGTCGGGGGGCTTTAATATGTAAAATACTCTTAATTCTATTCATCCTTTAATGCAGCATCATTACCAGCATCAAACCATAGAACATCGTCATATGGATAACCTTCAGAGGTTTTCAAATTCATACAAAAATTGTAATCTAATTAATATACATTATTTTTATTTATCTATTTCTATGTACATATTTATAATGTAATTAACGTTAGACAATAATGAGGCATATATTATATTGTAATAATAAAAAAAAACCCTCAATACATTTATATTTATATTGTATATATCTTGCAAATATCGAAAGTGTCTCTTCGTCTCAAATGATGAAATGACAAATTTATAATAATGTTATATTATCTAACCTGTCAAACATAATTTAAAAAATGTAACCCTCTTATTTATAACTGTACTTTATGGTGTGCAGACGAGGGCTCATTGAAAAAACGGTGTAAGATATTAACACCAATGCATTAAGTTACACAAAAATATATTTTATTAAAGCCCGTATATATGACAGTTCCTTACCCATAAACAAAACCTCTCTGCAGGTGTTATCCTTATTGCGGTGAGAATAAATGAAACCTCCCCGTGAAACAAAAGAGTGCGAAGGTGCGATACGCTGTCAACATCCATATATAAAATAGTTAACATTTAATTATATAAACGGCTGATCACATTATGACATGGCACTAAAAAATAATTTATTGAATATCTTGTCAAGGCAGTTCAATATTATGGCGTGTATTGTTTCTATCTATCTTTTTTATTTAAAACAGTAGGTACTTAAGCGTTATCAACTATCCAAATAGGCGAAAGCTTGTGTGTTCCTCTAGAATTACTGAACTCATTTTTATTCTTGATATTGATACTATAATCTTCTAGTAGCAGTAGTGGCATTTCTTTTAAATACCTAACCCTACATTTTTTAAATTATTTAGCAAATTTCTGTAATTTAGCTTTTTTAGCAATGGTTGCCTTTTGACATATCACAAAACTTATGACTTGCCAATTGTCTCAATGTATGGTGGGAATATTATAATCATAGACCTCACCAAAAGTTTGCGATAGCATTTGTGTAACATTTATTAATACATTACTAGACATTTCTTACTGACATCCCGTTTGTAATGTGTTTTATACTATTATCTCGATTTCTATATATCGGGAAAAGTCAAAAGATTGTTGAAGCTACAAAGATAACCTTTGCTTTGCAAGAACATATTTATAATTCTAATAAATAATACATTCTCATTTGTCGCAAGACGAGACGTGGGTGTTTTGTACGAGTTAAACTTTATTTAACTATTTATCAAAGTGACAACTAGATATATTGCTAGAATGATTTTCACTCCCGATCCGACAATATTATTTTAAAACGGAGGACAAACGTCTCTTTTCTTTCATTTTATATGATTATCGTCCTCGCCACAAGACACCAGTTGTATCACTTTTATTTTAACTTTTATTTAAGTACCTACTTCGTTTTACCTCTCTCCTTCGAGCCATAGACTAAATTATAACGACAGATTTTAGGAGGCAGGCCAGTGAGAAAAGTTTTTTAACTTGCGTCTAATATCTATGGTGCATTTATTTAAACTAAGTGGCGTAAGTAAGAATTGACTCTTTAAACAGCTGTGTATCAGTTTATATGAGATTGTCGCCTTAATGATTCGACATTCAGTCAAAAATAAATAGTCAGTATAAAAGACACGTAATGGATAATTAAAAAATATTAGAAATGTAAAGAAACGTATTAGAATTGTCAATTTGACAATACGAAAAATAGTATTGTAGAGATTATCACGTCAGTCACGTGAAAAAAACGTCAAAATCAATTTGAACGGATAAATATGTAAGATTTTGTCTGTCTAATCCGAATTAATGGTATTCTAAATCTTAAGAGTTTAATTTCGTTAGAGGCTGTTTATGATTAAATAAAAACATAGTGTGTTCATGTAAATTACGAATGATAATCAACACGTAAAAATCTTTGTTTGTTTAAATGTTTAAACGACAAAGAGCAACTTGTTTCTATAGGCATTATGAATAATTTGAAAAAGTTGTTAAAATCTAGTCAAAAGCCCATCGCGTATTCTATATATTCCCTTCAGTAATACATAATTAAAGCATACATTTTCAGTTTGAACATGTGTATTTTAAAAAGTAAACTTTATTTTCCTTAAAATATCAAGCAAGAAATAATTCTTGGAAAATGATTATTCTAAGTATAAGATAAAAATAGTCAGTCAAAAGTCAATGAATGCTCCACTATCCACCAAACAGCTTTGTGTTTTAAACTTGTATTTTTCCTTTGTAAAATACCTTTACTTCTGGATCGTAAGTCCTCGGATCGGGTTTGCATAATATTACGTTAATGTCCTGGTTTTACAGTGAAGTATACACTAAGTTTTATTGTGGACTAGTGGGTTTCTTTCCATTACGAGTAGTAACGTTTTTCTTAATAATCAAAAATAATTATTGTATTATGGTAATTACTATTATCCAGTTAAGCTTCTGTTTCCCCTGCTACTTGTAGAAATACTAACCTAACAATAGTTTCCGGTATTATACTATTAATATATAGTAGTTAAAATCCCGGAAACTTTATGACCACCTAGAAAAAGTTATAATAATCATGATAACAGATGGAAAAATACGAAGGGAACACAAACGCAAAGTATCATAATATATATTGGACGCCATTTACTAAGTTGAACATCGACGGAAAATCAAGACAGCCTCGCACCCTCAGCTGTGGGCAAACAATCAGAGGATATGTAAATAAGCTATAATTATGTATACCTACCCTTATTATAAGAAGAATAAACGCCAATTACTTTTGAAAAATAAAAACAGATGATAATGCAGCATAACAAACAGATATCCCTTTCTGCATGTTAATTTTCCAATTGTATTTTACAGGAATTTTGATAAGTTAAAGTGTAGGCTTTGTTTAAAAAACTTTGAATTATCGTATACTAGAATACAAAAATAACACGGAAATCTTTGTATTCAAATAAAACTTAGTTAATGACTCCACTGGCAAAGTGGTCCAAAGTGAGCCGACCCCCAGGACGAGACAATGTCATGATGGCATTATTTCCAATATGTTCAAATATCGTCATAACTCTTATCACGGTCATGTATATCATCAATTGCCTTATTAAAAAAGAATTGCGCAATACACTTTTATAAAAACATCCAACGATTAACTATGCTTATCCACGAATTAACTCAAAAATAAACTCACGTAAAGTTATTAATAATTATGCAAATAGCAATTGCGTGCTACTAATTGTTTTATAACGGCGTGCTGCCGAATATTCAAACTGCAAGTTTTATCGATTAAAAAGCTTTGGTCTCAAAGTCAACAAGCTTGCAATGAAACTTTAGTTTTAGCTTTAGTTTAATAAGCCCCGAAATTAAACAATAAACTTTGATTATGTTTGAAATTAATATAAACTTCATCAAGAAATTATTAGAAATAAACGATAACCTTAAATTTTTATGTTTTCCAGGTCGACATGACAGCGTGTAATCTCTATTAAAACTGGCCATGCATCACGCACGAGTGTATGTGAAGTACTCTCATACTCCGATGTGACTGACGTCCGACACGACTAGTAATAGTATTAAATTAAGAATGAAAGAATCCGTATAGACTATTTTTAAGACAAATAATTTAGACACTTATTACAGAAATACATGAAAACTTTTTCTGTAAGGTGAACAAATATAATTGACTTTGTAGGTCAAGACTTTCAAATTGCTTATAACATAACGGTCCGTAATTTTCATAGTGCCTCGCAGCATAACTTTCAATCGATACTGTTCGACTTTTGAACATAACTTCCGGAAGTTATCTACGAAAGACTGCAGGTGTTTTCGAAGCGTGTACTAAACTTAAACAATATTGAACGTACATGTTATTTTATGGCATTGATTTTTGAAACCCAAAATTTAGACGAATTATTTCCTAAATATTTAAAATGTAGTTCTTGGTTGACTGACTCGTGACGTGATTTTGACATAAGTAGATACAGTATAACTTTATAATAATAATATTTCATTTGCAATAATATGGTTCACGTACAAAAATATGATAATATAATCTGATTTCCTTTGCACATTCACAGTCTGCAATGTTTTAGGTAATTTGGTTGAATTTTGAATTACGTATTAAATTATCAATTATTTTATTACTACGGCAACACTTTATTAAATTAATATCAATTACAATGTTTCAATCCAATAATCATTGAAAGTCTAGTTCGGAGATATTTTGATATTTTTGGTAAATGATTTTAATTCTTTTAATGTAGTTATAATATATATAGTTATATATAAGATAATTGCCACACAAACTGTTTGTTCTGAATAATTTCAGATGATGGAAGACGGACGGATGATAATTCGACATCAACCTATGTGACATAGGCTAATTAATCCCCAAAAATCAAACCCCGATTCCTGGATATAACCGTGCGAAATTATATACGGAGGTATTGAATATATATAGCGGTCTATACAACTACGAACAAAAAATACATAACTTAACCTTGTACAATAACGTTAGCGAATATAGCAAGCGTCACAATTAAAAGTTTTAAATTGTCCTCCACGATAACAATTTCAAACGTTGCAAGCCACGAATATGCGATGCATAATTAATTATTTGTATGTAAATTTGCATAAGTATGTGAGTCTCACTGTTAGACTTAGATAATATAGCAATAAATAAAGTGATATTTATAAGATAATATAACGTATTATTATTATTTGTTGTCTTAAATACGTATATATTATTTTTGGCCATACAGTCAATAGTTCGACACAATAACATCCATCTAAAAGAAACCATTATAATACGAATGAATTACAAAAACATTACATAACATTAGTAAAGGCAGTATTGGCTGAAGCCACCAGTTCAGCGTGAGACTCTTATTTTTGAGCTTGTAACAAGACCGGCTGAGCCCTAATGGTATTTATTGTCTTTATGTGCATCTAACACTCGTACGTACGATGAAGGAAAATATCGTGATAACCGGCATCTAAAAATTTACGAACTGCTGACGTCTGAATCCTATACCCATGTAGGGTTGTGTAGCACCACTGGATTATTATTATATAAATATAAAATAGTTTGAACATAGAATCCGGAGTTGTACTTAGACACGATATTGCGAGACACCAAGAAAATTAACATAAAATAACTCTGTAAATATTCGTTCTATGTAACATTATTCTACTAACTTTAATAGTTATTAAAGTTCTGAGCAGAAAAATTTCAAGTTATAATAGATTTTACACCCCGCTAGCTTCAGTTGTAATGTAAATGTTGTAGTTCAACAATAAATTAGACAAAGTTTAATAAGCCTAGGAGATATGATTTTTTAGTAACTAGATATAGTTCAAAAACTACAGACTCCGTAACTTATGGATTCGTGGTATAGAATTTAACGGTCCAAAGTTTGATTCCCAGCGAAACAATAACTGTTTCAGGTCGGTAGCCACAGAAGTTTGACTGAGATTATAAAAAACTACCCTTACCAGTGTTAGGATCTCTTTAGTATATAGGTATATAAAATCAATGGCGCTACAACCTTTTTAGGTCTGGGCCTCAGATTTCTGTATCTGTTTCATGATCATTTGTAAATCTAATAGGCAAGTAGGTGATCAGCATTCTGTGAGTGACGCACGCCGTCGACTTTTTGGGTCTAAGGCAATCTGGTTTCATTACGATGTTTTCCTTCACCGTTCGAGCTAATATTAAATGAGCACATAGAAAAAAAGTCCATTGGTGCCCAGCCGGGGATAGAACCTACGACCTCAGGGATGAGAGTCGCACGCTGAAGCCGCTAGACCAACACTGCTCTCAATATATAGGTATACGATTAATAATACCTATGGTTAAATGAATCTGTCGTTAAATATAGACTGAAAATTATTACCTAGCCAAGGTTTGTTATGCGCAAGTCTGTGATCGGCCGACGACATACACAATAAGATAACGAACATTCGCGGATATTGGCTTGTGTAGCAGGTACGGGGTTAACTTTGCGGCTCGAAAAATCTGATACTGCTTATCAATATTTCTCTTAGATTTCCATTACATTTTCTCAATATATGGCACACGTTACATAGCTTAGTATACCATATAAATCAGACAATTCACGCTCTATATCGTGTATATTGGCTAAGGACATGTCTCGCGTCAGGACATTAGCCGGCTTGGTGTATTAAAATGTTAGCCCAAAATTTAACACCGAATTTTTTATGACTCGATGATATATAATGATACCTACCTGTCAACATATTTAATGTTCTTAAAATATATCATTGAACAAGAAAGCATGAAACTAAAAGTACCCAACTAATTTTTATGAAACTTAGATTGTTCTCTAAGATTCTTATCTTAAATAAAATAAAATATTTTTTGTATGACATATAAACACCCAAAAAAAAGTTTAGTTCACAAGCATAATACTTCAATATTTCCCAATTTCAATAAAATCCTATACATACATGTCAAACTTATAACAAAAACGTAAAATAATACGTACTTACTACTTTGTATTGTTATAATCAATTTTAACAATTTTTACTTACATTTATATCAGCTCCAGAGAAATTATAGAACTCGTACGGCGGATCTCTTCCTCGCACGTACTGCATAATTCGATGGCTGTTCTTGAAGAAGACAACCTAATGGAAAATTTTAATTTTTAATATACGATGTCTGGCGACTACTTAATCTCGTTAATAGTATTATAATTTTTAAACTTTAATGTTGTGCACGTTGGCCTTAAGTGCAAAACAGTGGTAAGTGAAGGAACACAAGAACAGGCTGTCTTAATAGAGACTGTTTGTGTTGGACACTTTCTTAAATATCTTTAGTAAATTAAGTTAGACTACTTATTAGTCTTAAGTTAAACTTTAACTACTTATTAGTCTAAAGTGCCATGTTTGATGATGTCTCAGTGAAAAGACAATATATAAAAACAAAATATATAATTTTAATGAATATAATGTAATATAATAAATCGGAATGTGAACTGGAAACGTGGACGGTATGCCAGTACCACTTGTTTAATGTCAAAATATATGATAAGTTTCTTTAGATATACTGAAAATCGTGTCGTTTTAACAGTTTTTCACTTATAAAAACTCTAAGGCCGATCGATTTAAGTTGAACGTCAATCGATTTTAAATCTATCTCCAAGAGATCATTTTTCAGTATAAAAAGATTGACATATTTGACAACGCTCAAGACGAGATGGTGACTTGATACGAATAAATATCACCCTTAGAAATCCATTGATTAAATTTTAAAATACTCTTAGTCAACTTACATTTTAATTCGGCAACCAAAATTATCTATCTCGAAAAACGCGGCAATACATTTATGGCATAGTATTAAAATTAATACAGAAAGTCGTCATAAGAATACCTAAATGAAAAATTAATCAAACAACACGCCACCAATATTCTAATATATTTATTATTAGCTACATTGTGGCAGTAAGTCAACTGCGAGTGTCAGGCACAGAAGGCTGGTCACCTACTTTCCTATTAGAGAAAAAAAATATTACGAAACAGATACACAAATCTGAGCAACAGACCTAAAAGATTCTAAGCATACAAAAATCATTGTGTCACTTTGATATATATTCTAATCTTTCTATATTCTTTGCCTAGGTGTAACTAAATGTGACCGCTTTACAGTTTATGAAAGACAAAACATTAATTAAAATAGGATTTGTAAATGCGCCTTTGATATACTTTTCTTATATTAGATTTGATTTAGATGCAATTTAAATTGTCTACCAGCCGTTGTCAGCGTCACGTATGTTTAAAAGTAGATTAGTGGTCTATTGCCCCCACGGGGACAAGGCGTATTGCGGGAGATGATTTTTACTATATTATTTGTTTTCTGGTTCAGTTGCTTTCTTTGCTTACCAACATATAGTTGCTATGGTCTTTTATGAGAGGAAGTAGGCGTAGAAAGAGAGCTCGATCTGGCCCTCATCATGTCAAAAGCACTTGTTCGATTAATTGAATCATTAATAAAGGCTATTATTATTATTACTATATAATTTGTATTAACTATTTTTAGGATCTCAGACATTAGCACAATAACTAAACAACGGTCCAACTTGTACTTTTTAAATAGCATTTGACTTTTAGAAGTAGAACATACAGTGATTCTTTATGCTTCATTAATATTTACCTTCCTAGATTTTATAGATCACGGCAATATGTCTTGATAAATTCACATACCTTGTATATAGTTCCTGGGTCAACATTATGCTCGCATCGGACTTGTGCGCTGTGTCCATGTACGACAAATCGGGGCGCCCGAAGCTCGACCCACACTTCGGACATACCTGTTACTATAACAATAAAATAACTTGGTTTAGTAAGAAAGTTTAGGCATTAAATGTGTATATATATAAAATATTGTAGAGAGTATAAGAGTTACCATTTAACAATGCATAAAAGTAACCTAACCCTGTCGGAGCTATACTAAAAGAAGAGGACACTTTTATTTGTTTGTTATTATTAAAGACAGAAAAAAATTTAAACTAATGAACGCGATGTTTGACAGGTGTCTATCGGTGTTCTGTGCTAGTTTTTCAAACTTTTTTATTTGTATGACTTTGCAGTTATGGAATTTGTTGTGAGCCCGAGTGTTTAAGATGTTTATGCACTGCCTCCAATTGGATTGCGACTGTCTTACATAGGGCAAACTAAACGCAATATGTCCAGCAGACTCAATGAGCACATTGAGTCTGCTGGACATATTGCGTTTAGTTGCACCTTATCTTGATAGTATACGTAAAATCAAGGTAAAGTGCAATCCCAACGGCTGATAGTATATGTATAAAATAATAAAAGGTATATTTCCCGTATATAAATTCACCCATAATATTTCATACCTCGCTCAATATTGGACAAAACACTTTCCACAATGTCTATAACATGATTGATTGCAAAAAATATTTTCAACATAATATTTTTTCATGTAAAATAAGTAATATGTGTATCTGTTACCCGTGTCATCTACGGTAATTAGGATCGACGGACCTTAACCTTGATTATGAATATTTTTTTTTTAATTTAAGATTCGCTTTTTTATTATGAGTACTTCGACGTCGAAAATGATTATCTAGTAATATAAAAAGTTTAGTCCAAGTTCCCGTTTAGAAATTGAGGACCCCGTAAGTAAAGACATTACGATTATTCGTACTAAGCAAGGGACAAGACGGGGCCGTAATGGTTTAGGGTTGCCATAAATTATCAGATAAGGCACATATTGCCCTAAATAAGGGCAGAGGCTATGTATTTGCAATCAGCGTATTTTAATTATAACAATTTATTTTTATAGGAAAGTATAGCTATCGATTACGATTAGTGAGAGTTACGTTTCGCGAATTTTATTTCAAAAGGTCTCTCCGTATCTTCTACCGCCTTTACAATGGAGAGTTGTCAGCGTATTAGTACCTGCAGCAGAGTTTCAAACAGATCGGACGTTGAGGCAGAATAAGAAATTCCACCCGTACACCACGATGTCCGTCATTCCAAACTAAGCGTTATTTAAGGCAGTTTGTGCTCTATTAGTGGAACCAGCTACCCACTGAAGTATTTCCGAACAATTTCGACTTAGGCTCCTTCAAAAAAAAGAGCGTTCTAATTCCTAAGAGGCACACACACGCAAGCCCTCTGGCCCTGAATGTCCAAGGGCTGCACTTAACCTCAGCGGAGCAAAAAAAAGAAATCCGTAGCTACTAGTCATCGTGCGCATACATTTCGTCGTAAAGTGTCGCATAAGCAGTGATGCCTCGAGAGTCAAACTTTCAACCCTAAAGTAGTGCGAGTTGAATCGCAAAATTGAATACTCGACTTCGTCACGACATATGTATCCCATATAAATTACAATATAATTAAGCTTTATATAAATTGTATATCGAAGCTTGTTCGTTATGTAAAAAGGATTATTATATCATACGCGTCTGCGTATCATCTGATGATAACAAGTTTAACAAGTCTAAATAGTCGTTCAAACTTGGCTACAAATGACATGTTTTTTCTATGAATTTATTTTTATTATTGGGTTACAATAAATCAATTAAATTGTCTTTTTTAGTTATTTGATATATTGTTCTATGCACGTATTTTAGGTTTAATACCGGAACATGGTTAAAAAATTACAAATATGCTTGGAAAGCTATTTTAAATATATTAATGTCCTCCTTATTTATAAAAAATAAATGAGGGTCATTGAACTGTTTTAACAATTATTTAGATCTATGTCAAAGACTTTGTTCGTTTGGTAGAAAACGAATTTCAGTCATTAGTTTACTAGTCACTCAAATTGAACAAATATTTATTTTGTTAAATGGTGCATTTGTAGTAAGAAATAGGCCGCTTCAACCGAATTAACAATTCCAAGGCGCGGCGCATGGTTATCAGGACAAATAATTCTTTCATAATTAATACAATTTTAATTCTTTACTTAAATTAACAAATAATGATTTTTTTACAAGTGCTCTGCTATATTGATGGACACCTATTCTCTGGATTGGATATTTTTACAGCATTTTAACTTACCGATTCATTGATTTGTATAAACAAAGCTTAGTATTTAAAGCAAACCTATTAACAAATAGATAAACAGCTTTAATCAACTAATGGTTATAATATAACCGAAGTTGACAATGTTATTAAACCGTGCGACACTTGAGGAAGCAGTTGCTTGCTTTATGAGTTAATCTTCCGTGCTGCAATAACTTTGCGCTTAGAGAACATCTGGATATAGTTATATATTTATGAATATACGTGCAGAGTTTCAAGGAATATAATGTAGTATATAAACTATATCTTAAATACAAAAGAACCTTAATAATAATAACGTTTAATAAATATTTAATACAGCTAGGTACATAATCCATGCTGTGTTAGCTATTAAGGAGTGCTTTAGGTTTATCTTAATATAAACAATATTGTATAACATAAATTAATTTGTAAGTATACAAATTAACTAGAAATTTATTTTTAACACAAACTCGCGTTTAGAGGTAGCGTAATGCTATATAGCCTATTTAGATAAGTGGATTGAAGACAAAAATAACTTTTCTTTTCGAACTATTAGTTCCTGAGAACAAAATAAACTCTTTAACTTTATATTATTAGTATAGATTTTATTAGTTGTATAAAATACGTTGGGTTATATTACTATGAATGGACAAAAACATTGTTGCCATGTCATCGAAAACATCTGTAGTCCAGAGGCCGGTTGCAGTAGGGGTGTTTGATAAAAAGAGGCTCCGTAATAGAGGCGTAGGTATTCGATTATTAAAACAAAAAAACAGCCCATGACCTTACCGGCGGATGGAATCGCCTTAAGTTTCTTCGGATTTGGTGATGATAGTGTCTTCCATGTTACAGACTGTTTTATTGTTTCCATGTTTCGTCTATATTTGTTTATCGAGCCAATAGTTGGTCAAGATCCTGCAGTGACAGCTTTGTGAAATTCTCAGTCTTTTATATTTATATTATAGAAATTGTCATTTCTTCTGCAATATAACAATCGAATATTGTTACCGTCACAAAGATCCGCTAAGATATTTTTTTCAACTTTGCTAATAATTTCTTCAGTCACAAACAATGTAGGGCGACCCGTGAGTTGGTCGTCGTTAATGAGTTCTTTCTCGCTTGAACTCAGCACCTCAACGCGCAACCGTAGAATATGAACTTGCATGAACTCCTTAATGTTGCTTTTTTATGATAATTATATCTAATGTGTGCGCCTCATAGTATTTTTTTCCTTCTCAAGGAGAATGTATCGCAATGTAACAATTTTTATAAGACGTAAAACTTGTTAATATTATCTCTAAGCTTATAATAAGCTTCCGTTTAAAAGCTCAACACTGTATTTTAGTTCAAAGGCTTATTACGTTGCGGACGTGACTTCATTACTTTAAAACATTAAAAATATCCAATCTACGTTCTAAGAAATGGCATCTACGTGAATCTTGTTATTGAAATGGACAATAACTACGTAAAAGATAATACTTTTTATATAGGAGTATATGATCACGTGGAAACGAGAATGCATGTAATATTTAATAGGCTTCTCAGATATTTTTGTAATGCCTTCAAAGAACTAAAATACTTTCAGACTACTACCTATATCATTTATTAATTGAGTCATTCATATTCATTTACAAAACACAGTATTTACAATATTCTTAACCTTCAGTAATAATAAATTACTAAAATTTTATAAATAGAAAATTAAAAGATATTTAAAAAGTTGTGTACTTTTAATGCTGGCAGCATTTCCTCGCTGTATTGTGATACTTATTCGTTCGTTCGTTTTTTCGAAGCAAATCAATCATTTAATTCACATTTACAAAACCTATTGAATGTGTCCGACTTTAACAGAAAAATGATTCTTAATTTAAATATTCTGTTCGCAAAATTCATTCATCTTTGGACACAATTTTTGATTCCAAAGATGCAGCGAAGCGGAACACCGTACACCTTAAGAAACCTATACTTATTTACTAATATCACATGTTTTTTTAATCGTTATTTAAACTATTTTTGCACAATAACAATATTTTCTGTATCAACATAGGGCAGGTTGACATGATATTCTTTAAAGCTAATGGTCAAACACGCATTTATAATGTACGCCGGTACTTATTACATGTACAAGTTTAAGTAAATAGACTCAAACATTGATTTATTGTTATTAACTTTGGTAACAATCCAATCAAATATTCAATTCAATTAGCAAAACGATTAAAGTACAACAAATATTTTGATTAATTTTATTAGAGTTGGAGTTATTCTCTTAAAAATAAAATTCTCAGATCTTAATTTATCATACTAGACTACATTCCCGAAATTATACTCTGTGAATCCGTATCCCTAGACAAGAAACCGTAGTCTTAAATTTACATCTCTATCGGTTTTCCCCAACCCTCTTTGTCCCCTTCAAACAAACAGTGTTAGCTAATAGCATTTTCTGAGAGTACCCAAATCAATAGAACCTACATTCTATTGAATTTCGATAAATCGCAGGAAATCTATGTAGACGTTGGACTCAATTTGAGACCTATCCTTGAATAGGAGGTAATTCTTTTTAACCTTTTTGGTGAGTGAATCAAACATTTGTACGGTAACATTATCTAAGATGCACTAGTAGATTTTCAGTCATGAAATTCGTTTTCTACTTTGTTCTTAGTTTTAAATGCAAAGCAGAGTTCGTATTACGTTATCATATTTATTTTTAGATGATATCCGCGACTTCTAAATAAGTTTAAGAATATGCATTGTGAATAACAAAATATGGTTCTATCACAAAAGTATTTACTAGTTATACTACTATTATATATTGTAATAGTAATTGACCTGCAGGCTTTGTACAATTTCTTTCGCATTATTTATATTAAGTATTTGCTTTTATTGATTATATTTAGGACAGCTCCATACCCAGCCATAGGTTTGAGAACTTGAAACACATAACTTTTGCCAAAAATCGAATCTGTGATCCACGCACTATATTTCAAACTAAGGATGCTGTGAACTGAAACTCCAGGTTATATTGGACGTCAAACATTTGATAAATTAATGTTTTCACTTGCTTTATATAATTAATAACAATTGAAAAACTTGTATTGTAACAAGTTTTGTTAATGTAACAAGCTACAAGGATGCAAGGAACGAGGAAGATATTAAATAGCCACCTTCCTTGCGTTTTCATCCTTCTGTGTAACATAATTGTTTAGCTTATAAGCTCATCAACACAAACGCAACTTTAAATCAAATAAAAAAAGCTAAGGATGCTGTGAAATACACAGCATTACACGTCACTTATTTATTCGAATATAAACTAAGATAAAAATGCATGCGTAAATAAAAGAAGCGGTTTGTTATGATTATTAAAATGCTTTTACCAAAGCAATAAAGGAGATTGACGAAATACATTTCTTTCAAATGGGATAACGCCTCGAAACCATATGAAGTGTGCAAATAAATGGAACATGGAAGGAAATTGTTGACATAACAAGCTCAATACGCTATGGAGTGATCTTTTTATTAAATTTTTATATTTGGATAGGATTCTGACAAATTTACGGATTGAAATATGTAATATTGGCGTTTTTGTGTCTTTTATATAATATTGATATTGAATAATGAGCGCAATTTATAGTAAGTATGTTTAATTTATATAACGAATAACAATTACACTTATACCCAAAAATGGAATACACAACGATAAGAATAAATTCATCTAAATTAGAGTAAACTTAATAATGTGATGTTATATTTTGATTTATCGTAATTAAATGCCATTCCAGCTGCAATGCTACGTAGTATCTTAAGAGATATTTTCGTCTTAAACACTTTGTATATAAAAACATATTGTATATAAAATATATTATGCTTTTACCATTTACCACTTTTGAGATTTGATTTTAACATTCTGTTAGAAATGTTGTTGTTCCGTTTAATTTATATATTCAATCAATATTTCAATGGGTCATTGTGTTGACGTTTCATAGTAACAATTAACACTGATATATTGAATATAGAATTCGCATGTCGGCACTTGTTTAAAAAAATACTTTCCAACTACGTTCCCGCGCTCTATAAAACCTCATGCTCAACAAAAAATACCTGGGATATATACTCTATGTCGTTGCGTGTATAAAGCACATTACGCCCTCCCTACATAGCTGACACGCTGTTGAATAAGTGATATGAAATCTTATCAGCATTTAAGACCTCCAACGCAGGCTTTATGTAGATTTAATACACTTTATACGTCATTTTTAGATTACTAAGCTTCTGTCAAGAATACATCAATAACCATTCTTTATTATTTGTTAAATTTAGAGTTTTCATGATTAGTGTAAAATTATGGTTAGGACTAGAAATATAGTCTAGACTTTTTTATCGCGTGCGGCACACATTAAAGTTACGAATGGTAAATAATTCAGTTTCGAATATTAGCAATAATTAAAAGTGAGGGTGAGAATTTATATAACAGGAGACGAAACGACGCGGCGCCCTGTGCATTGTGATGAACAGCATCTGTGTGTATCATTATAAGTAGATATGCATTACAATGTGTAAAATTTGGGTACACTATTAAGTATAAAATACCTGTCTAGTTTCCCAGCTCTTACAGATATATATATATATATATGTATTTAATTACAATATTGTTTTTTTTTATATTTACTGTTTACTACAAATTTTTAGCATATATATAGTCATTAGAATACGTAATTAAATTAATTTAACATCCCAATGATAAAGTATATATTATAAAACATTTTAAATACAAAATTTCATTAAAGTACAAAATTGGGGTCTCCAATATAATTTACTGGAGAAAAACGCTAGTGATATTGTCATTCTATTAAAATTTATAATTTTCAAAGTTAAAAAAAAATAAATCCGGGAATAAAGCAGCAATCAAGACCCCTGTCCAAATTTTTATATCCTTTCGTTGAGGAGTTGATGTAAATAGATTAATATGTTGCGTTTGTATTATTTTATATACAATACAATATATACAAATAATACCATATAGTCTACAATCCAGAAGTACGTTATCCTAAATACAAAGTTTTTCACTTACTATTCATAACTCTTTTCTAAATATTCGACTACTCACATGGTGGCAGGGTACTAAATTGTCACGTACAATAATTAATGACTTAGGCGTAGGCATTCCAAACGCAAATAGAAGAGAACAGTTTGGTAAGTCCTGAAACTAAACTTTAAGTATACGTGACGTTTTATAATACGGTTAGTCTTCCCTTCCCACGGATTCACCGCGCCAGTGCCCACGATGTCTCGGTAGCAATTGATTCGCAACAAAGTGAGGGTAGGATTACCTATCCGCCATCATTGCTATGACCGAACATTAAGATTTAATTGTATAGTTCATGCTAAGGGACAGCAAAAAATGAAATAATTGTATTCCTCATGGAAAGAGTCTTTTAAAAATGCTCCCTTTATCCGAGCAAAAGTTTTGTCAAAGTCTTTCGTTTTAATTTAGAAAAAAAACTTCAAAGGCAGCAAAAGTAAGTCTAAAATCTAATTACAAGCGGTAATCTCTACAAAGTAAGGGCCTCAGCGCGTGAGCGTCAATTAAATGGGCAAGGTCCCTAACTACCTAGAGGCATTTCAAAAAGTTTCTCTGTCAAATTACTGTATAGAGTTTTGCTTCAACCTAACTTTTTGTTATAATGTTTTCTACTAAAACCCGCTTTACCGCATTAAAATCCGTTTATCTAAGCTACAATGTGATAAGTCTTTATATGATAATAACCATGTGGAATGGATGAATGAGAAACGGCTACGCTATATGTAAGACAACCGTAGACGATGAAGTCGGGTTGGGTAGCCCCTGACGGACAAACTTGGACCAAATCCAGGAAGTACTAGAAAAGGGTCAAGAGCATGTACGGTGAATGTCATGAAGGCGGATGAGGTATGTAGTCCGTTGTCTTTGCCTACCACTTCGGGAAAAAGTCGTTTAATAAATAAATAAATCAATTCAACATTTTTAGGTCTGGGCGTCGGATTTATATTATTATTGTATCTGTTTCATGATCATTTGTTAATCTAATAGGCAAGTATGCGATCAGCCTTCTGTACCTGACGGACGGCGTTGACTATTTGGGTCTAAATCAGACCAGTTTCCTCACGATATTTTCCTTCACCGTTCGAG
Organism: Pieris brassicae; assembly: GCF_905147105.1. NCBI lineage: Eukaryota > Metazoa > Arthropoda > Insecta > Lepidoptera > Pieridae > Pieris > Pieris brassicae. The sequence goes on along the minus strand of NC_059666.1, from coordinate 17,287,443 downwards.
CTAATGTTAATGCGCATATTGAAAGAAAGTCTATTGGTGCATAGCCGTCGATCCAACCGACGACCTCAGGGCTGAAAGTTTAAAATTACAAATTGGGTGTCCAAGGAAATTAATATTTTTGTACAACTATGTAGTTTATAATTATTAATTCAGTCCAGGTTTAGTTTAAAAAAAATCAATCTAATTTCTGGGTCAATAGTGTATGTTAAGTATCCTGTAGTAGTCTGCGCTTTAAACTATATCGTTATTGCTTTTGAATACCAATTTGAATACGATTTGCATAACTGACAATCTATGACAAAAGCGAAGCATTTGAGTGGATTAAAATACGAACTATCGAAGCACGATTTCAATATATTTTTAGGAGGACTGCTGCTGACTTGGAGCCAACAACTCCTTTCATAGTAATAATTTTTAACACCGTTTCATACAAATTTCCTTGTAAGAATAAGATGCGTATAGGTCCGTCCTACCATTACCATAGAGTCAAGAAACAAATGATTTATTATTATGTAACATTTTGCGGCCATTAAGCTGCATTGCTAGTGCCTTAGGTTTAGTTGTTAACGCACATTGTTTGCAAATCACAATGAGGTACTGGGTTCGGTTGGGGAGTAGACGTCACTGCTTCCGTAGCACAATGGCACCAAATAGAAAATCACCAAATAGTTTTAATAGAAAATTATATTTATTAAAATGATATATTTTATAGTGGTATGTATATAAGTGGTTGTAATTATGGTTTCGTCCATAAAATTACGATGAAAAGTGGTCTCAGAAAACCTATGTTAACATGACTCGTGTAGTTTTGTAAACGATAGCATCACGCCCTCACAGCTCATATATGAATTGAAAAAATGTTCTAAATAACGCAGTGTAAGGCAGCTAACATAGTACTATCACTTAGAATACGGTGTAATCAAGCCTCATTTATCATTCGTAACCTGAAAGGGTTCCGACCCTTACGGACAAAGAAAGTTTGCAAAACATCACAATACATTGTGCTATCTCTGGCTACGAGATGAATACTTAAAGCATCTATATTACAACCATTTTTCAATAAAAATATTTTACCCGTACTTGACCAGCACAGTGGATGATTACGTAATCTTTATCAAAAAATTGGTTTGCCTTAGATTACTGCAGTTGAGTTGATAATAATTTTAACTGATATGTACGTGTCCTTGATTAAGACATGTTGGTTACAAACCGATGAACGCAATTTAAACTAAAGGCGGGATTTGAACGCATCATCTAAAGATTAAGAATTGCATAATTACCTAAATAAATCATTAATTCAGAACCACAATATTATAAAAATGGAAATGTATTTACACTTTAAAAAGGTTAAAAGGAAAAAAATGGTCGCGTGCATATATATGTTTGAATCATCTATACGTACAGAGTTTATGAATTATTTTTTTAATAATAGAACACCGCAACGGAATGGGATATTTTAGAAGAAATTCTAACCACCGCCAGAAGAAACTTATAATCGAGATTTCGCGGACTCTGAAGAAAAAGATATCTTAGCCGACGACTTCGAGCAATGTAACTTTTTAAATGATAAAGTTTCATATATTTTAAAGGAAATATTCTCAAAACACGTAAATCATGAATGTGGTATATTCAATCCGATGACCAGGTAAAGCTAAAGTACAATATTGAAGAAAACGGCCGCCCGGTGTGTGAAACGGCCGACTAGGGAAATAAATTGAGAGTAATTTTATCACCGAGCCCTTCTTTGAAAAACTTTGAGTGTGCCCGGAAAGTACCCTTTTGCAACGAAAACATGCTGCGAGAAGTGTGTTTACAAAGAATATTCAGAAATGTTATCTTTCCTCTCTAAAAATATCAATTAAAAGGAAGAGAACTATTCGTACACGAAGTGTTTGCAGAACCCGAATTGAATGCATAGACTAGGTATTACATTGTGATGAATCAAAATTCATTTCTAGTATCTTTAAGTAGTTTTTAAAGTTGGGTCGACTGGATTTCATTAAAGCGGATCATAACATTTTTTAGTTTTGTTCTCTTAATTAAGTGCATGTATGTGTGTGCAATACATTGTAAATAAACAAACGTGCCTTGACTGATATGTAATCAGTTTTGTTAAATAAAATGTACGTGTTTGTCAAATAGATACATATTATATAAAATATGACCTCTATATTACGTTTTACTCGTATATAGTTTATTGTTTATGTTATCCACGATTGAAAGTATACAAATAAAATATAAACCCTAAGATATCACAGTCTCTAGAAAAATAGTGGTGAATTCTTAACTATTTTCCCGTCTTAGAATGTATAATTTATCTTCAGTAAATTATACAAATTGAACGTGGAAACCTGACAAATTGTTCCTATTACTCTCAATTTTTCTTTAAAACCTTACGATAGGCTAGGCAATTATGCATTTTTCAGAACGATTCTTCTTAGTTACTTAACACAAGAGTTTGCTTTCTTATGAAGGTTTCTCTCGGAAATCTTTTTTTTATAAAACAAAACAATACGATAATTTTAGTAAAAACCGGTAATTTTTTAATAGGTGTTATAATGATGAATAAGCTCATTCCTCTAAATAAAACAAAATAAAATCTTGTAAAAAAGTTAAATAAATAAAGCGTTATAATAATTGTATAATAACAAGACAACACAACAACACGACAACTGCTACGCAATCATAGTCATCACATCGGTAAAGAACTTAAATGTATAATTCATTTTTAAAATGAAGTGATAATATTTTTTACAGATCCTGGACAAATAAATGAAGTAAATATTATTATATAGTAGCTAGCAATCCACGTGAAATTTTAATAAGTTCACTAATTCATACATATTTATTTTATAAAATAGCATATAGTAAATGTATTCCTTCTTGTTTATAAATTATATAAGAAGTAAAAAAGCAGCATAAAGACAAATTGCATTACGAGACCAAAAACTTTTACCCACGTATAGAAACTTTTGGGTAGTAACAAAATTTGTTAAGTACGTAGGCGAAAGAACTGCTAATATAACATGGTCAATGTAAAAGGGTCTGACATTTCGCCAATACAAGTATCCCAACTCAAACCCGTTTATTGTATTTCTAATTCATTAGGTCTATATTAGAATTAGTAGTCGCGCTTGGACCTGCCTCGGATTAAAATGAAATTGGGGGTAACGTTCTAAGACCTATATTAATAAAAAAATGCTATGATAATAGTTAAATGAGGTTTAAGACTAAGTGTGAATCTAATAAATATTTCTAGATGTACTCTTTTAAGTATTTTGTTTAAGTTTTTTCGACATTCTTTGCTTTCATAGGGTGGAGCCGAGCAGGCGAACGACTTTGAATAAAGTGGTTACAACCGCCCATGGCATGACACCTACAACGCCGAGAGTGTTGCCAGCCTTCCATTAAATGGTGTACTCCTTTCTTGGATTTCCAGCTTCGATTTAGTGCTGGTACTTAATAGATCACGCCAACGAGGAGTCATATGAACGTTTTCTTTTCACATAGCCTCAGATGATACCTATGAGCTTTAAACCTACGTCCCGGAACACTGTTTGTGTAATACGATTTTTCAATATGTGTTATCGTTAATATTTTTATAAAACATCATGAGCAAAAACTGATTTAAAAATCGGATTTTGACGTATAAATTGTGTCAGTTCGGCTTAATAAAAAATATTATACAAATTATCGGGTAATTTATTGGATATACACATCAATCAAATTAATTAACTAATTTCGATGGACTCTCAACAGTTTTATTGACAGAACTAAATAGCTATTATCAGGTTAATTAGGCTTGTGACTAATGTGATTAATTGAATACAGTGGTTACGTAAGATTAGTTTTGATGCTGGGCATTTATTCTAGAATAATATAAGGGGTTACAGCAAAAAGTATTGTATTTCATATGGATAGGATTTCTACTCCCATAACCGACACGTGGGTGAGAATGTAAAATAATAGAAGAAAGACGGAAACGTGCCTTTCCTTGTTATATCAGTGAAACTTTTTGTGGATATATCCAATGCTTTAATTCTTATGTTTATATTTCTTTTCTGACTTCTACTTTTAGAGATGTATCTGTTTGTTTCCCAATTGAATAAATAAATAAATATTGGAAAAGCGGACGCACCATCATGTATCATGCTTAGGTGATGACCAACCACATTCAAATGTAAGACGCCGTTTTGTCTTACAATTTATCATGTGATCACGCAGTAGCAAACTTCTTTATATGTGTATATAATATTAAATGTGATTCAGTTGTTTAAGAGTGAAAATTAAAAAAAAACTTTTAATCATTAAATTTATTCATTAAACAGCCAATATCTTTTACCAAGGTTTACAGATTATACTTTATTTCGGTTATAACTAAAAAGCTGTCTTCAAATATAGAGAATACTTTAAACAACTTATAATTTTAATTCCTGATTTCATAACTGCATTAAATCGAGAGTCTCGAGCTAGTTTTTGTGGAAAGTGCTTGCTATTTCACAGTAAATTAAGAAAACTGCAAATATTTATAGACAATTTAAAGCGGAATTCTCAAGAACGCTAAACGCGGATAGTAGTCGCTATGTAATCGCAAAAATACGAGGATCCTTTGTAAACTTCAGTGAAAATATTTCCCTCAACAAAACCGTTGTGTTGTTAACAGATTTGCGACACTGTAGTAATTAACTACGAAGCGTCAATAAAATAAATTGTTTAAAAATAAATAATTACAATTTAACATTAAAGAAAAAGGATTTTATTACTAGCTACTCTAGAACTTAACACTGTGTTACGCTCTACGATTTGTAATGACATATTTTGGCATATAACATGAGAAGTGCTTACCAAATATAAAAGCATGGCTGAGGAACAGCCATTTCACAACACTCGAGAACATATTGGACGAATATTTATAATTCACTGATCAGACCTGATCCCAGTCGAATATAATTAGTATTATACTGCAGTGGCACATGGCTGGGACCTGAAAAAAGAAAATGTATTTTATTAGCCGGTAAAAAGGGCAGTTCCATAATAGACAATAAAGTCCTCATGTCGCGTCTGTCTTCTATAATTAAGTGAATGGTTACGGATACTATTTTCTCCAATAGATAGTGTGATTCCTGTAGAAGGTTATATTGACTGAAATATAAAGATTGTTGGGAGGTCAGAAAAGATCCTTCTCAAAAATCTACAGACGGAAGCTATTTTATATATAACGCGTTTAAGCTAGTAAAATTGGATTAAAGAAGGTTATATTTATTGGCTCGCTATTCATTTAGTAGTACTTTAGGTACGAAAGCAACCTTTTCATGAGTAGCGTAAGTCTTAGTCGTGCATTTGAAACCTTGTTGTGCAATTTGTCTTAAAAGTTTACTCGGTGATTATTTACCGGAATCGGAAAAAACTATGTCGTTCGAGTCAATTCAATAGCGTATGCACAGAAAGCTTCCAACTTACGAAAAGAAGTAGAAACAGAAATCTGATGACTAAAAGTTCCAGCGACATATATTTTTTATATTACAATTGTGTATTTTGCTTCCTAATAATAAGGAATAACAAATCTTTGTTGTAGAGTATAATATGTTCTATAATTATGTAAACTTAATGAAATATGAATTCAATCGTTAATTGTTTCGCTACTTTTATAGCATCTATGTAACAAGATCAAAAAGACAAAATTAAGCGAACAGAGAAATGGATGACATTAGAATAAATCTTATTTCTAAGTTCGAAGTTTAATTACATTTAAATCTTCATATTTATTGGATAAGGATTCAGTTCGTTTAGAAATTAAAGATTCTCTTATTGTATTAGAAAATGTGATATAATCTAATATATTATCTACATGTAGTAGATGAACTGCATCTTATAACACTTCATAAAAAAATTGTTGTTTCGTTACGAAAAAGTTATGAAACTGCATTCTTGGATTCAACGTACGTAGTTCTTCGGTACAGAGCATTACCCGGAGGTGTGTAAATACTTTACCCCTAAGGCCGTAGGTTCGAAACTAAACTTTATCAATTAATCAAACCGAAAAGTTTACTACGTTTATTGCCTATCAAGCTTTCTCTCATAATTTGATCAGTACCACTGAATTCTAATTAAAATAAAGAGAGGCTAGGACAATAAAAGCATTAGACAAAAAAGGTTAAAAATATCGTGACTTTTATCATTATCGGAAAATACATTACTAAAAAATACGAAGTGATTAGGGACCACAAAATTGGGGCATTCCTTCATTATGAACCTATTATCTTTTAATTGTGATCTACCTGATCTATATCAATTTTCTCATTAACCTTGCTATTAAGGGTTATTAAAATATCTCTTCGCTGAGAAATTGTTACGCTTACGTTCTTAAATTCAAGAGTGAAATTTTTGACAAGAAGTACCTAGTACTGTACCTACTTTTTACTCAAAGTAAAAAAAGTTATTAATTTTTAAATGTATATTATTGCAAGGCTTATAATAAAAACTGTGGTGCTACAACCAAATTTTTCTGAGCCTTAGATTACTATAACCGTTTCGTGATCATTTGTTTTTACTAATAGGCAGCCTTCTGTGCCTTACACACGCTGTTGATTATATGGGCCTATGGATGCAAGTTTCCTCACGATGTTGTACATCACCGTACGCGTGTAACACACAGATAATAAGTTCATTGATACACAGCCGGGGCTAGAACCAACCTTAGAGATGAGTGTCGCACGCTAAAGCCACTAGGCCAACACTGTAAAACTCCTTATAATTACCTAAACAAGAGAATTAAAGATTTGTAGTAAGTTTATTGAAACATTTACTTACTGAAATCCTAATTAACAACTCTGAGTAGCGCAGTAATTTCCAACAGTGTTCACTGGTCAGGATGGAATAAATAGATGCGATAGATTTCAATTACTACAGACCGTAGGGCGATCTATTTAGGATGCCATGATCGTGGTGAGCTTGCCATTATGTATGTAATCTAGTTTATCATATAACAGGTTGCAAAGCAGATATAAACGATGTTATTAGGACGTGGACTTGTTACCATGGTAACGATTCTAAAAATGGTATGTGATGAAATATGCTTTTTTTTTTTTTTTATAAAATAAGGGGGCAAACGGGCAGGAGGCTCACCTGATGTTAAGTGATACCGCCGCCCATGGACACTCTCAATGCCAGAGGGCTCGCGAGTGCGTTGCCAGCCTTTTAAGAATTTGTACGCTCTTTTCTTGAAGGACCCTAAGCTTTTCTCCGTTTTATCTATTAATATTACCGATTATTCGAATCATTTAAAATAAATGTGCAGGTATTATTAAGGAAATTATACACAAATATTATAGCTATTATCGTATGTGGAATGCCCTTTACAAGTGAAAGGTATATCAGGGATGATTGTACGAGTCAAGGATATATACTCTATAAGTATAAGCCGCGTCAATCTAGAAAAAATACCCAAAATAGCCATTAAAAGAGGGGTGAGACCAGACGACCCCCTCTTTCTCCTGCCATGTTTATAACGGTACTTCAAAGCATAATAAAAAAGCTTAATTGGGCACACAAAGGTATAATTATTGACGGCAATTACCATAACAACTTAACATTTCCTGATGTCATCATATTATTCTTAGAAACATCACTACACACAGGAATGGACAAACGAAATCTGTTATGTTAGCTAAGCAAGAGGATTGGAATTAATCAACATCAAAGCAAAAATTACCTACAAGATTTGGATAGGCCAAATTAATGGGTATCGCATAGAAAATGTGCAACAATTCATCTACTTGGGTAAGGAAATATTATTTAAGAATCACGCCATCATTACGAAGTCAATAGTCGAACAAAGATACAAAGAAGTACTGAAGGCAGAGATCCTAATAGATAAATTTTTAGAAAGAAATATCCTTCTTGAGCAGAGAGATGGAGCCAATTAAAGAAGGCCTATACTCTAAAATTGGTCCTTGGAAAACAAATATACATCATTTATTTATAATTATTACTGTATAAAATTAGTGTGTGTGTCTTAATAAGAAAATATATAAGTTGTATAACGGAATAAATGAAGCTTAATTATTATGATTATTAATAATATCACTATTACAAAATGTATTATATAAGTTATTATACATTATATAACTTAATATAGTTGTAACAATATTATATAACATAAGTTTGAAAAATAAACGACAACAAAACAAAAATAATACTATACAACTTACAAACTAGCGTAAATGTTCTATTCTAAGCACCAAAAGCTCTGTAAGATATAGGTATTCAATGCTGATATACAAAGTTTTCAAAAATATGATACGAGTGACTGATCTGTCTGTCAGCTGTTCCCTAAAACACGTTTTCGTACTTAAAGAAAAAACTGTAACAAAACTGTTCGGAATATTTTAGCATAATATTTATTAGTTTTATAATAACATATATGTACTGGTACATGACAGGAAATTGATTTTATATATTTTAGGGTTTCATTTATAAATTCTACTCAGTGTATCATAATCACTAAAACATAAGGTAAACATTATTCAACCTTTTCAGCTAATCTATATTTATATTCTTATTACTTTACTCGTCTAACACATGTAAGTAAAGAGTAATAAGCCTAAAAAGGATTACGAAAATATATTTTTGTTAATTAAGGAAACTGTCCAATATTCAATTAATAAAATGCAAGCCACTTAGGGATGCAGTAGGATTGCGGCGACGCCCGACCGCGGCCAGAGAGCGTTGTTATGTAAATCGACTGTGCTTTATCATTCACTCAGGAAATCAAGTACCACTATAAATCGGACCAATATAGGCTTTTAATACCCTCATGTATAAATTTGAGTGCTATTTCTTCTTAATGCAAAATTGGTAATTCAATAAGATACAAATATTGTAATGCAGGAAATTTGTGTAAGATTCTTTAATATTTATTAATACCAGTAAAAAAATTCGGCGGGAATATAAACTAAGCCTAATTTTTTTGTTTTATGTCCGTTCATCAAGCGAAAAGTGGTTAGTATATTTTACAGCAGTGTGAAGTTGCACCCTTCCATAATGACTGTTAGTGAAAGAAACGAGTGAGCATTACACCACCTTGGGTAGGCCAACAAGGCCGTATTGATCTAAGTCTCCATAGACGCTCTCTCATTCTACCGGTTTAGCGGCATACATATTATTTCTATAAGATCCTCCTGTGCAGTAAAAACAAATTATTTATTAAGACTAGCTTATAAACTACTTATTTATCTTAATTACAAGCCTATGTGACATTGCTAACCTATATATCAAATTCTAAATGCATAGATCCCTGTGAAAGCTGTCCTCTATAATTACTTCAGTTTATAAAATAAGAGCAACACAAAAGAGCTAATAAAAAATAGATGTTGTTACTATATAGACAAAAATGTACACTCTTCAAACAACATTTATATTTTAATTAAATACACGTATAACCTACTTTCGGATTACATAAATCTTGACGAGTCCAACTAAATCACTATAAGCTATCTGTGTGGGCCTGGGTATCCGGAAGCTATATCCAGGATGCTCCCTTCCCTCGGTGAAATAATATGCGCTGGTTCGGCTGTCGCGTGTCAGTATAATAAAAAAAGGAATCCAATAATCGATAAGACTAAAACTAGCACTTACCATCAACGATGGCATATCTCACTCCAAACACTGGATCCTTCAATGATGAATCAAAAGTAAATGCTATACGGTATGCGGGATATATTTCGTGCGCACGCACAGCGGTTAAAACTCCCTTGCGCCATTACGCCGGGACACTACCTACCATTTCCGGTTCGTGTGTCAAAGTCAAATCGACAAGTCAATCATCCTTCTTTGATTGACACCGATTTAGCGCGAACACTATCATTATCAACAAATTTGTTATCTTCCATCGTAAACAAATGCAACCTAATCACAACCAGAGTATGTCACGATTACAAAGTTCATTTAAAATAAAAATCTAACCTTTTATTAGTATTAAAAAACCATAGAAAATCGTATTTGGAACGTTTTGACTTTTGAGCTTTGATATTAAAACAAAACACATTCACAAATTACAGAATATACAATAGATTTTAAACAATAGCTCACGAGTTTTAATAAAACATGAATTCTATATTGTCTATGTTGAAGAAAAATAAAATTTCAGTGACGATGTGTGGATTTGAATGAGATTGCAGTATGACTGTAAACATACTTTTCTCTGTGAGTATATCCTTGAATAAGTTCTTTAAGCCGACGTGGGAGTTTGACAAAGTGGTATAAAATTTTCCCGGATTTGACCCCAGGTGACATGGGATGCTTATTGTCAATGATGAAACAAAACGCGCCATTTATTAATTCAATCATTTCTAACGGGTTTTATAATTATAAATTCAACATAAGTTTTAATTACAAGTATTTTTTTTATTTTTACAATTTTTATTGATTGCAATACGGTCGGATTATTGATGCGTAAAAGTGCGAATTCCAATCGAGTTGTGATTAAGAAGTAATCCAGTGTAATCATATCTGAAGCCATGGCAATGTAGATCGTATGAATTTAATATACTCAGTTTTTGCGAGAGATTGCTGTTTTTTTTATTCAGGTTTTACGTTTTATTATAATTATTTTGTGAGCTTAAACAACGGATTGTGACTGGTGTTTTTCTAGTCTAGCCAGTCATAGGTGTATGCGAAGAAAGTTACTGATAAAAGTATTTATTATATTTTATATTTTCAAGGTGGTACTCGCTTATAAAATAAATAAATAAAATTAATAAATGAAAATGTGTTTATTCATTATCAGTACATATGCAAATGTAAAGGATTTGGGAACCCTTTTAAATAAATAATACATGTGTCAGGGTTCCCCGCTCTTCCATAACCAACTTAATTATAAATTTCTTAAAACATATAAATCTAGTTTGATTATTTTTTTACTGTTTTCAATACGCGTCAGTGCATGAGTAATTGTATGGGTTTAGGTCTCAGAAGCATCTCCAACTATTCGTTAGGTGTGTTCATAAGCCAGTCCTTTAATCGTGTTTTTAGATTGTAAATGGTGAGGGGATACATATAGTCTGCTTGCATATTGGGTCTGGCGAAGTCAGTCCTTACGGTCTGAACGACAACATCCCAATTCCCATCCAATTATTTTTAAAAACAGCCTTTTATAATATGCATAACAAATAGGAATCGTAATACATGCTTTCAAGCATTAAGGGTGCTAAAAATGCAGGCGGTGTATGTTTTTATTATTATTAATAATATGTAGGTTAAGAATATTATAAATACTGTTTATTTGTGTTTTCAAGGCTAGGTTTTATTACATAAACGGAACACAAAACCTAATCTAAGTACTTGCTTATTAACAGTGAGATTTACAGATAAGTAGCGTTCATTTTCTCAAACTGGCTTTAGAAGTAAGGCGACTTTATTATGTTTTCATTATGAGGAGATTTTCAAAATCCGCAATCAAGAGATAAGCTCTAGGCCGCCGCTAGAAATAAATTCAAATTTGTTCATATAAACGAGATTTTTATATTATAATAAATTCCTTTGATTTAAACGTGGAATGTTCAGACATATCGTTGATATTCATAGTTGAAACACATTTTGTTTTGCTTTTTATATTAAAAATCTTACTTACTTATATGAAATTGTATTGTATTTATAATATAAATTTTAAGTTAAAAATAACACGTTTAATTAAAGATCAGACGTGTATGTTAATAAACGTCATATTAAAAATACACGTCAACTAGTAATCATCTTCTTCAAGGTGTAAAACCTACCGTCTAAACTCTTAACTATATTAAGATGGCCTAAACCAGTTATTCCCAACGTGGGGCCCGCGCCCCACTGAGGGGGGGGGGGCAATTTGATTGTTAAGGGGGGATATACCTACTGAAAATGAAATGAGATGAAATTAAAATGCAGTATTTCATTATGTTTTTAAAATTTACTTATTTTGTTTCGTCATCATTTTCCTAGGAATATCTTCTAAAACCTACCTGTTTTTCTTTCTTAAGTGTACAATTCAAATCTGAATAAAACTTATCATTCTTATTTCATTAAACACATAACACAAATATTTGACAATGGAAACGATAGTTAAATAATTAATAGCTTCCACAGCTTAACACAATATCTGGGGCACATTTATGAAGATTTAGCTTAGCGCAGTGACAAATTGTCTTCGCGCCACTGCAGGCTTGATAATTAAACTGTGTAAGTTTCTTACAATTTTCCAACCATTTTGCGAGAGCTTGACATTTTGAAGGATATTACAAGCGCGTTAGAATATGCATGGTATATTAATCACACTGTATTCCTCATACAATTTATATAAACAAGCTTATGTTATTTATATTAATTTTATTTCAAGGCAAAAAGTCCAAAGTTGCTTTATAACTACCTTACGGGACAATTACATTGTTTTTTTCAACTTTTCAATCATTTTGAATTTGAAACTTGTATATTATTTCAAGAACTTCTTTCGCTTTTGCGCTATTTCACATATTTTTTCGTGTTCAATATCAAATTACAATATGGAATTGGGTGTTAAAGAAAATATGATTGTAGTGATCGCCTTGCACAAAGTGGGTATGGAGCTGTCGGTCATATTTCAGACACTTCAAAAGTTTGGTATCAGCCGTATATCGTATATTCGTATATCGTACTATCAACAGATACAATAACACTTCGTCTGTCGAAGACCAGAAAAGATCGGGGTGGCCGCGTGCGGTTAGAACTACAAAGGCTGTTAATATAATAATAATAAGCCTTTTTTCAACATTTTTGTCAAACATTTGATAAAAAAAGATAAATTTATAGTTTTAACTAAGATGCGGCCCTTGTCCGGGAGAAGGCCTCCTCCAACGTTTTCTATCCTAATTTATTTTGTGCCAGCGTCATCCAATTTCTACCAGCTACCCTCTCGATACCGTCGGCTCATCGCTCTATTGGTCTTCCTTTAGTCCTTTTTCCAAGGATAGTTCTTCCCAAGATTGGTACGCGAAGCAATTGAAATAAAAAAAAAACCCGAATTTCAATAGAGACGACGGCCTTAAATTATTAAACACCTCCAATAATATTCAAATTAAAACCCCAAGACAAACAATCCGCGAAAATAGAGGACACCGTGAGTCATTTCTGCAAAAACCCATCTTTTAGTCGATACCAACTCCAGGGAAATAAATACAGATAGCACAACTTTCTCTACAGCTGTGATACTTTTGACATTCAACACCTTTTGTCTTCAGTCACCATGACCACGCACGCTGTAAAGCACGCGAAACGTCGAAAAAATTTAAATTTAAAATTATGTAAATAATTGGTTAAAAAATTGTTTTCTTTCAATATTATTCAAGCATAAACGAATACGTCGAAACCCCATTAGGAAGCAAAAAAGCTCATCGGGAGAAATGAAGATTTCTGCTAGGACTCTGTCTCGTATTAACAAAACAAGATCTGAAGCTCGGTGCTTATCATTGATATACAGTACATGCCCTGAATCAATCTTTACAATTAAAGAGAGTGGCTCTATCAAAAGCCTTCTGTCGCGATACGGTCGCGACGCGATTCAGGTGCAAAGCACAGAAATATCCTCTTTACCGGGGAAATAAATTTCACGATTGAAGAACACTACAGTCAGCGAAATGATAAAGTGCACGCTCACAGGTCTAGAAGCTGCTAAAGTGGTCGGAAAGGTATAACGTGGTCATGATCCTGCGTTAGTGATGGTTTGGTGGGGCGTGTCTTATCAAGGAGTCACATAACTACATTTTTGTGAAAAAGGAGTGAAAACTTACTTACTTATTATTCTCTCAGTTTTATTAGGACAACTGTTCAAAGAACACTTACACAACACGATATTGGTTTGAATAAATCATATTACCCGGCAATTAAGACAGCTTGTGGCTGCAATTAAGTTTATTCAATTGCAGAATGAAATTAAGCGAATCCAAGCTTTAATAGGAATCATAAATGTTTTATAAATCAAACTAAACGATACACACACTGTGAACTAGACTGTAGTTCTGTGGTCTCAACTTTGAGTTTGGGCTATGATGAAAATAGATAAGTTTGCTGCCATTAGACTTAGATTTTATGAAAAAACATTTTTCAAGAAATTTAGGTTTGTTAAATGTTAAATATTACATTATATAAAAGATTCCTATTCAATGTAAAGCAATATTAAGCTCATATATCATGTGTCAATGACAGACAATGGCCCGTATTTGTCCCTATCACTGTTTTGAGATGAGTTCTGTTTAGGTTTAGAAGTCGCTTTGTGAATTGCTGGTTAACTGCTGGCAGAGCCATTTTGGACTGTCTGCAGTCCGCACTTCGCGACCACGTTGATGTTGGAGTTCAGCAGATTTCTAGTGAATCCAGGTTCGCACTAGCGAGAAGATCAAGTACGGGCCAGTGGGTATCATTCCGGAGCCTCTTCTCGCAAGCTCTTCGGCAGCATTATTGCTGAGAGATCCACTGTAGGGTAACCCTGTCTGTCAGGGTTATTGCATTCAGTGCTTCGTGACACTCCAGTATCAGTTTGCTGTTTATTCTTATTATTTACTAGCGCCATTAGCACAGATGCACAGTCGGATACGAAATTAATACAAAAGTTATTAATTCCTAACAGCTGCCAACCTCAGGCTGCTTCGGTTAGAGCACACACAAACATATTCACATTAAAAAATCGAGCTGTGTGTGCCTAAGGATAGGTGTATGTTAATGTTGAGATCAAGAGAGAATTGTTGTTTTTGAGCCATCAGTACATGCGTATCTCTTTCAGGATCGACTGATCACGTTCTTCTCTCATTTTTACATGTCATTTATTTAAATATGTACTGTTAAATATGAGTTGGTTAGTAATGGTATGCATGGCGCAGCTATGAGAGGTTGATACTCTATCCCTGTTGAGAATCGCGGTATGTGCATAGTATTGATTTTTTCCCCATAAGCCTGATGGCAGGTAGTGCTGCCTCCTGCTGTACGTGTAGGTCTATGGGTACAATTTGCAGGGCTATCTCCATTGCTGTGTCAGTAATATTAAGCGATGTTAAAATTACTTTTTAAAAGTCTATATCAAAACTCCCCAGAATACACTGGAAAACATGCATATTACACCCACTTTTTGTGACAAAACTACGCTAATTAAAAACTGTCGCCCAATTTTCGTGGTCACGTTGAGGTCTATTGAATGGGGTGAGTACGTGACCGTAGTAATAAGTAGCCTTTAACAGTGTTATTCCTTCATTAGTAATCACTGAAGATACCTAATCCTTTGCCCTACTTGGGTTTAAATTAAAAAAGAATGGCATGGCTGCGGAATAACATTAGATGCCGGAACAATATATTAAGGAACTCTATACAAGGTACCTTTATACAGATAAATGTGAAAAAGTTGATAACATTATCTATTTCTTCGTTACAATAATTATGATATTATCTTATATTTAAGCCTTGACTTGTTTAAGCTATCGCGTAATATTGTTACAAGAATTATTAAGAATATCCATAGCGCAAAATCACCTGCATCATGAGCATACCCCACATACACACCTTCACGTACTTATCCTAACTTTAACACCATCACACAACACATCCAAATTAGGTACCACTTAGTTAAATGTATTGAATAATTTTTTGCTGATTTTTTAACCTTTTTGTAGTTAAATGTATTATGTATTCCATCTCTGGCTATATTTTCGGTGCATCTATTTGTTATTATATATAATTTATGTTAGCTATAGGATTACGAAATAAATAAATAAATCAGTAAAAAATCATGGACAACTTTCACAGTTGACGAGAATAGTTTTGCAGTAATGCTAAACATTTCAATTTCAAACATCTGTAATGTCATTGTTAGCAAAAATCGTATACTGTACGTTTTTATTTCAAACCTTATATTACTGTTAAAATTTAGAACGGGAGATACCAATGGGGGGTTATGTTTTCAAATATATAGTGCTAAATTAAATTTGTTCAGCAGAATATAACTAAAATGTAATACATATTGAACAGCGTTAATTAACTATCTAGAGTATCATATTTTCTTAGCACGTTTTCTGACGTTTTGTAAAATTCATCAATCATCGTATTCATTTATTAATTGATATTAATATTTGAATATGATTTTTTTTTAACTGCAATTCTAAAAACACAAAAGCTATCTTACAAAGCAATTGAACTGAAACCGCTCAAAAGTTTAAGCTTCCATTTCTAAGGCGCAAAGTAATCAAAGTTTAAACCAGTGAAATAAAAACAAAGTTCAGTGTGTCGATGTTAACCAATATTGATGCACTGTGCACTGAGAAACTCGAAACTTCAGCTTAGCGACAAATTATTTCATATTGAAGCTTCCACGCCAATAACTTTTTAAATTGAACGTTTAAACAGAAAGATAACTTTTAACACGCTTTGAAAGTTTAGAATGACAATAACAAATACGTTTGAATTCAGAACCCTGGGGTGGATACAAAAATATTTTTTATTAGCCTTATTTTTTTACATATATATCAAATGAATAAGGGGAATATGGGACTCACTGCAAGTACTGTTCAGAGAGAGAGAGCCAGGTAAACCCGTTGTGGGATAGTCCGTGTTTTCATTAGAGATAATTTTTTTCGGTAGTCCGTGTTTTACGTATTTTCATTAACTAATGTCTCTCATATTTGTTGGATTCTTCAGGAATACAAAAGATGTTTAAAAATACTTCAAGGGAGGCAGGTTAAGTAAGTACCTGAACATGGTTTCGGAAATCACGTTTGTGCTGTGATTGGCTGAAGACACGTAATCCGTAATTGACCTGTACGCAGCGTGAGAAGAATTAGCAAGTGTTTTTAGCCAGAAATAGAATCAATTGATATCAAGGAATTGTAGGAGGGATATTCTGGATACGACTGTTTAAACTCAATCACGATTAATACATAGAAATTAAAATCTTAATAGGTTAAATTATACTAAAACTAATGTTGCCTTCTTTAATACAACAACGTTCACTGATCTAAGGCTCAAAAGACAAAAGAAAAAATTGCGGAAATAACTAGGAAGCTTTGTGGACTGGCGTCTAGACAGTCTTGTTTATAAGCAATAATGGGTAGTATAACTATTCTTAGAATTCAATATTACACAGAAATTTCTTATCGTATATTTCTCATTTTATATTCTTGTCTATTCGCTTTTTATTTTTATAGAAAAGTCAAAGTATTAAAAAAAAAGATTAAGGTTATCTTTATATGTTCTCTTCTAAATTATTTAATACATGAGTCCTTTTGTATGTTAAACACACACAGTGTTGTGAAGTATGGACTCATTTAGCGCATGTAAATGCCCATTTGGTAACTTCTAGTATTAAATAAATATTATTTTTAGTTAGGCCTAACATTCAAAAGACTCGTCTATAAATTTGACAACTGTCGTACTATTTGTGAGGTATAGTAGTTTGAATGTAGGAAATTTTATTTGTTAAAATAAAGTGGATTTAAATAAAAAAAATAAACTATTGCAGCCAAGGCTTGGTTTGAAAAACAGTATTCAAACTCTGCTCCAGGAAAATTGAGACCGTTGAGAAGCGGTTAGTTAAGTTTAAAGGCGAAATGAGCACTGAGGACGATGCACGACGACGCACCCCAAAGGGTACCGAAGCAAACATCTAGAAGTCCACAAAATGATTTTTAATAAAGATATCAAAGGAATGTGTCGGACATATCCTAGAAGATTTGGATATGCGAAAGCTTTGTTCAAAGTGGATGTCGGGCAAGCTCTCGATCGATCAAAAACAACAACAAATTGATGATTCTGAGCAGTGAGCCATGTTCAAACTTAATAAAACCGAATTTTTGCATACGTGACAATTTTGGATGCGCATGGTATAAAAGTTAATCCTATCACTTTATTAACTATGCCATTGCTGGAGTACAAGTCAATGAAGGACTTCTTGCGGTAATGTCAGTATTCTCGGCTTTAGGTGTTAAGCCATCGTAACATACAAAAAACGGCACGATAAAAACTGAATTATTTTGGCGGATTGTAATAATTTTAATATATTTTTTTTTAATAATTTCTGTTAATAAATATCTCGTGGCAGCTTTTATTCAAGCAAAATTAATATCGTATCTTGTCGTTAACCTCAAAGTGATCATGTTTATACAATAAAGATTTGCGTCGTTGCCAACAATATTAAATGCCCGAGGTACAAATTACGAAAGTAGTGTGTTATCAACTTGTTGCGTTTGACCCATATCGTGAGTCTACGTTGACACAGCATTGGCCCAACGGCTTCATTACATTGTTTACTAAGTCTCCACGGTAGCTTGGGCTTAATTGATTTTAACCTTTTTAAATATAGATATAAAGAGGTCAGTATTTTGAAATTGATAGCGATTGCCTTGAATAGATAAGTTAGTCACGAACTCGGATTATTAGAGTATGGTCCATGTTTTTCTAAAATAGCAAAATTAATCAAAGACTAGGAATGTATGTGTTGTAAAGAGCAAAAAATTTTTTAGTGTGATCATATGCAATAATATAAAATTATTTATTTATGAATACTCTATTGAATAAAAAAATAATACTCATAAAGACAGTTTCATGATGCAACAGGCGGCCTTATCGCTACTAAGCGAAGAAGTATGGAATGGAAAGAGTCAAAAGTCAAAAATCCATATACCTAGGTAACACAATGTACACTTATGAACGTCAATAAAAAGGAATATACGTTAAATGCTTCTAATTTTACATTTACTGCGTAGAACGGAAGAGAAGAACGGGCAATAAACTCTGCGCCACTTTTTTTAATCGCAAAGTTTTTTTTGTATTACACAACGTTTGTAAGGAGCTGCAACCATCACACCATGTTCCACATGACATCAGCAGGAGGCATGGTGAATAGGGCCACGCACTTACATTCTCGTGGGAACAACACGAAAATACATAGTCAAAAATAACCAACATCACCGCTTTCACGAATTAAAGTACGACCAGTCACCACAAGTAGCACCCGTTCACGAGTATACAAGTGATAGGATTAACTATTATACCAAGCGCATCCCAAATTGTCACATATCGATGCAAGAATTCGGTTTTGTTAAGATTGAACATCTTTAAACACTGCTCAGAATCATCAATTTGTTGTTGTTTTTGATCGATCGAGAGCTTGCGTACGGCGAGCCATCGGCCCCCTCGTCATAATTTAGGGAGAGAGACAACCCGATGCATGGAGAGGTTCTGTAAAATGGGAGATTAACTTCATTTTTACATAACCTAACACACATGCATTTAAAACTGGCACTATATATTTCATGGATCTCTATACCATTTTTTTAAATCACAACTAAATTGGACCAAATTACATTACCTATAACGATTTTATTATTTTAGTTGCAAACATCTCAGCTTTAACTTTACCTTTATTTTACTAAGAAATCTTATCTTTCTATTTTTCTTTGTACAGTATTTTCGTAACAATTTCATTAAACCGTTGGAAGAGTGGAGTACCCTAATATATATATAAAATTCTCGTGTCACAATGTTCGTTCCCATACTCCTCCGAAACGGCTCGACCGATGCTTATGAATTTTTTATGCATATTCAATAGGTCTGAGAGTCGGCTACTATCTATCTTTCAAACCCCTAAGGGATAAGGGGTGTCCACCCCAATTTTTTTTATTATTAGACATTTTTTGTTTTTATTTTTTTATGATTCAACAAACAAAAATACATACAACCCTTAATTCTCACCCCTTTACGATTAACGCCAATTTTTTATTATAGGTTATTTTTATTGAACTAAAAAAATGTTTGCTGGAAATAATTTACATGGCAATACGACGTTTGCCGGGACCATATAGAACTAAATCTTATTTAATACATTTTCGTCTAGATATTTCTACAATAGAAACATAACTTACTTTGATACAAGTTAAAACAATATATTACCGTGTTAGATTTTAAGATTTTCTACAATAGAAAATAATTCTCGAGAACGGAACAAAGGAACTTAATATAATTCGTTCTTCATTTTAATTAGTAGTATAAACTTTGAGAATAAAAAGCACAGCCATTCAGAGTATTGAAATAAAAAGGAAACGGAGTTCTTAATACCCATATTATTTAAGAGTTATTTGTGACAAATTATATGGTGACTTACATTCCTGAATATCGAAAAAGCACTATTTTTTAGATACTGCATCTACATAAAACATACATAAATGTCAAAACATGAACATAAAATGAGTACTTATTCTATTATAACTTAACTAGTTCTACTCATAAATATTATTTAACTGTATTTCTGTAATGTGTACTTCAGTTATGTACATTTTGTTAATACGAACATTTATAAAGAAGATTAATTAAATAAGATTTTAAGGCAGATAGCGCGCACTGCGCGTTATTTCAGATGGGCAAGCGATCAGATAGATAAAGTCGAGAGTTCGCGCAAATTATGACCTGAGTATGTCGAAAATGTATTGGATTTTGACAAACTCGACACTGAGTTATACCACTAGTGTGATTTTTACATAAATCAGGATTTTTTGAAGCAACTTTTGCATCCACGCATCGCGTCGCATATGTATGTAAAAAAGCCAGTGGCGCTGCAGCCCTTGGGGTTGACCTCAGATTTTTTCTTATAGGCAAATATTAGCCTTCTGTGTCTGACACACGCTGTAGAATTTTTGGGTCTAAAGTATCCAAGTTTCCTTGCGATGTTGTCGTTAAACGAAAGCTAAAGTTAAATGCACACATAGAATGGCCGGCACCAGTGGTGGGCAGCCGGGAATCGAAGATACGACCTCAGGGATGAGAGTTGCATACTGCACTAGTTTAATGTGTTTCCGCCTTAAAACAGTCAATGCTTTATCATCGAAATTGTTTCTTCATTTAGTTAGACCCACGTCACGTTAGTCATACCCCGTGAAGATGGTGGCTATTAATTAATACGCGAAAATAAAAATAAAACTCAAGTGTGTAAGCCCCAAAATGGCGCTCGGTCCAGTTTACAAACAAAAAGCACATAATACGAAAACAGTAGTTCATTATCCACAAGTGTGAAGTCTGCGACCTCGTTCCTTTTAATCAGAGGGTCTGATTAGTCCGCCTTTGTCGGTTTCCCAATTCAGACTTGTGTTTTCATCTAACTTTTATTATCAAGGGTTAGATCACGAACTGAAGAATTAGTTAAGAGCGTAATCCAAATTTGATACTGTTTTTGATATTTCGTCTAAGATACTCGGTGTCACTCTTCTCTTAAGTTTAATAAAACTTTGCCAATAGCGACGTCTGAGCGGATACTAGAAAGAAATATAAATGATCTGTATCCTATAAGGGGCCGGGACATATTTTCACGAAAATGTATAGCTGCAAGGATGTGGTTGGTAGCATCAGCCAGTATTTACGACTAGACTATGCAATACTCAGCCGGGACATATTGCCAAATATTTTTTGTATATCTGAGGAATGCTTAGTGCAGTAGCCGTAAGGCCGGAACGATCGCATTGCCATCGAAAACACTACAAAATTTCTCAGACATATTATTGCTGTCTCGCTTTACGGACTAAGTGCATCCCTTTTTCATGCTACGTGAAGTTTGCTACGATTCGTTCGAGTAGCGCTTAGTTTGTTTGTGTGTTTCTGTTTATTTTGATTATAAGTACTAGCCGAGCTATGTATGTATTGCAGAATTAATGCCTATACATAATATATTAGAATAAATAAATATACATTTTTCAGCCATGTGCTACATCATTTTTAATCGCCACATATTTTATAAAATGTGTAACCCGTGTAAAGGAATCAGTATCAAAATTTAGTTTCGGCGTTATTTCGTCATAGTATACTGACCTATTTATGTCCTAAATTACGTAGAGAGTTAAAAGTCCATTTATATAATAAAATAAAATAGTACTCAAAAAGCTCTATGGTCGTAACTTCATATTTTTTTTAAGTTTTTTAATTACTGTTTTCGCATTAAAAACTGTCGTATATTTGATACTAATCTCACTAACAAACAAGTAACATTAAATAAATATTGACACTAATTAAATCCCAAATAACCAAGACACAATTCAATTAGAACATTTTCATTCCTACCAGAAGATTTTTTTCCAACTAAGGAAGAGGTCGACATGAACTTAAGTCAAACCGCCCACACACTATTAAAGGTCACGCTAATGCGTTACCGGCCTTTTGAGAATTTCGCAAGTTATATTTACTTAACTAGGTGGGAGGTACAACTTTAGGCTGTATTAAGCTTATATAGCTTAAAGTGTAAGCGTAAAGCTTTAAACCATGCGATACCGAAAATCACACAGGGCAACCATATTTCTCGACCATTAACGTTATAAAAATTCCTATTAAATTTCTCTATTCCGATTTTTTGTCGCTGAACGTAGTTTTGCGCCGGATGAAGGGTTCAGACAGCCGTGCTCAAGTGGTCATTCTAACTGTGATTCAAGCCTACTTCACTGCGTTTGTTGAACCTTAGTCTAGTCTTTACCTAGTTGAATAGATTTAAAATGATTTTTCTATAACGCCTCTTTAGAATTAAGTACCTGTACTTTGTAATATAATATTATAAGGAAATAAACAAACAAACGTTCAACAGTATTGCCATTAAATTATTTATTATTTATGCTCGCTATAACAGCATTTATTTAAATATATTTTTGATTGAACTTTGTGCTCGGAAACCGTAAGATTAGCGATCAGCGTCGGTACTCTTTAACTCCCAATAGCGTTTGCGATACAACTATACGATACCACTTGATTTGTACCACACGATCTCATTCATTCATTCAAGCGATATCGAGAGAAATACTATGAAATTGCATACTATATTGAGATCGGTATCACTATTAGAAGGCTTGAGAATACGATACGATAGATGTAACGCGTGATAAGTTACCTATATTCACTTTGATCGAACTTTACAACCACAAATCCAATGTAATAACTAAAGCTGTGAAACGGATAAAAACTAGAAAACAGAAAACGCTTTATACGATGCACTTCCTTAGAAAATATATCGGCCAGCGAGCCGGTTACCGGTCAGGTTAACTTTATTTTGATCGGCCACTTAAGACTATTGAAGAGCACTTTAATTATGATATTATGCACTTTTTTTACTCACTTATGGCGCTTAAGATTGACACGTGGAGTTATATTGTCAATCTGTGGTATTGACGAGACTAAATTATTTCAATCAACATGTTGATAATGAATAGAATACAATATCTATTGATTAATTAATACATCACTTAAATTTAGAGATAAAATATTGTTTTAAAAACGGAAATGTCGGAGAAATATTATAAATATTATACCAACAAGGAAGAAAGCCAAAACTCCCTAAATGGAATTTTTGATGAATTCCTTAAAAGCGTTTATCACTACCACTATTAGGAAAGCACGTTATGTTTTAAATGTTTGTCTATTTGGTCGGTGTATTTACGAAGTATCGAAAAAAAACTTTTCTGCTTCATCAATATAGTTTTTTAGAAGAAAAGATAGCAAATGCGTACTCGTACGGGTAATTAATGTTATACTGTTAAGGCGGGGATGGAGCTCAGGACATCCCAGTGAATGAAGTGCAATGATTAAGCATTTGAATTGAGCCACGGAAGCTGGTTGTAATACATAATACATCTAAGTTTTCTTTGTCTAATTTGCATTCTTTGCCGGAGCATTGTGGTTTTTTTATTTTATTTTTTACCAAATTTACTAAAGAGTTTATACTAACTTTTAGAGTACCTAATGCTTAGTGGCTAAGCCTGTCATACAAATGGCCCAGAGGCCATTTGATCAAAAGCTTACACTCGAACTAACTTACTGTACATTGATACATATTACATTGTAAAGAATTTATAAAAAGCTATATTTTCCAGTTATTTCAAAAAATTAGGTTTTTCTTTCACTAACGCTATAATACTTCGAGCAAGTACTCTACGATACAATTACAATAAAAGAAATTACGACGTGTGTCAGTCCCAGAAGCAAAATCATACACTTGACTCGTCGGCATTTATCGATTTAACGTAAATTTGGAAACAAACTTTATTAATACCAAGCTAATAAAACAGCAGTTTTCATATTAAACTTATTACTATTTATCCTTTACTTAGTTAATAAGGAAAACTCGTATGCTTATTATTCATGACATTCCGAACTTTCGCAGTTAAAGTTTCTTATAAATTATAATCCGAACTCGTAGTTGGCTTCATATGAGACTTTGATGCAAATGTAGCAAAATAATTTTGTTGTTTTACCATATAACTTGAAGTCGCAGCAGTTGATTACTTTGAGATTCAATAATGGCTTATTTTAATTGGTAATTTTATCTCCTGTAAACCTTTTGTTTCCATTCTTACAGTTACAGTAGTTGAAATTAAAAAATTTTAAATGTCATTGACAGCTCTATGAAAAAGTCAAATGTCATTCAAGTTTACTAGTCATATTTCGAGAATATACAATAACAGATAACACAATCTACATATGCTAGAAACGGAATGGAAAAGAAAAAAAGGTATAATAACACAATTAAATGTGATAGTAGGTAATGACGCGAGTTTGCCTTCACACTACAGTATTAAAGTGCAATTAATAGGCGAGTAAAAATGTATATTTGTGGATGAAAATATTTAATGAAAACTCGTTTTTTAAACAAGGGTTTAAAACAGGACAGTGGCGCGTATCATTTGATAGATTGGTCATACGAAACGATGAATCATATCGCGTGCCTGTTTTTTGACTAGAGATGCTGTTCACCAATCATAATCAAGCGAAAGATACGTATTTCGAAATTAGAATGTCTTAATGTCTACCTATCTTTCACTACTTTATTTTGACTGATAGATTATTCAATATACATCTATAATAAAGAGCTATGATATTGCACACCGTCTATGTCTATTTCTGTGATAGGTCTACGTGACAATACCTAAAAATAACTAAGTAATCGATAAAAGTTGCTTGCCCGATTTCGATTTATATGAATTTACGTAATTTAATGAACGATCGAGAACAATGTCAATAAGTATTGTGACAGCTTTAAAGTTATACTTTTGCAATAAAAACTCCTTTGTTCATTTTATTCGAAATTCATGCAAGCGAAGCATATATATATATATACATATATATATATATATATATATATATACACATATATATTACTTTATATTTAGAAAAAAAATATAATTATTAAAGAGTTTTTTTTTTTAAATTAAGCAGAATATAATATAAAATCATCCATAAGCAACAGTATTTTTTTATAAATCTTTTTTATATGTGTTTTGTCTGATAATAATACTCTTTACAGTGCTTCGTAAAAGTAATGCACGAAACCTTTCTTCTAGGATGTATGACATAAGTATTAACGGTAATTTTTCTATTTCAAAATGTAGACTGTAATCATACACTTAATTAAGTATTTTAATTATCAATTTGGTAAATAAACACAGCTTACCTGTTGTTGATTATCACACTTATGAAGAGTTTATTCAAATAACCATCCAAAATTCAAATGTAAATGAAAGTAATAAAAGCCGGTGATAAGAAAGTAAAACTGAAGTGTGAATTATTTCACGGTATCACCATTTAGTCGGAATAACAATAACGACCTGTTGAAAACTTGACTCTTCCTTTTCACTCTAACGCACGTTATCGAATATTTGTGTCTCGCTCTAACCTCGCAAAGGGTTGCACAGACGACTGGCCGACTCGGCACTTCGGTACAAACTGCGCGCCCTGCGATCTATAAGGGTGGTTTTCCGCCCGCCCAGTACGAGTCCTGAATAAGTAGGGCGGTAAACACCCGATACCTGCTACATCGGTGTATGTATCCACATTACACAATGTTTATACTGGCTGCCAATTCGCAATGTTTTCACAAGAGCCGCACCTTGCAACTGGTGCAACTGTTTACAACAATGAAATAAAAATAAAATATTATTGAAACTTAGCCTGTTTTGAAACTACAGTGCTCGTAGATGCAACTATTGGAATTTCTATAATATTCTTTTTAATCCGAAAAGTTTTTTGCGTCTAAAATTGTGACTTTATACAAATAACGCTAGTATATATAAAGTTCTTTTTGTTTCGCACTTCACCGAAGTTAATAATTTTTACTTACTAAGGATGCCTGGAATGTGATGTGTGGTATTGGCTGGCTAATACCTACTGAGCTGGATTATGAGCAGTGTTGGCCTAGTGGCTTCAGCGTGCGACTCTCATCGCTGAAGTGGTAAGTTTGATCCCTGGTTGTGCGCCAAAGGACTTTCTTTCTATGTGCGTATTTGACATCGCTCGAACGATGAAGGAAAACACCGTAAGGAAACCGGATTGCCTTAGACCCAAACAGTCGAACGCGTGCGTCAGACACATGAAGGCTGATCTCCTACTTGCCTATTAGCTGAACAAATGATCATGAAACAGACACAGAAATCTGAGGCCCAGACCTAAAAAGGTCATTCTACCTAACCAACCTAAAATTGTAGCGCCATAGATTTTTTTTCGTATCGTAACAAAGGGTTATATACTCGTTTGCTCTTTACAAACGTTGTGTAATACAAAAAAAAAACTTGGCGATTAAAAAGAGTGGCGGAGAGTTTATTGTCATTTCTTCTCTTAGGTTCTACGCCTTTGATTTGAGAGCAGGCAGTAAATGTTAAATTAGAAGCATTTAGTGGATATTTCTTTTTTATTGACGAACATAAGTGTACATTGTGTTACCTATATGAATAAATGATTTTTTACTTTGACTTTGAACAAAGGTGAGTTTGTTTGCACTATATTGAGATTAGTATATTATATTACAATACAATAAAATAAATACAACAAGCAAATACTTGTGTCAAATAAATAGATGGAAAAATATCAAATTTTAACTTTAGTTAGTTTTTATACAAAACAATTAAAATCGGGACTGTAAAACTTGCTCCTAAGATGTCAACTTTGTTACTTTTCAATTAATTTTAACATGACAGTATAATTACAGGAAACAGAATATAAAATTGTTAGTTTAAAGTTATTTAGTTAAACAATTTAAAAAATGTTAACACTACATATCGCTAATAGACAATAAAAGACAAATTATAAATCGTAACAAAAGACGTAATTCGTTCCACATTTAAAGAAAATACGATAGTCCCAGCAACAAGTGAACTCGGGCACAAGTTCTAGAGTGACCCCATTGGGAATGGTCGCTCAATAATGGCGCTATCCACCTGTCTAGCATAATTACCACCACTAAATTACAATGAATAGTCAGTGCTCACTATTCTTCTGATTTTGTTTTTAAATAAAGAAATCGTGAGAGAAAATAAGAGTGATGTTTGTTACTTTTATTAACTCTCAAGTATGACCTTATTTTCGAAAAATAATGTAATATACCCAACTTTACAGAAGAATAAGGTTAAATTAGAAAATGTTTAACAAAAGGCTTTTATATACATGAATACAAATAAAAGAATTATTTCATTTTACCTAATTACAATAATTATTATTAAAATAATTATTACTATCGTATCAATGCTATCGTTATTATATATTTTTGTTATTAATGGCTTCGAATTTCTTCGAAACAACCGTGGTAGGGACAAGGAAAATATGGCGCGTAACAGAAAAATGTTACGCGTAACCGTTTTTCGGTTGACGGTGACGGTTTTCTACCGCCGTTTATCAAGTTTCACTTCAAAAACTTCCTATTTACAATGAGCTACTTCTATCTGGTTCTTTAGTTTATCAAACTAGTATTTGTCGTATTAATAAGACCTTTTTATTTCGCATGTATTTTTCGGTAACTACTTACAACAATTCTTACTTAGTTTCATTCTACTAACTTGGAGGAACAAAAAAGTTTTATTTATCTTATACTTTATTCCTCCACAATAATTTATGGATAAATTTATTAAATAGTAATTGTGGATGATTGTCTATATAGATATGACGCTTGAAGCTTTCAAATCACATCTAAAATCGGTTTTAAATAACACATCAAAACAACCGTTACTTAAACTTAAAAAGCGCGTAAACATTTGTAAACTGAATCGCATCCACGATCAAAGCTGTCAAATAAACAAAATTGTGAAAAAATAATGATTAATGTTTCGTGTTGCTAAAACGATTCCATTAAATTAGAGCGATTAAAAACTTCAAGCAACATGAATATTCCAATGAAAAATATGATTTATTTAAACTATCGTCATATTTTGCATTACGATTTTTCGTGCATAACAAAGATCAGCAAATGGCTGCGTTGGCTAAATACACATCTTTTTTATGGGACAGGAGGCAAACTAGCAAGTAATTTATATAAGTAAGGTTAGTGGTATTCCCTTCTAGGTCATTAAGTTCAGGAATGACAGTTGGTTCCACTGGTGCGTGGCGTGTCTTAAGACGCGCTCTATTGTAGAGTGAAACGTCATGGTGGAACGAAGACCGTTATTTTGAACCGACAAAAGAACTAATAAAGGTGATATGTAATTTTTTTTCGTTGAATTATTTTCATATTTTTAAATAAACTTACATGATTCATTCATTCAAATAAAATGACAATACGAAATACCAACTTAAATATGTTAAGGATGTGTTGACTATACCTTCTGTTTCTTCTAACTCAATAGCAGCATTGGTACTGTATAGCTATAGCGATCTCTCTATTAATTGTAAATCTCGCATCCATAAGGACCTTGTTAGTCCTATGCTCGTTTAACAATGTTATTGTAGTATGTAATGTAATCTTTATATAGTACTTAAGCTTCGTGCTATTTTCGTTTTATCTATTAAGTCCTTAATACGGATGCCGGGACGATTATTGCTAATCTCATTATTAGTATTAAGCCTAAATACGTCCATAGATTAGTACCTATTTAGTTGACAGACCTAACATAATTGATAAAGAAGCTTAATCTTCTAATCATTAGTATAACAAGTTGAAATTAATATCGATTTTGCACGCAACCGTTTTAATTTATTTTCACCGTTCAGTTTTCGTGAATTCAGACGTAATTTAGATGACATTAAGTTACGATCTTGGAATTGATACTTTAACTTTCTTACAAAAATCTATATTAAAACCCTCAATCCCCAAGCCTCTAAACATAAGTAAGGATGCTATATCATACATATGTCGTTGCAAGATCCAAATTATTTCATGAAATTGTTTATTTTGAATAATCAACGTTTTATTTTAATTAACATTACGGAATATGGTTTAAATTCTACATTAAAGTTCGGTTTCCCTGAGTTGGAAGTAAATTAAGAATTATATTTTCATAATGAAGTAAGTTTTCATAGTTTTGTTATTATTTCATTTGTTACCTGGTCACGAAAATGTATTTGATATCTAGAGTCGGGGTCCACATGCTTATTTCCTAGGCCAAAACTACTCTTTGTTGAATTGTATAGATATAATGTTAAACGGCTTTGTTAAATTGTATAGATATATGCACCTTTTAGTAATACATAGAAATCATAAATAAGTATATTCCAGAATTCCATTTGAGAGATGGAGCTCTCTCTTTGCCTCTCTCGTAATCGTATTTAAAACTAAACAGCCCTACATATATTTTAGTATTTGTTACGAAGTGCCAATTCATTCATTTATACTGGTTTTACTGACTGACATTAGATTAAGTAGTTGTTTAAAGAAAAACATGTTGTCTTGTGAATGTGATGAATTAGATGTAAAATATCAAACATCTACGAAATCTACCTATAAGGGTTCGTTAAGTTAACTTGATAACATTGCTTTATCTGCAAGTGATGTTACTTTTCCTTTGATATTGTTAAGCATGAACAGCTTTGATCTAAAATAGTTAAGCTAGGTGTTGGTGTCTTTAAAGTGCGATCATGTATCTACTGTCCATTAAAAAAATAGTTTTATCTAATACAGGAATATACGTATGGAATTTTATTTAAGAAATAAAGTGTCAATGGAGGATTCCAAATTAGGACACGGCCATAGATTAGTAAAAAAAATCCATTCCTATAATTATTATTTCGATTCGATTTCTTTTAATTTTTATTCCTTTTACTCCACCTAGCTTCAATATAAAGCAATAGACAATTGACATGGCCCGACACATTTTACAAGATTCTGTTATATTGTGATTAAGTACTCCATATACATTATATTATTTAGCCATTTATTAATTCCAAAAAGTCAGCTAACAGAAAACTTCTTACCTTTTTAGACTTAATAAAAAAATATACCCTCACAATGATTTTGTCTACTAAGAAAGGACATTATGAGGATGTGTGATTTTGTATTTCCCCATAAAGTTTGCACGCCTCGAGCGAACAGATTATGAATTCTTTATGACTTTTACGAGCGATGAAGCAGACATTATTGTTTAAAACTTCAGTACTTTATCTCAACAACTCGTCGAATAATGTAGGTTCAACTTGTGGTTGTGTGATGAGTTCTACCGGTTTTACATATTACGAAAATTAGTTGTTAACGACGTTACGTGAAGTAATTACCCTATATACATGTTACTTCACTTTAATTATAGCACTTTGGTATATTTGGTACTTGAAACTTCGTCAATGCACCTTTTATAAGTACTAAATGATTAACAATTGTACATATCGTGAATTAATAATAATCTCAGTCGATTTAAAATGAAATACATAAGAAAGTCTTTGCACTAAGCTATCGTTCCGTGGGTAACACTGGAAATGTTTAGAAAATAAAAAAAACGGCTTAACATAGAAAGTTGCCAATACATTTATTGTTTTTCGAAGTAATCTCCGTTCCTCTCTCCAGATCGTCGCATTCGATGGAACCACTAAGAAAAGCAGTGAGCCCATTCTTCTTAGGGGTCTCTTCGACTTTGTGGCGCTGTTTCGACTCGGGGGGCTAGGTGTCTGGAAGTATCATTGAAGCTGCCCTGACAGCGATTTATTTTGTTATGGTTTCTATTGCTGACAGTGTTTGAATAAAAGGAGTACCATTGTAAATCCGATTAACACGAGCATTAACGAGCATAACCTTTGGTGGTGATGGTTTTCTGTTTTTGTCGTATACGCTCGATCCCGATTTTCCCCTCCAATGAGATAGTTAAATTTTGTTGTAGGATAATACCAAAATAGATGTATGTTTAATAATATATATTAAGCGCGCGCTCGTATCGTCAGGCCTAGGCCTCGTGCATGTCAATTAAACTGAAAATCACACATTTTGGCTGTCAGCAATTTATTGCTAACTTGAATAAACAAAGGTACCTTGCAACTTAGTATCTTTTAAGCTATACCGCTTAATAATTTATGTTACATAGAATTTAATTTCACAGTTTTTCTTACTATAAATTGAAATAAATAGCGATAGATAATGATAAGTATGAATGACGAACACTGAAACTGACGTAAAAAACAAGCGAATTTTCTTTAAACAATTAAACACTATTTATCTAAATATGTATGGATAATATATATGGATTTCTTAAAACTTTTTTGCCCGATATTGTACTTCTAAAAAAGAAAATCACACATTATCGTATCCGCTATTTATCGTTGGCATTACAGCAAGATGAGCACGTCTAACCGGGCTTTTGATATTTATACGTGTTTAGAATTTTTTCTTCACCATAATAATCCTAGAACTGACATCACGTTTTAGCTAATATTTTATACTACCGCCACTTCGTCTGCTTGGTATTCTCACCCACGGCAAACAATTTGAACAAATCAGCCAGAAAATATGTATTTTTATATATTTATTTAGAACTCATGTTAATTTTTCCAAACATCTAATGTCATATTCTTCACTCTAAAGTTATTTATATTATTATTTCCTGCTGGGGCAAATAATAAGATATCCTCACGAAAAGGCTAGTCGTCGAAAATACACTACAAGTAGTTTTTCTGAGGGCAGTCAATATAATCAGACAGAGAAGCTGGATGTCGGAAGCAATACTATCGAATCGGCGAATCCTTCACCCATGAGCTGCTGCACAATCATTGGATTGGAAGACAAGCGTGAAAAACTTCTTGAGATAGCTACAAATATAGGTAGTCGAGTAAGACCTCAATATCTGAAACTAATCTACCGGATAAGGAGACTATACATCGCAGTCAAATCAGAAAAAATGAATAAGTTATAATATAAACAAAAGAAAGATTACACTACGATGTGATAATTTTTACTGTCATTGAATGAGCTTATTTAAAATTTTGAACGTAAAAAGGCTAGAAAGTAAACCCAAAAATCTAATCGAAAACAAGGTAAAGATTAAAAATCGTAAGTAGAATCAAGAAATTGACCAAAATGATCATTTACTTGTATA
This sequence comes from Pieris brassicae, assembly GCF_905147105.1. Taxonomy (NCBI): domain Eukaryota; kingdom Metazoa; phylum Arthropoda; class Insecta; order Lepidoptera; family Pieridae; genus Pieris; species Pieris brassicae. The sequence goes on along the minus strand of NC_059666.1, from coordinate 17,255,164 downwards.
ATTACATAATTCCTCCACCTGTTAAGGTTATAATTAGTTTAATGAAAAATAAAAAACTTAGCTAACAATTTTTTCAAAAAATAGACTGTCCCAAAAACTAATGAAATTGAAGACTCATAGATCATAAAAATGGCTACCTATGGTTGTTGTTACTTCCATACAACGAAAATTTCTTAAAGAATGTAGGTATACGATTAATTTTCATTTGTATTATTATTAGTATTATGTTTCATTATATCCTTCTATTTAGATTTTAAATAATTTTATAGTTATTTACAAAGTAACGGTATAAAATATACTGAACATATATATAAATAAAATATACTGAATATTCGTCATATTGTACAGTCTGTGCAAGTTTATCTTGTATTCAATACATTCTGTGCTTTCCTGATTGTCTTGCAACTTGCTCATGTTGTCAAGTGTCAATAGAAAATGTAGGTTTAAAGAACTTATAAAATAGATACACATGTCACTTACATATTGTGTATAACACGCACAAATGTTTACTAATAAATGTAAAATTTATAAAACAAGATAATTTCACATATAACATAGCCTTAATGAATAAAAGCCAATTACAATTATGAACAAGAATGTAAAGACTTGCGAATCAATATGATTACTATGTTTTTCAACATCTACTAAAAATAATAATTAAATACCAAATAATAATTTAGATTATATTCTTTTTATACAAATTATAAAACTTTGTGTTAAGCAAGACTAACTTGTCGGTTTTGTGAATGAAGCTGGAATTATCGCATGTGTTGATGGAGATTGGTATATTCATAGAGTGGATTTACAAAACTTATTTTAATTTAATTGTCATTTTCATTGAATTTGAAATGTCATATACACTCATTCATCTTTTTAACTACAATTCACTTTTGAATCAAGAATTCTAATAGTTGTAGCTGCGCCTAAGGGTAACTAATTGTACTGGATTAACATTAGGGACCTTAAGCATTATATCCACATTTTATAATATACAATATAGTCATAGAATACTTGGTAACACATCTGCAAATGTGCTGGAAGGAGTTTATGAATTAAAAAAACATGTTTTCTGCAAGATTCTTCTGTCAAAGTTTCAGCAATCCAAGGAAGCTGGAAAATCAATGCGGAAAATTTAGTAATGCTACTGATCTTAAAAGTGGGTGTATTTATAAAATTTTAAGAAATTGTGTATAGCAAGATATAAATAATAAACTCCATTTATTCCTGCTATTTACTTAATTAATCTGCACTACCATAATTTTACACTACACATGAATGTCAGTTTCATGATTAACAAGATGAACATTAATATACATACTTTATTAGCCAAAATAATATTATTGAGTGTCATATTAAGTTTTAGTAGATACTAGTTAATTTTGTTGGTTATTTATGGAGGTTATTCAAATGAATTAAACTGGATTAAAATTAGTTGATTTTAAATGTATATAAAACTAATTTCAATTCTATAACTATTATATAAATCAAGAACTGTGTCTTATTGTTTAAAATATTATTTTTTATAAGATTATATTGTACACATATTTGATAAGCAAATTAATATGTATTGAACAAATTGCCTTTGTTAATCTACTATTATTTCCATAAAGGAGTTAATATAAAACGAAAATGTTTGTTTGTGATTCGTTAAAAGCAACACTTTCTACAGTTCTCTATCATCTTCTACAGACTATGAGACTAGAGCTTACTATGCAATGACATGGGACATAATATGTCATGGTGTTATGTCCAATTACAATAAAATGCAGTTTTACTATAAGAACATGAACCCCTTGCTAATTGACTCTAAAATCAGACACCCTATTTACACTCCTGTGAGATTTTTTTAAGAAACAAAAGTGATAATTAAAGCTTCCTTTCGACTGAATTTTACTCTTAGTTACATGTGTATAGTATCACATTATATATATATACAGTTTCCCAGACCTATGATAATATTAAATGTTTTAAATATGTATCATTATTACGTCAGAAACACTTAAATCTCGCTTAATAAAGTTTGTTTTGCATGTTGATGAAAATTGCGAACGATATTTACTTACTCATACTGTTTACAGTTAGTGTTGCCAGCTTCAAATAATTATACGAAGTGTTTCTTTATGGTAATTCCTTGCAAATAAAATTGAAATATACATTTATCAAATTTTAAATCTATAAAATATTTCTTGTCTTCAGTCACCCATCTCATCATCAGTATTTTGGTAATATTAGCCTACTTAACATTTACATATTATAAATATGATCAATGTTGCAGAGGCCAGATAGCCTACTGGCTCAATCCCATGGCCCATGACTCGATAGCCAGTCATGGGACGATTGACTATGCTCGCTAGTTACTGGGTCTGCGATTCAAATAGGGTATCCAAAATTGCGTTCAATGAAATTAAATTTTCCATTTAACTTTATAATAGAAATCATTTCACACACAGCACATTATGTGTCTGTACGCTGTGATGAAAATAATTCTTTTTAACAGTCTGTTAAGACTTTTACAAGTGCCTCGTTTTAATAAATATATTAATATGTAAAAAAATATGTCTATATTTATATATAATATAAAATATATATATATTTTTTTTATATAACAAAAACGTACAAGATTTTCCATAGATACTTAGTGCTAAGACTAGAGTTTCCCATTAAATAGATAGATAATATACATAAATTAGAAACTGATTGTGAAAAACACTAAGTCTTTCTTTAAATCCGATTACATTTGTGAGTTTATTAAAATCTTTACAAAAAAATGTTTCCTTCAACAGCGAAAGATATGAGCATCAGCCATATTTTTTTTTAGCAGTAGTTCCGTATATTTCATCCAATTTTACGTACTTTTTCCTCGTTTTTGTTGTCCTCGTGTTTATTCGGGGGTAAAAATACTAATCCATCACCGTCGTCAACAGCAAGTCTCGTTAGCATAATGAATTAGCTACTCAGTTGGCCCGATCATTTCTTTAACTTGCCGAGTTCTTTGTAAGGGGTTTTTAAATTACATTTATGGTGTTAAAGATGGAAACAGCTTAATACCAGAAAACCCCAATTGCTTTGTTATTATTATATGTAGATGATAGATCTGTGAGAAATTGGAAGCCCACGTGGCACGTGGTGTATTGGTTCGATTTCAGATGAAACAGTAATACTCTTAATCAAATAACACGAGAAATCTATTTCAGTATCATAAGTCATATATGTAGGTGACTAATACATATAGTCATATATACCTAGTCTTGCCATAAATACTGAAACAAAGAAAAACACATTCCATGGCAAATAACATTTATTACTTTTACAGTAATTTAGTTTAACACATAAATATAAAAAGCCTATTCGTTGTCTTTGGTGAAGTGGTCTCCATTGGCTGCAATAAAGTCCTCTAAACGTTGGGGCCAGTTATCAATAGAAGCACATACTCTTTCCATAGGAAAATTCTTTATAGCCAATCGTACGAATTGTTTTAGGGGCTCCAAATTTTCATGGCATTTAGAGCATGTGCGTTTACTCTCTAAAACTGACCATAAATCATGATCCAGCGGATTAAGATCGGGAATAGACGACGGTCAGTCTTCAGCTCTGATGAACTCCGAACGTTTGCTTCCAACCAAGACTGCGTAGACCAAGCTTTATGAAAAGCGGCTTAATGTAGAAAGTTGCCAAAACTTTTATTGTTTTTCGAAATAATCTCCGATCAAATATTCACCTGTCTATGTGAAGGTGTTTCTGGTCGTCGGTTAAAGTATGGTACAAATCTTCCTGATACCTAAATGTTTGTGTAATATTTTTGGAACTTGACTAATACCAATGCCTAAACTTGACCGTATCTGCTGATAGGTCACTTTCTATCATGCGTCACACAGCACTAATGTTACCTTCAGGAGTCGCTGTTAAAGGACGTCCCTCACGCGGATCATCATTGAGATTGTTACGCTTAAACTCGTTAAACCAATTGTAAATAGTGGCACAAGATGGGGCTTCATTAAGAAATGTTAATCGCAGCCTATCATAGCTTTCATGTTGAGAAAGTCCACAACGTAAGTCATAATAAATCATTGACCGATAATTTTCTCGCTTTACGTTAATTTTCACGTGTAACAAAAGTTTTAGATTTGCCGCCAATTCTCAAAAACAAATTGCAAATGAATGTAATGTTATTTATTTATTTTTGCATTAGGTAACCAAAGAATTCTAAAATTGAAATACAAAAAAAGTATTCATTATCAATGTTTCTTACTGGCCCGTTCTAAACATTTTCAGTGTTACCCACATAATATATAAGAAGCTCCCTGAAGCCGTAGGTTGGAACCCTGGCTGTGTACGAATGAACTTTCTGTCTATGTATGTGCACATTTAACACTCGCTCGCAGGGTGAAGGAAAAATATCGTTAGAAAACCGACATGCCTAATTTTAAAATTAAAAACTGTTGTCTATGTGTCAAACCTTACATAAAAGCCACTGAGAATGAAATAAATTTAAAAAATCGGCATGCCTTAGACACTAATAGTCAATGGCGTATGTCAGGCACAGAAAGCTGACTACTTGCCTATTATAAAAAAGCTAATGGTCACGAAACAGACTAACAATGTGTGGCTGGTATTTTTATTACGTAATCTTATCGTGTGTATGTATGTGTGTATATACGTGTAATCTTTCTTATGAAACAAAATCACATTCTATAAAACAGATTTCATTCGAAGGCTCCATTTAGTCCTCAGCCCAAACTAGGGTGATGAAAAATTCATTGATGTAAGTGCTCTTATTTTTAAGCTTGAGTCGAAAATACAAGTTGTCTCAATATGTTTACCTAAATACTTATCAATGCTTTTTCTGTGAAAAATAAACAACAGACTTATAATCTATTATTTATATATACTGTAGAGTATACTAGTATACTTTACATTAGGTTGGGGAAAAAGTCTTTTCGCATTAAAGTATGTATGAACTTGTAATAAAATCTCTTTGGCTACACTATTTGTATCTGGCTGGTTTTGGTATCATTAAAAGTTTATATTTTAAAGAAGATAATTCCAAATTCAAAATAGGAAAATGTATGATTTTCATTTATTTTTGTACTGTCAAGACGAGGGAATCTAATGAAGAAATTCGATACTTTTTAAAATTTTACTACAAATAAGATAAAAATGCAACGCAAGCAGCGAAAAAAAATGCGATGTTTATGGACCTAGTAACACAAATTTGGTTTAAGCGTTTTAAATCCGGAAACTTTGCTGTCAAAGATTCACGTCGATCTGGTCGCCATATTACGAATGGATGGCATTTTTGAAAAAGTGGAGCAAGATCGGCATATCAGTAGGAATTCATCACAAAACTGTGTACACAAAAAGCTTGATATTTGGGTACCTCACGAGCTCACTGAAAGAAACCCAATGAACCGTGTACTCATTTCTGATTCTTTATTACGACGTAATGAAACCGACCCATTTTTGAAGAAGCTGATAACTGGTGATGAAAAGTGGATAACTTGATTTGACAAGAACGTGCGAAAAAGGAAGGTCAGGCTTCAGAAACTGTGGCGAAACCCGGGAAACCGAAAACTCTCAACATGGTGTGCCTGTGTGTGTGGTGGGATTCGAAGGACATTATTCATTATGATCTATTACCACCAGGCAGGACCATCGATTCTAAGCTCTACTGCGAACAACTGATGAGATTAAAGCAAGAAGTTAAGAGAAAGCGACCGGAATTAATCAACAGAAGGGGTGTGGGTTTTCATCATTATAACGCTAGACCTCACACATCTTTAGCCACTCAGCAAAAATTAAGCGAGCTTGGCTAGGAGGTGTTAATGCATCCGCCGTATAGTCCTGACCTTGCACCTTCATATTTCAGTGTCAGGTTAACATCACGAGAGGGCTGCGAAAACCAATAGTCGCGGTATTTTGATCAGAAGCCCCAAAATTTCTATAGAAATGGGATCATGTCCCTACCTACAAGATGGCAAAAAGTTATCAAACAAAATGGTACTTTAGTTAAATGTAAATAATATTAAAAAATATTGTGAATTTTCTTTAAAAATGCGAAGAAAGTTTTTCCCCAACCTTTGATACGCATTCGTATCATACATAATATCTTCAATTGATATTGTTTAATTTTCAAGTAAAAAAATCATAAGCCTAAACAGGTAATCTAAACAGGTTCAGGGCAGTTTTTGCCGCGGACCATCACTATGTGGAACCACCGAAGTATTCCCATTTTACGAACCAATTCGACTTACAAGGGTCCTTCTGGCAAGGTAAATGTCCATGGAGGGCGGTATCACTTAACATTTCACACACGCCAACAAAGCCTACTGCCCTTACAAAAATTATTATTTGGCAGCAATAAGTTCATAAATTTAACTTAACATAAACACAAAGAACCTATAATTATTCACATAATTTTAAATTTCTTTCGACGACGATAATTATAAGTTTTTAATAATAATACATAGCTTCAATCCGTTTAAAAAACAAAGAACCTTCAAATAATGTGTGGTATTTTACAACAATGGTATAACATAGAATATATATATTCTTATTTTTTTAATTTAAATTTACTGAAAGCTGTGCAAGCACAACCAGGCATCTTCGTGGGATTTAAGTGAACGTGAGTTGATGAAAAATTTGAATGAATTTGACATTAAGTGTATAAATTACCTGTTTTAATTTTGTTATTCATTATTAAACTGGTTCACAATATTATAATAATAGTGTACGTAGTTGATAAGGTACGAGAAACCCTACTTCAAAATCGAACTCTCATTATCAGAAGTGGAACAAGTAAGCCACTTCAAGTCCAAGGCAGCTATAAATTATTACTACATATGTACCTTTGTCTCTTTCTATAGAACTTTGAGAAAGCTAATAACGTTGGTTATAATATTGTTTGATCAGTGTTGGCCTAGTGGCTTCAGCGTGCGACTCTCATCTCTGAGGCCGTAGGTTCGATCCCCGGCTGTGCACCAATTGACTTTCTTTCTATGTGCGCATTTAACATTCGCTCCAATGGTGAATGAAAACATCGTGAGGAAACCGGCGACGTCATGCGTCAGGCACAGAAAGCTGATCACCCACAGGCCTTAATTTAGGCCAGATTAACAAAATATCATAAAACAGATACAGAAATCTGAGGCCTAGACCTAAAAGGGTTGTAGCCCCATTGATTTATTTTTATAATATTGTTTAATAACGTACCATACAGGTGTTATTCGTCCGTTATATTATTTTTGATAGCAGATTAATGCACGTAATTCTGAAATTATTTTCAAATTAGTTATATAACTTATTAACCACAATGGCTAGCATATGACCTCTCAAATATTGAAAGTCCGAACGTCTATAAAATGTAGTGTTAGTTAATTTATTAATGGGGTTGGAATTTTTAGGTGCCATAAAAATGCTATTTTATTATTTATTTATACCGCGATTTACTAAAATAAATTATATTTAAAAAGAAAAACTCCATGCAAATCCATTAAGTAGTTACACGAGTACTAATTGAAACGCGTTTATTAGCAGAAATAAACATTTTCTATAACAAAGAAACAATGCAATAATTTGTGCTATCTGAGAGCAGCAGGAACGCCGCTTCCTAAATCCGGTCTTGTATTCAATTGCATTGTTGAATCCCGGGTAATAGTTATTCGCTTCATAATAGAAATTTTAATTTACCTTAAGGAGAGGTGAGTTTCTGGGCTGCTAAAAAATTAAGAAGCACAAGGCGTAAGTAACATTAAAAATGATTGAAGTAGTAAAATATTCAATAATAAGGTGTGCAATAAGCCCTAAGGGCAATTTGGAATGATTTATTCAATAAAGATAAACTATCAATGCAACACTAAAATTGCTTTACTTATAAATAAAGAGAAAATGCAAAGCGTTATAATTTTAACGTCGTTCTTTAATTAACTGCGTCTTATTATTATATTTGTGCTCTTTAAATGAACATTAAAAACTGTTCCCGGCTTCACCACTTGATTTCCAGGGGTTTTATTTCTAGCTTAGTACAATACAACTGGTTTTAAATTTTGTTAGACAGTACGTTGAACAAAAACTGCGACTAAGATTTGTCAAAGATTGTGACAAATCTTTATGTATGCAATTATTAATATTATTGTGAATCTTTTAGTCAATTCAAATCAAAACATTTTTTGTCTTACGATCTTGCCTACGTAACTGTATTTTTCGTAACCTTATCCGAGATCCAGTAAATAGACTATCGACTCGGTAGAAGGAATAAATTACCTTCCCAATATCACAGTGCTGATGTTAACAATTTTTCCTAAGTCGGGATTTATATAAGAAAACATTGTCTTTTGTCAACTGAAATATGAGTAAATTACGTAAATAAATATAATTTCCTTAATAATAATGATAATTTAATTGTATTTTTTTCTAATATTTGATTGTTTTATAACTAAGACTTTTATGAAGTATTTATTTTCACTTATAATATTATAGCCGTCACACGTTAGAGTACCTATTATCTATTTTTCAATTCTTTATCTTAATTACTTGATTTTGTGTTCTATGTCAATGTTATAATGAAGTCTGAGTCGTTCGGCCCTTAATCGAAAGAGCTAAGCATACACAAAGGGAAATCGCACGGCCTGTTAATGTCTGATAAAAATAAAAACAATTGAATTCGTTTCTTGCGTGCAAAAGCATTGACGTCGGTTTTTGTTTTTATTTAGTATTTATTTTGCTGTAATTACCACAAAAAAAATTATTTAATTTTTATTCATTATTTCAAATTGAGTACAAGATGTGTCCTTAAAGAATAGTTATGTACTAATTGAAATAGGGTTAATCATAGGTATCTAAAAACATTATGTTATTCGGTTTTAAAAATTAAAAAAGTAAGTGAGTCTCATTTTGTAAGCCGCAGGAATTGCTACCAGGTTAAAAGTTTTAGTGGGCCTAAACACCATATGGTATTGGTAACCGCATTCAGTTTTATTTGAGTTTCACAAATTTCACTTAAAAGTAGATTTACTGGACCTTACCAAACAACAGCTCGCGAAACGCGAAAAGTTTTTAAATTCTACTTAAATGGAGATAATCACCGCTGTCTATTTATTATAATACCATAACAAAATAAGAATATTAATTTAGCCTGGATTCAAGCGTGAATTCTCAACTCTGAAAAAACTGCGTTCCGTTGTCATTGGTTTTACTTTACAATTAAACAATTAACAGTTGAATGTTATGTTATGAATACTTTGAAATGTCCATTTACGTTTTGATTCGCAAGCTGATGGGACAGACGCTAGAAATGTCTGTCCCGTGTCCCATTGGGAAGTCATGGGATATCAAATAAAAATATAAGGTGATTTTATTTATAAGCTATAAACAAACTATTGTAGAGGGTCACGTTTATAGTCCAGCAGAGCACCCTCCCTGGGGTTCTAGATGTCAAAGGTCACTGAATAATTCTTACCCGATAGCCTCGTTAAATATCCTAGTGGAAAAATAAGTATGACTTTATGATCATTAATCTTTTGAAGTTACCTTAATTCAACTTCAGTCTTTGACTCGTGTTTTTTGAACTTCGCAATATTTTTCAAAGTTAATATCACAAGTTAGAAAGCAATAAAACTTTACTATGACATCCCCGTCCGCTTCTGATTATTATATAGCCTATACCTATATGTAACAAATGGATATAGCACAGAATACGCGTACAATTATTTGTAACGTATTGCTAAATTGCTAGTACCTACTATTATTTTCTTTACATGTACTAATAATAATAATAATCGCGGCGCTACAATCCTAAATGGGTCTTGGCGTCAGATTGGTCATCTTTCTTTGATTATTTTTATTTTATACATTACTGATTAGCATTGGGTCGGGCATATGTCGTCGATTTTTGGATTTGAAACATGCCGGTTTTTCTTTTTTCTCCGCCGTAGGACCAAATTTGAGCAGTTAATTTGAGCAAAGACAGAAATTAGTCTATTCCTGTCTACTGTCGGGAATCGATCGACCGTCGACGTCTGGGATGACAGTAACATGTGCAGCCACTAAGGCAATACTGTTACATTACCAATACTTGTAATAATTGTAAAACTAATTAAGTGTCATATATATATATATATATATATATATATATATATATATATATATATATATATACTACAAAAGATGTTTTTAATTAAAAGGAATATAGGCACACACGTGTTAGAAACCCGTGTTATTTCATTGTAACAGAAAGAAATCGTAAGTATTTCGAGACGCAAAACTCACGCCCGCTAGACGAGTATTTCAAGCTTATTATATAGTTCATTCAAATTCTGCGACGCCTTTATTCTGATTTGGAAGATGGATTACCTGATATTTTATTAAAAGGCTTTCGACCTGAACGCTGACTGAAATAAATGTATGTACACTTCTCTTGTATTGCAAATAGTTCGGTAGCTAGCCAACAAGATTAATAACACTGGAGAAAACTACAAAAGTTTAAGCTATTTATTACTTTCAAAATATGCATTAAAATTGAATAAATGATACATACTAATCTCTTGTAGTTCCAAGTCTAATAAGTACATTAGACAATGATATAGTTTTCATTTAAAAGTCAAAGATTAACGGGAATAGCCTAAAAAATCGGAAATTTATTTCACTCGGCTTTGGCGGTATAACTGAGATCAAAGTCTAGTATACTTTATTTATTTTATTAACACTTCTTTACATTACAATATAAAAATTGAACATAATTAAATGCAAAGGAGGGCAACTGGCGGCCTTATCGCTTTCCAGGGATCTCTTCCAGGCAACCACTGTGAGTAAAAAAAAATGTCTTAAAATTATAAGGTAGGCAAGAAGTTCAAATACATATTACATATGGTAATAAAGAAGAAACTAAACAGAAACAAAAAATAAACTAAACTGATACAGGATGACATGAAAAACAAAAAGTAAAAAGTGCACATGAATCACGATAATCCAATTCAAGTTCAGTCTCACGTCAGTTAGTAGTTAGTACGAAAGTTAGGGATACGATGTGGACAGGTAATGTTTGTACAGAAGAAATTTAAAGGAAGATAGAGAAGGAGCCAAGCGAATAGGGACGGGAAGTGAATTCCATAGCCTAACTGCAGAGACCTTAAAGGAATCGCCAAGAAAGGAGGAGTTATGAGATGGGATTTCAAGGGTATAGTTTTCGGAAGAGCGTAAGCTATAGTTATGGGCTCCCAAAAATTTGAAATCATTTTTGAGATAGAAAGGAGTTTTAGGGTTGAACAGGATGGAATATAGGAGATGGAGAACATGAGCATCACGTCGCTGACGAATGGGTAACCAGCCTATCCGCTTGTGGAACGCAGAGATATTTTTACTTTCTTAGACCGAATATAAATCTGATACAGAATTTTTGGAGACGATCCAGTCTATTTGGCAATTCCTCGTTTAGATCGGAGGAGCAAAAATCGGCGTAGTCCTGTAAAGGAAGGAGGAGAGATTGTCTCAGTGAGATTTTAGTGCTAAAGGGAAGAAACTTTTTAAGACGTTGAAGGATACTGGAGGCACCGTACAATTTGTGGCTAACTTCTTTAATAAGTTAATTTAACAAAGCCCCGTTAGGAAGGAATGTAGGATTGTGTTTTATGTGATACCCTTATTAATTTTTTAATCATTACATTAGTAACATATGCTATAAAAACTGAACTGTATGTAACAACTTGAAAAATAGTTTCGTAAACAATATTTAGAAGTGCATCAATGTATTCATAAAACAATATCAACGCCGATCAGAGAAAAATAATTCGAAATGATTCGTAGGTCCAATCGGTTTGGGACTACTTATATTTACGACTGCCGAGTTAAATGCTTTTCCTAAAAGTTTAGCGATTGTTCCATCGATAAATACATCCAATCATATAACTCGAACAAGTTTATAAAGCCTTATTGTTCGGGTTGAACTTTTACTTAGTTTTATCGTATGGGATTTCGATGGATTAGATTCGCAACATTTTATAAGTGTATAAAGGCCGACAAAGAGGTCTTTTATGTACTAAACAAAGCTGTTTGGAACGAAGCGTTTCAATTTTACGGTTAGATTCCAAGATGTTTTTTATGTATCCAAAATTAGGACCAAGTCCTAAGAACATGGAACTTGTTTTATTAAATGAGGCTTCATTGAGACGAGTCACAATGAGAATCCTAAGTCAAAATTTTCTAAAATTTTTCAACATTTAAAGTCGTTATCGATGTGGAAAATTACCCCTAATCTAGTTATTATACAAACGTCGCGAAAAGAATATCCCCTTTCGCAGATAATAGGACCGCCCGTTGCCTAATAACTTATATAACCTGCTTTTCTGGTTTATTTATAGGTATGTTTTTGTATATTATGGTAACGAAGTGTAAATAAATATATAATAGATATTATAAATTTGATAAATATTTAAATGATCCTAAACGTTGGGATAGATTTGCTCCAGTTCAAACAATTTGTGTGACTCAAAACTTAGCGATTAAAATGAATGGCAGAAAGTTTCTTGCCAGTTCTTCTTACCCGCTCTACGTACTTGACTTGCGAAATGGTAGTAAATGTAAATTTACAATTAATGTAACTTCTTTTCTGACGTTAGATTTAACATTATTTTTATTATTTATTTAATTAATAATATTTTATTATGAATTGGGTATTTCATATTAAATTAACAGAGTATTAACGTGAATAGTTATTGTTTTTTCTTCCTTCAAACCTTTGGGTTTACCCCTGGGTAGGCGTAGCAGATTATAGGCGTAAAATTAGAAAGACCTGGAGTTGATTTCGGATAAAATAATAATTACTTCGTATTGGTAAACAATCACTTCCGAACATAATTCGTGGTTTTTATTCAACTTAATAAAATGTAATGTATTGTTTCGAGGTTTCAGGCAGCACACGGCAAGGCTTCAAAATATAACTCAAAACTAAATAGACTTCATTTCACACATATTTCTCCGTTTTTTCATATATAACTGTAGGCAAATAGTTAAGCTCATATTTTATGCTATGCACTATACATGCATTAAAACAAGGTGATAGTTATCCATTGAATGTACTTGTACAGGGCATAAACACCTCTTTGACCAATAATAGATGTGTATGTGTCGAATAACAAAACGACCCTTATTTTTTGTTACCCTGGCAACCCGCCATATCTGTTTGATTGATTTAAAAAAAATGTGAAATTAGATCAAATGACGCCATTTTTGTCTTATAAACTAGTCCTCTGCGTTGTTTAAGCATTGTACAAGTCTTCATACAAACAAGTACTTGTTATAACAGCCGTTTACATCAGGCTTGCCTATTCTGGAATTATTAGTAACATTTTTCTTATAACAGGCTTATATGATGTACATAAATCTTTATTAGTTAGACTATGTCTAGAATCACACTTTGAACATCTGACGCGATTCCATGCGAGCACATGCAATGACATTCCAGATCGATGTGTTGTTGACTCGACCCGCAGTGTGCTTCTTGACAACACGAGATGCCACGCATCAATCGTTAGAGTTTTTTGCACGAATGTCACATACACACACATTATGACATCAGAAGAAGAAAATACAGAAGTAGAGTTAGAAGTCAAAGCATGATAAGAACAGTTTGAAAGCATTTAATGACAATTTTGGTCATATCTATATATGATACTATTAGGTCCTTACATATGAAATTGGCGTTTTGTCGTACTGGCCACTTTGACCTTTGGTTAGGAATTTCAAATTCAAATTTGTACAGCTATTTAATCATGTATTTGTGCTTCGATGACCGTAATTCATTTGTTTTTTTCTTCTGTTTTTTTTTCTGTTTGCGTCACTCATTTTACAAAATGGAAAACTTAAAGTATCGCATTATTTACGAGTACGAGTTCCGCCGTGGTACTAGTGCTGCGGAAACGACTCGAAGGGTGAATGATGTGTATGGCGGCCATTTTGCAAAAGAAAACACAGTTCGTTTTTGGTTCCAACGTTTTCGTTCTGGAAATTTTGGTGGACGGCCTGAGAACCTAGTTGAAAATGAAGTATTGAAGGCTATTGTGGAAGCGGATCCATCGCAAACCACATCCGAGTTAGCTGCAGGCTGCGGTGTTAGTGATAAAACTGTTTTAATTCACTTGAAGTACCTCACGAATTGTCTGAAGCAAACCGGCAAACGCGCGTCGACTGCTGCGTTACATTACTGAACCGGCACAATAATGAAGGTAATTTAAACCGAATCATTACCTGTGATGAAAAATGGATTCTTTACGATAATCGGAAGCGCTCAGCGCAATGGTTGGATCCTGGCCAGCCAGCCAAATCCTGCCCCAAGCGAAAATTAACCCCAAAAAAGTTACTTGTAAGCGTTTGGTGGACTAGTGCCGGTATTATTCATTGCAGTTTTCTCAAATCTGGCCAGACTATTACGGCTGATGTCTATTGTCAGCAATTGCAAACCATGATGGAAAAGCTAACGGCTAAACAACCTAGGCTGGTCAAACGCTCCACGCCACTGCTACTTCACGACAACGCTAGACCACACACTGCACAACAGAGGCTACCAAATTAGAAGAGCTTCTTACTTTGATTAATTAAATATATTATATTTAAAAATATTCGACTTTTTGTTCCTCCCATACAAAACGCCAATTTCATATGTAAGGACCTAATATTATCGGATATGTACCGATACACCTTCACTATTGTCAGCTAAATGAATTCTGAATTTGCAAGCGTGTCATAGTGTACACGATGCACGGGTGTCAACACGTTGCGTCGCGTGGCGTGTTAATAATGTGTTTCCGCCTTTGGTGTTAATTCCACACATAGAAAGATACAGGATACACCTTCAACCGTAACGTAAAGTAAGAATTAATTAATTGCACCGCACAACCTTCCTAAGAATTTTTTAAGTGCCAAGTATATATGCTATAAGTATAGAATGGCGCATGTTCTTAAAAGCTTAAAATTTTATTTGTAGCGGTTTTCCTAGTTTTTAAAGATTAATTTACCTTGGCACGTGCTACGTACAATTTAAATGAAAACTTTAAAGATAGCAATTCTGTTACCCTGCTTGGGTCTGGAATTTCACATCGCTTCATAAATTAAAGAATGTAGGTGGAAATATTTTAAACTAAACATTTCTTCGTTGAGTTATGGACACGGGGCCGAAGTTGAGAATTTAATTTTGTCAATAGTGTCACACACATTGGCTTATTTTGTTTCAGATATATGTCCGTTTCCTCTAAAAGTACCTAAACATTACAATATGGAGGCAAAAACAGAGAAAGTAAATTGGGCACAGAATTGCACACATTACCCAGGGTAAAGTATAACTTTAAATAAAATTTTAATCAATAATCTACAGTACAAAGGAAATAAACTGATGTAACCGAATATAGGTCGGAGAACCTCTAGAACTCGTATTGCATAAGCTCTTTGATAATAATAATAATAATCGTTTATTTGCCAAGATAGTGGTACTGTGGTAAGATCGATCAATTGCAAATATCCGCACAATCAGCTAAATGTCATATAAATTTTAACAATGTCTTATTAAGAATTTAAAATAATGTCAAAGTTAAATTATTTACAATCGGTGTGAAATCTATGGTCCAAATATTCGCCTACGCTATAAAGGCACTTTGCCTTTAAAAGAATTACATGGCAGTGATCTATAACTTCTAGGAAGGTGATTAAACAGTTTTATAGCCAGGGCGTAACAATTTTTTGTATACATCGTGGTGGAGCATGCAGGGACCAACAGCAGTGTTGGATCCCTCGGTATACAAAGGCAAGTGAAGAGAATCAAACTTGTGACATTGAGACGAGCGTTAAATCAACTTTTAATAAAATGTATATTAGGTTCTCCAGGCACAATATAATACTAAACTTTATTATAGGTGTATATAAATTTCAAAATGTATTAATTATTATATTATAATTATTATGATCATTATAAATAATTTTTTTGTACATATAATGTACATAGAATATACTATATATAAAAACGTAGATTGGTAATCAAGTACACAATAGACTTAAAATTAGATGCAGTCAACATTTTCTTCTCTTGTGTGGCTGAAAAATCATGAAGACTACACCAATCAATCATAAATATGTTATTCGATTGGCGTTTACTGTGACGCTTCTAATGTTTAAATCTAGAATAGAGTGACCTTGACATGTCGTAGTAGACTATTCTCTAGTTTTTTATGGGGCACATTAATTTGTATGAACACTTTCATACAAATTAATGTGTATAAATTGTGTACAGTTAACGTCGGATGGATCTAATCATTTTCTTATATTCATTTATTTTACCTATTAAAAAATATCAGTGAGCATCCTGATAATTTTATTATTGGAAGCCTAGAAGTTATAGCTGTCAAATTTTCCAAAAGATAAATTTACGGTGAAAATAATTTTTATCCATGATTTTAGCAGGATTGAATTAGCTCCCAAATTAGATTTATTAGACCCCATAATGTAGCCTAAATAAACTTATTAAGTAGTTTATTTTAGCTTCAGTATTGGATGTGAAAAGCAATCAAAGCCTTATAATTTCGAAACCAACCATGTTTTTATAAAATTGAGTACGTATTTCGTATAGGAATATGTTTTATAAGGTTTGTGTCCTTTAATGGACCAAGCATCAAACACTTTATTAATTTTATTTTTCTTAGGCTACCACTAGATCTTTATTAAGTTATCTTTTGAATTGTCTAACGTTGGTAATTTGGTAAAATGGTTATAAATAATAAGAAAATAAAGTGCTGCAACATCCGAGGAAGCAAGATGGAATTTTGGTACTTAGACTCATGCTCATAGGTGAATAAGATGATGAATTTCTACTAATCAGATAATGTCCTAAAAATATATATCGTAAAATTATAGAAAAAAATATAAAAGTTGACAAATTTTTAAAGTAATTTTTAAAAAGTCGCTTAAAAATACATCAATTAATTTCATGTAAAGCACACGAATGACGCTTGTCACAGCGATTAAGTATTAAAATAACAAAATGCTCCCAAAGCTCTTGGTGTAATTAGAGATAATTGTTAGGAAACTTTTCGTAATAGGACCGTTTTGTCCAAACTCGGCAACTGTTGCTTCAGTATGATCCATCACTGTCATCCCTCTTTTCGCTTTCGTCCCCTAAATTCCTGGGTACCTTTCGTGCCGATGTTTTAACGTCAATTTTATATACGTTCAAAGTATTAATTTTCCAAAGAACTACGTACTATTGTTAAGACATTTAGTATTAAACAGTTATTATTATTATTAATAAGCCTTTGTTGCTGACACCCAGTAAAATATATTAACACTTATTTAAGATACATAATAAAACTTAATTCTAATATATAAATAAAAGTTAATCTATTACATATGACCGTAACTATACCCTTGAAATCCGATCTCGTAACTCCTCCTTTCTTGGCGATTCTTTTAAGGTCTCTGCAGTTAGGCTATGGAATTCACTTCCCGTCCCTATTCGCTTGGCTCCTTCTCTATCTTCCTTTAAATTTCTTCTGTACAAACATTACCTATCCACATCGTATCCCTAACTTTCTTACTAACTACTAACTGACGTGAGACTTATCTTAAATTATCGTAATTTATGTGTCTTTTTACTTTTTATTTTTATTGTATAATCTTCTTAGTTTAGTTTGTTTTTTTTTGTTCCTGTTTAGTTTTGTCTTAATAAATGTGTATAACATGTATTTTTGCACTACTTTCCTATCTTATGCAATTTAATCCCATTTTTTTTACTCACAGTGGTTGCCTGGAAGAGATCGCTCGTACGCGATAATGCCGCCAGTTGCCCTCCTTTTGATTTAATTATGTTTATTTTTTTTACTGTAGTGTAAATAAAAGTGAAGATAAATTTATTTTTAATAAAAGATTAAGTTCTATATGACCCGTTTTAGGTAATTAGCGTGTCCTGTGACACATAGGCCTCATCCAGCAGCTTCCATTCATTTCTGATGTTAGATTATTGTCGAAGTTGTGCCTCCTATTATCTTTATGTCGTCCCGTATCTTGTTCTGTCTTCATCTTAATTTATCAGTTATTTTCTTACAAATATTTTTAGTAAAATCAGAAGTAAAAATCTGAACATTTTATTTAAACTTGTTGTTATTAAAATTGCATATTACTATTTTTTTAGCAAACGGTAGACATGCCAACACTTTTTTGTAACTTTATGCTTCATCATATAAGGAATACCTTCCTCATGCATAATTAGAAGCAGCCGCAGAAATACGAAGCGGATGCTTCCGACGAACCAAACTAAATTTTAACATTAATATAAAAATTGATTCCTTACATTTGAAATATCTGTACATATTCTGTGAGCACCGTGAGTCATTTATTAACTCGGTTACATATACTATAACGTGGTCAGAAAAGGGTCGCCAAAGATTTGTTGAAATTTCATACCCGAACAAATACGCCCATCACTAATGAGCATTGAGCAAATGTAATTAATGTCTATAGCAGATTATAATAAAACAATTCGGCGATCAGTCATCGTAAGATGGCGAAACATGGATTAGGGCAGGTGTCGCAATTGTTTTAATTGGATTATTCCGAACCAGAGAATTGGGAACAGAAATTATCAAGAGAATTATTTCTTTCATTTTGTAAGATGTTGACACGTATTGGTAAAGTTTGTATTATATAGTAAGTAATGGCGTATACTTGTGAGAACTGGAGGCCCAAAGTGAGCTTTCTTTAAACAATCCAGATAAGATGCTGATGAGTTTAGGATTCTAAAAAAATCGCAATTTCGCGATGATTTTAATCATACGAGACTTATTGGAATTGCAAAACTGAACGAAAGAACGATTATTTTGTTTGTTCTGAAGCTTAAATATCAAACTTGCTTCTACAGATGATTGTATAATAATAAATCTAAAAATTATTTTAAATAATACATCAATTACAATAAGCTATTATGTTTTAGTATAAACAATTAGGTAGCTCATAGTAGGTATATTTTTCACAATTATTACACATAAAGAACGTTAAAAGTTATTAGTTTTTTTTTAATTAATTCATAACACTCTATTCCCCTGCCATAATGTCCAGGGACTTTTTATACCACATTTTTTCCAAAAATAAAAACTACTAGTTCGCGAATGGCAGGCTACGCGTCGCGAAATACGCCCCGGCTGCATCGGTAATATTTTTATTTACAATATTCATGGGCGAGCTACGAGGCTACTCTGCTTCTGGCCAGGCTATCCCACCTCTTCCTTAACGTTATTAGTTTATTTCGTGTATACAATACACTGATATCAAATATTGTCTTTCACGTTTTCACTCACGTTTAATCATTGTTTTTCACTCACGTTTATTTACCTTAAAAAAAGTTTGACGAATTGGTTAGCAAATTATTTGTTTACTAATTTGTCTCGTGCTCGGAACTGAAACCATATAAAATCTTCATTTTCCGTTAGGTTGAGTCTGAGAAGTTTCAATCATATTTGAATTAATATTATAATAATTATATTCACATCTGTTTAAAAACGTAACAAACCTAAAGTGAAAACTATTTGTTTAAACAGTACTATATTAAGTATAAACAGCAAAGAATGACATGAAATAATAATTAATACACTATGAAGTAATATTAAATTATCAACTAACTTGATATATCAAAGAGAGAAAAGTAATTAAAACTTTATACACTTTAGTATGAGAAGACACGTTAATATATAAATTAATTTACTTCGTGGATATTTTCGTAAGCCTACATGTAGTGAAGAAAGAAAACGTAACGAAAAAAAATATAATGTAAATCCTAACCTAAGTTACAGTACTAACTCATTACAAATGCAGAATTCTGTTTAATTGTTACTTACTTATATGTGACTAATGAATAAAAATTGGTGTATTATTGATTTTTTTCATTAATTTATTAATTCCCGAAAGTTTAGACTTGTCTTTGATTCACAGCTAATATTGTATTAATACATTATAGCCATTGACCGTGGTTCACATAAAGGATGTCTTGTGAGTGGGTGGAAAGTGCGTAGGTTTTATATAAACGCGTCTGTATTGTTCTAAAGTATACATTTTAAATCATTATGAAAGAGGTCAACGATAATAATAGACTTTGAATGTTCTTGATTATATGTATAAGGCTGTTGGTTCTGATTTATGGTTTATATAGGAATACTAGATACCAATATTAGGGATTTTAAAAGCTAAAATAAGAAACTAACGGATAATCTATATGGGAAAATGTTATTTTTAATTGACCTTTGGTGGGGGCAATACCTATTTTACTTAAGTGTTAAATGATACATACATGTACATGTAATAATAGTAAAACAATCACACTTAGACGAAACACTAGTCTATAAGTAAAGTAAAAAGATCAAATGCCAACATCGCTAAAATTCAATCAATAACAAAATATCTATCTTTTTCACGCTCAGTGCTACTCAACTTTCCCCACGAAAGTCGAAAAAGTTTACACGCAAATGTTGCAAAGCCTTTAAAAATACCTCTGCTAATAAAAATCTTCAAACAATAATGCTTAAAGATTATAGAAGTAAAGATACGGGAGGGTGAGGCGGGCGGTCGATGCGCGGGACGGGAATCTCACTCAGTACTACCGTGGAGCGGGTACAAAGCACTCGGTTCGTCGGAAAATCCCGCCCAGTGTAAAGTCGACTCCACAGGTGACGGATTTCATGATACATGACAGTGATTACGACGGTAAATCTTAAAACCTCTTTTTTATTTTTTTAACCAAAACTGGCTCAAACAACAGAAATTAGGTTTTAAAATTAGCATAGTTTTTTTGACGTCCAAAAAGTTACAACTAACTTTTTGATTTAATAACGAACACGCATGCGCTGCGCAAGAGAACACTATATATCTTATACAATCTAAAATTGTCTGTGACCTAAATTTTATTTCGCAAGCCGTAAGGTAGTATATCATAAGACAAGTTTGAAATGAGCTTGTGGTGTTATCGTGATATTGAAATTTGTTCGACAAACTCTCAATTTATTAGGCTTCGAGTAAGTTATGAAAATTTATTATCATCTGTTTTGATACATGATGAAAACTTTTGTATGAGTTTATGAAAACCCTTATTTTATCTCTTCTTAAAAGAGGATGGGTGGGTTGCTTCGGTGTATAAAAGCTGTGGAATTTTGCTTTTTTAATATAAATTACATAAGAATGGTTACGGACCTGCTGTTGCTACTATAATAAAATTGAAATTAGTTTGTTTAAGTCATTTTTATTCAGTTCATATTTTTATATATTTTAGGCGACAGCTTGGTATAAACCATGATCACCGCACTAATTACCACCGTACCGTCATAGTTTGATATTTTTTTAAAATAGTAATAAACATTAAGGAAAAACAACTCTTAAGTTTTACGTCAAAGCTAATAGCTTAGCTGTAAATCGTTATTTGTATAGTTTGATTCCAAAAGTGAATCAGAAGGTGTCAAAGTTTGAAGGCTTAATTTAATTAAGGTTTTAAAAATAATATTTTTATAAATTAAGGTAAATTCTATCAAACAATTTATTATCACCGAGCCACAATCGGCATTGAAGTCAATTCATAAATAGAATTTCAAGCTATTAAGTTTATTCGGCAAGTTCTAAAAGTTATAGAATAAACTGCTTTTTTACATCGTTATCATGATTTATCTACAGTATTCAATTTAAATGAAAAGATTTTAAACAGAGTTTAATCATGTTTAATTATTTATTTTAATATAACCTTTAGAATTGAAAAATATTTTTATAATTTGGATTCACAGTATCAAAAAATATTTCGTTTGGAAGGTTCTCTAGCACTATATTGGTATTGATACTCTACGAATCTTCATAAATACCTTTACCCATAATTCAGGTTATATCCTAGCTCATATAAGCTTAATGATTAATGTCACCTTATATTTGAGTTAGAAAACCTCTTTTTCTGTTCAATGGTGAATCTAGAATTATGACTAGTTATGGCAATTTGTTCATGTTAGGGCGGTATTATATGTAACGTGAAGTCTTGAAAGTTTAATACAGTGTTTTCATCCTATTCCATAACAAGATGCCAACACAAAAAAATAATTCGCAACCAATCTTTGGATTTCTTTTAAATAGTATTTTATGTTTATATGGTTTTATTTCGTTACTTAATTTTAGATTAATTTATTAATAGACTATTAATGAATTAACGGGGCGTAAATGTATGTGACATTTCGCATATTTTTTACGGAAATAGAATTCATTTTTTACTATTCAAACGTGGTTATTAAAAAACAAAATACAAATAATACTATCTTAAAAACATAGCAGTTATCTAGATAAAGATAAACTCTTTGAATTGCGGCTTTCAATCTTTTAAGCTTTTAGACCAATTAAAAACAGATAATCGGATTAAAGAGCTTCCATATCATTAAAAAAGCTTTAGAATTTAGCAACCACTAGCTTTTAAAAATGTATGCCTACATCGTTTATTTATATGGATAATGTATTTATGTTTATTTTAATGAAAATATTACATTTTTATATTTTAATTTACATTTACACGGTTTTGGTGTTATTTTGAGTAATAAAAGCAAATATAATTATTTTAAATTATGAAGCCATCCAATGTCGAAACGGAATCATAATCTTTATCTTCATTTAAGATTCAGAGCCGATAACACTTCGGAATGTCAAAACGTTCCTGTTAATTCAGTACTCCGAAAGTTACCTTAAGTCCTTCATGAGGGGTTGCATTATTAAATAGTATTGAAACACATTAAGTAGAATCACACTCGCTAGTAAGCACATTTCAATTTTGGTAAGTTATATATCGAAAATTGGAAGAGCAAATGGAATTCACGTTCCTTATGTAAACCGAGCATTAGCTATTGAGAATATAAGAAAGACCAAGGTTTACCCTCATATAATTTAATTTCCATATTCAGAAGATATTTGAATTTTAAGAGGTAGCCATATTTGCTGGGTTTTGTATTAGTTTAATTGATACATATATAAAACTTAAATTATGCTTCTTTGAATACGTATGTTAAAAATTATTTAACTTGTTGCAATTTTTTTGTTTGTTGTTTTTTTTTGTTGCAAAACTACGGAATGGATTTTAATAATATAGCTTATATATCAGAATAACACATAGGCTATAATTTATAAAGATATTGTTGAAATAATGTATGATGTTAATGTTTATCTTAAATAGTCCTGCAAAAGAGCCCGTCGTAGTATAAATCTATATCTATATCATATGATCTTAGACGGACTTAGGACTTTTTATTATTTCAATGGTTTCGGTAATAGTTCAGATTATTTACAATTATATCTTTTTGGTTTTAGTTTTTAATTTTATATTTAAGTAGTGTTAACAGGACAACGTGTGTCGGTTCCACTAGTGTTTGATAAATTCGTTTTCGAATCACTAACAAGAACTATTTTTCGTATCAGTTTCTTGGTGTTATTTTTATATATAATCACATACGGTACTTATGTCATTTTGATTGTTCTTCAACCCCATCAAAACAATGTGGCATTGCACGGTCTAAACATGTTCATGTTTATTTCAGTTATAGTGTTTTATATTAATTTTATTAGTATCGCACGTCGTTTAAATGTAGTAACTGCAGTATTCTTTAAATAAACCGTAGTTTAAGCTTATACATTGTAGTGTTAGCTCAACAGACAGCCATTGTGATGTTTTCTGTTTCTCAAACGGAACACGTACGTCTCGACAACACCACCTGCTACTGCAACGCTTTTTATATACTGTAAGAGAGAATTTAATAAACAAAATAGTAACATTCTGTGAACTGATACACACATTTATTATTTAACACATATACACATTCTACTAAAAAATACTTACCGGATATAAATACGAATTTATTACATCATTTACATCGGCATTTTGAGTAAAAGGTCCAATCCATGGTTCGATCGATCGACCTGATAGTTGGTAGTCGCAAGATTAACTAACAGGCTATAATAAGTATTTATATAACATGTAAGTTTTGGCATAAAAAACACACATGTGACTTACGACCTTATTAAAAAAAACCTTTTACTGCGATGCCCCTGTCGCCTACTAATGAGACAGTTAAACATAACTACTTACGTATAATTTATGTAAAAAAAAGTGTCGTGTTTTGAAGTAAGGCTCACAAGTACTTGTTACAGTCGCCGTACGTGAAATTCCCATTGCTCTAGTCAAGATACTTTTGTCCCGACATGTCACTTGAGTCTCGAGGCTTTGTTTCTAATATGAATGTCCTGTATGTCTTACGCATTAAGTGGAATGTTTAGTGTTTGCGAGAATTTTTAAATTGTACGTTTACAGACTAAGTAACAATATTTTTTTACTACCCAACAAAGTATATTAAAAATATTTCCTTAATTATTTACCAAAAGTTTAACAAAAACACTCTTCTTTTTCCCTAATTCTGGGTAGAGCAAAATCTAAAGAATAAAAAAATATAACAAATACACCTTGTATTTAGTGAAATATATTTTGTAAAAAATTTAAACCACAAATTACGTCACAAAAACAGCTCGTATTGAAACAGTTCATTTTTTTGTTATTTGTAAAATTCACGCTAAATACCAATTAGGTTAAAACAGAATTCGAGGAAAGAGTTTTTGCCGATAATGACCATTAATGTACGTGTTTTATATAACTACTTCAATTACAAATAATAGACCAAACTGTTGTATTAATTAAAGAAACAAGTGGCGCTCTATCCTGTGGTACTTCTGTACATGTTTATATCCTTAAACATTTTCCTTTAAAGAGAAGTTGTATCATTCATCTATATTTAATCGCACTATATTTAATTTTTGACTATGATTTCTTTATTATATTTTATTTAAAGAATAATCTCAGAATTTAGGGTCATACGTTTAACCAAATCTTGTTTGTGTTATAGTAATTTTAATAATGCCTTAATAAATCAATACTAGCTTTTCCTGCCCAAGTTTTCTTATAAACAAGAAAACACAAATATCAATCTCCAATACGTCACATTGCCTCCACTCCTAAAATATTCAAAGAATTTTTAGAATTGGTTTATGAGCTCTAAGAATTACTTTCTACAATATCACCACTTTGTTATATAACTAAAACGTATTAAGGTTTGGTTTTAGTCAGCTACTAAGTTGATTCGTTAATAAGTATATATTTTAATTTCCAATGCAAACCGTCGTAATGTGTAACTTTGTATAAAATATTCACTCCGTCAACTTTGCAACTAATAGGAAATATTAAGACTAACTTTATCGCAAACAGAATTACTAATGTATAGTTTTGATTGAAATTAGTTCTACGAGTTGAAATTTAACTAGGAATTGCATTGAATATATTATAAATTCACTAGAATTATAAAAAAAAATGACAAGAAATTAAAGTAAAGTCTATAATCTCAATCTAATAATAAAATAAATACACGCGCTTATAACGAATTTTTATCTCCAAATAATAGTGAATGTAAAACATTGGTTTAATTCCATAAATCAAATATAAATTATGATTTAACTTATTTTAATAAAACTAACATTTTCTTTCGAAGGCTGCATGTTGTCGATTCCATCAATATTAATTGAATGCTAGAACTACACAATACAAGTCTTATATTAAAATCCAGATTTAAGTTCGTTGTTGAAAATACATTATCATTTAAAAAAAAATAATTCCTGGATATAAAATTCCTCATACGAACGTAAAAGAAGCCGCAAACATCCGGCCTGAAATTAAAAATGAAATACTGGTATAAACGTTTCTCTCGTCGCTTGTAATTACTCCCTACGCACTACCTAATTTACATCCAGTGGGAATTGCTTCAGTTTTAATACCCTCCTTTGTAAAGCACCG
Organism: Pieris brassicae; assembly: GCF_905147105.1. NCBI lineage: Eukaryota > Metazoa > Arthropoda > Insecta > Lepidoptera > Pieridae > Pieris > Pieris brassicae. Next base: position 17,229,303 of record NC_059666.1, on the reverse strand, counting down.
TTTGACATGTGTGTGCAATTTTATACCATTTTATTAGGCCTAAAATGTAATTACATTTTACGAAACTTTAATAAACTTTTTTAAGTTGTATCCTATATTAAACATACAAATCAAATATCAAATATATACAACAATAATATAAATAAATATAAACTCTTTTATTATACTCTACCTCAATTTTAATAGCAAATTATATAATAAAATCAAATCAAAAAGAATACGATTTTAAACATGTTCTGTGGGATAAGTGCTATTTTTTTAAAAATAAATAAACAATCATAATACATACACGCTCCTCAGTTTTAAGAAATAACATTTCTCAAGCTGTAATTAACCGGGTTGTTGTAAATTTTCCTAGAAATTTTGCTTCAATCATGGGAGTGCAAACAATTCCTAAAGCGAGATATGAATTATGTATTAAATTACGTAGAATCTTAACATTGTTTGATTTATATTAAAGCTAACAAATACTGTTCTTTGATCTGCTACGATTTAATTTATAAAATATTTTGAATTTTATAGATTCTATATTATCATATTTTATTATATTATATTAGATTATAATTATCTACCACGCCTACAAAGCCACTAAAGGTGAATTCTGGAACTATTAATTACTAATTAAATCATCCGTTGAACATTACTTGTATAGTTTGAATTATTTTAATGTAAAGTTACGATAGCGACATGTGTGACATTATTTCATTCCTTACATACACACCGTGCACATTGAGGCTACACAAATCCTGTAGAACCTCTACGTAATGTATTACGGTCTACGGACATTTCTAGAAGTTTAAAGCGCTACGCCTTTTATTACCTACTGTGGGTTTTAGAGTCCTTAATTAATGGTTAGTCGATTTGGAATGATCTAAATTAGTTCACCATTAATCAAGAGCTAAAAAGTGAAATAGTTTAATGGAAGTGAAACTTCTTTATCGGCGTTGGAAAAAAAAATACCGTCACATTTTTCGGTTACGCGTCACATTTTTCCGTTATGTGCCATCTTTTTCTTGTCCCTACCACGATTGATTCGAAGAGATTCGAAGCCATTAATAATAAAAATATATAATAACGATAATAATGATAGTAATAAATCTATTACAATTAATGAAATTCTGTAATAATCTTAGTAGTAATAAGGTAAAACGAAATAATTGTATTATTTGTATTCATGTCTATGATAATAAAAGCCTTTTGTTAAACTTTATCTAATATAATTGTATTTAACCAATTATATTAGATAAAGTTATAGTAGATATTTTTTTGAAAAATAACTTCTTACGTGTGTACACTAGTACACGCACACATTTTTTTATAGGTAAGTTACAAACTTTTACACTCACTAAATATAAATTCAGTCCATACATGTAATTAAATACTCTGCTCTGAATACGGCATCAAACGTGGTTTTGAATCTTACAGTAAAACATTATTTATTTAAATTGTCTAAACGTAAAGCGAATTAACAATTACATTATCAACCTACAGTCAATCTAAAGATTAAAGTTAGCAAATTATATTGAAATCTTATTCAATTACAAGAACCTTTCAACGAAGTCATAGCTATATTTAGAATCCCTTTGACGAGAAAATGGACAGAGTGACGTCATTGTTTCAGCTTGTCTTCTGTTAGATTGGATGCATGACAGTTTTCATTTCCCGACCTAAGCTATAACGGGGCTGTAACCTTCATAATATATCTGATATTTATTTCCAATAGCTTATTGATATATATTACTTACAATTGATTTTTCAGTTCGTTGCTATTAATTTCCTCTTGCATATATTTTTATTTATAAATCTAACTTAAATTTTTTAAAGTATTTCGTAAATGTTTGCCATCTAAAAAAACGAAAGAAATCTTTTTTAATCTTGAAGCTTAACTAATAATTATGCTAATTAAAATATACTTGGCTTCTTACTGAAACGATAAAACACAGGAAATAAGCGCCGCTTCGTATTTTATAATAATTAAAAAGTTAATAAAGCGTTGACAGCGTAGAGGCCTTGTTTATTCGAAAATTTTGTAGGCCATGTCGAGAGAATATGAAAATTATAAATGAGTGAATTTAGCATTTTCGAACTACTACAGCAGCATACGAAAGAGAACTTGCATGTGAATTGTGATTAATTATATGTATTATTTATAAGTATTTTCTGTCAGGGACACCCAATAGTCAATTAAATTCTCTAGTTTTGTTGTCACATACTAAAACTATAACAAGTTGCTATTTTATGCAAAATACCTATTATTCTGATATTTGGGAGCTCAAGGTTTACACTTAACATTTAAACCTTTATATTTAATAAAACTCAGAAATATGCTTGTGATTTTGTATCACAATTAAAATTCAAAACCTTTTACTAATAACTAGAAAATTATTCTTTCAGTAAAAAGCAACCGACAAACAAGAATAAATATGAAGAATCTAACAGAAATGAATCACAAATTAATTATCAGAAACAGTATTGACAAATTATAAAAAATAGAATCTGATTTTACGATAAAATCTGCTCAAATACAATGTTAAATAAAGGCATATAATATATTTTGAAGTCAGTGTGTGTAGTGAATTAGTGAAGATGTAAATTACTTGTCGCAAAGCCTGCCCTTATATCGAGGTGCTCATTAATTAAGGAGATATTCTCGGGAGAAATTTAAATTATCTAAGGGCATGATTCAGTTAAGTCTCTATTGCTTTCCTACAGTGGCTGCGGTGTCTTTACGCAAAATACATTTCTTTTTACAAAATTTGACAAATTTGATTAACTTAGTAAGAAATGCCTCTTTGTTCTAAAGATACCTTAATTATAAATGTCTGTTACGATACTCTCCCATAAAATAAAAATAAATGCTTTATTCTGGGATGACAACAGATATTTTACAGTTAGTTCTTAATAAAACAGTGCAATAGGATTGATTTTAATAATAATATTGCCGATGTAGTCGGGGCGTATCTCGCCCATTTTAGAATATGATATTATAACAGAATACTAGAAGTTAAATATGTAATTATTATCAAGTGTTGTAGTGCATCAGATATTGTTAAGTAACCATAAAAATCTTTTATTTATTTTTATAAGCACGTGATTATAAATACCATCATAGAATAATAAATATATAGCCGTCATCAAAGTCTTAATAGTATCAGCATATAAAAAACAGCTCCAATAAATCTTCTAAAATAACTGATGTAAAATTTAAAAAAAACACCAATTTCATCCTACATGAACGTGTGCCATCAAAGGACGATATACTTGCCAATATTCATACAACATTGAGCTTTATGCATAGAACACAAAGGCTTAATTACTATGCACCGTGAAGCAGCACGGAGAAGCATGTTTAATGGGCTATCGCGTGGACAAATGACGTAGGTCTGTTATTAGTTAAAAGCACTCCACTAAAGTGACTCACTACAGGTAGATGATCTCGCCATTTTTCAACCAACGACCTGTGTTAAATCATAGATCTAGAAAGTTTGTGAAGCGATTTCCGCTCCTCGTATTACATTAGGGGGTAAATCTTTATTGTATATGCCTAGATATTTGTATAGATTACTGAATACTGTTTTTAGATAGCGATGTTTTTCATAGAGTATCTGAGTGTATTAATATAAATTAAGCACTAACCAATATTTGACCAAAACAAATGAAACGTAACAGATAAAAAACATTGTAGCGGTATTGGTTTTTTTAAAGTAGGAACTTTGTTATGGAAGTTTATTTATTATTTATCTTTATCTATTAAATTATTTGTACGTTAAATAAATGCAGTTTTAGTTATAAAAATGAAGGATGCAGTGCTTAAACATTTAGCAACACTATAGCTGAGTCCCATTATATAATGTATATTCTATAAAACATCAGTTTGTATGTGGGGTCACGTCATTCGTTTCTCATTAAAGTAAATATTACTTAGCGTGGGTCGCTCGCAGCGGGCAAGAAATATTTTATGGGAAGTTCGCTGAAACGGTTACTATCTACACGCGCACCATCTTTTTTATGTTTCACATAAATATTTCACAATACGTTAGGCGGGACGTAATATTTATTTAGTACTTATCAAGATAAAATCAAAAAATTACATTTCAAAATCAGTAACAACATTTTACACCTAACACGTCTCACGTAACATCCTGCAAATGCCAATCGTGAAAGCAAAGCAAAATATATGTTAAACTAATAATTTACTGTATTATGTAAGATGGTTGTCCTGTTATATTTATTTCAATTACTATCTTGAAGCTAAGGAAAAACTTAAGTGGTAAAAACTAAAACTGTGAAATAAAATCACTCTTCAGCAACAAGTTAATAATGCTCTTAATGAATTAGTTTAAAATACATCTCGGAAATAATTGCAGTCTCTTGTGTTAGCTTTTACAGTTAATTAGTTTCCAGAACAGATGCGCTGGCTCACCATCTATAGCTGGCCTTTGCAAGTAAATTAGACATTTTAATTAAAAATATGTCATATAAATCCTACGTCTTCAGAATTAATTTTTAAATGAAAGTGTGCGATGTGTAACATGTACACATTGTTGATCATCAGTAAACTAAAAAGTTTTACGAAGTCCTTGAGCGATCTATATTAAAATAACCTAATAATAATAAGGTAATAATATGAGTAATAATAAGGTGATTGATTAGCCTTCTGTTTCTATCACGCCATCGACTCTTTGGGTCTAAGCCATACCTATTTTCTCACGAGTTTTGTTCAACTGTCCAAGCCACTATTGGTGCTCCCTTTCGGACGAGACGGTACCCATCCGTCGTTCGAACCTATAACCTCAGGGATGAATAATTACACGCTGGAACCACTAAGCCATCACCACTGACCTTCAAGCCATATATAACAAATGCAAAAATATTAGATTTATATATATTATAAAATATTATTGGATATAGGATTCTCACCTAAATTTCCAGAATGGCTGGTTCTCTGCGCTATACGTCCAACGCCTTCCCTCCACTCCAGGTCATCTGTCCACCTAGTGGAAGGCTGTCCAACACTTCACCGAATGGTCCTCTGTTCTTGACGCAATGTGGGGCACATTGCCATTTAATCTTTTACGCCCTTTTTGCTATGTCATTGTCTTTAGTTCGTTTACGGCTCTCTTCATAATAATAATAATTCAATCGCGTAGACTAATACTCAGCTTATGTACCAGACTTGAAGTAAGAGACAAGGGTTGTAGGTTAATGATATCTAAAAATATTGTATATGTATTTCTTACCATAGAAGAGACGAATATTATTTGCAAGTGATTGTAAATTGATTAATGTACTGGTTGGAGTTTAGTATGTACTTTAACACATAGTATAGCTATTAGATATAATTTATTATTAATATAATTTATAATTAATAACGATATTGGATATAAATACATGGAATACATAACAATTTAAGTTACAATATGAACACTTCATTATAAAAACTAAAGATCAAAACTTGAGAACAAATATCAAATAAAATAAACTTGGAATCGCTAAAATTACCTGAAGCTTTTTGAAAGGATTTTTCAGATAGTCAATTGGGTTATGAAAATATCGATAGAATATAGTGCCTATGCAAAACTCGTTACGAGGGAAAAAGCGATTTTTTTTTATTAAACTTAACTTCGAACCCGTGTGTTTTTGAAGTGGGATCAAACCTTCAATTTTATAAAGTACTTATGAGTATTAATATTTAGTTTAACATTTATAGGTGCGACTTTCATCGATTTTCATGCGAAGTCGTGGGTTCGAACCCAGGATCTGCACCAATGGACTATTTTCTAGATGCGCATTTAATTTAACAACCGCTCTTACCGTGAAGGAACACATTGTAAGGAAGCGGGAATGCCTTAGGCCCAAAAAGTTGACAGTGTAGTTCAGGCACAGAAGGCTTCAGAAGGATCATTAAAAGATTCATCATCATTCTTAACTATTAAAAGATTCAGAAATCTGAGGCTAATGAATGGATTTAAATTGTATTATACAATAAATATTACTGTGGTGCGGCATAGAAACGAGTACGTCGAAATAATTGCTAATAATTTGTATTAATGCGAAACCTTTATACTTTATCTTATTACGTAAAAAAATAAACGTTGTGTTTTGGATATAATAAATAATAATTATATTAAAGCTACTTACATTCCATATATTTACAATAAAATTTACCACGTAGTAATTTTTTCCTATAATGTAAAAATTTTTGATTATACGATGCTCCGCTCCATTGCTCTCTAGGCACTAGTCACCTTCCACTTCATTCTTGTCGTAAAATTCCAGGTATGGCTCCCAGGTATCGCTCATATACCAGGTGTTATGGAGATTCTAATAGAGGTTTAATAATAAACTGTCTGACGTAGTGATCGTGGTTGGTAGTTAAGTTAGGTTACTTACTTAACTTACACTTAATTGTGAATCTAATCAACTTGATAAAATTTATACTTTATGTATGTATTATTTTTAACGTTAGTCCGGATAGGTTTTTTTTCTATTCCGGCCGCCAACGCATCCAACCATTATTATAAATTATGAGAATTGATTAACCTTCCTTTGTTTTGTTTATAATGTAGGCAAAACACGTATTTGTTTAAATTGCCGTCCTGCCCCGTATAAATCAATCAAATCCATAAATCACCGCTTATTTCGACCAATAAAACATCGAGAGCATTAAGAGGCCTCGATTATTTATACTTTCCGATCGACCTTTGGCAATACAAAAGGCTGTTTTGAGAAATAAATCCCATCCTGTCTTCACGGTCAGATACGTTACGTAATATAAGAATCCGACAAAACGTCCCAAAAGATGGGAAAAGGAAGATAATGTATCGTCGGTTCATTGAATAAAACGTCGCATCGTTGGATACATAGCGATCACATTACTTGGGACAGATGTTGTCGTATAGACGTCGCTATTTTGATGTACTTGGGGGTTTTATGAAAGCAAAGGACGAAATGAAAGTCAACGACGCCAAATAAGCTTATATAAGTAGCTTAACGTAATGGAGCTAATTATTATTGATATAAACTTGAAACATCTATAGATTGTTGCTCTATCAGAGCGAATTGATTTGTTTGTATCGAATAGCGATAATTATATCTGAGTTTGAGATCAGAAAAATTATATTATATATTACTAATAGTAAATTTATTTGTTTCAGTAAAGGCGACGTTGGTGTAAGGATTTGAATAATGGTGACCAGTTAATGACAAGAGCAGAATACGTTGGGATGGTGCCTTATCGCTTTTGGCTGTTTATTCCGCTGCTACTTTGCATTTATGAGGGTAATTTATATTTATAAGTATTGGAATATTTATTGGGTTGGCTAGCTTGATATATTGTATTTTTAACCACTCCCGTGAATTAGTTGTATATGAACTCGGAGCGTAATTGGGTAACCTAAGTTTCTAGCGAAAAAACAAACGAACTTATAAACGATATAAAAAAACTTTACAGATAAATATTATATATTTATGGCTGCAAATTTAATGAAAATCAGTTCATTTATTACCATCAATGAAGATTGTATTGAGACCTATTTATTTATTCAACTCAGAATATAATTTATTTATATATTATTTTTATTTAATAATCGAGCTGGCAATAAACTCTCCGTCACTCTTTTAAAATATCAACCATTGCAACAGAACTTCGATTGGAACCTAAGCTATATTTATTTCATTACAAAATAGTAACATGTTACTGTTGTACTGAAGTATATAATAGTTAATGTTCCAGTATATGATCCTAAGCAATAATCAATAGTTGAAAATGCATAGCCATCAATACATATTTAGAAGTGTTAGTGCAATCTAACTGATTTCAGTAACATTGGTGTAATAAATATTTATGCTCGTTGCCGGACCCCGAAAGTAAATAATGAAATTTATTTATGCATATTCGAACTATGTGGAATGTAAAATTTTATTCATAACCATACAATATTGTTTGCCGACGGTGCGTTTTAATTTTAATGGTTTCCAATGAGCAAAATAGCCCACACCAACCACAAAGCTATCGTTTGTTTGGTAATCATTGTTATTTGTTAATACTAGAGGCGCTATTTTGTGAGTATCGTGAACTTTATATTAAATATATATTTGATTGAATAGTAAATATGTTTTTGTAATTTGTTATAGAAGATCTTGTAAATGAACAGCGTTACATTTTAATTATTATTATTCTTAGGTAACACTGTAAATGTTTAGAAAATGAAAAACGGCTTAATATAGAAAGTTGCCAATAATTTTCTTGTTTTTCGAAGTAATCTCCGTTCCTCTCTACACATCGTCGCATTCGATGGAACCACTGAGAAAAACCCATTCTTCCTTAGGGGTCTCTTCTATCGCATTTTCGTACGCTTTCACCGCATCTTCAGGGCTTGTAAAGCGAATACCTCGAATGTTCTCTTTAGTTCTTGGGAGTAAATGAAAGTTGCAGGGCGTTAGGTCAGGACTGTGTGGCGAATGACTCATTACCTCGACACCTGCCATAGGTGGATATTAACCAGTCGCATGGACTGGTGATTATCCAGGTGTTTCTGGTCGTAGGGTAGTAGAAGTAGAAGAAGAAGAAGTAGAAGTATGGGAAACCATCTGGTACCAAGATTCCTGATGCGTAAATGTTCGTTTATTATTTTTTGAACTTGACTCATACCAACGCCTAGGATTGTCACTCTCTTATCTTCCTCTATGATGCGTCGCACAGCAATAATGTTATCTTCAGTAGTTGCTGTTACAGGACGTCCTTCACGTGGATCAGATTGCTACGTCCCCGCTTAAACTCGTTAAACCAGTTGTAAATAGTGGTACGAGATGGGGCTTCATTACGAAATACTAATAGCAGCCTATCATAGCTTTGTTGTTGAGAAAGCCCTCAACGAAAGTCATAATAAAACATTGACCGAAATTTTTTTCGCGTCAGGTATGAACCTAAAAAATTATTTCACGTATAACAAGAGTTTTAGATTTGCCACCAATTCACAAAACCAAATGACAAATGAATGCAATATACTATATTAGGTACCAAAGAGTTCTAAAATTGAAATTCAAAAAAGTTTTCACTAGCAATGTTTCTAACTGGCCAGTTCTAAACATCTTCAGTGTTACCCACGTAATAAGCTGCCAAAGTACGGGACCTTTACTTAATTATATTTCTAACACCATCACAAAAAACAAAATAAATGCAATGGGTTTAGAATTTATTACATTATTTATATAACGTAAAAGTAAAATGTAATGTAATGTTTTTTTACTATTAGCAATCGTGGTCAGTGAGAGACTGTCACATTAAGACTGTTCGCGCTAAATCGATGTCAATCAAAGAAGGATGACAATTGTCGATTTGACTTTGGCACACGAACCGGAGGTGGTAGGTGGTGTCCCGGCGCTTAAAGAGTTAAATTTTAACCACTATCGCGTGCGCACTAAATATATTTCGCATACCGTATAGCATTTACTTTTGATTCATCATTGAAGGATCCAGTGTTTGGAGTGAGATACGCCATCGTTGATGGTAAGTGCTAGTTTTAGTCTTATCGATTATTGGATTCCTTTTTTTATTATACTGACACGCGACAGTCGAACCAGCGCATATTATTTCACCGAGGGAAGGGAGCATCCTGGATATAGCTTCCGGATACCCAGGCCCACACAAAGACAGATAACTATTTTATTTACTTAGTGTTTGAATCGTAAACTTGGGTAATTAATTTTATGAATTCGTTTTATTTATATTTAAAAAGTTTTAATTATATCTGTAGTAGATTACTCGCGTAAACCAAAGACAATTTTGGCTTCATGTTGTTTTCTGTGACAGCGTTACAAGATTTCCTATAACAAATTACGGAAAGGTCTGCGCCATCTTGTTATAATAACACTTGAAATATAAACGTAAAAACGTCTTGCTATACGTTATAAAAAAATAAAAAAACGAGAAAGATATTTATTTTACTTTTATTTGCCATTTTGTTGTATTAAACTAAATTAATCTTATACACGAAGGTCGAATAATTTCAAATATAATGAAAGACATCGAAATTACATTAATATCTAATAAAAATCAATTTATCAGGCAAGTATAAACTGGTAAAAGTTTGAAATATTTTCCCGTACAAAGCCAATGCAATAATTTCAAGCGAACCCATTGATGCATACAATATGCCTCTTCCATTAGCGCGTATATTAATTGGTTCCGTTCTATTTCACATTTACTAATTACCCAGTAAGTTGCTCTTACAAATTTTTAAAATGCCACGTACAGTAAATTAGTTACAAGCTCAAATTTACAAGAATTTTAATAAAAAAATCCGGCATATTATCTAGTGATAAATCTTAGATTATTCTGGACTATTCATATTTTTTCTTGTGTCTGACGGATGTCGTTTGTTTACCTTCAACGCCGACTGCGTATTATGCTATCTATTATTTTAGTTGAAATAGTTCTTTTAAATCTTAAACTACGGCATTCCAAAAATTTTAATGATTTGCTATATTCAACCATCTTTCTCCCGCGGTCATCACAATTTCGTCTGTCCACCTGGCACAAGGCCGGGCTCCCAATCTGTTGACTCGTGACCCCAGCCATTTTACTAGTCTTTGTTTCTACCTGTCGTCGATGTAAATGGCCACGTGTCCAGCCGGTTTCCCATTTTTTTGAAGGAAGTGTTAATACAAGTCTGTAAATTAGAGTTAATATTGGTAGTTTCAGTTAACAACCCTTTGTCCTTTCTTCTTTATCTATTGGCAATCATTAGAAAAGTTTATTGTTTTTATAAGCGTTCAGGAAATTCTCAATTTTCCTGTATTACCTCCTTCGTGTAATAATTGAAAACACTCGAAGCAAACAATTCAAATACCTATATCCGTATCCGTGTATCTTAACGTGTCACTCGCACGGATCCACTCGAGCGCAAACCATATCTTGAAGCTAATCGAGCGCGCACAAAACTGTGTGCCAATTTACTACCAATTGTTTTGCGAATACGGAAAACGTGATAAATTATTACTTATTTCACCGGCCATAATAGCCGTTTCTGACTATTGAGAATGTTTTTATAATAGAGATTAGACGAATGTTGTCAAAGTCTACTCGAGAGTTTTAGCAATTTGCGGTCATTAGTAAGGGTTGATAAATTTTCGTATTTCCTTAAACACGCATATTTTTTTTATAGACAAAATGATTTTAAACGTTACTTTTAAGTATATATATATTACTTATTTCTTAACTTATACTTTTATAAAAATAAAATTGTAACTAATAATTTTGCTTTCAGGCAAATTGAAGGGAAATTTAGGTCAAAAGTAAGTGACGGTGAAGAAATTGATATTCATAGGAAATAATGTTATTGAGTTGCGGAATTGCTTTTATACGATTTCCCCGGTGATTCTCAACAATTTTGTCTTGTACTTTGGAATCATATACTCATGTTTAAAATCATTTTTTGTTCCCAAATCACTTATCAGCGACTTGAGAGGCAAAGAGAACTAGAACATAAACTTTATTCACAGTAGTCCTTATCAAATAGTCATTAAGCGACAAATACCTTTTAAATTGAATATCTTGATTTTACTCTCAAAGCCCTTTTTTCTTATATAGGATATATTACCACTGCCCATGGACCAGTGCATTGCCGGTACAACTTCGCACGCCCATGTTACCGATAATAACAATTTTCTTAACTTTAATAATTAATCAAATGCATGAAAATTGATTTACAAATATAAACTATACATACATACATTGTGAGTGAACAAATAATACTTTCATAATTGAAAAACAAACATTATAAGCTATGTATTATTATTAAAAACTTATAATCATTTACATAATTTTATATTTTTTCCGACGTTTCGTGTGCTTTACAGCGTGCGTAGTCACGGTGACTGAAGACAAAAGGCGTTGAATGTCAAAAGTATCACAGCTGCAGAGAAAGTTGTGTTATCTGTATTTATTACCCCGAAGTTGATATCGACTAAAAGATAACGGGTTTTTGCAGAAATAGAGGACATCGTGAGTCATTTTTAGTCACCGTGATCACGCACGCTGTAAAGCACGCGACACGTCGGAAAAAAATTTAAATTATGTAAATTATAAGTTCTTTTTTAGTTTATAGAATATTGACGTCACTTGTCACGTTCGTTTTCGCACGCAGGCAATATCCGTTACTATATCGAAGCCTACAACCGGTTCACTATTGTATGCAAGCCGGATTTAAACCGGGTCCGGGTAAGCGAGACGTCATAATGTATAACCCACATCGCTACGTAGGTCGATGGTTGCTTATATATTAAGCTTTAATATATCCTCTTAAGAATGTGCTGATAACAACGACTATAGCAAAACTATCAAATTCTAATATTATGTGAATTATGACATAAGCTTATAACATTGTTTACAAATAAATAACTTACCTAAAGGGACTACTACCTATTAATATTATTAAATTAACTAAAATATATATTTTAGCTATTATATTTTCGGGTTGGTTCTTGTTTTTTTCTTACATTAATTTATCTTAGCTGTAGAATTACTCTATGTTAAAATGTAACATACATCGCTTGGGTTAAATTTATAGAAAAACTATTGTAGAAAATTCAAATTTGTATTAAAGGAAGTTTGTATTAAAAGCACTAGAGTATAGCAATAAAATATTGTTTTTACTAAATTTCTAGGGTTAACTCGTATTGACATACCCTATCTATTTTGACATGTCGTTAACTTATAGGACATATTTTATTATTAAACCTTTTCTATGATATATCATCAAGTTTATGGTAAATGTCGAAAAATGGTACCATGGAATGATAAAAAACTGACTACATAAATGTAATGTATACCTATGTTGCTGTCTCGTAGAAGAAAAGAACCTGGTAAATAACTTAGTTGATTCTCTAGGGTACTTTAAGCTAAGAAGCGGGCAGACATGAGCTATAGAACCGGATAACCGGATGTCTTGCTCGGCTAAGCATGACGTCACAGCTTATGTATGCACCCCACATCCTACTAACTTATGCAGCCTAATGACACATTGTTAGACGTTTTTACATGAACAAGAAAACTTGGATGTTAGAACACGTAATGTTGTTCATGACAATGAAAAGACGAACGACGAACGATATTGGCAAACTATTTTCATACATTATATACAAAAAGTAAATATATTTTGCCTTATTATTCACGTTACCTAATACCTGTATCCTAGATACATAGCCTAAAGCTTTCATATTTTATAATATGTAGGTTTTTTTTGTTTTAAAAAAATAATATGTATTATCTGTTTCTTTAACATCGAGTTTAACTAAAGGTTCTAGCTAATACTTTCATTGAAATTAGCCAAATTAATCTAGGCAAATTCGATGTTTACAATACTAATTCCTATATACAACTCTCTAGTGACAGGTACAAATAATATGAATTTGTACTTAAACTTAGCGTAAGGAAATTTTTTCAAGATAAATATTAACAGCTTTTCTGACCGAAATGTTCCATTTGAATTGAATTTGAATTTGGTTATCTTGAGAACCATCATAAAAAAACCCCATATTGTATACAAAACATTATGTTTTTAATTAAAACGTATAGCCCTATGTGCACCAAGGCATTGAATGGCCATTGAGACAATTTTCATCTCCCGTATTCGGCGAGGACATAAAAATACAATAGAGGCATTGAACGTGTTCCCCAGAGCTTTAAATTAAATTGATAAACAAAACCTCATCGCCCTACAAAGGGCCAATTTTATGTCAATTTTACTCCTGGGTTTTTTATTCTAATTTTAGCTTAGAACGAATGCTTCTTTATTGAATACAATATGGTATAACCTTTTTTTTATTTTTATTTTTGAATAAATCCTGCATGTGTTTCATGAATCATTTTATAATAAGTAGGTCAGTCAGTTTTCTGTGCCTGACACACGTCGTCGATCTTTGTGTGTAAGACATATTGGCGTTGTGGCGTTACAATCTTTTAGGTCTGAGCCTTAGATTTCGGTTTCTTGGTCGTTTGTATTTTCTTATAGGGAAGTATATGGTGAGAGTTCTGTGCCTGACACATGCTGCGAGTTGTTGCTTTTAAAGCATGTCGGTTGTATCACGATTTCCTTCACCGTACGAGCTGCTGTAAAATGCGTACATAGCTGACCAGTCAATTGATGCACAGCCGGAATTCAAACCTACTACATCAGGAATTAAATCCGCACAAATCAGGAATTAAGCTAACACCGCTTGTCGTAAAAAATATTCAAAAAAAATGGAAATATCATATAAATAATCGGTTGGTAATGGAAAAGAGCGAAATTGACACGATAATCTAAAATACAGTTGTTAAATTCTTAATATTTGTTATTTCTGCATCGACGTATAAGTTCATTAAACAAAAGTCAAAGTTCATCCTTTAAAAGTATTTTCACAATTGGTGTATAGTAAATCAAGTCTACCAACCACAACGTTACAGTATGAATGTTATAAATCCAAAAAAACCTGAACATTCAAAAGCGAAAATTTTAATAAAACCCGGTAGGTGTACCATCTGTTACTAAATTGTAGCCAAAATGAAAAGCAAACGTTTATATTGCGTATAAAAATCGATCACTATTGAAAACTATCGGTATGAATATTTCAATTGCTGCTTTTTGTGTAAAATCTCTTTTCATTCAGTGAAATTCTTTTAATCCCTTTCTGAAGTGCATACGCTGATACAATTTACTTTATAATAAAACATGTTTATGATATATTATACTTAATTAAACGTCATATAATAGTTTTTATTTATGTTTAAAGTAAATGGTATCAAAATTTAAAGAACTCTCATTACAAAAACTGTATTTTATTTACATGAGAAACTTAACAAGTGGCCATCAGTCGTCTCAAAGTCAAGTTCTTGGCTCATACTGATATTTATATAATGCCCTTAAATTGGTTAAACGTGCCAATATTATTTTAGACGGTAATTGGTTAAATAATTGCACACCCTCATATTTTATAGACTCCTTCAAATTATTTGTACGCGTCTTCGGCAGGATAAGCAAACTCGCTCGACGAGTATTGTGTGTGCGTATGTTTGATTTTTTAAATGATAAGCTAATAATTATAACATTAAATATGAATTTCAGGTCACTTTTCAGAAAAAATTACTACCACAGAATTGAGCAATACAATTGCTTAATAATAAAAAAACTAACCTGAGATATGAATCTACATAATTATAAGTCGCATACATGAGGTATGCTTGACCGTTAAAGTATGGTGCTAAAATATTTATATTTAAATACGGAACATGAACTGGGTTGTACATACATACATGGTGCCTTTTGAAAATCGTAATAAGTAACATTTGCCATTTTTCTAAACTTAAATATTCTAGCTAATCACATAAACAAATATTCTGCGGGAAGTATAAGTGTGCACTAACTCATCCATCTCACTCAAAATTCTGATCACACTGAAACAAAATCCACAAGTTTTATCTAGAGCGAAAGTAACTCAGTTGTCGCGATTTTTAAACTGTAAATACTAGGAATCTTTCGTATTTACCAGTATTTAGAATTTAACATATACCACCTATATGAGCGTTCAAATATTACGTCACGCAAATTTTGGAGATTCTTGACCGTAACGTTTTCTGTACTCAATAGTAAAACGTTTCGTGACCACCCAGTGACTCTTTATAACTACAACTTGCTATTATGTGGTGTAATGTACTGGAAAGTCGAAACTAACTAACTATTAACAATAACGCATAATTTAATCCCCGCCCCGCATCGTAACGTTTTACAGGAGGAAAAAAATCGTTACATAATACTTGAATGCCTAAAGTTACTAGGAAATAATTTGTAAGCTCAATAAAGTGCATAAGTATCTCTCAAAACGTAATTTCGACATTCACCCAACAAAGGGTAACGCCGCGAGCAAAAACTATTTCTGTTCGGGCCAAAGTTGTACTGTGCTTGGTTAAGAGTTTTGAAAAGCACCACGAATGCAATGATGCTTGGTAAATAGTTGATATTCAATTGGATTTATAGAACTTTTATATGAGTTTTATTCGCTTTAAGTACAAAAGGTTTCCCTGCCCTTAGGCATCGTAATATGATATTAAAAAGGTAAATATTTATTTAATGAAATGATTTGAATAAATTTGGATACGTTATATGGCCACGAAATGGATGATATCCAAGTTGATGCTGTGGATGATATAATTTTATACTAAGTGCAGCATCAATAAAATCTAATAGAGTGAATAATAATATTTGGTATAACGTGCCACCAAAGATAGATATTTATTTATTTTATTTAACTGCATACTGATAATCCACAGTTATTTTTTTACATAAATATTCTATGCAATTCTAAAATTAAAAATATAGCCACGGATTACACCATATATACGAAGAACATTATCTACTAACAAAGACTAATTACATTTTTTTTTATCGGCTGAAAAAATATTAGTATGAGTTTTTATGTGATCTTAAAAATCCATTAAATTTGCTTATCTCCTTCGAAAATATGCATTTAGATATGATAGATAAAATATGGAATAATTTTAGGCTTGCGTACTCTTTATTATATAGATTTAAAATACGTAATAATAAGTATATCATTTTGAACATAGTTTGTACCAGGAAATAAACTATAAACTAAATATTTTAAGCCATTCGCAGAAGCAGTCAATATTATTGTTCCATAAACCAATTAGAAACATTAAGTCTGCTCTCTTATATTTCAGTGTTAGTGGTTCAATTTGAACACGATTTCAAATGGATCAAATTGTCAAAATTATACGGACGTAAGGTCTTCAATAGCCTATAAAACAGCTAAAACTTGAGTCAATTATTAGAATATTCTTAGCACGCAACTTGGCCTCAACAACTTCATCGTGTTGATCCAAAAGCGCTAAGAACTTGTATTAGTTGAAAATTCGCTACACTCTTAATGAGATTTCTTGCTTTTGGCTCAACATTAGATTTGTTTTAACATCCGACTTACTTTCCTTAAAGTGAGATATACATATATTTCTTTGTGTATAAAAAAGTATATTTCATACAAATAAATAATTTCAATTAAATTTATCGTATTTATTATTATAATATACATAGTAGTGTTTCCACCTCATATTAACTGTTTTTTATACATTTTATTACATACAGATCTAAGTTCTAACCACGAGAACGTCAAACGAATTCACAACTTATTAACCAATGTTGTTGGAGTTCACGCAAGGCAACAAAATTAAAATTATGAGCGTTACGAAGATACTTTATAACCAAGCCATTTTTAAATTTATTTGTTTTATTATTTACATATATATGTAAATAATAGTACACATATATATATATATATATACACATAGGTTTAAGTAAAATTGTATACGCTTTTAACTCAACACATGAGAGCATAATCCATTTATATATGCTAGAAGTGAATTTATCCAAGCATCGCTAAAAAGCTTTCGAAAGCTTTTCACTTTCACAGTCATGCTTTGAAGTGGTCGAAGCCAAGTGCAATAATTAATTGAATAAATTCGTTAAATCCGAATTCATTTACCTTCTGGCGTGTGAAGTGCGGGATTAACCAAAAGTGGTTGAATATATGCAGTGGACAAGGGTTAACCATTAATTCTCTGGCGAAAATTGGTTGCAAGGCGCTTTTAAGTGTTATTTCTCAGAGGGAACTTTTATTTAGTCCAAAATTGTGTTCACTAAATTTAGTTTGCTTACATGATTTGTGAAGGTCTTTTAAGTATTCTTACAAGTAACAAACAGAGGACGGATGTTTTAATTACCTTAAAATTATTTTTTAATGATTACCCAAGGTTAAATATTTAATAATCTTAATATATCAAAGCTTGTAAATAATTTTTGAGGCAGTGTTAGCCTAGTGGCTTCAGCGTGCGACTCTCATCCCTAAGGTCGTAGGTTCAATTGCTGGCGATGCACCAATGGACTTTCTTTCTATGTGCGCATTTAACATTCGCTTGACCGGTGAAGGAAAACATCGTGAGGAAACCGACTTGCCTTAGACCCAAAAAGACGACAGCGTGGGTCAGGCACAGAAGGCTGATCACCTACTTACCTATTAAATTAACAAATGATCATGAAACAGATACAGAAATCTGAGACCCTGACCTAAAAAGATTGTAGAGCCATTGATTTTTTAATCTAAATACTTACTCGTCCTCCGTATCCACATTGTAAGTATCGTTTTCTGTTATGTGTTCAGAATAAATTACTTTACTTTCAACAATTCAAGATCGTCTCATAGTTACGATGAAAGAATTTCTGTTACGTTTTCAACGTAAGTGAAATAGTAATGAAAATTCGTACATTTATAAAGTCCTTAACCAAGGTTTTTATTTTATTAAATCATGAGTCCATGGCTATAAACAAAACAAACAAATAACAATAATAATTTCAATACAAAATAAACGTATCAAAATAAATAGGTACCATACGCGTACCGCATGTTGTGTTTATAATTTCTTTATAGTCAACAGTCAAGCAACGGACGTAGATGTGAAGTTGGTGGCACCAAGTTGGGTGGCGCGAGGCAGTTCAGCAAAGCTACGATGCCTCCACCAGGTCCCACCGCAGTTACTCTACAAAGTGGAGTTTCTGCGCTCCGGGGCAAAGATCCTGCAATATGTCCGAGAGCGGGTACCACCTTACACCAATTACACCTTTCAAGGAGGAAAGGTTAATGTAAGTATTGTAAATATCGATGAATTTATAGAAACAGCTATAAATTATCTATTTATTTGGAATTGGAATTTTTTTCCTTTTAGATAGTTTCGTCTAGTACTCAAATCGCACGTTAAATATAGTTGGTAGTTTTCCATATATTTGATAGTAACGAATACAATTCGAAAGCGAATGTTTTTTTTTCTTCTATATATTCAAAAACGCAAATTGAATACTATGCTAATATGCTTGTTTGTTGCTTGACTGTTGTGTTACGTGAAGTATTCGAACATTACTTATTGTTCTGGTTATGTGGGAAAATATTATGGCTTCGATGTAGCATATTTATTTATTCAGGAATTGTATTGCTTAAAACAAGATTTCTGTAAATATCAACATAGGTAAAATAACACTCCTTACTCATTTTACGCCAATGAAATTAAATATACTAAATACTGCATTTTCAAGTAATTAAGCTGAAACACGCTCCATTACTAGATGTCTCTCGTAACGGAAAACTCCATAACCTTGGAAAATTTGGACCCTACTGCATCAGGGTTGTATTGGTGCGAGGTGTCATTGGAGACACCAATTTTCACGGCAGCTTCACCTCCTCATCAACTAACTGTTGTCTGTGAGTATTATTATATGATATCTGCTCGAAAGAAGAGCAATGTTAGTATGTAATTTGTCATTAAATGCATTTAATGCAAAACGGACAATCGGAAGATACTCTTCGACAATTAATATCCTTTAACTTTTTGAATGTAAAGCATTATAGTGTATTGTTATACTATTTTATTAATATACAAGTAAATCTTATATATTTTGAGTGATAAAATTTGCCTTTTTTATATACAAATAAAATTATACATTTTAAATATTATATTTAACTTATACTAAAAGATCTGCGCCTTAAAAGTAAAGATAAGAAACACTACGATCTTAATTATGAATTGAATAAACTAAAGAAATAACCTCTGAGCAATGACAGTGGTAAGTTTTATACAGCTAATTGCTGCAACTTAATGAGGTTAATTGGTACCAAAGTTGTAGTATCTTTCATAGATTATATCGATACCTAGTGCCAATATAATTTGTAAATTGTGTGAAATTTTGTCTCCAAAACAGGCGTTATTTTCACTTATTCGTCGTGTTTTACTAAATTCAGTAAAACCCCTATACTTTTCTTCTTTCTTCAGTGTATTGAAATGAAATTGGAACTATTCAAAACTTCACACTATATTTAAATATTATCTGCAGATTCTCAAAAGCACCCGCCAATAATAACTTTCGGAAAGCCTGATGTTGTGGTTGGAGGATTGCTTCGAGCGAACTGTACTAGCGCCCCGGCTGCCCCGGCCCCCAAACTCATCTGGTACATTGATAATGAAAAGGTACATAATAATTCTTATTTTTTAATAAAACACAACAGCATGTTCTATCCATTCCTGAAGGCGACACGTTTGATTGGTATTGGTCAACAGCGCCTCTTGGCCAGAACCGGACATAACTCATCTAAGTTTTGATATTACGTTTGTAGCGACATCTACAAATCACTGCGATCACATCATACAATGAAAAGCGAAGTTATTTCGGCCCCTAAGTATACATCGAACTTTTTGACCTTAGCCACTGGTCCCTTCGGGCTGGCCAGTGGTTAGACTGGTCGAGGATGCTCCCTTTAAGTTGGGACCATTACAACATTCATTACTTATGCGTTCGTTTATCGTATCATAATCAAAAATACGGTTTCATCTTACTTTATTTCCACTACGACAGTCACAATTTCCTGAATCCTTGTTCACGTAATTCTAATCGACATATAGAGAACGTTTACAAATTAAGCTTTAAAAACCTATATTATACAGGTTGATGTTTAAACTCTTAATTTTGGGTTGAAGATAATGTAGATTGAATATCCTAATTATTAATGAACACCCCAAAGATCACCAGGGGATTGTTATTATAATAATTACGATTTAATTAACCCGGCTAAAGCAATATTTACAAGTTCAAAGTTCAGACACAAATTTAATAATGGATACGGTAGACGTTTTCTATATTGTTAATTTAT
This sequence comes from Pieris brassicae, assembly GCF_905147105.1. Lineage (NCBI taxonomy): Eukaryota > Metazoa > Arthropoda > Insecta > Lepidoptera > Pieridae > Pieris > Pieris brassicae. The sequence goes on along the minus strand of NC_059666.1, from coordinate 17,208,555 downwards.
TTTGAATATACCAAGGTATTATCACAAAGTATTCTATATGAAATGTAAAATTTTACAGCTATGATGTTATAAGTTTTTCATAAGTTAAATTAATATTCTAAAATTAAAACTTTGATTAGTAGTAGTTACATATTATAGCGTCCAATAAGTGAACAAACATCGAACGAGATTTTGATGCAAAATTTGCCAATATTGAACTTAATCTCGTCAGTATAGCTGGCTGAACTAAATAGCACAAATTCATTAAATACTCAGCAGTAAAATTATTGCAGGTGCCCGAAGACTCAATTAAGTACTTCTCATACCGCGTGTCAAGTTCCACCAGGACAAAAGGAGGTGGGAATCGACACCGGAAGTACCAGCATCGATACATAGCACCGGAGTTCAACTACACGGCAAAATACTGGGCGTTAGTGAGTGAAACGACTACCCCGTCTCCTGCGAACCTTAAACATAGCAAATGTACATTGAAGGACGGCCAAGAGGAAGTTGCGAAGGTAGCTAACTATTAACTAGACACTGGATTAAAAATTATAGGTGTCTGGCAGTGTAGTTCTTTTTGTATCAAACTATTTAATCACATTCCCAGAAGTTATAGATCCCTGCAGTATAATGCTTTCAAGGGAACGGTGATTAATTTTTTAAATTCAAAATGCCTTTATAGCGTGGACGAGTATTTGCACCATACGTTTGACAACAATTATAAATAGCTTGACTTATCAACATTGTGTTGATGTTCTTATTATATGACTTAATGAAAATTAATATGACATTTGCAAGCCTATTTTAATATGAATGATTGTCCGGAATTTTAGAATTGATCGATCTAAATGTACCTTACTTTCTTGCAAATTATTTATTTAAATTTATAATTATTATTAAAACAATGTACAAGTTTTGTTTATTACCTCGTAGTAACACGAAATAAACATTTGTTGTTATTAGTAATTCAGGCCGTTATGTATAATATTTTTAAATTGAAATTTTTATCATTATTTTACTTCCTACAGAATAGGTATAATGTCAAGCCAACTTGTTTCTTGAGCTTCTTCTAATAAAGTTATTTAATATAATTAAGACTTATAACAATACTTCTTAGATTGAAAAGCCACGTGAACTAGCTCCACCACCTATATCCTTATGGGTGTCCATTGCTGAGTTACGGACTCCAGCCCATGGGCGTTTGCAGCTCACATGTACAGCGACCATACCTGAAGAAGTGGGACCAGGCGAACGGTTCGCGGATATTAAGAAGCAAACAGTCACTGGTAACTACTTTTTATGTATGAATTAAATACGTATCACACCATCAATGTCATACAATAGAACACAAAATGATACTTTTGTACCCTATGTTGAACTAATATTATAATAATTGTTCTGTTAACTTCCCTCTAAATTAACTATTTAGTTATTTTTTTGTTAAATCCTCGTTAAAGTACAAAATGTTAATGTCCTCTTGTTAATGTATGCTACGGACGACAATAAATTTTTATCAACGAAATCGCAGCTCTGTCGACTCATTAAAGATAAAACCTTAATCTGGTTAATAAACTTTAATGATCAGGTCTTTATTTAAGCGTATCGCTTAATAAAACAGCTATCAAAGTACGAAATACGATTCGTTATACGAGCATGGGAATGTGAACTTCTTTGATTCTAGGTTGACTAGACATTTAATAAAACAAAGCCTGGGACGTAAAATAAATTTACCCTTTCAATTTTGACGACTGAGTTTTTTTCACCGTCAATGTTTTTCCCGCTATAATCTATGGCTCAATTATTACTTTCGTCTATGTTTCTACTTTGTGTTGTAATTAAATATATTATGAATACCAAAATATTTTAATTTGGACATATTTTATGCAGTTTTTTGTTCTTTACTTTATAACTTGAAATCAGCCACACCATACATTATTTAGTATACAAAAACATATATAAAACTTTTAATGTAATATAAACCAAAATGTTTGTAGTTTAAATTTCGAAAAGAACAATAAAATTCGCGTCAAAACTTTATTCGCAAGCCGCTTCAAAACTACCAAGTATGGAAATTCCTCTTAAACAATATTGCGGTAAAGTAAAGTTTGCAAACTTCGACAACTCATAAAAAGATAGACACTGAATCTCTAATGCTTTTTGGCAGTTGCAGTGAACGAGCTGACTTTGAAGAAACCTCAATCGGATACAAGTGTCGCAAACGGTACGGCAACAACGCTGCACAATTTCACCCCGATTTGGCTTATTGGTTACAGTTTCCTCATCCAAGAGCTTAGAATAACCCTATTCTAAATTCCCTAAGATTTCTAGATGCATAAGTATTTTTGTAATTATGTTCGTCTCACTTTCAAGGTGTACGGTTGTCCTTATATTTCCTTTTTTTTTCGAATAACGAGATTGTGTTCAATATAGAAATTTGACATATATCTAAGCAGAGACGTATTTTAGAAAGAACCCTATTTATGTGAGCTTCCTTCGGGTCAATTAATTATTTATGTACCTATATTTTTGTATGACAGAGTTTACTTTACTTACGTATAGATAACGCACTACCCACTATAGCGTAAACAGCCAATAGATATATTTTAAAACGTTATTTATCTTCATACTAGATCACAGCGTCAAATAACTAATTTAAAGACTGCATAAGTTAGTAAAGATTTTTAATTTTTGTATAAAATGCTATTTGCCAACGCCTTTTGCTACTTGGTTCCATGCATACACACTCCTATGCCTCTTCCCGTCCGCTTCTATCACCTTTTAAAAAGCTGACTATAGAACAAAGGGATGTATCTAAACCATTTACTATAGATCTTTTCGTGAAATATTTTCGTGTTTATTAAATAAATGTCTTTTTTATTAATGAAAATTAAATGTATGTCCTTTTTGTGTTAGGTCATAGCGTTTATGTTGTAAATACAACTACTGATAATTCGATTTTTTATTAATTTGTGCTTTTAGGAGTTTTATAATTAAATATCCTTCGCATCTAGTACCTATCTGTACCTGAGCTTACTGTCTATTATAAACATTCATTCAGTAAAGAAATATATAAATTTGTATCAACGTTTGTATCAAAATCATTTTCCGTATACACCAAATAGAGAAGATTGGTCTCGTCGACTCGAACTTCCCACTTTCATATTATCTAGTAATTAAATATGGCTTTATTCCTCTAAATTTGACGATTGAATTTGTTTCATGGAGTATATAGTGTTACACTGTGAAAATTAATAATAATGTTTGTCTCTATGGGATTTTATTTTTGTAATCTATTCCAGTAGATAACTTAATTTGGATTGCAAAAATCGGATCTCGTATGAGGCGGTGAATGTCTTCCTGCAGCTCTATACACTGACTATTGTAGATATTTTTGTTGCTGGCTGATTCATACAATGAGGATTAAAAATAAAGCTTTTTGTATTCATATAAATATCTTATTGTAATTTTTATTTTTTCATTATTTGAAGCCAGTTGTATGAATCAGCTATTAAGTTACGATGTTGGGCATTTTATGAAGCGATTGATAAACTACAATATAATTAATGCAACTGCATGTTTTGAAATTATAGTTGATTGCTATAATTGCAAACTAATAAATGTGTTTTACTAGTCAATGCAAATGTAAACCTTATTATGTACAGAGCATTCGAACTTTGAACTTTACGAAAGTAAACAAAACAACATTGTTAATTTCCTCTCAGCTCAGATGTTACAATTGTTTTAATTTCTATAATCCTTATTCATAAAAATCGTTTCAACTTAAGTACTCTTTTGTCTCTTTCTGTCAAATTATCTTTCCGCTGAGATAAAAAGAGACATATGACTAGATGGATTTCTTTTGAATAAATATGTATATGGTACGTCACTCTAGAATTGATTTACGTTGTAAGTAAAATATTAACTCTTATCCAGTAGAACGAGTCTGCATGAGAAATGTAAGTACTCGCAACTTTTAGCTTTAGAGAATCCAGAATTTCACGTAGTTTTTAGGTTTTATATCAGCGTCACAGAGTTAGAATTGCCAAACATCGTAACAATCGCTACAAGATGTGATAAGTGTATAAGCGAAATATTTTAAAATAGATCAGTTATGTAAAGAAATTATATTATATAAAGTGTTGATATAGATATAGAAATAAGATGTATATTAGATAAATGTGTTTAGGAAGCCAATAATTATTTTTGCTTGCTTATTTTTTTTACATTTCTCATATTATTTTGTCGAAATATATTGTAATGAGTGTTGTAGTTGTACAACGATTTAGTGATTCAATATTCGATTTCCATTAAGTAAATAGTTAATTACAGTAGAAAATAATTTTTGGCTTCTTCAGAAAATATTTTTTTTATCCTCTGGCCATTTTAAATTATCTATAATCACAGTGGAATAAAATAAAGCTTAATAAAAGCAAATATAGTTTTTTTTCGATTATTTCGATTATCTTTAAAATAATTTACAATCCAATGAGTTAAACTGGTGGATAGGTCAGGAGACAACAACAACTTCTTCTTCTTTACAAATACATAAACATGAAGAAACATTAACTTAATAGAAGCGTATATAATAGCGTGTATAGCATATAAATGCAATCGTTACTATATTTCCTCAGCAAATCATAAACTATGTCAGTATAAAATTTAAACAGACACTATAGATCACAAGATTTGAGGTTTGTTAGGGTTAATTTCTTATACGAAAATTTTGTTTTTTTATTGTTTTTTGAAAATTTATTTAGATAATGTGTTTTGTTAACAATTTCCTACTCATTTCTCCTTAACGCCTACAATGAAAGTTTCTTAAGTGGACAAAATGTATGCGTGTACTGTACTAGTGTACACACATAAGTGAAACTTCTTTATGACCTTATTTTTTGAAAAATGATCTATTATATGCAACTTTACAGAGATTGGTTAAATAATGTTAAATTAGATAAAGTTTAACAAAAGGCTTCCGCTAGAGAAAGTACCTACTCTTCGAATCAACCGTGGTAGAGACAAGAAAAAGATGACGCGTAACCGAAAAATGTGACGCGTAAATTTATTTCCAACGCCGATAAAGAAGTTTCACTTCAACAATTCAATATTTTTTAATATTAAATATTATCGATGTTTCTTTATTGTATTTAAAATTATGGATTTAGCTAATTCTAAGCATGGTCCAAAAAGGTTTGGGAACACTGCTATAGATAGTTAAGAACACTTGAACACTCCAATTCAAACCATTCAGCATTCATCATGAGTGTGTTTAGTTAAATGTCGTTCGTCTATTTCATGCGTCAAAAATACCCGTAAATACAATAATAATTTAGTTGGAACCTTGCTATAACAATAAGAGCGAATGGAAGAGATTGTTACGTTGTACCGTAATATTGATCGAAATGTATGAATTATTCAAGTGCTTTCACGAATTTGTTATCATTCACAATTCGATGAAACATTTCAATTTATATAGAGGTAATAACTAATGCTTACGCGAGTGAGTGTCTTTACACTGTGTTGATGCTAAACAAACAAAATATTTTAGGCGTATATTTTTGAGAGAGAAGCTTTTTACATCTGACTACCACCACTATTTCTACAGGCTTCAATGACGTAACTATAATAGCTTGGAATCGAATTTCCTGTAGAAACAAAATCAGAGAAACAGGAACAAAAATATAAATACGCTATCTCATATAGGGTGTAGCATTCTCTTACAACTTAAACAAAATACTTAATTTACTTTAGTAGTAAATATCTCACTACATTATATATTGATGTAGTTTTATATTCACGTAACAATCACTAAAAAAAAGCTCAGTAACCTCATTAAAGCCCGGTCCCTAGAAAATACATGTAATTCGAAGTAATGTATCGGGCCCGATAAAGAGCTTCCTTTAGAAGCTAATGTTCGAGATAGCAGGGCCTGCGTCGGTATAAAACTCGATGTTCCCGGTATCAACATTATGTACCTAAAATGTTCTACCTTACGTCCTTACGACTTTATGTTCATATAAGAATTTTTCCAAGCCTTTCGCCAAAGCCTCAACTAGAAAACATATTGTTCAATTCAGAATTATAAGTTAAGGGACATAAGGCATTGGCATTTGAAGCTGGTCAGGAATAGATGAAGCTTTCACCCGATCAGACGAATGTTCGCATTAATTATTTTGTCATAGAATTATTATAAAAAATTCGGATGTGGTAATTACAAAAAATATTTATAATAATTAATATTCGTCTAAGCCCACATACAAAATTACGAATAAATAAAATTAATTAATTAATTAATTTACAATGAAGTCACTACACTGCTAGCATATGTATTTGCTGTATTAAGGAAATCACCTCTTGAGTCGATGGTACGAACATTACTCTTTGATAAGCGTCTTTTCACTTGTACACCACGGCCAAAAAGTCTCACCGGAAACACTCTTGTATCACGTTAAATTGGCGTCTAGAACATATATTTATGTGTATGATTTTTATTTTCATCATTCTTCAAAACAATGGGAAATTGAAGCACTGTTATAATTTGACTCATTCAGGCACACATTTTGTAAAGTGACCAATTTCAGCGCTCGGTCCAAAGCTCTCAAATTATAATAGCCACTCGGTAATTTTAAAATAAGGACACTTATGTTTCAACATCTAATTATAGAAGTACGACTGAATATGTATTATTATATACAACGCCTGTTACAAGCTATGCTCAGGATTTTGTCTTCGCGTACTTCTAATTTGGGTCATATCTTAATATTCTATTAAATTGATTGTGGGTTTCTTGAATTGAAACTTCTCAATCGGCGCTGGGAAAAAAAATTCCGTCACATTTTTCCGTTACGCGCCATCTTTTTCTTGTCCCTACCACGGTTGATTCGAAGAGATTCGAAACCATTAATAACAATTATATATAATAACGATATCAATCATAGTAATAATTATATAACAATTAGTGAAATTCTGTAATAATGTTAGTAGTAATAAGGTAAAATGAAATAATTGTATTATTTGTATTCATGTCTATGGTTATAAAAGCCTTTTGTTAAACATTATCTAATTTAACTTTATTTAACCGATTTCTATTGCATATAGTAGATTTTACGAAAAACAAAGTCATAAAGAAGTTTCACTTCTTACGTGTGTACACTAGTGAAAGCACAAAACGGTTTTTTTAAATTCATCTACGTAGTTATGAGGCTAGGAGAAAATCTGGAGTAAAAATTATTCACTTGAAATTGAGTTACATATTACATTTTTTAATTACACATATCTCTTTTTGGCACAAGCTTTTTTATAAACTTATAATAAACTAAATCAATTACTACCTAATAATAGACAAATAAGATCAGACAAAATAAAAGACTGCTTACAAAATTGATATTTCAAAGTAAGTGACAACCATCGTAGATAAATGATAGTATGTCACTCGCATCTCTTCAGCCATATCGGCTTCCTTTTGAAGGGTATTCAAAATGTCATGTATTAATATGCAGATATATTGTTGCGCAGATAACTCACTGCCTTTGGCAGATATTTGTAAATTATAATAAATTCATAACAACAGCGTATTTAGTTTTTTCTATATTTATTAAAACTACTAATACATATTCCTATAACGAAAACAATAATAAATTAATGGCGCTACAACGTTTTTAGGCCTGGGCCTCAGAATTCTGTATCTGTTTCATGATCATTTATTAATCGAATATGAAAGTATTCAGAAATAAATAAGAAAATAAGAAAGTCAGCCTTCCGTACCGGTTTCCTCACAATGTTTACCTTCACCGTTCGAGCTAATGTTAATTGCGCTCTTAGAAAGAAAATCCATTTGTGCACAGCCGGGGATCGAACGTACGACCTCAGGGATAAGAGTCACATGCTGAAGCGACTTGGCCAACACTGCTACAATATTAAAACCATAATTATTACTATTCATTATTATATGAAAATAACGTCGTTGCCATTTACGAATATATGTATTTATAGTTTGAACAAAAAACTCTTTTGTTACTATCAGTATTATTCAAAAATAATACAAAAATATATTTATTATCCTTAAGCTGAATACTAGAAAACAAAACTAAAACACTTTATAAGATTTTATCTCTGTAATGGTACCAGGCTTAGGTTAAGATTCAGCTTTGCACTAAATAACTCACACCATAAATAAATTGTTTATAGATTTTGACTCAAACTCTTTAGTGGTACCCCTCCACTCCCTACCTTATAGCTCCCTTACTGGCGGCTGGCTGCGATAAAGCGCTGTGTATATATGGTCCCCGTATTATAGTATAATAGTACCAGGTGACAAACCGATTTCTCGTATTAGAATCATTGCTAAAAGTGAAAAGGCAGTTAAAACATAAGTTGTGTTCTGAAGCCGTACCCCCGGGATAACTAGCGGAAGCGAACACGCTCCCGATGGAAATATGCCCTGAATAACGAACACGATTTCCATTTCACTTCAGTATATTGTCTAGTTCGAAGAATTATATTTGAAACCTAGTTACAGCGAGCGTGTTGGTTGATGTATGTAATAATATCATAATAAATTCATGCGGAGGAAAATTAGATTTGTAAATAAAAATAGAACAATAGAATTTCGAAGTGATTTTCGTTTTTTATTGAAGATATAAATTACTTATATGAACATTTTAGTCCCCTCGGGATTTATGTCCCGCGATATTGGGCTACTAGATTGGGAGTAAGTTGCATTGATCTGGTTAACGCTGCGCCTGATTTCTTAAGTTTTCATGTCATACCTTTCATGTATCTTATTTCTTACATATTTCATATGTATTTGATTGTTCTCGTTTTAACATGTGTGATGTAAAAATAAAATATTATGTTCCTATCACTAGCGTATCATTGGATTGACAAAGAATTCTATTGCGAATCGCAACTAAATAAAAATGATACTATATCTGCATTTCTACGTCTGGAGGATTTAACGGTTAATTTAGTTAAGTTAATTTATTTACACGACTAAAAATAGATTACTAAGTTCCAGTTGGATGTTAAAACAAGTACTACCATATGTTTTTTTAATTAATTTTTAGAGCTAATAGCTAATATATCATTAAATTAAATTAAATTTAACATACCATATTTTATTAACTTCTGTTCTCCAAAAACTAAACAGTCTTTGGAGGAGTTTAATTACACACACTCAGAAGAATTATTTATATAAATTAAAGTTCTAATACAACATTAAAAAATATGATACAAACTTTAAACATTTACATGAAATATATTAGAACATAGAAATTACAAATAGGCAAGGATAATCCTCACATAAGCAAGGAAAATGATGGCAAAACAGTGAAGATAAAAAAGGAAATTTTAACTAAAATAGAAACTCAAAAACTTAAATCTCATTAAGAGCATAATCAATAAAATTACGGTAACTAAAAAGATTAATTTGAAATATACACATCACGTTTTATAACAAGGCAATTAATGATTATACTTAATTTCTTATATTTGCCCTTCTATTCATATTTACACATCCAGTTCTGTTTATTTTAAATTACGTCGGATAAATATGTGCAGTGTCGGTACAGATGTGGAACTAGCTTGGGAATTATGTTGCGAGAGTAAACGACATTGATTGCACTATATGTATAATAGATGAAAATGTTGCCTAGTTTATACGGTATTCTGTATTTACCCTGGGTTAATTTTAAGTACATATATTAATTAAAGACGGATTTAGCAATTGCGTCGTCACACATATAATTTTATTATGAATAGGTGCAAGTTTGGAAGTACTAGTAAAATAACATTTTTTTACAAACAAACTTTTTCTTTCTCCACTTTTCTGTTCCTCTTGCCATGTGCTCTGCCCATTTTACTTAACTTTCTTTATTTTTATTGTAACATCTGCTACCTTAGTTGTTCTTCTTAATGCTATTCTCAGTTTTCTTTATTTTATCTATTCTTTTCTTTCCTATCATACATCGTTCCATCCATCTTTGACACACCTGTATGCGACACAGCTTTGTATGCGTATTGGTGGCCACCCAAATTTCAGATCCAAATGTTACTTGGTACATACAGGTAGAATACAAATATTGAATAGCATTCTTTTAATTCTTATTTTTCATGACTTCGCTAAGCCCTCAAAAGCTCTTTCATGCTTTTGCTATTCTTGTGTCGAATTCTTTTATCGTTGCATCGTTCATAGATATTTTCTGACCGAGGTTCGAATATCCTGCTACATATTCTATAATACAGTTATTTAATAGTATTATTTCCTATCTTGAATTGGTCATTACTTGGATTTTCTCTGCATGCGTTTTAAGGCCGACATTGCTGCTTTCCGAGTCAAGGTCTGTGACCATCCTTTCTTTACTTTACACATTTTTAAATTCTGTTCCTCTTCTAGGTTGATGAAAACTCCATAAATAAAGTATGATTTTTCATAACCTTGTGAAAATATTGACCCTTTTTTCATTGCCTGGAAGGTTGTGTAATTTAGTCTGCCTTTGACGCAGCTCGACCCGGATACCAATCAGATAATCAAATTGCCAAGATGACAGATTATTATTGGATCAGTATTCTAACTCGTACCAAAAGAAATGCAAGTATTACGTACCTTTTTAATTATAATATTACAAAGTATATAAATTATGTGTACGTATAAATCTATAATAATGTCCCAATTCACTATAGTGGCATAGAAAAGGCCGACAAATTCAACTTTGCCGGATTGAACCCGTACCTCCAGCTTATACTCTAAGATTTAACAAAAATGAATCGTAGATTATTACTTCCCACCTTCATAGTCGCAACTCAATCAAATCGCAATAACAGGTTATAAATGGAACTCACAGATGTATCAGACATGTTTTAATAACAAAATACATAAAACAACATTACACAACCCTCAATGTAGATTTTATTAAACGTTACAAAACAATATTAGCAGTCAACGCTTCTAACGTTAATCAAGTCTGTGCATTAAGACTGAATTGCTACTTTAACTTTTCAATAAAACTGAACAGGTATATTTTTTCGTTCTATTTCACTTCGCAGTCAATCAAAGTAAGTGCTCTTTGTTATGGACTGTTGTAAAATTCGTATGGTAAAGCAGAATAATTTTTAATAACACCTAATACGTATTATTTCAGCATGTTTCAATTTGATGTCTACGTATTATTTAGCTTATTCTATTTGTGAAAAAATACAATAAGCTTATACGACATTTATAATAATAATGAAATATTATAATTATAATTTCCATGATTTATGGAACTGACATTTCGCGCACATCAAAACATTAAACCAAAAATATTTAAAGGTAATTACTGCAAACTATTAAGTGAATTTAAAATATTTTGGACCAAAATGAATTGCATAAAATTACCAGTTAATAAGGTTTCTGGTTCTGTGACATAACAAGTACAACTTGTATACAGCACAACAAAGTATAAACAAATACTATGAGTATGCCTGCATAGAAAAATTTGACACCAGAGTTTCAATTTGAACAAAAAACCTTCTATACAAAACATTGTTCCACGTATGGGAAACCACATACATTTTAACAACTTGATGGATCTTTCGCAGCTGTACCAGATATATGCACCAACTTAATGGCGCGTTATTTCCATCAAATTATTCCATCTTTATGTGAAACTTTTTTAATAAATTAGTAAGATTGTCTATAAAATATTATAAAACATGAATAAAACTATCAACAAAAGCTACTTGTGAATACAAAAAGAAAGTCCTCTCGTAATTTATTTACATTTAGAAAAATTGAGACAGTCCGTCAGACATGTGGAAATAAATAATATAGGTCTGTGTCTAGTCTTAAGATTTCTCACGAGACTACGTGTGTCGTATTATTGATCTGTCAAGATATCTCCCCGTCTTTAGTGTTACAAGATGCTTGGAGTTTGGCGGGAAATTGAAAAAGCGTGGTACTATTTTTTTTCTAAAATAATACTTTAATTAAAATAAAGATTATTTATTTGTAAATAACAGTATTCATAGACAAATTAAATATAAACATAGTGTATAAATAATAAAAATGGAAGGGAACGAGGGGGGCGGCCTTGACCCGCCCAACTCAAAAAAGAGACCACGACGGTGGCTTGAAGATCCCCAAAATGTTTAGTAATTATAAAAGACTATATACTGAAAATTCTATTAATATGGAATTTAAGGTTTTTATTGAAAACAAAAATATTCAGGACAGGCTGGGAAATAAAAGCCCAATATATTTAAACCACATATTCTCCGAAATTAAAGGCGTGGTGGCAATAAGGCGAATTAGCGCAAATAAAATTGTTGTGATATTTAAACAACATAATACAGCTAATAACTTGATACACAATATAAGTTTTCTTGAGAAACATGATTTGAAAGCATACATTCCAGCAGCTCAAATTGAAAAAACTGGTATAATCAGATTTGTGCCTGCAAGTATATCAAATAAAGAACTATTTACTAAATTAACTTCTACAAATGAAATAATTGCAGTTAGGAGATTTATGAAAAAAATTGGCAATGAATTAGTCGGAACACAAACTGTTAGTATCACATTTTTGGCAAACTCTTTACCAGAGAGTGTCCAATATGATTTATTTTTTTACAGAGTGTTTGAGGTATATATACCTCCTCTCCAACAATGTTTCAAATGTATGAAATTTAATCATTATGCTAAAATTTGTAATGGCAAACAGCGTTGCTCTATTTGTTCAGGTGAACATTCTTATAAAGACTGCAATAAACAAAATGAGATTTGCTGTGTAAATTGCAGTGGACCTCATTTAGCAATATCCAAAATGTGTCCGATAAAAATGAATAAAATCCTAGAAAAGAAAAATAAAATAACATATGCAAGCATTGCCAGCACAAAAGATAAGAATGAGTTCCCTCCCCTTCCACCACGCTCCAACCCTGTAAATAAAAAAGTGATTAGTGTAAATAATGTACCCAAACATGTAAATAAATCTGTAAATATTATGCCTGTCTCACGGGCTGTAAGTATTAATGATATAAAATCACAAATAATTGCTAACAGTGATGTACTTATGGCCCTGGTACAAACACTGGTTCAAATAGGTAATAAGAATGATAATGAGCCTCTAACTACAACATTTATTAAAGATATACTTATTAAAAATTTGTCAATATAATGGATACACAACCATATACAACATCGTCTCTACGTATTGCGCAATTTAATGTTCAAGGTGCAAATCATAAAAAAACATCTTCTTACAAAATTCTTAAATGAAAATAATATTGATATTTGTTTACTAAATGAGACATGGTTAAAAGACCATCAATCTTTTTATATTTCCGGTTATAATTTCTACAATAAAAATTCAAAAAATCCTCGTAATGGTGTAGGAATATTAATTAAACCATATTTGAAACACAATGTTATAAAAACTACTTTTTATGAAGATATACAAACTATAGCCATAAGTATATACACAGAAAATACTACACTGTCTATTCTTTGTGTCTACTGTCCTCCGTCACGTAGGAGTATAAGAATGAATAGATTGCACAATATTATAAGAGAATTACCGAAGCCTCTTTTTGTAAGTGGTGATTTCAATGCACATCATATTGCTTTTGGATGTATGTCTACGAAAAGTCGAGGGAATAACTTATATAATATAATTGATGAATGTGATTTATGTATTTTGAATAATGGTAGCTTTACTACAGTAAATTATCCTACACGCAACCCTTCAGCAATAGATGTAAGCTTTGTTAGTCCATGTGTGGCTCCTCTTTGTGAATGGTCAGTACATGATGATGCTATGGGTAGTTATCATTATCCAACCATAACAAACATTACAATGTGCATTGAAAGATCCACAATTAATAAACATGTTGACAGATTTTTATATGATAAAACAGATTGGACAAAGTATAGTGAATTGTCTGGTTTGGTCTTCCATGACATGATGGTTAGCGAAGAGAGTCCAATAAAATCTTATGATGAGTTTTGTAACCGGCTCAATAAACTCAAACTCATGGCAGTTCCTAGATTCACTAGGACTAACTTTAGGAGTAGACCACCAGCCCCTTGGTGGAACAGTATATGTGAACAAGCCGTAATACAATCTTACAAAGCCTTGAAATTGGATAGAAATGATTCAACAGAATATAATTACATCAACTATAAATGATTAGATGATTTAAAAAAACGCACTATAAAGGAGCAAAAAAGAATCAGTTGGAATGGTTTTTGCAATAGTTTCAATAGAACTACACCCATCAGTAAAATTTGGAATCTCATTAAAAAGTTTAAGGGTATCAGAATTGGTAATAAATCATATAGGGATGAATTTGTAGAGCCACTTTTAGATAAGTTATTAGATAGCAACAATTTACTTGACCCAAATTCATTAGACAATTATTTTAATATTAACAATGAAAATCCTCAATCTAAATTTTTATTGGATTCTTTTTCATGGTCTGAACTTTTAATGAGTATACAATCTCGAAGGAATTCTAGTCCTGGTTTAGATGATTTTCCATATTTATTAATAAAACATCTATCTGAATCTGTACAAAAGCTATTTTTGAATGTTCTTAATAATCTATGGCATAAAAAACTCATACCAAGTTCATGGCAAACTCAATGTGTAATACCTATATTAAAACCAGATAAGTCACCTGAACAGATCAGTTCTTATCGTCCAATCTCGTTATCATCATGTATTCGGAAAATATTTGAAAATATGGTGAAATCTCGACTTGACTGGTATGCAGAATCCAATAATGTCATTCCACTCATTCAATATGGATTTCGCAGAGGAAGAAGTTGTGTTGATAGCTTCATTTCTCTCATATCGGATCTGAAAAATGCAAAATACAATAAATTACACACAGTTTGTGTATTTCTAGATGTGCAAGGTGCATTTGACAGTGTGGATCCTGGCATACTGGTGAAGGTACTCAGTAATTCTGGTATACCTGGACAATTATGTAAATGGATTTATGATTTCCTTAATAACAGAATACTATATGTTAGGCATAACAATATCTTATATGGACCTAGAACTGCATCAAAAGGTACTATACAAGGTGCCACATTATCACCCTTGTTGTATAATTTGTATACTTGTGAGATATGTAAATATGTTAATACTAAAAATGTAAATATACTTCAATTTGCAGATGATTTAGTGTTGTATAGTTCAGATGTAAATTTAACAGTAGCCATTGAAAATGTTAACACTGCCTTAAGACAGTTAAATAATTATTATCAACACACATTAAAATTGAAAATAAATGCTGGCAAAAGTAATTTAATGCTATTTGGAAAGGACACACCAATAGTGGATGTTGTCTATAATGGTGATGTCATTCAAAGAGTCACCTCACACAAATTTTTAGGTATTATCATTGACCAGAAATTGTCATTTGAAGAACATATTAAATATGTATCTAGAAATGCATTAAATGGTGTTAACATTTTAAGATGTCTAGCAGGTGTTACATGGGGTGCAGATCCCAAAATACTTTCATTATTATATAAATCTATTGTAAGAAGTCATTTTGATTACAGTTCTTTAGCTTATTTAAACAGCACTCATGTACATAAATTGGATATATATTGCAGAACAGAGCTTTGAGGATCATATCAGGAGCAATGTGTTCGACTCCCATAAGGGCCATGGAAGTCGAAACAAATATTATGCCATTGATATTGAGACGACTTATGCTTGCAGAAAGATACTGCCTGAAACTATTATCATCAAATAATACCCAAATTATAAATAGGATAATACCTCACCCAATCAATATAGATGGTCCACTCACTTCACCAAATGGTCTCCTGAGAGGTACATCTCCAACTCTGTGCCAGATTTTTTTAGAAATACAATCTCATTATTCGAACATCAAAAAACTTTCACACTGGTCGTGTTACACTCATTCATACAGTTGTATCACTCATCCTATTACGATTTTATCAAATTCAATCGAAAATAATTCAGATTTACTGGCTTTTATAGAAGAAAATAACAAGTATTATACAATCTAAACTGATGGCAGTAAAGGCAATGATTTTGTGAGAAGTGCGGTATATGATTCCCAAAAAGATGTTGCTCAAAGCTTTGCTCTCGATAAAAAGTGCTCCATATTTACAGCAGAGGCATATGCAGTTTTTGCCGCTTTAAAATCTATAATTTCTATAAATAATTGTAAATATTTTCTAATTTTGACAGACGTTTGAGTCTTTTAAATAGCCTTAAGCATTCTTATATTAATAATTTTAAAACTAATTATATTATTTATTTAATTAAAGAAACTGTCTTGCGGTTGCATAAAAAAGATATAACTGTTGCCTTTATGTGGGTACCCTCACATAAAGGTATTACTGGTAAGGAAAAAGCAGACAAAGCTGCATATGAAGGGATTAACACTCTTAATGTCAGAAATGTGGTACAGGTTCCTATGACTGATTATTATTATTATATCAATAACTCGATAAAAAATTTATGGACAACATTATGGGAAGTTGAAAGGAAAATGGTATGGTAGTATACAGGAAAATTTACATATAAGACCCTGGTATGATGAGTTGAATCGTGCTACTAGCTGTATCGTGAGTCGTGATTTCGTTACCACAATCAACAGATTGCGCTTTGGGCATAACACTGCACCCGCGCACCTCGCTAAACTTAATATTATAACTAACAATATTTGCTCTTTCTGTAATAATAACGAGATCGCAGATATCAACCATATCTTTTTTAAATGCCAAAACCAAATATTCATTTTTAATAGACTAATATTGGCAAGTGAAATAATGGAAATTAGTGATCCCTCCCGCCGCCAGTTGTGTGATTTGCTCAAAAACAAAAAGTGTTATAGTGCATTATATAAATACATCAAAAATACCGTGGGGAAGATTTAAGAAAACAAGTGAAACGATAGAATAACATGTGAATTAGTGACCGTAAATAAGACTTGGCTTAAAGGTCTCGTTACCAGGCCATAAAATTAAAAAAAAAACAAGATGCTTTAAAGTCCTGAAAAACGAAAATATGAACCTCCTCCTTATATCCGCATATTACAAAAGCTTTCGCAACTTTTATCATTCCATATCGACGAAATAACAACGTTTTCGTGTAAAACTTAAACAACATTATTTGAAAAGTTGCTTAGGCAACTTTTTAGGCATTATTTTAAATTATTGACTTCGATTACCAGCTACTTGTCTCCACTAAATGCAGATGCTACCCTATTGACATCAAGACCCAGACATGAATTATCGACTTCGACATCGAGGTTTGCCTTGCTCAAAGTGAATTACTTAAAATCCTTTATATGAGGTTATAAACTTCTTGTTATTTCAATTAATCCCGGCATTTAGCGATGGTATTTCATTCAGCGCTCGCAAGTTTGTTATTACTCGGCGTCTAGTTAAGATGAGCATTGCATGCCAACAATAATTAATTAAAATCCCCTGTCCTCTGGTATGAAACGTTCCTATGGCTTAGTAAATTTTCCACTACAAAAACAAATTTAGTTTACAATTTCCGATTAATTCCTTACTGTATAAAAATAAAAGATGGAAAAACAGAATATCTGAATGCGACAAACAAATTCAGCTTTATAATAAAATACTATATGATAAAACGTGTTAGTTACAATTTTTTATAGACCAGTTTTATGCAATCGGCTCACCTCACCAGATAAGTGAGACCAGCGCCCATGCGCTCACTTTATCAGACTATGCAAGTGCGGTGATTAAGAATTTACCTTTTTTTTCATGAAGGTCGAATTGGTTTGGAAATAGATTAGTAGGCAGTATCACATAGGGGTGGTGCGCGTTATGAAACTTAACATAGTTATTCATTCGAACAACTCATCTGGACAGTCTCCATGATTAACAAATCCGGATCCGGATCCGGAAAGAAGATGCAGGGAGACGTCACATTCTTTTTAAAATTAAAATTTCGGTACTATTCGCCGAGTGTCACTTTCATGTGTAATTAATTACATGTCACAAACAAGCGAAAATTTAAGGCCTCAAAGCAGCGCTTAGGGAACTATATAGGCCTATATATACGTAGGTCAGTCCTAGTACTATAAACGTAATTCTATATCTAAAATTTAATTCGTAAACGCAAATTTTCTACTGAAAAATTTACGACAATTTTATATGCTTATTGCATAAAGATGTTATATTTAATACGAGTTCAAATCTAAGTATAAACCAATGTCACTCCACAAAACCCTCAACATTTATTTAGCATTCAATTGTGGAATTTAGGGCAACAATACAAAATTAACTACGGTCAGATCTACCTGAATCCACAACTGAAGGGTTGATGTATCTGTAATCTCCACATCAGAGGGACCGTCACGCACCCATTTTCAACCCTCACATATATAGTACAATTTGTTATATGTTCAACTGGTAGAATCGTCCATATATCAAGTAAGGCCACTGAAATCAAATAGGTTAACTTTTAGGTAGCTTTAGTGATTTAGCTGTTGATTTTCGAGTGGAAATAGGGAATTTATTTACTCCGCTGGCATAGGAACCCAACGTCTTCTCCTGTGAGACAAGCAAATGACACGTTAGCCACTTTTACCCTGCGCACATTTTTCTCCACGCCATCTATCAAACGTTATATCTCGCGATGTTCACGGCCAATTGGTATTCCGAGATTCGCAATCCAATCCTGTGCCATTTTCTCTGGATGGATAGTCCAGCGATTTTGGTTTTGGCTTCCTTTGCGATGTCAGAAAATAAGAAAATATATATATAATATATAAACGATCTCAATGAAAAGGATGATGTTGAATTATAAAATGATAAGAATTAGTCCACTGCACTTTGATAATTTTTAAAGACGCTTTGTTTATCCTGTTATTTCTATTGTCAATTTCAATTGCGAATTCACCATGCACAGCACTGTTATAATATTACGCACTTACTAAATGCGGCTCTTAATCGATGGATCTTCCATAGAGTTTTTATCTATTTACTACGTCATTAGTATTAAGTGCGAAAATTTGATTATATCTGTTGCTACGTTCATAAAACTTTTTAATTTTAGACTAAGACCTCCACAACTGATAAGATGTAGTATTTATACATTTATGATCAGCTGTAATCACGGGAACAGTTTGTAATTTGAAAAAGTTAATGATAACGGCGTTAATCTATGCTATATATCTTTAAAAAAATGTTTTAATGAAATCTTTTTTTACAATAAATTCACAATTTTTACAATATACAATTTAAACAGAGTTTCAAATAATTGGTTCACATGATGGTGACTAGATTGACCACCAACGTATATTTGATGCTAAATACCAAGGGATTAAGCTATTACTAAATAATTAGTAAAATAGCGAGTGCAATGCTTAAATTCAGTCCAATCGATTGCTAAAGCGGAGATAGTAATCGGCTCATGGTGGCTCAGGGCTGCGAGCTGTATACTCTATTACAGGCTACATATATTCTCTTTGAGACAAATAATACGTAAAACCACTATTTGTGGTACTTTAACATAGTCGATACAAGGTTATTGTGATTTAGATATGCCGGACATAGTAGGTTAATTGATATATACGTCCTTCTGTACTTGTATAAACAATTTATAATTAAGCTTGGAACAGAAGTCATTTTAGGGTACGGAATTTCACTCCAAAGGCAGGTTTAGTACTCACTACGTTTATTTATTCTTTATGCGATATCTATAATTCGATAGTTTTAGACAATAATTACCAAACGGTATCACCTGAGGGAGGACTGATTCCAGGTTTTCTTTAATAATTTATATGAAATTATGCATCTTAGTAGCATCGTTAACAACGCTTTAAATCAATTAACTTGATAAATTAAAACTTTAATTAGAGAAATAATAGAATCATCAATACAGATTCAGTAATATGTCTAACTATTAACTGACTGTTAAAATGACCCACCCACTTTCCTTTCCGGTGTGCAACCATCTTTTGATAAATTTCCAAGTAACAAGAACTAAAATAGGTTTACGCAGAAAACGCTTTAATACCATTTTCATTTCATCTTTACAATCCCCATATAGCCTGGCTTTATTCTGGCTAATTTAATTACTCTGATGACCTCATCATGGCGCCCTTTGACCTTTGTTTTATATAGGGTCAGCATTTATCGAAAGTGTGCAAAAATTGCCACGCTTTGAGATTTTACTTAAATACGAATTTATTTGATTTCATTATTAATAAGGATTGTTCATTAAGTATCTCATATGATATAGATATAATGTAACATTTATAAAAAAAAACTTTTATTGCATATAAAAGATTTCAACAAAAAGGGGGAAAGGGGAAGTCATCAAAAATATTTAGTAAAAATAATTGAGAAAATATATATGACGGAGATTGTTGGTATCAGTTGCCATTCTGCTCCCTCTAGATACGAGAGATACGAGACTTCCCTACCCACGTGAACTGTTACGCGGGACACCACCACCACCGGACAAGACACCCGGGCAACGATAGGGCAACGAGATAACGCAACTTCATCCGCGGGTCATGTCGCCTTCAGAGGGCCGCGAATCTTCTCACATCAGATGAACCTACTCGCTCCTCGTCTCCACCATACTAAGGGCTATACGCCCGCCCCAGTGCCGTCCTGGACGAGCAGGTCGCGATCCATGCGAGACAATGTGGCCCTCATTTTAAATGAGCGGCCGAACCAAGCTGAAGTTAGAAAAACGTAGATGTCAAAATAAAAGGCCGATGCCAACAACTAATTTATGACGTCAGTATTGCTGACATTATTATCTTCAACAATTCATCGTCACTTTGCTTTGTTAAAATTCAGGTCCTGTGTTCGAGATATTGTTCAGGTTATCGTTTGTTGCTTCGTCAACAATCGAACTCTGTCCCTCCTCCGTTCTTCCTGTCGTTAGACGACAATATTCCTATCGTTCATAGTCAGTTACCCGCCCATTACTTTCTACCTTCCTTTTTCCACGCGTAATCCTGCGTATACCTTCCTGCACCATTATTTAGGTATTACCCTCGTCCTCGGTCCTATCTCTACTCACACCGTCATGTATATAATTCTGGACTTTAAGATTTTTTAAAACTTTTTTGACGCATTTAAGCTTTATTTTATATTTGAATAAAATCAAGTACATGAAAATGAAATTGGTTTTATTAAATAGCTACCCCGGGGCTGATTCAGTGTCAGACTTATTGAGCTACGGAGACAGGCATTAAACTAGCTTAAATAACGGCTAATTTTAATTCGTGTAAAAAATTATATATATAACTCACATACACCTAATATGGGTTTCAATGAGTTTCAATCATCACGACTGTGAATGAGAAAAAAAATCCATCTGTTTTCTTTATAGTTCTGTAGCAAATATCTGCTACTGAGACCAACTGAAAGTTTTAAAAGGGTACTGA
This sequence comes from Pieris brassicae, assembly GCF_905147105.1. NCBI lineage: Eukaryota > Metazoa > Arthropoda > Insecta > Lepidoptera > Pieridae > Pieris > Pieris brassicae. The sequence continues at coordinate 17,187,168 of NC_059666.1, read as the reverse complement.
CAAAATATTCTGTAAGCTGTCAAATTGTGAATGATAAGACGTCATCATGACAGGAAGCGGAAACACTTGCCAATAACGCCAGTCCGGCGCGGCCGCCACTCATTTTGATTATAGTCGACGTTTAATTTCCTGTATCAAACTGAGGTTTAAAACCACTAATAAAATTATGCACGCGCGAAGTTATCGTATGATATAAGTATAATTTTGTACTCGGTGATTGCATTGATATTTTTCCGTGTTTTTTAAAACGTTGCGTGTTTAAAAGAAAGGAAAAATTTTATAAAATAATTTCGCATTGACAATCTGTTTAATATTCTGTTCATAATGTTACATGCATTCCAAAAATAATATGGATTTTTAAAAATAGTATTAAAGAATATATTTAATATTACTTACCTCACTTACTAGATGACAAAACACTAAAACTGGTAATAAAATCACAGAGTTTTATTGCTTTAATTTTTAAGTTATAGATAAGGGTCCTTCAAAACAATCCAATTCCTTTGAAAATTATACCGTCTTATTGGGATGAGTGTATAGCTAATTGAAGCTTATCTATTGCTTCAGTATGTTAATACGCAGCTGTCTACTGCCTAATTACGAGGCCTGTGTTTGCTGTGGTCACTGTGAATAGATTCGTACAGTGGCAATATTTTGGATGCACTTAAGAGAAATGGATATACACGGTTATAATAGAACTTGACTTATAAAGAAATACGTTTACTCAATGAAAAGGTTTTTCAGTAGTAGTGACACTCCTTACGTTTTAGAAACGAAGTCTAAAATATCAAAAAAAAATGTTTGGATTTTAATATGTTTAATTAATTTATAGCTTATAAATAGAAGATATTTGGCACAGCCCAGCGTTGAGAAAAAGTATTGTTTCAAACTTCAAACTAATTTTAAAATGGGTCGGAATTTTTCACATTTCCAACTTAAAATCTGTGCCGGAACCAGATATATTATTATCTGTTTAGGTTTGTTATCATTTTGTTACTTGTTACTGATGTAAAACGACTCTATGATAGAACTATAGATTTGCATATATGTTGATTAGCATAATAGTATTTAAATACAAAATTGAAATAAATAAAAAAAACAAATAAATAAAAATAAATGAAGTATAAATACAACACTACAACCTTTTTTTAAGATATACTGGTATCCTCACGATGTTTTCCTTCATCGTACGAGCGAGTGTTACAGAAAGTTCATGCGCACATCATCCAACCTACGAACCAGGGATGAGAGTCGCACGCTGAAGCCACTATGCTCTATAGTGTAATAGTATTTTTAATTTTGTATTTATGAATAAACAACATATTAGCAGTTGAACAAGATAGTTTTACTTATAACTTAGGCCTATGTCCTACGGATTTATTTCTAATCAAAAACCTGACAAGATCCGTGCGCAGGTATGATATGATGATAATAAGCTGGTAATTCGCGGGTAAATAAAATATCCGGATCCGAGCCTATGTCAGTGTCCCTGCTAAGTCTAGATTGTGACCTATTTCGGTTTTCGGATAATCCCGTTTTGCGCTCGAGGCCCACTATCGATTAGGCTTCGGGCGGATAACTTTTTAGAGATACGAAAATATCCAAAAAAATGTCATGTGATTTTTATCGGATCAAGTCCTTTTGCCGTCGCACTGGCTTACGTAACATCTATCAGATTTTCTTACGAATATGTCAAGCTGGATATTTCCTTAATAAAGCTTCCATGACTGGCACAGTAAAAGGCATCTGCATACTTCTAATATAGTGTAAATGAACATGTGTATAGTCAACATGATATATAGTCAATGAAGTTTGATATTTTTGATAATATCTTTGCGATTATTATGCCTACTGGCTTATTTGTTTTCAGAAACTCTCATCAAGCTCTACACTAAAGCTTCGCTTAGGCACTTTTAAGGATTAAAATTAACTATCAAACATTTTATAAGTATTCTTTACAATTTCATTGTTCGTATGTAAAATTAAATATAACTAGCCAAGAGCTGGTTGGAGCACGATTCACGTTGCCGGTCGTCGTTTGTATAAAATGTAACGCGTATAACCGCTAACAAATATTAGTTGTGCACAAAAAAGGAAATCTTTCGAATGAGGAATCGAACTCTCGGCTGTCTTTACGTTACGTTTGGTTTTAATAAAAAAACTACAAAAATATTTACATTATTGCAATTCATAAATGCTTCATTCTTCCATTCATATCATTTTTAAATGACAACACACTCGCATTTATAATACAATGGGAAATATTTCGTCACTCACGAACAACAAGTGGATTTCACTTTAGACAGTTCACTTAGCTTAAAGGTTCTTCTCCGTGACGAAATCCTTCGGATTTTCCTGTTATATGCGTCGAGTTCTTATTTGAGAACTAAACACATACATACAACATATTCACTTAGCAGCTTAACAATTCAGTATGGAATAAACGAAAATTTCAAATGTACTGGATTTCCACTTCAAGGTAGTGTAGTTGCAATCCGTTAGTCCGCTTGTCATTCTGAAGGTACAAAGAAATTAATAACTTTGCGTCGAGCGGCTCCGACAATGTCTGAGCATTAAAACTAATGAAAATATTTCTCATTTTCTAAAATGTTTGGACATAATGAACGAAATGACCTATAATTACAATTAAATTTATGTTTTAATACGAAATTGAACGTTGATTGTTCTGAAATCCACCGATCATAATGAGAGTAGATTTGCATAAGCGTTAGTATTATATTTTCATAGAAAAAACACTGAAACTCAAAATATCTTTATTCATATAGGTAAACAAGTACACTTATGAACGTCAAAAAGAGGTTAAAGTAGAGCGGGTAAGAAGAAGCGGGAAGAACTGACAAGAAACTTTCCGCCACTCTTTTTAATAGCCGCGTAATGATTCATACAAATTGTAAATATAAATAGAATATAAAATTTTCGATTTCGAGATAGTTAAGTTACGATTATTACATTAAGGTTTTTTATAATAATAAATTGCATGGGGGGGTCATATACTGTGATTTAAAAATGTACTTGGAAGTATAGCACGAGGTTTACTGGTTTGTTAAGCAATTTTGTAAATAGCTTAATTGTATTTTATTTTAGTTTTATCTTATTTTTAGTTAGAATTTGGCCCTGCATGGGCTGAAAATAAATAAATAAATATTCTAAAATATTTGCCCCCTTATTGTATTCAAATCGATGTACTAACCTACACTCTTTCATTAAAATAATCAATATTTACTTTCATTGCCGAGTAAACATAATTGGCCAGAGAGAAACGAATGAGTACTTAACTTGAAACTCTGTTATGAGCCACGTAAACCTCATACAGCTCGTTTTACAACTCAAATTACAAGCATTTTTTCCTAAACATTTTGTATCATATTAATTTCGCAGAATTGATTACAGTGTAACAGGTTGATAATATAAATTGTTCGACCTGTTGAACCTGGCGATCGGCCAAACGGCCTTCGTGCTTTACATAATTCTCGGAATGCACGTAGAGCCACGCTCTAGTCGTTATCGACACCTTTTGTACTAACCGCTTGTCAAGCTTAATGTCAAGCGTAGATGACGGCTGGTATTATGTAACATTTTATGCTGTTTCACTGATAAATAAGTCCTACACCGTGTTGAAAACAGTAGATTTTTTACCTTCCTCTCTGCTATGGTTTTGTAAGCTCACGCAAAGCATGGTGATTAGCACGAATTATAAAAAATAATAATTAATGATTGTAAATATGTTTGAACACGTTAACAAAGTGTGTATATAAATAAATCTTCCAACACCAAATAATACTAACAGAAAATAAATATATACCAAGTTTTCAAGATTAACAATTACAATCGATGGTACCTCAAAAAATAATATGCCTAAGCAAATTTATAGTAGTAGTGTCGAATTCATAAAAAATACACAAAACGAATTTTGTAACAGGTGAGCCATTTGTGTATGAATAATCATTCCGGTCCAGCCAAGGAAAAAAACGTTATAAGTTTATTTAGTTAAAATTTAAAAACGTCGAATTTCATTCATGCTAGTATTTGATCCGCCGCCGGCGACAGATATTAAATTTCCTTGTTAAAGCTCGCGTTACTACGTAATACATATTGGATATTTGGAATAAACTATCTCTCAAGCGAGATTCCATGCAAAATGCTTCGTCGGACGTCTAAGAAGCATTGTAAATTTTATTTAAATATTATTATTTCATCCTACAAAGAATCGTCGAGTAATAAACGCTTAGAAATCTTGCGCCCTCTACGAATCTGGCAAAACGCAGGTGCCGACGATAGTAAGCACAGAAGGGTTCGGAATACCAATAAAAAATGTTCTTGTATGTATGTATGACCTGTATTTATTTTTATCACTGATTGATATAGCAAAGAAAGAAGAGACCTCAAAAAGTATACTAAGGAAATTAAGAGAACGTTCAATAACACTTTAAAATATTGATGCAACAGCTGGAGACCTGAAGCAAGCAGAACGTGTCGTAGTGGATAAATCGGGCTTTAAATCTACATTTCTTATTATATCTTTAAAATATAACACATATATTTCCTTTGTGCAATGCATTCATCTATTTTCAAACCAAAAATTCCTTGAATGTTGAAACGTTGAATAGTAGAAAATTGTATGTTGTCTCCTAAGTTCTCTTAGTATGTTCTCACATCAACATATCATGGTATAAAGTATAAGTAAAGCCTTAGATAATTTTATTACAGCTCTTGCTGGAGATAAAATATTAGGTTATTAAAATATCAAGCGGTTTTATTTCCTTATCGTTAAAAATCTACACAACCATAGATCTCAAAAAGTTTTAGAATAGTCGTATAAACTAGCACCCATTAATTGTAAGCGTTGTATATACAAATCTGTGATACAATTCCTAAATAATCATTTTTAAACATTATTGAATAAAATAAATAGACAGAGTAAATAAAGTGTATATTTTGGTTGCAGTAAATCAGTTGCGTCATAACTCTTGCGGCGTTCCTAATTCCCAATCGCACCTGCGTCTCCATTCGAGGTTGAGCACAGAAATGTGTCGTTACCAATGCTTTTAATAATAAAATCATATATTTTTCTGCTTATTTATAACTAAGAGATGTATTTATAGGTTATTTTTTGTTTATAAAAGGCCGTTTTTTATTTATAAGATCATTATTAAAGTCACTGCACATTTTAATATAATTTATTATGTATTTTATAACCAAATTAATAATTATTAATGGTTAGCCTGGTTAATCAATTCAAGGAATTCGTTTCATAAAAAGTCATCTACATTAACATAAAAAATCCTTCTTTTTAAATTTTGATAAAAATAGCACCGTTTAACAATGATTGATACCTCATTTAGTGAGCGACTATGAAACCCACTACATGTAGAACATTCACCAAAACTAACATTTCTAGTATAGTTTCAGCAGCATTTTATCGCTATTTAAGCACAGAGCTTGCGAAATTAAGGAAACATAAATCATATTTTATTATCATTGCAGACAAAGCTTAACCTAAAATGCCGCTAAATGCAATCAAGAGTTTTTATTTCTGTCATTAATCATTTTAATTGTTCGCCCAATTTGTGGAAAGGGTTGTCTTGAATAATATTGTAAACGTTTAAATATTACTACTATTTCGTTTTATTGTATAACCTTTTATATTATTAGTTTATTATTATAACAAATTACAAGCTTTATTACTTTAGTTTCTTATTACTTTTTCTAACCACATAATCAACGAGCAATGCAGTAATGTAGGAATAATGAGCTTTATATATATTATCATCTCTGTCGTGACTAAATGGACAATGAATGGGTTTGATTTTTACGGTAACATTTATTTTGGGTCGGTACGAAAAGTATAAAAAAATAAATGGCGCTACAACCTTATTTAGGTCCAGGCCACAGATTTTCATATCTGTTTCATGATCCTTCGTCAATCTAATAGGCAAGTAGGTGATGAGCCTTCTGTGCCTGACGCACGTTGTCCACTTTTTGGGTCTAAGACAAGCCGGTTTCTTCACGATGTTTTCCTTCACCGTTCGAGCGAATGTTAAATACGCACATAGAAAGAAAGTCTATTGGTGCACAGCCGGGGTGGAACCTACGACCTCAGGGATGCTAGTCGCACGCTGAAGCCACAAAAAAAACAGTTAAGGAAATGTGTCAATTAAAAATAAGACTTAATATTAGTAAAACTTAACTAAAACTGTTATTAAGTTTTTTACAAATATGAAAGAAAACATAATTTTACTATTTTAAAAGGCAATGCAAAATTCCTTTAAAAAAATATTTATTTTAAAGTGTTATAAATACGAAAGCTTAATTCAATTTAAGCGGAAACCAGAACTTGTTCTTCAATGTTTATTTCAATACAATCCTTTGATATTTTAACCAAAGAATCTCTTCAGACCTTAACATTATAATATCTATTAGACAATACTCCGTTCTGACCTTTCGCACTCTATGGAGCCGCTGACCCGGAACATTCTCGAAGGCAATATTAAAATTTCTCATTTATTTTTAATTCTTTTGAAGTACCTTTGATGTAGGCAATTAATAATTATCTCGTTTTTAGTACATACGCTTTAATAATAACAAGCTTTTATGAGATTTTTAGTGTTATTAAATTCGCTAAACCTGAAATATTTACTCACGAACCTCCATGAGAATTGTTGTAAAGTATTCGCGTACTATAGCGTAAGAATTTAAAATGAAGGCGAATGTGATTGATAATGATTGTTCATATTTAAATAACTCGACTCATATATTACTAAGGCAAGCTTATTTAACAACACAATACGTTCATCGTAGCTCAAAACTCAAGAGAGTGAAAAAGAATTCGTCAAATTCTCACGTTTCACGTGTTCAGAACTTTCATAAGGGATATTTGAATTTTATTTGTGTAGTCCCCGACCCCTTATAAAATCCTCTGACACAACGCTGACTAGCCGAGAGTGGCCCGGGGTTTATATTCCCCGTGTGCCGCGACCCATATAAATTGCTAAAACAATTGACCAAATAATTCTTGGGTTATCGCATAATACAGCCGAATTTTAGACAATATATATTCAATTCTTTCGATATTTAACAATTGTATGATATCCCATATTGTCCTTTAAGTAAACGTACATATCGAGATAGACTGTTTACTTTTAACGATAGTAATAGTAGCAAAAAATAGGTAATGAGAAATTAAAATTAACATAAATTATTTATTATTATTATTAGTATGTTACTATCTATGTACTTGAAATATATATAGTTTCAAAAAAATGATAATTTTGTATTTATTTGAAAAAAACAAATTTTATAGTGTTTATAGAAACTTATTAAGTTAGCTGTCGCCTCACAACATGATTTTTGCGTGTTTAAGATTTTAATTCGATCTTTGTAGGTTCGCCTTGAAGTGCCAATAAACTGAAGAATAGCTTCGTTATGACAGTAGGGGTGGGGTATAAACACCAAATATCAATTTTATTGAATGTAGTTAAACTTATACGTAAAGTTTCTCTCGTAAATGTAGATGGTAGCCAAGTTTGCACCATTAGCATTAGTTCAGAGTTCAGCCAGTCAAAACTAGTTGCAAAGCGCTGGATCAAAATTTCTACGAATGTGTAACTCTACCAGTTCCTGCCATAACTGTTGGTTATATGACGCTTTCTCAAACGCCTCAAGATTTACGAAATATTTATAATAATAGAAACGTACTTTGGTAAATGGGTCATACGTTAACTATTATTTTTGAGTGATCCATAGATCAACGGTTATCGAGGCCTACACTACTACAACCACTGGCTTTAATAAATTATCAGAAAATTACTAGTTATCGCAGAGGTTATATGGGTATTGTATTTCTCTACGAAAACAAAACGTCAAAAATAATTTATGGCAGTTTGGTTGACTCAAAAACTTTCAGAAACATTTTTAAAAAGGAACTCTCAGAATTCTTTTCCTGAATTTATTAAGAAACAGTCTTTGTATAAACAGTTTTATCTGCAAAGACTGGAAACGGTCATCGAGCGAAAAATTGGACCAGACAGAATGCTCTTTAAGAATCACAATTATTTCTGTAGATCCCTACAGTTTCTCTTTTTAGTTTTTATTTGCATGTTGGCACAATTAAACCCTTTTCTTAAATGTTTTATAAAAAGCGTAATTAAATATAAAATGCCATTGCTTGTGAGAGAGAGAGTTAATACCAAAATGTATATTTTATTATTATCCATTGAGTTATTGGAAACTGAAAAACAAGTAAACAATTTAAACATAAAATAGACCAACAATTTGTTTGTCTATTCTCTAACCACTTTTGTTCAGATAATTTCATGACGCGTCAAATGCGATAACTGACAAGGTTATACAATTATTTAATTACAGACAAACATACAACAAATATACGTATCGTATTCGTAAATTATCATGTAGTACATTTGTTGCTATAACATTTTCATTATTCTAGACCACTTAGCCAAATTCCTGATTGATTACGAATATCTATTCTAAGAGACGGAAAATTTAAAATAAAACCGCCCGGGTCTTCATTTAGATAATGCTTATTATTCATATTCATACGTAAAAATCCACGAGATAATCACTCCTTTTCCAAATATTCTTTTAACTTAACAGATTTCAAAAGTTACCCATTATACTCAGCTAATTAAAGTGACTAAAGTCACAACTTCCAATTTAATTTACAAGAAAGCTTAAGGAAAGATTCGTTTATGTAGTCTTACAGTAAAGTTGTCTAGTAAGAGAAACTTTGCAATCGCAACCAAAGTTTCCTGATTTAGTTTTCTGTTAGTCTTAGGATACTTGTATCCACTCCCATGACACAGGTCTTCAATAAGGTGTCTAATGGGTTAAAGGAATACTTCATAAATACATGTTCAACTGCCACAGTTAAACAATTATTCTAAATTAGAAGACATTCATGTTTCTTTAAAAAAAAATTCCCATGCAAGGGAAATACTTTTTAAAATACAATCGCATTAGCTTATTAATTCTATTTCACCATATTACGGCATATAAAAGGAGGTGAATTTTAAATAACATTACCTTACGAAATATACCTACTGTTTTGTATGTAGGTAGTGTACGAGCCATTGCGGTGGTTCAAGTCTTTTCAGTATTTAAATTTACCTTATATTAACATATATTAGTTTAATGTACGTAAAAGAATAAGATACTGTTAAAACCATATTTTTTATAATTTAATAAAGACAGTCCCCCATCATCCAAACTATCTAGTATGAGTAAAGTCGCAGATGGAGCTTGCTATAAAATTACTGGTTTTTGTATCAGCTATACATATAAATCGGAAGTCAAAGTGGGCCATTAATCCCGCCCTCCTAACGATTGTTTCCAAGCCTAAAAGCCATCTGCGATATTCAGGGGACTTCGGAACTTAGGTATTATCCGGATAAATGGATTCCTGATTGGATCATCAGAGATGAAAAGCGGTTTCAGTGTTATATATAATTCCTTTTACTGGGTCAAGAAAACCGTTGGAGGAATAATAGGTGGGTTAATTATGTTCGATATTAGAAAAACGAGTACGTTCTTATAACAAATCACATACGTAAAAGTCCTTTTAAAATAGGATTGAAAAGTACCTGAAATTTAAAGTTTGTTACTTGGATTATTGAAATATAAATTAAACTAGAAATTATTCATGCGGAGAAAATTGTGTTTTTTATTTCAAAATTGTTGATTTCGACGTCGTGGAGCGCCTTCGTGTCAACCCACAAAATTGGATAGTGATAGCGCTCGCATACCTTCCATTAAGTTTTAAGGCCAAAAAACCAAAATAATATACCGTAGGTATAGCAGACCCGGGAATAATGGAGCATAAAATACAAGTAAATTTTAGAATACGACTCACTTATAATATAATAATAAAACAAATTATATATAATCTAATTTAAAGTGCATGTTTTTAAAATGGTTTAGTTTCTAATGTTAGGTAAGGGGTCTCCAGGGTCTAAGCAAGAGACTAATTCTTTCGCTTTACGATCATTTAGACCGTTCAAGTTAGGCAGTCTAAACAGACTTTATCGTGAAAGTTTTCCTTGACGTGTATTTCGGGACAGTAAAACGATTAATTACGACAAAAACACAATTATATATCTACGTTTTTCTGTCTATATTTAAAAAAGTAATAATAATAAATGTCATATGCAATAGAATTTTGTTTTACTTTGTTTCAATATTTATGGCTAAACTATATTTTAGGCATTTATATATATCCAAATGATTTTTTGAATATAGAGATGTTTGAAATTATTTTTATCATTTGACATTATGAGAGATATCAATCTACAGCCCTCTATTGTTAAAACATAGTATTAGTTTTCAGTAAACATTCTCGTTCTAGGAACATGAACAGGATGAATAAACCAAGCGCCCTTTAAGTAATACTAATGTCATCACTGTAGTATAGATGTCGCTGTTCTTAAAAGATTTGCATAAATAAAGCATTTATTTTTTAAAGTAGCAGCATAAGTCGAAATGTTATGTGTTAAATCAAACTAATAATAATGATTTTATTGTAACAATGCTCTATTTTCTTTTATCAAGAGATAAGGAGTTAAAAATCCGATTATTGCCGAAATTATTCACATATACTGTTAAGCTTAATATGTTTATATTTCAATTTAATGAATGATTCATCTCGAATATCCATTGAAAATCAGAATAACAAAATTGAATGGCGCCAAAAACCAGTACGATACTACTACGTATGCGTAATGCCCGACACCGATAATAATCGTATATATGTATATAATTCCCAGTATATATCATCTCTCTGTCTCTGTGATCTAATGATAGAAACATGACCCACGGCTCTGGCGAATATTTTGTTAGAAATTGCTTTGTTCAAATTTGATGGGTACTATGATACTAAGTTGTACAGTTGTACAAAAATGTTGGCAGAATGGCATTAAACTAAGTTAAAAGTACATATCCGTTTTTTATAAATACCAATTAGTTTCACGATAGAAATTTAATGCAAGACCTGTGGTAAATTTATTTTTTGTCACCTTAATTCTAATTTCCTATGATGTGGTATCGTTGGAAACTTCGTAACAGAACTTAAGCAAATACATCTGAGGTTTAATGACAGAACTGGTAGCTGATTTTCATTGATTTATATAGACTACTGATTCATTTACTAAAACAACGTTCGCTCCAAAACGTGTACCATAGAATCTGGTGACCGGTACACAGATTATATATTAGACAATTGTAGCACACAGTAACTAGATTATTGCATAATAATATACTGTATCTATGTTACTTGTCTTTCTTATATTCATCCTCTGACAATATTTGATAAATAATAATAAGATAAACTGTAATCTCCGTTATGTAGCATCAGACAATGACGTCAATTTTTAAAGGACTTTCTCGTTTAAATTTTTTCGTCCATAACATCTGAAAAAGAGAACATAAAACATTGTAAAAGTTTGAACGCGATTTCGTCCTTAAAAAAATAATCTGTATTACTTGTGTATTTATCTCTTTCTCTCTCTTTCCTTTCCTTTAAAAAAAGGCTGTGTAAAATCTGATTTAAAACTTAGTGTGACAAATATCAAATAATTTAAATGCTGATTTTATTAACATATTTTGTAACCTACATTACTTATTATCACCACCAATCGACTTGGAAGTACAACTATTTGGAACAAGACAGAGAAAACTGTGACTGATCTAAGGAGAAGGTGGAAGAACTTCGCCTACATTAATTTTATCCGAACACAAAATAACTATCCTTCAGTAATTATACGCTCTACGATAAATGAGATAATAACTTACTTTTAACGCTCTTCGAAACTTGGTAGACATGAGACTGAACAAAATTGGATTCAATACAACGCTAAACCAAGTATTCATCAACGTTATTCTGATTCCTGTGCTAAACCACTGAAAAAAAAGGTATCTTTATACGAGTATACAGATCCTTAATATATATTTAGGCAAGATACCAATTGCAATAACTGTAATAATCAATTAGCTTCTAGGAAATAGATTAGAAATAGGTTAGGTTCCGCGTAAAATTAAGCAGAAATCTGTAAGGTTGAAACTTGTTCTGTCATTATGCGGAACATATGAATTACGTATAAATGAAACATACAAACAGTCTGAATTGTTTTTTTTTAAGATTTTATGGCGAGACGAGACCTTTAAGTCAAGTCATATTTTCGGGCACTAATTGTCATTTATTTTTCATTGAGTGTAATTTTAGTTATTTTCAAATGATTCACTTTTTTATTTAAATTACCCCACGGTACCTTCTTAATCTATAAAATATTGTTATTTATTATATTAAGTTTTGCAATGAGTGCTGCAGTTTTATGGTCATCGTTGATTGGTCATGCTTTAGGAAAAAGCGATTCCTGAGAAAAACATCGAAATCTTAACCGCCGCCATGTTACATAACGTAGATTGTCATAATATTTTTTATTAGCAGTTGAAAATGATTTTATTCAGAATTGCTCATATTTTTCATAAAAACCTCTTCGATTATCAACTAAATTATCTTACCCATTCAAATTGCATCAATTCTCGCATATCATAGGCGAAAATCATTATACGATAGATGAAGAATGGAAGCCAACAAATTAAAAACGATCCCGTCAGTGCTACTGAAAAATATTTAACAGCATTTCGTTATCCAAACAATGATAATTTAATTAGACTAAATAGACCATGCACACCCATTTTTAGCAATGTTGTATGTTGATCAGATTTAGATGAAACTTTGTCTATGTGTTCAGTTAAATCGCTTTTTTGATTAAAAATATTACTTTTTAATTTACTTACATCATCGGCTCTTGACAAGAAAAGTAACTTTTGTGCACTTACCAATAATTTTGTGAACTCTTCGCCTATTGTCACGGTGGTTGAAAATTTTTCCTTTGGAACTGGTCTTCTCATTCTCATTTACTTTGAACGCTATCATAGTATACACAAATATCATAATCGCCAAAGGTATTACGAATGTAAGCAACGCAAGTACGCCGTTAATTGTCCTCGCCTCTTCTGTGGGCACTGTAAAACATATGGATATTGTTTTCGTCTTTATAATTTTCACTGACCATACATCTGGTAGCGATTCCAGTATTGCCACAATCCATATGATCGTTATTACTTTTGATACTCGTTTCCAAACTGGTGATGTGTTTAATAGCAATGGATACCATATTACTATGTACCTCTCAATAGCTAAAATTGTCATCATAAGAATCCCATTATTCCATAGACACGTTAGGAAGAAAAATCTTATCTGGCAAGTGAAATCATCAATTTTAGAAAACTCTGTTACGAAGTCATAAATATCCGCTAAATTGGTGAACGTAACTATTAGGTCAGAAACAGCCAAATTGAATAGATAGTAATTTGTGGCTGTGTGCATGGATTTCACTGAGTAAATGACGATGCAAGTTAGGACGTTACCGATAAGACTAACGAAGAAAATGATTAGGTACACAACCACAAAAAATATATTTAACAAGTGGGGTTTTCCTTCAAACACTCTGGTCAAAAACTGAGACCAAACCTCCAAGTCATTTTCGTAACTTGTTCTATTCATGATGTCTTAATTACGTGTAGCAAATATGAAAACTACCTTACGTCTAAGCTCACACACGCTACCGTAGCTATAATAACCTCGTAAAGTAATGGTTATGATAATATTTGCTAATTCTTGTGTGTACTACGATTAAGTGGATTAAAAGTGTTGACGCAATTAAAGGTTCGCCGAAGAAATTTGGGTATAGTAAATATAGTTATCATCATTATATTACCACCATCATTTAATAATTAATATAATTATATTTATATAATATAAATAATTATTAAATGACAATGACAGGTTGATTTGGTTGAGGTAAAAAGTGGCTTAAACAAAAACATAATTTATTTCATCGAATATTCTTAAATTTACAATTTAATGTAGACATTATCTTATTTTTAATTATATTATAGAAAAAAATAATGTAAAACATTTTATAGCTTTATATCTAGTCTTAACTTTTTACTGGGAGTAAGATTTAGAAACTTAAAACTTTAAATGCAGGCAGTTTTAAAAAGTTTTAGTTGCGCGAATTATTTCATGTTTTATAACAAAATCATACACAATTAAAAATTGTTGTCCTAGGGGTATCAGCCTGCCAGTCTCCTCCCCATAGGTAGTGGTTTCGAACCCCGGCTGTGCAAAAATAGACTTTCTGACTATGTGCAGAAATGCTAAATAGGACTCGCTCGTATTTACGGCTTAGACCTAAAATTCGACGGCATATTAGGAGTGTTACCGAACATAAATCTGAAATCCAGACCAAATAGGCTGTCGCGGCGATGGTGTTTTGTTCATAGCATATGACTTGATATTATGTAGTGATTTTATTGTCCGATAAGAACCATCCATGCAGGCACTTGGGTGCAGGTGTTGGTGTTCGGAATCTCGCACGTCCCAACTCCTTGAATGTCCGAGCGTCCAGGACAAGTAGATCAACTGCGTTTTCATCGTTACTCCATAAGACGGCAGATAAGATCACTCCGTCGTCTTCGTCCTATTAAATGCATAACTTTGAATTACACAGTGAAATCTAGAAATATTTGTTCAAAAAACAGGAACAATACTACACTAACATATTCCTACATATGCCTACAAATCGTTAAGTCTTACAATCGTTATATAATTTTAAGAGACATTTATCTACATCGTAAGGTTAATTAAACAAAAAAAAAATACTTACAACAGCACCAGGTCGAGGTATGAAAACGGGTTCACTCGGGTAACTATACCTTTCTTTCCATCTTAATACTTTCCCCGTACTCACATTCACTTTGACGACCTGAAATAATTAAATATACCTCTCTGCACAAAGGTAGAGCAGTGTTGGCCCAGTGGCTTCAGCATGCGACTCTCATCCCTGAGGTCGTAGGTTCGATCCCCGGATGTGGACCAATGGATTTTCTTTCTATGTGCGCATTTAACATTAGCTCGAACGGTGAAGTAAAACATCGTGAGGAAACCGGCTTGCCTTAGACCCAAAAAGTTGACGGCGTGCGTCAGGCACAGTAGGCTGATCACCGACTTGCCTATTAGTTTAACAAATGATCATGAAACAGAATAGATCTGTCATTAATTTTTTTTATCTGCAAAGGGCATATACACTATGCTTTCTATCTCTGAACAGTAATAGTAGGAAAGCATATAATTCTCATCCCCATCACAAATCAATGCACGTGCGAAGTCGCGTTACCAGTGAACCGACCGTACCATTCATGGTTGTTTCGTCCTGTATATGCCATTAATATTTTCTCTTTCAGTGAGAGATTATATGTTGAAGATACTGAACATATTGTAGTTAAAAAAAAGTGCAGTGTCAGGTGTCACGCGCAGAACGTGTCGGAAATTCACCAACCGTAAAAAAAAACTTTCAATGAAACAGTTACAAAAATATCTTTTTGAGCCTGCGTGTATGTGTCATATGTCATCAAAACAGTGAAAGCTCATTGATCTGTCATTTTTATTTATTTTTCAAACTCACTAATCGAGCGGCATAAATAATAAATATATATGTTGTACATACCGCCCCAGCATCCTCCCTTGAAACATCTGATAGGATTCCATAAAAATAATTATACGGCCGGCCTAAAAACAATAACAACTTAGTACCTAATGATCTTATCGCTTTCTTAATATTTGATGTATTATGCACGACACACACTAAATATTGTTTCAAATTTTATAGTGTTATGCAACTGTAGGTAGCGAGGGCCAGGCAAGCGTGTTCTAACTGATGTCACTGCTTCCGTAGCTGCACACTTTAACACAAACATTATGCATTATTAACACTAAATATACCATTATGTAACTCATAGTTAATCCTGGGCATCTCAACGCCAATGTCAGAAATAACCTCTGAATGCACGAGGGTCATCTCTGGGGAATTTAAGGGAATGTGAAATCTCCTTGGCCTCGTAGAACACCACTTAGCATAGTCCAGGTTGCTGTGGCTTGCCTGAAAATTGCCACTTATAAATTTTTATTACTGTTAAATGCTACTGATAAGTTTTATGTATAGAAAATCGATAGGAAGAAAACTCATAGTACGTCGTATGTTAAACGTTTTTATATGACAAGAACAATGCTTTTTTATATATATAAAAATCACAAACGACATAAATAGCCAGAGCGTCCCAAGACCCTTGTACAGTGTGAGGGGGAGGGGGATAAACAAGGGGGGGGGGGGAATGACGTTTTTGGATTTGTAGCGCAAAATAATGTTTACAGAAATTACAAATATAATCATTTTATCTTTCAATGAAGCAAATTATAAGGACACTCTTCTTCAAATTATAAGGATCTTGGGGCACTTTCTCTCTTTAAAAATCTAACCTTAATAGCATCTACAAACATAGCATCGATTATCTTAGCATCCTGGTATGTACACATGTCGAGCAACAACTCCCCATCGCGTTCGAAGCAGTTAATCACGTGAAGAATGAATATAGTTGCTGTTCTATACCGTTTCGTTGTTCCGTCAATACGACTGACTGTTACGATATGGGTCTGAAATAAAAATGTTATTCTAAAGTAACTGCATAGGATATTTTATCTTTAAGAATAGATACCGTGATAAAATTAAAAACCTCATATCAATGAGTCAATTTGGTCATTTATTTTAATCCTATTTTTATTAATGTAAATGAAGCACGCACAGATTTGCAAATTAAAAAAAAAAACGGTGTCTTTACAACACTAGTGTTGCTATCGTAATGTATTGCCATATACTGATTACATAAGACGTGTCTCAGGCTTCACAACTAGTGATAACTGTGTATTTATGACGTCCCAGTACATTTTTAACAAGTTCAACAGTAAAGCATAAACTTACCAGAAAATAAAATACAAATTGATACAAATTATCCTAATAACATGTTTTGATTGAAACTCAAATCTCATAACCACAAGAAATTTTGTATTATGATAACAGAAAAACAGCGATATTTACGGTTCCGCCCATAATATTCTATCTAGTTCGCTTGAATACTTTAAATAACCTTACATATATATGATATAACTTACCTCATATTCCGAATACCAGTTTAGTGCAGACACATAAGCGTCTCCATTTATCTGACACTTTAGATATTTCGATATTGACAAGGCCAAGGGTTGCTCGATCAGAACAAAGTAGTTTTCCGACATTCCTAATATAAATATAACAGTTAATTGTAGTGTAAATGATCCATCCATCATTCATTGTATATGTAAACGAAACCACAGACAAAAATTAGACTATATTTTTTTACCGTTTATTCCCCAACCCCCTAAACAAACTTACCTTAACTCGAACTTTACTCGACCGAGATACATGAAGTAGTTATGTTCATGAACCGTCTTAAAAAATGGGTTATCAGGGTTTAGATAATATTTGAGTAGGATCATCTATTTACATATGTTGCTACAAATTGCACTATTTTTTTTTAAATCACGTAATTCTAGTTTCATCAAAATATGTTAAGTAGATTGATAGATACAGTGGGTATCACTGAAAGTAGCTATTTTTTTGTTTATTTTACACCAATTTAATTTATTTGTTTCAGCATTTCACCTGTAGCAAGAAGTACACTTTGCCATACAATGACGTAAACACAACTTCACGTATTTTTATTATTTTATTACAGAAACATACCAAATGAATGCATGTAACAGGGATGAATGTACCATCGAGGGGTCACCGTTCCCACAATTTGTGCTGACTCAAACATGTCACCTGAAAGCGAATATAGCTAAATGTATTTGAATAATGATTGACTAAACTAAAGACATATCAGAGACGATACTAGCGCACGACTCTCAAAGCGCGATGGATCCTCGATTCCAGTGCATTATTCTATGTGCGAAATTATACTTTCTAATGTAAAAAAGGAAATAGACATGTCCTAGACTTGGATTCGTTAAACACATAAAACCGATTACCTTATAAAGATATAAAGAATCGACCTGAACTTAATCGACTCGAAATAGACTTTCAATTGTAATTATAAAATTATAATTGATTACCTTTTTCCTTAAACGGAAATTTTACTATTAAAATTTTTATTCTTCCTTTCACAACATGCATACCAACGTTGTATACATCCCCTGAAACGTAAAAATATCAAAAATTAGTATATTTCGATTAGGACAATTTCATAAAAAGTCATTGATAAAAACTCCCCCCTTGTTAATAAAAACTAAATTAGTTTAATTGCACACTTTTTAACAGTATTTTGGTCTGTCCTATCTGTCAAATTGTACTTACGTTGTGAGAAAAAGAGACAAATGAGTGATTAAAATGGGAAAATTAGATTATCTTTATACTGAGACAAAATGAAGTAAGCGGAGGAGATGATAAAAAGACAGGCGAAGAGGTGTTGCCGTTCTTGAATAAATCATATTTGATTTTATTTGGATCATTGGGCAGTGAAGTAAGCATGTCTTATCCGGTACGCTCGCTAGTGGTAGGAGACCAGTAGACCGGCGCAGGAAAGACCGCAGTATGGAAAGTGGACGCCTAAAAGCCAGGCACAGGAAGCGTTGGAAGTTTCTCGTTTCGGAGGGCAAGACAAATTTTGGGTCGTAAACCCAACCGAGTAAGTGATTAACTGATTGGAATTAATCTTTCCTTACCATTATTAGCGATATGCGGGTGCGCAGTGTGTGTGATAACAACTGAATCAATCAGATTTCGTCTGTCCATCGTCTCTAATGTCACAGGGTCTATTCTGCATAAAATTAAACAATACAAAAAAGTTTTCAAACTTTTTATTTAGGACCGAATCCTTACATATGAAATTGGTTTTTGTATGGGAGGAACAAAAAGTCGAATATTTTTAAATACAATATATTTAATTAATCAACCATTGTTTTCTATGCACTTTTGCCATCTCATAGGTAGTTCATTGATCCCTTTACTAAAAAAAATAGCCGGACGGGAATCAATAAAATCTGTGAAGGCGATTTAGACTGCCCCATTAGAGTTAATTTTTTTCCCTTGCAAGAAGTTGTCCAAATTTCGAAAAAATGGTAATCTGTTAGAGCAAGTACCGGGGAGTATGGAGGATGTCTTAGACATTCCAATTGAAGCTCTTCTAATTTGGTAGCCGTCTGTTATGCAGTGTGTGGTCTAGCGTTGTCGTGAAGTAGCAGTGGCGTAGAGCGATTGACCAGCCTAGGTTGTTTAGCCGCTAGCTTTTCCATCATAGTTTGCAATTGCTGACAAAAGACATCAGCCGTAATAGTCTGGCCAGATTTGAGAAAACTGCAATGAACAATACCGGCACTAGTCCACTAAACGCTTATAAGTAACTTTTTTGGGGTTAATTTTCGCTTGGGGCAGGATTTGGCTAGTTGATCCAACCATTGCGCTAAGCGCTTCCGATTATCGTAAAGAATCCATTATTCATCACAGGAAATGATTCGGTTTAAAATACCTTCATTATTGTGCCGGTTCATTAATGTAACGCAGCAGTCGACATGCGTTTGCCGGTTTCCTTCAGTCAATTCGTGAGGTACCCTTCAAGCTTTTAAATCTTCCCAATTTGTGAACTCCCTTCAAGTGAATTAAAACTATTTTTTTATCACTAACACCGCAGCCTGCAACTAACGCGGTCGTGGTTTGCGATGGATCCGCTTCCACAATAGCCTTCAATAGTTCATTATCAACTTGGGTCTTAGGCCGTCCACGGGGCTTGTCCTGCAGGTCGAAATTTCCAGAACGAAAACGTTGGAACCAAAAACGAACTGTGTTTTCTTTTGCAATATGACCGCCATACACATCATTCACCCTTCGAGTCGTTTCCGCAGCACTAGTGCCTCGGCGGAACTCGTATATGCGATACTTTAAGTTTTCCATTTTGTAAAATTAGTGACGCAAACAGAAAAAAACAAATGAATGACGGTCATCGAAGCACAAATACATGAGTAAATAGCTGTACCAATTTGAATTTGGAATTCTTTACCAAAGAGGAGAACATCGTGATTAAAGTGGCCAGTACGAAATACACCAATTTCATATGTAAGGACCTAATATTTACAAAAGGGTAAAAATAAGATGTTATAAAAATCTTTGATGCTACTTCTGGTTTAATATAAAAAAAACATACAGATGTACAGACATACAGCTCACCTATAAAGTAAAGGCACTTCCGTGAGTGCGTATACTTCGTCACCAAACGGATAAATAGATATCACAGCATTGTCCGTCATGTGGTTGGCTGGGTTAAATACTGATGAGAATCTGCAACGTATCAATTGCCTCAATATTCTTCGGAAAGTTTCTGGATTTCTGGATATATAACACTTGCTCATACGGTAAGGGAGAACATCATGAGGAAACCGACTTGCCTTAGACCCAAAAAGTCGACAGCGTGCGTACGGTACTGAAGGCTGATCACCTACTTGCTTATTACAAAAAAAAAATATCACGAAATAGAAATCTGAGGCTCTGACCAGGTTGTAGCGCCACTGGTATTTTGTATATCTAAAGTAAAATCTACATACAAATTTAAATACCAAATTATTCATGTTTTATAAACTTTTATAACTTAAAATACTTAGTGGTCACTAGTGGTGTAGTGGTGCTATCCAAATCTACAAAAACAATTACAATCAATCTTATTATTACGATAAATTGCTAATTACTCCGTATTAGTGCATTCTTACGATAAACGTATAACAAATAAATATGTAACTGTCATTAACAGTACTATATATACACTACTAACTTATTTATTATATATATTAGAATAAGGTTTATATACTTTCATCTCAGTCTGCTACTAACATTTACAAAATTGCCTGAGTGTAAACTCCCGTAAGGATCTTATGTTGTTTTGAAAGGCAAGTAGCCACCATCGCATCGCTTTGTATACCGGAGAAGAACTGACAAGTTGAGCCTACTACCGACCGTGTAGAAATACAAAAATGTACACGATGTTCGGGTCAACCAATTTTTGTATTCCGGTTATTAGTGCTTGAATCCGAGCCGTGTAGAAGGCCTTTAACCCGTGCGAGTTGAATCTCGGGGTTATTGCCATATCAAATACAGTATAAGAAATTGCGCAGGTCTTGCAAGCTCCATAACGGTCTATAACCTATATTCGAAATACATATTTTTATTTTGTAAATGAGTGTACATAATAGATTGATAGGGGTATATTATATTTAAAACAGCCGATCGTTACGCTTGATTCAGTTACTTTTTTTGTTTCGCTTGGGTAATGCTAGACGTACTTGCATTGGATTATAATTTTGTCAATTTTATTTATTAGTTATCCCCTTTTTATGGCAAAGTATTAGTTACTATATTATCAGTGTAACTGCTGACATAGTACCCATACTAACTTTATCCCTACGACTGACTATTGTGTGTGTTAAGGATATATTATGGCGAGATATGTAGTCTTATTATTTTAAGTTAATTATGTAACGTCGCCCATGAACCGTTCTTTGTCGTACATAATTCTATGGATTACTTCTTTTAAGCCTTTTTTTTTTTATGAAGGAGGTAAAAATGCACAGCTGCAGGCCCGCGAGCGCATGCAGTCGCTATCGCGGGGACTGTGGGGATGGTTAACTCTTATCCCTCTGCTAATCAGAGGGGAGAAACCCGACCCACTAAAATTTCCTCCTGAGCCCTCCATATCGCCTGCTATGCCGGACACATTCATTCTGAATGAATGACGTCTGGCACCGCATTGAGTCCCCCGGGGGTCGCACTAGGCATTCAACCCAGGGAACTCAGGTGAATATGACTGCATACGGGCTCAGCGACGGCGCAGGGGGATACTGTTGGGCAAACGCTCCTCGCGTCTTGCCCCCGCACCCCCGCCTCGCCGCCGCCGAGCACAACCCCTTCGGCCATCGCCACGCACCTCCCGCTGACGCTCGGCAGCCTCCTTCTGCAGCAGGACATGCTCACAGAAGAAGGCCACCGCACGCCATGCCTCTTGGCTACCAAGCATTGCTGCAACAACGCTCGGTAGCGAGAGGTCCGTCCCGACGACCGACACTAGGTCATGGCGTTGCCTCGACCAAGTGGCACAATCGGCCAGGGTGTGCTCCGCCGTGTCCTCTGGGGCACCACAATGGTGGCAGATGGGAAGGGTTTCCCGCCTCGCCACCCTGTGCAGATACCGCCCAAAGCACCCATGCCCAGACAGTATCTGCGCCATCCGAAAGGACACGGCTCCACTCGGGCGATTCACCCATTCCCGTAGGCATGGGCGAATCGCCTCCACGGTGCGTACTCCCGCCCTAGGCATAGCCAGATCATGGGCCCATCTATTAAAGGTGGCCTCCCTGGCTTGCCTCCTTGCCGGTCCGACCAGTTCAGCCCATCGGCCACCTGCCCTAGTCTCACACTTGAGACGATACAGGTCGCCTAGGGCCAACGCCTCTAACTCCCAGGGGGGAGTCCCCGCCAACAGGCACGCCGCCTCGAACGAGACGGTCCGGTAGCATCGAGCCGCCCGAACCGCCATCACTCGCTGTGGCCTCCTGAGTAGGGTGCGGTTCCTCGCCCTCAGCCTATCATCCCATACAGGGGCCCCATACAATGCCATACTGCGTATGATTCCGCAGTACAGCCTCCGCACACTCTGCTTAGGGCCCCCAATATTCGGCAATAGCCTTGCAAGCGCCCCCGCCGCCCCTACAACCTTCCCCCCGAGAGCTTCAAAGTGGGCCTCGAAGTTCCAGCGGCCATCCAAGACGAGACCAAGGTACTTCATCTTGGACGCCACCGGAACCCCCACTCCTTCCACCATCAAGACCGCCCCAGGAGGTGGACCATTCCTAGGGCCATGGAACAATAGGGCGTCCGTTTTTTCAAGAGACACCCTAAGGCCCAGGGCCCTTATCCGTCTCACAACAAGAGAGGTGCCGACCGTTGCGAGTCGAGCCACCTCCCCATAACTTGCCCCGTTGGCCACTACGAGGGTGTCGTCTGCATAGCAGAAGACGCGCAATCCCGGAAGAAGCGCACCCCTCAACACCCAATCGTAGGCCATGTCCCACAGAAGCGGCCCAAGGACTGAGCCTTGAGGAACCCCACACCGCACAGGGTGGTAGGAGATCGTGCCCTCCATGTTGGAGTACACGATCCATCTTTCCGCAAAATAGTCCCCCACTATTTGGCGCAGATATAGTGGGACCTCGAAAAACTCAAGTGCCTCTCTGACCACACCAAAAGGGAGACTATTGAAGGCATTCGCAATATCTAACGATACTGCCAATGCCCTCCCCCCCCTCGTCCACCACCCCACTTGTGTGGGACCTCAGGTCCCAAAGAGCATCAAGCGTCGACCGTCCCGCTCGGAAGCCGTACTGCGCCTCGCTCAGATCTGGCCCCTCAGCAGAGAGGTGCCGGCACAATCGAGACGCCACAACCCACTCCAGCGCCTTGCCCGCCTCATCCAAGAGGACGATAGGGCGGTAAGCCGCCGAACTGTCTGCCGAGCGCCCCTCCTTACGCACTAGACACAGTCGTCCCGTCTTCCAAGCCACCGGGAACCGTCCACTGCGTAAGCATGCAGTGTACAGCTCCCGGACGGAGACCTCCATAGGAGGGAGGACTACTGCCAGGACATGCGCATGTACACCATCCGGGCCAGGAGCTTTCTTGCGGGCCTTGAGACGGGTCAAGATAGCCTCCATCTCTATGTCAGAGACTTCCGGAGCCATCTCTCCGGCCGCTTCCACTACAGTCGCCGCCATACACGGAGGGACAATGTCGGGAGGCAAAGGAAACAGGTCCGCCACCACTCTGTCCAGAAAGGCCGGCTCCAGACTCTCCACAAGAGGCATTCCCGCACCTTTCAGCCTTTTACGAGCTGATCGGTAGGGGCGCCCCCACGGATCATCATCCAGTCCCCGGAGTACCTCCTGATGGGCCCTTTCCTTTGCCTCACAGATAGCGCCCCGGAGAGCCCTCTTGCGATCATTATAGATAGAGCGAAGGCCCTCCGTGACATCGGGACCATCTCTCCTCCTCCTCTGACTCCTGTAGTAGGCCCTTCTGGCCTCGCTACATGCGCCACGGAGATTGCCAATCTCCGACGTCCACCAGTAGACCGCTCTCCTCCCCTTCGGCGGCCTCCATTTGGGCATTGCCGCATTCGACACCCTTCGGAGACTCAGACCCAGTTCGCCAGCTCTTTCATCCACATCCACAACACTAGTGGGCGCACACCATCCCTCTATAATGGCCATCTCCTCCGCAATCTGGCGGTCCAGTCGACGTACCGACCAGCGGGGGAAGCTCTTCCGACTCTGGGGAGTCTGGCCCCGCACTCCCCACCTCATCGAAGTAGAGACCCACAACCGGATATATCGGTGATCCGATAGGGTCTCCACTTCGTCCAGAACGCTCCACGCCGTCGTAACTCGGGCCGCCGCCGCAGAAGCAAGGGTCACATCGACCCTTGAACTGCCCTGCGGGCGGACGCAGGTGGGCTCCGTTCCCTCATTTAGGAAAACGAGGCCCAACTCCGCCGCCCACTCCTCCAGAACCGGGCCCCTCCGACACGACACCCTGTCACCCCAAGTGGGAGACCTCGCATTTAGGTCTCCCATGAGGATAAGGGGGCGCGGAAGTGCCCTCTGTACGGCCAAGCCCATGGCGTCAAGGAAATCCTCGAAATGGCTTAGACGCTGATTGGGGGAAAAATACGCTCCAACAAGCGTCCAGTCCCCCCAATCAGCAAGAACAAACCCGGAACCGGAACTCTCTAAGAGAGAGAGGAGGTCCATGCGGCTGAGCAATCACAGCCGCATCACCTCGAAGGTCCCCCACCCACGAGTTCTGCCGCGACACATAATAAGGCTCAGTGACGACGGCAGCCATCACACCCCACTCCGCCATCGACTGCAGGAACAAGTCCTGAGCCGCAGCGGAGCGTCTTAAATTCCCTTGTAAGAGGCTAGTGTCGCTGTCAACCATTTTATTTGTTTGACAGCTCCAGACCAACCTCCATGGGAGTGTTCCTTACCACCGTGCTGGACGCTTTAAGGGCATACGGGGCCCTCCTGAGCCTTGGAGGGTTGCAGGCCCTACCTGCCATTTTGTGGTCCGCCGGCTTCCCAGCCTCTGAACAAACCACACAATGCAACTCTTTTGAGCTGCATTCATTGGCCTTATGGCCCGCAGTCCCACACCGGTGGCAAACCTCCACCAGGTCCACCACTGAGTCACATGTCGCACGTACGTGACCCAGCTTTTGGCACTTATAGCACCTCAATGGACGGTCCTCCCGGATTTCCACCCGGCAGGAACTACACCCAATGAGGAGCCTCCCGTTCTTTACCTTATTGGCGGAGGCAACCGGGCATAGGAGGAACATCTCCCCCATTCCCTGCTCCCCACGCCGCAATATCCTCCCTGGTTTAATGGCGGTCACTGGGCACCCCCCCATGGCAGCCACCGCCTCTATCACGTCCCTCTCAGTGACACTGTCATCAAGGTCTCTGATGCGGAGGTCCGCACACTTGACGGGCCTCCCCACCAAGGCCTCCTCCGACAGCACCTCTCTCAATCTTTCCGCTAGGCGGTTGGCTTTCTCCTCCCTCCCTTCTCCAGGCACCTCCAGCATCCGAGCTCCGGTCGCTGTCACCCGGATACCAACACGCTCTATGCCCAAGTCAGGCAGACTGATAGCCTGCCTGGCCTTGGATAAAGCAGCGGCGTAGGTGACTCCCCGCTCCACCGCCCCCTGCAGCAATGTGATGACCACTGCAGCAGTTGTCGGCGGAGCAAGGGAAGACTTCCGCACCCCAACAGACTTCTGCGCAACCACCGACTGCCCCGCCAGAGGACCTATACCACCCTGAGCAGTAAGAGCGGGTACAGCGGGAAGACTTTCCGGCTTCTTCCCCTTACTCTTCTTTTTCTTTTTCCCGGCCACTGTCGCCCAGCTTCCACCCACTGGAGGCTTCTCTAGAGAGACCCCTCCAGCCGATTTCTCCATAGCCGGAATATTTCTTCCGGGGCCCTTGGGCCCCGAGACGTTTGAGACCCCGTGGGCCTCGACCCCTGCGAGACCCTCAGGGGCTCTCCTGCCCCGGGGCCCCGACTGATCTGAAGCCATCTGAGCCCCCTGGGGGCCGCGGGCTGATGCCAGCGGGGGACGCATCACAGGCTCAGGGAGGAGCCTGTCCCCGATCCCCGCTATCTTGGCATCGAGCATGCCACCCACAGCCCTCATCAGCTCCCCCATCAGGCTCTCCCTCACCCCGTCTAAAAGGCCCTCCGTCAATTGACGGAGGGCATCCGGTGTGAAGGAGCTCTCCGCCGGGTTGGGAACAGGGTTTTCCTTCGACTGCGCAAAGTGCGCAGTGCGCTCATTGAATTCTCTTCTGAGAGCCGCCAGCTCAAGACCTCATCTTCGCCCTCGCTGTCCGAGGACAGCAGAGGCTTTTCCCTGCTTTTTTTCATGACAGCCAGCCTCTACCACCAACTCTACCTCCAACTCTACGGTAGAGTCGATGACTCTACCACCAACTCTACCTCCGACTCTACCAAAAACTCTACGGTAGAGTCGAAAAACTACCGTAGACTCTACCCCCAACTCTGCCTGAACATATAAATAACTAAATAAATATATATATATATATATAAATGACTAGACAAATACACAAAACACAATCTTAATTCTAACTTAAATTCAAATTATCAAATAAATTAAAACTAAGACTATTGTCCCAATCCACTTCACACCAGATGTGCGTCGACCGACGCTTCACGGCGATATCCCGCACTTGGCACCAAACTTTTCAACAACAAGATGACGTCAGTATTGTATATTATACACTGATCATAAAAGATGCTAACATCAATATCTCCTCTCTTCTTGATCCGATCACAGATATCTTCCCACCACTCAAACCGCCTAATGCAGACGAAGACAGTGGTTCTATTCTCCAGGTTCTCAGACCTCCCTCCGAAACAAATTGGTTGTACAACCACTTCCAGATATTAAAATATTTTGTAAAAATATTTTTGGCCACTTCCGTGAGCCGATTTTAAGATAAAAAGTACTCACATATACGTGGCAACCCAATACACAAGGAAACCACCGAGAACTAATATGTCGTCGCGACAAAAACGACACAAAACACACAAAAACACCGGGTCAATTTCCCACACTTCTTGTTCTTTACATATTAAAATAAATATTTAATATATAAACTCAAACAATTATCACAAGACTCAGCACACCAGTGCGAATCCTATGAAACCCTTCGCTGATCTCCAACACCGTAGAAGCCCTCAAGGGATTTTATTAGAACGCGGAGCGCAAGTAAACACTGTTGTCGCTAGGACGGCTCGACGCGAACTCACTTCTTTTAAGCCTAGTTTAAGCCTACCTACCTGAAACAAGTGTTTCGTCAAAGACGACGCACGATCTCTGGGATATACACCTCATACGGTTACCATGGAGGTCTTATACTATATGTATAAGATTTTTAAGAAAAATATTTTTTGTTACATAGACAGTATACAGTTTGACTAATATGGCACCTACTTGTCAAATATAGTCTGGCAAGGGTCCGGTACAGCCCTCGTAGCGAATTCTGTGACAACAATACGATTCGCAATCTTGTTTTTCTTATACGTGTTCGATATTAAGAACTTACATTGGTAAGTGACTTGGCCATCGAATATCGCAAATCTGAAATTAATACAGTTCTATTGAACCAACTTTTGTTATCATAAAAGGTCATACGACGTCATAGAATTAATTCGTATCCTAAATTAAAAACCCATAACACTTATTTTTAGAAATAGGAAATATTTTATGTTTGTAACGGATAGTCACAAAAACTACAGAACTTCTTTCACTAATAGAATACTGCTTTTTCCCTGAGTGCGTGTTGTTTGGCTTCAGCGTATGAGTCTCATCCCTGAACTCGTAAGTTCGAATCCGGCTAGGTACCAATGGATTTTCTATGTGCAATTTTAACTCACGAACACTCGTACGGTTAAGGACAATATCGTTAGGCAACCAGCCTCCCTTAGACCAATAAATTCGACGGCGTGTGTCCATCACAGAAGGCCTGCCTGTTATAGAAAAATGATAACGAAACAATTACAGAAAACTGAAGCCCACCTACAAGGTTGTAGCGCCACTGGCTTTTTGCCTTAACAAATGCCTTACCCTTAGATATTTATTTTCAAATGATGTCCAATCGTGAATAACAGGGACAGTAGTGATATTTATTTTTGTTCTCTTATAATCATAATGCAAATATTCCATGTACTATTATAAAATACTTATTTTCACAAATCTCAATAAAACGATAAATTGTTGATCAATATATATTAACAAACAAACCTATGTAAAAGTGCCGATCCATCGAAAATATGTTGATATTCATATTTTCCAACTTTTAAAAGGCCTGGTCCATTTCTCAGGAGACTTCCGCGAATCCAGAATGGAATTGCACCTGCAAATCAATATTGATAGAAGCCATGTGTTATGCTTAGCCATTTCATCAAACGATATATGCTGCATGTAATTTTAAAATTGTCTATCATTTATCATCTATAAACATCTCTTACCGATAGACACCAAAAAACGTATTAAATTTTTTGCAATACATCGAAATCAGCGATTCCATATGAAATAGTATATAAAGTTTCTAAATTTAAATAGCTGACAGATAAGGTTATTCCTAATCAGATTTGTTGAATAATTTGTTAAAATAGGATAACTCTGATTATTATCTTTTTTTTTTAATTTTTTCGGCTTCCGGATTTCTGTATCTGTTTCGTGATCATTCGTTTTTTTAATAGGCAGGTAGGTGATTAGCCTGACACACGCCGCTTCAGCTTTTTTTGCGTCAATTTCCGGACGAGCGAAAAATGCTTACATAGACAGAAACCGGGTTCGAACCTGCGCTCTCAGATTAGAGTCGCAGGCAAATACCACTTGGGTAACACCGGTTTCCGGTTTTATCGGTAAGAAAATTTTAACACATTTGTTAGAGGTTGAGAATTATTTAGTGGAGAGGAGTTAAAATAGTTCGACATTTTTATCGAGGATGTGATAGGTCCCGTGTAGGTTATAATAACACAATGAAGTCACTGGCATCAGTCATTTTGTATTAACGCACAATAAAAACAACGTTTATATGAATAATATTCTCTAATAAGATCTAAATTGCAAACCCTAATATATAAAGTAGAGTAAAGAAAATATTTACATTACAATTAGACAAAACAGGAGCGGAAAAAATTAAATAAATAAATACAAAGGATGAAAATGGTCGGTATTACTGCTTAAAGTTTATTTAGACGTATTTTAAGGGACAACACTGAGTTTAGCTGTAAACATAATTAAAACTACAAATACTTAAACAAAAGGTTTACTCAAAGTCATTGTTTCCTATAAATATACCTATTATACTTCCTTCCAAAGGCTCTGTCACTTCTTTCTCACATGTCCGTAAAAAAACACTAGAATCATATTGGCTGTGGGTTCCATTTTCTTCAATTTTCGACATTATAAAAAAAACTTAAATCACCGAACGCATCTCATTCACAACTGCAAGGGTTGACGTTGAAAAAACCAATTTAAAGAATATATCGAGCCAGGAACAAATAGCATTGTATTAAAGGGTTCTGCAGAATTATAAGTATACGACAAGGTAAACTGGACTATCCGTGTAGCAAAGGCGTAAGATTGCCATAGCCTCAATACAGCGAATACTAAACATTAAGAATATTCTACAATTCTAATTCTAGGTGTGAAGAATTTTGTGGTAACAAATATCATCTTACATATAACTATATTATCCTTGAATCAATCTACTAATTACAATAATTCCTTCGTGTGTTTAATTGCTGTTTGTAAAAACAACAAGGAAATATATATAATTATTTTTCTTTTAATGGTATAAGACTCACATATTATTTAATTAATTTAATTATTGTATTTTTTTTTAATAATAGATCATTCCAGATTTTTTTTCAATTAGTTGGTTTTCGAAGTTGTCTGTTTGACTTCAAGTCTATATACTATAGAGTAAGATCGTCTGGAGACAATTGAGTCAGTACGTACATTTAAATCCCCACAAAATTATTATTATTGGCTATTTAATACATATTAAAATATATGTTATAAAAATCTAGTCTTGTCTGACGATGATCGAGTAAAATCGAATATTAATTTACATAAAATCAACATCCAACGAACGAGCGCTATACCAAAATTCAAAATTCGCATTCTTATTAATGTCATAAAGTAGGTATTCATATAGAGATTAAAAGATCCCTTTTTCTAGTATAGACATAAATATCATTCAAAATCGATACAATTTATTTTTAATTAAAAAATTGAACCCTATATTTTAGCAAGGTGACACAGATAACTGTATATAATTATACAAAGATACATTATAATTATGATAATAACAATTAATTATTTTATCACTATAATTATTTTTAGCAGAGACGTAACAATACAAAATTTTTATTATGATTAAGAGTGCGAAAGAGCTTTAATATGGTAATTTCAATCTGATAAGGTGAAAGAGTATATTTTTTTAAACGTACGTATAACGTTATTACGTACATTCAGTTTGATTAAATATGAAAAAAAACGCAAAATCAGCAATATAAATATAGGCATGTAAATGTCATAGTAATTATTATTGTCATAATAATAAGAACAGTTATTTATTGTTGTCGAAACTCGAAAAAAACATCTAAATACTAGGTCATATTATAAAGCCATCTTAGCTTTCAAAATGTGACAAAACTATATTTTTCTACCTATATTTATAACAAATTTTTTTTATGATCCATACAATTTAGTTCAGCATTTTATTCGACGAAATTTAACCTATAAATTTAAATATATCCAGAAAGAGGATGAATCACCTCGTACATAGTATAGTATGCTATATATCAATAGTCACTATTTGCATATGGTTTGCACTAGGTACAGAGACTCTTAATTATGATAAAATGGATTAATTATTATTATCTTATATTTAATAGTATTAGTAAGTGCGTGTGCAAGCCTTCGCCGATTATGTTCATATCATTTGAGGTTTAAGATAATAGTTTCCATCAACGTCATTTTGGAAATGGTAAATAACATATATATGCTATGTCTATATGGACTTCTTGGCAACGATAATAACATCTTAATCTGTGGCCATAGACGCTGCAAAGCATTTAAGATTTCAATTTTAATTAAGCTTCATTATTTATCCAAGGTTAACAATTGTATATTTACTATTTGTATTTACGTCATGAAAAGTTAAATAATTCCAGTAAAGTGTGGTTTTATTTTACTTCCTTGTTTATAATTTTACATATTTAAAATAAATAAAGCGTCCTTTAGTTGAGTTTAAAATTTCAAAGTATCGCGTACGTATCGGTGACGGCGAAAGATTTTCACCTAATTAAAAGATTGATGTAACTATGTAAGACAAGCATGTTTGTTGAACGTTGAAAAATCAAAGGGACATTGCGAGTCCAAATTATTAATTTTATTGACATTATTTCTTAAATATATCGAACAGGTTTTTAAAGACGCAAAGGATGTAGCAGGACCCGTTATTTCGTTTATTTTAGGCTAACCATCGATATCAAGCTAAAAATATCACTACCTGCTTATATTTATATAAGAGCTTTATCTTCGTACGTGTAAAGCACTGGATGTGACCATACAAAGAATCCATCTAAAGAATATTCTTTTCACCTATTAAATTATATTTTTTTCTAAGAAAATATGACTATTTTAATCAGAAGTATACATCTAAACACGTGCAATTAAAACCGCCTTCTCCATTTATCAGTCCGTTGAATGCATAAAAAGTACATAACATCTTCTTTAGTACGCTGATATCTTGTACAAACGACGGACGTTGATGATAAGAAGATTTACTGCATCTAAATTAATGAATATAATTATATATACAATAGACAAAATAAAAAACAGAGATGAATTTAAAGGAAATGTTCAACATTGGGTTAAGAGGTATCTTTTTGGAATTTGCTGTAAAGGTCATATAAATATATAAATATTATTTATTAAATAAAGGTCATAGAAAAAGTTGTTTAAAGGAATATGCGTAGGTAGTAGCGTTTAATCAGCCGGGTTACCTATACCATTTATTTAATTTATTTAATACCTCAGACGACTACTAATTCGGGGAGTTATCTATAAAACTTTTAGAAAAACCTCCCATAAATCTATAGTAATATTGAAACCAGTTATCTAATATCCAAAGAATCTTAAGTATATTAATTAGCAAGTAAGCCAGTTCCATTACGTCGCATTTTAAAATAAGTGATTATCCAGCAACTTTTAGTTCAATTCAACCAAATGATACCCTTGTACAGGTACAATTATGCGTAAACTTTTACCATTCATTCGATCGTTAATAAGTTACATAAAATACAATTGTTTATAGGCTAAAAAAACTAATACCTGTAATAAAAAATTATAATATTTGTTAACTGTTAATGTTAACAGTGAAATCAAAGACAGAAAATAATATTGATTTTAACCAATGATTCAACATAAACGGTATTTCTTATTATTTATTTATTTATACTTTGTTAACATAATATACATTATTATTCAAACAGAAAACAAAAAGTAAGTAGGTTACATAAGTTATTAGGCAACAGGCGGCCTTATTGCTAACAAGCAGTTTCTTCCAGGCAACCCTAATATGGGAGGTTAAAAAAGGAAACACCTACAAAGGGTAAAGAACAAGAAGTGCACAATTAATTAACAAAAAGAAAAAGTCGAAATAACATGCACCTATAACTAAAATTAAATGAAATGAAATCCAAAGAAAAAATATAAATAATAACAACATGTGTAAATCTGCCAAAGGTTAATTGACTGACAATTAATATATATAAGTAGTAAGCGATTTGATTTTCATATGATAATACAACTGGTTTAAAAAATAAAATAAACCGTTTGGTATAGTATATTCATTCCTTTGTGGGTATAAACCATCCGTGAAGGCATTTCGGCGCCGGCGACGGTGTTGTGAAAGTGGTCCTTGCTAGCTCTGTGAGGTCTTTAGCATTCAATATTATCAGTGACACACGGCGCTCGTCGTTACCACAGACAACAGCACTAATAATGACACCATCGTCCTCGTCCTAATAGACATATTTAAGCTGTTACAAAATTACCGCCCATGGTGAAAATGTAAAAAGACACACGAAAATGGCGCGTTCCGTTTGTTTGTGATTGATCAAACGGATCATTAGTCTACACGCGACATGTATCATTTGTCTGACCAATCACAATTAAACGTTAGGTATTATCTATGGTTTTACATTCTCGCTACTCAATGCTATCAATCTCGCCTCGAAATCATTTAATTTTACTTAGGTTTGGGCTTCAATATAATTAATTACTTATTTATAACATTACAAATAAAAACAAATAACATAAATACTTAGGGTTGCAACAACGACGGTAACAGACAACCCTAGTAAGATAAAAATAGGAATAACAAAAATAAAGTTACAAGTAAAACTTAAAAATTAAACAAATACCAAACTTAATATTAAATAACAATCTTTAAGTCTTAAAGCCGAAGTTATAAACTCGATATTAATCCAAATAGCAGAGCAATGTTGGCCTAGTGGCTTCAGAGTGCGACTCTCATCCCTGAGGTCGTAGGTTCGATCCCCGGGCGTGAACCAATGGAAATTCTTACTATTTGCGCATAAAACATTAGCTCGAACGGTGAAGGAAAACATCGTGAGGAAACCGGCTTGCCTTAGACCCAAAAAGTCGACGGCGTGCGTCAGACACAAAAGGCTGATCACCTACTATCGCCTATTCGATTAACAAATGATCATGAAACAGATAAACGGGCCTTTTAAATATACAATAAAATATATTTTACCTTAGCTTCAGGTTTTGGTACGAATATGGGTTCACTGGGGTAGCTGTTTTCATCCCACCACATAAGAATCTCACCAGTTTTCGTATCCACTTTTATCAGCTGAAATTTTTTAAATAAGTTTTCACTTAACCGAACCAACACATGGTTAAGGAATATTTCAGTTGGAGATCTTAACTCAAACTATAGGGGGAAATTAATAGGTATTATTAACGATATTATAGGTATTATAACGATAACGATTTTTGTATGGAAAATAAAGGTACATTATTCGATTATGTTTAGTATTAAAAAAATTCGGAAAATATCGAATTATAACAGCTCATGCTAAAGCGTTACTGCTGCGTTTACGGAACAATATAATAAGTTAAAAAAAAGTTCTCTTATTGCTTATGTAAACATACATAACAAATGTTATATTTTGAGCATCTGCTATGAAAGTAGAAATAAAAAACGTTTTTCTTTTGTTTTGTAATTTCGAATTTGAATTTTGAAATCAGTCTATTCGATCGTACACACTTCTATGGTGGTTTGTAAACGTCTAATTGACTTACTGATCCTGTATGCTCTACATCAACTTCAGAACCAATTGCGTAAAAGTATCGGTATGGCCGGCCTGAGAAAGAAAAAGGCATCATAAGAATCACAAAAAGTCTTTATTTTATTTATTATACGCGAAACATAACGTGATATTGATAATATTGAGCTTGTCGCTGTATGAACTAGATCTTAGAATGTTGAAAAATTAACGTCAGACCGCGACAATGGTTTTAGTTTAAAGGATATTATTATATTTTACTTTACACATTTACAATCTTCTCTACGAGAGCCTAAATAAATAAGGATTAGTAAAATTTCACAGAAACTTAAAAGATTGTTTAAAACGACCCAGTTCAAAAAAAATTAAAATCTGTCATTTGTCAACTTGATGTGTCAGTGTCAGTTACCTACAATTGCTGAAAAGCACTCGAATCGGCGCGTTAACGTAATAAATACATTAAAAAGTTTTTAAAAATGTACTAAATCTTAATATTGAATAAGTGTTGGCCTAGTGGTTTAGCCGAACCCCGGCTGTTAGCCAATGAACTTTCTGTATATGTACGCATCTAACCCTCGCATGGTAAAGAAAAACATCGTGAGGAAATCGGCATGTCTTAAATCCAATAATCGACAGAGCTGACATTGTCTATGAAAAAATCATTAAAGAAACCGATGCAACTGTGGCCATGACAGTGGGACGGTATATGGGATACTGTCCCAGTGTCGACACCAACTGTGTTTTTCATAAATATACTACAAGCCTTAATTATTTAATGAATGATTAATCTAACTTATTGACACGAGAGTGATAAGAATAAACCATAGCATTACGATTGAACAAATATATCAGTTACTTACCATTAAATTTGTCATAATGCAGTCTTGGTGTTTCACACCCAATATCAGCTAGTATACGTGATTTAATTTTTGTTAAATTGGGTTCGCTTAAGTCAATTTCTAACCTCTTCGGTCTACCTCGAAAGCACTGTGCATAATCAGGATTGGTTTGCATGGTCTGGAATACATATTATAGATCGATTTATTTCTTATATAATTTTATATAACATGTATAGTTTCCCGCTTTGGGAGAAGCGTCGTTACTAAATTCCTTCCTCCATCGTACAATGACATTGCCCAAAATATTATATTATTAAAATATTATTTTACAAGGCTTCAATAACGCCGTTATTCAACTTGTAAGTTTTCGTATAAATATATCTATATCACTTAACATTTTTCATTTCTTTTGTTCATTATATAAAAAATACAGGTAAATAAACTGTTAAGACTACAAAAGTATCCATATTATATATAATAAGTTTTTGTATTTAAATAAATGATACAAATTCTGTATAATCAACATAATATGCCATTAGTGTTGTTAAAACATAGATAATAAAAAATAAATACATAATATTGTATATTAAAATTTTACTATTCTCTCACGTTACAAACAAGGTCACAGGTTAGCTAAAATAAACGTGATTACAGTTAAACGTCAAAACATTATAATTAAAAATTAAATCTAGTAAAATAGTACATTTCTTATCTTAATACTCACCTCTATAGCATCTACATACATAGCATCTATTATTTTGGCATCCTTATAAGCACACAAATCCACCACAACCTTCTGGTCACATTCGTAGCAATTAATTATATGAAGAAAAAATAATGTTTCAGTTGTATACCGTTTTTCTTCAAATCCTGTTTTACGGTTTATTAATATTATATGGGTCTGAAAAAGTTAAAATATATAAGGTTGGTTTTTGAGACTATCTATAATTGATGGAGACCAGGGTCTGTGCAGAGAGAACATAGGATTTGAGATCGCAACAGTGAGACGTAATATCATCTTAATACAAAAAAAATATAGTTTATATTTTTTTGAGTAAATAAAATTACACATAAACTCTATTAAGGCAAGAATCAAAACTTCGTGATAACTTAAAAATGAATACTGAATAGCCTTTGGTTAATGCAAGTTATAACAAAAATATCCTATAGGCTTACTCGGCCACAGCCACTTCTTTCTATTAATACTTATAATACTATAATAATAACGCTATATGGGTCTGGGTCTTAGATTGCATCCATTTGATCATTTTTATTTCACAGACCAGTTTATCACCCGTTTGTCTGACCCATGCCGTCTAGATTTGTGTTATACCACTTTCCTCACGATGTTTTCATTAACCGTAACAACAAATATTAACAGCGCTACACGCTAAAGCCGCAAGGCGATGAGATATTTTAGTGCAACGTGTGAATGATGAAGGTGTGTATGATCACATACATATAATATAACATATATCTCGTACTATGATGTCAGCAAGCGAAGAAGCAAGCCCAGCAGGCACGACCGAGCTCATAGAATATTCACTATCACAACACAGGGATAGTTTTCTTAGAATATTCGAAATATTTTATTTACAGCACCACCCCTAAAATCTACAGCTACAAGACCAGTCAGGCAGCTGAGTTAAGCATACGTTTTAATTAAAAAAATATAATAGATAGAAGCGAATCCCTATTATATTAACTTATTTAAAAAATTGTACCTCGTAATCTTGGAACCACTTAAGACTGGTAACGAGCGGTTGATTGATCAACTGATTCCGGGCCATTTGCATCAAAGATAGAGTGAGTGGTTGCTCTACTATTATATAGTAGTTTTCTGTTATACCTGCAAGGTAGTATTTGTAAAAAAAATACTCTGAAAACTATTCTTCTTTAGTTTCAAGATAAATACAATGCATTAATGGCCATATTTAAAAGCCTAAAATAATATATTGTGCACTATAACGATAAAGTGATAAATTAGTTCTAGTTGTTGTACAGCAGTTCTTCTACTAAAAGTATAGTTCTAGTACTAAATTTGCGATAAATAAGTTACCAAAAGTGTGCATATATGCTGGATGGAACGACCATCGAGGTTTTATACTTCCGACCACTTCCGCCTTTGCAAACATATCCCCTGAAACATAAATTTTAGTCTTTTTACTATATATGAATAGAGAAGAGATTTTTTAAATATTTAATGAGTCTCCTTATTTTTAAGGCACAATTTTTTCCCATTATGTAATTTAAAAAAAGACAAATATACCTTTATCAAGATAAGGAAATTTGACAACGACGTGTTTAATTCTTCCCGCTATTACAGACATACCGACATTATATACATCACCTGGAAAGGGACATTAAATACAAATATAACATTTTTTTATAAAAGATATACGTTAATAAATAAATCATTTCCAATTGAAGTTTCTAGTGGTCTAATATTTACAGTCCATTTTCTTATATTACTTAGAATTAATGAAAATAACCTGACTAAATCAAAATTTATGTTTGTTTTAAAGAAAACAATCTAATTTAAAATTATATACTTTATATCTTAATTTTTGATATAATATTTTTCTTAATTTTAATATTTCTGTCGCCTTCTTAAATTATCCTATTAAGTGAACTTAATAAAACAAAAAAAAATTGACATCAGTCGTCACTTTTAATTGTTATCTTAAACAATAAAACATCATTTCGCGCGTTTTTACTTTTAACGTCTTTCTTTTCTTTTTTTTAAATATTATGGCAATAGTTTCGACGTTATGCCAGTTTCAAACGACTTTCCCAGCCAGTTACGTTTCCATAGAATATTTGCAACCTCTTCGGTGATGAAAATTCCAAATTTAAATCACATTCAATCCCTATGAATTAAACGCTGTTTTATTCCCACTTATTAGCTCTTGTTAAATACACGTGACTATATTTGTAAATATATTTATTAACAGCAAGTAATCACCGTTTTGCATGACATGAGGATGTGATGTGTGGTTCAATATAGCTATGCATTCTGTGAGATTCCTTCGGTCCAGCGTGTCAAGTGTAGTGGGATCGATTCTGAAAATATAAAGTCATTTAATATCTAATGCTTTCGTTTCAAATCCCTAAACGTTGTGTAAGGGTGAATTCGTCTCTTATTGCTTTGTCAGATTAGTATTCTAATGTGAAGTCTCCTGTTTTGACATCACTTTGCTTTTTGGATATTTGTATTTGTTCATGGAACATTTGTGTGTCGTCGTTCGTTTGAAACAATTATTGATTTTAAACCTACCTATGTATGACAGGACCCTCAGTAAAAGCGTAGATTTCGTCTCCAAATGGATACACGGATATCATTGCATTGTCCGTTAACGACTCGCCCGGTTTGAACATTGCAGCGAATCTATAATTAAGGAGGTATAATTCAATTCAATTAGCTATAATTCAAATAAAATTAATAATTTATTTGACCACAAAGATATACATATTTATATAATTCTAATTATTTCAATTTAGAAATAAACTGCCACTTTTTCGCAAATGTTGCTTTTTAGTAGAGATGCGTATGAACTGTACAACACCGAGGCTTACTAACGAAATACGCGAATAAAGCAAGTTTATGTTTATGTAAATAAATTTAGTTTAAGTGTCTCCGACATTTATATCGTTTTGTACCTGTCAAATATTGTATGGCACGGATCAGGTGTGGCTGCCGTACCGAACTCCGTGACGACAATCCTCTGAGCAGTTTGGTTTCTCTTATACGTGTTTGATTTCAGAAAACGGCATTGGTACGTCACTTCGCCATCTTGGATTGCAAATCTGATACCAAGTTTATTATAAACAAAAATAATACGTGGACATGTCTTTTGGAAGACGTCGATTTTAAGAGTATTGTAGAAAGCAAGCAAAATGTACAAAAACATTTTTCAAGTGTTAAAACAAATTGACTTTATAACGTCTTCCGCACATCGTATGGTTAACTTATTTACCGAGAATTATGTCCATATTAACTTATTATTCTTTATATATTTTTAAAAACTTTAGTGGAAGTGGGCAGGTCATGTAGCGCGCCTTACAGATCACAGGTGGACGAAAGTAGTAACTACATGGAGAGGCCCACCAGCAAATAGCTCGAGATAGAGAAAGATGGCAAGCCTTGGAGGAGGCCTATACCGGAGAGGGTTTCTGATACATACTAACTGTTACAAATATTTACTAACACATAGGATAACCAGATATTAGTGGATCGGGAAATAATTTAAGGCTTAAAATAAAATAAATAAATATATTTTTTAAGCAACAAAAAGGTTAGGGAATCGCAAATTAAGTTTTTTTAATTTTGAAGTGAAAGGTAAGAATAAATACCTATGTAAAAGAGCTGCGCTGTCAAAAAGATGTTTGTATCTCATGGAACCTACTTTTAAAGAGCCCGGTCCATTACGAATCAAGGTTCCACGTAGCCAGTGAGGGATCTCTCCTAAAAATATATTTGTTTTATAGAAAAAGAAATCCCCGTCAATAAACAGTTATCATAAAATAAAATAAAAATATGAACGTAATTTTCCACTAAATTTATGTATTTTTGTACGCTGATGGTTTTTACATCACAACGAATAGGGAGAAACATGTCGCGTTGGCAACTCCCTTTGTATTAAAAAAAATCTTATAATATACGATAGAATTTTCTCGAATTTTCCTTATAACATACAAATGCTTTTTCATAAATGTATTATTATTTAATAATAATAGCTTAAATAATCACCCGTAATGGTTCCTTTAATAGGTCTGATAATCTCCTCTTCGCAAGATCTTAACCACACCGTAGAGTCACAATTCGGGTAGAGTTTCACCTCTTTTTCCATCTAATCATAAAAAATATAAAAATAATTGAAGAAAAAATATCATTGTTCTGTGAGTTTTAATTATAGATGTTTATGTCAAATGTATAATACGTTACCAATTTAAATAAAGGTGCTACGCCGTAGCTTTTTCCTACAAGGGGTCAATCAGGTCACAAGCAATATCAAACGGGAAATGTTTTTATAATGTAATGCGTATATAGAGATTTCATATGTTTCCTAATGTAAAATAATATGAATAGCTATACTATAGGTGTTATTGCGCTATTTTATAGCAATTCATCACCCAATAATAAGACATTAAAAACAAACATAAATTTCCATGCTTACCTTAATTTAAAATAAGTCAATATTCACAAAACTAGAATCACATATAAAAGGACTTAATTAAATTATATTTTGTTACACGAATTCACTAATCAGTTTTACTTATATATAAATTATATCCGTTTAATTATTTAGGCATCTGCTAGGGCGGACGGCCTTTGTCGAAGTTCACGATGTTCTGTGAGATCCCTCGCACAATACCAACGCCAAAACGTAAAATGTATGGAAACACTAGCGTGTCCACGACGAAGTTTTTGTGTGTAGAAGATACCTGCATAGATTAGGTTTTATATTTTAATAACCAAAACGTGTAATTACAGACTTATATTATTATATAATGACCAATTTATATTTAGTGTCTGATTTTTTCGAATGTTTTAGGGCATAATAACTACGTCGCTTCGAAAGCGACTTTGTTGCAGTTGCAGTTGGAAACTGTTATTAGTTTATTAAATGAAAGTTCAAAATTTACAAGGGCACTACAATTTACATATAATTGCGCTAAGATGGCATGTGTCACCAATATTGTTTTGACATTACGGAAATATCGAATTGTCTTCAAGGTGCTTTGTATTGCTCTTGATCGTCAATTATCAATCATGGAAAAATTTGAATAACTTCTTTGAAATCATGAAAACTTAAAGTTTAACTTCAATACAAAAGCTAATTCCATCGATTAAAGTGCGTTAAAACTGCAACTCGATCTAAATTTTTGTACTAGTCTCTGTAATTGAGTTTGTTTAACACTTATTAAATGGTATACCTACATACAGACGTGGGCGTCGTTGAGAGGTATATTTATTAGTTTTATAAGCTGCATTGCAAATTAGTGAGCTGCCAATTTTATTTATATATTTCCTGGAAATATCCCAGACGCATGATCATTTAGTTTCCAAACGCAGTATCATTAAAGAAAACGACAAATACCAAGATGTTTAAACAAAATTGTTGTGGGAAGAAGTTATTACTACTAAGTTGTTTTTTTTTTATAATGCCATAGTATGTTCACTTATTTATTTAGGGAAATTAAGACCGGTTGAGCGCTAAGAGGTGATATATTTTATCCCGTTTGGTAATAAGTATTTAAACACACAGTTACCGAATCATAAAAAAATGAATACATTTATATCACAAACCTTAGTACTCACGGATGTCATCTTGTTAAGATATATTTCATAAGAGTAACAATGCAACACGTACTAATATTATTATATTTTACCTATTGGTCCCGAGGGATTGTCCTTCCGGTGACCTCCGGCGAGGCAAGGCCATTACAAGTTCAATATCTAGCTGACCCTGACTGAACCCTCCAGAGACAATCATATAGCGCTCGCGTTGTTTGAACCACTTTGTTGAACAACCAATTACTTAAAGGTTTGTCTACCCGTAAAGAAACAATTTTTGCTAATAAGTCTTTCAGGACTCTAGATTAGAGTTTTTATGTAATAGAGGCCAAACATACAAGAGTCTCATATCAGATGTTATATCACACCGTCTATCGACACAATTTGTTTGAAAATACTACGACATGAAAGTTCCCGGAACTAATTAGATCCGTAAAAAATGGATTGATAACACTAATAATGCTTTGCGATAGGAAAA
Source organism: Pieris brassicae (assembly GCF_905147105.1). NCBI lineage: Eukaryota > Metazoa > Arthropoda > Insecta > Lepidoptera > Pieridae > Pieris > Pieris brassicae. The sequence goes on along the minus strand of NC_059666.1, from coordinate 17,145,060 downwards.
AAACACAAGATTATTCGTACATTAAGAATACTAATTTAAAGCAACGTCATGTTTTTTTTATTTCTTTGTACATCCTGATAAAGATTCTTATAAGTTTTCCACACATTTTTTAAATACAATTAGTTAAAAATTCGGTAGTACCTGTACCTCGGATTTTTCCCAGCGAGATATTGTTTGACTCGGAAGCCTAGAGGGCATCAATGAAACATAGAGAATCATATGTTCTTAATAAACATGATATAGTTGTATTGTATAGCAGTTGTAGAACGACTTCTTTTATCACCTTTATACCTTTGACAAATATTTAGACTTAGGGATTATCTAATTATTATCATTTTATTACATATATAGACACATATAGAAGAATTTAGACAAGTTATTTAAATTCTAAAAAATCAATCGACTTTTTTACAAATTTAATTTACTTATAACATTTCTGATATGTTTACACGTGTAACGTAACAATGCTATTTCTGCCTGATTCTTTTCGGTTCGCAGACTTGACAGGGTCGCCATTCGATACATGGACACGTTTTTTGCGGATGTAGATAATACTCGTCACCCACCGCGTAGCAACGGCCTAGGTTTAACATATCCTCTAAGTCACATCTGAAAATACCAAAGAGAATTATTATTACCTTTGTTGTTAAAACTATAGTTACACTATGATGTAAACACGACAACCTGATTTATCTTGAAACTCTATTTTAATGAGTTGACTTAGAATAGAACAAATTATATGCAAATTTTTGCTTGTATTAACAAGGCTTCTTGACATTCCATTTCACACATATTCAATATTAGCATTTATTTATTTTCTTTATTATTTTCCTATTTTCTATTCTTACACCATCTTAATACTAATAACAGAAAACATACAAATAAAAATTGCGATCGCTTACTAAGCCGAGTGTCATTATTTGGCACTCGCAGCCCCAGTCTCTGCAACATCTCCATATTACCTCTAGGGGCCTTAAGAAAATATAGTGTGACAGCAAGGGCCCTTCTACTCCTTCTACTACCTCCGACATGTTGTATACAACATGATATAAATAAAACTTCATTAACGCATATAAACGGAAATGCATTCATTTACTTGGAATCTTCCAAGAGCCGCTTCTCAAAGTCGTTAAGATTGGGGACAGCATAACCCGCAACACCATTTTTGCCAACTGTGACAGGGGTAGCACATATTGGCATGCCGTAACATTTCCCTGGATCACCCTGCTCGACCAGCGCGCTATCTATAAATGTCGGTCCCTCGAAAAGACCTGTACGAACAATTTGTTTAGACACAGGTTAAAATAAATATTTCTGATATAAATACATATTATACGACATTGGTGAATGAATAATGATAAAAAGGGATCAACTGAGCTACGAAAATTGTTTAAGCTGTAAAAAGTAACACAAGTTGAAATATTTCAAGTAATTTCTGACTCCGTATTTACGATAAAACCTTTAGAGTTAGCCAACTAACCCCGCATAATATTGATAACGAATCGGGCTGTTGAGAAGCCAATAGAGAGATGTCCTTGTTCTCTGTTGCTTTTGACTTTGCAAATGATCTCGTCGGCTTCTCGCACCAGACGAGTCAAACAATCCACTTGGGTCTATAAATAAGGATGTTTTAGTTTTGTCATATCATTTTTACGCACTTGTGGTTACGTACAAGCTAGAGGTATATATATATTGGATTCTTGGGGAAACAATAATTGTGTTGGCACAGAAGGATTATTACCTAATAGCCTCGAGAGGCGTATAAACCGACCCGACTCATTACATGAACTTTATTTTTGACGTGACAGCGTCTCATCAATCGATGAACGCCGGCTACACGCACAAAAAAGCAAGACTCATTTTCCCGTTACTCTCATAGTACGCTTGCGCCGCATATATCACTTCTCCACTCGAAGACTTAAGTATGCAATCTTTTTATCAATGTTTTGTACTAAACTAAACTAAACTGTTTTTTATAGAACTGGGGGCGAATGGACAGGACTGATCTGCTGTTATATAATACCGCCACCCATGCACACTCAATGCTAGAGGGTTCGCAAGTGCGTTGCCGGACTTTAAGAATTGGTACACTCTTTTTTATATTTCTAAAAACTGAGAGAGAAAACTACAATTTTTAATGAGTATAAGCATTTTCGTAAATTTTCCTGACTTAAGATTTAAAAATCATTCATGCCTTGTACGAATATGAATGCATGTTTTTGTATATGAAATTTAAACCCAGAAATGTAATAATACGTCTTTGAAAACGAACTCGATCCCAAAGTCATCTCTTGACATTGATATCTCTTGACAAGATATTGAATATTTAGTATTATTTTGTTAAGATATTTTGTTTCCTTTTCTAATAAATATGTAGCTAATTTCACACAAAATATGCGCCTCATATCTCTCAACACCCGTTGTCTATTTCAAGGTTTATAATTTGCTTTTATTTACGTGCGTAGTGTAATACAATAGTTTTCGAGTATAGACGTGTTTTATATAGAAGGCTATACAATCAGCAAGAATACAATAACAGATATACCTGTGGAAAATTTCCTGCCTTAGCAGCGGAGAAAACTGGTACCCTGGTACATCTGCCAGTCCCGCAGATCACTGGGGTTTGGTTTTTGGATGGATCAGCGCCAGTGATTGAGCAGAATAGCTGATTGGCTCTCATAGCGTTAATCGCGTTCACTCCTAATACTTTTCGCTTATCGTACACGCCTGCGACTTTGAGAGTCTATGGAAAGTAATGAAGAACTATGCTAACAAGTTTTAAAAATATTATTTTCGACGAGTTTTATAAGCAGATGCAAAAAATTTACTAGCTTATCAAAAAAACAAAAGTACTAACGTGGACAAATGTTTATGAACCTTTGTTAATAATACAGAGGGTTGAGAAATTTTGATTTATTTTCTTCAATTATTACAATTTTATTATTCTTAAAAATATATTTTAAGAATAAGATAATTGTTTTAACTTGAATATTTTACAAAATACTAACATGAGCACATAACGCATAATTGCAGTCTACTGGCGGCGTCTGAACAGCAATGATAGCTTGAGGACAAAACTGCGCACACGCAAGCGTACTTGTTCTAACGTGTTGCATATTGTAAAAGAATAGATCACGGTCCAGACTGTTACAGCATGGAGGCTGAATGCAGCATCCTCCACATATTAATACTACATCTGCGTCCTAGATGATTTAGTAGGAGTATTTCAAATTAAAATGTGTTTGTATGTACTAAAACTTAAATAATATACATTAATTCTCATGGGCAGACTAGAGAATTCGAAAGAAATCGCAACAATTAGACGTTCGTTAAACTGCTGCTTAGCGATCATATGCAGAAAAACATGACTGTCATTTTTATGTCTTAATAACCATCCTAATTAGACATCGTAAAAGTTTCAAGGTGGATAATTTAGCACTGTTATAAAATTGTATATAACGACTATGCAGCTATAATTAAAATAGATTGGCTGACTTACGTGAAGTGCATCTTTTAGAAACATCTTTCCCTGATAGGCCTCAATTTCACTGCTAGTGTCGATGTGAGCCAGGTCGTTGGCAACTCCACACACATTGTGTTCAGGTTGATTATCGTAAAGGGCTAGAGTTTTTATAACTTTCTGCTGCTTTAGAAAAAGTGATGCGACACGGCCGACATCAGTGCCTGCGCCAACTACTGCTACCTATATGATTTATTATCAGAAAGGTTCGAGGTAATTCAGAAGTCCAAAACCAAAATGAGACATTTAATAATTAAAACCAAATATATACATTTAAAAATAATAGAAAGCGATAAATTCTTCATAATCCCAGAAAATTGTCGCAGTTTAAAAAAAAATGGCTCTGTCAATCATTCAGTCAGAAAAAATCTAATTTACACAATTATTTCCATGATACGCATATCTTTCATTAGCCTTTTTAATTACACACAGAGCGCGCTATTGGTATTGGTAATCAAGTCATCGCTGACTTGAATAGCAGGACAGTTCAATTATTGACCGGCGGCCAGAACATCATAGCAATCTTCGTAACGACTACTGTTTCTAACTAGCTTACAAAAATATGGCACAAATGTTACCTTTCTTGGAGGAAACCTCGGCTTAGGACAGTACATCTCACATTGCTTCTCTATGAGGGCCAATGCATCGGACTTTACAAAATTCTGCCAATTGGCTTTGCATATTATTACAGGCGCTTGACTATTTAAAAGGCGAAGGAAGCGAAACATTTTGAATTCGTGTTAGAAGCATTGATTGTTTAATTAATTTGATTTTTTTTTAGTATTATTACATTTTTATTATTAAATTTTGTTTTGAGTGGCGACCAATGTGTTGGCAATATTGCTCGACATTGGTTTTTGATTGAAGTTTGTCAAAATGCAGAAGATTAACAGAGTAAAACAAATAGGTTTTTTATATGAAAACCTACAAATTGGTCAAATTTGACGAAGTCTACGTGTAGATAGACATAATGTTGATGTTTGTACCAATCAATTATTTATTTATTTATAAAAACAATCCTGTCCTTACATGCGATTCTAAATTGACAATGATGCACAACAAATGAATAAAATTTACATAGGAAACAAAAATCAAACAAGAAATTAATTCGGAAAAACAAAATCCGTAAAAACATACAAAAAATAATTAAGTTAAATACTGTAAGCACTGTTAGTGCTTTAAATATTAGAACTTTTGTCAGTTCACTCAACGGACAATTATGATAAGGACAATATAAAATAAAACCTCATATAGAACAGACATCAATTTAATAGATAAGTTTCACCTATTACATGATAACATCCATAATGATTAACATATTGTCTACCCACATGCATGCATCTCAGACACAAACATAAATGACTAGAACTTCAGTGAATGAGAGCCGCCTAGACTTAACAGTAAGTACATGAAGGCAGTCTACGGTCAAACCATAGTTTATAAGACAAAATATATATAGACTCTTGGTCTAAAATTCCATTGACTGGCATTTTTAGTGCGTACAGGAAGAATAAAAATGCTAGAAAGAATGTACTATGAAACATTGTGATCTTTATTATTTAATATACACGATATCATTTATAAACCTACTATAAACGAGTGACTACCACGCAATTCTGCCACTTTATTTTCAAAGTGACAATGACTAATATCTCCACGAAAACTAAAAGTATTTTTAAATTTCTCTGTAAATATCCCCCTTCATATTAAACATTACATGAAAATAAAAATGGGAAAATTTTCGTAACTCTGGATTATTAAAAGGTTTTATGCCAGTAACATTATCTTTTTACCTATCTTTCGTACTTGTTTAGTTTTATTAACATAGTAATATATTGTTTGCAACAAATACAAAATATCATCTTATCATTTCTACATTATACTGTCAATGTAAAACTATCAGCAAATAACAATTTTTAATAAATTTGTGCAATTTCTTTAATAATGCCATTTTTAGGCCCAATTGTGCAATATAAACGTGAAATAATCGAAGACCGCGAACATTGACTACCTTTTATCTTAGATGCGAGTTGATAGGCGAACCTAACCTAGAACTTCCAATAGCAAATCGATTCCAACACTATATTTTGAGATTTTGTATCGTACGATCCCAAGGTTGTGACACCTATATTCATAAAACTTAATTTCATCATTCAACAAACATCTGGATCGCTGTCGCTATATATATTAATAGCTATAGAGTCCCTGGGGAGCCCCCGCCCAGAGGTGAGAACAATACTCCACGTGGGGCCAATTAGCAATGTATACGTATAGTTGCAAGCGGTGGCCCGGAAGTACCGTCTGGCCTTGCTACACAAGCTTCTTAGAGGCTAATTTGGCCTTTCCCTACAAATTACCGCGAAACTGAACGTGGTTTAATATGTGTTCGATAACGAACGTATAAATTACAAACATAATGTTACATCTTGGTCTTGTTTCTCTTTAAGAAATGAAACAGAAACGTTGTAAGACCTTGCCTAAGAATTTTCTTAGTATTCACTCGGTGAATCCTTAGTCCCCTGGACTATAAGCGAATCTTTAGATAACACTGAGCAAGAACTCACATGTTTGGCGTAAGCGAAGCCTGAGAGAAGTATGTGGCGCTCTAAAAATCTCAACCTTAATATTTCTTTTAAACACAATCGCGAGTTGGTACCCAAATATGTGATAAAACCGAAACGCGAATTCATTAATATTTCGGATCTCAAAGATTGTAGTAAACCTTGAGCGGTGAATTTAGACTAGATTGTAATTTAAGATACGATACAGCCCTAAGTTATTTTGTTATCAGATCTAATCAAAAACTGAATACTAAAACTTTACATACAAATGTATAGTAAAATAACAACTCTCTAAATGTTATGTTAGTTATGTTTACATTAAAAAATAATGTTATAATAATATTTAAAAAGACATGTAAATCTTAACCGCAATTATAATTAAGCCCACATCCCATATCTCAATATAATTTATATTAGTAATGTTTTTCCCAAAGAAAAATAACATTCTAATCACCAAATAATATCGCACAATGACGGACAGAAAATTGTAAAACTACGTATAAAACAAAAGTTTATAATTTCTCCAAAAACTGTTTTAAATGTTAGAGTATATATGTAGCTAGACGGCTTATTCCACTTATACCGAAGGAATTCTTTCAGAAAACATTACACGATACTAACTATTATTCACAACCCTTAAATTACTTAACATAGTTCATAAGAAGGTGATTGCCAAAGCCGAGCAACAAGCAAAACATTTGCTATCTACAACTACACTTACAAGGCAATATAAAGAAAGCATGGAAAAACGTTTATACGTTATATGAATATATTGGTGTTAAATACGTTAATAGAAATTAAGTTTATTTTAACACTGGAAAATAGGATTTAAAAGTCAACAATCCCGCAAAACCTACATTATATTCTAAGCAACAATAAGTGAATCTCGTAAATCGATTTCATTTTGGAACCCTATTGAAAACGAAATTTAATAATAATAATACTACTTGTTGCTAATTAACGGAAGAAATCTACATTTTTATGTATAGGCCTTTGTAGTTTTCTAGATTGAAGCGCAAATGCTAAGGTTTAATTAGGATTCCCACCTCGACAACGTAACTGGCTAATTTTATTTTCAAGACATTATATTAGCGACATTATAGCTAAAAAGAGACAACATGTTAACTTTACGCTTACCAATATCGTTTAAGGCAAGAATAGGATGCAATTCACAAACTACTTTTAACTTTTAATACTAAATTTATAACATGCTTATATTACACCTCTACAAAAGTGGCGTTTTCAAAATAGAGGTAAGTTAGTGTAATATTCCAACATAAATACGCGAAGAGGACCAATTGATTACAATATGTAACAAAAACACTAGCTCAATCGAATGATGCTTTAGAAATGGAAATCTCTACGCCGCAATTCGAACTTAGGGTCATTGTTCTGCAATTTATACGATATATTTTTATTCGTCAATTGTAAATTTTTATTGGAGTTACAAGTAGTGTTTTATTTTAAAATATGTTCACAAGGTTTTCATTACATATTGTATATTATATATTAATACACTCTAAGATAAGATTTATAGGATTAGAATCCCTGTTTCAATCGTGAATTCTATAGTAAAGGTATCTAAAGAAGTCTCAGAAAAATACATTATTGAAAATAAGTTTTACAGTTAGTCAGTTCATAATGTTATCAGAAAGGCGATAGAATGGCACTTCACACTCATTTATTAGAAATATACTTTTTTTTAAAGTTTATAATACCAAGATTTCTGAAAATATAAAGTAAATTATCTATAGATAAGGAAAATAGTAGTTTATTATGCATGTTTACTTGATAATGTACATATTTTGATTAAAAATCTACTCCAAGGCAGTGAAATTGAAGAAAAAGAAGACCTAATACTTATTAATGCCAGATTAAGAACAAATATTGGAATGTTATTGTTATGACGCGCGATTCCATATAAAAAAAATTGTACGAGTAGAAAATTTTTCTATAGAAGTCTTGTTTTATATTAATTTTCTATACAAAAAATTGCAATTATAAAATTATAAATAGAACCAAGGAGTCAATTCATACATTCTAATTTACCATACATGAGAATGTTTGATTTTAAATATAATAAACTATTCTTGATTTTTTAAATTTAATATAAAACATTTTAAAGAACTAAAATAATTTGTATTTTGTTAAAACCAACCATTAAAAAAAATCCAAAAATTGTGCGATCATGTCGTGCATAACCACGTGATAACCTTTTTTTATATATAGGCTTCACATAGTCATACACTTCATACTTATGTAAGTATGCTAAATTATTTAAAATGCTTGCGTTCCAGAAAAATATTAATACCAAATTTACCATTCTAATAACAATAGAGATCGTATCGAATATTGAGTTAAGCCACAACACATCAATGACTTAAAAACTAAGACCTCTGTGTTCTATTGTGCGATATTAGTCATCTACGACGTTTCATTATGAAACAGGACAAAAAATATAAAGCGTGTTAAACTCGATACGAACGACGCATCCCTACTTAGGATTTAATATCACAGATTACTAAACGAAACAACACTCGCACGCCAAGACAATGGGACCCAACTACCAGAACCGACTTGAATAGAGCCCCACTGGCAAAGCTAAGATTCCAATACTTGGAGAATAATCAGATCACTCAGAGAACGCTACATAAGTCTTGAGGGCCTCACAAGCGCCGGGGCCCCGTACGTCTAGGCGTAAATCCGGGGCGCTAATAGTCAAAAGCCAGGACGCCAAAACGCCAAAAGAATTGTTAGACTTCCGACTTAGCCTTCAGGCGCGCTGCCGCACAGTCGTTCCAACTCCAGTAACTCCTGAAAATGGCGCAAAATATTTAAAACATATTCACTGACAGTGATTCCATTTAGTACAGTTCCACAATTTATGGACATTCTTTAAAAACTTCAAAAAAAAAAAAAAACAATATTCCAGTATGATTTTACTTATTGTATTTTGGTAATTGCAACTATTACTTCTTATTTCCAAGATTAATGGTGGATATTTAATTTAAATTTTGTATTGTGTATGTATGTAATGTATCATACATTGTTTGTCGATGGTAATCTTCTCTGTCCTACAATTATAATTCATGAGAATGGTGGAATTTTAAAACAAAAACTCTAAAATTTCCTCAATTTTTGTTCCCAATCACTTTGGTGGTTTAAAATTAAAGTATTATTTAAAATCCGTTTTTGGTCAGAGAGTGCTAACATAGAATATCCAACCTGTTCTCGGTGTCTCTGTAGAGCAGTACGCAGTTTGTCGTGATGATGCACCAGCTGTTCACGAAGTCTGGCGTGTTCACTCTCCAGCTTGGAACATTCCGCTACACCCCGCTTCACGGACTGAAATCATACGTTTTGTCATTATCATCTCCCTTCTCATGGAAATCATCATGACAACTTAGATTTCGGATTCCACGCTTCTCGAAAATAAAATTATTTCCAAAGATTCTGTAACTTCTATAACTGGCAAGTTCAATATCACAAAATTGTTTTCGCGTTGTATAATTGAAAATACAAAATTTATAAATATAGATGGTGTAATATATTTATAAGAGTATCAAAAGTAAACTTTTAAATTATAATATGGTTTTGAGTAATGTTAGGGAAAAAGTCTAAACTCGTTTTAAATGAAATTATAAAGGCATACCTCTGAATGTATTTCTCTTTTCCGTCTGAGTATTTCGTCTTTGTCCCGATTGGCTTTGGCGAGAGCCTTCACGTCCTCCTTCCGAGAGGTCGCCAGGCGATTTAATACCTCTTTCTTCTTTGATTCAAGTCTTTCCTAAAAATAACAATACGTGATATTAATTTTTAAAATATTATGAACCACTGTGCAGACGTTCCTGTCTTTTACTATTATAAGAAAATCTTTCTGGCACATTTCCTGTTTTATTTCTTTTTAACCAAAACAACTATTGTAGACCCTGTAATATTAGATAGGAGCTTGGCATAGAACATGAATATAGTTAATATACAAATAATGTCACGCAAAATATCTATGGTTGTTTATATGTCAAAATTAAAATAAAAAAAATGAATGACACTTCTTGAAACTCCGAAGTTTGGTTAATGTTTGTAAACTACGAGCCTTAGACATTTATTTAATTGTCCATTTTTAATATTTCAACCTGCGCAAGTCCGAGAAAGATTCTGAAATTAAAAGCTCACAGTAAGATCCTTCATCTGTTGAAGGTGTTCGTTCCTCAGCATCTTCTCAAGTGTAGCAAATATCGTATTGTGGTACTGCAACCTCATACTACGTTCTATTTCAGCGCCACCTGCGCACGCGCCGCCGCCCAGTCCTTCCATTGTACTACCTTCTTCAGTTGTTAAACTCTGTTCGCTCCTGAAATATGATTATCTAAGTTAGTAACAAAAACTAATCCATTATCAGATATAGCATACAAAAAAAAGTGTTCACTATCTAACAGTAAATCTAATAAAGAAACTTTATTCTTGTGAGTCCCTTCGTAATACGTTTCAGACATATTTGCGTCTAGTTCAATATTTTTCTAATTAAAATAGTTAAATTACTAAACATCATAGACACACTGGAAGAGAATCGCGTTACCGTGCAGAATACTTACAAGTTCTTAATGGATATTCTCTTAGTGAAAAATTTGGTGGCACCGGGTTTTCCTCTAGTCTGTTTCTTTCTTAATGCATCCAATTTTCGTCCAAGTTCAGCTCTCTTCTCACGGACCGCTTTGCTCTCAAGCAAGTTCTTTAGTGTATCTTCAATATTCGCCTCTGTACTGCTGCCATTCCATTTGTTTTGTGGCTCGTCTGTAAGTAATATTTATATTCGAATTAAAATTTACTAATATTATGAATATTATTTTGGATTTGCAGTTGTAAAGTTGCTACTATGTTGTTAATTGCTACAATCCATTAAGTTATCTAGAACAGTGTTTGTACAACGTCTGGTCCCAGAGGAAATACTTTAAGGAAACATTAACTAGAGAATATAACTTAGGTAGTCTCAGGTTAGTAGAAGTTAACAATTAAGGATAATATTCACATAATATTAAATAGTCAAGAAGTCGAATAATATGTTTCCGTAAATTTTAGCTTAAACCTAGTAGACAACGGCAGACAAATTTTCGAGATCAACGGTCAAAAATATGTTACAACGGTGTAGGTTCAATAAACACAATAATTTACACAAGAAAACAAAATTTTAAAATAAAATATTTCACTTACCCTTTTCTGTTGATTTCTCGTTTTCGTTTGGTTGAGTATCGGAATCATTTGCCTTTGATTCAACTGGTTTCTTTGGACTGACGTCGGTCCCGCTCTCTGGTCTAGGTACCTTTCAATATAAATAATCACCAATATAATAATATAAACTCTACGTTGCGGCAACGTTGTTCTTACTTATTTACACTTACAAAATACATATGTTTGAACACAAATTTTATAAAAACTTAGGCATATCGAGATGATACTGACTTTGTTGATGGTATAAATTTATCTATCTGTATACGTCTTCTTCTGGAAGGGGAGAGCAGAGGCCCGCTTCGTCCACTTTCATGACATTCCCCATGTATGTGTTTTGAATTTTGACCTGTCCTTTCTCTACTACGTCCTGCATTTGTTCCAGGTATGTAAGACAAGGGCTACTCGCCTCAACCTCACCATCCAAGTATATCCCATTCGTAAGCCGCTTTTCATACCTTTCTACATGGGCAAACTACCTAAGTATTTTCGTATCCTTGTCACTACGTCCTGTTTTAACCCACACTGGCCACACAGTTCAGTTTACTCACTCTCACTATTATCTTATCACGCACCCCCTATGTACAGCCAGAAAAGGAATGCAACGCCCCATTCCCTGTATACCAGCACTCACTCGTCTTTCTATATAATCGTCATACTTTCCTAAGTTTCAACAAAATCGTTCGACGTAGTTTTAACGCCCACGATTTTTTGTTCGTAAAAATGTACTGTATTATTCTTAATAAGTGTTTTTTTTTAATTTTACTTACAGATACACCAGATACAGGTCTCTTAACTGCATCAAGCGGTGCTTCCTCTGAATCTGTGTCTTCTGTCAGTACTGACAGCTGATGAGCCCTCTTCTCCATGTCACTTTGGTACTTGATTGGGTTCGCCAACGCTTCTGCCAACTCTGACAACCGATCTGGTACATAGTCCTGAAATGTTTACAAGAAAGAAATTTTTAGTATATTGCTACTAATGTTCGATTCGCAATTGTAATTTAATAGAGTTTAGTCATTATTGAATTAAGAAAGAAAGACATCCGATCTAAAGGTGAAAATTGACGAATAGAGCGCTAAAACTAGTGTATGTCAAAAACGTATTGGATTTTATCATACGGCGCTTCTTAACCTTATATCTACTGTTATCATAGTTTAATGTAATAAACTGATTTATGGATTGAAAAGAAATTGTACAACAGCGATGACTTAAAAAGCTTATTTGTTATTTACAATACATATATTGTTAGTGACAGAAAGCTGGAATCCGGCTTTAGTCAAGAAGAAAAATAAATAGAAGACCTGTTGATGTGATGAACAAATTGATGTTGTCCTATCTATATATTTTGTTACAGTTATAAATATATTTTGTCTAAGATATTTTTAGTTCTAGTCTTTAATTAGTTTAAAAGTATTTTTTATTCAAAATATTTTTTATTAAAATGACAACTAAACGATTGATTTAAATTATAACCTCCACCCATTTTTCCTGATAAGTATAACACTTTCTACAAACCTGTTATATGGCATATTTAATCTTAAAAGATTAAAAATGTAAGTATCTGCACGTACTCACATACAGGTGTATACTAGCGTTCGAAATTTAAAACGATCTTAAATATCCGTACTTACGTATACGTACACCTCACTGAGATTTCCAATTTCAAAATGGTACGAACATATACACGGACGCCTGGCTGGACCTGAGACTTAAGCATTCTAAATTCAAATAGTAAGTACACACAGTGTGAGTCTGAATCATGTGTGCACGCTTACGTAGTACGGTCGCACGTTCACCTTGACTTGTACGTGCAGAAGTAATGCGGCTCCCGTGGGCTGTCCTAGCTCCGTTCTAAGGCCAACGTGCCTATATCCGGGACATAATTCGGGAACCGGCAACACTCGGTGGCCGAGCAACCGACCACTTTCCTCGTGGGCTGATATACGCAGCATCGCTAGTTCTGGCAACACCACCTAGAATGCATTCAGATCATTATTGTACTGAACGCTGTCATTATAAGCTTTTCTTTTCGGTATAAGAATTAGAGAGAGTAACATAATGCTGTATAAAAAGAGTATTTCAATATTTACCTTCTTGAAGACGAACGGTTCATCACCATATACTGGATTGATGCCATTATTAGGTACAACTCGTGTACGGAACTTCTTACGGACCGTGTCCGCGGGTAATCCGAACATATCCACTTCTACGTAGGTCCCACAACGCTTATCCGTCAGTAACTGGCCCGAAACAACGCTCACAGACAATGAACCAGCTATAATCCCGTCTACCGTACTTTCTGCGAACGGATCAAGACGTCTATCCTGTAATAGAATATTATCTAGGCTTTATCGTAATTATATACATTTTTATTTGCAAGCAATGTTGACCGAGTGTAAGGAGCGTGCGACTCTCATCCGTGATCCGTGGTCGCTAGTTCACTTTCCAACCGTGAAATGGGGTTCCTGTCTATTATGCGCATCAAACACTCGCTTTGACGGTGAAGGAATTGTAAGTAAACCGGCATGTGTAGACAGAACGCTGATCACCACCTACTTATCTATAAAATGATCAAATAAACAAAACAGAATCTGAGGTCTATATGGGCTGGTAGCGCCGCTGGATTATTATTATATACATATTTGAATTTAGTACTATAAATACTTTACTAGATATTGCAATATTTTACTGATAAATGAAATATTAATTGCATTTTTGTTAATAATCAAAGTTTCTGTTACTTAAATAATTTGATGTTCTCAAACGCGTCCCTAGATGGCGCTGGTGACATTAACAAGCATTAATAATAATAAAATAAGTATAAAATTTAAGTAGACAAAGGAAAATGGGCGGTTTTACTGCTAAAAGCAGTTTCTTCTTAGACGTAGAGAGATATAAAACCTTTACAGCTTGTAATAAATCTAATACCTTTCGTCGCATGAATTCGGGTTTTAACAAGTAACCACAACGCTTATTGTATTCAAAGATTCCGAGATTGAGCTGCATCGCCAGGTCTAATGTCTGGTAGTTCAAAGCCACTAATTGACATCCTGCGTTCCAGAACACCTGGAAATAATATACGAGACGCATGAGACACAGAATAATAAATCTTAATCATAATATATGAATTAAAATATATGGTTTGGTAGAGAAAACCACAAAAAAAATGATTATAAAATAGTTCAGTGTCGCCTTAAAAAAATATACTTTCTTGTTATATAAACACTAAAAATTTAACGTGAAATTTAGTTATTCCAAGCCCGGCAACATTATTAATTATCACACTTCGAAGAAATTGGGGCCAAAACCTTAAGGAACTAAATGTATGTATAAATAAATCGTTTTAAAACATATCTACCTGCGGCATAAAATTCGAAGAAACAATCCTAGTTCCCGCGGGATATACTCTGGATAACTGGTGTTTATTATAATTAACGAATTCGACTGGTCGCTCCTTTAGTAGCGTTGTCGCTTGTTTCTCATCGAACGATGACATCTCGTAGAAACGATTTTTCTCTGGAAAATGTATAATATTAGCCTAAATAATATTTTGTCACGTACATTTTATTTCAAACTTAATTTAAGTTATACACGAAAGGCTTTATCGTTTTATATATTTGAGTTTATTCTGTGTTTATAAATAAAGGTAAGACATAGTATGTGTAATTGGATTATTATATGGATTTTAATTGCGTAGGAGACTGTTTTTGATCTAATTATATGTGTAATTTGGGAATGATAATGCCAGTAAAAACTTAAAAATCTTGGATCCGTGTGACGCTATCTTGTTTAGAGAAACGTTCTGTTTTTACAAGAAACTACGTGTAGTGCGACCTGGGGATATCAACAACGAAGGGGTGAAAATATTTACTGCACAACGATTCCTTAAAAACGAACGTAACTATAAACGCCATCGATTTAAATTAATTTCTACAACCTGCTCTATACTTACTTTCAGCATTCTCAAACGAGCTAAAATGCACAGGCTGTACATAGTTGACAAGAGCAGAAATTTCTGCCACAGCATGACTCTCTCTTCTCGATTCCTCTGAACTCCCCTCCACTTCTCCTGTGCCACCCGCTTCCTCCTCACTAGAACTTTCCGACTCCGAGGTCTCACTGGATTCCTTTGAGCCCTGTCGAATTAGCTGCAGTAAAAATACGGAGTTTTAAAGGATGGCAGCCTTGATTTATTTGCGTAAAACTTCTTCTATTTCTTAAATTCAAAATCTTATAAACAACATTTTATGTGTATAGGAATTACTGGATACAACAATAATAATTAACATTTAAAAGGTGAATAAAAAATAACTTTAGGCATTAGAAAGATTTTTATTAAATTCTAAAGTTTAGTTTTGTTGCACCCAATAGACAAATTAACAGAAATTGTTTTCGGCACTTTTTTAAAAATGGTGGTAGTTCTACAGTAGGTACTCCCCCCAATCTAACATGAAATTACTGAAAAGTTATATTATCTCTTACCGATCCATGCGCCACTTCTCCATTACCCTGGGGCACTTGCTGTTCGCTTTCTTCAACCACTACAACAATCTCTTCCTTTTTGTGGTGATGATGATGTTTTTTCTTGTTCTTTATTATTATTTTATTCTTAAGCATCGACGGCGGTGGGAGCTCTCCCCCTGAAACATCATAGATTAGTTTTAACTTTAAAATTAATTGCTGTTTTCTGGATATACCTAGGAACGCAAGTTTAAGATCGCAACAAATAGTAGCCCGAGTTCCAATAAGACTTCTTATAGTGAAATTCTGATTCGTGATAACATTGTAGATATTTTATACTAAAAAAACTGCGAGCTGGTAAATCCTTAGAAGTTATTTAAAACGAACCAGTTTCGAAGGCTAAGTCCCACTAAGATATGTCTAGGAAAATGCCGTATTAAAAATCACCATGACTTATATTGGTTAAGTGCAAGTAATTTATCAATTAGCACAGTGGGGACCCTGTTAATGAGCCCACTTCACTTGATCGTTGCGTAAGTACCCGATCGATAGTACTGATACGACCGTAAAATTAGCCGCTATGACTTTATCAACAAGCCTCAGCACTTGACAAGAACTCTTGTGAGGTGATGAACTTAAATGGCAAAGATATTTTAATAAATTCGAATAAGTTTCAAAGCATAACGCTTTTTTAAGCACAAAGACAGAACGACTGTTACTAAATTACAATGCAGTCACACGGGACATTATATTTGTACTACAGTAGAGAGATTACTCTCTAACCCCCAGTGGGGCATGATGCAGACACATCAATATGACTATTTTATTAAAATATTTTAAGACAATTTTGTTCCTCTGGAAACCACGAACACGGTATTAATTATTAAGCGTGCGTGCTTTATACAATGTTAAGTAAATATTTGTAGTAATTTGTATCACTAACTACTCTCTGCGAGAAAGGTCGCTAAGAATTATTTTCAGTACACTATTTCTAAAAGAACCATCTCGCCCACTCAGAGTTACCGGAGCTTAAAGTAGTAAAACTCGAAGTTTTAAACCATAAACTGAACCGTTTGTTGCTAAAGTTAACTCTGCAATAACCGTTAGGAAAGCGCGTACAACTTTATGTTGCATTTGTCTAAAATTACCCTCCGGGTTTTAAAAATAAAATGCTAAGAAAATCTTATTTATGAGTTACTTTATACAAATTTTATTGCCAAAACATATTAGTTATTTAAAGTATGAAAGGGAAGAATTGACATGTTTGAACATTGTCACGGTTTTAGAAAGAATAAATGATTGGCAAAGCGTATACTTTAGTTAAATTTCTTAAATTTCTATTTTAAATCTACTTTATTCGTGCTCAATTTGACGTTTGTAATCGTATTTGAAAATACTAAAATTATAATAAAGCACCGGAGAACATAAACAAAAGTTAATGCTTATGTCAAGAATATGGAGATATACTTACCTATATCTAATGGAAACCTCTGCCGGCAAAATAATAATTATTTCTGGGATGGGAGGACGGGAGGCTGTAACTTAGCTGTAAAAGACTATATAGCTTACCGGGCTCAAGTTGATGTGAATCCAAGGGCTTATCCAGCAGCATATCTCCAAATATATCTTTGCAATAGTTTGCTATCTTCGTCTGCTGTCGCGGGCTGCAATGGTTCTCGAAGCTCAGTATCACTGGATAATCGGAGGTCTTGAAGGCACTTTCGGCGATCGCTTCTAGCACATCACGAGCGTTGATCTGTGGCACTATTGTGTAGCCGTGGTAGATAACGGGCTCGTCTAGTCGACCATTCCAGAAGTCCAGCTCTACACACCTGAAGATATAGTTCATTGTTAATCCGCTACAGTTATTAACTAAGTTTTCTCTTGTATCTGAGTTGGGAGTGAGTGGACAAAGGCTTTGCTATAGCTTTGACAAAGTTAAGCCTACAGTTGTATCAAAAGTCTTACGGCGCCGTTATCACGCTCAACACAATTTTTTCACACACGTGTTTATCGAAAAACAAATGAATCTGAAATTTTGTCAAACTTTGTCTTGTATAATTCATGAAACCCACAAGGGATACTCCAGGGAGGTATGTCATGATTGTAAACCCCAGGGGGGTTGCCTGAACCGGATTCAATAATATTCATGGCTTTTTTAAACAAAGTTGGACCTCATTTGAGAACTGGTCAACCAGAGATTTTATAAAAAAATAAAAACTTGGGTTTAACTTGAATCCAATAAAATCATTTAGTTATAATAGGCGTTAATTATAATTATATAACATACCAACCGTAATGTACAACATTAATTTAATTAAATAATTTGATGGATTAAAACATAATGAGTTGTGACGTAACGTAACTCCAAAGTATGACTTTAAAACAGTACATTTTAGATTCAAGAGTCCGACACACGGAGAGTGCTTCGTATAAAGATTGTTAAAAAGCTTTAAAATTCCACCCCTGTTTTATAGTTGAAGCGGTAATCTTAATCTAAATATAACTATAATTTTAGAATAGGTGACAAATAGACACATAGCATGGACTAGTTTTTGCCGTAAAACTCTTGTTTGCCCCTACTGGATCTTAATTTACAAACGCAATATCTATTTTCATAATCTACTAGTAGGACTTCATCTACAAATTATGTAACAGTAATATAATCTTCATAACAAAGAGACAACACAGCCTGTTTACATTTCCATATAAACTGCCTTTCATACCTATTATTGAAGTTTATCAATAGGCTCTGGCTGGCTCCGTTTGCTAACATTGAAATTCTATTAAAGTTGAATGAAAAGCCGCAATAAGCTAAAAAAGGCCGCACTTGTTTCGTATATTATAATGGGGACATGGGGAATAGTAGAGAAATCGACGAGGTCCGAATACTAACTTCACTTAAAACAGCCACTAAATTTTCGTTTACTGGCAGTTATGAAATTAAGGGCGAAGAACTGATGAAAAACACAATAAAAATACAATAAACTCTCCTCACTGTTTTATATCGCCAAGGGTTATTTAAAAAGTGTTTGTAAGCATCTGAGACCATTATAAACTGTAAGCCAATACTACTAAGATATCAAAATACTTCTGAATTTATAAGAATGTATCTTAATATAAATGTTTCTACGTATCTGTTTTGGATTCGTTCATGAAAATAGTTTCAAAGGTTACATTCAAACCTTTTGCTGATATTGATCTTTAATTTATTTCTCCTACATTCTGGCAACTTTAAGTAAATCATGCTGTTTGAATCTTAATTTGGATATGCATGATAAATTGTTATTATTTAAGAAGAACTTTGAAATTTTATTAGTATTGATATTCATCCATTTATTAACATAATATAGGTCTCACACAGAACATAGTATCTCGAGTATATTTATTTTAATTAAAAGAGAGTGATTAATAACACTCTTTTCCAAAAATATACTCTTTTATTGAGTATTCGCGTAAGTTGCCTAAACGATTGATGTCTCTTTTAGAAGATAATACAAATAAACAGGTTTTGTCATGCTTCGATCTACTAACGAATTCCGTTCGACGATCAGATGATTTATTTAGAACTTTTTCCAAGAACGTTCCATAAACGAGTGTTCTAACAGTATTAATAAGGAAAGTATTTTAATTTTTAAATGGAATACATTGCCGTGTCTAGGGCCATGCTGGGGTTTGCACAAACATTTTCCCCGTAAGCAATTGAGTATTTATTGTTTGAATAAACTACAAATACGAAGCGAAATTTAGACAAAATAACGATGATAATTTAATATAAATAGTGTATCATCTATTAAGAACAGTAAGCTGTCCGCCTGAAGCGAACTTCCGTTTGAAGCGTTTTGTTTATTCAAATATAATCATACTTTAGTTTGATCTAAACATAGAAGTCGCGTGAGATACGTGAAAGATCAGATATAATTTGTTTCATTTATAATGAAAAAAGACTGGGTAGGGGTGCGAAAAGTGACCTCTGGGGACTGACAAACAGCCTTTATCTGCAGCCACATACATTACAAGCTGCGAATGGAACGGTGCAATGGCGCTCAAGTTGGAGAATAATGGAGTAGACCTACGACCAAAGATGGACCTGAAATAATTACTTGTGTTGTAAAAACTATATTTCAGAGCATCTAGCCCAGTTACATTTTTATGTCTATCATAATTCCATTAAGTAATAAACATATTATATTTTAAACAATAAAATTTCTTAGTAAGTTATATCAGACAATGAGAGACCTGGGTACAGAGATAGTATAGAAGTACTTTGGAATACAAATAACAAATAATTTATTTCGTTCTCTCCAATCCATAGTTTCTCATTGTTTATACTGCATGTTCAAATTTGTCATCAACCGCCAACTGATAACATGGGTTTTATTAATTTATTAAAGTAGAAAATAACGTTTATTAGATTTTGATAGGTAAATTAAACGATAAGAGAAATAACGATACCGCTAACTGATAGTCTAACAATTTTCCGATCACTGCGTTGTCAAAATTCCTGTAATTTTTACCGCAATATATAGTGCGCGAAGTTAAAAGTAATGATTTCTTTCTTCTACGGTCATAGTGGTCCAGATGACTATTTTACTTGCTGAAAATGCAGACGCACGCACCCAAAATTATCATATGCAAAGTTTTGAGTTCCTACTTTACAAAATCCATTCCCTTCAAGATTGTTGGGAATTGTTGTGTAACTTCTGATAAATTTTAACATCAAACAACGAGCCCATTAGAAAATACACCATTAACATTAAACTATGTTATTTCGTGAGTAGACAGATCTTGCTCCTCAATGTAACACGATAAAGCTTTGTGAACTAAGAGATGTAACTCTCAGGGGACGCAATAACCACGAAAGCTCAGATTTTGTTAGAGATTTATTAACGTACTATTCTGAATAAGATATAACACATTTCTTAATATATTTTGTGTCTGTACCTTGTCACTATAAAATGTCTGAATCCAAAAGTGACTATTACTAGTTGCGGCTTAAGTTATTTTACGATTTTTTTTACACGAAACTTTATTACGGAACACACACGACACAACATTTAACTATTTCTATTTATCCGGGAAACAAACCCATAAGTAATGTATAAACCAAGCAAACGAAATGAACCACCTTCAATGATATTTTAAATTTTTTATTCGATACAAATTATTAAGCATACATATGTAGGCAATTATTTAATAAATTACCGTCTAAAATTCGAAGTATTAGCATGTTCATAGGCGATTAACGATACACGCGTAATAATAATATGAGCCTAGAATACTAAAATTAGTACGGTTGTCTGAAGGTGCCGTGCATCTCGTTCGTATAATATTAAGTTTCTCATGTAACGTTAATTTTGGGGGCTTTCTAGAGGAACCAAAGAGGTTCTTAATCGTAAACAGCGTATTATATATTACGTAACCAAAGTTAATTTAAAGATGACGCCCTGTTATTTTTAATCGTCAAATCATCGGTATAATGGAAAACAAACAATCCTAAAAAGATCAAACAGTTATCAACAATGGATTTATAAAATTAATAAAATAATACTACTCCCTTACAGGTCGGTATTATTCTGATACCCACAAAACAGTCCTATTTTTTTACGACATGAACAAATTATTTTTACGAAATTTTTCCTTTATTATAAACGTATGATATAATTATGACTAATTAGTCAACCTAATAACCTTTTCAACGGAATGTTCTCTTATACATATAACAATCTCATAGCATTTACTACTGACATTTTTGAGTACCCGTAAGAGAATAATTTTACTTGATTAAAAAATTTATTATTTATGGCTGACATTAAATTTGGCAAATGGAAGGTTAAGTAGTTGTTTCAGACGTACTCTGCAGCTTAATTGGGTAAATGGATTTGAATTCTTTATATACTTCAAGTAAGGTAAAGTGAATTTTTATCGTATTTATCTTATTTATAAAACACTTTCAAAAACTTAAATACAAGCAGTATAGTAGAAAAGAAATAATTTATTAAAATTTTGTTTATATCCAAGTGATATTTCTCCATTTTGTCTTGTAGACAACAATAAGCGTATCAAAGTAGAGTATTTGAAACAGTACCTGCATCCAGCCAATAGGCATTGTCGATAGATCTCAACGCTGGACTTCCCAGTGAGTTGGTGTCCAGTCAAGTAGGTATTGTGTGAGCTATTTATGAAGTAATGCGCTAAGGGTTGATCCATATCGTCACAGAGGTCCAATTTGTTAGGCGCCACTATAGGATTATCCTCCGACATTAGAAATCTGTTAAAGAAAAATGTTTTAACATTATTTATTTATTTACACTTCGTTACACTACAATATATAAAAAAATTGAACATAATTAAATCAAAAGGAGGGCAACTGGCGGCCTTATCGCTTACGAGCGTCCCTTCCAGGCAACCACTGTAAGTAAAGATAAAATAAAATTACTTTATTAGAAACATTAGGGGTTACTTTGATGTTATTACGCGTATAATAAAGCATATATACTCAATGGTCTCAATGAAAGTCAGTCACAAAACTTGACCGAGTGTCCAAAGCCAGTGTACTTACACATAAAACGCATCGTATTTATCTAAGAACAACCTCCCGTTCTCCAAGACTAGAGTAATATCATTATAGATATATCTTGTGTTCACGTACAATGTACAACCGTCATATGTTCCAGTCGAGGTGAAATTATGGGTTTCAACATTCTTAGTAGGAAGGTGAAGGTCGATGTATCGTTTAGAGGTTTTCAAGACAGGCACGACCTTCCGTAACCACGCGCTATAGCGCTTTCACCTTCGTGGCTGAGATCAGGCAAGCTTAATTTTCTTCGATTAACAAATGGACAAATAACTTGGTCAAAACAGAAATTGTTACGTTATGGATGATAAGGAAGCTTTTTTTTAATTAATTACGTATTTGTATACACAATGGGTTGGGGCCTGTACATACATAGAATCTTAAACCAGTGCAAAAAAAATAATGTAAAATAAAACCCCATTCAACCCAGCGTATCCCTTCATTAAATGAAGCTTAACTACCCTCATTTTGTAAATTAAACTTAAATATGGTAAATTGTACTTAAATATCCGATTTCAAATTCCGTTTCCGAATCCGTGCTGAAAATATTAATAAGCTATTAATGAAATATTAATAAGTGCAGTTTTATAATCCCGAGACATTTTACAATAATTATAAGTAGAAAAAGAAAACCCTGAAGTCCGTGGGTTCGATTGCCGGTGAACGTTTTAGTTGGCAAAGAAGACTAATGACCAAAATAAATATTGTATTAAAGGAGACGTTGCAATATTCTTTCTCTCCATTGGGCCGTTTTGGGTCATGGAGTACGGTAAAGAAACATTTTATGGTTATTAATAAGTTAAAGTTTCAGACAATTTTATACCACAAGACTAATCTCAATCAAAGTAAAACCTCAACCAGAACGTATATATCACACATATAATATATAAATGATATTCATTTATTTATATTCTACAATGTACGTCTTGATCTCGGTAAGCCGCCTTTATTAAAATATTTTTCATATGAAAATGTCTTTTGTTAAGTACTGCAGGTCTATTATGAAAACATTATAGTTTTCATTTCTACTAACAATAGAATAATATCAAATAGCGTGCGTAGCGGTAATTTAAAAACTTGTATTTTAAATGCTAATACATTTTATGTAAAGTAATTTTAATAATAATTTTAAAGTAAAATTAATCTAAAACTAGAAGAATATTGTAATTATAAAAATAACTATCTTATTTATATTAAAGATTCAACTAATAAAACAATTTACATTCACAGAAATATCTGTTTAAATACAGACGAAAAGAGTTCGTTCGAACTTAAATCTTTAATTGTATTTGTCTAAGTACAAAATCAGGATCGTAACTTTGTCTTAACGAAAGCTAAAGTTATCATAATTTTAAATTAGTTATGATAAAGATAATTAAGTTAAATTGAATGCCAGAACACGTTTTTTTATGATCTGTGACTCTCTTGACAATATTGAAAATTGATATACTGTGTGTACACACCTGTAATGAAACCTGGTCCGAAAATTCTATATTCTTTAATTTAATAAACAACACGCGATGAAAACAATCGTTTTGGAGTATTGTCAACAAGCCAATTTAAATATTGCTGACAGTGGATTAAAATGTACGTGACTACGCTTAGATTCGTAGAGTTCAGTTTATTTTAATTATATATACTATTTACTATAAATGGATAATGCTTCATTTATTTAAATGATTTGAATCTGAACATAATAAAGTTCCTTTATATATTTAGTATAAGCGTTTTTCTATCAAATTAAACTATAAAATCTTTATTGGTTTATTAAACGTATATGTTCATGTTATCACGAAAAATTGTTATAATACTCAAGTGGCGCTTCAACCTCAGTTTTAGCCTTTTGTTTTAGCCAGATTACATCCGTTTCATTTTTATTTCATAGACAAGGAAGTAATAAGACTTCTTTTTGACACATGTCGTCGATTTTTGATTTTGAGACATGGCGGTTTCCTCACGATACAAGTGTTCCTGATATACATAGTAAGTAAATTGATGCACAGTCGGGGTTCAAACCCGGGATACGACCTCAGGGATAACGACGCGTGCTAATGCCAACACTGGTCTTTTAATAAAAATATATTAATGGCGCCTCACAAAAACCTTGTTGGTTGGATTAATAGGACACGATAATACTTCCAAAACTTTAAGAAAACACTTTTTAAACGGATTGAAGCTATGTATTATTATTAAATACTTATAATTATTTACATAATTTTGAATTTTATTTTTTTCCGACGTTTCGCGTTTTTTTCAGCGTGCGTGGTCACGGTGACTTCTAAAACTTTTTTTTTCCTTTAATTGCAAACCTACCTCAAAAACCCGTCAAAAGTAAGCTGGGACCGCTGTTGGTGGTATTTATTATGTTCATATGTCCTGATGAGGTCGTTTGCTCTCTGCATATCTGCGTAAGGGTGGAGGATCTCATTCAAACGAGGATCACGTTGAACCTCGTTGAGGAAGTCCACGAGCTGCGTAGCTGATAGGTGAGGTTTCCCGTCCGTACTGTATACAAAAGACAGAAGTAATTATTACATAAATTCCTTTCAAACAAAATATATAAAAAATAATTGATTTTGTTTAGTGTTTGATAATTAAACACACAATTATTTATTAGTTTTATGATATGTTAAGCCTAGGTACATTGAAGAATAAATGAACAGGGAAAATTCTTTGATCGTGATGATTATGATGATGACGGTGATAATGATGATGATGGCGATAGTGATGATGATGGTGTGACAAGGACGGAATGATACGCCAGAGAGGGGGAAGTTCGGTACCTTCTCGAAGCTAGACTGAGCACTCTAGAACGCCATACGACAAGGACGGAGCAATGTGCGAAAGAGACAAAGAGTACGGACGTTCTAGAATTGTGCAATCGCTACTCAGTAGCAATCCCGCCTAGAGAGATTTCTCTTATTCCCATTATCGAGTTGAAATGCGACCAATTAGTTCAGATTTGAATATGATATCAAGAGATAAACACCGAAGCGATAAAGTGCGAATAAATATTTTGTGCGTGTAATTATTGCATTTCTGCGAGTAATTTGTGGTTATAAATTCCTCATCGATTTATTTAAGAAATAAACCCTTGAAGAAATCTACGGCACTTTCTATCCGATCCCCTAGCTCGTAACAATATGTTAGTCGAATTACATGTTTCTGTTATGTTCCTTTAGTAATATACCCGGAATGCTAAGTTCAAAATAATAAACATCTGATAAAATTGAGTCTACAATCTATTACAAGAATCTTCAATCCTTTATGACATCCACAAAACTGCAGACAACTTAATACAGCGAACTCTAGGTAAATTGAAGAATAAATGAACGGGGAAAATTCTATTCATGTAGTTCATTCAATTCTCTACAGTTATTTTTGAAAAGCCCCGCTTTAGATTGTCAAACTTAACAGCTGTCATTTCTATTTAAATGTAGCTTGTATTTAACTAAATTTAGATAGACTAACTCCATCCACCGCAACTGTTCAATGTTGTATGAGGTTAAGTCAATCATTAGTTCAACTAACTAAATCTGAGTACTGGCTTTGAGCTGTTGATTGAAGTTGAAATATACACGGTATAATTTGGCGTATCCTCTTAAATTAGCAAATGTTATAGAAACTTACATGTACTTCACAGAATAGGCATGGCGTGTGTATTTTAAGGTATGGAATTGTTATCTCCAAAGATATACTAAACTGCTACGGTATATTTTTTGAATTTAAGTTGTAATTTAGCGTCAATTTTACTATTTCTTACACTCGGAACATTATCATATACGTATCATAAAGGTATATAAACGGTGTAAGATCTTGATTAAAAAAAACTATGAATTCGCGCCAAAATCATAGTTTATATTCGATAACGCATCTATGCAGGAATACTATCCAAAAATCAGATTGGAAAAATTACTTAATTTGAACTCTTGTTACCAAAGAGCGGGGCAAGTGTGTTTTATTTTATTTTATCAGGAAACTTTTACTAAACATAAAACTACAATATCCATTAATTACGCCATATGAAATTAAAATATCTATTTTTTGTATTTGTATATATATAGTTATTTAAATAAAGACACTTACAGTTTGTTAAATATATTCAGTACTTCGGTGCGCTGGGTGAGACTCTTATAGAAACCAAAGAAGTCTTCAAATTGGAACTTAGATTGGCAGATGGTGTCCGTCTTTCCCGTAGGTAGACCGGACTCGCTTAACGCTTTCTCCACTCTCTTCTTGTCTTCTTTATTTTGCGCGAACAGCTTCACGATGCTGAAAAGTAAGTACACTTTTACAACAGATACAGAAAAATAGAATTTAGAAGTTGGCCGTGCCTACGCGGCATTAAAATGGTCTAATTTCAACTCAGGTCGATACCTGATATAGATCTAGATATGAGAGTTCGTAACCATCGAGAAAAGCAAAGACAAAACCTAAGACGATTCGCATGAGGTCCATAAAATTATATTAGAT
This sequence comes from Pieris brassicae, assembly GCF_905147105.1. Classification (NCBI taxonomy): domain Eukaryota; kingdom Metazoa; phylum Arthropoda; class Insecta; order Lepidoptera; family Pieridae; genus Pieris; species Pieris brassicae. The sequence goes on along the minus strand of NC_059666.1, from coordinate 17,118,242 downwards.
GAGCATTCCACGTCTGAATTTATTAGACAAAAAAAAAGAACGTCGGTAAAAATTATATTAATAAAAGAAAAACGAACTTAAGCAACAAGCTAATGACATTCTGCAGTTGAAAGTATACATTACTGGAAACAGTAATACTTAGTAATTTTCCACTAAAACTAAAAATTATTACTTTTTGAGGCATAAAACAGTTGATACAGTGGGAAATAAATGTTTCCACTAATAAAACCCTTTATTCTGTACGTATATATAGTTGTTACATATATATTTAAAAAAAATGTTAATTCCTGCGTTTTATTACGAAAAAAGTATATTTTACACTAAGAAACCGATTCATAGTCGAAAGGTCGAAAGGAAAGTTAAGTAACTTTAATCTCGTTAAAATTGTATTATAACATTGTCCTTTACACTTACTATGAGATAACACACTGCTATGTACATCATAATTTATAGTTCCTTCTAACATAAATACTCTTTAGCTGCTATATCTTAGTGGTTAACGCACAGATGTTGGCTTGGGAGTGGCGTAGAAGCCGGGGTATCATAGATTCCATTTCACGAGCTTTGTTAAGAGATGGTAGAGACATAAAATGCACATACTAGTATTAAAAATCCTTAAAACTTTTTTGGCCCACTGCGCTTTGTATGGGTCTTTAAACTAACATGACTGGGAGTGAGCATGCAAACCCTAAAGCTGAGACACTTGATAGAAGCCTTCAAAAACATCTTATACTGAAATAAAAATCTCAAAGCTTAGCTTAGCTTTTCCTACGTAAAAGTTTAATCCACAAAACTTAGCACTTGCATCAAGATTGTCTTAAAAACTTAGCTCTTATGAATATTTCATCAATAACTACGCTGGGGATATTAAATCCTGGAAATAAATTCCTGATAGAAACAATAAGTCGAGCTCTAAGTAAATATTTACGTTATTCCCTTTCACCTTTACAGTTACATGGTTAGCATTTTGAATAAATACATTTATAAACCAATGTTTCGAGTGTTATTCTTGCTTCTTTGTAGACTTCTTCGTAGACAGGCGGAAACTAGCTTTCTAGAAAACAGACTAGAAAATCATATTTGCTACAACTCGTAGATCTACCGAACTGCTGTCAAATGCGCTTGCTTCTTTGGTGAACTTAAAAATTTAATAGTCAACTTTAACATTTTTATTTTATTTTTTACAGCTTAACTTCTATGAAACATAAATTTCGTAATACGTAACGGAGTTAATAATAAACATTCATTCAATTTTGCAAGCATGAATCCCGTTCCATTGGGAACAAGATACGGACGAACGATTATACTTGTATTCTAATGCAAATTTCTTAAGCATCTCATTTCTCTATGCGGATTGGATAGTACGTGCTTTCTCAGTCTGTGAAGATACAGATACCCTAGATTATCAAATGAAATTGTATACTAAATAATTTGATCTTCATAAGTAATAAATGCGCAGATTTTAGAAACAATACCCGTGAAACATTTAGATATAGATATTTTTTTTTCCATTTCCACTTTTACACTGGTTTTCTTTGTCTGCCTTTCTCTATATTTGTAGATTTTCATAATATAATTTTTCTTTATATGAAATCGTTTATATTAACAGCATTCTGAAGTATTTATATGTTTAAATAAATGTCTCGAATTCTCTAAATTCACGTTTACATTAAAAATAATTAAAGCTGTAAAATAATACTCTTAATTAAATCATTTCATATACAAAAAATAGTTTATTTTAATTTTGAATATTGGCCCGGATTGTTATATAACAACCAGTTCTGTGATATTTTTAAATCTCTTTGATAAATATTAAAACAGTCACCCAATCTCACTCGTCGGGTACACTTCGATAACTTTCAGACTTTTCAAGATTAAAAAGATGGTGAAAAAAGAATAAATAAATATATACCGATATACAATTATATAAAAATACCTGTAGCTATTATAAAGTAATAGCTCCATCATATCATACCTATCATGTATATAAGTATATCATGTATATATATATTAATAATTAGTATATAGCTACAATGAAATTATATATAATAAATATAGAAGAATTTAAATTAAGTTTGAATTTAAATAACTTACAACTAGTCTGAAGTATACGATACAGAGTGCATCAATTCAAAGTTTTGTACAAAACATTGTATATTTATATAGCTTTGTCTGACAAACAGACCTTACAATTCAACTGTATTTTTTTAGTGTAAATTGTCAAATTCATTCAAGTGTCTGCTTTTTACGTAAATACGGCTGTTTATATTAATCTAGAATACGGCCATATCGCAATTGGCATGACTACGTTAAGCTATTTGCATCGATCGTGATCACAGCTGACCGTGTCATGTTTGTAGGATTATTACGAAAACATTGATATATTAATTTAGCATTTCATATTATAACGAAAAGCAAAACTGAATTCATCTTAATCTACATTACGAATGAAGAGTGTTTTTCTTTGTTATACGCGAAAGCATATATAGTATATAACTTATGCTAAGGCCGAATAACGAGGCCAAAATTGTGCACACATAACATTTTTTATATAGAACAGGGGGCAGGAGGCTCGTCTGTTAAACAAGGATGTGTTAAATGATATGGCCCCCCATGGACACTCCAATTGCCTCGCGAGTTAGTTGCTGGACTTTTGATTGATAGTTAGTAGGTTTGGAAATACTTAGTAGGCAGCTGGTTTCACATATTGGTGGTGAACGGCAATACTTCGATCCGGAAAAAATCCGGAGTTATGGAACGACTAAAAAGGTGATACGAGTGGAATCTCGTATTCTGATGATGAAACTAAACTAACGCTCTCCGTCGATACATAATATAATTGCTTAAAAACCATATGAGAAATAGATAGAATATATCACTTTAAAAAAAACTAGAGTACTACTACGTCAACCGGTCGAGCCGGCTCTACCAGCCCTGATACGAAGATGGCACTGACTGGAGTTTTTATTTAATTTTAGGAATTTGTAGGGCTTAAAAAAGACCGCATAGCCTTGAGGTTTTATTAGGCCACTGCAACGCCCGGGGTATCGAATTCGAGGACCGGTCGGAGCGCGGGTTGATAAAAAAAAATTGTTCTATACGTTGGGTAGGGACAGGTGTCGGCCATGTCCGTGTAACCATACATGGAGGGTACAGTCAAATTTCTAAAGCAAGTGCGGGCTACAACAGAAAATCGACTGTGTGGTGGACAGATGTATATATCAATACATCCTAGGCCTATTATGGAATTACAAGCGATGCGGCAGTTAAACATCCTTAAAGTCCCGGTAGAATGCGAGAGCAACCACAGAGCCTCTCTTACGCGGCCAGGAACTACACGAGGTAGTTATAGTGGCTATTGCTCACTCAGTTTCTAAATAGTAGAGATTCTAGTGTGGGTCGAGTCCCACATGCCACTTTCAAGGGCTGGGTATCCTCTAATGAATTTCCACCACTGATATAAAAAGCAGGGCCTTAAGAAAGAGAATTGAATTTATATTCGAAAATCAGAAAATTCACAGGTCGGTAAATCCAACGCTCAATAAGGTGCAAATAACGTAAATCACCCGGTAGCAACCACGTTTAATTGCAGATGGCTTGGTGCCGACTGCTAACAAACTTAATTTGGAGGTCTAATTAGAATCTCGGCTTGCAGCGAAATGGAGATATTAATTTCAATATTAGCATATTATTATACAAGCTATGTGTAAATGGTTTATAAAACCGATTATGGGTTTGGGCTACAACGAAAATGGTTACATTTAACGGTAACTGAAGTTAATTCTGGTCCGTAGAATAACGTTTATTTGAATTTTTGTTCCAAGATTTATTGTAATGTATAAGTTTTAACGCATGTCACTGTCAAAAAATTTGGATACTTTGAAAGTTCAAATCGAGAATATTTATAAATTTAAAGCTATGATAATTTGCTGTTAGTACAACATTACACTATTTCTTGCAACTCTGTTAAAAATGTATTATATTAGGTAACCCTTTTGATCTGTTTGTAACGATGGCTTTTACTGAACTTTTCAAGTCAAGAAAAATACAACTTAAAACATTTTACCAAACATAACTTAATCTTCTTATTATTTTTTATTGTATATATAATAATAATTTCATTAAGTAGTAGTTAGTAAAACACCTAGCAAGCCCGAGTCAAAAAAATGCGCTTTTTAAACGGCAATACTTTTTTCAATACTACGATTTTCTAATCGCCTTAGACCTTGGTGGCGCAGATGTATTTAATTGTAATGGTTTGTCACTGACGGCTGCTAACTCGTTTAGCTCAGACGCCTAATTTGAATCTCTGGCTAATTATTCACTGCCTAATGAAACGTCACGAATTCGACTGCAAGGTATACATAATAATACATTTCTGACCTAGATTTTTTTATTTACGATGGCTAATAAAAATACATTTATCTGTCTCTATGCATTATTACAGTAGTGGATTTGATGATAAAACGACATTTATAAGACAGTTTCATATTTTAGTTCGGACATTGTTAAGAAATATTATATTTTAAATATGATGCGGTAAATGACGGTATTTTGAAAGTAATATTTGGAAAAGATCACTTGTACTACGTTGTATATCTGCCCTATTTTCTACATAATAATTGTACAATATGATTTTCCCATAAGCCACCAAGCCACACAAGGGTTTTCTACCCATTACCTGGAGATTCATGATTCGATTTTAACGATAGCCTCGCATATCGCGCGCTAAAGGCATACTTTTATTGAGATTTAATAGAAGCTTCCGACAAAGAAGCTTTACAGCGCAATTCTTTTTGAATAAGATAATCAATATAAAAAGATTGGATCGAAAATTGTCAAAGGAACGCATTTTCACGAGCGCATAACGAGTTATAGAGAAATTGCATTCTGTAGATGCACCAAGGGAGTTCTCGAGGCGTCGTTAGCAGACGTTCTAGGAATTTTTCCTCTTTTATTATGCACTTTTCACCTACCACTATGCGGACTTGAGATTTTCATTGCCCCGGAGCAAAAAGTTTTAAGTTGCACCCGCAAGAATTTATAGCATAACCGGTACAGTTCTGAGAGGGACACAGAAAGGAAATACATATTATGTTACTTGTATAATATTTTTTTTATACGTCCCTTCAAATTAAAAATGTTTAAAATCTCCTACACGAAGTGACTGCTTCTCTGAAGATATTGCTCTTTACATTAATATACTATCAGCTGGATATATACACGAATAGCACCCAAGCGTCTAATGAAACACGTAATTAATATTGTTATAATGACAGAGTATTAATAGACAAATGAACTTTAATGTAAGACGTCCCCTATACATTGGCATTTACGCAAATAGCTACTGTACAAGTCTAATCGATCGTAAGAAAAGCTTTTACAAGAACTTAGACTTGCGATTTCCTAAGTCCCGATTGAAATAAGATTACCGAAGAGAACAGGGATATTTGAAGATATTTATGTTTCGTTTAAATTTTCGTTTGCTTAAGTTGCTTTCATCTTGACTTCGACCTTTGCTTTTTACTATGTTTCCTTCCAGAATTTGAATAAAAGAACGAGTTGCATTTGACGTTGTATATTTGCGTCTGAATTACGGATCAAGATTTGTATTTTATTGGTCCAATAAATGTTTGTTATGAATATTTCTCTATAATAATCAGAATATAATATAGCGAATTTGGTGTTAAGTACTCATGATCCCATTTCAGGTATTAAATATTAACGTAATTTTGATACTTAAATCACCATAATTTACGCCCATTAAGTTCCGACTAGCTGATGAAGCTTTTTCATTGCTACATTGTGTTGAAGCAAATTGCAAGCACAGCTAAAACAGTAGCAATCGACAAAACCGAGCGTGAAAACGTTCGATAGCAATCGACGAATGATCACGTTCCACTGAATTTACATACGGACGCAGCAAACATACTTTTTGTTCGAATTTCCATCTGAACGCTGATTCCAGAGCGAATTCGCCTAGTTCGTAATATCGTGGTTGATTACAATTTAGTTTATTTTGAATTAAGAAGACTGGATTGTATTCCTTCTTCAGCGCTCGTCAGACAAGTGTAAAGTATTATAATATGTTATTTTACTAAATAAAACTTATTACCACCCTTAAGAAATATTAAAGCTTTAGTGAACATTACTATCGGGCAATATTATTGTGTTATTATAAAAATATATAAGTTTTTACTGTTTTCTGTTAATTAGGGTTGCTGGAAAAGATCGCTTAGTAACGATAACGTTTCCTGTTGCACCATGTCTTTTCTATGTTCATTATTAATATTATAATACTATATATTTAAAAACTGTAAATAAATAAAAGCTAGGAACATAAATACACAAAACTACTGAAAGATGTCGATGGTAAGTATAATTGTATAGTAATTTAGCTTTCTGATTATATTTCAAAAAACATATAGTAAATATCGTTTCATCAGAGCGTTTGATAAATTTTAAAGTATTAATAATCCTGTCGTTTCACGTGCATCCGGTATGATCTCGAGTGACAAATTGTGTCTATTACAATAGAACCTACAGCTTTTTATACAAGGAATATCCGGGTGAAGACAAATGGAGGTCAATATGTTGTTTTTATGACAAAATCTATGACACTACAGTATCAAATATACAATTGCATCATCGATCATTCTAGCATGTTATTTCACAGTAGTTTTTACAGTAAAGAAACAAAAACGAAACATTATTTCATACATTATCGCTGTTTAATTTATTTAATTTAATAAACACGACTACTTATAGTATAATTTAAGAATGTGTGATGAATATGTAAAATAAAATTATCCTGTTATTTTGCGCCGATTTGGAATCGATTTGGATTTTATACAAAATATTCGTCCTTTTTCTACGCATATAGAAAAATTTGCAAAAATTTCAATTGACACAGGGTACACATATTAAATACACTTTAGCCGAATGAAGACGCGTGTATTTATTTTAAATTGACCAGACGTTGGCTTACATAAAACATGGTTACAGGTTCGTTAAGAAACAATCGAAGGGAGCCTCAAAGCGTAAAGCTTAACCCTTTCTCAATGTCAAGCCCTCTGACGAAAAAATCAGCCAGGCGTTTTCAAAGATATATTTGCAATTGGAAATGGGATATAGAACAGACACACATTGGTGGAAAATGATAGTATAGATTACTTTGTTTTTAATAAAACTATACATAGTGAAACAAATGGCTGTTACATGGCCCTGTATTATAAAGCTATATATATATTTAGCGGATATTTATATTATAAAGCTGAAGCTGAAGTAGCAAATCTCAGCTAATACAATGTTCTATTTAAAGAAGTTTTTGAGTTGTGAAGTTCCTAAGGATATATATAAGACTGATAAGGCGGATTATTAATAACAGATGTTGCAAAAACGAAACAAATTAAAGCTTATTGAGAGCTACCGTCGCCTGCGCTACTGTTAAGTTAAAAAATCGTGTTTGAACGAATTGCTCTTCTATAAATGTTCAAAATAAACTTCGAAAGCGTCTTCGACATTTTAAGGTTAAAGTACTCTATAGACTACTTTATAGTATTCAATTTTGTTTTAATAACGAAACAAAATAATTGTCAATTGTCACTGCACAAGTCTTAAAAATGAGAAAGCGAGGAAAATAAAATAAAAACGTCATATTTCAATACAAACCATGCTGTATATACGTTTTCAATTTTTAAATAGCTTCGGTAATATTTAAATTGTAAGCCATTCATTATATTCTATATAACTGATGCTCCAGATATTTTAGAGAACCTTACCTTACCTTTAACCTTTTATGTCGGCCTATATTTGTGAATAACTTTTATATTTACAGAATAGATATTGAAATCTACATATAGAATTGACATGACATTTTAGGAAGCTATAGGATGTTGGACGACGTTATTTTGTGCAAAATATTTCAACTAAAAAGTTGTCCTTTGAGCAAACAAAACTGGAGAAGAATAAATGTTTACAGAAACAATGTACTCATTTTGTCTGCAAGTCAGTGATACTTTTAAAAACATCAAATGTATTTTAAAAAATTCTATCTTCTCATAGGAATTACCGACTTTTTTAGAACCTGGGCAGTATAATCTGATCTACTAATATTGTCAAAAGTGAATATTAGAACTATAAATTCACAAAAATAACATCAGAAAAGCGCAAGACGCACGTGAATATAAACATGCAGATCATAGGGTAATAAATAAACCTCGAATTAATAATAACTTGGAAACCGGACGATTATCATATCTTCTTTATGTTGCAATTTACAGTATTTTGAATTTGTTGATAGTTAAGAAAAACACTTTTTGAACGGATTAAAGCTATGTATTATTATTAAAACTTATAATTATGTACATAATTCTAAATTTTTTTTTTCCGACGTTTCGCGTGCTTTTCAGCGTGCGTGGTCACGGTGACTGACTGATTTAAAGTTTAGAATTATTTAAATAATTATAAGTTTTAATAATTATTATATTACATAGCTTCAATCCGTTCAAAAAGTGTTTTTCTTAATGTGTAAAAGCTATTTTAACAAAAGTCTATTGTTAATAGTTTATATTTACATGACCACAGTCTCAGAATTCGATGTAAGTGGGTTTTGAAAAATGTATATAGACGTAAATTTTATCTCTTTTATTTATTACCCACACAATAATAAAAAATATATACGTTGGAACGATTTCATTCGTTTAATCCCTTGATAACACGTAACAAGCAATTGAACGTCGATTTTAATGACAACGTTGTTATATATGAAAAACCATTTTGACAAGTTATAGTTTCAAACTTTTGAAATATATAAGTGATTAGCAGAGGCTAAGGCCGTTTAAACCTATGATGGTAATATAATATTATATTTCTTAAATTAGATTATTAATTCTGATTTTTTATATATAAATAATAAAAAAATAGATATAAATCATTTTTTTTACAGATGTTCATTTAGTTTTGTTTGTTAGTCTGTGGAAAAGTCAGTAGTTTTGTTTGTCTATTATGTATGTGTCAGTCATTTTTAATTTGAATAAGAAGTGTTTGTTATTAGTACATTTTTAATTAATTATAAAAGAAATAGGATAAAAGTGATTTTCAACTGAAATAGCAAACTCTTAATGTTGTTTCGTAAACTAAATATTTGTGCAACACATTTGAGTTTAACTCCCTTATATATATATATATATAGGGATATATATATTATCTTGATAACAGGACGTTATAAAAATTTCTAACACAGTTTAATGCTAGACATTACGTGAGTGATCTATACGTTTTATTCTAACTCCTGCGATGTCTTGTTTAATATACATTACAATTTCCAGATATGTAATGTATATTAAACAAGACCAAAGATTATGAAAATCAATAGTTTTGTTTCATACAGTATACCAGTAAAACATTAAAAATGGCAGTCGAGACAAAATTTGTATAATCTCACTTTTTGATCCTATTGTTAGACAAAAATTTAAAACGACAAGTTTATACAATAAAATAGAAAATAAGAACTTTGTACACATTCTGGGATTTCAAACACCAGCATACAATTAGCACGTATTGACGTTATAGAGTTATATCACTCTTACGACAGTTACTTATAAAAAGCTATAATATTGACGACCTTAAAAAGTCTTATCAGGCCTCTCCAAGGTCCTTAAATCACCTATTTTTATCTCCAGCATACATATCTAACAGTGAAATTATAATGTACCCGTCATGTAACAGGAGTGACCGTCGGCTCCTCCTATTTAAATACATATTTCCGACTGGGTATCAATTGCGATTCCTTTACGACTCAGTACGTTTCTGAAGTCCTATATTTTCATTAAATTAATAAATTTTTTTATCGTGGCTTAGCTTTTAATTTGCAACTGGCTTTACACATTTACACAAATATGCCGTGAATCACTGCTATGTCACTAAAATCATAGATAAGTACGGTAGATATAATATTCTGTAGGTTTTATGTTTTTGAAAACGCTCTTTGTTATTAAAAAGTAATATATTTTTATCATTACCGTTAGGCGATAAGATTTCGTTTATCAGTCTTATTGATAAACGTGCTATTAAAGTTTTGTTACGTTTATACAAAAAACTACAAGAGAGATAAAGAATATTTAACAGTCGTTTGAGGCGGTGTAAGTCAATAAGTAATTAATTGGCAAGAAATTTGGTACGTGCAGTATGGTCCCATTGGTAAGGAAAACCTAAAAACTACACTATAATACGAAAGTGTTATTTCTTAGCTATGAATTTTATTTTGCTAACAAGTATTTTTAGTATATATTTTTTTCTCTTCTCACAGTGGTTGCCTGGAAGAGAACGCTCGAAAGCGATAACTCCGGCAGTTGCGTTCCTTTTAATTTAATTATGTTCGGTTTTTATATTATGTGCCACGAACTGTTGATAAATAAATAAATAATAAAAACATACGTATTTATATATCTTCTTATATACTTATAGATATTCTTATTAGATAAGAAATAAATTCTGTTTTCTCAATTATATTTTCACTTGATTGAGTTCAAGCAGTATATAATTAAGTTCGGTTAAAATTCGTTAACTTTTAACGAATTTCAATTTGATCTCTAGATTGCGAACATAAGTTCGTACAAACTTTTCTTATATAAAAGGCATTCGACTAAATACAAATGTCTATAGGCCACCAGACGCCACAACTTGACTTTTATTTGAATATTTCTATATTTGTTTTTCTTTCAACACTTTCAAGGGTGAAGCGAACGAAGAATGAAAGCTTGCGTCTTTCAAACCGCAATATCACAGTTATTTTTGTCACTGAAACCTTGGTCCATAGATGCTTGTAAGCAAAAATTTATTATATATTAAAGCTTGTATGTTTTAGATTTAAGAAAACAGATTCAGCAAGCTACTCAAAAGAAATGTATTAGAGCAATTTGTGGAGAAAACTGTATTGATAGTTGTGTACCGTTATTTAAGAAGCTCAAAATTTTATCTCTTCCCTGTATTTATATTTTAGAAATGTCCTTATTCGTGTACAGAAACATACATAAGTCAAATGTAGAAGTCGAAGTAAGAAGTAGACATAGCAGAAATTGGTTGTGCCAAAAATGAATTTGGAACTGTTTAGGAAAAACACCTTTTGTATTAAGGTTTACAATTTACCAAAAGAATTAAAAGATCTTCCGACTAGTCTTCAAAAATCGACTTGGTGTATTACTATGGAAAAAATTTATTACTCAATAAATGGTTATTTGCGTGAAACACAAATACATACAAATAATATAAGAATTGACCAATTTTAATATGACTAATAATGTAAAATGTAAAACTCAAGACAAATTTTCGCGCCATTGTATGTGGCAGAATATGCGAACTTACTATTGTAACACCTTTTTGTACCATATTGTAGCAATAAATTATTATTATTACTATAAACTGAAGAAATTCCTACATTTTTGTTACCGACCAGCTAACATTATGGTGGGTGATACATATCCATAGTACCCCTCTGACGCATGATCATTATAAAAGGAAGCGAACAACATACATCGACAGCTTTGATCGGATACCTTATTAATATTTTATTTTATACTACCTTAATTATTATTAAAACATTATCGGACCGGCTAAATCCTCAACTTAGTAATAAGTCTAATATAGATTATTGATCGTTCACCTTGTATCTTAGCCGTTTCAATTGTCATATTTAATAATAAAGTTCAATTATTGTAACATTTCGATTAAAGTTTGGGTAGTATTTGTTTTTGTTTAATTTATTATTTCAATTATACTCCCGCCAAAAATTCATTAATTTTTTAGCACGAAGCTTTTTCGCTGCGCATTCATTTATTACTAACCATTATACATTTGTTATATACCTCGGCAAAATATGTAAGTGAAACGATAAAGGAAGAAATTCCTGAACCCAATTCCGTCAGCTTGTCAGAAACGAAATATTGCTTTTAGCGTAACCCTTTTAATGTTCTATTACGTTATCAAATTGAAAAAGGTTCAATGGGACAACGGATTTTTTGTCGACCAAATTCAAAGACTGAAAGCATATATTATTACCAATGCCGAAAGCAACAACCCCCATAGATGTTAATAGCCATAAAATTACTTAATTAAATTTAAAGCAAGATCAGCGTTACTCTTTGGCTTCCAATAGCAATGAGAATAATGACGTAATTATCTCAATAGCCGTAGCGCTGATGTCGCAGCCTTGGAATCACGTAGTACAAAACTCATTATAAAGCGTCTCCCTCCACCAGCTTTAGTGACAAACGAAAACGCCGCGGCGCGCGCGCATATATCTTACAAACTCAATGGCAAGGTACCTAGTAGTATGCAATACCACTAGATAAAATATTAATTTGTGGTTTACTTAACTGTCTGTCTGTATAGCCAACGCTTTCGCTGCATTTTTATATTAATATTCATTATTTTTTGACAGTAAATAACGTCTTTATATTTTTATTTTACAATAAACAATTCTAAATTGTAACAACCTTCTTTGATAGTTACAGTTCTTTGACATTGATTAAAAATTACAACTAAACCTAAAAAAATCGTTTAAATTGATATAAGTTAACCGAGTAACACAAGTAAGAATATAGATGTAATATACCGATAACATAAAACAATTTAAGTTACGTATTTATTCGTATCGCGGGTACAGTACCCACTTCAAACAGTGGATGATCCCTGGAGGCCTTCACCAGCCAGCGGCAGGCTTTGAATGACTTATGTTAGATTGAGTTATCATATCGAGGTCATATTTAGGTATTCAAAGTAATATTATAATTATTACTATAAAAGGCAATCGAGAAACTAAAATAGAAATATCAGTGGTCAAAAATATTTTGAATCGTAAGAATAAAAACATATTTAGTACTTAACGAAAAAAAATATCATGAACTGGAAACCAAGAATACTTTTCGCCTCTATATAATTATCAGTCGTAATAGCTAAGAGTTGTAGACAAAGAACACTCCAGGCGCAGCTTAAAGAATCGAGGAGTAGATGTTTTTTTCTATAAAACAATTAATTAATAATTCGAAAGAACTCAAGACATCGGATTCCAAATTCAAACGAATGTTTTGTGTTGTTTTAGTGAGATCGAATGTATTCAAATGTCCATGTTTTAATTTCAGAATGTTTCACGGAAAAGAGCCAGTTTCCAGAAGCCTCAATCAACCGGTTACAGATATCACGCAATAATCAGGACATTGTTAAGGGCTTAAATAAAATCGAATAAATAAAAAAGATAAAGTTTTAGTTTGATAATGTTTTCATATAAATGTGATACTAAACACAAATGTCCTTCACAAAAACAGATTAGATTTTCGCATTTTCATCATTATATCGGAAGGAGGATTATATCCATACGCCTAAATGATATACGTATATGCATAATCATAATACAACGGCAGTGTAGAGCCAGGACTGGCTGCAGTTTATATAGTGTATTTCAAACGCCAATTTGGCAAACTTTGGCAAACTAGTTTTGATTGTTATCTGTGCGACTACTCTGTCGTTGCCAAATATTTTATTTATCTACACAGGTAAAGCTCGAAGCTTGAGTTGCACTGAGTTCAAGGTAATCAATTAAAATACAACTAGCTATCGATTGTGATTTTGCGGTAATAAATAACTTGTGCCCATTTGAGTAACAGGTAGTAACGTAAATTTTGTTTTATAATCTGTATATAATATAATAATAATATTTCAAAATATACACAATATTAAAATGGGAAATATTTGATTGTTTGTTTGCATTGAATTGGCTCAAAAACTACAGGACTAATTTGAAAAATTATCTCGGCAGTAATCCTGATATAATATAAGCATTTATTCTATATTTTTAAAGTTGAGTTTCAGTATGAAATAACGACATTGTATGTAACCCAAGGTGTCAAAAACAACAATAAAAATCTGTAAAATTGTGGAAACTATTGACATAGAGTAATGTGATATACTACAGTTTTGTATTTGTATACATTCCATGTATATACCATACCTAACGAAATACGAAACATATGTAACGAAAAATACCTTTTTTGTATTTAAAAGTAACTTCTTATCAAGGAAAGCCTTAGACTATAGAACATCATGCATCCAGTTAATGTGAGTAAAACCGCAGAACACAGCTAGTATTTAATAAATTACTATATTTACAAGTATACTGCCAGTGGTATCAGTTCCTTCAACTCGTATTTCTTTATTATATAGACCATATTTCACAGCATATTTACACAAAAATCTACAAATAGTACCATACAATTTTATTAACACACATGAGAATGACTGTTAGAACCTTAATTCGATTTTCGAAAATGTGCTTTGTAAATTGAGTACTTAATAAAATTATGATCTCGAGGATTCATAGGTTTCTGTCATCATATAAAAGTAATGGAGCGTGGAAGGATTATCAAATTGTTTGCCTTCTAGGCACTTGAGTTAATGAAATACATACAGTATATCTTGTACCATTAAAATGTTTTTGTTAGTAACGATACACTGTTTTATTTATGGTATTTTAAATGTTTTTTTACAAATGTGTCCTATTGTTGGATAAAACATACAAACACCGTACGTCTGGTAAATGAATACTGGATAAAGTATCAAAATGCACTAAAAGACTTACTTCTTAACTAATATCTTCCCGGACTTATCTGCCTTCAAGACGATCTTCGTGTGAAGTTTCTCCAAGAACTTGATAGTTGGATTGTTGAACTGGTTCAGATTGTACGCTAAGTTGAACAGCTCTTCTGTCCACAACTGGAAAAGAAGAATGCTATTATTGATATGCTATGTTAATTATTATAAATGATTTTAATAAAACCATAAACCGGAAACCAGGAACCACGTTCTTCATATCAACACCAACTATGCAAAAAAATATAATACGCATAGACTGTAACTTCTAATGTGACTAAAGCTACATGGGGACACTACATAAATTAAAAGTGTGACCAATACACCTACAACTTTATATGTATAAAAATCCGATACGTCCAATATCGAACTTTAACATCCCCTCAATTGACGCCAGGACTTATAAATGACACACTTCGTAGCTTGACCGATCGTTATATTTGTTCTAAAGTCCACAAACTATCAAAAGCAATAAGTATCAACTCATAATGTAAAAGTTTCGGTGAATCCGAGTTGAGAGAAAATCTTACAAGTTTTAAGGAGAGTTAGACATTGTTCGTTAACAGAAATTTGACGTAACATGGTTTCTTAAATTGATTAATGAATTTAGATCCATGTTTATTGTTTATTGGTCAAGCCTTCTAAATTTCCTAGCCCTTCAAATCATTCATACCTACAATACTTTACTTTTAAATGAATTTGTACTACAATTAAACCATCTTGCAATCTGTAATAATATCAAGCTGAAAAATTCGTAATACTCTAATAAAACCTACAAGTTAGACGTAAAGTAGTTCTGTAGTTTTATTAGATAATACTGTCCCTAATCTATACGCTGGATCATTTAATTTAAGTAAACTTAAGATAAGACAGATAATCCCATTCGTCTGGACTCCCAGACACTTACACCATAAATCATATTAAGAAATAAGAAATTGTAGTATGTTTACCAGAATTATTACATTAACACTTTAATAATCTTAGGGCATAATACAGATAGACGTTGCTGCAATTATTACCTGGCCTAATATTGATCGAATTAAGACAAAACTTTCATGTGAAACAAGAAGAACTGTTAAGACAAAGTCTCGTAATACAACGAATAAAAAACATGGGCTTTATAAGTCTGCAATGCAAGCTCTGATAAATATAAAACAAAACTTTAAAACAATAACTTCTTGCAATGAATACAAAGTCCCTCGTGAATAAAAACGCCGTAAGAGTGGAAATTCTTTTCGTCGACCAACTCGTGTAACCCCGCCCGCCCCTCCGCATAATTCAACGAGCAACAGATGGCTCGGGCTTTGAATAAAAATAATTACAAAGATTGCTATGATTACTCATTTCTAGATCTCACGGGAGATCTAGATTGAAATGTTTAGAAGTATTATGCGAATGCTCGATACAATGCCGTAGTCTGCGTTTATCACAATTTATACGCTTAGAATTTAAGGTTAGATTCAAAGTCAACTTGATACTATATGAAACCCAAAAATTAAATGAGAACAGGCAGTAAAAAATACATTGTACGTTGCGAAAATGCAAATTGCCCTAACATACTCTAACATCGGCAAACAGCAATCAAATTTACCTATTTGTTTGTAACATTTACCTAAACAAAACAGAGAACCTATATTGTTCGAGGGAAAACTGCCGCAAGGGTAAAATTCGGTACATCGTCTCTCATTATTTGCGTATTATATATATATATATATATATATATATATATATTGTATGTACTTATAACGCAAACAGATAATAGTATTGCGAAGCTTTAAGTTTAAGCGCTGTGTAACATACCTGAGAAAACCTAGACTATTTTAAAATAACTTCATGTCTATTTTCTTAACTTTCTAGTATTTAGTCATTCTACCTACAACTCATATCTATTATTTTTATGTAATAAATTTTATGCTATTTAAGTATTTTTTAATTAGTTAACACTTTGCATAAACAGAACAAATAAAAACAGGTAACTTATCATTAGAAATGCAAAGGGCGGCCTCACTAAGGATATCTTCCAGACAACTCTGGTTAGGAAAAAATCATTAAAAATACAAAAAATGCGCAGCTAACTTGACAAAAATAAAATAAAAATACGAATTAGAATAACATTAAAAACAATACGGAATTGTACAATTAAAACAACGTCTTGCTAATTTGTAGCCAATTTATCATTGAAAATATACTTTTTATCAGCTATATAATTGATGCCAATAAACACTTCTTTATAAGTCTAAAAATCGTTTCACAATACGTGTGTAATAGTGGCAATGAATTGGACGCACATAAAAACTTCAGCATTATTACTAGACCAAAAATGATGGACACTAAAGAGAATTCCCAGTACACCACAACCGCAAGTATGGAATTGCTATGCAATTTATGGAATACAGTGTAATATCAACACGTGCCTCGAACGTTTGTCCCGCTGAACCGCTTTAATGGAATTTGCAACGAGTATCGTAACGTCATGTGGAATGAACCAAATATATTGTGAGCCTCGCCTGTTTCTAGCTCTGTTTTAAACTAATTCATGCGGTTTCTTCGGCATAGATCGATGTGTTATGTATAGGAATATATTGTTTCCAACTAAGACAAACTCAATTGTCACCATTGTACAATTATTTCATTATTAAAAGCATATTCTATGACCAGTATCATTCAATTGAATGTTATGCAGATTTTGTTCACTTAGTCTATGCATTAATTATTTTAACGGGAAAATGGTGTTTATTTCCCACGTTGAGTTTAGTGTTTACTTTATTCTCTTCCACAACCTAGTATATTTTACGATACGTCTCATAAATGGCATAATTACTAGTAGACAACCCATTACGCTTAGAAGCTAGAACTGCCTTTTAACGCTTTACAAAATAGTGAACTTAATATAATTTACAATTTACGTATTTTAGACCGTATATGACGACGAAGCGGAAACGTTTCTGCTCAGAAAATTTGTTGTTTTTAATTTTCATTATGTTTTTCGAGAAAACGACGAAGTTCCACGAATTTATAGCAATTTTATTGATTGTAATAATGCATTATAATTTTTAAACATGCATAATAGATAACAATTTATACTCCCAATTAAGAAAACCCACATAACTTATATCAAGTAATGCAAAGTAGTAACAAGCTAGTTACTGCGTCACATATTATGTATCAAAGTTATTATTATTAAAAAATTTATAAATATAACCCATGAGCATGCATGCATGATTTATGTCAGGAGATAGTAGGCGACGTAGCAAGGGATCTGTGGTATCTGCCATCCTCTTCGGGGAAAATGACGCGATAATATAAATAAATAAAAAATAAGTCATGTATAGTAGGCAATTTAATCTTGGCGAGTAGATCTATAATTAGAGCACAATAATGCAACCCCAGGCGCTCCTTCAAGCCAAGCCTTTGTGAGAACTTCCGCGTCATGTCCGACAAACTCTTAATTGGAAATCCCGACTCCATCAATAAAAGTTTAACTAAGAATTATCATCAATAACCTAGATTAATAAATTAATCATTTATACAACAAATACTGTAATTATTTCGAAGTTTCGGAAAATATTTACTTTGGTCGTCGCCGCTTAAATGTATACGAAAAGTGTACTTAAATTGTATTTATTTTAAACACTGAGTTAACTTTAATGATTACAATGTTTTCATTTTTTATTCGGATGTGAATGGAACTTTTTTTCAGATTTCAAGTCCGACCTTATTCATATTTCACAGGAAAATACAGACTGACATTTAAAATAAATAAATTCGTTTAAAAGAGCTTTTTCCAATACTCACGTTTATAAGTCTATATTAAAGTTGAATCATTTTGATTTGACCATCTAATAAAAAGTCACATATGACTGCAATATACAAATAGGAGCCACACTTTACTTTGAATTGTTTTATATTAAATAAAATAAATATAACTTAAAATAATCATTGAATATACCAATTACAAACATATACTTTTCGTTATTTTATTGTAAAGCTTAAATATAGGTCGAAACATAATACCGAGCCATCATCACTCAATATGGGTTATTCACGCTGTGATCCAACCTTTTTCATACTTAAGCAGACTCCATAATAACAGTGTTAAATATTAATTCGTAAACATTGACCAAAGTTATTGATCCCTTGAGCGCGACATTCAAAAGGGTTTGGGGAGTGGCTTGAGTTAATTTATAGTCACGTAAACCCCAATGGGGCATGGGGCGACATTTCATTGATCTATCAAGGTATGAAGATGAAACTTCTAAAATTTGTAATTAATACAATTCTCCGGGTAATAGAGATTGAATAAATCCAAAGAGACTGTTTAAATTGGAAGAATGCCCTTTGCGTCTGTACTGTACTACTGTCTGTACTACTGGAATAGTACACCTATGCTTATTTCCTAGGACGTAATTTAATAGGCTCTGAGTAGGGCTGTAAACCTCATATCAGTGAGGTTTTTTCTCCCAGGACTCATTCCTAGATAGACTTGATAAGTGGAATTGGGAAAGACCAATACCCGGAGATGCTTATGGCACTTGGTTTTAGGCCAACTGAGTTTCTATGGTTATTTATACTGGTGATCTTAAATTCACTAGATTACCGTTTTACGGCGCCAGTAAAGCAGTGTCGCAGTGACAAGGATCGTAAAATATCCATTTTATAAATAGACTTATTTAAGTACCTTTCACGTGTATTGGTTCACACCCTCATAGTGTTTAATGGTATGTATGTACTTACATCACATATTTAAAAAAAAGTACGCGTGTTTTATAGATTACATTTTCTTTTATTTATGGTAGGTATACATACTCTGAAATAACAGTGTGGTGTAAACACAAACTGGACAT
Source organism: Pieris brassicae (assembly GCF_905147105.1). NCBI lineage: Eukaryota > Metazoa > Arthropoda > Insecta > Lepidoptera > Pieridae > Pieris > Pieris brassicae. Next base: position 17,098,755 of record NC_059666.1, on the reverse strand, counting down.
AGTTTTTCTGTCCACATCGAATATATTTGAATTATTAACTTATTTACTAAGTAAGGCCAATGACATACAAATCATAACAATTTAGGCATTAAAAAGCGCCATTAAAACGTCACGAACCAATAGAAACTTCGACGCTCCATAGACAGCCGATGCAGGAATCCGGTTTTAGAACTCTCATAATTTAAGTTTGATTTATGTAATTACTTTTGAATTTAAATTTAATATTGTTCCTTGCTATATCAGTGAGAAGTGCAGCTGGAAGCAAATTTTTTAAATGTGGAATACGATAGTCTAATGTTTTTTTTTCCGTCAAGTATTATTGTATTTAGGTAATAGTAATTCGATTTTTTTCTATGTATTTAATAGTGATAGTGAGTTTTAATTATTTTAAGGTAATTTTCTGTAAATTAGTTTTCATTCAATAATCCTAGCTGCACTTTTGTTGTACGGGTAAAATTTTGAATGCTAATAACTTTCTGTAGTCCTCTTTATATTGTGATTATAATTGCTTTAAAAATCTTTGCAATTATTTGTTTATTTATGATTATGTTGCATGGGGAAACTTTGTGCAGCAAACGTGCCCGACCCATTTTTGGGTCGTGGAAGGTAAATAGACATAGAGATAACAAAGCACACCCGGGGCTTGAACCGTCTAAAACTTGAGTGGACTAAATAAATAAAAAAGTAGTACTTAATTTATGATAGGTTATTTAAAAATTTATTTTACCCATATAATTTAAATTATCGACATCGTCAAAGTTGCTGTAAGTCAATTTAACTTTTTCGCCGAAATTGTTAAGCGTTTAATATATAGGGTCATCAATCTCTATACAAAAGTGGTGCTACAAACCTATTTCATACATGAAACGATTTCTTCGTAGAATTAAACACTTTCAAAGGAAACAAATGCATTATCGTATTTCCTTAACAGATTTCACCGTATTATGTATGAAACAGCCTTCAGAACCTAGGGTAAGATTTTCGCAATACATTTGTAACGGGCTGCGTCTAAAATTTAAACTAATTAGACAAAACACATATAATTCCAAAAAATAAGAAGGAAAATAAATTCACTTTTCATAATATCTCTTATATCCGACATTCCCGCTGTTCCCTCACCGGAAGGGTTATCTCGCACTACTAACCTCGCTATTCGTGTAACGTCAATCTGGGGTCGGACTCATATATCACGGACAACTATTTCATATATCATTCTACATGCTAAGGAAAATATATCACAAAACAGAAATGGATGTTAAGGCTGGCGCACGACATACGCAAACATCGTCATCTAACGATTGATAGCATCATAATTAGAAACAAACGAAATCAGTAAAACACATCTAATCAAAACATATCTATAAAAAATGCAATAAATTGCTTCAAAGCAATGATAACCCTATGGGAGCGTTTAAATATACGTCACGCAATTTTTGGAGATTCTTGACCCCCCCTCCCTCATGAAACGCGACGTAACGTTTCTGTTTCCAAAAGTAAAACGTTTCGTGACCACCCCCATTGAATCTTTATACCTAAAACTTACCATTATATGATGTAAAGTATTGGAACGAAAATTATCAATAACGCGTCAATCCCCACCCCGCATCGTAACGTTTTACAAGAGGGAACCCACCCCCAAATTCGTTACGAACGCTAGTATGATATTATATTTTTTTTTTTTTAAATGTTAGAGTTGGTTGGCCCAGTGGGTTCAGCATGCGACTCTCATCCGATCCCCGGCTGTGCAACAATGCACTTCCTATGCGCCCATTTAACATTTGCTTGCGCTGTAACGGTTGCGCAACTGGATTTTTGTAAATAGAATTTTATATATGTACCTCGTTATAACATGAGTGAGATGCCTATCACTAAAACAATAATAATTCATTGGCATTTATTGCCCATTCTTCAGTTTTATAATATCTAAATGGTCTCGTTAAAAGAATTCAACGGATTATAATTAATTAGAGCTGTTCAGTTGTAGGAGCACTTAAAACAAATGAAGCCATCTCGTTAGAATTCATTCCAGGGAATAGAAAAATTAATAAAGTTAATGGAGCTTTGTTTTTTGCTGCGTCTGTGCACTTCCATTTTCCGAACTGACTTCTATGTAATGTAAAGCAACAAGTATTTGAATTAACAACGCGGTTTCAAAGCCTATATTCTGCAATTTTTTTTTATATACGTGTAGTGTTTGATACGTATAGATACAGTACTAATTTAAGTACCTTAGACGGAGGAGTAAGTTTAGTCTTATTCGTTACTATACATTTGAGATACTAGCCTATACTACGTAGTCCAGACATAAGTTCTGTAACAAATGAAAATGGAATTATTTAATTAAAAATATTAAAATTTATACCTACATATTTAAAGTCTCAGCAAAAAATAAAAAATGAAATGGCCGCCTTTGTCTTTTATACAGGCCTTTAATCTGTTTGGCCACGAATCTATGGATTTACGCACTGTTTCGAAGGGAAAATTTGCCATTGAGAACTCCAAAGAATTTTAAGAGACTCCTAACTAACAATAATTTGAAGTCTAAAGGGTTGTGGTCTGGGCTAGATAAGGGCCAGTCTTCAGCTCTATAAAGTCCGGATCATTGCTTTCAAGCCTTGGGTAGTTTGCACTATGTGACCAGTTGCAGAATCCAGCTAGAAAGTCCAAGGTATATTTAAAAACATGATCCAAGACTGTGTCTGACTGTGTGTATGACTTCTTGATAAGACACGACCCACAAAACCATCACTGACGCAAGATGATGACCACGACCGGCCACCGACCACTTGAGCAGCTTCTTTAGAACTGTGAGCGTATACTTTATCATTTTGCTTATTGTAGTGTTCTTCAATCGTGATAATTTTTTCATCGGTAAAGAGGGTATTTGTGTGCTTTTTGTCGCGATACGTCACCTACGCGACGTCGACGACTATCGCGACAGCGTTTTGATCGATCCACTCTCTTTAATTGTAAAGATTGATTTAGGGCATGTCCTGTCCTGTATATCGACAATAATCATCGAGCTTCAGGTCTTATTTTATAATACGCGACAGTGTCCTAGCGGGAATCTTCATTTCTCAAGATAAGATTTTTTTTCTTCCTAATTCGACATTCCGGTTTCGACGAATTCTGGCATTAACAGCATTAACAGCCTTTGTAGTTCTAACAGCACGCGGCCACCCCGATCTTTCCTGGTCTTCGACAGACGAAGTGCTGATGTACGTATAGTAACGTCTAAATACATCTTTACTTAGAATTTGGTTAATGCAACACTTTAGGTCGTTGACAACCAGGTTTTTAGTGCTTTCATATTTATGCCATTAATACCTATGGATGAGTTGCTATTTAAATTGTTTATAATTTTAAGGATTTCCGTGGTAGTCGAAGATAATTCTGATAGAAATTTTTGAGACTGTATTTTAGAGAGAAAAGAAATTATGTTTGTAGTAGTATTTGTAGGTTATGATATTTTTAAGGTTAGAATTTGCCCAATAGTTGATGTTAATAGTTGAATAGTTGACTATGAGTAACTTTTATAAATTGGTAATTACAGCTGAATGGATTTCTAATTTTGTAGGAATACTAGTATCTAATATTTTATTATTTGCTATACTATTTAGTTAGTAGGTTAAACATTTTAGTTGGTTATTTTATTACAGTTTTCAGAAGCCTTTTGATAGTAGTAACTTTTAGTTGTTTGTATGTCTTGGGAAACTTTGTTTCTTTTGTTTACAAACTGTTTCCTGAGTTCCATATTTTTCGTTGGGATTTATATTTATTCCATAAAATATTTCGTTCGTTAATGCCTTTGATAATATTTTTATTTACCCAATCAGATTTAGGTGGATTTATAATTTAGATTTTTAGAATTTTGCTGTCGTTAATGTTTTTAATAATTATTTTTTCTAAATGATTAAAAAGCTTTTCATTAAAAGTTTGTGAGCTTCATAATGAACCTTCTGCTTTGGTTCAGGCGAGTATTGCTTCAATTCTAGCTATATCTGCTTATCTTATATATATATATATATATGATGATCCAACATCATTGATTCAATAATAGTTACAATTATGTTCTTATATTGTGGTCGATAAGTGGTCTATTATGGTTCTGGTTAATGATATTTCGCGAGTGCAGTAGGATGAATCCACTTGATTAAGAATGGCATATCCATTTTCATTAATCGTCTCTGTGTAACTTACTGTAGCATGGTCTTTATTGAGCGATCTGGTTTATAGACCAGTCCAGTAAACATCCAGGTAAAATTTAAGTATCTATAAGTAGTGAATATTCCCGATGCAACAGTCCTCTATTGTAATCTCCTCTATCAAACCTAATGTACAATAGAAGTCTTGTTCTGTTTAAATTTCACATTTGCAGAACCTAATTTTTAGAGGTCCTATACTAAACTATTAATCATCATATCATTAAGGTACATGATGATTGAGATACATTATATAATTTATTCCAGTCTGTAGTAGAATTAATACAATTTATGTATCTATGATTTTAGAGTTCCTGAACTATACAACAATAACACTTAATATATTGTTACGAGCTAGGGGATCGGATAGAAAATGCCGTAGATTTCTTCAAGGGTTTATTTCTTGAAAAATCAATGAGGAATTTATGAGCACAAATTGATTGCAGAAATGAACTAATAACACACAAAAACACAGTCACTAAATACTTCACTTATGCACACTTCACACAGTACTTTATCACTTATATTCACTTTATTCGCACTTTATCGCTTCGGTGTTTCTCTCGTGTAATCGCATTCAAAACTAAAGGCGACTAGTCGCGTTTCGGCTCGCTTATATATCCCTGGGAATAGTTATAAACAATATTCTAGAACTTTCTAGGCGGACTTGCTACTGAGTAGCGATTGCACAATTCTAGAACGTCCGCACTCTTTGTCTCTTTCGCACGTTGCTCCGTCCTTGTCGTACGGCGTTCTAGAGTGCTCGTCTAGTTTCGAGAAAGTTCTGATCTTCTCTCTCTCTCTCTCGTATCATTTCGTCCTTGTCTCACACCTAGAAAGTTCGGTCTAGAATATTCCTTCATCAAAGGGGTATAACTAGGCCTGAAAACGCCTGAAAACGGGTCTCCTGAAAACTGCACCACTCGACTACACATGTTCTGAAACTGACTGAAAAATTGTTTCAGCTTCCTGAAAACTAGGGTAACATTATGAAAATTACAATTTTCTAATATGTGATTGACCCTCTCCTGAAACGGTCAGAAATCATATTACAGCCTGCTGAAAAGTTCTCTAACTAGTGGAAAAAATCTAGAAACATGTAGTCGACCCGTCTTCGTAACAATATTATCACGAGCTAGGGGACCGGGTAGAAAACGCCGTAAGTCTTAGTGAAGAACTTAATTGGACTAAAAATACACAAATCAAGCGGAAAATAATAAATGCAAAAAACACACATACACTACACATATTTTACTCAGTACTTCCACAACGCGCACTTCACGCTTTCACAATACTTGATCACTATCACGTCTTCCTAACAATATCTAGAATCTTTAAATATCCACACCACAAATTTGCATTACAATTATAACGTCAAATCCCCAGAAACAAATTGCTAGTAATTATCAACAGTCGATAAATCCGTGACCAACGATAAATGTATGGCAATTTTCCAAAATAAAATCTTTACGAGTCTTCCAAAATGGTATTTACTGTCTTGAGATTTTAACGAAATTTTATCAAATAAACACATTTGTAAATTGAGGATTGATGTGTGGATGCAAAAACTATTTAACGACATAATAATTTTAAATTAGTTTATCTAATAAACAAATACTAATCACTCACAAATACACAGTTAGGATTATATTTAATATTGTTTTAATATATATGTTTAGCTCGATTTATTTTCTTTTATAAAAACAAACCAGTTTTCTGCTTAATAGTTTTATGATCTATAAATAGTTCTATCTAGTTACCCGATGTGTTTTGTTTTGTTAATATAAATCTATAATTGTATACTATAAAGGAAATATAATCTGACTTTCAGACCTAGGATCTGAAGCCTTATGGAAATAATTGGAGATCTACAACTATACCAGTGAGGCGGTAAGACGGTCTTTTTAGAGGAGTATCTTTTAATTTCAGGTGCTACGTCTCTCATATTTCTGCGCAATATCTTTAAAGTACTATAGAATTAAATTTCCACCTTCGTCTATAACATTTTATGATACCTAAATAGTTCCATACCTACAGCAGCGGACTCATTAAGCGCAAGGAATTTATATATACAGGGAATCCTTAGGTTTTCTCTACATGATTATGAATCGACACTTTATAAGATAATTTTAAACAAATTCTAACAATTATTATTTCTACTTGAGACCTTCATAAGCTGTTCAATAAAATGGCCGGCTTAGCTAGTCCTTAGTAGTTTTCCAGCGGCGCCACAAACCAGGTTTGCCTCGGCACAATTGAATTTAACTATTTACATAGTCTAATCCATACCCACTCCATACTTAATTACACTCTATTTTAGTATTCCCATTTGCATAGATTCCTTTCATTAATTAAAAGATTTAAGGTATTTATTTTACTTAGTATGGAGCTTTAATCGAGTTTAATTACCAAATCGTATTTCGTTTCCGTCTTATTAAAAACATACTCTAGACCTCGTTATTAGTTGCATGTGTTGTTGTTATTTTTTTCTGTATCGTTTTCGTGTGCCGTTGTTTTTCTAATAGGCAAGTGGTTCATCAGCAGCTCTCGTAATCGCAACATCAACATATACCTAACTTCAGGCACACACAGCTTGATTTTTCAATGTGAATGTGTCGCTCTAACCGAAGCAGCCAGAGCCGTGTAGCGGTGAGGAATTTATATTTTTTGAATTAATTTCGTATCTGACAGTGCGTCTGTGCTGATAGCGTTAGTAAGCATTGTCACACTGGAGGGTCACAATGCATAGGAGGCAATAACACTGACACAAAGAGTTACCCTACAGTGGATAAAGGGGCACAGTGGGGTCTCTCGGGAATGATGCTGTCGACGAACTTGCGAGGAAGCTCCGAAATGTTGCCTACTGGCCCGTATCCGCTCCTTCCTTTACCCTTCTCGCAAATGCGAACTTGGATTCACCAAAGATCTGCAGAACTCCAACATCAACGATGGTCGCGAAGCGCGGACTGCAGGCAGTCCAAAATGGCTCTGCCAGCAGTTAACCCGCAATTGACAAAGCAACTTTTAAACCTAAACAGAACTAATCTCAAAACAATGATAGGGACAATTACGGGCCATTGTCTCCTTTATAAACATATTTGTGTAACTGTGCTTTTGGATGGAGTTAGGCTGGCTTAGTTAGCTAGGACTTTACGCACAACGGACCTATTGAGAGTCTAACTGCGAAAACGGAGTCCACAAACCAATAATAGGTGATGACCATTGAGTGCCTGCCACACGCCGACGACTTTTTGGGTCTTAGGCATGTCGGTTTTTTCACGATGATTTCATTCATGGGACTAGCTAGTATTAAATGCGCACATATACAGATAGTCTACTGGTACACAGCTGATTTCGAAGCTGTCGTTCATCTCAAAGATGAGAGACGCACTCTCAAGCACTACACTTTTATTGCTATTAATTTTCAGTACTAAATATTCAGAAAATACTTATAGTACGGTTATGAATAAGGAAAATGTCCCAAGAGTTATTTTCGTGAATAAATATCGTATAAATAGCGTTCCTAACTCGTTTGATTCTATAGTATATACTTCTATCTGCCAAGTCGAGCGAAAGTCACGCCACACCGTCTTTTCTCGAACCTTTTCAGGCTATTTTAGATACGTCTATAGAAAATTATTTGCGAAATATTATATTTGTAATAAAGTGTAGCTCACCGAAAAACAACGTTGTTGTTAACAGAAGCTAAAAGCCTAGCTAGTTCTCGTTTTAATGGATATATATTACTGTATTTAATGAGCAGTGGCTAATGGCTTCTACGTGCGACTCTCATCCCTGATGTAGTAAGTTCAACCCCCAGCCGTGCACCAATGGAATTTTTCTATGCGCATTTAACACTCACTATACTATGAAAGAAAACATTGGAGGAAACCGGCATGCCTTAGATCCATGATTCGACGGTGCATCAGGTTTTAGCACCACTGGAATTTTATAACTGTATTTTACTTCAATAAAAAGTTAGGTAAAGATACAATTGCCAATTGTGGTAAGCCTCTACATTTGCTATTTTGTAATTTATTACATAACAGGACGATAAACATCGACAAACACATTACAAAGTAATTAAATTACTCAGCAAGCACTTAATGGTTTTTATTTTGACGTAAACTTAATTCCGCCGTAAAAGTGGAAATAAAGCTTTTTATTTGTAGGTGGTTAATGAGGAAAGTTCAGACCACAGCGATAAAAAGCTGCTCAGTGTTTTAGTTGGTATTTTGGAAAGAAAATTTTATGTAGAATTGCTTTATTCTGTAAACTTAACAGCTTTAATTTAGATAATTTCTGCTTTAATTAAAATAATATACGACACGTAGTAGCTTTGATATCATTATTATATTCGTTCTTATTTAATCATCTTTACCGATCTACCGTTCGATTTCGTGGTAAAAGTATTTTGTCTTGAAAAGTCTAGTCTTACGTCCAATCAAAAAAATCTAGTATAAACACAGTCTGGCCCTGTGGGAGTTCAAAGAATAGACAGCCTCTGAAACATAAAGCTTCAGACGAACAAGAAATAAAACGACAAATAGTTAATAACTTAACATTTCAAAGAAGTAACCTTAATTGAAAGGCACCGAAGCCTCAATGTCAGTAAAGTAGAATTTATAGCGTATATAGGAGAAAAGTCGGCGATCATAAATCATTATCCGTAATAATCGTTTGTTCAAACTACGCAAAACATAGCGCTGAAAGAACTTTTTTTATACAATCTCCATTGTATTCTTTGTGCTTAGATGGAGTGCTTTTTGGCGTGGCTTTTTAATCGGTAGAGAAATCTAGTTAAGGCTATGGTTCCCACGTTAGTAAGTTTATAAAGAATGAATTATGCGTTAACAGACATTAATTATGGAAAATGTAACGTCCCGTTAAATATATTTAAGTTGGACTTTTTAGGACATAGTTCAGTTCTATACCGTTATAAAAAATCGAACTAATATTTTGACAAATAAATTAACTAAATGTTACTTACTCAAGTGTAAATTTATTTATTAGAATATTGATTTATTGATATTTTTGGCTTACTTTGCATGTGTACTATACCACTAACACTATAATGTTGTTTCACATATCAATGATCTTAGTTCATAGTATTGTCTTTGGTTAACATAGCTTTTACACATTGAAAGAAAAAAATTTTTTTAACCGGATTAAAGCCATTTGTATTATTATAACTTATAATTATTTTACATAATTTTTAATTTCGTTTCGCATTCTTTACAGCATGCGTGGTCTCGGTACTGAAGCCAAAAGGTGTTGAATATCAAAAGTATCACAGCTGTAGAGAATGTTGTGTTATCTGTAATTATTTACCTGGAGTTGGTATCGATAATATATAAGTTTATATATATATAAATAGCTTTAATCCGGTTAAAAAATTGTTTTCTTTCAATGATCTTTGTTATCAGATACGCCTCATTGATAAAATACCTAAAAAAATATTAGAGTTTAAGTAAATTATAAAAAAATATACCTGTGCTATTTCCTTCCTAGTGCAACAGAAGTTCACGAATGTAATATTCACGAAATCAGCGCCGTGGCAGACTGTCACGGTTTTTTCTTCGAGAGAGCCTTGAGAGCCGATCAGTACCACGTTTCTTATCTTTGGATCCTGCAAAAAACATTCAGGTAAGTCTTCAAATCTCTGAAACAGCAACGTGCAGACGTACGATACAATACAAATTATAAATATTTATGCAAACAAAGAGCTCATATTAAGAATATAATAGAAATTCACAAATCTAGTTGCAATATACGTCATAGGAGTGGCGGATCCAGTTCTTCTCGTTAATTTACCAATTGAAGTGGTAGTATAATCGCTCCCTTAGAACAAGGACTTAGCTCCAATTTTAAATATATTTACGTGTCCCCCCCCCCCCAATCTTACTGACTAATTAGTACAGTGTCCATATATAAAGAAGTTAGACTGTTTAAATCTTGCACAATTGGGGTTGGTACTCTTCTACGACAAAAAATCAGATGAGTTTCGTTACAAGCGTTTAGTATTCTAAAAAACAATTCATATTTTATTGGAATTATAATGTAATAGATCGCAATTTACAAAAACTGCAATCGTTACAAGGAATTATTCCTGACCGATTCTGTCTATTACATAATGTTACTCATTTTTTGTACTATTTACTTAAAGTATTTTATTTAATGAATAGTAATTTATGTTTTTTTTTTAATTTAAATTAACTTCGAAATCTTACTATAGTGACATGATCTAATAGCAAATATGTAAAGTTTCGCAATATTTTTTTATTTATTTATATCATCACACCTTTTTTCCGAAGGGGTAGGCAAACGGATCTCCAGTTGCTACGGTCACTTGCTCTCTCGCTTCATACACTTTCACGACATTCACCAAGCGTGCTCGTCGGTTATACCCATATCTTAACTTCTCCCTTCTCTAGTGCCTCATAGATTTGGACCAGGATTTGACTGGACTACCCAACCCGACCTGGCCTGACCACCAGACCTACCCAACCCGATATTGCCTTCCACGGTTGCCTTGTATATCCTACTTGTTAATCGCCTCTCATTCATCCTTTCGACACGGCCAGACCACCAGAGCATTCCTTTTAGTAGCCTTGGCATTACGTTCTCTTTTACAACTGCTCACGTATCCCACTATTAATTATCCTATCACGCAATGTTACACCACACATACTTATTAACGCTCTCATTCTTTCACACACTCAAACTCAAACATTCACTCCCGTATGTTAACGTCGGGATAAGCACTCCTCCATATACGGCCAGTCAAATCTTGTTTGAGATTTCTTGGCTACACATCACATACACAAGGAATCCAAGCCTCTCACTTTTCTCTCTCGCCTCTTTCAAATACCATAGACTTTATTTTTTTATACGTTCACTTTCATACTCTTAACACTCAAAGCGTTTATCGTTACTTTTACCAGCTCCTGCAATTCACACTTGGTCGCCAACATCATAATCATTACTTTAATAAAAAACATTTTTTTCGAAAACCGAGTTTCTTATATTTGACATTGCTGAGGACGACGTTACGAATTTATATTTGAACTGCAGAAGCACGGTAAGTTACTAAGGTTGTTTAAAATGTGTAATGCTTTTTTACTGTTTTTATATAATCAACCGAAGTAATAAAAAAGCAATCCACGATGGAAATTTTCGAACCATCTAAATACATAAATTTTATTAGCGTGGTTATTTGCGAGATCAAACAGTAATGACCTATTTATAAGCTGATATTTCTTGTACAAACTATTTACAGACTTATCTTCCTGCCCATCGTCAATTATATCTAAATTATATTTTTGGCGCCTATAAACTTTCCTAAAATCTATTCGTTTTGATGCTTAATTGAAACATTACTAAAAAAAATTGTAAGTAAATAGGATTTCTACAAAATTGTCTACCATTCGTAGATACGGACCGACTGGAATGTTAAATAAAGAAGTATATGATCTGTATCAAAAACTTCATTGGAACTGACGTCACTAAAACGACAACGACAGAACAACAAATAGATCTATTACTTTAAACATAATTACTTTCTATAATAATTAATGTTACAATATTCAGTCATTCAGGCAACAATCAAATTCTCAGATCATTTTCATTGATGTTCTTTTACTACATTAAACGCGACGTAGGGTCACGTTATGTTGAGTAAAACCGCCAATCTACCTTTTCTTTAAAAAAAATGAAATAGACTTATAATGTGGTAGGTATCAGGTGTGGTAAGACCTAGTATCAAAACTACATGAAGATTACATTTATAAAATAGCGGGACCCAATGTGGATTTGCACAGTAAGAGTACAGTGAAAGGAGTCTGTCAGAACAGAAGTCTACTAACAGACTAGCTGTAGCAGGATTTCTTTATAGTTTATGAGTATAGTAACTATACGCTTTATATTATATAAGACACAAGTATTTTGTAATTTGCTAACAATTCGCAAGAAATTCTTTATTTTATTCGAAAAGTAACGTATATAAATGTTCAGAAAATATTCAAGAAATGTGTTACAAATATGCAACAGCTTGCTAGAACTCTGAATACAATGTAGTCTTTACTGCTCACCCCACAATATTGTTCACACAAACGCTACTTGAAACACCGATAAATCTAAGTGCGTCCCTTTTATGAAACCAAACTGTTGTAAAACTGGGTAAACATTTTGCTTGGGGTTTAGGTAGAATATATAATCTAGAACACTGTCGATCGGTCTTTTATTCAGGAACGAAATTAATTAACTTTTTTATTTTAATGGGGCGATAATTTTACTTCAACATTCCTGAATTCATGGTTTCAGATTTTTCAAATTGATTAATGTCCGTTGTATTTTCTTAAAGTCTTTCTCCTATATTATGTATATAATATTAATTAGTGTATCTACATAATAATTTAGTTTTCAGCTGAATAATATTTTTTATAACATCATGCGCCTATTTTATTTTAGTATAGTAGTTTTTTTTATTCTAGGTCTTCGCATATAGTTATCAAATTAATGTATACAAAATATTGTAATTATTTTAAAAGTAAGTAAGTGTGGAGTTTTTTGCCCATTCTTCTCCATATGAAACTACCTATTATATTTATACTTTCAAAAGTGCCTATTTAATAGGCCCATTTGAAATAAATAATTTCCAAACGATAGATTACATATTTCACTTTAATTAATGTTTAACTAAAACCTATCATGTAAATATATGTTTCTGTATTAGAAACATATTGTGTAATGTTAGCTACCTAAAATATAAATTATCTACTTACAGTTAATTATTTATTTAGTAGTAGTAAATTAGTAGACGCATAATATTATTACTATTTATGTAAACCGTTCCTTGCTTTGAAAGATATTTAGATATATTATATACTAATTATAAGAAACAACTATTAATTATATAACATTGAAAGTTATTACAAGATCATTTTAATTTGATAACAACTAAATAAACGAGTGGATACGCAATTAGTTGCTTCAAAAAATCCGAAAAAGAAAGTTTACAATTCGACGTGCTGATAAATTATATTGATATATTAATCTAAATGCGATAAGGATGTATTATGAACGCGAGGTCAATGCCTAACTTACATGTTATAAACTTACTCGTGTCCAAGAAAACACAAAGCATATAACTTTAAAGTTCAGACATTTACAAGGGCTTCAAACATTTATTATAAACTCGATTTAAAAAGCTGGCGAGTATTGCGCCCCTAATATAATGAAGCTTTAAGAAACTTTGTATATTCCAGAATCATATTCGAAAACTGTCTACGGAAAGTTTTCATATAACTTCGCCGCCAACTCAATTACTAATACTGTTCTAATTGTACTTTTTAGTGGTTGTTTTGGTATCTTGCATGGCGTATAAACTAAACTCGACAAAATATTTTGACTATACTTTACAACATTAATTTTTAAATTATATTTCTTGAGAAAAATAAACTTTTCAGCCAATTTCCATTTATGAGACTATATAGAAAATAAAGAATGTATTCTTAGTAATTATCCCTTTATATTTTTTTAAGAAATACAGGCGAACGATCTTTTCGAATAATGGGTTCTCAGTGATAATCAATAATAATTTTATAAGTTAATGTAAACACAAACTTTACCCATAAGTTTTATTATTAAGATTTGTCCTGTAAGTATTGCTTTAGTTTTTGTAGTGAAACTTCTTTAGGCACATAAGCTTCAAATTTGTACGGATGAAACGCAATACTAATAATATTAGCGTCACGAAGCTGTGCAGCGTTTTTGTCGAAGAAAAGGGAGAGAGCGATTGAGTCTGATTGAGAGAGAGAGTGAGAAAGGGCGAACGTAGCATGAAGCAAATAGCCATGGAGCGAGAGTAGAACGACAATAGATGCTATTTTTCAAAGATATATAGATAATGTTGAAACACAAACATATATTGCATTTTTTACTTATCATAATGCTATAGTCACAACAATACTAATAGAAATCGCGTTGAATAATGTAAATATCGAAGAAATAAATTAAACAAAACAAATTTAACTACAATTAAATTCCTAACATATTTTCCTTTTTTTTCTCCCTGTAGGTCTCGGAAATCTAAAGTTTCGATTTGTTAAAAATTAGTTTGCCCAAGAAGTATCACATCTGACATGTGTACTTTGTACGCACGCACTTTTATTGTGTATTATAATTGTATCTTACTTCGGCGATACAATGCGCAGAGATGATGACAACTTGGAAAAACTGATGGTGATTGGTAATACATAATTGATAGGCAAAAGATGACCAGATCCTTCACCAACCAGATGGACCGATCAAGTAAATACTCGTCCTCAAAACTATACACTATAAGAGCGGCGCTGGACAGAAACCTATGGAAACAGATAGTCCGCCCCAAATGCTTTTTTGCTCACCACGACGCTCAGACAGCTGCCGATTGAAGAGAGACTATGGGTACCTCATTTTATGTGAGTGCGACTTTTTAATCGCTAAAGCTAATTTAGACTGAATTAGAGAACATGTAATATACTTAATCAGATAATCAATAAAATATTATGGTATAGTTAGTTCTTCGTTAAGTAAATAGTTCTATTCGTAGAAGTTTCGTAGCAGTGCTACGTACAACCTACATCCGCTACGGTTTTTAACCCCCGACGGAAAAAGGTCTAAATCTCGGTCTAAAAATCGGCAGCATGCCCGTAGAATACGCATTGTTTCGGTTTTTAGCGTGAAATTGACAAACTTTTAGTTTTATATTTTTTTACAATTTTTATATTTTTTTTCCTAGCAGAATGTCGTCACAGCCTAATTATATGCCTGTATAGTTGATAGATCAACTCCAGTCGAACGAACAAAATGAAAAAAATATGAAAGAACGTTGAGAAATGATAGCTGGTCCTTTAAGCTTCTTACATTACATTTTTATAGTTTTTTTTTTCGTCAGGAAGTGCTTTTACGCATATCCCTACGGTATTTTACACCAGCAGGGATTATGTGGGACTCAGAATTAATAAACCCTACCCACTAAAACCTGACGGATGACTTCAGCTCGCCAAAGGGCGAAGGCAGGTAACAGCTGAGCCCTATCCTTACCCCCGTCAAACGCGAATGTCACAATACAACCATGACTCCTCTCACGCACAAATCTTCAAAATCTGAACTAAGGGCAGACGTGCGAAAGACGTTTATAGTATGCCGCTACTTATGATAACAAAAAACAATTACAAAGGAAACAGTTACAATCACCCTCAGAATACCTGAAGTTTAGGAGATCTGATTTTCCTTAATACACAGTTTTATATAAATTTCGAGAGTAAGTAGGCATCATGCTGAAATTTTGATCAAATGAAATCAAAATTTATTTAATCACGTTAGTGGACCGACAGACGTTGTCCTGTCTTAACTATGAATATTAATTTCGAATTGGTTGGTATATTGAACTAAAAAAATATTTCAAACGTACCAAAACTCCATATTTAATTGAACTTTTAATATTAGGCGTTATTTTCTTAGAAATCATATATTAATTATTTTATATGTATTTTATCAATATAATAACTCCGATCGAAGCATTTGTTTTAAACGATATTCAGTTTTCTTACATCCTCTTTGACGATATTTGCAGCACGCATTCTGTCATCAAAAAAGAATGACTGAAATGAAAAAAGTATTCTTAAATTTTCTAATATTACGCACAATTTTCTTAATTTTTTCTTCTTAACATAAGAACCTTCTCGAAATAGCGAAATCGGTCCAGCCGTTCACGCGAGATGCCGTGGCCAAGGGAAATAGGGATTTATTTATATATATATAGATATTGGTGACTATATACACTTTTGAAAGTCAATATTTAAAAGGAAGTTCTGAATTTAAATTTACTACTATTTCCCAAAATCAAGCAAGCGAAATGCACCGGAAAACAATTTTACGCCTTTCAGAATTCCATAGAACATATGTCATACTTCAATTATAACTTACGTTATGTCACATATAGTTACTATATTCACTAACACACACAACGATACAGTATATAAGAATAGAATAAATTGTTCGGCTAATCTTTCGTTTATTGTAACCGCAAATTCTTGCTGCCTTATCAATACTTTGGCTTTCCATGAACATTTTTAAAAGCAATAATCGAAACGTATAATCTTATATCACGGCACGGATTTCCGTTTCCAATAATCCCTGCGATAACAATAATTTGCTCTTTGTAATCTTTCTGTGGTAAGCTTTCTGCGCCGTTGTCGTACAGTGTTATAGTATGAATCTAGCTGTTGCGACTTCGCTCGTGTGGGCACATATTCTTGAAATATCTAGGCTTGAAAATAAATTTTATATTTGATGTAACCCAATATGTTAAAGAACAAACACAGTTATTTATCTATTTTATTGGATATTCTTTTAAAGGGAATTTGTTGATCAATTATTATGTTGTATGTTTGGGTTCCTCGATCGCAGCTAACTAGCTTAATTAGCCGTTCATTTAATAGGCGTAGCGTTTGCTACAACATTTAATAAACTGTTAAAAATATTTCTTTTAAAATTAAATTGCTTAAGCCAAATTCATATTATGATTGTCACTACACTCTTTAATTGTACTTGTTGTTTGTGATGAAACTTTGGACAACACTATCAAGGTTGTGGTTTGCCGCGTTATATTGACAGTTAGAAGAGTTTCGTTTCGAGTTTGAGAGTGGCAGAAAGTAGAATTAAATTTAAATTAACAGTCAACAGGCTAGGCAAGTAATGAAACGTCATCGATCCAACTCATTTGCCTAGCTGTTTTATCAATTGGCTGAATATCATTCAGGCCGCTAGTTAAACGGCGCTGTTTAGTTAAACAGCCAGGCTGTTTAACCACCACTGTAGGAGCAAGTGTAAATTGTGTACATAGTTAAAAAATATGTGAGTGCAAAGCCGGACATTGAACGAACTACAGCAAAAATACTGCTTATATGCAGTGTTTAATAAATACAGTAAAGTTTTTACTAACGAAATAATAACAGAAATGCCTAATTGAACAATTCTAATATGTGTTTGGAAAGGGTCATGACGGGCTTAAGGTCATGACGAATGAATAACACACGTACTGACCTAAGAGAAAATTATTTTTAGCAATTACAAAACAACCTAGCTTTCATCTAAATTATATATATTTTAATTATAGTTTAATTTTCCTTTAGTCGCTTTTTCCATTTAAGAAAATATTATAAAATAAACAGAACTTGAATATTCAAATATAAAATTATATATCACTTGCTATGATGTTAAAACAATTATAAATCGAATGTAAGACACCAAAATGAAATTATTTCGTTTCCTTTCGACGTCATAAATTTTTTGAATGTATGACAAAAATAAAATTTTATTACTGCATCTTATAACGTGTAAAAGTTAAAAACATTTATTTGGGTCTCACATTAATTTCACTGAAAGCATTCCACGTTCCCAGCTTCAGAGTGCCATACAGCATAATATACTTTCGTACTAACTGATCTGTAATTATAGTGATTCATGTGTTTTCCTTTTCATGTCCTTTTTTTATTTTTGTCCTGTTCACTGTTTACATATATTTTAATACTTTTGTTTTGTTCCTTTAGTTTTGCCTAAATAACAATATGTCTTATGTATTTTTGCACTTCTTACGCAATTTTTTTCTCACAGTGGTTGCTTAAAAGAGATCCCTCCAAAGCTATAAGGCCGCCAGTTTATTTAATTATGTCTATTGTATTATGTATATTTATGTATGTGCAACGAAGTGTTAATAAATAAATATACAGTAGATTTGACTACATAATTATTTGCACCCACAATAAAGTATGTTGTAGTCGTTATGTCAACCGACTGTTAACCGCATGTCCACAAAACCACAAACTAGATTGAGCGATTAAACATTTGAGGCTACACATCGAAATAGTTTAGCTTTTACTCGTGGCTTTCCTCATATAGTTAAATCGATGCAGGTTCAGTACGGCAACACCTCAATTATCGTCATTCCATAACTGAGCACGTTTTAAGGCTTTTTTGCCGCGCACCATTTCTATGTTCACCAGCTGACATCGACGAAATTTCAAACTAATTAGACTTGTAAAACGAAAACTATTGCTTTTAAAAAAATACGCTAATATGTCGAATATTAATAATATTTACACTCAGCCCTCTTGGCCAGGGAAGTGAGCAGAACAGTGGACAATGTGGAAAGTTGAGTGTGACGATATTGTGGCAGGAAGTATTAATGGTAATACTTCAGGCAGCGGCAGCCGCAGGGGCAGTAAGAAAGGGCTGAAAATGTGGTAATTTTACGTGATAAAAAGTGGCACGCCAATTCTTTAACTATCTTTATTTTAAAATTGCGCCGTCAAAGCAGGACTAACAGTAACCAGTGCGATATTAAGTGTGGGTACAACATACTCCTACTTATCAATAGTCTGAAAGGAAGTCCTGATTCACACGTTGACTCACCAGAGCAATGAAACTGTAAACACTGAGTTTGGACGGAAGCTCCTTTTATATCGTACAATAAATTGTCGATCATTTTAAAGTGATAAACATATTATAATATTATAAACCATTAACCACTTTCCTGCGTGAGACCACAAAATATAATTTTTTTTATTAAAAAAAACACAAAAATTTTAATACTTCGATTACATTAGATATGAACCCTTTTCCATAGTTGTTGTTTAAGTAGGATAGATACAACATTTCACACACAGACACCAGACATATTTCTTTCTTACTTTCGATTTCACCACAAGAATGGCTTTCGAGATTCTCGACACCACGAAAAAGACTAATCTCTTATTACTGCTACTTATTCATATACCGTATAGTACATACAATCGGATTCTTTTCATCACAGCATAAACGCAATTTGTCAGAAAGGGAAGGAAAAGTACTTTAAATTAAAGAGTACTAGTATACTAGTTTTATCAATAATAAGATTTGATAAGAGAGTATCCTTTTGGGCTAGATGTAGTTTTGTATATTTTTTAGTCTTAGATTAAGATAAAGACAAGATTTGAAACTGGAAGTTAAGGAAGGAACAATGAGATTTTGTAGCTATAACCTTCTTGTTTTCTAAAATAAAGGAATCCATTATTAATGGCCAGCTCCTGAGGTATCTAGAAGGCCACCAGCTGATTAACGATCATTAGTTCATCGTCGTGGTCGTTCAGCTGGTGACTTTCTAGTATACCTTACACAAAGATCGGCAGGGGCAGTTGAGTCTACTACTATGTGGAACTATCTGCCCAATGAAGTTTTTCCGAACCAAATCAACTTAGTGTCCTTCAAGAAAAGAGCGCACCAATTCTTAAAAGGACGGAAACGCACCCGCGAGCCTTCTGGCATTGAAAATGGGTGGTATCACTTAACATTAGGTGAGCCTCCTGCCCGTTTGGCCCCTGTTCTACAATAATAAATTAGGAAGAAAGGCATATTAAATAGTAGCTTATTAGCTCCTTTTAGAAATTAAAAACCCTCCAAAAAAATACAGTTCAAATACTTGTTTCACTGGTTAAAATATAAAACAAAGTATACGATATAATACATTTGTTACCGATATTGAAGATAATTTAATTTTAAAGTTATTTCGCTCAATTAAATTTGTGGTTTTAATAAATTACACTATAATTAACATCATTTAGAAATAAAAATTATGATTAGAAATTATGATTATATATTATTATTAATATTACCTTTCATAACATGTTCATCACAAGTACATTTATTAAATTAAACATAAATTTAATATAATTAAAATTATCTGTCTGTTCTTTGTACTAATCTCCGAATCAAATGATTTTCCGCAGTTCACAAAGCTAACTCAGAGCACAGCAAATAGAGAGAGAAAGCTTCTTTAAAGCGTCATTTAAGTGAATTAATTTAAAAATTATAATCCGTGAAAAATTGCATTGAAAATTACAATTAAATGATCTATTACAACAAAACAAAAGAAAAAAAAACAGTTGAATTTGGATGACATCGCAGGCCTAATTTGACGTTCAATTTTGCTATGCCAAATAGGAACAGAGTTGGTTATTTTACAAATTCTGTGTTGCTTTTCAAATAGCGAGCGCGTGGGTCTTCTAATAAAGTCTCTCGCCCCAGTACATGAACATAAATTGCTTTAACGTGGGATCGGGTCATATAATAAACCACGTAATGCCACCGGACAATAAACGAGGAAACGACGCGTTAAAAATAACATCTTTCTCGAAATGCTTCTAAATAATTCGCATTAAAATTTGCGCCAACGTCACGCGCTAATGAGATGTTTTGTTAATTCTGTTCACCAAATCTATATTCACGTATTTCAATTTATACCATTCCAATCATAGATGCGATACAGGAACTAATGAAATGCACTTTAAAAGTGTTCAAACCGTATTAATTATTATTTATCGTTTATATATCACCCAGGTGGAAATGATTTCAATTATTGGCGTTCACCAACACACCTTTTTGTCATTAAAAACCTAAGATAAAGGTTCAAGAGTCGGATGCTTTAACATGTCGCGAATGTCCAAATATCATAATAAAATCCTAATAGTCCAATAGTATGTCGATACAATGTTATGCTTCAAGTAACATTACTTACCATATTGCAATATTATAAGTGTTTTTTTATCATCATACATAGACTTAATTAATTGGCGTTTATGTGAAAATGGTACCGTAAAGTTTTAGTAATGGAATACTGCCTAATGCAGTTCTACATTCATGCGTTTAATGAATCTATTTGCAGGACATTTATTTATATATTTTATTTTAAGACACCATTTTTTAAATATTTTTTGAGCTTGTTTTGTTGACACTTCGTTGCAGGAATGCAGAAATACAATACAATTAAAATAATTAAATAGGAGGACTGGCGGCTTTACCGCTTCGAGCGATCTCTTCCAGGCAACCACTGTGGGGGAAAAATAAGGTGAGCGCAAGAAATGCATAACTACAAAAGATAGACAATAACCTAGACAAAATCAATGGAAAGAACAAACCAATTAAAACATGTGTAGACAGTAAAGAAGTACACATGAAAAACGAATGGGCACATAAATCACAATACTTTCAGTCAGTTTGAAAGTTAGGGATACAACGCTGGACAGGTAATGCTTGTGAAGTAGAGATAGAATGGAAGCTAACTAACTAATGTATATTTATTCGTATAGTAAGTATTCGTATAAATAGGTATATTGGTATTTTTCACTCTAAATAGTCAAATTTTCCAGCACAAAATTTTCGAATTAAATCATTTGATTTTACATATTGTTTTTAAGGACACGAAAAAGTCAGTTTAAATTAAAATCCGATTGAGCTTGAATAAATATAAACAATATCAAACCCATTGTAATCTTAGTCAAATAATATCAAAGACATTGAAAAATTAAACATATCAGTATTCACTCGAAAAGTCTTTCATTCAATCACTCCAAAAGTATTTACATACAACTTGCTCGAAATAAATTCTTCTCTTTAAACATTGGCATTTATTTTTAGTAACAAAACTGTCAAGAATCCATTAAATAATCAATACTTATTTATAATTCTCGCTTTGAAATAGACTGGAATGAACGTTCTGCTTGAAGTGTCTTTATAAACTGAGATGAATAAATAAACACAAAATTGCATTAAATTCTTCCAATTTTCATTCGCCTTTGTATTTCAATAGTAAAATTAATATACTTCTAATGGATATTTAATCACAAGGGGTTGAGAGACGCTCGTAATTATAGCTTGTCATTTTTCATCGGCATTTCGTGAAAATCGGACAAAAGTTATTTCTACTCGGAGTGCAATCACCTTTTTCAGTAAATCGCTGACGTTTATTTGATTCGGGAACAATTGTCGAGTGAATAACTGATTTGGAAACTAAGCCCAATTCATTAGATTATGAAAGCTTTAAGGGTTTTAACGGGTTCGGTTCTATAAATGGAAATAAAATTTACCCGCTGTCCTATATTTTAAATACTTTTACTTTATTAACGAAGATCGTTTTTATAACATACTGTGTATAACAACAACCTGTTTAATTAGCGCAAAGTTTACAGCTTTCCTGGTACATATAGGCAACCCGTGTCCATACCTGCTGTATTTTAGAATATAACTAAAACTAATTGAAACTTGTTTTAATGCGGTAACCTTTACAGTAACATATCGTACTTCCGATATAAAATAACAAAGAAACAGCATTTTTATATAAAACAGGGGGCAAACGGGCAGGAGGCTCACCTGATGTTAAGTGATACCGCCGTCCATGGACACTCTCAATGCCAGAGGGCTCGCGAGTGCGTTGCCGGCCTTTTAAGAATTGGTAAGCCTAATAGATACCTACTATATACTTAGAGTACATAATTAGGGACACTTTAAGCAAAACAAAACACTACCGCTAAAGATACTGTTCTCATATTTTTAAAACCGAACAATGGAAAAGCTAATACTTGCTAGGTTGTGTTGTAAAAATCTGTATTTATTTCACGAATTTTGATCCAAGGAACTTCTTAGCATTAATAGAATTCCGAGTTCCGCGTACCTAGATACGAGTACAGAGGCTGTACTCCCACTGAATATCATAACAGATTCACAGCATATCAGTTATAGTACAGTAAATGATCTTGAAACGCTGTCTTAGGGAAAAATTTAGCTAGAAACATACAATACTACAAACAAAGATGAGACGTGAGCAAAATGTATAGTACCCAAGATATATTAATCAGACTAAATCAAAGTTGGTAAAACAGCCACGTAGAATAAATACTTACTTAGGAGTTACCACCACGAGACTGCGGCGGTTAACGAGTTCCATTCGTGTTTCAAATAATTGTATGAATTTAAAAAATATTAAAAGGTTGCCCATTACATTGTTATGGTATCGTTGTATGATAAAACGACGCAACTAAATAAAAATACCGAATACAATATATATACTATGTTTTTATTTCAACATTTTCTGACGATTATTTAGAAAATCCACGAATTCCGAAGCTAAATTACTGAGAGCGCTGTATGTCAGCTAAAAATGACGGCCCACAACCGCTTTCGACAGCTTTCACCGATTCCCGACAGCGGAGAAAATAGTAGTGTATTTTTGTAACAATACAAATGGTTGATGAAATCATAATGAGGCCTGGATAGTGACAGTTCACGATGGTATACATAAATACATTGGAAGAATTTTAACGTAAGACTTTTACTTGATATATGTTTAGAAAATGACAAGAATTTTCATAAAATACGCGAAACTCCACGAAACGTATTTTAATATTAAAATCTGTTCGTACCGATTCATCAACCCCGTGCTACAAGAATTAGTCTTGACATTTGGACTTAAATGTCTAATATTTCATTTTATTATGATATGTATGGCACGAAATTACTAAGAAAGAATGTTTAAATTTCCAACTCTATGAATGAGGAATGAACGGTGGTTTGGAAACAGGATGAAACCGCAATGATACGGTATATAACATAAATAATGTTAACTAGTATGAAATAGTATAGCTACAATAAATTTAAATATAAACATACTTTTCTTAGGTCTAGGGCTGAAGATCTATTATTACTGTAAAGAAGTTTCTTGATTCTGAAATCGAAATTGCTGGAAATCCAATCCGGCGTCTTTAAACTTAGAGCAAGCTTTACAAGAAATAAGCTGGTACAAAGTAAGCAATATTAAAGTAAAAATTGGCTTTTTCGTTACAAAGACGGTCCCAGAAGTCCCTCTTATTAGTGGGAAAACTAAACATAGCCAATTTTACAACGATAAAAGCAAAAAATTATATGAAAATAATCTTAAGGTCAACTTCATTGAAATATTATACTATAAGTGGCATTGAGAATAGAAACCTTTAAAGCATGAAACAAAAATAGAAAATGTGCCTCGAGTAAAACAACAAAACGAAATTAATTGATTTCCATGAATACTTTAGTTATATACGATGTGTTATAAAAAATGTGTCAAACTACTCCATAGTGTGGTGACCTTCTTCACCACTTACATACAAAATAAATTGCCATACATCTAAAAAAAAACGTAGAAATGCCTACGTATATTAACTTTAAGCGATAAAGATTGATTAAAGTAATCGTACCATGTGTGCGGCTTGTTATTATACCCAACAACCAAATTGACAAAAACATTTCTCCCAAATTCATCACAGAGATAATCAACATCATTCGTGTTAATTAAGTTAGTATCCAATTTTCAGATAAGCCAAAATTAGTGATTAAGATACAATTATGTTGCACTTAATAATTAATGTACATAAATAATTGAGTAATGTCCAGAGAAATCAAATAACCAACACATCTCTTTAACTTTTAGATTTTCTATAAAAAAAAACGTGGTATATGTCGACTAACAGTCCTTTGAGGATAATTTAAAAAGCGCTTGAAAAGAAATCCTCATTACATATCCACCTATTATATGTTAATAAAGTTAGAAGTTAATTCATGTCATATTAATTTCATAGTTCACCGATAGTAAAGTCTCTAGTTACACACCATTGTTCAACCTAAATAAACGTTCAACATGGTATTCCCAGCCAGTTTCGATTCTGTAATACATAAGTTTGCAAACTCGACGAATATATGAATATACTAACAATAAAACCCCTAGAGCCCAGAGTAAATGTAAGTTTAAACTTCACGAACAAACCGTTTTGTTCAGTTTACCGAGTTAGTTGTGCGATATGTTCATAAAGAAAAAATCATACGAAAATTCTTTTAGATTATAATAATTATTAGAATTTTCGTTATTTCTCAATTGCTCACTTAGGGAATTGTTTTAGTATTCGTTTAAGAATTTATGAATATAATAATGTAGTATATACTCTTAGAAATACACGTAAAGCATATCTTGTCAGATAAGTAAATGGAATTTCACCTCTAATGGACGGACGGTAAAGGTGGTCTGTCGTAAAAGCCACACCTCAGATAAATAGCCGCTTTTCCATTACTAGCTAACGATTACTGACCTATAACTATTATAGTCGCGGAGAAAATACAGGATTGTATGGAGTTCATTTTAAAGGGGTACTTGGATACATTTAATAAAAATTGTAAAGTTTATTCGAAAATCAGTAAATATTTATTATTTCGAGCCGCAGAATATGTACAAATAGATGGGATCTTGGTAGAAATGCAGGTTATATTTTATCTGTTGCAAAGTTTCTAACAAGGATGACAAAGTTTAGACGGAAAGTTAAAACATAAAAGTCACATATTTAGTTAACATTAACCCCGTTTTGCAATAAATACTAAAAATATTCCTTACAATGATTTGGAGCCTTTATACCAATTTCATGACAAATTACGGCCAAAAAGTTGATTGTTTTTCTGCATAACCATTAGTACTATAAACACGTTTTCATCTGTAACGATTTCAAGGGGATTTGAAATAAATTTCGTTATGCGTTAAACATATACAAAATTATTATTAAAATGATATCACTTTATATGTAGTAGGCACCTTCGGTAGGTATAATGTGACCTAGATATTCAAGTTTCCATGCTCTATTATAATAGACACTGCCGTTGCAATTCCGGGAGCAGCGTGTAACATTACGATCTCGAACAAACGTGTTTCGAAAAACCAAGATAATTAAGTTGGAATATTTGGTATTAATGTTTATACGGCTACAGCATATCACTTTTTGACCAAACTTTGGTTAAATATTAGGTCCTTACATATGAAATTGGCGTTTTGTATGGGAGGAACAAAAAGTCGAATATTTTTAAATATAATATATTTAATTAATCAAAGTATCAACCATTGTTTTCTATGCACTTTTGCCATCTCATAGGTAGTTCATTGATCCCTTTACTAAAAAAAACAGCCGGACGGGAATCAATAAAATCTGTGAAGGCGATTTAGACTGCCCCATTAGAGTTAATTTTTTTCCCTCCCTTCGGCAAGAAGTTGTCCAAATTTCGAAAAAAATGGTAATCTGTTGGAGCAAGGTCCGGGGAGTACGGAGGATGTCTTAGACATTCCAATTGAAGCTCTTCTAATTTGGTAGCCGTCTGTTGTTCAGTGTGTGGTCTAGCGTTGTCGTGAAGTAGCAGTGGCGTGGAGCGATTGGCCGGCCTAGGTTGTTTAGCCGCTAGCTTTTCCATCATGATTTGCAATTGCTGACAAAAAACATCAGCCGTAATAGTCTGGCCAGATTTGAGAAAACGGCAATGAACAATACCGGCACTAGTTCACCAAACTCTTACAAGTAACTTTTTTGGGGTTAATTTTCGCTTGGGGCAGGATTTGGCTGGCTGGCCAGGATCCAACCATTGCGCTGAGCGCTTCCGATTATCGTAAAGAATCCATTTTTCATCACAGGTAATGATTCGGTTTAAAATACCTTCATTATTGTGCCGGTTCAGTAATGTAACGCAGCAGTCGACGCGCGTTTGCCGGTTTGCTTCAGTCAATTCGTGAGGTACCCACCTTTCAAGCTTTTTAATCTTCCCAATTTGCTTCAAGTGAATCAAAACAGTTTTATTACTAACACCGCAGCCTGCAGCTAACTTGGACGGGTGGTTTGCGATGGATCCGCTTCCACAATAGCCTTCAATACTTCATTATCAACTTGGGTCTCAGGCCGTCCACGGGGCTTGTTCTGCCGGTCGAAATTTCCAGAACGAAAACGTTGGAACCAAAAACGAACTGTGTTTTCTTTTGCAACATGACCGCCATACACATCATTCACCCTTCGAGTCGTTTCCGCAGCACTAGTGCCACGGCGGAACTCGTACTCGTAAATAATGCGATACTTTAAGTTTTCCATTTTGTAAAATGAGTGACGCAAACAGAAAAAAACAGCAGAAAAAACAAATGAATGGCGGTCATCGAAGCACAAATACATGAGTAAATAGCTGTACAAAATTGAATTTGAAATTCCTAACCAAAGAGGAGGAATTTGAGGTCAAAGTGGCCAGTACGACAAAACGCCAATTTCATATGTAAGGACCTAATATTTAAGACATGTCGATTAATGAAAATATATTTTTTTTTATTAAGTTTCACGGATATCATATATGTAAACAAATTACGTACATTTTAAATTGTTGTAATTATAAGTTTTTTTCACAATGAGCACAATTGCAATCAGAAAATGGGAATGGTAAAAAATTTAATCATCTTAATTTTACGTCTTTTAAAACCAAGATATACACGATAATTTACAAACTAAGAAACTAAATATCACTTTCGTACATTGAATTATCTAAGGGGGCTAAATCATATTTACGATATCATAATTTCTCGCACAATTTCAGATGTATTCAATGCGAGAGTTGCGAGCATACATATTACGCCTATTCTAGCTTAGTTTACTTTTCATTACTACTAATTACACCAACGCAAATATCAGTTCATTAAAATGTAAATGTTATAAATTATTGAAAGCACTTAAATAGAAAATGTTAATAATACTGTTTCTGTTTTAAAAATCAATCGAGAAATTATGCAGTACAATAGACAAAAATTTCCTTCAGTATAATGAACATTAATAACAATTAGCACATTTACAAAAAAATGTAATTGCAAAATATGTCATATAAGTAAGGTAGGTAATAAAATTGTTATTTAAGGACAAAATATTAATAAAAAATTTCCTTTCAAAATAAAAATTCAAGTTGATTCAGAACATTATTCCATATAATAAATTATTTATTAATAAATAATATGAATCATTTAGCTGATTTCTAATAACAGTTTGTTTAAATAATCATGCATATTATAAATGTGATAAAAACTTATTCTATACACTGTACTATTTTATAACTTGCCAAATACTAAATCTTAAAGGAAATAGCTCCCCAAAATTTAAAATTAATATACTTTCAACTGTATTATTAATTAAACTGTAGTTGAATAATTTGGCACATTATGCTTAATATGTTAAACCTACCTTAGGCAGCTTAGCATAACCACCAGTTCGGACATCTCGGATTGTTGCAATGTCCAGCATTTCAACTTCCATATTTTGGTCCGTCCAATAGAGAAAGAACCCATTTGGATCCACTCGTACGGTGACAGGTAAGCCCGTGCCTGAATCCTAAAATAATGATATACTTAATTACAATAGGAGACACTATTATAGGCAACAAAATAAATTAAACCACTTTAACATTTTCACTTAACTTAAAACCATGTTAACAGCATAGTCCAAATAAAGTTATTTTAAAAAATAGTAGTAATAGTAGTTTTTGTAATAAGGTGAATAACTTCTTTTAGTTCTTTAGTTATAACTTTACATAGTTAATAATCTTAAGAACTGTTCTACTTTCTATTCAGTGCCACAATATTAAAAAATTCCAACCTTATTATTTTCAATCTTATTAAATACATTACAATATGTGGACAAAAGTTCTAAAATAAATTTACCTCATCCCATTTGATGAATTTTTCTCCATCTTGCAGAGGTTTAGGTACTTCAATTGGCTTTAATGTGACACCAGCTGATCTAGTATAGGTAGTCATTGTGAATAACATATACTCATACGGAAATCACAACACTCTCGTAGATAAAAACAGTCATCTTCCTTCCAATGCGACCTACCTGAGATACTTATCAATGATACATAAGCTAAAGGCACGGAACACAAACTTACACGTTACAAACTTAACCGTTTAATAGATAAAAACGAATTATCCTTGAATACTTAGCAAATATTCTTAGAGTTCGCGCATCGCTAAGAAACAACGAATAATGCCCACATCTCGCCTCTCGGACGAGTCACGACAACCGTAACGTACCAACGAAAACTATGAAATGTCAGAAGTCAAAGCAGAAAACTTCAAAGTTCCTCATTACGTCAAGACCGTGACTTTCATCTAGGTTCGTTCAATGTATGAAAACTTTAATAAAAAATATGACAATTTGACTAGTCCTTAAAGAGAACTAAAACAGACTACTCCTTTGGTTGATTGTTCATATCAAATAACTTACGAATATTATTATCGATACACCGTTGACTTTGAGAATATGAACGTAACCTGTCTCATATATATATATATATATATACTTAATTCAGATTGATGAAGATGAAAATGAGATCGTATGATTCCCGTAAATCTAGAACGCATTGCAGCAAAATTCAAAATTTAGATTTAGCGTTATCTGACTCCAGTGCATCCAAATCTACTGAAGGAGACACACGAGAGTCATAATTCGTGTGTCACACATTCACAGACGGGAGTAATACTTTAAAATAAACGTAGCACCTTAATATTACGAATTTAACAAAATTTTAGTCACTTTTTCATATTTTTTTATATATTTCGAGAAATAAAGATAATTAAACTTCTGCTTTTCGTAAACCCCTGTGTTACTTAAGTTAGTATTTCTATTTACCTCTTTTTTATTATTTTCATACCTAAAAAATGATAATATTTTAGGTGTCGCTTCCCACTCTTTATCTTTCCCCTTAGTTTTAAAATGACAACATCGTGTTGTTCTTTTGTTAATTGTTTAGCCATAACAGAGATGGCACTGCATTAAATTTTCAAAATTATATTTAAAAAAAACTCGTCTCGAATCACAATGTTATAAGTTACCAAAGCTATGGTATCTAATATCTATGTTAATTGTAAACTAAGCTTATTTACTATGTAATTACAAATATTGCAAGGTTTTATTTTAAACTATTTAATAAAAAGTTTAGAATTATTTAGAAATAAGTGTATTTATGATACAGTGGTTTGCAGCTTTTACAAATATTTATTTGCTTACAAAATAATAGAAGTAGCTGCAAAAACAATGGCCAATTCTGTAAATATATCAATTGAGGCTCCCATTGAGAATCAAATACAAGAAATCACTTACGATGGTCAGGAGATTTACCAAGCGTAAGTACTTTAGAATTTACATTGTCAGATTTTTTCTAATAATTCCATTTTTGTCTATTAAAATTTGTCCCTAGTACTAGTAAAGAATTATCATTACAATTTACAGGCCCCTATCTATGTCAGAAAACTTGGCTAGATTAGCTCAAAAAATAGATTTCTCTAAAACTGATGATGAATATTGTAATATAAAGAAAGAGGGGGAAAGCAGTGTTGATGTAAAATCTGAAGAAGATAAGGACCCAGGGTATCAGTCTAGTTTGTGGCCATGGGATTCAGTAAGAAATAAGCTCCGAAATGCTTTGACTGAAGTGTCAGTATTGGCTGATGTTCTTAGTATTGCTAAGGAAAAGAGATACATGGTATGTCTCATTTTTGTTTCAAATTTTTTTGTCCTTTAATAAGGATCCCAAAACTCTTGTAATGTTAAGAAGTAATAATGTACTTTTCTTATTTAACATGAATATTTAGTAATTTATCTGTTGTCATCCTACAGTTTTAATCAAATGTTTAGGTGTTAGATCCAATTCAAGCAGAACAGCCAGAAAGCCGACCTATGGTGCAGGTATATGGCAGAAAAAAGGCACTTTCAGCTGCTGGTGCTGTCCTTTTAAATGGGGTGGAGCGCCTTAGGGCAAGCGAAACTATGAGAATGACAAGAAACATGCCAGACTTTCATATTGATTTGTTAAGGGTTCGACAAAACTGGAGATTAAAAAAAGTATCTAATACTATTGTTGGAGATTTGAGTTACAGAACAGCAGGCTCAAAATTTAGCCAGACTGGAGTATTTGAGGTATGTTTGTTAAACAATCAATTTATGGATGATTTTGAGATTTGTATTATGATTCTATAGTATGGTTAATAAAAGAAAACCCCACAATATAATATTCCATTTCTGAATCAATATAGGAACTTACTTATTATCCCTCTACTACTCTTGATAACATTATCATTTTTAAAATAGAAAAAACTGGTATGTTCATTATTTTAGGTAACAAAAGCTCCAGAGGATCAAATAGCTCAAGCAATGAGTTTAAATGCATCTGGACCTGTACCTTCTGCATTACGTGTTACAGTACCACCAGAGTTACAGGGTGTAGCCTTCATTTCAGTTCGGTGTCAGAAAGGTTGGTTAAAATTTCTTATTTTTATTTAGATACAGCCTCACTAATAACATGTTATAGATTGAAAAGTGTATTTGTAATAAATTGTGGGAGTAGCATTATTCAGTCCTGTTTACATCTTATATTTTATAATTTTAAATTGAAAGTTATATCAATTAAAATAAATGAGTTTTGACCATATAGATGTATATTAAAGTTACAATCGCTTTTATTCTATTCTTTTAAATTTAAAATTTGTAAAACATACTAATATTTTATGAGTAGATTTTCAATTTGAGAGATAAGATACTGCAATATTGTAATTTAATAACTTATTTACAAGACCTATTAAATAACAAAATTGTCATATAAAAAACTTTTAAACATGTCTTATTCAGTTTGTGTGATTCATTAAAATACCTATGTTATTTTTAGAGCAAGAAGATGTTGTAACAGCTACTATAAGTTCCTCAGCAATAAACTGTCCAGGAACACTCCTAGGCGATGGTGCAGATTTACATTGGCAACAAAAACTAGAAGCTGCTCAAAATGTTCTATTTTGTAAAGAATTATTTGCAAGATTAGCTGCTGAGGCTGTTCAATTGGATGCATCAATACCCCATATGGTTGTGGGTAATCAGATTATGGCCACAGTAAGCATGTGATATGGTACTATCTTATGATTAAAATATTATGTAATTAAACTCATGTACTACAACACATAAGTGAAATTGGGATACTGCTGTATTGAATTTCTCATAAATTACTATAAACTTTCAGGCAGCAAACTACTTATTAAGATGTTTTTGATAGGATTTGAACTGCTAACTGCAATAAACAGTGTTATTATTACTTGGTCATAGTTTTGACGGTTCTATAGGAAAAAAGAACTAGAAAATCTATATAGAACAGTAATTCTAGAATGGAATTTTAAAAAAATTGCTCTCATCCGAGGCACTTCCAAAGTGGAATTAATTTTATACTTGCTAATAATTGGGAACTGACAGTTATGCAATAATTTATTTTTTGTTTTACAGAACAAACACTATGTATACCAAGCGAATTATATTGTTTTACTACTGCTAATCCTGGATTTGCAAAAGTAAAATTCCTGATTTTTAAGTATAGTATATATATGTAAGTCTCATACAAAATATTTTTTTTCAGGTTTTACCAGGAATTCAGTTATTAATTAGAATTTGTCATAATAATAGACAAAATACTGGAAGCAACTCTGATAATGTGAAGGTATTACCAAATTTTTAATTAAATTTTTTAAATAATTTGTTACCATGTTTATATGTCAACTCTTGTGACAAGTCTTCGACTACTAGCTTGAGTGTAAGCAACCCTGAGGTCTTGCGTTCGAATCCCACCAATGGGATTTTCTGTCTATGTGTTTATATAACACTTGCTCCTACAGTGAACGAATCGGCATGTTGAGACTCAAAAGTCGAATTGTATCATTCATACAAAGCTTTACCAACAAAAAAAATTGAGTGAAATATAAAGCCCAAAACTTGTGGCGTTACTTTCTTATATTACCCGAGAACGCAAAATTTCCGGAAAAAGCAATAATTGTATCTAGTGGAATTTTTATATTACGTTGTTTTATAAATAAAAATCTCCCCAGAGTGAAGGTACATCAAACAGCAAGTCAGACCACGATCACGTATTAGAGCATTCCCTCCACCAATTGTTACGCACAGTACATCACTCGAACACGCATCATCCATTCCCGCATCCCGCCACTGGACCACTGGGACCGTCTAAACGAAGATCACTTGCAGGTAATTTAACATTTAATATCTAAATTACAGAGTTAAAATGTTGAATAAGTGAAGATCATCATGGTCAAATCTCATAGTCATAACCTACTTTTTCGTAGTTGTTTAAAATGAGTAATTAGCACACAAATTATAATATAAATCTATCAACTATCTTATTTTGAAACTCTGATGTTATAAATTGAAAAAGAAATGAAATATCGGAATTAAACCTTTTGATCCATATTAAATATTATACATGGTTTTGTTTGAAATGAGTAGATTTTTCATAAATAAGTAGGATTTTGTATATAGATAGGACTGGCTCTATTATCTTCAAAATAGAAACAAATTTCTTCTGGAAACCGAACCGAAACTTCCGGCTACTAACAGAACTACGGAGACGATTGGATTTAGTAAATATTTATGAATAAAAATGCCATTTAATTAGTATTTTTAGTTAATAATAATCTTTTTCCACAAGGTCCAATGGCGGCTGACAGGCACGAATTACTGGAAATGACAAAAGAGCAGTCTTTATTGGAACAAATAATCCAACAAGCCCAGCATTTCTTTATGCGTCGGCGCAGCGAATATGTCCTGGATACAATTGCTAAGGAGGTAAAATAGTGTAGGAACTTGAATATCAAGTTGGTGGAGAAAGACATTTCGGTTTTACACTAAGTATTCTTTAGTTTGAATTGCTTCTTAATCAGTTCATATATTATATCCTTTATGAGTTTATGTAATATAAATAAAGCACAAAAACTAAAAAAGTATTTTTGCACTGTGATTCCAAATCAACAAGCACTATTTAAACAAAACTATTCTCTTTTGTCTGCAGGTGAAAGATCCACTTATAGTATCCCACTGGAATGCATTGAACAGTCCTACACAGTCATGTGTTAAAATCAACATTATTGCTAACGGGTAAATATTATAAACTAACTAAAATTACAGTTTTAAAGCGCAATTATTTTGGTTAAAATCATGTATCTGATTGTGCTTTATAGAATGTTTAAAAATAATAACAAGTTCTGTTAATACTGAACAAGAGGCCTGATGTTAGGTTACTATATCCAACAAAATTACTAACTACTATATAACCTGCTGCTGTAGTTTATCTGTGAAAAGAATGGCTGGCAAATAAATTCCTACATCAATGAGGGGTTAGGGGTTCAGAAATATTTGAACGAAGAATTAATTTCGCGTGGGTGTATCATTCCAAAGATTTATGATAAGCCAGCTTTGATCTCATTAATTTAAAAATAACGTGTTATTAATAAATTAGCTTATTTCAGCTACGACGCCGTATGTCGAACTTCATTGGTGGTGGTTGTCGGTGAGAAAACGCTAAAATGTATTTGCCGGGATGGGAAGTTGAGGCATCTATCATACGAGTTGCAAGAGCTTAGAGATCTTATGTATTGTCAGGTATAGTTACATACAGTATGAGCACAATATGTATTCTATAAACAATATGGACATTTCAAGTGGTATCATGAACATTGGTACACCCAAATATATTTAAAAAAACTGCCTAAAATAACAGTTGTATATGTTGAATTTTAAGAAAATTGGGAAAACCTTTTTTATTATTTTGAATCTATAAAACAATGAATTAGACTAACTTAGTAGACAATGAATACACTTATTTCCATGAATAATTCATATTTTCATCTTGTCTAGTCAATTTTATTGAGACCTTTTTGACAGGACTCCAACAATTTTAATTCTCTTAGTCTTGTACTGGTAGTACACAATATTAACTTTATCTGCTTACCACTTTTTTTCCTTAAAATTATGTAAGGATGTTTTATTCCTAGGTCTACCAGCATCAGATGACAGGTGTTCAAGCAGTAGGCCGGTGTATGGGCTGGCAGTTGTTGGCCAGCAGTTCACATCTGGGATCTGGGCCTGTGGAGCCACTTGGCAATGCATCTTCATGCCTATTAGCGTCCCCAAATGGTATGTTACCTACTAATATTATACTCAGCTAATCGGATTTGAACAATATTTGCACTATATTACAAATATATAAGTTCAATTTCACTGTGCTGGTTAAGTTACATAAAGAAATTAAACAGGTGGAGGTAAAAATACCTAATTTCTTTGTCGAATAACCTAAACCAATGTTACAAATACTTTCTTTGTAGTTCCTTATTCTTATGAAAATAACAGGTGTTTTAGGTCTAAATGTAAATAAATGTTTTAAAGAATATGACAATATATCAACTCATTATATGTATTAACATTTTCCTTATTAGGGTCAATGTGCTCTAAGGCACAATGTGGGTTCAGCATAACCTCAAAATTTTGCATTACAATTACGTAAATATTGTTCACAGGTGACCGAATGATAGCAATTAGGTGTGAACCTTCTGTTGGAATTCAAGTATTTATAGCTCAATCACCCAAGAAAGATTTTTATGTAAGTGAATTAGTACAAGACAAGAAATGGGAGAATCTCGGAGGAGCTTTCAAAGAAGTGAAACTAGAAAAAATGGAGGGAAAAAACTTCCTTAACAAAATGGAATTGCTCATGGCTTGTTTGAGCAGTCCATCCTAATTAATAAAATAAAAATACTAAATTGGAATCTTGTTTTATTATTATACATAAAAGAAACTTAGTCTGTAGTGCTCCGGTACAATGTTAAAAATACACTGAAGGTTGTTCTTCCTTATTTTGTTACGATGACTATAAGTAATTAAAGATAAATTAATCTGAAACCAAACAAATTCCTATTATTATAGTTATCTGTTCTCTAAATTTAGATTTAGCTTCAAATTACATGTTAAGAAAATATACATATTTAGAAAAAAGATGGTATTTAATTGTATAACATGGATTTGACAATAGTTTACATTCAAGCAGTGAAATACATTCCCATGCAATTGCATGATTATTAAGAACTAAGTACTAAATACAACTCAAAAACTAAGGTAATCATTACTTATCTAACATTAAGAGTATGAATATTAGAGAATACATAAGTTTGAAATATCCTTAACTTTAAAGGCATAATTTTTTAAGATGCATCATGTTTCATTAGATAATTTTCAACTGGATTTAGAAAAATCAGAATTTTATCTTTGTCTAAATGCATTTATATCATCCAATGCATTTTAATAAAAGGATTCATAATAAACCAGTATACCATTGTTTGTGTTTAAACTAGCTTTAGCAATGATTGATAAATGTTATAGAAAACATCCAGAAAATGATTAACCTCAATATTAATTATAGTAAAATGTATGCCTTATAAATTAGGTGCATTAAACTAACATTAAACTTAAATCTAAGTAGTATATGAAATTAATTACCTCTAAGTCCTAAGACATCGACAAAACTCTTCCTAGCATTAAACCCCCAGTTTTAAATGAATATTGATGTTTTAACATGCGGAAGGCTTCAGATTACGATTAACATTAAACCTAACTAAAACTATGATTAAATTAAAATCGGCCCAGTGGCGACCTAGATCTTCCATTGTCCCTGTTGCCTGAGCCATAGCCATTGCGGTTGAAAGAGCGGCCACCACCACCACCGCCGCCGCCGCCTCCATAGCTGTTGTTATAGGGTCTGCTACCACCTCCGTTCCCACCGAAAGAGCGCCCACCCCGTCCGCCGAAGTTCCCACGGCCACCACCGCCGCCGCCGCCACCACCGCGGAAACCTCGGCGTGGCCCATCACGCTTTCTTGATAACTCTACTTTTAAAGTCGCGCCTAACATTTCGAAACCATTCATCGCGCTACACGCATCTTCTGCCTCCTGCATGTTTTCAAATTCTATGAATGCAAAACCTGGGGGGTTAAGTGCGACCCAGACAGAGTTCAATTTGCCATATTTATCGAATTCCCGCTCCAAATCTTCCTTCTTGATTCCTTCCACTAGACCACCCACGTACACACGAGTTCCTCCCGAGCTCATCGTGAATTAATCTAAAATAGTAAATAGAAATTAGATTCTATCAAAGCTTGGTACAATAATACAATGAATTGAACAAAACAAGATGTCGTCGAATAACGATGCCACGCCAACCAGCCAAATAACTGTTAAATTAACCTTAAAATATTAAAGTACTCACCTGATTAATATGAAAGAGTTAAAAGGAGACTTAAATAAGTCTTTTTATTAATTTATAAATAAGTAACAGTTACTTATTTCTACAAAACATTAAAATTTTAGATGGATCAATACGTCGATGCCTTAGGACCGAATGGTTAAGGAAAGAACGATTAGTCCTTTGCAATGAAGTATGATTATTCGAATCATTCACAAAGATATCGTTCACAAATGTCAAAAATATACGTCAGAGCAAATGCAACCAGAGACAAATATTAAATAGTCACTGTTACCCACAGATAACATATACATATGACTAATATAATAGCAACGAAGCTTAACGAAGCTACTTCACTAATACGCTGTTTTCGGTGTTTTATAACATAGGACGCACTGCGTGCTATAACTTCAATTAGTACAATCCATCAAGTTGCCGTGTAGTAAATGGTAGCATGGTTTAGTGTGTAATGTATGTATTTTCAAGGAGCTATCACCAGAACGCTTTGTTATACTTGACAGACTTTAGATTTCCTTTAAATATTGAGATTAAAACAAGTTGTGTCTAATTGCAGGCAATCCATTAAATATTGAAAATATGTAATTCTTAAATAAAATGATGAAAAGATTGAGTGCAGATTTTTGGCCGCATAAATTCGCATTGTCAGTGTTTACACAGATTAAGAGATTATTCTTTTTATTATAAACTCAACAGATATAAGACCACAATTGATGGATATTGAG
Source organism: Pieris brassicae (assembly GCF_905147105.1). NCBI lineage: Eukaryota > Metazoa > Arthropoda > Insecta > Lepidoptera > Pieridae > Pieris > Pieris brassicae. The sequence continues at coordinate 17,061,032 of NC_059666.1, read as the reverse complement.
GATTAGGACTTAGGATACTGAGAGCAAAAACATGAATGTTTTTAGATCGATGTTGCAATATGAAAAATATCAAATGACTGAATTAATCGATCATCGATGTTCGATCGAACTCACGGCCTCCAATGCAACTTACGAAACAAATTATGTCTTCTATGATCACTTCCACAAACCAGGTTTATTAAGCGTGTTCATTCACTGCGCACCGATCGTTCACTTCGTTCATTCTCACTCGCTCTTTCTTCCTCACACTTCCTCTCTACTCTATCAACAAAGAAATAGAATATAAGGTTCTTTTTATCAAAATTACGTTCCTTCGGTCAGTTGATAAAAAATATTGGATTTTGTAATAATTTAATCTGTTTAATAAATTTCAAACCTTTTCACTGTATTTTATTTCTTTGTGAATTATTAATGCAAAAGCATATTGTTCAGATTTCGATAAATATAGAACATTGATGTAAGGCTTTCGATTATCACACTATTGATATTTTTCTAATATCAACCATCCCTAGGCCCTAAGCCAAGACCATTTGTGCAAATAAAATATGTGCTGTAGTAGTTCTTAGTCTTAGACGTTATCCAGTATAATATCCAGATTAAAATGGTCTCCCTGAAAACAATATATATCTGTCTTTCATGCTACAACGTTTAGCTGGCAAATAGCTCCCTCATAATAATAATATAAACATATTAGTCGGGACTAATATTATAGTAATAAGGTTAAAAAAGATTTATAAAGATATTTTAAGATTCTCTCTGTAGATTTCTATAATTCCTACGATAGACGGTTATTTTAACATTTGCGTGCACTGCACAGATGACATTTTATGCTTCAATTTTTTAACCATTTATATTTCTAGTAGAATTCTGGATCTTTTGAGGCTAACTATCTCTGTACATATGTAGTAATATTGCTGGCGAAATTGTAGTATCCACAAGTCATAAAGAAACCACGATTTTCTTCAATTAAAATTATTTTTTTTAATTCAAGTACAAAGAAGTAACTAATAAGTGTCAAAGGAGAAATTAATTTGCGAATTTAAGAGAGAATTTAAATTAAGATTTTTAGATAAAAACGTCAGTCTTTGTTGTATGGAAAGTCACGTGACAATTGTTAAGGTCACATAAACTATTATTTCCATAATATTACATCGTAAAAGTAAAAAAAAAATTGGAACAGGCATAACCTGCCACTATCGTACCCTACGACCGAACGTTATGATCGTGACATAGCAATCACAAATATTATTTTCCTACAATTTTGGAAAATTAAGAAAAACCTGGTAACACAAAAGGAGGCTTTCCAAATTACGATTAACGACAGGTGAGGACATACAGAGGAATGCCGAACGAGGATTTGAGAATTGAATTGAAGAGAGGATTGAGGAGGGAGGGAAAATGCGTCGTACAGGCTGCCATACAGCGTACCCGAGTTCACGTACAAAACCGGCCAAACCGCTTTGTTTAACGGTCGCGACTCACGGAGGCGCGTAATTTCGCTTGTTTTACTTTCGTATTGACCCCGCCTTTGTTTTGTAGTAATGATTATACTAGTGCAAAAGATCATTACATTCGCTTTATAAAGTAAAAACTTTGGGTTGTAAAACGGTGTATTAGAATGTGTTCCTATAAGAATAGGTTCAGTGTTCAGCTAGTTGTACTGGATACACGCAAAGTGAAATGAATGTTATTTAGTTAAAATGGAGTGTTCCAAAGACATGGGGGTTCAAAAGAAACACAGCCAGTTCAGTGATACGAAATATAAGTGGAGGACGGTGTTATTATTGTTGTTTGTGTGCTCTTGTGCTGGACAAGAAAGGGAGAGGGAAGAAATAGATCCTTATTTATTAAATAAGACTTTAGGTCTTACTGAGCTACCGGGTGGTATTTTAACCGGTGGAAGTACTATTTGGAAGGTGGAAAGCAGTCCGTACATGTTGCGCGATGACCTGCTGATCGAAAGAGGAGCAGAATTAGTGATTGACCCAGGTGTAGAAGTCAAATTTGCGCCGATGATTGGAATTACTGTCCGAGGGAAACTCCGAGCATTGGTATGTTGAAAATATGTAAATACTTTCCAAATGGTATTAAGCCCATAATAACTATGAGACATGTTACGGATAAAGTTCGAACTGTTCACTTACTGTTTATCGCCACAAACTACTCATATCTCTCAATCTTGAGATGAGATAATATATAATATAGAGATCGATGTGATTTTTAGTAGATGCGTCGAAAATAAATTTCGGAATATACTTAATAGCATACTAACAAAAGATGTGATTAAATTCGTAACTCTTTAGCTTACTCATAATTATCCCAATGCCGTGTAGCTACTTGGTAATTAAATGCTAAACACGTTTCTCTCCCTGATATTCTCAGTAGGTTGTATAGTTTGTAAAACATAAGCGACCTGCCTTGAATTCGCATCGGTATGTATAGAGACAGACAAAAGGACACTTAAATTAGTACTACATATTTCATTTACGATATTAGTGATATTTTTGTGTTTAATAACAAATTAAGTAATATTAAGTTAATCCATTAAAAGCAAACATACCGTATGTACAACGAAACATCTTTAATCTCTAAAAGAAATTGAAATAAATAATTAAAAATGATTAAAATAATTAAAATTACGCTATTTAGTTTAATCGATTCGTAGAATCCAGTAAGATAATGTGTTACTTATTTGAAATACGTAATAAAAAAATATTTAGATTTGAAATTATAGATTTTATTATTTTTGCTACTTAAAAAGTATTAAAAGCTTACTAAAACAAGACAATGACGTCCATTTATTTGGTTACTCTCACGAGGCCGAGTTACAATAGGGTAATTTATAATCGTAGTGAGTAAAACTATAAAAAGACGAAGTAAGCATTGTATGTACCCTTAAATCGATAAAGAACCTGATAAAAATGAAATGATAATAATACTTGTTGATAACGATATCAGATTCACCTGTGTATCGATTTATTTACTATGTATATAAACGTATAGATATGTTTCGCTTCTATTTACATAGAAGATTCATTTTCATTGTACATCACTACGTAATGAAGATGTTTCCGCCAAATTTATAAATATAAATTCAATATATACATTTATATTTTAAGTCACATTATACTATTATATTTTTAGTTTCTTGACCCAAACGCGTAACTGATGAGTTTCATGTTGATTTAAGATACATAGGATAAGTTACTTAAACCTTAAATTCGTAATCTGCTTCTAGAACTAGATGAACTGGAAAAATTAATTATAATTAAAAATGCTGCACTGATTTCGGTTGATTTATGAGTCCATAATTGGGTTATTAGTTAAGTGCAGTTGAGGACTCTGTGACCCCGATTAGGAAAAACGGCAGATGTTCAAAGCGATCTGACATTCGACCCTGGAACTAATTCAATCAGTGTAGTACAAATGTCCGGTGTATATGGCATTAGAACACCTTACACCATCAGGAGTAAAGAACTAAAGTACTATTTAGTTACCTGCCGTAAACGTTTACGTGGTTTGAGGCGTTTAGCAAGATGCACATATTAAAGAAGGAATTTAAGGACTAAATTAGATGGAGAGGACCAAGAGGAACAAGAAGAAGAATGTGCCTTAGAAAACAGTGGATAGAAGCTTTAGCAGTAAGCGAATGTGGAAAAAAGCCATGTGTAGAGAGCTCTAGACAAAGCTGAAGGAGGCCTTTCCTCGTCTGATTAATAGTACTGAAGCAAATTACGATAGTAAGAACTCAGTTGTACAGAATTAAACGGGATTTATTATTTATTATCATTATTAACTTATAAATAAATTATCAATCAATAAAGTAGCGGGAGAAAATATTGATTAACCTACTTTTGAGGATACATTAAAAAACGTAAACTTTCACTGTTACCGTCAGTCACAGGTTTTGACTTTTTTAAACGATGCACCCCTGCGTAAAAGTGAACGTACAAAAAATATGACAATGCCGACAACTTGTTAGAGATACGGTATAGACCATATCATTAATTCACCCTCACTGTTAAGGCCATCAAATGAAAGGAAACCTTATATTTCTTAGAAGAGGTTTTTTGATGGTTAGAAAGGGTTATTTACATTAAAAAATTGTGGCAATGAAAGGATGTCTCCGTCCAAAGGGTTTTTAGGTTTGCAAAGGCAAACTTGTGTATTTTTATTTGTGAAAGTCATTTCGTTCTTTCTCATCGTGAGTAACTATTTTAACTTAAGCGGAATTTTTGTTTTATTTAGTGCGCGCCGGTTACAGTCGTATCTTTTCGGGGCAGATTAATGTTTTTATTAATAAATTTATATTTTGTTTTGTGATTTTCCAACAAAAAAAAAACAGGGATTTTTAGGAAGTCTGGAATAGTGTAGGCCATGTTTTATGTTACTTACAGGTTTTTTTTATCGCGTTATAAAACAACTTGATTTGTTTGTAGGGATATTTTATAGAAGAGTTTATAAAATAACGACGATATAAAAATTGTTGATTGTGATAACATCTATGTTTAATTAGGACCCTTCGTATCAAAATTGTGTCAAGTTCTGCAAACAAAGATAACTCGAATACCTTTGTGTGAGAAACGCGCTCAATTGATCGAAAATGTTATATCTATTTTAACAATACATAAAATATATATATATATATATATTATAAATAAAAATGAATCGCAAAATATCTTGGGAAATTTAGAACTCTAACCACGACGACATTTGACGATGATATTTATTCCTTGTACTGTAAAAGGTTTTTAAATATTAAAAAATAATAAAAAATTGGTGTTATTTATGATTAAGTTTTTTATTCTGGAATAGAGAACAGTCTTTATGGGGTTGCATAGCTAAATGGTTGTATGTAGCTACTAAAGAGGTAGGCTAAGTAAAAATCTTATAAAAGTCGAAATGTAGTCGCGGGGGCGTAGTACATATACGTGTACATAATAAAAATAAAATACAACTACGTATCGTAAATACCGAGGACATTTTTGATAACCTCCCTCATATTAGGACAAGCATGTTGTCTAATTTTGCATATACTTAACACAAAAAACTAATTCCTTGTTCTTCTTCTAAAAGTTACATTCATTAGTCCTCTTATCTTGATAATCTTGTTAGTTGCATGCTAATCGACTTACATTCCTAAGCTATTTAATAATATGATTTCTTTTCTCTAGGTAATACATTACCTATGAACGTGAATGACCTCTTATCTCCAATCCAAGTAACGTTTCGTTAACTGTAAACGGTTGAGTAACCTCCTAGGTAACGTAACCTTGGTACACAGCTAGCTACTACAGCGCCACTGAATCGTCTCCAATTATTGCAACCATTTAGAGGTAGTGGCAATTAGTAGATTCTAGTTGTAGTTTGCTTATGTTAAGACGTCTTTGTGTTTTGCGAACGACGAACGTGGCTGATGATTATGGTATCGCCATGTTTAATCATGTTTTTTCTCCATCTGTTGTGTGGTCTACGATCTGAATGGTCAATCTTCTTTCATGGCGAGTATGGATGGTATATGCGCCTGGGCTCATCTCTTATACGTATTATGTCTAGCTCTGAGTGCCTTTTTCAATAGATTTCAGTTCATAAAAACATGTTTTTTAGCCGCTCAGTAGTACTGCGCTATAAAGAATCAAAATATTTCTGAAGATTTTTGTTAATTGTTGACTATAAATCTAGCTTATTGGAATGGACTTCCACCCATAAAGAGGACTAAAGGACTGTATATCATACAATATATTTACTACACGTAAAGATTCTAGAAATTTAGTAGTGTTTTTTAATTTGTTCTAAATAATTCCGTCGATTGATTACGTAATTCGTGTAAGTTAATAAGAACACGTTCGTGATGCTTTGAAAACTGCACTGCCTTAGTTTATAGAATGGCAGATGCAAATGGTCACGGCTGATCTGTGACTCACGGTATATGTGAATCACATTGTAAAAGTGAAATCAACCCGTTTCTTATCAGAGGAAACTACTTTATAGATACCGTTTGCTTTTTCTGTTATTGCCTGAATAGGAATGTTATTCTTATAAGTTCGGCAATTGATTTATTATTTATTCGTGTTAAAAGACAAATACTTCGATAGTACGTTTCATTGAAATTTATCGACTTCCTGGCATCTTACGAATTCGGCTATTTAGCAGGATCATATTGCGATAATGTTATTTTAATTTTGGAATCTTCTTTCACTCTTCCTAAAGGAAAATATTTTTTAATTTTTGACCCCAGTGGTGATCTTAACAAAATTTAATCTTAATGATAGTATCAATTTCCAAATGTAATGTGATTTACCGAATAAAAACCAAAATATTAACCCCCGTGTACTTATTGTTGGATCATTTTTCATATATTGTTAAGAGCTTGCATCTATACGCTCTGAAGATTTATTTACTAGACGGGAAGGTTTACGAGCACGATAGTGTGGCCTAAAACAAGCAATTTGCAAGCGGAAGCGAGGGATCGTATCCTGTTGGCTGTGATTACCTATCTGCCTATCATGTTGCTGAACCCGCATGCGTGAAGATACCATCTATATGTATTTAACGACATGTAATACAATGCTCAAAATGCTATTTACTTGTAGCAAAAATCACTATTCTATAAGTACGTTAGTTTATCAAATTTCGGCATTTTCGAAGTCCAAAATTCCAGTCTCTCTATGCCTTTAACAATTGAAATAAATAATTTTCCAGTACCCATGCCTAACAATAGTATGTAAGACATTTTAAATAAGCCCAAAATAATAACAATTGAACATGTATAGCTCTCTATGCTCCAGTCTTTTAAATTTAGAACTAGTTCATATTAGATTTGCTTAACAATATTAACGATAACGAATGGTTGTCGCTATCGATTTGTTATGTAATGTATGTAACAAAGATTTTTTTAAGTAAATGTCTATATGATAAATTTAAAAAAAATATAATTACTCCTTTATTATGAATCATGTGATATTCCGGATATCACTAATTTAAGTTGGATGATTAAATTCCTTATCAGTCGTAGACTAAGTATTAAGTTGTTTAATGAATCATTTCTGTGTGATATTTTCTCTCACTAATATTTGCAAAAGGTAGAAAAACCTACGTAGCGCTCAACGGTATGTTCGTAATTTTGTATACGCCTTTATAAAGTAATTATTTGGTTGAAATCTCGAGAACATCTCTGTTATTTTATTTAAACGTGTACTTCCGAGACGATGTCTAGAACTTAAGAAACGTGGCGTATATCAATTCAATTTGATAATCAAAGAAACAATTATCGGAAAGGTGGCTATTGGTGTACGCGACGTTTTGTAGAGTACCAAATATAGCTAAGTACTTAAAAATGTATATGTAGGTACTTAAAGAAACTAAATAAACCTAGACCTATGACTAGTCAGGTTCTTGATGCCTTTTTTCAATAATGGGGTATACGGTCTGACTCACTTACGAAAGGTTAGATAAAATTCATATAAAAACAATGGCTTACGTTCTATACTCATAAAAATAAAGTAATAATAATAAATACTTAATTTTATATAGGATACTAATTGTAATTTTACCACTTTTTGAGATGATCTCTTTAGCCTATAGATCTATATTTAAACAATGAGTTATTTTTATATCATCTAACTTTACCATATTAACTCTATAATAAAGCCAATAACACCACATTCGAATATCAATCGTGCGAAGGCGTGCCATGTCTGAGTGAAATATTTATGTCAATTAAAGGTTCATGACTTTTGCCTGAAAAGGCATCGTGCCTTGTTAGAGTTCATATGTATGAAATGTCGAGTCTTTTGGGAAATGCCAAATTTTTATTGCGGTTTTTTTTTATATTCAGATTTGGGATTATATGCACGTCCCTAAATTGTAATAATTTCGATTTAAAAAGCCGCAATAAGTATGCGGTTCTAATAGTAATGTTTTGAGAGATTGGTATACCTAACAAGATGAATCTAGGTACAAATATTGTAAATCAATGCCACTAAGGTAGTTCTTAATACAATATTAAATAACTGTGTTTTATATTTAGGTCACCAGTATAAATAATATCACCTATTATTGAATGTAATACAATAGGTATCTCGATACCTTGCAGCATTATTTTCCATTCACAAAGGATTGCAAATTGCAACTCATGCGCAAGTTCACAAGATGTGTCTGGGATTTGCTACAGGTTCGAAGGTGCAATATTTCAACTTATTTTTTGTATTACGTTTAAAAATACAAATTAAGAAATAAATCAGCAATAGAAAATCTTTGTTTAGATTTTATAATTATCTTGTAAAAGTACGATATAAGTTCAATTTCATTTATTTAACTACCGGCAAAAAATGAACTTGAAAAAGATTTACAAAAAATAATCACTACGATTAATGTACTGTTGCATATGTATTGTGGGTGTCAAGGATTTTTAAAAGCATATCATGCGACAACCGCGCGCCCACGTTTCGATTCTTGAATTATGAACAAAAATTGTGAAAATAATTTATGATTTTTTACGTCCATGAACACGCAAATGCATGCACACTTAGTAACTATCCATGGACTATTATAGCATCATGGCATAGCACTTGCTTCAAAGTGACTTGATAATTTGCCGAGCCATAAAAATACTGTGAATTAAACTATTTACTGACACGTTCTTTATCATGCTAATAAAAATAATATGCTCCATCTCTTGAATTGTTCTTTGCGGAACTCGGAAGCAAACGATCACGTTTCGTTGACGTAATGAATCGCTGAATGTTGATCACTTGATAACTCACATTCCTAACAATTTATTATCGTTATCTTAACTAGGTTCTGATAACCCACTTTAACAGGCTAGCGTTTATAGGGAATGAGGAGACTTAACTGTTTTGTAACAACCAGTTCGGCATTTAACTATGATGACGTGAACAATCTACTTAAGTATACAAAATAAGTAAAATAAAATATTGCAGTCTTATATTAACTTACCTTAATATAATTTAATTTGGTTCCATATTTAATTTTATATTAATTTAAATTATTGTAATGATTTCGATATTGCTACATGTAACTGGGAAGTCACTAGCTCCTGAAATACAGTTCTCATGACATTAGGAGCCTGGGATGCCTGGTGTTTGTTATGTTACCTATTTTTGGCAGTAAATAAATTCATTATTATTAGTAATAAATAAATTAATTGAGTAAAAATGATGTATGTTTTTGAAGTAAAATAATGTGTATAATATGGAGAGTATATGTTGTATAATTCACTACACACAATTGTCACTTTGTCGACGTGATGAGACTACATTGAAATGGTAACAAATAAGATTACCTATGACGTCAATAAACTTGGAGACCACTAAGGAAATCATGATTAAAAATAAACCGATCAACATAAATAGTTGTCCCTGGGCTATTTGACAACATTAAAAAGCAACAATTCAGATTAGTATTTAAAATTTCAAGAACCCGCCAAAACGCTTCTCTAGGCTAATGGCGTCTCACCAGTCCCGATGACGTACCACAAATAAACAAACATCAAGCTTTTTATGTGTAAATTTATAATTATCAGTCTTAAAACAAACAAACATATTATGTTTCTATTAAAAACAGTCTCCGACGAAATTAAACTCCTAGTTTGTTATATTTGTCACTTGGTACGCCATCGTCAATTCGACTAAACTGTTTTGTCAAGTGACTGACGTAAAACAATCAATATTTATAATTATAAATTATTTACAAGTTGTTTTCCCTTTTTAAAGCCATATTTTATTCAGATTCCTAATAACTACTGTTTTTATACTACCAAATATCCCATTGAGAAACGCAGGCCGCAGATCCTCTGCTAAGAAATAACAACATAGCTGTTCAAAAGGATTTTGTATGGCTAGCTAGGCCAAACCATTTAATCAATGTCCTACAGAAAGCTTTTTACTTCAAAACGTGACATGAAGTACCTAATGCATTTGGCACGACCAGCGATACCATCGTCTCGCTCTGGTTGTGATCATGAAAAGCGTGACAATGCTTTTCAGAGATTATCTACATTTAATCGTTTTGCGCTAGGCATAGCTTTAGCTACAGTAATTATTAACACAATTATTTTCTAGAATATATATACCGTTAGGTCAATTTATTTAATCACTGCAGTATTCACTGCATTGAATTTTCTATGTTTTATAATTTGGTCCCTTTTTTACTTTACTTAACAACTTCTACTTAGTTGGTCCCAAAGTTTTGTCACTGGCACCTTATTTTTAAATTTCGAAGATGATTTTATACAAAAAAAATGCATTCTATTTTTGAACGTTTGAAAATTGTTTTTAAACAAAAAACAATCACTTTCCGTATTTTTTCACGATAGAGTGGACATTGAAAGAAAACCGAATAGCTGTTATTGCGTTGCACCGCTGTGGGCACTCGCTGAGTACCATTTTCAAGTTGCTCAAAAATTTAAATATAACGCTTAGGTTTGTGTACTATTGATAGATACAATGAACTCTCCAGTGTTGAGGACAACAAAAGAACTGGCCGGCCGCTCCGCAAGAATACCAGCAGTAATCAAAGCTATCAAGGCGCGGATATCAAGAAATCCTGTCCGAAAACAGAAGTTCATGGCTTTGCAGATGGGTCAGTAGGTAGGTTTTAAATGAAGATCTACGTCTACGAGCATACAAAAAAAAGAGTGGGCACTTACTTAATGCTCGTCTAAAAGCAATAAGACTTAAGAGATCGCGGATGTTGTTAAAGCGGTACGCGAAAAACCGCCACCGTGATATCCTCTTGACGGACGAAATGAAATAACGGAAATAAAGTTCTGAGGGTGCAACATGGACATTATCCATCATCACTAATGGTCTGATGGGGAGTGTCCTATTACGGGCCAACTGAGGTTAATTTTTGCAAACGGGGGAAAAAAACCAGTGCAAAAGTGTAACAAGAGACGGTTTTGGATCGGCTTTTCCTGCTCATCACGCTATTTGCGGAACATCAATTCGTGTTCCAGCAGGACTGCGCCTGCACACAAAGCCAAGACGACTCAAGCCTGGTTTGAGCCTCAAAACATCGACTTAATTATCCATGAGGATTGGCTTTCCTCCAGTCCGGACCTTAATCCTTTGGACTATAAAATTTGGCAAGTCTTAAAGAGGAAGGTCTGTGATAAACCCCATAAACATTTGGAAAGTCTGATGTCATCTTTAAAAAAGGCAGTCATAGACGACTGGCCGCGGCGCTTAAGGGCCTGTATTAAAAATAACGGAGGTCATTTCGAATAGAATATTATGATATATCTATTCCTTAATTAATGCATTATAAATGATATATCACTCATTAAAAACTGATCAGTAGTTTTTATAATTATTTCCACTTATGACAGAACATTGGGACCGACTACATAACGCTGTAAGGGACGTTGTAAATTATTAAATACCTGCCTTTTAGACAGATTAATAAGTTTTATATAAACATATAGTACCCGTAAGCCAAAGATATTCTTTCATATATTTTCGCCTTGAATTTGTTGATAATCTTGTAGATAATGGAAGAACAATGTCAACATTTGTAAAAGCCTATATAAAAATATACTTATAATTCTATATAGAGCAAATGGACAGGAGGTAAAGAGTTACCGCTGCGAAATTTTGCAAACAATCAATTGTCACCATAAATAAGAATTAGTCTGGGTACATAAGTAAATGTATTAAAATTTCGGTGAGAAGTAAACAATTGTGTGCCTAAAACTGCAGTAATTGAAACTAATTTTGAATAACTCCATACAAAATGATTAAAGAGACAACTGAAGTTATGGGAAAGGCCTTTCACAATTTTTTAAATCGTTATGCAATAATTTTATGCTCTCGTTTAACCGGTACTAATTTCAGATAGACAGATTTAAAGATCACAAAACATTTTATTTTTTACCATTTATCTAATCTTTGAACTTAAAACAACCTTTTATCCTTTGCGCTCAAACTCTAGTTTTGGCATCGCCACACATCAGACAAATATAGTTTTAAGCATACGTGTAACTTGAAACACCATCATACACGTGTCTCTAGCTTAGATCGGCAACTGTTTAACATTCCACACGACGAGGATTTTATGTCGCAGCGGAAGTCACAGAATATACGGTGAACAATTCATATGATACTGACTATATACAAGTACCTAGACCTATTATAAACTTGAAGCCCGAGACATGTCTTAAGTTGAACTAAATTTTGCTCTTTGAATGTTATCGACTAAAAACTAGTTAAAGTCAATTCTCAAAAAGGTACAAATCAAGCACTCTTACTTTTCTGTATAGCTTTTTACGGTGGTAAGGTTTTTGTTAACACCCTAAATGTCTATGTAATGGTTTCACTAGGTGGACGGTATTAACAAATTTTTCTTTAAGATTCCTTTGATGGCTGCATATAATTGACTTACTTGACTTAATGTCCTATAACCCCTAGGTGGGGCAGAGGGCGTCCACAGTGAGTCTCCATCGCGTTCGGTCTTGAGCCTCGTGTTTCACCTCGCTCCAAGTCTTTCCGGCTCTCTTTGCCTCGTCCGCAACTGTTCGGCGCCAGGTTTGTTTGGGACGGCCACGCTTCCGCTTTCCTTGCGGATTCCAATCAAGCGCCTGCTTGGGAATATGATTGAGATCCCTTCGGAGTGTATGGCCTATCCAATTCCATTTGCGTCGCTTGATCTCCTGGCTGATCGGGGTTTCTCGACAGCGCTCCCAAAGTTGCTCGTTAGAGATCTTTTCAGGCCAGTAGATGTTCAGAATACGGCGAAGACAGCGGTTAACGAAGACTTGGAGTCGGTGCGAGATGTGTTTGGTGACCTTCCACGTTTCACACCCATAGAGCAGCACAGATTTGACGTTGGATCCGAATATTTTAACCTTGATTCGACGCGTCAACATCCGTGACTGCCATATAGGCCGAAGTTGTGCAAAGGTTGCTCTGGCCTTGGCAATGCGCGAAGTGATGTCCTCTTCTGTACCTCCAGTTTCAGACACGACGCTTCCGAGGTAAACAAATTGTTGAACGCTTTCTATGTCCTCTGCACCCACCCGCATTGGGGTGCGATTCTCAACTCCAACACGCATTTCTTTCGTTTTCCGGGTGTTGATTTTGAGTCCCGCAATCCCGCCTCGCGTTCCAGGTCGTCCAACTTAGATTGCATGTCGCGGTGCGTGTGACTCAGCAGACAGAGGTCATCGGCGTAATCCAAATCTTCTAAGATGTTGGTTAATCCCCACTCTATTCCGCGACGCTGGTTCTGATGTATGCGATCCATAATCCCGTCGAGAACAACCAGGAAAAGTAGTGGCGAGAGTAAGCAGCCTTGCCGGACGCCTGCGTGCACTTGAATATCGTCTGAGACGAGACCATCGTGAATCACTCTACAAGAATAGTTCCTATAGCTGGCCTTAACTAGGTTAATTATCTTTGGCGGGACACCAATGTTAGAGAGTCGCGACCATATGCTGCTCCATCTCAACGTATCGAAAGCTTTTTCGAAGTCAACAAAGGTAAGATAAATCTCTCTCTGCCATTCTGATGCCTGTTCGAGAATGATACGAAGAGTGTTAATTTGGTCGGTACACGAGCGGTTAGGCCGGAAGCCAGCTTGTTCTATGCGAAGGAGAGGCTCAACGGCTGCAGACAACCTGTCCAAGATAATTCTGCAGAAAACCTTGGAAGGGGCCGAGAGCAAGGTGATACCTCTCCAATTGCTGCATTGGCTTAGATCACCTTTTTTGGGCACAGTAATAAGAAGGCCCCTATTCCAGTCCTCCGGAAGCTTCTCGCTGGCCCAGATTTTCCCAATCAAAGGTGTCAGCGTGTCGACGGTAGTAGCCAGGTCCGCTTTTAACATTTCTGCGGCTATTAAATCAAGCCCTGGTGCTTTACCAGTCTTAAGACCCATGACCGCTCTCTCCACTTCATCACGTGTAGGTGGTTCGATATCGATGTCTAGTGGCCTGGGTGGTGGAAATGTGTCTTGCATGCCTCCATGCGTAGCTGTGGGACGAAAAGTTTCCTCGAAGTGTTCACGCCAGCGTCGTAGTTGCCCTTCTGCTGTTACGATAAGTTGACCGTCTTTTGATTTTAGAGGCTTTTTATGCTGACTTATCTTTCCTGCTAAGATTTTAGTCGCTTTATACAGTTCTCCCATGTTGCCGGTGTTAGCGGCAATTTGAGCGTGGTCAGCAATACCGTCAACCCACAACCTTCTGTCCTTTCGCGAGCTGCGATAGATCTTCTTACGAATCTCCCGATACTGCTGTCTGAGGTCGGCTTGTAGTAGTTCGTCGTTGGTTTCGAGCAGTTTTAGCATCCAATCCACGCGCGAGTGCTTAGTATGACCTAAGACAGAAGAGCTGGTCTCTATGTAGGCCACTTTAATGCGTTTCCACTCTCCGTCTATTGAGTCATCGTCGGCGTGAAGTCCGGTGAAGCGGTTACGAAGTTCAAGCCTGAACCTGTTCAAAATTTCAGGATCTCGCAGTTTAGTGACGTCAAACCTTCTTCCAGCTCTACCAGGGGCACCAGCTAGTCGCGCAACTGCAATCTTGAGTCGCATTTCGGCTACAACCAGATGGTGGTCGCTGTCAATATCAGCGCCTCTTCGGTTTCGGACATCGAGGAGTGACGAGCGCCACTTCGAACTGATCGCAAGGTGGTCAATTTGGTTTTTCGTGGACCCATCAGGGGAGTTCCATGTGTACTTATGTACATCTCTATGAATAAAAAGTGTCCCACCGATGGTCAGGTCATGGTGTTGGCAAAACTCTATAAACCGTTCACCATTCTCGTTCCGTACTCCGAGTCCATGTTTGCCCATGTTGCGCTCACAGTTACTGTTTTCGCTTCTCACTTTTGCGTTAAGGTCTCCCATGACGATCACAATATCTTGTTTCTTAATACCTTTAAGTGTGGCATTTAGAGCGTTGTAAAAGTCATCCTTGATGTCCTCCGCAGACGTGTTGGTGGGAGCGTAACACTGCACAATGGAGATCTTCCGTGCTCTTGAGTTGAAGCGGGCCCAAATGATTCGGTCTGAGATCGGTTTCCAGTCCAAAAGACTTTTCTTTGCGGAGTTAGAGAGGAGGAAAGCGACGCCATATTCAAGGTCGTCATCCTCATTTTCCTTCCCGGAGTATAGAAGAGTTAGGCCTTTGGACGTTCTCAGTTCGCCAAAACCATTTCTACGCACTTCACTTAAACCAAGTATTTGTAGATTATATCTTATCATTTCAGCTTCTGCTTGTGCTAGTCGAGTGTCGTTACTTAGCGTTTTTATATTCCAAAAAGCAATTCGTGTCCGTGATTTAATGCCAAAGGTCGTCGGTAAAAGATCGATCCGGTTTCTCACTGTTTCGGTTTCTTGAATCGTTGGTTTTTCAGGCAAGCAGAAGATAAACCCACTGTGCCCTAGTCTGATAGTGGGGCTGCCACTTTAGAGCATCCAGACATGCTCGGTTTTATACGGGTTACCTCCCTAGTGAGTGGATTCTGTTTTAAGGCGCAGAATATTCGCCTTTTGCCCTGCATCCTCAGCTCATCTGCAGCTCTAGGTAGTGGGCACGCGTGAGCGTGGCTGCAGTAGGTCCCAGGGTGGACGACTAGGACGTGGATGACTCGGACTGGTCGGGGTTCTGCTTATACTAGTGTTCCACTACGTAACACAGCAGAAGGTTTTTTTTTGGCTTTTTCTAGGCAATGCTGACCTCACTCCATCAGCGATTCCCACCAACACCAACCCCAACTTCCCACCCCAATGCATATAATAGTTGTTTGTTAATAAAATTGTTAATTTTTAAGGGTTATTATGATAGTTGTTTTAATACACTATCGACATATTTATATGTTCGCAGAGAGAATTCACAGTAGCGATATTGTGTTTAATATATACATGTACTTTATTACATTTTATTTAGTTTCTCGGCATTATCATATTGGCATGGTCTGTAAGGATAATGTATGTATTTCTAAGACTCGTAGTAAGTCGTAGACTTTATTTTGAATATAGCGAAATCGTGAATCACTATATATTATATTTTTTTCAGTACAGAGAAAGTACATTAATTAAATTTGTTTCGAAAATTTAACACATTTATACAACTGATATTTGCGTCATGGAGGTCGTTATAACAGGTTCTGGTGCCAATGTTGTATGACGTCATCTTCAAATTACTTAAAAACAACTGATAGTATCCGGATTTATGATATTCAAATAATTCTTAACATATTCTTCAACCTCCGGCACATAGAAATTAATATCCAGTACATTTGTAATCTACGGGCTAGTAAGTTCTTTGCTACCTTTAGTGCGTTGCCATATTACCTTACCTTATGAGCGTTTTAATTGCACACATATAAAAATCCATTGGTATTCAGCCGGGATTCAAACCTACCACGTCAGGATTGGGACGAGCGTGTAGTCATATAGCACTCTGCTTCATATTAGATAGATATAGTTTAGATTTACGCCATTTGGTTTAAATAACATAAGTTATTAATCTTATTTACAACATATAGGTACCTTGTTGAAGGTTCCTATATGTTTTATTAGGTTTGAGAACTGTATTCGTTTGATGTTTCTCCCTAGTTTCCATATTAAATTAAATTAAACTTAATTTGGAATTAATAATAAGATGTTACGGTCTAGACTCTGCTGGTCTATGTAAGTTACAAGTGAAAGTTCTCCCTTACTGAAATCACCTAAAATAATCAAATATTTATATCGTTATATGAATATTTTTAATCCTTTACTACAAGCGGTTCAATATTTTTATCCTCCGCGTGCACTAACCCCACTGACTCATCACATTCCTAGACGCAGTCCTTGTTTATATGAAGAGACAATTTTTTGTCTATTTCGTAATAAAACCAGCCGTCCGTATCAATTTTATAACGGCTCTAAGACCTGCCTTAAATAACGTATCATATTAAGTGTAGTTTCATATTCAAGGCCTTACTAAAAATAGAAGAAAACAAAGCTTGTTAATTTGATCAAGGCTTATATACCTTATTTATGTTTTACATAATTAAACTTAAAAACAAGGTCACATTCAACAATTATGAAACAACCGATAATTATCCTTGAATTCCATGCTTCAATATGTGTAACATTTTGTAACTAAATAATGATTAACAAGACAGTTTTTGAGAAAAATATCTATTTTTCATATTTTTATATAGAGAATTAAAAAAAATATACTTTAAGGCTATATATATTAACCGTTTATAAACTGTAAAATTCCACTATTTTAATTAAGTCTATTTTAATCATTGGTATCCTTTAACCAAATTGTATTCACGATTTGACCTAAATTTCTGTAATTTAGTTAAGTTTTTGAAAACTATGCGGCTAAACTGTAAATTATAAGTTAAGAAAATTTTAGTTAACGTAAAGACATATTCAAAGAAGCTAGTAATGAACACGTTGTTTGAACACACATTTAAAAAGAAAAATGTTACTGTATTTTACACAAAGGTGGCAATTTCGTAACAGTTAAGTCAGTCGTTCGTGACGTTATGAATGGGGTGCTTCTAAAGGCAGGAAGCCAAGTGCAAGGGCACTATGCAATAAACACATAGGTGGCTCGAATGGGCTTTTTTCGATGGATTATGTTAATTTATTGACTTTAAATACAGGAACTTTACATCTAAAGATTACATTGTGTGAACAGTTTTGACACGTTTTTATTACAACCTGACTTTGATATATTAAAGGCCTTAATCTATACGATAACGCTACGCACTAATTACATATTAATTATAATCATATTTAAAAAAAAAACAATCTTATAATTAATGGTAAAGAGTTTTATTTCTAAATTACTAAATATTATAACATTCGAAATTATTTACTCAAAAATTATTGCATAAGTGCAATGCCAAAGTTAAAAGTATCTATAAGTATATTCTTTCCACATTGAATAATCAGGAACATAACAGCTTATTTAATTGACATTGTATTTATTATTCGCGATTGATAATTTTTGCGAGCAAAATTTCACGTTCCCATTTTTAAATACTATTGATGTAGTATTCTTTTGTTAAAATAGCTTTTACACATTAAGAAAAACACTTTTTGAACGGATTAAAGCTATGTATTATTATTGAAAACTTATAATTATTTACATAATTCTAAATTTTAAATTTTTTTCCGACGTTTCGCATGCTTTTCAGCGTGCGTGGTCACGGTGACCGTGAATTATGTAAATAATTATAAGTTTTTAATAATAATACATAGCTTTAATCCGTACAAAAAGTGATGTCTTACTATTGATGTGTTTGGCGCTAAACAAGAACCGGTGAAAACATACAATAACTTATGTAATCTACTTACTTTTTGTTTTTATTTGTATAATTATGTATATTATGGTAACGAAGTATAAATAAATAAATCAGCTTTACATGTTTCCTTGCTGACCATGTCGCTCAGACATGAGCTAATATTAAATCCCCTTGGTGGACTGCAAATATCTGTTTTCACAGCCTTTTACTAACAATAACGTACGCAGTGTTAACAGTATAAGAGCGAACTTCGTGCAAATTCATATTTTAATCGATTATGTTTGGACGAACCAAGATGTTGTTGCGTTTGAAGGAATCGCTTAATCGTGATGAAAGCGTCAATAATTCGAGGTATGAATAGCCGGACATGCGCCACAGTTCATATTGTTAAGATGTTACGAAAACTAGGGGTTAGCCTACTGTGATTCCGGTTTCAGTAACAGTTACTGTTAAATGACTGCATTGTCTAAAAATATTGCTCATTTTCCATGTCGAATTGAAATATATATATATATTGGCTATTGTATCACTGTGTGGGGAGGTACTTTCAAAACCAATCTACTAAAACTTGATAGAGCCCAACGAGCAGTGTTAAAAGTAAGTCATTCCTTAGCGTTTCTTTTTCCCACTAAAGAGCTTTATGCCCTAGCCGATGTGTTAACAATTCGTCAATTATTTATTCTCAACACAGTTTTAAAACAACATTATAAAACTAGTAAATGACTGCATTGTCTAAAAATATTGCTCATTTTCCATGTAAAATATTATTATTATTATTATGTTCTATATATTTATTAACAACTATTTATTTAGAAATTTAATATTCTACACAAGATTAAGATTAAACATAAATACTTATCATACTTAAAACGTACATTTTTACATCAAGTCAACAGATAATAATCTTTATTTATAAGGAAATTAATCTATAATAAATGTTATTTCTATTTCAGGGCGAAACAGACAGTAAAATAACATTTACCAGCACAGAGGAACGTCAATCTTCTAAGGCATTTCCAGACATACGTCTAGTTGATGGACCTTCGATTCTGGCTGGAAGAGTACAATTACTGCATAGAGGACAATGGAGATCTGTGTGTACAAATTCAAGAAAGTAAGTTAATTTTAAAGTAATGTTTATAAAATCATGTAATGCTATAAAAGCCTTACAAAATACAGATTGCTAAGATCGTCATAGTTTTGTAGTCAAAATAGCACATGAACGAATTAGGAAAATTAAAATGATTGTTTTATATTTAGTAAGATCATTTACCAAATTGTCAGTTATATCGTACATTTTGATAAATGACATTATTTTAAATGTATGTTTAAGTACGTTGTTGAAACAGAAGTTAACATTTTCTTTGTTGTTTTCCAGTTGGACCGTTAACGACATGGAAACGGCTTGCAGGCAATTAGGCTTCATGGGTGGAACATTTTACAATTGGATAGATCGTCAGCCCGGTCGTCGTGCACGACTTTTGTTTGAAGAGCCCAAGTGTAAGGGCACAGAATACGACCTCTTTCAATGCGATTGGCAGTCACGACAACTCGGCTCCGGAGTCTGTGATTATCATCCCGATCTAGCTATTCAATGTCTACCTCATCATGATGACAACGAACTTAGAAACTACGCTACACATTGGCGCGGATTACGCTTCGAAAATTCAGTGTATGAGAGAATCCTGACAGCGGAAAATACTCTCTATGTCCCCACTTCAATGTCAAGATTATCTCACATAGTTGTAAAGAATGCTGGATTGGGTAGAGATAACAACGCGACAAGCGCGATTGACGTTATTGGCGTGCCTCCAGTAATGGAAGATATTGAAATATCCAATTCAGCTTTCAATGCCATCAACGTGACTTCACCTAACGCACCGATAGTCATAAACAACTGTACGATACAAAACAATAGAGGCTACGGTGTTTATGTAAATTCAACGTACGGCATGACCAAGATAGAAAATTGCCTGATTCACGACAACGGTGGCGACGGAGTCAAATACGTGGTGCACGAAATGAATATTGACGAGCGATTTGATCGTGCAGGAGTCTTTGATCTTTGTACTCTCGCATCTACACCTAGTCAAACGTTTCCCATAACGATGTCTATAGAACAGTCAAGATATTCAAACATGGAACGAGATTGTCATCAGAAATTTTATACGAGATACGATCACGTTCTAACACTGAGCTTTATAAAGCTTCTAACAAATAAAAATGACACTGGGCATATCTATGTGTATGACGGGTTAACTGCTGAAGACAAGTTATTAATGGAATTCAGTATTCGAAATTATACACGACCCCAAAGTGTAACATCCAGCAGAAGCAGAATGTATGTGAGATTTCACGCTAATACTAGGACTGATATTGTTGGGTTTCTTCGATTGACGTCTGGGATAAGCAAAACATATGATTTGAATGTGACCGATTCTATTATCTCGGATAATAATGGTCGAGGTGTCGTAATTGAAAATTTACGATCGCAAATTCATATTCATAGAACTTCGATTTCAAATAATAACCACGTTGCCGGACTGCAGGTGGTAAATGGGGCAGGCGATGTCAACATTACGGAAAGTAGAATATCCTTCAATCAAGGTGATGGAATTAATGTCACAGTCACTGGAGGAAACCGCAATATATCTAGAAGTATTATTAGCTCCAACCAGAGATACGGCATAGCAGTGTGGATTAATAATACACAGGAAACTGAATATATTCCAACGAATCAAACAACTGTAGTTGAATATTCAGAAATATTTAAAAATTTAGATATCGGCATATTGCACGGAAATTTTTGCGGTGACAGTTGGATTAATGTAACTGGAAATTGGTTCAATTCAAGTACTGAGACCACATTAGATATAACTACATGTTGGCTTTATAATGAGCCCCCTAAATTACTAAATCTTCAAATTGGGCACAATAGATTCTATCAAAACCTTCGTGTTCCTATTAAAATTCAACCTGCCATAAATGTAATGGGTAAAATAGAATACAATTACTTTGAGCATGGAGAATATGGTGCAATTGTAATTTTAAACAGAATAGAAGAAAAGTACTTAGAGGAATTTGAGAAGCTCCCAGCCCGATTTAATATTCAGCACAACTATTTTTTCGGTAATCAAGGACCGTTTGTCGTTAATCTTGGATTGTCTCCCTACAGTGATCTTCAATATATATTATTTTCAAGAAATTACTTAAGAGACAATAAAATAAAGGAACCTTTCGAAATTAACGATGGGTCACCGCAGTTAACACCAAGAAGTCGGGTGGCTGCCACAATAGTATTGGCATCAAGTAATATTGATGTTTTTAGAAATATAATTCAAAATCCAGAAGCTCAATACGAAATAGGTTCTCACGTGGAAGACCAAAGCAAAATACTTAATTGTACATATAACTGGTTAGGTTTTGGTGAAGAAGAAAAAGTTTATAATAGATTATTTCACAGAAAAGATAGATTTAATTTAGCAAAAATTTTGTATATGCCTTATTTATTACACAGCAGTAACCCTGGTGCTACTCAAATTAATTATAACTCGTTGTATGTTCCACAGTTCAATGTGCCTGGTACCAATATTGTCGGTGGAGAAGTTGAGGGCATAGAAATATTACGACAAGGGGAATATGATGTGATAAAAGATATCAACATTCGACCAGGTGGTAAACTAATATTACAATCTGGTGTAACATTGAAATTTCCATCGGCTATTGGAATGATGGTTGCTGGTAAACTAGATGCTAGAGGTAAAAGACCTAATGATATTTCATTAACTCTTAAAGAAGAGGTTGTAATGAGTAATGATACTGTATATGAAATAGATCCAGAAGTAGAACCAACAACTCCTGGATATATAGAACCAGTTGTTCCAATAAGACTACTAGGAGGTAAGAATCAATTTGAAGGTCGGCTACAAGTACGTGTGGATGGCAAGTGGGGAACTGTTTGTAATTACAAATGGAATATTATAAATGCTGCCTTGGTATGCAATCAACTTGGATTAGCTCTAAATCCTGAAGATTGGTTTCTGGAGCCTAGCGAAATACCAAATGCTGGCCTAACTGAAGACATAGTTTTATCAAATGTTGAATGTACAGAGTTCGATAATGATATAACAAAATGTAAAGCGGAGACGATAGATAGTTTTGAAAATTCATGTACACATGAAAACGACGTAGGCATACGCTGCTATGAAACAAGTTGGGCCGGAGTTCGTTTTAGTGTAATTGCGGAACGCGCTGATCTGCAATATGTTACTATTGAAAAAGCAGGTTTGCTTGATTATTCTTCAAATGTTTTTAAGCCAGCTCTTCAAATAGATTTTGCCCGGCATGGTTTAGAAAGCGTGCGAATTGTCAACAACTATCATGATGGGTTAGGTATATTATATTCAGATCTGTATGGTGCCGATGCCGTAAATACTATTAGAAATTCTGAGTTTAGTAATAATAGAGGTAGCGGTATAAGCTTTAAACAATTAGGTCTGAAAGTATACAGTTCTATTATAGAAAATAATAATGTAGCAGGAATATTTCATAATCCACATTTGACCGGAGCCCAGCAAAGAGAATTAGCTGGTTGGTTTAATTTGGATCCTAGTTTTAACATGGATGAATCAAGCTATCGACCTATTATAATACCTGAGTATCAAACTGATATTTCTCTTGCTAACGGTGAGACCAGGCATATTGTTTTCAATAAACAATTTGGAGAAAATATTGTTAGGACTTATAATATTAAATGCAATCCTGGCTATGTTCTTGGATTGCAACTACTAAATCCCATTCACAATTTTTCAAGTGAAAGTATTTGCATATATGACTCGCAAAATATTAACGAAGGTAGTACTATATGGTGTCTGGATAGGGATCTTTCAACTTTCCCAACAACAAGTAATAGTTTCGGAGTAGTATTAAAATATGGTAGTGGTTATAATGCATTAGGTGGAGTCATCTTAGTCGTGAGTACTATTGTAGCTCCAGTTCAAAACATCCGGAACAAGATAATAAAAGGACCCGTTCCGACACTTACGATCACAAATTCAAAGATAAGAGGAAACACCAAAGGAATCATGGCTTTTTACTATAACAGATACTTAAATGAAATTGGCGACCATTTTCTTAGAAAAGCCAATGAAACTATCAAAATTATAAATTCTGATATCACACGTAATTTAGAAGAAGCCGTGTACATTAATACACCATTTTGGGATATCCATGAAAGCAATATAACTGAAATAACAATAATGGTTAATAAAACCACAATCACTGATAATGGCAAAGGTATCTATCACTTTGCACGAGACTTGAGAAGTTCAAATAATTTATATCATTATGTACTTCAAGATAACACTATTGAAAGAAATAAATATGGAGGGTTCGATATTGCTCTTCCATATGTTTGGAAATATAATGAAAATTTCACACATTCGGTATACATGAACAACAATACTTGGAGAAATAATTACAACTTTGGTTTAGTCATTGATGGACATTTTGCAGAAGTCAATTTGACCAAAAATATTTTTACAGACAACATTTGTTATAGTGGCTTGATATCTATCCGTGGTATGGAAAAGAAAATGAAGATCGATGGTAATTTAATTGAAAGAAATAATGGGAGATTCATGGTTCAGTTTCACATGGACAGTCAAAGTGAAATAATGGGATTTGTTTATGCGGTTTTTGTTTATAATCAAGTTAAAAACAATAAATATTCTCAAACCAACCGAGGGTTGCTTGTAACGAATATTGAACCAACATATGTCATAGGGTTTAAAGGTATACAAAAAGTTAAAGTCTCTAGAAATCTATTCGGAAATAACGCCGTCGAATATTCCTTAGTGGCTGGTATAAAAACAGCTAAAACTAACAATCTTTTAGATGTAACAGAAAATTGGTGGGGTTCTACAGATGAAAAAGAAATAAGGAAACAAATATTTGATTTTGATGACTGGAATAATCACGCTATTGCAACATACTTACCGTATTTATTAGAAGATAGCTTTGACTCTAGTGTGTCTGTAACATTTACACCAGAGAGCATCGTTGATGTAAATGAACTTGGAGGTCGCCTATCATCTGATCTCATTTTAGATCCACGGATTGACCCATACATAATAAAATCAGATATAACAGTTATGCCTGACGTTACTCTTACTGTAAATCCTGGAGTAGTACTAGAATTTGCACCTAGTGTTGGCATCCTAGTAATGGGAACTGTAAATGCTATTGGCCATAGTCATATGCCAATCATAATGAGGCCAATCACACGTGGCAACATCGAAAATCGTATAGAGAAAAGGGATATTAGTCAATACTCTAGAAGATATGTAAAACATAGACAACAGAGGCAGTTAGAATCACTAGTAGTTCAAGATTCGATACGTCTCTGCACTGGAAGGAATTGTTCTAATAATGTTAAGGATGTAGATAAAAAGACTGAAGGATTTTTAGAATACTACAATAAAACTACGTTACAGTGGGTTCCGATGTGCGATAGTCGTTTTACTGAAAGAAATGCACAAGTTGTTTGTCGAGAGTTAGGTTTTGATCCAATAAACGTATTTTTCGCTCACGATCGCCGAGTTGAATACCACAGTAACTCGTTATCTAGAATTTGGTCGTGGCCAGAACCCTTACAATGTGTAGGTATTGAAGAGCGTTATGAAGATTGCCCTATTCGATTAAACGGACAACTTTACGGACACAGGCACGAGTGCAAATGGGACTCTGATTTTATATTCATACATTGTGGTAATCGGAACTTGGAAGATAACCTTGATTATTGGGGAGGAATAAGATTCACCAATCCAGAGTTTGAATATTCACTGTACGAACATAGAATTCATGATCATCACACACATGAAACGATGAAAAAAGTTGAAAGTACACTTCGGAATATTCAAATAATTGGGGCGGGAATTTTGCATAACGAAAAATCGCCAGCAATTCAGAGTATCATAAAGAATCCGCAAATTCGAAACGTCAATATAACACAATGTGCGCACCACGGTATCAATATAGTTTCACCCACTGACACGATTGATATGCGATTTAACTCTCTGGTCGATATTCTTGGAGAAGGGGTTAACGCAATATCAATGACTGGCGAAGGCAGAGAATCTGAGGAATCCAGCTTTACACCCCTGAAAGATCTCAATTTACCATATCATTTGTTTTCATTTATTGATATATGCGACAGTTCTAAAGTCATAACAGTTGAAGAGAGAGTAATCCTATATTACAAGTATGATAATAATCCTGTGAACTGCGTGAAGATATTCAAGAGTATATATCGTGTGAAGCCTTTTGGATTTAGACTACTCCAGTTTAACCTATTCAATCATACGCTGAATTATGGAAAACGAGATTCCATTACGCTTTATGATGGAGACATTTACAATATCACAGCACCTCAGATTGGATACCTAGAGAATGGATCGCCTGATGAAAAGAAACTGTTTAAAAGTGAAGGCGCGAGTTTAAGTGTTAAGCTCTTTGCAAATGGTGCATCGTCTGTTCACGGTTTCATTGCGGAGATTGTAACATTACCAATATCAGCAATAGGGATCAGTAAGTATAATATTACTTATAAAATATTATAATCTATATATATAAAATTCTCGTGTCACAATGATCGTTCCCATACTCCTGCGAAACGGGTCGACGGATCCTTATGAAATTTTTTATGCATATTCAGTAAGTCTGTGAATCGGCTACTATCTATATTTCAAACCCCTAAGTGATCAGGGGTGTCCACCCCAAATTTATTATTTTATTTTTCAGACAAAACATTTTTTTTTTACTTTTTATGATACAACATACAAAAATACATACAACCCCTCTACGATCAACTGCTATTTTAATTATAGTACATAGGTTATTTTTATTGAACTATAAAAATGTTTCCTATATAAATTATATACATGGCAAGACGACGTTTGCCAGGTCAGCTAGTATTACTTATAAAATAAATTTCATTATTGATTTTACCGTAAACATTATATATCATTATATTGGTGACATTGCGTCTACGTAGAATTTGAATTAAAAGTATTATAATTAAAAATAAAAATTAAGCATAAGCCAAAGTAAGCCATAACTAGTTATAAGTAAAAAAAATCCAGTTTCCTAAACTATTCGAATACGTATTCAATACTTGATTTTTCGAGCATATTTCATATTATACTATTCAATAGTAAACGATACAGTACTTCCACAAAGCTTAGGTTTACCATACAAAATCGTATCGCTCACTGTTCCATAATGTTACCAATATGTGGATATGTATTTCAGATCGAGACGTCCAGCATAACATATCAAGCAGCGTCTTCACAAGAAACCGTGATGGAGCAATCACTTATGAATCGGTGGGTGAAGTGAATCCTCTTGTGGCGATAATACGGAACGAATTCAATGATAACTGCCTGAAATTATACGGGAACTTCACTACTTGTCAAGCTACTGTGAGGGTAGATGTACAAAACACGCAGACTCTCGTTTTTAGAGTAAGTATATATGTATTTTCGACCCAACAGATTCTACATTGTAAATAATATCGAATATATCTTTTTTATCTAATATGGGATATAGTGTTGGCAGTAAAAGTTGGCTATTTGATGCATGTTAGTAATTCTTGTTTCGACTCAACGTCTAGAATGTGCAATGTTTCTCCGCCGTGCGAAATCTTTTATTAGATAAAACTAACTGTATTCTATCAAAAAGTATGTGTTGTGTATTTAGTATGGTATAATTTATTCATTTCAATTATTTCTAGAACAATTTAGTACGCAACAATGTTGGTGGTCTGTTGGCGAGGGCTGATTCTCGAGGTTCGGCTACTTCACTACGGGGATGGATACACAATAATTTATTCTATGCGAACCATGATCTTCCCTGTCTTCAACTTGAAGGTAATATTTTGATTTATGGGTAGAGATTTTTTATGGGACAGGAGGCGAACGAGCGGTCAATAAAGTGATAATCGCTGCCCATGGACACCTGACACGCCGGGGGCTAGCGGATGTGTTGCCGACCTTTCAGGAAATGGTGGCCTATTTTTTGAAACTCCGTAAGCCGTATCGATTCTGAAATAACTACTGGCAGCTGATTTTACAAAGAGGTACAGGCACACTGTATGATTGGTCAAAGACGAAATCTAATCCCATTAATAAGTGTAATCAATTGCAATACCATTATCAAAAAAACAACAAAACGATGTAATTGGTTTGGTAACAAAAACCAGTGGCGTTTCAAACTTTTAGTTCTGGGCCTCAGATTTCTGTATCTGCCTTCTGAGACACGCCGTTGATTTGGTTTAATTTGACAAGTGAGTGTTAAATGCGCACATGGAAAGAAAATCCTTTAGTTCATAGCCCCAGTTCGAAACTACCAGCTCATGAATGAGAGTCACACGCAGAAGCTAGGCAAACACGGCTGGTTTGGTAATTACTTACGTTTATTTTTAGGTCGTCAATCATCACCGTACCAGGAAGTAACAATCTACAGGAACTACTTCACACGGAACCGAGCTAGATACAAAGATGTCATCGTCTTACGACAAGTTGTGTCTAACTTCACTCACAACTATGTCCATGATAACACAGGAATGAGGATATTGGAAATATCAGGCTTTGACAAAGTGCGCCTGCCCATATATCAGACTACATCGCATAATGGATTCTACAAGTAAGTTAAAAATATTCGGAAAATTCTTTTAAAAGAGATGATTTTTATGTATAAGCTCTACACTATATTTCGAGTGCTGTATACAGTATAGCAGACGCGTTTTTATCCATTAAAAAGTGTTACAGTGAGTCAAAGAAAGTCAATATTATAAGAGTAACTTCATATCAACCTGGTCTAACAATATAATAAAATAATTCGTTACTTTTTTGGCTTTTATCACAGAACAATAAACATTGTAAACACAAATATAAACAACTATGTAATCGTTAAAAAATTCTAAGTACAACAATAAGGGTCAAATACATATATAGATACAAGTTTCTTGTGTTTGTTGCTATCAAAACCTTTATTTTATTCAGTGTCAACTATCGGTATGTAAGCAATATAGAAACTCCATCAAAAACACTCCTTTTACCATGCACGTACAGTTCAGTACGCACGCACTTTAAAAGCATTTTTGTATATGTAATAATTCTTTATTTTCTCCCATATATTTGCAACACACAATACGATTACAGCTAAGATGGTATTGGGATACTGGTTTCCAAAATAGGTAAGATCCTATGATATGGATAACCAGGCTTCCATTCCACGGCAAAGTCATGCTGAGTAATAACAAAAAGTACAGAGAAACCTGGTTAAGTGGGACCTGGATAAATGAGAAACCTCTATTATTGAGAGTTGCAACGAAGTCCCGGTTCTTTTTCATTAAATTACCTCTGTTAATGGGACTTTTCGAACCTGGTTAATAAATAAGATTTGAATTCTAAGAATTTTTCGATGTTTACCTCTATAATTGAGACTCTGTAGCTCAATTACCTGTATAAGTGAGACAAATTAATCAGGTTTCAACACGTTTTGACGTGTTTGTTTACATACATTTCTCGTCGTCTTTCGCGCATGCTTTGATTGTCAGTACTACATATCTCATGTTTTGCTAGCAACTAGCAATCAAATACAAACAAACATAACCGATTACTTTAAGTCATAAACTTTACCGTATTTTTTTTGACGCAATACATTATGTATGTACATTCATACCTACATTAAATTCATAACATCAAAAATACGCATTTTATTAACATTTCCACTTCTAAAAATGTAATAACGGCACATTTCGACCTCTGTAAATGAGACAACTATAAATTTAAACGAGTTTGATTGGAAAACTGGATTATTGACAACCCTCAATAATTGGTACATATGTCTTGGTCCCTTGAGATCCCAATTAACCAGGTTTCACTGTACATACATATATGCAGGCAAACAGATTTAAAGTTTAAAAAAAACAGTAAACTAGTTAAGAAAACACTTTTTAACGGATTGACTTTACAGCGTGCAGTCGCCATGACTACGCACGCTGTAAAGCACGCGAAACGTCGGAAAATTTTATATTTAGAATTATGTAAATTATTATAAGTTTATGATAATAATACATAGCTTCAATCCGTTAAAAAGCGTTTTCTTAATGTATAAAAGCCATGTTAACAAAAGACAATACTAGTAAACTAGTATACTAGTTTAGACGTTAGAAGAAATAAAGTTGTAATATTCCAGAAACTACGCATTGGACCGCGAATGCCGCGCCACTGTAGTAGCGGGTACGGCAGGCCAACATTACGTTGACAACATTTTCTTCAACCCTGATAACGACTATGAAATGGTCACAGTCAATCGATCCATGTAAGTGCTTTTATTTATTTTCAATCGTCTCCCGGTAGATAGTAACCCCAGGAGCTTCCCTAACGCCGCCTTGTAACTACCCGATGTAGTTTTAGTAGGTTCTACCCACCTATAATTTCAGCGGTATATAGTAAATTTTAAACATATTTATAAATATATGTATGGTTGTAAATTGGAAAAAAAATGTAATAATAGATTTTGTAACAGTTATCAGCGTATAGTTACGCTTGCCTAATATCAATCGGAAATTTAAATGAAATAAATTCCATTTGTATATAATAAATTAAGTCTAATTATTATATAAAATGAATATGAATGTGTTATTGCAAGAGTAAAAATAGTTTTATTATTATATAACAATATGGGACATTGCTTTTAATTGAACTTGCATGAACTGTGGTAGCTACGAATAACTTATACATTGAAAGAAAACACTTTTATACCGGTTTGAAGCTATGTATTATTAAATTAAATAAATACAGATAATACAACTTTATCTACAGCTGTGATGCTTTTTGACGTTCAACACCTTTTGTCTTCAGTCACCATGACCACGAAAGCTGTAAAGCACGCGAAACGTCGGAAAAAAATATTAAAATTATGTAAAATAGTTATAAGTTTATAATAATACAAATTGTTTTAATCCGGTTAAAAAAGTGTTTTCTTTCTATGTGTAAAAGCTATGTTAACAAAAGACAATTGTATATCTTATACATGTAAATGGAATAGTTTTAAGAGGTCTGGTAATAAATTGCATGTTTTTGTTGCATGGCTGGCGGGACTAGCTTTTTCGATTATAACCCGAATGCGTTGGGGTAAGTGATAAATTTCTAATACCTATTGATTTATATTATAACTATTAAATATTATACTATATTCTATATAATGTTTATACACGTTACATCCTAATACTGTGGCTTCTGATACCTGGGTTCGATCGAAAAAGTACTTTTTTGGGTTTGCTTAGCACAGGTCGACGATGAGATAATTACGACCTACTTAAATAATATTTCTATGAAACTGACGTCGTATTGAGTTTACTTTCTGCTCAATAAGTTTATATATAGTTATTGTGTTAAAATACTGAGCAGTTTTAGCTTTAATTTTAAGGAACGTCAAACAATTTTTTTATTATTATTTCATTGTGCACAAACAAAATTGTGCCTTTATATGGTTTGAATACCTCATATATATTTAGCTATACTTTTCAGCGCTCTAGACCTTTGGCGTACCAGAATAGACGCGAAACATAACTACTGGAGTTACAATGAGAGTTTTGCCGTTGCCGGCCGAATTCGAGATCAGTCTGATAATCCCTTACTATTAGAAGTCGATTATAGACCATACTATATGAACAATTTAACAGTACTCGGAGGGGGAAAATGCCCCCCGGGTTGGGATTCTGTATCCGGAACTTGCTATATGTATGTCGGTGCTCCAATGACGTACGAAGAGGCAAGACTGTTCTGTTTGGTGAGTGACTCATGTTTTCATATCATTTAATTCTGTCTAAGACTATGTTTAAATGCAGTATTGACCGGTGTTTTAAAAGAGATTCCATCTAAAACTGTTGTTATACGCGATTTATTCCAGTCACAAATTTTTAAATGCATGAATCTTGCGTACGCTAAACGAAAATAATAATTCGTTTCATTTGACCAGCGATTTTTCGGTTTGAGGCATTTTTCTCAGAGAGGTAGTTTCAGTCAAATTCCCCATTCGTCTATGTCTTCACCGTAGAAACAACACTATTATTATTATTTTTACAGTCCGATAACGCATCCATGCCGTACGTATCGGGAAACTATGCAGCGTTATACGACTTCATTCAACGTCAGAATCAGTGGTTCCAATATGGTGATCGTGTGTGGGTGAATCACATCGACTATGTGACTCAGTGTACATCGTTTGCTTTCTCCAATATCGAAATTACTGACTGTAATCAGAAGAATGCGTTTATTTGTGAAATTGGTATGTATAATCTATTATTCCAAACAGTAGTAAATCTTCTTTTATTTTTGGTTATACTTTGTTCTTCTTTTAAAATCGATGATTTAAATAACTTCGCTCGATAGAAAAAAATGCAAACATAGCCAATTTTTGACACTTTGAATTCATTTTATGACGAAAATGTATATAGAACATGATTTAGAAATTTACACGATATATTTTATCGTAAGCCAAGTAATCCATTTCAGAAAAAAAAATGTTTTGCATAACTAATTGTTATTACGGGCCGGCGCGCCTCAGCGCTCCAGCTCCCGCAGCATACCACAGTCCACCCCGAGACACTGACACAGCAATTCGTGCTGGGGTAGGGCCTTAGTAGTCGGAAATATAATGATTACTGTTAGTAACTGAAAATGTCGTAAAAATCTTGCCAAAACACGAATTCCAGCTCAAAGGTGCGGGTGGAAATTGGTTTTCTTATTTTTAAATTCCTTAAAACATCCTTATCTAAAAGTATTTGATACTAATTCCCCCTATTTATTATAATTACTTTCGGCATTGAATATTACATAGATTTTTCATTATTCAATGATAATGAACTAAAGAGAATTACCGAAAACCTACTCGATTACAGACATTCAAAAAACTTACAAATATTTATTCGTTATTTAATTTTTTAATATATTGCAGATCCAAAGATAAAAATAGACCCACTGTCATGGCAAGGTGATACTTTAGCAGTAGCCTTCATCGGAGTGCTGGCAGCTGCAGTGATTTTAGTCATACTTGCATTGATCTGTTGGTACTCAAAATCAAAGCACAGGTATATTTTTATTACTTTTACTTAGAGATTACAATATAAATAGAGATAATTTAACTAGGGTATATAAAGTATTAAAGAAAATATAAGTCTTAGAGCTCTTATGGCTAATAAGTAATATAACATACCGTCAATTAACTTAAACTATCACATTTTACATTCGTATTCCCACTTGCAACAGACTTTGTAAAGATAAATATCTTTGATTAAGAACTTCTATAAGAAAATTTGTAAAGTCCTACACCCATGTAATGTAGTCCTAGAAGATTGAAGCACAAATATCACATAATATCTTTCATGTAAGAAATGGTAAAAGTAAATAATAATAAAAAATAAAGTCCAATTACAATTTATCTTTTAGACATCTTCAGCGATTGGAAAGACGCAACTCTATAAGGCAGTCCCTTCACTCAGTTCGTTCTATTGGTAGTATTAACGGAGGCTTTCCCGACAACACATATAGGCGGAAAATGACACAAATGGTAAGTATTTTATTATTAGACGTTTTTTTTAAGTTTTCAATTGAATATTGTCTTTCGTTTGAGTAACATTTGCGTTTTAATTTAATATTTATAAAATTTGTTTAACTGCCTTTGGCTAAAATATTGAACGATATTCTTGAACTAGCCTTAAAAGTAAAAAAAAACTTGTTTCAAATTCCTTTACGTATGCGCGTACACAATATCCCTGTACGTATACGCGTACGCAAACTCAACAGATACGTAGGAATTTTAATCATAAACTAATAAAAACACTTGTATTTATACACGATTTAGATTACTTTTGGTACATAAGTAATTGTATTTATAGATGAAAATGCACGATACTGGCGTAATAATAATTAATTTTAAAAAGGTAGCGCTCTTGATTTAATGAAAAAATAAATTTATAACTTCTGTATATTATATAGTAGTATCTGTAGTAAACTGATATAAAGTATCTCTATTATATTGATATAAATATTTATTTCAATATGTGATTTGATGAAAAAAAAATCTGTTTAGTATGTGTATTTAAATTGTAAGGGATTTCACAATTTTTATTTGACCGTTAATATTTTTTTACAGAGTGCCCGATCAACAGATACCCTAACAAAAGCCTCTGATTATAAGAAAATGCTTGCTTCCACAGCATCTATGGAATCTATGGAGAAAAGTCAATTTAATTCCTCGTTGGAGGACACTCAGAGTTTCGATATTTACGAAGCACATAATCCAAATAATATCATTCAATTAAAACATAGCTCGTTTAATAAGAAGCCAGCGTCGCCCGAATACAGTGTACCGCAAAATGTTAATAGACCATTTAACCTTGCTTTTAGAAATGAGGGTGAGTTTTTTAATCCGTCTGTTGACATTAAATAAATGATTTTATAAGATGAAACCTACCTGCCATCTTCTTCGTTTTAAAATTGTCATTTTTTAAATATTAAAAATTATTCCTAGAGTTAATAGAAACTTTAGTAACGCTAAAAAATAATTTTAAAATTAAAATTATACTTAACTACTTTTATATAAATCGATTAATATAAGAAGCTTAGTGAAAAAATCCTGAATGAGGATCCTGAATTTCAAGTCTAGGAAAGACTATTGACGTTCTATTTCCTTAAAGGTAGGCAACACACTCGTAAGCCTCTTGATGTTGAAGATAGCCATGGGCGCGGTAAGCACGGTGAAAATGACCAACAAAAGTAAATTTAAATCGGTCCTTCAAATTGTTGACTTTATTATTTTTTTAGGTTACAGAGACAACTCAGGCGCAACGAGCGGTGCGCCATCTATGAACACCGTAGCGACTGAGGAGTTACCAATTATTCATCATCCCGGTGGCTTAACCGATGATGTTATACCATCCGACTCCTCCCCTTACTTCACGTCAGATACTCTGCCTTTGAGAGAGAGTAATGACGACCCTATTGCAATGAAACGAGAGTTGGAGAGAGAGGGAAAGATATATGGGTAAAAAAAATTAAATTCAATATCATTTATTCATACAGGTAATACAATGTACACTTATAAACGTCAGAGAAAGAAATGTATATGAAATGCTTCTAATTTTAAATTTACTGCCAGTTCTCAAATCAAGGGCGTAGAACGGAAGAGAAGAACTGGCAATAAACGAGTGGCGGAAACGCCACTCTTTTTAATCGCAAGTCTTTTGTTTTACACAACGTTTGTAAAATAATAAAATAAATAAAAACAAAGATTTGTCCTCTATCAGAAGGACGCTAGTTGAAAGTTTACATTCTCATAGCCATAGAAGGTGATTTTTGTAGTCCCATGCATTACTTTTATACATTTATGGTCATTATTTAAATAGTTAATTTTTTTTGCTAGTTTTGCTTTGACTTCAAAACTAACCAACTGGTTAGTAATAGCTCTTTGCTTAACCAAAGTCATTATTTATCATAATTTTAAAATGATTACAAATTTTAAATTATTATATTTATGACCTATGTAGGGTTCAAAAAGTACACGATAATAGTTTCTAGATCATTGGTCTTAATCCGATGTAAATATTCTACCAAAACAAAAATACCCTTAATATAACAGATATGGAGCGCCATCTTACGATCCACAACAGAAGCTTTCCTTCTTGATGGAATTAAGGTCTCGTATGCCCGAAGAAGCCCCAGCTCCTCACTCCACTACAACATTTAGTCAAAGACGAGCTCCAGGTAATAAATATATCAATTGACATTAGCAAAAATAAATTTTAATATTCGGAAACTATGGATCTGTTTAGTTTGTATTAATAACTATATACTATATATATAAGAAATAGCAATTTTAAATTAATAGTTTAAATAAATGGTCCTTATTGAGAATCACACTCAATATAATGCGTAAACAAAGATAAAAATTACCAACAGACACCTCCAAAAGAATTTGTATGAGAACGACATTAGGTCACGCTTTGTCACGTGACCATTTCAATAGTCGGTCACGCCAGTCGTAAAGGGATTTTGTCTCAAGAACCTGTCTGCTTCAAGTGTTGAATTATCAAAAAATATCTATAATATCTCTAAAAATATATATTTATTCTTGCCACTACTTGTTCACATTCAAATTAAAAATTACTTACAGAGGTACCTAACTACGAGGAAGGTCTTCCTAGCCCTCCACCCATTTACTCGAACTACGAACAACAAAGTTACGATTCGACCCCAACGTCTCACGATTTCGACGATTACTCATCCGAGTTACACGAACGATCACGATCCGAAGCGATTCTCGAGACTAACTTCGATTTTGACAGCCCTGAAAATTCTGCTATCACCGAAGCCAGTAGATCGCATAGTCAGCCCTTAGAGACTGCTATGTAAAAGTTTGCTCACTAAGCTCTGGTTTAATAAAGAAAACAAAATAATATTTATATTTGTAAAATACGCTGAGTTTTCTAGATTTTATTGTGAATAAAAAAAACATATGTAGATAAATTTAAGGTAAAATAAGACTGATGTCGCCTTCTATATGCATTTATCTGATCTATTTTTTAGTATTTTTACTTAAAACTTTCATATACAAACCACTTTCCGTTATATATTTTGCTTGTTAATATGGATTAAGCGCACGATCTCTTAGGGTTTTATAAGTTGTGATAATATTACCTGCATTCATTTAATAACATACTTGAATAATATAATCTAGGTATAAACTTTTATACCTTAATTAATAGGTAATCGTGCTTCCTAGTGCCTTGTATTAGAGAAAATTAATATTTAAAAATTGTGTGCAATGTACTAACGCTCAGAATTCTGCCCAGAAAGCTGGCATGCTTTTGAAACTAATGCCTTTAAATAGTATAAGAAAAGATAATTAGTCGTAATGTACCATACCAATACGACCAAAGCACAACTTTCGTAAGTCACCAAAAAAATGTGGTTGACGAAGATATGAGTTTCGAAAGATTGTTATGGATTCGGTACTTTGAAGCCATTGCAATGCTCACTTTATTGTTGGCTTTTACAGTGCGATCCCAAGGTTTTGTCAACGCTACGAATATATCGAAATTACTTATATAACCTGGGGATCGGATTGGATATTACAGAGTACCTATGCTGGTTATAAAGATAAGGCTTTTTTGGCTAATAGTACCTACTAAAATAACCTTTGTAAATATTGCTTACGTTCGTTACTATAATCGTGTCCGTCCTTAGATCTTAGTTTTTTTATACGAAATAATTATCGTAATCATGTATTTACTATATGTTTAATAAATATTTTACGTCTTTTTTCCCTGTATATTAAGATTATATACCTAGTTCTTTGTTCTTTTGGAACATTTCAAAACAATACAATAGTGTGTACAAAGTTTATGTAAGAAATTTTCATTTGTAAAATCAAATTATGGTAAGCATAAAAAATATTTTAACAATTAAAAGATAAATATTACAGTTTTCAGTTGTTTTTATTTACAAATCTCTTTTTGCTCTAGTGAAGTTCGGTGGCGGTAGTTGGAGGAATGTTCAAATGTAATCGTTTAAAACATGAGCTTATAACTAACATAAAATTAGGGTAAAAAACTGACTTGGCTTATTTGAGGGTTCTTAAACAAGACGCCGTTTAACGTTATGTTGCAGACCAAACAACGGCCTAGTTACATTTACTATACATTATATTTCAATTTTTGCCTATTTGGAGTGTTCGGTGCACTCGTTTACTTTTGTTTTTATTAATCATTATATTTTTTGTTACCTATCTGCTTAGAATATACGTTACCAGATCCTGCAGTTCAGTTTAGTCATGTAAGTGTTAACATGTATATCATAAGTAGTTTAAGACCTACAACCTTAGTCCCTCGTTGCGTTTTAAGGGCAGTGACCTAAATTAATTAAATTATGCTTAATGTCCCGAAACTCGTAGTTCCATAAGTGTATTTGAGTCTAGGTTTAAGCATACAGTATCCTTATGATTCATGTTTGTATTTCATCAATAATTAATAAAACACAGATGGTCACGCAAAGGTGTTTTTAATTTTTTTTAATGCACCGTTTCTTCTAGCCATTTAGACATGCCTGTACATGTCCTTTACGTATTAAAAGACTTAACAGTATATTTAACAATATTTATTTTATCAAATTAACGTAAATTTTATTCAAAATATGAATGAAAATTTTTCGTTAGTCCATTACACCACAAAGCAAAAAAATCGAACTATGCCCTTAATAATAGAAATACCGCGGAAAATTGAGCACTGAATTAGTTTTTGATTAAAGCTTGGTGTTTGTGCTTGAACATTTTCAATGTCAATTTTAATGAAGATTATGTGTTAATATCATCGAAGAAGTCTAGTTTTTATTAGTGATGTTTAGTGAGTTTAAATTTTCTCTATTTATGTATACCCATAGACTTAACTTCAGTTAAGGTTAAGTAGTCATTTATAAAAGTTGATTGTTTAAAACAGCAAATACCTACCTAATGAAAAAAAGGTTATAAAAAAACGTAGTCTGATATGAATTTATGAACCTTAATAAACTTCAAGATATAATTATCATTAGTATCTGTTAATCAATAGCTCTTTTAGTTGTCTTATTATTCTCTTTTTCTGAAAAGAAAATATTTATTATGTTAGCATTTTGATAAATAGAAAATTGACAAATTTGTGTAAGATAGCAACATGGTTTATTCAGTAGGTAACATTAATATTAAAAGTTTGAAAATATATACTGGGAATAGAGAGAGATCTTACAGCTTTTTTTGTCATATCTTAATCTATACGTCATTGTGAACGTACAACGCCATCTCTTATCGATATCGAAAACTAACTATATGTGTGTGTCTAAAACATAGCTATGCCCTATAAAAGGTAAAGAATTAGGTACAAGTACTACAATGGTACTATATCGTTATATTATATAATCTAGACCATAGTAGTACTTTTACCTAGTTCTTATTAGTTTAATCAATATTGAAGTTTGAGAGTAGAGTAACTCATATTGGTTGTATTACAATATTTGTAACTGCTTTACTTCAATAATATTCACAAATAAACTGACAAAAATATTTATTTACCTACATGATACATGTAATTAAATAAAATACCATTAACAAAAACCAAATATTTATTTCTTAAAATGTTTGTGTTTGTTGAAATATTCTTGGGCGAAAGATTTCATTTCATCATCACCAGAGTAGGTCAATTTTCCTCATAATATTCGGTTGATTGACCTGCACCAACTGTATATTAAGACATTCAGTGTAATTTCTCAAATTTTTTTTTTGAAAGCCTCTTTATGTGTTACCCATTTGAAGGGAAATGACACAAATATGTCAGTGTACATTTTTATCGTACCTTTTACAGCACACTTTGGAACATTTTTTTTAAATGTGTCACACATACACTTTGTATTCCCTTAAAACATTGGTCTCCAACCAACTCCAACAACAATCCAACTCGAGTGATGGATAATTTAACCACTTCTTATTTTTTAAATATTCTTTTGATCATATGTAGCTGTTGTTTGTTTCATTTTGATGTAGGGCACACATCTTTTTTGCATGTTTTGCAACTTTTAATGATAAATTTCAAACACTTTGACAGGACCCAGCCGCAAACGTATAGCCCCTGTCCTAAATTACATTGACCTTCATTGGCGTCGTGTATGAATTCCTGCCTAAATGGAATTTTACTTTCTTTGGGAACGCCAGCGTCTATCAGTTGATTTTCATTGAGAAAAGAGTAAAGTTTGCAGGCAATCGTTTTTATCTTCTTCACAATTGGATTGCACTGAATCGGGCGTGTTCTAATTATAAAGCAACAAGGCTTTGACTGTTTCTTCAAAATTTACTGTGTTAGGAGAAATATTCCTCGCCCCAAAGCTCCTGATGTTCCTGAAGAAATTTACGACTGGATCCTGGTTGAAATTCCTCATAAGCATGAATTCAAAAGAATATTTTTGGGACAAAATTTTCCATAGCTCTTGCATACCTTCCATCGTTTTAATGAATTTTTTTTATGGTACAACGAATTCATCGACGCGTATTTTATTTCCTTCTTTTTTTTAGCTATAAATTTGACACTTTTTGAAAGTTCGAGTGATTATAAGGAAGAACGGAATTATTTGTCGGCACGCCTGCGGTAGTACTCCTAAGGCTGCCAAATGCTCCGTCGCAACAGCTACGCTGTGGCTGAATATTTGCGCCGCTGTTTTCACGCGCATTTTTTTATTTTTGTTATATTAACATGTTCCTATGGTTATTTCTGTTGGCATCGGAGTTCTCCAAATGATTATCGGCAGCATACGGTAGTTCAATGTATTCGCATTTAATGCGTTTCTGGTAAGAAGGTTATTCCTCAGCCCTTTTAATAAATGTGGAACATCATAAATGGGAATAATTTTTCGTTTGTTCGCTTCAAAGAAGTTAACTTTGGTCTCGTTTCCTTTTCTGAGATAATATACTCTTGTGTCGGTCACAAGCTCATTAATGACACTCACATTTATTGTGCTCTGGTCACACACAGTACATAAAACGGTCAAGCCAGTTGCTTGCACATTTTTGATAACTTCCTGTATTATTACTCGCATCGTAATGCACTTGCGGCTTAAGTGACATCTCATCAAAGATTTACGTGCACAGTTTATCTTCGCGAGGCAAATCATGCACAACTTTTTTCAATTTTTCATTGATGCCCTTTAGTTTTATTTCAGAAATTAATCGTTTTAAACATTTTGCTGATGGCAATGTAAAATATTTTGCCATCAAGGCATAACACTTGGGACTCCTCTTGTACAAAGACAAGGACAAAACTTTTTCTTACAAACAAAAACGACGATCCTTTTGTTTTTTCGCCGTTTGTATCTGTATGGCGGTAATCAATTTGGGTTGAGATATATATGTCATACCTTTAACTACTTTTTGAAAAGTAGTGTTGGCATCCAGTTTCTCGGCTTTTGCAAGCCGCGCCTTAAATGAATGAATACTTTTTCGCAGTCTGTAGATTTCTCTTCTCAAGTTACGAATTTGTTTTCTATACAAATTTACTCGCACATCATTATTCAGTGAGTCACATGTAAAATTTCTAAGGAAGTCTTCTGATCTCATCCCCTTGAACTTGTAGTATACATATACCAAGCAGTACTCACCACACACCGCCGATAGATAATCCTGAACCGTAACGCTATTATACCTCCACATGCAACAACCTTAAAAATCCTTCTATTGAGGTTTAGTTTGTAAGTGCTATAACTATTTACTGTCAATTTGGACGGCGCCCTTCTTTCCGAAGCTGTAACAAAAAATATAATTAAATAAAATCAGCCAATTGCAAGTCAAACTCGTGCAATAAGGGTTCTGTATCTATAAAACAGAAAAAAAAATTATGTCTATGGTATGACAATAGACATTTTGACCCTCCTACAAGGGGGTTGCTACAAGAAACAACTCCGTGTGCCAGCCTTCCTTTCGCAAGTCAAGTCACAACTAGCTGGAAGGCGTATAGCCAGACATACTATATGATTAACTTAACGCATTATTCTTTAATCGACTATAAAGACTAGAATATGATGTCACCAACCTTTTGAAGATCTTTTCTTGCAATAACCATGGTCCAGCATTATAGCAGCATATTCTGAATGCCTTTTTGATGATCTTTTCATGTTGTGCTTAACATTCTGTTGAGTGGTTACAGCAGAAGTAGATGCTGAGCCACAGGCAACTGAAATGATGTCAGGTATCTCGATTAATTATTTTAATAAAAATAATGTGTTATGTGTGTGTTTGTGCAATATAGCCCTTGCAGCACTCCACTTCTTATACAAAACCGTAAGAGGATATGATACTTTAGAAAAAACAGGTATTTTATGAAAATATTGCTGTCGCAATGACCTCTATAGCTAAACAAACACATAGCGAAAGGGCTAGTTACAATTTGGGATGTTTTTACCTACACAAAATCAAGGATTTGTATTCCTTATACGAATCCTATCCTTCAATATATAGTTAGATTTATAACAATCTGTCCTCTGCCTTCCTTATCCAGATGCTACCAGCCACCTGTTTTCCAGGCATTCATCGAGGGGACATGGTTGTTTGAGATTTCTACATAAGAACCCGTCTACAAGTACAGTAGCAGTCAG
The DNA here is from genome assembly GCF_905147105.1 of Pieris brassicae. Lineage (NCBI taxonomy): Eukaryota > Metazoa > Arthropoda > Insecta > Lepidoptera > Pieridae > Pieris > Pieris brassicae. Next base: position 17,019,523 of record NC_059666.1, on the reverse strand, counting down.
TTGTCTCTTAGTACTCATTCAAAAAGCTATATTCTTATTACCTGATATGGATGATAATGACTTAATATTGATATCTTCAATGGTGCAGCTGGTGGTAGCTTTGTCCTGGTGTATTTTCGAAAGTGTTATAATATTATGTTCAGAACAACTTGAAATTAAGAAAGAAGAACCAATGTCAATACAGAAACTATTAAATTAATGGTTATTGCTGATTGATGGAGAAGATCCAGTAACATAAACACAAAAAAGAAATACAGGCAAATTATAAATCTCTTTTTTTGTAGTCCCTTAAAAACTAAATTATTTTAATTACCTGTGTCTGATTGGGTGTTCAGTTCCATTTTCTGACTGACCATTTCACTAGGGTAAGGAAGTTTTCCATGAAAGCCTGAAAAAATTTAAACAATTTACCACTAAAATCTTTATAAGACATTAAGTAACACACAATAGTTAACCTTTTCATGGAGGAATAAGTAACACAATGAAAATTCAATTGCTATTGACGATATATTGGTTTCTCAACCATCCAAGGTTTAAGTAAATAAATTAATATTTCAATTACTTACCATTCAAATAAAGAGATGGAATGGCTAAAGCATTTAAGCGGTTATTGCCATTATGATCTCTGAAAATCTCTTCATTAGTCAATCCAAAATCACCAGTAAGATTAACCCAAGAATTCAATTGCTGATGGAATCTTTTAGGGTTTGGGAATGAATCAAGGCTGGCATCTGAAAAATAAGATAAAATATGCATGTCCATTTGTTGATAAAGTTTTAATATTCAACATTAAATAATGAAATAATATGTTACATAGTGGCTTTGTGTTCTGAAATAAATTAAATTAAATTTCTGCTGTTGCTGAGATGGATAAGACCACGCAATTTCGTAATTTAAATAGTCTGTTAATATGTATATACATAACACATTCATAAACATAAGTATGGAGCACCTATGCCTCTAATCCCTTACGGGATAGGCAGGGGTGCATTGCTTTATTACAACAAGTTCGCTTAAGATGTATATCTTAAATTTATTTCCAGGTATTTTCATTACTTTGTCAGTTAATTTATTATATAATAGTCCTAAGTTAAGGTAAGGACTTTTAGGCAAGGAAAGGTCCCAGAAAGATAGGTTATTTTTGTTGTGATACAGGTAGTATCCATAGAATAGTCTGAAGTTCTTGCACATCGAATTGAACCCTTTGGGGTGGCGGATCGCTAGGAGAGGCATATAGATCTAGCAATTAACTATAATAATCTGAATAGTAAGAAAACACTTTTTAAACGGATTGAAGCTATGTATTATTATTATAAACTTATAATTATTTACATAATTTTAAATTTAATTTTTTTCGGACGTTTCGCGAGCTTTACAGAGTGCGTGGTCACGGTGAGTTTATAATAATAATACATAGCATCAATCCGTTTAAAAAGTGTTTTCTTTAATGAGTAAAAGCTATGTTAACAAAAGACAATCTGAATAATAGACATGCCTTAAAGGCTGTCTTACCTATGTCTGCATGCAATCATATTTCGTAAAGTATGCTAGTAAGACTCTCTCCTGCAAGCAGATAATATATGGATCTCCACTTTCCGTGGTATTTCTATCGCTTAGTTTACACTTCTATACTTTCTATTATAGTAAATGCATCACTTACCATTAGGTGAACAACCAAACGCACATCGTTTAGGCATTGTGACCAAAATCACAAAAATATCACGAAATAGCGGTATTATTATAATTAATTACACTGTACAACTGAGTGCAGAATCCCGACAGTATGCCAAAGAAACTAAAAGCTCGACTCGACGTGCTTACTAGAGTATCTCACAATACAGAAAACAGGATAAAATACAAAATGAACTACAGCAAAATGGTAACGCAACAAGCAGGAGTCAGTTTGTAATTAGAAAATTTTTGTTATGACACTTTTGCCGTTGGGAGTTGGCATTCCAATACCTGATATAACATTATTTTTCATGTGAAAATTTTAGAAAATATCCTTTAGAAATATTTTGCTAAATTGCATAATTTAGTTAAATTGAATTATTTATTTACTTAATCTGCCTCTAAATATGCGTAAAAGTAAATCAAAGTAGTTTTTGAACGTTTGTGAAATAAGAGAAAACCTTTCATGAATATAAGGTTTTAATAAGCTAAAATTAACACTAAAATATGTTTTGGTTACATTAGATACATTGACATAGACACTAACAAAACAGAGTGACAATGTCATCAAGTTATGGCTGATAGTTTTAAGCAAGAAGTTTACATCATTCTCCCGCACTAATTTAAAACATAATCTTTTAAAAATTCCGGTGTTTTACGAACGCGGTCAGATCTACGAAGTGTTGGCTCCGGCTGTGGTGATGACGGTAACTCGGTCGCTAGCTCTCTGCTATTTTCAAATACCACAGGTCCCGTTTCATTAGATGGAGGAATTTCCAAGTTTTGATCTTCTGTTTCTGGAAGTGGTTCTGCGACGTTATCATAATCAGGAGTATGTTCATTATTTATTCGCAGATCTACCCCTTCTGAACCCAATGGTGCTAGATGTCGATTCGACACCGTTGTTTCTCGGCCATCTGGGAACCGAATGTATGAAAAGTCAGGATTGCTGTGTATCAATTCAACCTCTTCTACTAATGGTTGATATTTATTTGTACGATTAAATTTCTTCATCAAGACTTGTCCAGAATTTGTAAGCCACGATGGAACAGAAGTGCCGTTAGTAGATCTTCGTGGGTGTCTAAACATTCTTTCATGTGGAGTGCAATTTATGGCTGTACAAAGTAATGATCGAATTGAATGTAAGGCTTGTGGCAATACTTGCTCCCAATTTTCTACCGAAAGATTTTTCGTCTTCAGCGCCAAAAGAATCGTTTTCCAAAGAGTAGAATTCAATTTTTCTACTTGACCGTTACCTTGAGGATTATAAGCTGTAGTTCTACTAGTGGCAATACCTCGAACATGTAAAAATTCTTGTACTTCGACGGAAAGAAATGCTGTTCCGCGATCTGAATGAACGTAAGAAGGCATGCCGAATATCATAAACAAGTTGTTAAGGTGTTTAATCACTGTTTTCGAGCTTACATCTGAGCATGGGAAAGCAAATGGGAAACGTGAAAATTCGTCAATCACGGTAAGTATGAATTTGTTATTATTGTTTGTTGGAACTGGTCCTTTAAAATCTATGCTAAGGCGTTCAAAAGCAGCCGTCGCTTTAACAAGTTTCCTCTGGTCATTAAAGGTATTTCGAAAGAATCTAGGTTTTACTTCAGAGCAGGTTCGACAAGATTTTGTCATTGTTCTGACTTCTTCAATGGAGTAGGGAAGGTTTTTAGAGCGAACCCAGTGAAACATTCTCGTTACCCCTGGATGACAAAGAGCCTCGTGCAGCGAGAAAAGTTTTGCAGTACGTGTTTCTACAGTCGCACAAACTCGGGATAGCGCATCAGCAGCATAGTTCTCTTTCCCCGGTCTGTATATAATATCGTATTTGAAAGCAGCAAGTTCCAGTCGCCATCTTTGAATCTTTTCATTCTTTATTTTACTTGAATGTTTCATATTAAACATAAAAGAAACCGAGCGTTGGTCAGTTACTAACTTAAAGTGTCTACCGATAAGGAAATGTCTCCATTTCTTTAATGATTCCACAATGGCGTATGCTTCTTTTTCAATGGCAGAATGGTTTTGTTCGCTTGAATTTAATGTTCTTGAGTAAAACGCCACTGGTCTAGAATTTTGCGTAATGAGTGGATCCGTTTAGAAAAGTTTGGAATCCACTTAGAATAATGTGCGAACATGCCGAGTGTCCTTCTTAAGGTAGGTACATCGCTTGGTGGAGGTAAATTAATCAGTGGCTTGAGTCGCTCACTGTCAGGTTTAATTATGTAGTTTTGAATATTATAGCCTAGTATATTAATTGACTCTTGAGAAAATTTACATTTTTGTATACTCAGTGTTAAACCGTATTTCTTTGCGGCATTCATAAAATTTTCTAAGTTACGATCGTGTTCTTCAAGAGCCTGGCCACAAATAGTTATATCATCAATATACGCATATGTGTTTTGAAGCTTCTCTTTTCTTATTATCCAATCGATTGTTCGTTGGAAGCTCGAAACACCATTTGTTACTCCAAAAGGAATACGCCTGAACTGGTACAAATTTCCCAGCGCTTCAAAAGCTGTAAATTTCCTTTCTTTGGGTAGTATAGGCACTTGATGGTACGCGCTTTTCAGGTCTATAAGGCTGAAAAATTTATTCTTTGCCACTTTCGAAACTAAGTCCTCAATGTTTGGTAAAGGGTACGCGTCGAGTTCTGTGTAACGATTAATTGTCTGAGAGTAATCAATCACTAGGCGTTTTCTATGAGTTTCGCTTTTTGTTATTAGTACTTGGGCCCTCCACGGTGATTTACTTTCTTCTATCACGCCCTCTGCTATAAGGTTTCTGATCTCTTCTGTAATAAATTCACTATCCTCTTTGCTGTGCCTTCGAGACTTAATAGCAATAGGTTTGCAGTTGGGAGATACATTCGCAAAAAGTGGTACAGCTGGTACTGATGCTTCCGTTACGTTACATACTTGAAGTGGATGTTTTGGCCCACCAAAAGAGAACTCTAGCGATGAATGTTCTTCGAGGATGTCATGGCCGATAATAATGTCAGCACAAAGATTTTTCACGATAAGAAGATTCACATTATCATATTTATGATTTCCGATTTTCAGGGTTTGCAAAGTTTGGCCTTCCACTTGTGAAGTATGATTAAGAGAGGCCATAGAAATTGTCTGATTGCAGGATTTTCTTTTTAACCCGCATAGTCTTGCAAAGCTGTCATTTATAAAACTGATGGAGCTGCCGGTGTCGAGAAGTGCTTCTGCTCTTATTCCTCGAATATAAGCAGGTACAGTAGCTTTACGTAGTGAAGAAGGTGACGCTGCTGTGATACAAGCGGAAAGATCTTCAGTACCTACCACAGAGTTTGTAGCTTTGGAAGAGCTTCTGCACACAGTGGCAAAGTGCCCCTTCTTGTTGCAGAGCTGACAAGTCTTTTCAAATGCAGGGCAGTTCTTGCGAGGATGTATTTGTCCCCCACAAAAGAAACATTTTCGTCGTCGAGGATTATTAACAGAAGAGCAGGGCTCGTCGTGCACAGTTTGTAATGTTGGTGCTTTTGGAGCAACAGCATTTAAAGATACAGTATTGAAGCTTTGAGAGTTGATTTCTGCAGTTTCTAGAGAGAGTGCTTGGTTGTAAGCCTGATCAAGTGTTAGAGTTAAGTTTTCTAAAAGCCTTTGTCTGATTTTATGCGATGATATACCGGATATGAATGCATCACGCACGCTATCGTTTTTATTTGTTTCTGCATTAACAGCCGCAAAGTCACAATCTTTAGAAAGCAGTTTTAAAGCTTGTAAATATGTGTCAATACCTTCTTCTGGTCGTTGTTTCCTTGTTGCTAACATGTGCCTTGCAAATATTAGATTTTTCGGTTTTACATAAAGTTTTTGCAGTATTGTGATCGCTTCTTCGTAGTTCGTGGCTTCGCTTATATATGTATAAATATTTGGTGATATATGATTTACCAAAAGCTGAAACTTTATGCTGTCCCATTCTGACGGAGGAACCGACTGTGCATCTGTTTCTGAAGCGGTCGGTTTCTGCACGGAAATGAAGCTTTCGAAAGTCTTACGCCAGTGTATCCAAGCTCTCGTACTAGAGCTATCTGACGGGTCGATATCAAATCTTTCAGGGCGAAGATATTTATCCATGTTGCGTTGTTAGCTTATTAAATTGAAATAAGAGAAAACCTTTCATGAATATAAGGTTTTAATAAGCTAAAATTAACACTAAAATATGTTTTGGTTACATTAGATACATTGACATAGACACTAACAAAACAGAGTGACAATGTCATCAAGTTATGGCTGATAGTTTTAAGCAAGAAGTTTACATCAGTTTGAAATGGTAATCACATTTTTTTATTAAAGCGCCATCTCTTGAGCACAGTAGAATCTAGGAGATCGTCTATAGAAGGCGCTACCATCGAAAAAAAATCACGTTGTATAAGAATGTCCCCCCCTGTTCTGAACTCAAAAATACTCTAAGCTTGTCACTTTGCAGATAAGGGGCTTGAATTCAAATTTCTCATCCATTATCAATATTGTAATTATCTTCTCTATATTAATATAGTAATAAATAATTAAATAAAATATCTGCTTACCATTATTTAATAGTATTGACTAAATTTTATATTTCCAAAGTTAACGAAACATATATTTATACATTTAATTTAATAAATATATACAATGTAAACTCTAAAAACGACAGTGAAGGGACTGCATTTTATGGCGTTAGAGAGAGTTGTCGTTAAATGGAGAGACTAAAAATCTGAATTAGAAAAAGAATATTTCAGAGTAGTGTTAGTAGTTATGTAAATAAAAAGTACTCTATAACTTTTCTTCTATATCTTGCGATATTGAGGCATTTTGGTGATAAAGGAAGTATTTTTCCAATAATTTAGCTGCCTTACTAAAGCTTCTTTCTTGAAAGATATGAATCAATTCTGAGCCATTACAAAATGATGTGGTTCATTCGATTCGTTCAATCTAACTATTGATTCAAGTTCAAATGATCTTATGCCTCATAAGTTATGAGCTTTATGAATATATAATTATTATAGTTCAAAGACTACAATATTCTTGCTGTTATCTTATCGAGTGCTGCTGATTGTACTTAGTTTTTAGGCGCTATAAATTAATATTTCGTATTTAGTCTGTGGTTATCATTTGTGTTGTGGTGATGTGTTTTGTAGATTTTCTAAATCAATAACAAACATTTCTTTACATAATAAATACATTCATTATCTTATTCACAGTCCGACCACTTAATATAATATATTACTTTTATGCCTTGTTGAAAATGTTGTAGTTATCATATCAAAGTGAGGGGTTTGTTTTAAATTAAAAATTGTATAATAAAATCACTGCTGAAATGGATAGCGCAGAAGTAATGAGGACTGAGGATAACAATGAGGACGGCATAGAAACTGTTGAAAATGAGGATGACATTGATATCTCCGAAGAAAGAGAATTAGTTAGTGATTCATGTTCAACAAAGATATTGGACAGCGAGTCTGAGCCATTGGACAGATATCGCCTTGTTTATTTTCTATTCTATTTATTTGGTATAACTTCCCTTGTTCCTTGGAATTTCCTGATAACTGCTAATGACGTAAGTTCTCTTATGTTCTTCTATAAACAGAAAAAGTTCACCCACTTTTGTTTTCTATTATCGCGATGTATTTACATAATTGTGTAACTAATCGTTTTTATTCACTTAGTCTGAGCAAGTAATTTGGTACATTATAAATAAATTTTCACTGTTGTATTATTTCTAGTAAGTATAGTTTGTGAACATTTGGTATACAAATACAATTCTAAAAAAATGTTACATATCTACAAAATCCAATTCTATTAATATAATAAGACACATGTTAACAAGGTTGTTTAGTTATATGTAAGTTTTCATGGAGTTTTAATTCAAACATGCAATCAATTATACCAAAACAGACAAAGCCAAAACCACCATACTTAAATTATAACTTTGTTACTTGGGCAAACATGACTTATTTATTGTTGTAGCGAAACAATTGTTTGTGACCTTAACATTGTATGCTTAACAATATAGAAACTAAGGCTTCTAACTGTGATATTTGATCTTGTTACTATGTAACCTTAGTATATTGACATATATTATAAAAAATGCTTTCATATTTAAATTTGAAAATTATACTAATAAATCTCAGATTGATCATTGTCAAACATTAAGATTCATAATGACCTTAATTGTAATACATGTTATTTATTCTATCATTCACTGTTCTTCCAAGAAATCATTAAAATCTAATTTTTAGTAGTGATATTATTGTCGAAGAAATATTCAGGAGGCCTTAGTGGTATATAAATCAGATAATTAACTTGTTAGCTTGATTAAAGTTGTTGTGTGTGTGGTGTATTTGTAATTGTATTAATGAATTTGGATGCATTAAAAAGTATGAATCATTTTTATTTCAGTATTGGATGTATAAATTCAGAGATGTAGAGCCAAACAATCTGACAATGTATGTAAGAAAAACACAGTTTCAAGCTGAATTTACATCCTATCTCAATGTTGCTACTGCAATACCAAACTTGGTATTTCTTATACTTAATTCCCTATATGGACATTTGTGAGTACTGGAATGATTTTCTTTGTTATTAAATAATTGTCTAATATAAAGAGACGGGCTACATATAAACTAGCTGGTAAATAGCTTTCATTCCATAAAACCAGTTTGACTGGTAATTAATCCATAAGGCTCAGTTTGAATGCATTGAATAAATCAAATAAGTCATATGAAGGTATCATAAAAGAAAAAAAGTGTTGCTTCGTACTGCATATAAAAATAAAGAATGTAAATTGGGTTTTTTTTCAGAGTATCTGTAAGAAGTAGACTTCTAGGGTCACTAATTGTAGTGACTTTATCATTTATTGTTACCACATCGCTGGTGCTGGTGGACACAGATGAATGGCAGAATACATTTTTCATCATCACAATGATAACAGTGGTTATTATGACTGGTAATTTTTTTTTTACATTTATTATTGAAATGTAAATAGTTCAATAAATGTTTGAGATAAAAATTAGTTGTGTGTGATGAATCCTGTATCAAGTAATGTATACAGACCTCTATCACGCTCGGGGCTGATATTACTCCTTCTGTTTTTTAGCAGACAAGTTCATCACTTTCTGTAAAAGTATTTTTATGTTACAAACTATAACATTTTTAAAGGTAAATGTAGAATTCAACTCAAAAGATAAATTGAGAGTAATTACGTGAATACAAATTTGAAAACAACAACAGACCCTAAATGCCATTTGAAATATGAGAACAAACAATTCTTAAAAGATTATTTGTAGGTATTTTTATCTTTTTGGAGAACTTATTAATTGATTTTAATTTACGACCATCCGTTGGGTTATGCGTGGGTTTACATATTTCCACAATTCCTTTAAATGTGAACTCACTAGTCTAGTGAGTTTATAATTTAAATTATTTATGTAAATATAAACGAAACTTTATGATGCAATAAATGTTACCAACTTAGCAATTGCAAAATGATGTGTATTTCTATAGATCTATTAAGACAAATATCTATTGCATTAGATCTCGAACTTTGTATTGATAACATGTTATCAAGCATGATGCGACCCATAAGTTATTATATAACTTAAGTACACACGAACTAGAAGCGATTAGAAAAGTACTGTCTCTCAGATAACGAAGTATCAAAAGAAGTTTTCTTAGGTAAACACTATTGCAAAGAAGTTACATTTCATTACATTTACCTTAGAACAAGCGAACACAACCTTAAATCTTAACTCAAAAAGCAGTGGCGCTACAACCTTTGATCTTTGCCTCAAGTCTTTTGGGCTTGACTCGCCGATTTGTAATTAAGACATACTTCACTATGTTTCCTTCGCTATACGAGCGAGTGTTTAATGAGCACATACAAAATGTCTATTGGTACATAATTAGTATCAGAAGACGTCACGGCAGGGTCCAGGTCATTCAGGGTTCAGAGCTACACGCACAAGCTACTAGGCCAACACTGCATAAAATTATACTATAACACGACAATTCTTTGCCGTAGTTAAAGAATAAGAATTCTTGGTCTATATCTAGACAGGCCAATTTCGCGTTTATATTATCAGGTTAATAGAGCGGTATAGTTGATATGAAAAAAAAAATACATCGCCTTAATGTAATCCTTTTACATTAAACGCAGTAGGTACACCCATTACTGGTGATTGCAGGGAGATTATGTATGACACAAATAGAGATAAAATGTTATCCTTATAATTATTTCACGTGTTGTTTATGTAGATGAGGTGTTTATAATTATTGTGAATCTCATTTTTAAACCTGTTCTTGAGTCACTGGCAACGTTTTAGTGAAATAAAGAGTAAATGTTTGGAATATTGAATACAAGTATTATTGAAGTGAAACTTCTTTATCGGCGTTGGAAAAAAAATACCGTCACATTTTTCGGTTACGCGCCATCTTTTTGTTGTCCCTACCACGGTTGATTCGAAGTGATTCGATTAATCATAAAATGTATAATAACAGTAATAATTCAATGATATTAACATTTTCTAGAATATTTATTGACATATGTAATAAGGTAAATATTAGTTTAAAAAGCGTACTCAGACAAAATAATTATGTCTAAATTTTTCCTAAATACTTTAAATATCGGTACGGTATCTTTGAATTAACGTAAATAAATTTCTATATTTAAGTTGAAGTATCTTAATCCATTATAGAATATTTTTGCTGATCACTTAAGATTTGATCGGGGCCAAACGCATTAAAAACGTTGACCTGCATACAGGTATGCAGATTTTGGGTTAATATAATTTAAATTTATTGCAAAGGACGCTGAACTTAGAATTTAATTGAATTTTGCGTTTATAAAACTAAATAAGATGTTATGTTTTTAATAAACATCAAAACTTTATAAACCGAAACAAGTATTGTTATGGTAAAAGTACCGAAAAACTGCTTGTTTTCTTAAGAGTATTACAAATAAATGTAAAGGATTTCACTTATCTAAATATTAACGATCACGCATCAAAATATGTGTATCTTTTCAGCTGCCAGTGCGATTTTCATCTCGGGCCTAATGGGGACTGCAAGCAAATTCTCCCGCGAATACATGGCAGCTGTTATCAGTGGGCAATCATTGGGTGGAATAATAGCTGCAGTTGCGCAGATAATATCGCTTGCCTTCAAAATATCACCCTTACACAGCGCACTAATTTACTTCTGTATTGCCGACTTTATGGTCATAACATCCCTTATTTCCTATGCGTTCCTATACAAAATCGACTTCTTTTCGCATCACGTATTGAGGGGCAATGGCATGGTTGTTAATAGAAACCGGGAGGCTTATCTAACGATTGTTTTGAAGAAAATTTGGGTGTACGCTTTTAGTATTTTCGCGGTGTATGGGATTTCGATGTGTGTCTACCCCGCTGTAACTGTACTCGTTGAGTCACATCCGGCTACATCAGGGACCGATTGGAATAGTAAGTAGCATTTTCTATTGTTTCAAATCTCCAGGTGAGGTATAAACGTCGCTGACTTTGGTCAAAATTGCCAAAACTTTTTAACACCGGTATGCCCGATACAGTACTCACGATGCATTGACTGAAAATATTTACTACTATCTATAGAAGAACTACATCGCCGGGCTGTTATATTATAATTGGCTATGGCCATCAACATTTATTCGTATTAATAATTTTTATATGAAATAAAAATTACTTTAAAACTTCCACCATGAAAAGAGCGTTTCATAAAAGCCGGCAATTCACTTGAGAATATCCATAGGCGGCGGTTTCACTTAAAAGGTGAACCTCTTGCCCGTTTGTCCGCTGTTCTATAAAATAATATGCCGTCTTATCTGAGCTACTATGAAACAATAGATAGACAAAACAGAGAGTATGATTTAACTAATATATCGTATTTATGTATATTAAGTATTAAAAGGTCGAAACGGCACCTGCAAGCCATCTGGTCTTAATGATTATTAAATATCAGCTGCTGCCTTTTACATATGACTTGTTATATAGTCATTTGTATGGTTAGCCTGTCACGATAATGATATGTAAATCACTTTCCTCTAAGTATTCGTATCTTCAAAATATTTAAGAAAGTTCTAGTAGTTGAGAGCAAATTGAAAATTTGTTGTAAATGTCTAAGTCTATAATTCTCCTTACGTTGCTCCAATTTGATTAGGTAAGGATGTCAGCCTTCCGTGCTGCTAAAGTTACCGCCCGTGTCTAACCATACTGAACACTGGTCAAAGGGCCAACAAATATATATTGAAAATATTACAGATATATTCTTCGTGCCCGTCGTGAATTACCTTATATTTAACTGCGGTGACTACGCGGGACGACTGGTCGCTGGATTTATTCTTAGGGTGAGTCATCATTCAATTAAAATAATTATTATATAAATAGGGTCATCTTATCAGTAATTTAAAAGCCGCTCGTGTCGTACGACAGGAATTAATCAACGTTTTTGTATGAATTCTATTGTCTTTTTGCTAAGTTCCAGTTTAATTATATGGCTTAATTATTTGCTGCGCAAGGTGACGCGCTCTAAAGTTTAAATAGAAGCACAATAGTTCGCTTCTCTGTAAAAAGATATTACTGATGCAGAAATATTTACTACTGAATATTTTCGGTTGAGAGAAATGGTTGGAGTAGTCTGCTAAGTTTACAAAATTACCCTTTATAATGGAATTTCACAGCTGGTATAGTCCATCCTTCTATAATCAAAAAACAGGTAACTGGCAGGAAATAAAATATTTGTAATGATTGCGTGCTTCGTTTGGTTGGCATTGAAACAGTTGCATGTTGTAATAACTCGAACTGAACAATATCGTTAACCGGCTTTTTCTAAGTACAATTTATGAGTGATATATGTATTGAAAGTAAACAATGTTTGAACCGGATTAAAGTACAGCTTTAATAAAAATACAAATAAAAATTATCAAACACCTGGGATCCAATAGTATCCAAATTAAAAACCCAAGACAAACAATCCGCGAAAATCGTGAGTCATATCTGCAAAAAACCCGTCATCTTTTAGTCGATACCAACTCTGGGGAAATACATACAGATAAGACAACTTTCTCTACACCTGTGATACTTTTGACATTCAACACTTTTTGTCTTCAGTCACCGTGACCACGCACGCTGTAAAGTACGCGAAACGTCGGAAAAAATTATGTAAATAATTATAAGTTTATAATAATACAAATAGCTTTAATCCGGTTAAAAAATTGTTTTCTTTCAATGTGTAAAAGCTATGTTAACCAAAGACAATACTATGATATATGATACGTCAATATTTAAATAGACGATTTTAAATTACATTTATTACCATTTCCCTAAGTACCGTAGAGCGGCCGAGAAAAACTGGCAACAACTCTCCGTGAAAATATTTTAGTCGAAATCGATTCAATGGTTTCTGGGATTCTAAGGTTTTGTCGCGTTTTTTTGCAAAACGAATTAATAAAGATTGTTATTTAATTATGTTAATTTTTTTAATATTTAATCAAAATTTCATATATAGTTTTACCATTGATATTGTCAAATAATTAAATAACATCCACGTCACACATTTGAAATAATCTTACAGCGCGTGGTTGTAACGCGCAAGACTAGGTCCATATCGTTAGCTCAACTCACAATCTCGTCTTAAGCGCTGTCAATTATGTAAAATTAATTCACGTTCTAGGTACGGGTCTAAGAGTAATCATATCTATGAATACACTTACACGCGCTACTGATTATTACCAACAGTGATAATGTTTGCTTTATTCTCAATCTCACTTATTCTTTGTAATGAAGTCTTATTTTACAATGCACAAATATGAATATACTAACATTATATATAAAAAACCAATAGCGCTATGACCTTTTAAGACTGGGCTGGGTTTTCTAATAAGCAAGTTGGTGATCAGAGTTCTATGCCTGTGTATTTATGACATAGAAGGTCCTATGGTGCACAGCCCGGGATGTAAGACTCACGCTGAAGTTACCAGGGCAACACTTCTTATTATATAGCTAAGTTACATCTTCGTATCTTTCAGCCTACAAACCAATGGGTCATCGCTGCAGCTAGTATATTCCGGGTTATCGGAGTACCTATGCTGATGTTCTGTAACGCTCAGCCACGGAAGCACTTGCCCGTGATCTTCCTGTGGGACTACGAGTACATCATGATCATGATTGTTTTCTCTTTTACCAATGGATATTTGACCAATATCGTCATGGTTAATGCTACGAGGTAAGGATATAGTTTTCATTTATTTATTTACTAGACAAAAACAAAATAATTTATTTATTATCGAGCGATCTCTTCCAGGTCCATTTCCATTTCCATTTTACGATCATCAATATGTCAGGAATATGATCTCATGATTCTCTTTTGTTGTCGTGTTACTAACGAAGTGTTTGAACATTTTTATTTTTTAATTAAATTTCCGATTAAAAAACCATTACTTAACCGAATTCGCGATAGAACTGAAAATGTCTTAAATAGTTATTTAAATACAGTCAAACATCACGCAGTAATTACAGACCATATATTTAATAATACGTATGTTGAAATTCTAGCGATTAACATCTCTTATACCTTGTACAAAGTAAATATAAATTTTAAAAGTATGACTAATATGTAACAATAGTGTAACAAACACTATTGTTACATATTAGTCATACTTTTAGAACTAAGTCTCGGCTCTGAATTCTACTCTATAATGAAAGTTATATGTTATACATACTGATTAAGGCTATTTTAAATTATTATGGCATTATAAAACGGTCTCAACTACTACAACGCTCCGAAGGTTTTTGTGAAAAAGCGTTATGTAAAAATAAATAATTTCGTTCCTGACATCGTTCGTCGTTCATCGTTCTTTACTTTTAAACTTACGACGTTGGGAGTATGAGTTTCGTATGTCAAAATATTTGATATTAACTAGCTTATCCCTTTGTTTACTTTTGATGTCTTTGTTTACTTTTGATGTCTTTGTTTATTTTTTCTCGCGTGTAGTTTCCCAACCTTTTACTAAACTTAATTAAACTATCATAAAGTCAAAACTATTGCCATAATATAAAAATATTTGATATACGGACACTTATGATGTATCTGTGGGTGCGACCGTTAGTCTGTACAAATAATTCTCTGCCATAGACTTTGTTTTCTAATATTATCTATTGCTTGCTGTTGTGAAGGAAAAGGTTATCACAGTCAATTACTCTAATTAATCTGCATAAATATTATTTATCTTTATGATTAATTTATATCCTTATTTGTACATTGTTTTTGAAGCGTTTATTCAATTTTGGAGAAGATAAAACGATATTTACTTTCAATCGATTCAATTTCGAAACAATATTTATTTTTTCTGGTTAATACTTCCCTAGCTGTACGTTGCCTGGGTCATCTATATTAACCACTCGCGTACAACAATCGAATATGAAATGTTAACTGCTTAAATTCATTATGAATGCAATGTATCAGTAGAAGAGAGTGCATACGTCTGGCACTCTCGGGGCATAACTCCCAATTATTTAGGAAATCATCACGCTTAGAAAACTAAGAAAGCTTGAGTGAGAAAAATGGCTCGTGTACTAGCTTATAAATATAGTGTTATTTGTTGAAGCAATCCGTAAAATCTTAGATCTGATTCACTTTTGTTACTAATATTTTATTTGCAGAGTCGTAGATATGCATGAAAGAGAAAAGGCTTCGTCTATAATTGTTACAATGTTGAGCGTTGGTCTTACCGCGGGAGCAGCTGTTGGAATGTTACTAGTTCGACTACTGTAAGGCAGATTTTAACTAACTTACTAGATTAAAACACATTCATAAACTTCATTGTATAATTGCTTAACCTATAATTAAATCAGTGTTAATTGTCATTGTGTTTATGCTGTGATTGAAACAGACAGTTTTAGGATGTATTATAATTATTTAGTTTTAAAAAAGGAGGTAAACTTAAGGTTTTAATCCGGTATGCTTTTGTGTATTTTTTAGGTTTAATCTCATTTTTATGGATTGAAAGTAAAAAACTTTTCATATTGTTTTTTTGTTCGCCTTTTATACATAAATTGCGAGATGGTTGAAACTTAAAATTTAGTTACTATTTACAAATATAACAGGTTATGTAATTTTTAATTTTAAGGTTTTTAATACAAATATGTTAATTGTCGTTATCATTATATTCAAATTACCAACTACAAATTTTAAAGTAATAACGGTGAGAGACACAACTATATAATTAAAATTTCAACATTCCAATAAATATTATCGATCATACTAGTTAACAAAATAATAGCAGTGCACATCGTGAGGAAACCGGCTTGCCTTAGATTCGGTCAACGGCGTGCGTCAGGCACAGAAGGCACAAATGATCATGAAATAGATACAGATATCTGAGGCCCAGACCCAAAAAAGTGCCATTGATGTTTTTTAGTAAAATAATAATATACGAAACATATAATGTTGCTACTCATATCGACACAAGATGTTTTTAATATCATTTTTAATTATCTTAACATATTATATTTCCAAATTGACACTCAAATATCATTAATGGTATAATCTGATATGGTCATTTACGGTTTAAAGCTCCCTGAACTCGTCTTAAATACATTATTAATGT
This sequence comes from Pieris brassicae, assembly GCF_905147105.1. NCBI lineage: Eukaryota > Metazoa > Arthropoda > Insecta > Lepidoptera > Pieridae > Pieris > Pieris brassicae. Next base: position 17,003,224 of record NC_059666.1, on the reverse strand, counting down.
TAACTATATTTTTGTGATTATTAGTACAGGTGTTTGTTTTAGGCTTTCCTATAGAATAGGACTATTTCAAACAAATGTTGCAATTAGTATGAATAAAATCAAAACCCATCACATTAAATATGTATGTCGCAGTAAAGTAGTTAATTGAATCTCTAGACAGTTAAAAATCGATATTCAATCAAGTCGTTAAAGTTCCGTCAGACAAGTGAGTGAACGAAACGTTTATCGAGTTTCCTAGACGTTCCTAGGCAACAAGACTAACCTAACCATTTACAATAAAGCAAAATACGGAATTTCCAAGCACTCAGGTCTTCACGATCACACCGAAATAACAAAAACAAATGCAATAATCATGGCGGAGTCTTGATTTACCATCTTGTTTTACATTGTTAATCAACACGCTGGCTTTCGGCCAGACAGATAGTTAAACGTTTTCGACGCTGCCTTATTTAAATGAAAATGCTAGCGACTTGATTGAATATCGACATTTAATTAACTCTGTGATTTAAATTTACTTTACTGCGACATGTACAACCCGACCGCACATTTAGTTACCAAACAAGTGAGTTACATTATTTAGAGAAAAAATCTAGTTAGACGACCGCAAATCGTTCTAAGTGAAACAAATGATTGTAAATGTCAATGTTGTCAAGTGACCAGACTAGTTTAATTTTTTTATATTAGTTTAGTTTAGGTAACCTTAGGTAGGCTTTTAGGTAACCAATTATCATTTCATATTTGTGATAGCTTCAATATTTTTAAAATATTATATTATATAAACCATATCATGTGATATACAAAACGTTGTTAACGCGATTATTTAGTTTAAATAGCAATTTTCAACAATATAGTAATAATTCACTCTGATAGTCTATATTTTGTGGATTTTAATATATACCATAGACTAAAGCTAAAACAAAATTGAACGAAGAATAAATTTAGACGCCTTTTATCAACAAGACACTAAATAATGGAATTGAGTTCGGTATTTATACAAAATTGTAAGATCTCATTTTAAAGTAATAGATTTACTTCGTTTTCCTAATCAAATAATAACGAACATATTTATCTTTATTGTAAGTGAAGTAGCCTTGTTAAGCATAGTTGTAGCAGGGTAACATGTATTAGCTTTTTACTAATAAATACAGTACAACTGTCTCTGGTTTTTATTATTTGTGATAAAAATAATACATATGTATAAGTCACCAAATGTACCTCAAGCTTAATCTGTAGTAAATATAGTTGTAAGCACTGATTTATTTGTTAGTATCAATATATTTGGTCGAAAACTTTTAAATGATGTATGCAAATAAATCATTGAAATAGTTTGTTTTTAATTATTTAAAAAATCCTTTAAAAAAATTACGCCCTTCAAAATTAAACTCTAAAATAACAATATTTCTTATTTGTATTAGTTGGTCTTACCGTACCAATTATCAATTATTATCAATTACCGTTTAATACGATGAAGATCATATATTTGACAATTGACACATTGTTCAGATCGGTCCACGGATGACGGAGCTATACTAGAACAGACAAATATAATTCTCGTTGAATTTCTTTCAGTTAAAAATACTCAGAACTTATATTGGAGGATACATTTATACAACTTATTACGCCGGATTTATTACACCAATATTATGTTCATTTGAGTTTGTAAGAAATTTATGGAATTACTGATGTAAATAATTTCTAAATGATATACGCAATGTAACCGTGTAAGCTATATTGCTACCCTTTGCTAGAGATGATATGAATATACCAACAGGAGCAGAATTAATAAATTCTTGATTATTTTGAAAAACACACCTCTATTTCCTTTTTCTAATTTAAGTATTTCTGACAACATACTTAAAGTTCACGTACAGAATGAACGTCTAAGGGTAATATTCAGAAAGGCGACATACCGCGAACTATGGCTTCCTTCTGACAAAATGTATAACTTGGTTTTATATTTGTATTGAGTCAGCCTTAGTCTACGGCATAAAAATCTGAGATTTCAGTCTAAGCTTCGAATCTGGCACTACCAAACGGAGGTAGACATAAATACAGATAATAATTAACAACGCTTCTATTGTATTTTATTGCACAATTTACTACATTTTTATATAACACGTATGAACCCCGTATGTAAAAAATATAGGCTATATTTAAAAAACAAATCTAATTAATGGACCTTCAACCAAACGCTGCCTTCAACAATAGAAAGAGTTTTTGACAGTTATTGAAGTCAAGTTGAAATCGTTTGAATTATAAATAAATGCTGACGCCAACAAAGGAACGTATTGCTCAAATAACATTTAAAACTCCACCTGAAAAACAAAGTTAAGGATTTCAATAAATAACACCAATTATTAAGTCAGCCTTTAATAAAATGTCATGTAAATATAATTACAATACGACAATGACTTATAAATATACAAATATGTAATATTTACGCACCAATTTTAACCACATGTAATATACCAATACAGAACACGCAAATATAAGTAAAACTTGGCCAATAAACCCATTAAATCATAAAAATTCTATACATAAATTAATTATAGGTTTGTATATGAATCAATAATAACACAATTGTGTTAATATTTCATGAACAGGGGTTGCTTTATAGCAATCATCTAGAGATATTCTACTCTATTCTAATATTTTAAGGCATCAAATTTATTGCTGTAACATTTATATGCGCAGATGTCTAAAAATATTTGAAACAAATGCCGTGAATTTTTTTAACAAAATCAGTGTTTAATGTTTATTATTTTGAATAATTTATTCAAATATTTTGTAAAAATATATTATATAAGATTTAAGATATACTTTAATTATATGCACAAAGAAAAAATAAAAATTGACGTTAATCACAATTTCTTAATTTTCTAGCCCTTAGGTACATACAATAAATTATAATATCAATATATACAAAATTTTAATAAAAAGTCTTAAGTTGCACCCGTCAATGAAAACAATATCATATTTCTAAACGAAATGTAAACTACAAATATTCATATAATTTTTTCGAGAACATCTTTTATAGGGCCTATTTTTATCGATCGATTTTAACGATCAACGTTGTGCGTAATATGCAAACGGCATACAAAAATACAGTTCCCATAATAACATAGCTTGAAAAGTATAATAAAATGACGAAAAATTTTCTTCACGGAGCAGGAAATCAACAACAATACACAATCATAGATTACAACACACATATATCTTGTATCGTATTCATCGAATTTCGAAAAAGATGAAATAATTCTAGGCAATAGGAAATCCTTGTCTTCCGTAGTCATGTTTCTGATTCTTGTCCGCTCAAAGTCAAGGCCGTAGACTTTCGAATAGGTAGTAAATACGATATATACTACGATAATAATAATAATAGCTCCAGATTATAACACAAATTACCCGGAAATAGATATATTAATGTAACTGAAAATGCTTAAAAAAATAATATAAAAAACTCTGGTATTCTTTTTTATATATAATGACTTTCTTGTTCCTTTTTTATATTGAATATATTAAGTTGATCAATGCATATTACAATTGATTATATTTTAATATTATATATAATTGTTGATCGTGTTTTATTTTTATAATTTAATTGTTTAGATATTGTATAATTAGTCACTGATAAGCATAAATAAACACCTTGGTACATACATTGTTTCCTAATTGCATTCAAATTAAACTTTGACTTGATTATTATAACATTGTTTCCTGTATTAAAAACATCGTTATATTATGATCGTTTTACTTTCGTAATTCGATTTTACGGTACGAGAATAAATACTTATATAAGTCAGTTTCGAAAACTCGTGTACTCATGGGTGTGTGTGCCAGGCTTGCATATAAAAATAAGCCCTATAAAGCATTTGGACAGCAATATCTATCATCTCGTTTTGTCCATGACGTCAGCGCTGTGTTGGACGAAACGGAACATTCCATTTGAGATTGCAACTACGGGAGAGAACAAACGTAGGGGATATTCACTGAAAACAAAAATGTAGCGACTTTACCTACGTTATTAATTAATATTAATGTATTATATAATATATACAAATGATATATTATATAATACATTACTATCTTATTTAGCAATAAACAAAAACTCTCGGCTTGATTATAAATCAAAGACGTGGGTTGCAATAGTTGTACATTTACCCCGTCTTTTTAAAATTGTATGAAAAAACAGAATCAGCTATGTTCCCCGAATTTATAAGGTAAACCTAACTTTATATATATATTTATAATTTTATATATAATTGTTAAACCAAAAATGCAGTTTTAAAATATATGTCGCAGCTAACTAGCTTAATTAGCCGTCCAATTAACAGCCTAGCCGTTTAACTAGCGGCCAAAAAGATGTTCAGCCAGTCGATCAAACTGCTAGGCAAATGACTTGGACTAATGACGTTTCATTAGTTGCTTAGCCTGTTGACTGCTAATTTAAATTAAAATCCACTTTCTGCCACTCGCAAACTCAACTCTTCTAACTGTCAATATGACATGGCAAAGCACAACCTTGATAGTCTTGTCCAAAGTTTCATGAATAACAACAAGAACAATGGAAGAGTGTAGTGACAATAATAATGTGAATTTGACTTAAGCAATTTAGTTTTAAAATGAATATTTTTATGTCATGAAATATATATATATATATATGTTTCATCTTTTTATTTATGCTAAATAATGACTCTATGGTACGAACGGCCCAAGCATTAGACAACCAGTTTATTAAATGTTGTAACAAACAGCTGAATATCTTTCAGGCCGTTAGTTAAGCGGCGCCATTTAGTTAAAAGTCTAGGCTATTCATTGAACGGCTAATTACGCTAGTTAGCTGCGACATACAAACAAAGTGTAAGTACTAACCTTCCCGTGACTGGAGACGCTTCATTGCCACTTAAAATGAAAACGGGGAAAAATATTGAAAACACACAACCACTGCAAAAAAAAAATGTGTTTAAGATAAATAGATTTTTTATTGATTCGTTGAAATTATTCAACATGCATTGCATTAGCAAATCACCCATATGTCTTTCCAATATAAATTACTTCATGCATATAGTATATTAAATGTGTAACATTTTTATGTATCAAATTTTTAATATGAAATGAAATTTTAAATAGAAAACAGTGAAACATAATACAGTGTAAACTCAACTGCTGGCATCATACGTACTGGACTTTTCAGAAATCAGTAGATTTGTTTAATAATTGGGATTGCTTGCCACATGCAAGATCTTGAACACGAAGATGCATCAATAAGTAAAAAAATACAACATACTGGTGCAGCAAAAGACGTGAGGCAAAAATAACAGTCTTTAAGCAATACAGTACAAATCAGAATTGTTCTTTGTGTTATTACTAACTCTAATCTGAAATAAACTTTTACTTTTTCTAATACAGATTTTTCTTATTTCCATTTATCGACAACTCTTTGTAAGATCATAATAGCACACCCCTTGAGTCGTTTAATAGATTTTACACTGTATAATGGTAAAATTACTTTAAAACCTAATCTATTTTCATAATTTTGAGAAAATTCTGTCTGAGAAAAACATACCTAATAATATATGACTGTGGAATCTGTGTCAATACAGCCAATGGCAGACCAAACCCAAGAAAGTACGGCCAATTTGTTTCAATAAATGTCAGACGTTTGTGTAATTCCCAGCCCATGTTGAACCATTTGTACTCAAAGGAATAGAGTGAGTAGAGTAGACACATGTGAATGAGGCATAATAGTTCCCCAACATATGTTATAGGTAACATACTGACTAGCATACTCTGGAAGACAATTCATAAATATTAAAAAAAAATGATTCTAAATGTCAAATCAAATATGTCTTGAACACTTTGAGAGATAGATACAACAACATTATTTGTAATTAAAAGTAAGGAATACTGCTGTTGCAGTACTTGCTTACAGTACTATTGTGGTTAAGGTTTAGGGATATATTTTACAGAATTAGTTCTATAGGAGTCTAATATGTATGTTACATTTTAAATGTTTTTGTTTATTATCTTATTATATATATATATATATATATATATATATATATATATATATATATATATATATATATAGTTTATTACAATAAACTGATTAATATATGAAAATAGGAACCTGAACAAAACAATATATATAAAGCAAGTAACAAAAAGTTTTGAAATTGCTCCTAATATTATAAGAAGGTTAAAGATATACAAGCACAAAAAATATGACAATTAATTTCTCTGTTGTTAATTAGTGGATTGTTTAAAATATAAGTAAAATATAGCTATATGCATATTTACCTGTACTAAGAATAAGGCTTGCACCAATAAACTAAACAATGAGTCAGCAATGATTTTACTGACACTAGACATGAATTGAGGCCTGCCTCGTCTGTGTCTATATGCTGAGTCTGCTATATCCTGAAATTATTTAATAATGTTTGTTGTCAGCAGGCAAAAAAAATTACATTATTTTTGGGTGGTACAGGGACAGAAGGCTGATCATCTTTTTGCAATAAAAAAATATAAATTCAGACTTGTTGCTAACTTGTTAACCTTCTTCTTATCAACTTGAGTTAGAAGATGTCATGTTGTTTGTTTTGCTAATTAATATACTAAAGTATATACGAGAGTCATACTATGTTGATTATGTGATCATTCTTGTAGCTCCAGAAAAAAGATAACTTCCAAAATATGGACTGAAAGTGGAGTTAATATATAGAGATATGTAAAATTCCATCTAAGTTAACGTTTACGTATAGTTTATTCAAACACTCACTTGAAACCACAGGCTATTAACCAGTTTGCTTAAAAGGAACAATGGCAACACCCATATCATCCTGAATGTCATAGATAAGAATGGTTGTATCCATGACCATACACTGTATGCTACTCCTGGATTATGTCCAAATATAGCTATTACTAAGTACTTAACTCCTGGTAGTAACGCATATTCAAACACAAGTATACTTAGTAAAAATATAAACCCATTTAATATACAAGACTGTAAAACTCTTGTAAGTACTTTTGACTCTCTGAAATTAAATGAATTATTATCAGTCATTATATATATACATAATAGGATAACTTGAATGGCACAAGCTTTTATAATACTGCTCGGGCTGTCCCTATATTAACAGGTATTAATCAAATACTGGTTACATAACAAAAGTCCTAGTGAAGTATCAAATCGTGTAACTATAATATGTTAAAGCTTTAAACTGAAGCCATCACAAACTGCCAGTTTGTGTAACCTTCTTTAACATCATTATAAAGTTATAATTCTGCTTGGCCGAGAGGCACTCTCTGCGTACAAGTGTAAGTCGTTAAGCCAATTAAATACTTACTGTTTTATTTTAGGCTGCTTTAATTTATGTTTGGCACCATCATATTCCAGTTGAGGAGAACGACTTAGGGCTCTTTCATTAATTTCTTTATCTAAATATAACAACACTGTCACACCACGCAAACTATCTATAAATCCTTTGATTAGTGAAACTGAGAAGTTCTGCAACAAAGAAATATTCAATACATTCCAAGCAGAACAACAATAAACAGCTGTTCTTCTTTGTGTAAAAAACTGAGCTTACCGTAATGCTCTCCATTTCTGCTGTGAATACGTGTTATCTACAGTGATCTCTGTACTTCGATAGCTTGATTTCACATTGTTTTTTTCTTATTATTATAAAATTGACGTAATAACTAATTACCTAATTAATTTTGAGCTAAAATCAAAACGAAATATGATTTATACAAATTATCAAAACATCAAAGTTCAAACATCAACGTCAACTGTCAACGTGTCCAATACATAATGGAGGACCGATTTCAATAATTATATTAAGTTATTTTATCATTATGTATAATGCTATGCATACTAAGTGTATATTCTTCAGTTTAGCCACGTTTGCTTTTTCCACATGTCCACATGCCAAATGCGATTTTTAAAGTTATAATACAGTTTGTAATACAACTATAATAAATTGTTTCAGTATGGACACTTGAGTAATCGATTTTACCTGTGGTAAATCCTCTAATATATCGTATATCTATGACAATTACAATAATGTATGTAGTAATGACAATTTGCAATCTGTTATTACCTGAAAATAAATAATTCCATAGTTCTACTTCTTTGTAATTTCTGATACGTTTATTTTTTAAATACATATTTTAAGTAAAAGTTATCGTTTCATAAATGGGACTTTCTACATAAACAATAATGGAAAAAAAATTAATCATCAACAACCTAGGGTAAATACTCTTTACTTTTTAAGTAAATATACATTTTGCGTATTAAGAGACATATTGCATGACCTCCTTTCTAAAAATTATAAAGTATCTCTACTTATTTAGCAAAACTTTAATAGACGATTATGAGATAATTATAAAGGTTTATTACAGTTTTTGCATACTGCTTTGTTATAGAAAATAAAATATATGCAGTTTTTTATCATGTATATAGCAATATATATATTATAACTTTTTAAATACATTTTACATAATTATTAATAGGAAAGGAAACTTAAAAAAAAGAAACTTTCTTATTCTTTTTTTTAAAAGTAGTATATAATAATTAAAGTTCTTGCTCTTATATAGTTCTATGTCAAATTTAAACATGTGTTTAGGTAAAAACTTGAGGGTAGTACAGTCTTAATAGAACTTATTACCCCATATTCTATTCTTATTTGTATTGTTTATTATAGCTGTGAGAGATAGTAAATTATTTTGTAAGGGTAAGAATTGTAGCATGCATAAATACTTATAATTAAGTTTACATGCTTGTCTAAATGAATGAATTCTAGATCGCCCTTTACTTTAAAATTACATAATATTAATAACTATAAATTTACAGTGTAAACTCCATGTAACATCCCTCAATTTACTGACGAATTTCCTAGAGCATCAAAATCATTGGCTTTGGTTGGTATATGTTGTCTTCCATACAATGATACACTCTACATAGCATTATACCCACTTAATAATGACAACAATCGAGTTATAAAGTACTTTTTAAGTTGCGAAAATTAGTAAAAACTGCAGCTGTGTACATTCTTTTGTCAGTTTATTATCCTAGCCCGCAATAATCTCAACGTCTGCATCATGCATACAAACATTCTTAGAAATTCCTTCTTTTGTTTACAATTTGGGATTGCTTGCACAACTTGCATCGACTCATGGATTATCTATATGTGTTCCCTCTATATAAAGACAACTCTCTATAGCACCATATAGCACTAAGTTTATATTGTGTATGTCACACTTATTAATTATTGATTTCTTGAGCAATTGAAGATAATGGAATAATGTCATATAAATTTTAGATTCAATGTTAGATTGACTGTGAATATATGGCATTCCACCTCATAATTAATACATAACTTTTTTATTAATGTTTTATACTTTCTTTTGACTACATCTTTTATTATGACACTTATGACCAAATTTTTTCCTGAGGAAAAATTCTCGGATTTACTTTGAAACTTAAGACCACAGACCATCTTTCACAGGAACTATCTTTGTTTTTAGCCTTGTTATGCTAAAATCTATTATTAATTAAAATTTTGCAATATTTGTATAAATACATACTCCTTTAATTAATTCATTACTGGACTGTATAACATGCACAATTAATAGATTATATAAATATGGCTATCAAAAATAACGTTATCAAATACTACATGTCAATTTGTACAATGTTAGTAGAATGATATCAATAGGCATTAAATAAAGCTATAATTGTATATGTTCTATGAGTTGCAAATATAATTTTGGTTTAGTTTGTTTTAGCCTTTGCAATGCTTGGCTAATAAGGATAAATTACAAGAATAAAGTATATACATTTCTTAATTTGTCGAAATTAATGATTTCCTTGAAATCTGTCATTCTTGCAACCCATCCATCGGCACAAAGTTCAACGCGTATCGCGACGTCACGACAGTCGTTGCTGTCCTCCACTCCTCAGTCCTCACTCAAACAGTGTGTGCGCGAGAGTGCGGCGATACTCACGCGCCGTAGATCATCTGTGACGTAGGGAATGAACGTTTGACTCACTCCATTGTGCACAAAATGACAAAAGTGGACAAAGAATCGTTGGCTGGTCCTGTGGACTCTAAACCTATCGTTGTTGACAGGAGCCACAAGGTGAATATCGCGCCTACGCATCATAAAACCCTCACCCATTTGCCCAAACGACCCCCAGTGGACTTGGCTTTTACGGATCTTACATACAATGTGCAGGAAGGAAGGAAAAGCAGTAAGTAAAATATTCTAGCTATTTAAAATGAAGTAAATAATTATCGTTAAAGGATTTCTCGTTAATTGTATTCGAGGTCAAAGAACAATGACATTTTTTTAAAGACCTTAGGAAAACATACATGATTTTGTTTTACAGACATTTTTTGTCAAGACATTAATTTTACATGGTTCATATTAAATATTATTCTCATGAAGGAATTGTTTCGTAATTTATCTTCAATGACAAAACGATTTTGTCATCTTATCGTAGATCCGGAATACTACTGCTTTAGAAATAAAAGTAATTATCAATCAATAAAAATCAGAAAATGCTTATCGTATCCGTAATTTTTGTACTATCAAATAATACGATAATAGTTTACTAAAAGATCTACCTAGCTAAAGAAGGTATCTATGTTTGTTGTACAATTAATACTAGTCACTTGCAAGTGGAACCTGTACTGTATATTTCTAGGATTAAAAGGTGAAAAGAGTGAGACTACTACCTCTTTAGTAGCCCTTCTGCTAAACTGTGACTTTATGGTTATGTTTTAACAAACATCATAGACATAGACATCAGACTTTTCCTTGCTGCTTAACGAATTATTTTACGGTTACGATAATTTTTAAACAGATGAAGATAAAGAAAGACTTGATTTTTTTGTTTGGGTAATGCCTACAAATAAAGAGTAACAACCGCTGAGTATACTCAGTTAAGGAAATTATATTCGTAGCAGCGGGCTATGCCGTCAAACAACGTGTAGCAATGCTTATCTTTGCTTTTGCATTTTTATTTAATATATAAATAGTAGCAGACTCGATTAAGACCTCAGATAAATTGGTGAATGTGCCACAGTAGTTACATTTATTGCATTCAAATGTAAACAAGTTTTTATTTGTTTTTATTTGCAGACATTTTCTGCCTTATTTCTGTAAATTGATTAAAGAATAATCGTATCTTATGATTTTTTTATTTTGATGTCACATATACTCAAATAGATCTTAAACTCCGTTATGGTGAACTTGTTAACCATGATATCATAACTTGTAAATTAGTTAGTTACAATTTTATTTCATTCCGTATGTAAACTTGAGTTGTATACTCATATTTGGTTATATATGTTATGGTAGCGTCCTTGTATGATTTATGATATAAATGAATATGAGTATTGTAATTTATTGGTATAACAAGAATTTTTCCGTCCATTTATTATATTGTTTTCACTTAATGCGATTTTATCTTTACCGCCAACTCACGTTTTCTTTTCTATCGTCATTCTAAAAACAATAACTATTTATTAACTTTGGCAAATATGTTAATCTATATATGAGTATAAATATATGTATTGCATTTCCGAATCATATCTGTATTCTCATATGGAAATAAACTTTTATCTTCTTGGTAAATGTACCAATAATTAATGAATTAATAAGTAATGAAAAAATAATATTGACTATTTGACAAACGGGAGTGGTACATAGAGCAAAGTCCTTTTTTACAATTGACTACCCATGTGTACCTACTCCTGCGCATCGCTGAAGCATTCGAATGGTGAATTATTCCATTCAGTTATGAAGATAATGCATTATATTATTCTCGTTTTATAGTAGATGATATAAATCGTTTAATGGAATAATTAAATTGGTTGTTTAGATTTAAAACAAGGTCTTGCAAGGCCGTGACGTCATATATAATTGGAAACCGGTTCCAATAATACAAGTGGTCATATTGCTGGTTTATTTATATTTTGTACGCGTGAAAACTCAAAAGGTTTTTATAAGCTATCTGTCAAGAAACTTTAAATTATACTTAAGAGTTTTTATGGCTTAACAAAACTTTTATTTTGTTATTGTCTCTAATTAAGTTTTTATTACAACTTATCATACTTGAAACCCCCAGAGATATGTAATGTAGAGCGCACAATTTAGTGGTTATATTTTTAACAATAAAATGTGTGTCAATAAATACAATAAAACAGAAAATGTTGAGATAAGTGAGTATAAAGGTTTTACATAATATTTTTAATATCGGAATGCTATGCTATGTATTGGTGTAATCAGTATGATTATAGGTACGTCCTGTTGCCATTGTTATAACTTGAGTAATGTGTGTAATTTATATCGTGTTTTTATTCCCCACTTATGGCCAATTACAGTAATCTTTCTATGGTTCAGTGATTTAAAAAACAAGTTCCAAACGTTGATATAATTCCCGTAGTGCGTGAAGCGAAAGGCGAATAGATATCCTTTTTTAAAGTGCAATATATCTCGTAATGAAAACATCAATATTCATATTAATAAAAATGAAATATGATATGGTTTAAGAGTATAAGATTTAATTATGATTATATAGGTATTAAATGTTAAACAGGTTTTTTTCGAAACGTCACCAAATTTTTGAACATGTGTCTTTTAGTTTTGTTAGTTTTATTTAGGAAATAATCATTTCAAACCTTTGTTTAACTTAAATTTTGAAGGAATTATTGTCAATACCAAGCAATATTAGTAAAAAAGTTGGTACCGATAATAATTGGCTTTGTGGTTTAAGCTATTGCAATTTTTACTGTGCATTTTATATACATTTTCCTTTAGCAATCAATTCTCATTTAAAGATTAATTATGTATGTTGTCGTGGGCATTAATTATTTTTTATTCTCTCACGATTGTGTATCATGATATCTATTTATTCGAGGGTGTTGTGAGAATTGAGATAACGTGTTACATTAATATTTAAATTACATTATATTAATATTTAAATTATTGATTTGTTAACGTAATGTAACAAAAAAATCGTATGAAAAATTGAGAAGCGCTTCGTGAGCGCTAAGCGCCTTTCTTTAAATTTAAGGGACAAGCCAACATCGGAATCGTGTCAATAATATGACATTGATGCGTTACAGTTGTCAAAAAGTAATTATATTGACGTATACTGGACGAAATCAACACGAAGTCCAGACTAATGTCCACTCTCGTGGTTTTCTCAGTGGCATAGTTGAGTATCACTTAGACACTTGATTATATAAGAGGCATAAAGTAAGAATGGCACTTTGATTTGTTTCGCTTATTACGCAATTGATACCGTGTTTCTTGATCAGTATGTTACAGCTAGCGATTTGTGGACATCCTGTCGCGTGATTTGCAATTTTGAAATTAAAAGGCGAAGATTATCTTTTAATTTACTTACTTAATAGTTTTGAATCTACCGAAACTAGTGTTATCTACTTTGTTATTATGCGTCTTAATTGTAACTTAGGGATCTGCGATTTTGCTTTGGGCTCTTAGGAAAGACTTCGAAGGGGCAGAGAAAGATATAAATCTTACTCTGCCCCTTCGAAGTATAGCTATATAAGACATATAGCTATATAAGACATATAGCTATTATTAGCTATATGTTTATGAGCTTCTATATTGTTAGTTTATGAGTTAATTGTTCCTTCACATTTTCTTGAGTTTTTATGAAAAATTAATAAAGATTCCAATAATATTTGTATTAATATTTATTGATGATTAATATGATATTTATTCAAGAAATGTAATAATACTACTAATTAACAGTATAATAGACTACGTAGCTGAATACTTGTACCTCGGTCAGACAATATCTATGATCAATTCAACAGTAAAAGAAATCGACACAAGAATAGCAAAAGCATGGAAGAGATTTTGGGCGCTCAAAGAAGTCATGAAAAATAAGAAAACGAGCGTGGTGATTAAAAGAAAGCTCTTCAATACTTGTATACTACCTGTGCTAACATATGGATCTCAAATCTGGATACAAAGTTACGAGTACGGCGTTTCATCGTTATGTATGATACGGAAGACACGGAGACAAAATAAAGAACACAGCGTTAAGAGAAATAACTAAAGTAACAGATGTTACAATAACAATAAATAAACTTAAGTGGAAATCCGCGGGTCACATGGCAAGAGGAACAGAAAAGTGCCGCAAAAAACCACTAAACTGATGCCCAAGGTACAGCAAACTAAAAAGAGGGAGAAAACTTAGAAGGTGGATAGAGCACATCAAAGAAACATCAGATGGTACATGGCAGAGAGTGGCTTAGTGCTGAGAGGAATGGCGGGATTTGGGGGAGACCTTTCCGAAAAAGGGCACAGAGATACACTAGAACACGATTCAATTGGAATGTGTTTAAATGTAGATGCATCTGAATTAAAGGCTATTATTATTATGTTATTTATTAATCTGATTTATCTATTAGCAAAATATTACAAGTTAAACAATTATTTTTCAGATGTCAAGACGATCCTTAAGTCGGTGTCAGGAAGGCTGCGGTCTGGTGAGCTTACTGCAATCATGGGACCCTCTGGCGCTGGAAAATCTACCTTGCTCAACATTCTTACTGGCTACAAGTAAGTTGAGAATATAAATTTAAGACTCGCTTGTACGGTACAGGAAAACGATGCTAGAAAATTATCAAGAAATATAATGTTGCTAAGGATTTTAGCGCCACTGGTTTTTTTTACAAGTTTCCATATTTCGTGTATTACGTGTTTGGTTTTGTAAGGAAACCAATATGTTTTCAAGTTTGTGTAACATTTACTAAACTGTACGTATACCTAAGTATAATGAAAATTTTGATTAATATTCATACGAAATCTAATATATAAAATTCTCGTGTCACAATGTTCGTTCCCATATTCCTACGAAATGGCTCGACCAATGCTTATGACTATTTATGCATATTCATTAAGCCTGAGAATCGGCTACTATCTATCTTTCAAACCCCTAAGTGATCCCTTATCACAAAAGTAGTGTCCAAGACAAAAAAATATTTTTTATTTTTTAGACAAATTTCTTTGTTTTCATTTTTTATGATACAGCATACAAAAATACATATAACCCTTAATTGTCACCCCTCTACGATCAACCTCTATTCTTTATTATAGTAGATAGGTTATTTATTGAACTAAAAAAATGTTTCCTGGAAATAATATACATGGCAAAACGACGTTTGCCGGGTCAGCTAGTAGATTGATTCATTGTCAGATAATCAGACTAGGTCTCTAGATTGTTCATGGATGGATCTCTAAAATCTCTCCCACTTTTCAACAAACATACGTTTCAGATTCACATTTGTTGTATGTCTCGTATGTCTTAATACACACTCGATCTGTATAACACAACACCTAATTGAATTGAAACGCATTCGCTTCTCAGTATTGTTTTCTTCATTGTTAATGCAAAAAAATTAATAAAATAAGATTATAAAAACAATAAAATTGGTGCCTGATGAAAACCTACAATCTTTCATTCAACAATACAGATAAAACAACCTCCTGCCTATGCATCATCGTTACTATTATGTATAATGTTCGAGCAGTCTTTTTACGCCCACGCAGAGGAAACGGTGAATTGAATCGGACATACCTTATCATTTCCTAATATGCTAGTCCTGGTGATAAAATTATAATGTTAACGCATGGCTATCTGCGTTACGGATGCGTTTGTTAATGTCTGATAACAATCTTGACAATGAACTATTTCCTAAAATAACGGTTGAGAAAGGAAAGATTTTTACTTTGTATCACATTCGTTTATTATTTCGTCAACAAGGAATAATCCTCGCTAAACTTAGTACATACGTTATAATTTTCATAATACGAGTATTATCTCTGATATTTAATATTTGGTAAGTTTTTAAAGACTTACTTTCACCATTCCAGTGACAAAGGAAATTGTTCCACTTTTACGAACGAAGTTTAACTTGTTTTATAATATTTTTTGTAGATATAGCCAAAATACGTGTTAGTGCATTATCAGTCTAATGTTTAAGTCTTAATTAGCCATTAGTGATAAATGTTTTAAAATCTAAAAATAACAACGTAATATAAAGTTAGCTGTGGCTATTGTCAACAATCATTTAAGTCGCTTAATTTATGTGCATCAAAATTAGTATCATTAGTTTATAAATGACATTTACAATGACACAATGACGTTAAAATACCGTTATTGTTGAAACTACTTAAAAAAATAAGTATAAGCAGTATTGGCCACAGGGTGGGACTCTCATATCAGTCGTCGGTTCGAATCCCGGCTGTGCACCAATCACTTTCAATTTTTATTCTGTCCCCGCTAACACTCGCTTGTATGGTGAAGGTCAACTTGAGGAAACCAGCATGTCTCATTATCTATATCTATTATATTCTAGATATATATATAGACCCGCTTTTGGACCAGTATTTCTATTGTCTATTGGTGATACATTTAAGAAAAATTATAATGAATTTTGTTTTGTAATTAGAACAATTACTATTAATATTCTAGATAATTACACTTTAAGGATCAAAGATTACTTCGGAAGCGAGTGATGCAGTTTGCACGGAACGATACACTATCTATTTACGGTTTTGCTCATATTTTTACAAGCGTTCATCATTCTAACATTATATACCGTCACTGTAAAATCTGTGCAGTCACACAACGCATTTAAATTATTTACACTTTATTGTAAGAGTCGAGTAAAAGAAAACAATTGTTTATATGTGATGTCGTAAAATGCATAATGCCGTACAACTTATCGGTAAATTCTCTGTTTAGACAAATATTTTTATGCTTTAAAACTAAACACCAGATTATTGTTTTCTTGGTTTACATGTTATACCTCCACGTCCGTCCGTATTATGATTAAGCCCTTCGTAAGTTTTGCCGCACAATTTGGAAGTTGCCTGAATTGAAGTATTTTACCATTCACCAACCATTCTTAAAATACTGACAACGCACTTGTGAGCCTTCCGGCTATGAGTGAGTAAGGGCGGTATCACTTATCATCCGCCCATTGTCCCCTGTTTAAAAAAAACCTTAAAACCTCTTTTGAGGGATATTTAATTGAATTATCTTATAAATAATCGCGTTCGTTTAAAAAATGATTATTTCATAATATCTGTTTGTGTTTGAAATACAAAACAAAACCACTTGATAATATATCAGTTAAATCATATACATTTAAAGAGTACCTCACTCGAATGTGTGCAGTCACTTTACCTTGCTCTTAAGATCTCTAGTTGTCAAGTTCTTGTGGTTTTGGTGCACTTTCTCTTGTGACGTGAATTAATGTTTTTGCTTTCACCACGAAAGCAAAGTTTTGTGCTCTATGTAATTGAAGTTTGTATTCATTGAAATAAACGCTATTTAAGAAAATAGTAGAGAAGGTAAACATCGTGTGACATAGTAATAGTACATATTATGTACTTTAAAATCAACATGGCTGTTAACTTTAAAACAAAATAATTTATGTCTTCTTTAGAACTGTCTGTTTATATGTGAGATTTTATCTACTTGAAAGATTATAAGCAACATACCATATCTATACTTTTATTATAAAGAGTTATAAACTCAAAAACAGGACCGATATAAAATATTTCTGCTACAATATTTCAAACAGTATATATTTGTTACTAAAAAAATTATCTCTTATTAAATTTCAATAATGTAACTCAAGGTGTTAAAAACTTTCGACCGTGCGAAGCTAGTTACTAAATAAATGGCCGACGTTTTGCTTTACATCATGGTTACGGGTGACTTACGGTGTTGATTTGCATTGGAGTGAAAGCTACTGCTTACAAACTAGTATAATCTAGTAAAATTTTCCATATTTGTAATCTGACTGGGCATGGAAGACATATTTCTATGTCTACGTAAATACATAGTATACATTTTATAAGCAATTTTTCCCCAAGAACCAAAGGTCGTTTACCACGAAGACATCTAAATTCCCGATCAAATGTAATTACAATATGAGTAAACATGTATTATGGTGAATTGTATTCATTAAGTTTTACATGGTTAAACGTTTCTGGGAAACATTACGCAGATAAGTGTCAGAAAAGTTCTGTATTCGAATAATTTTTGTTTAAGGCTCTTCCGGTAAGGTTTCACCTTGGTATTCAACAAAAGATATAGTGTAATTGACTTTTAATGTTAAGGTTTTTCTCTTTAATTGCAAATACGTAATTACAATAGTGCAGTCTTTTGCCGTATGATGTTATTTGGCTAATGAGCGTAAAGTAATAGTAACTTCTTACATTTATCTATAAATTTATTGTACGCTATGCAGAAAATATATGTATTTTAAAGGAATCTTTTACTATTTACTGTACGACTGAGCTGCATACTAAATAGTTTTAGTTATGTCGTCTTTTGCTTGATTACATGTTTGTGTATGTTTTAATTATAGTCTAACCACTTCTTTAAATTCTGAAAACGATGTTATCTATAAAGACATCTTGAATATTCTGTCTTATCAATTTTTTCTAATCACAACTTGATTATTAGCTTTATTTATCAATGTTTTTATATATCTAAAGTATTTGTTTTTGTAATGAGGTGTTTGGTAATAGATTTTTCAAGGTTTAGTTCCACAATCGATGGCAATAACGACTAATTATGTTCCCTTTTGTATATCGTAACTTTTATACTAACTATATAACTCTAGGTTACTATCAAATGAATAAAAAATATAAACAAACGAGACATGAACGAAAACAAAAACAGACAACATTATATAATTGCATTTGGTTTAAAATTATGTGTTATTGTATTTTTGTGAACAAAGAACAAAGTCCTAAAGGCCATTGAACTGGAAAAGTATATGACCTCGTGTTTTGTAGCTTTATAATTCTGCAAAAACTGCAATCGTATTTTCTAAATTGGTTTGTTAGATTTTGATAATATTCGTATAAGCTTATTGTCTTCTTCATAATATTATATAAAGACGTATGGTAATCTAGTACGCTAGTCTACAATATTTTATAGTCTAGTTTAAGTAGATACTTGTGGTAAAGACAGTTTTGTTTAACGGCAATAACTTAAAACTGCTAAGGCATTTCCGTGATACCTCTACTTCAAGCCCAGCTTATGTTTATATAGGGTTGCAAAAGACTTAAATGCTCGTATGTATGGAAACCGGATTCTTGTTATCTAGCGGCCATTAAGTAGGTCATGCGGTCAATTTGTTCGGAGCATTTGCAAATGTGTCCTTAATTATTGAAATGGTGTAATTAGCAGAATAGATGTGTTTACAATTTAAACTTTGAATTTTCACTTGTAAACAAACCCAGAAATAATAATTGGTCTATATAAGTAAAACTTTTATGATTTTTTGATAAATATGTGCGAAATTATTCTAAGCATTTTCATAATATTTATGGACTCAACAAACATCGTTAATGATTAAAAATATCGACGTCAAGTGATTAAAAATGAAATGCAATCGAATCGTTGTGAAAGGATTTTCCTGTTGCCATTTAATTTGTAATGTTAGCTAAAGTCGTCTTACTACCACGTTTAGTAAGCAGCGCTAATTCTAGAAATGTTTATACAACAATTTTGCAATCGCTTGCGTTTCTAAGGAAGGGATGTCAGACCGTAATTCGAATATATTTTTAAAACTATGTATTTTTTCCGAAAGAGGATTTTAAATTTTAAGAAAATGTACATTCATGGTTTGTAAATTCTTGAACCCGCACTATGAATACGTAGTCATAATGACTACGTATTCATAGTGCGATTATTAATTTAAAAATAAAATGTCATATTTATAAACAATCAACAGTAACAATGCAACCAAATTGGACCCTTTAACAAACAAACAGGCTTAATACTCTAACTTCTGTCATCAGAAAACTTTAAGCATTTAATTTATTATAAGTTTGGAGACCATCTGCGTTCATCTAGTCTTCTTTTAACAATGAATGAATATTAACCAATTGCAAGATATCTATAACATATATAACAAGTGTAAAAAAATATTTATTAAATATAGATGTAAACGATATGGGTCTTAAAAAACTAATACTTATACAGAAATAACATATGTTTAATAGGAGTTTTGTGCGCATGGATAATAAAACTGATTACTGACATCCATTTGCCCTTAGCACAGGTATGAAGAGAAATCTTAAATAAATAAAAAAATATGAAAAATTCATGAGCCGAGGGGTTATTTATACACTTAACGATGCCTGATGTGACGAAGCTTCAAGTGCAAATTTGAAGGTTATTTTTTGTCATCACCGTAGATTCAATTACAAATTTATGATATTAGGTATAATTACGCATTAAAATATTGTTCTTACAATTTACAAGCTACAACGGGTTAAAGTGAGGTCATAATCTAGTCTTTTGAGTATTTATAGGCAGATTTATGTTTTATCTAGCCCCATATTTGAAAACCCTACAGTTAGGACGTATGTACTTTACTTATAAAATCAATTCCGATTTCGACGATATTATTTTAGAAGTTTGTTAATATTGAAGTTTAATTATACTTACGTGAATTGATTACACTCTTTTTTTAATGTTCTAATATTGTATAAATATAAAAATATAAGATATAATGAAATATGAGTTTTCTATTTTTAACTTGCGTTCCTGAATGTTTCTTCTAGTATAAACAAAGCCACTCACAGTTTCTCTTTAAATGACTCTTTAATTTGTTACTTATGTTAACACGTGACTCCGAACCCGCTCGTTCGCGCCATAACTTTTTAGCTAATAATTCACCCTTTAGCTGTTACTCTCCAGATCGCTTTCTATCCAAGAGCCTGTATTGGATGTCTTTGGACTTTCTTCTTAAGTGTGTCATATCCATTTTCACTAGATGGTCGAGGGTGGGTGATTGCAATACATATAGTTGTTATTAAAACCGCTCTAAGGACATTTCCATAGGTCAAGTAAACTGTTTTAAGGGTATATCCTTACATGGGTACAATGCCTTTTGTGGATATAATCTCAGTAATGATATTAAGCTATGAGAGACATGTCCTTTTATCGTGCCCTTGACAGTTGTGAGTTGTGTTTATGTAAAGAAATCAGTTTAAAACATAATTTATAAACATGTAAAAGACCTGGTAAAGTTTAATCATAATTTAGACCTTTATTTAATTTAAAAAATCGAAATCCCGACCTATTAACACAACGGATGAACGTTTATACGCGGATTTGGAATTGGTTAATAAGGTGTGTAGTTGTGTTATAAGGTTACGTAGTTTAATGTCCTCTGTGGTTCCAACTAGAATGACAAACACAAAACTTATTGTTATCCGTAGCTGATGACGTGTTCGGGTTTCCTTTGGCACACATACATAAAAGATGTTTATCTAATATATAAAATTCTCGTGTCACAATTTTCGTTTCCATAGTCCTCCAAAACGACTAGACCCATCTATCTATCTTTCAAACCCCTTAGTGACAAGAGGTGTCCACCCCCCAAAAAAAAATTTTTTGGATATAATTTTTATTATTTTTATTATGTGGGATTGAAAAATACATACAACCCTAAATGTTCTCTCTTCTATCACCAATTTTTTTTTCTGCACTAGAAATTCCCTACAAATTATTTACATGGCAACACAACGTATGCCGGGCCAGCTAATAATATTATAAAAATTAAGAAGACACGAATAATGTTATTCAACGGAGGTTTAATGTCCTCCATTATTGCTTTTATAATACTGATAAAATGATTAGAGTAGATCAATGAACGTTTGTATGTCCTGTTAAGATATTTGTCATATGCCACTTATATCATTGTACTTTCTTGATACAAGCATTCAGATTGGTCTATGAAGAGTGTAAAGGTTCATGATCTTTGTCATGTTTTTTGCTTGTCGTTTTTTTTTATTTAGTTATTGGAACCATTTTTTTAATTTAATAACAAGAAGAAGCAAAGACGTTAAACGAACGTCAAGGATAAACTGAAGCTACTCCTTAATCATTTGAATTAATATTTAGCGAAAGTAATAATAATAATCAATGGCGCTACAGCCTTTTTAGGTCTGGGCCTCAGATTTCTGTATCTGTTTCATGATCGTTTGTGAATCGAATAGGCAAGTAGGTGATCAACCTTCTATGCCTGACACACACCGTCGACTTTTTGGGTCTAAGGCAAGCCGGTTTCCCCACGATGTTTTCCTTCACCGTTCGAACTAATGTTAAATGCGCACATAGTAAAAAAATCCATTGGTGCAAAGCCGGGGATCAAACCTAAGACCTCAGGGATGAGAGTCGCACGCTGAAGCCACTAGGCCAACAATTTAACGAAAGTAGTTCTTTGAAATTTGATACCAATTTTACTTTTTTTCTGAAGGCACAGTCAATTTTTTGCTTATTCTTAGATGAGGGCGAGCCCAAAACTATTTCATTTTACTTTTAAATACAGTAATTTTCATATATTGCGTTTATATATGTTTACTATACTTAGGTCAAATAATAATCTTTAATGCAAAAAAGGATTCGCTGTTAATGAGAATGAAGATCGAAATATTTATATTTCTGCTAAGTAAAATAATTTATTAAACGACCTCGGAAGTCATACGAAGCACCTTGAACCTTGTGTGACTTGAATATTCTGAAGGTATAAAAAGTTGTACATTTTGAATAAATTAAATTAAATTTTGCGTATGGCTGTTGGATGGATTCGGCTGATGATTTTAAGCATCAAAATGTCTATGTTGATAAACACACAGTGATAACGATTTCTTAAATAAAACTTGACTTACAACATCGTTGAGAGTACAAACCAATATTAAAAAAAATATCTTTATGCTAAGGAATTTGCAGAGAGATGGAGACATTGACAATTTTTTTTTCATAAATCGTATCTATTAGCTAGTAGTCGATGATAAAAATATTGTAAGTCAATTTAAAAAAGAAATCCGTACGTGACGTAACGGAAGTTTATGTTGAAGTACGACAGAATACACTATATTTTAGATAATTGTTAACACAAATCTTGTTTAACCACATATATTATAGTTGTAATTACCTTGAATTAATGAAATCGTAACTTTACTTAACTTATTTCGTCCGGAAGTGAACACTGATTCTATCGATATGGTCCGCGATCAATTCCTATGTACGCGTACCTGTTATCAAACGTTCAAGGAAATATAGAATTAAATGTATAATTACTAAGTTTATCTAAAATGACATTGTTTTTTTTAGACTATTATTTGTTTCAAGGCTATTTTTTTACAATGTTTGAGGTCAGTAGTGCGATTCATATAACATCATTATAATTTTCTAAAATATTGTTAAATAAATTTTGCTATATTTCTATTCGCTTTGCTTTGTTTTTTATTTCGGTTCTTTGAATTCCCATCACTATGTTCCCTAGAAACATCAAAGTACAAACACTTTGTTAATGTTGTCTTGTGATAACGCGAATACATTTTACCGTTTTATGAGATTCTAGAGCGTATTATTACATATTATCTGTTAAAAAAAATCGTTGATACATACAATTTTTTTAATGATTTACTTCATACTGCGACACAATAGGTATGTGTCCTATTCCTTCTGGAGATTAGTCTAACAAGATCACAATCTAAAATGCGTTAAATTTTCTTTCTTCGCAGAACGTCAGGTATGGAAGGCAGTATAACAGTAAACGGCATGGAACGCAACCTGTCTAGCTTCCGCAAGCTCTCCTGCTACATTATGCAGGATAACCAGTTGCACGGTAACCTAACTGTCGAGGAGGCTATGAAAGTGGCTACGTCGCTTAAACTGCCCACTGCTACGTCAAGGGAAGATAAGGAGGAAGTGGTCAGTTATATATAAATAAATTAAATAAATAAAAAAGTTTTAGGAAGAAAATAATCTTTTTAACGTAGAAACTCTGTTCAGCTGTTAAATTCGAATTTATCGTTTTTTTTTAAATCGCAATATTGGATTCGTCCGCTTTAAACAAATGTGGACAAATATGGAACAGAAATGACAAAGAATGTCTTGTACGATTTTGCACTTTTTTTTCTTATCCTCGATAAACGATTTTACAGATTCAAGAGATCCTCGAAACACTTGGTCTAGCCGATCATCTGAAAACCATGACTTCGAACCTGTCTGGAGGACAGAAGAAGCGTCTTTCAATCGCGTTGGAGCTGGTTAACAACCCACCGATTATGTTCTTCGATGAACCAACATCTGGTCTCGACAGTTCTTCTTGCTTCCAATGTATCTCCTTGTTGAAGACATTGGCGAGTGGTGGTAGAACCATTATCTGTACCATTCACCAGCCATCTGCGCGTTTGTTTGAGATGTTTGACCACTTGTACACGCTCGCTGAAGGCCAGTGTGTTTATCAAGGCAGTACTGGACGGCTAGGTGAGTTTTATATTACGTTGCGATATTAAACAAATTTAACAATAGGTTTTTACTTTTCTACTCTTTGCTACAATGGATATTAATACTAATTAAGTTAAGCTCCAACACATTTTAATTTGCATTCATTGTTATGTAAAAAGTCTTCAAATATACAGGGTGGTCCAACTAGTTACGTCAATATTTATTTTTTTATATTCCTCACACCTAGGGGTGTACGAAAATACCCCATGTGTTCCGCGTTTTTTTTAGTTTTCAAGTTATATTTCTTTTTGTGTTTTTTGAATATTTTTTGCCAGCGAGGTTTCAAAAAATATCTATATCTTTTTTTGGTGTAGGTATTTTGCAGTTTGTTTTCCTGTGAAATGATTGTCTTAAATGTTGTTCAAATAAAAAAAAAGTCTCAGCTTCCTAAAATTAGTTAAAGCTACTCAAAAAGGTTTTAAACTTAGAAGTTTAGTTTTTAGCTGGATTTGCCCAAACATTCGACTTCAATTTAAAATTACAAAAGTATGTTTCCATAGCTTCTGGCTAAGTTTAAAAACTGGACAGGGTTCTAAGCTACCAAAATCACAGAAAAAAAAATGGTACTTAATTGTTCTTTTTTTGTTGTAATCTGCCTTTTAAGATGGATAGGCTAAAAATCATTCAAAGTTAATTATTAGTACCCGATAAACAAGAAGGTTGAAAAATATAATTGAACTTACTTATTGCCTACACTTGTACATTGTAGAGATTACTTACAATTTATTTATTGAATTTAGAATAAAGAATTGATTTATTCTTGCTGCTTTGTTGGAGTAGCAATTATGTGACAATAATATGCCTCCTTGATAGTAGGAAAACAACTGTGCATTTTCTTTGAGGCTCTCTTGACCTTTGCTTACGTCAATAGGGAAATACACATATTAAAACATTTCTATTTTTCATATATATATCTGCGAGTTGATTCTTGCTACATTGATAATTGAATATATATAAGTTAAGCTTAAGTGTGGGACCCTCGTCGTAGGTCGTGGGTTCGAATCACGGCTGTGCACCAATGGATTTTTTAAAATTTTTACATGCTCCTCGTGAGAAAACTGGCATGACTCAAACCTAAAATCCCATGTGTCAGACACAGAACCCGATCACCTACTTGTTTATAAAAAAAATGATCGCAGAAACGGATGCCACCTGAGGCCAAGACCTATACTGGATTATAGCGTCTCTTGAATATTATTATTATTTAAAATATTTTATAAAATGCAATTATTTTAAATTCCATCATACATATATGCATTTGAGAATGTATTTTTGGATAATCGCATACTAAATGAGTCAATTATGGCAATTATTTATTGAAAGCTTTTTGATTTGCTGATATATTATTTTGATCACAGATATATTTTTTTAACATTGTGTCTTGTAAATCAATTATACGTGTTTTATGTGAATAGTAAAATATTTTTTTTCGCTTTGAGTTAAATTTAAGGTCTGTATTCCGTAAAAAGCAGGTCACGTGATTAATCCTAAGATATGAGTGAAAGGCAATGGTAGGAACAAAGTTTATCTACAGCTTGATATAAAAAATATTACGTCAATATAAACAAAGTGCTATCTGAAATGTTAGTAAAAATATGAAGAATTGGCTCTATATTGGCATATCGTTATCCGTCAACAGTGGAATGGCTGGGCAGCTTGAACCTGCAGTGTCCGTCATACCACAACCCGGCGTCTTTCATCATAGAAGTATCGTGTGGGGAGTATGGCGAGAACACGAGCAAACTTGTCCGGGCTATTGAAAATGGGAAGAATGATATCAGGTTAGTAATTTGACTACGGCTCCACAGGATTAATATCAGATAGACGCAACAATTGTGCGCTGTGTCAACAGTTCCTGGACGTGAAGACGCGTATGAACGCGTCATATTACGTCAGTGACCAATGACAATCAATCATTATGATATCAGTATAAATTAATCGCTTCATTACTATATATTTCTTCAGAAATGGCAAACCATTCCCAACTCAACCGAATTACAATAACCGAAAGGATATGGAGGAGTCTGCGAAGAGCGCATTAGACTGGAACATAAACGACGCGTCCCAAGTAAGAGATAAATTCGCCGGGGACGTACCGAATGGTGCGAATGGGGCAAACGGTACGAATGGCACGAGTAATTTGCAGAACGGTTTATTGCAGTTCGCCGCTAATGAAATTTCTAAGGGTAGTAAAGGTGAGAATAATTCTTTAAAGTTTAAAGTTACCCGGTATTTTTGTTAGAAATTTCGAAGATCCATTTGCGGGGAAATTCAAATTGTTTCATTTTGCTTCAGAAGATACATTTAAAGCCACGTACTTAAGTTTTACAAATTATAGATGTTACTTTTACGTGCTTATATCCGCACTTTTATGTTCGTAGAAGGCATATTTTCGTGGAACTGAAGCTCAATTCATAGAGCTCAGTTATTGTCTATAACACTTTGATTTGCGTCATTTGTTTTTTTGATACTAAACTCTACATGGCCCTTGAAACAACAGAGCTATTGGATTTTCATGACTAGTTTGTGTATATTGAAATGAGAGTTACGTAATATTTTATGTTATTTGTTATAACACATACATATCAACTTTATAGCAAGCACTGTAAAGTTATCAAAAAGTAAATTTTGAAACTTAAATAATGGTGAATTAGACATTATGTAAGTATTATTATATTCTTCTTGAAGCGTAATTGTTGCTTAATGATATCTACATGTTATGTTAATAAAATTTTCTACGAAATTTTATATATGTACCTCTCTTTTCCTCTAAACACGGGCAATAATTTTATAATTTAGGTGTTAAGTTGATATCAACCAGGACCATGATAACAGGGTTCAAAGGTTACAGATAACTTCCTGTTTACGTCCGCTCAGATGTACATGTTTTGAAATTTATATTTTTCACACGTAATTGTGGCGTACGTCAAAGTTTTTCCTCTTGTACCATAGACTAGGATGGCTCAGAAGTTTATAGTTAAGTTAGGCCTTGACAACAATCGCTATACAAACGTTGGTGATACATTTAATGTATAGATAAATAATAAGTAATAGTCCTCTTTTTTGTTTATAAATCTGTACAAAGCTATGAATATATTATGAATGTTTTTATAATTGATTGATAAATGTCGAAAAATGGGGTTGTGTCATGAATTCCGTTTGTACATATTTACGCTTTCGTAATGGTATTAAAAATGGCATGGCTTAGTCTTATAGAGGTATTATGCGTTTTATTAAAAAATTAAATAACCTTTGTTCCATAAGGTAGACACTAATTTATACTGCCAAGATTGAGGTTATATTAATATGTAACTATACGTTTTCGTTAATCTATTAAAACGATAAGCGTTTTTACTCTTTGACCTCAGTGTCTTGTGCCTTCATACATAGGATGTGGAAAAAACATTTATTTACTTGTTGAATAATACCTAAATATGGTGTTTTTCGAATGTCATAAGTTTGCGACTGTTTTATACTTGGAAAATAGGAAACGCCCTTAATTTATCACCAGTTGCTTTTTAAAACAATCAAACGCGAGAATTTTCTAGAACAAATAAGTTTATTGAACATAATTATAGCAATTAAGCTTCATTAGAAAATGACTACAATGCACTATTGTAGAACATAAATTTTATAAACCACAGATAATGTGACAACATAACTATACTAATGCGAGGGCCATAGACAAATAGTCTTATGACCAACGTGACCCGCTGTCGCCATTCTAATTTGAAAATTAACGGTCACATGATCAAGCGTCAGCTTATATAGCAAACAACCCAAAATGAACGGAATATTACTATATAATAACTTTATTAGGTTACACTTCAATAATCTTGGTTCTTAATTTCTTAAAATGTATTTTTAATGTATTTACAGCCGAGCCACTGGTAGTGCAAATGGACACAGAGAAGCAAGACAATGCTGAAGTGGCCCTTTTAGGCACTGATGGTTCCCCGCGTAGATATGCAACATCCGAAGGCAAACAATTCTGGGTCGTGCTTAAAAGGACTTTGCTCTTCAGTAGAAGAGATTGGGTGAGTTCCCATAATATTGCTTTATGTCCGTTGTAGTCGTAATTTTCTAGAAAAAATTTAGCTTTTTTATACGCTTCATCAGGAAGCTTAGTACTTATAATGACAATGTATCTCCACGTACCCACTGTCATCTATGTATAATTATTTTTCTTATATACTTTCACTTCCAGAATAGTCACCTCAGTATTGGAGATATTTACGATATTGCTAGCAAAAAGGCACTAAATAGTGGCGTTTTTAATTTCTATAAAAAACATAAAAAAGTAATATTTAAGGTTATAAATAAAAAAAAATAATTGATGTTTCATAATATTTTCAGACACTTATGTACCTGCGTCTTTTCGCTCACATATTGGTAGGCTTCTTGATCGGGGCTCTCTACTACGATATTGGTAACGACGGCTCCAAGGTGCTCTCAAATCTCGGTTTCCTTTTCTTCAATATGCTGTTCCTCATGTACACATCTATGACCATCACTATATTGAGTTGTAAGTATTTTTTTTATACTATCTTTATTCAAGAAATATATTGTCGATCATATTATTGCGTTGCAAATAAAATTTTATATTAAAATAGAAATTTAAGTGTATAAGAGTCTTCACAGAATACTTATACAATGACGTAGTCTTTTACGCTTGATTAATGAAATATTATTTATTTCTCGAACAATTAAAAATTCAAATAAAAAATTATATATTTTTTTAATTTTTCAGTTCCCCTAGAGATGCCTGTGCTAGTAAAAGAACACTTTAACCGATGGTATTCGCTACGATCTTATTATTTGGCTATCACCGTTTCAGATATTCCCTTCCAGGTAAATGCCAGAGACTTTACTTTAATAATCTAATCTAAAATTATTTAATAATATAATATAAATCTTTAAGAAAGCTTTTAAGGTTCACACAAAGAGAATAGAGAAAAATTAAAGTTTTAGTGTTTTTGTGAAATTATATATTTATTAGATTAATTGTTTTTATTCTACCAACCTCTGAAAATCAATGTTACTGGTTATAGAAAATGTAAGGTAGATCCTATTTTTGGTTAGTAGATTGTGTTTTTGTTGCTTAATATTAAACGGGTAAATATATTTCCATTAACATTCTGCTATGTGACACTAGGGTGACATAGAAACTAGAATTGACATGACTCCCGTATGCCAAAATCTAATGCATTTTTGACGTACGAAACGTCAAGTCTGACGTGACAGACGTCTCGTTAATGGAACTTACCTTTAGAGAAGGTATTGCTTGCTTGCTTACGTTACGATATAATTGTTTCTTAATAAAATCATTAATATCTTGTATTCCAGGCGATATTCTGTATAATCTACGTGGTGATAGTATACCTGCTGACGTCACAACCTCTAGAGTGGTTCCGGTTTTCGATGTTCCTCTCTTCGTGTCTCCTTATATCGTTTGTGGCGCAAAGTGTTGGACTTGTTGTTGGTGCCGCTATGAATGTGCAGGTAAATTATTCATAATAAAAATAAATTTCCGTATATTTTGCATTTAATCGATTCGATTGATAATTCGATTTTATTGTTATGAAAATTTTGTACAAAAGGAATTTTGTATAATAGAAAAAATGTGTCTGCAATGCATCAATTTCAGTGGTGCAGTGACAGAAATAAAATGGGTTTGATTTGTTCAAATAATAGTTTATAAAATTTATGTTGAATTAAGATTTTTAATATCACAAGTCAAATGAATACACACAAAAAACCAAAACAAATAATTGTAAGAAGGAAAGTGCAGCAAAGCAGTGTTATCGGCAGAAATCTTTTATTAATTTAAATACATTATTTCTAACTTTCATATTATGTGGAATCTATGGTCTTACGAATACTGTAATACATGACATTTGAGAGATGACAGTTGACATTTGCCAGTCTAATAGTATAGGTAATAATGGAAAACAAACTATACGTTCCGGCTTAAAACAAACATTAATTTCAGAACGGAGTATTCCTTGCGCCAGTGATGTCGGTTCCATTCCTATTATTCAGTGGTTTCTTCGTGTCGTTTAACGCGATACCTGTATACCTGCGATGGATCACCTACGTGTCGTATATTCGATACGGTTTCGAAGGAACTGCACTAGCAACGTATTCCTTTAATAGGACTAATCTTGCGTGTCATCAGGTATGTAGCAAATTTTTTAAATATAATAAATTTTTCTATAAATTATTATTTGTAATTTGTTAATACTGTATTAAACAAAAGAAAGTTAATTTATTAGGTTTTTCAATGTATCAAGTGCTTCTAGTATAATAAAAATGTAGTTTTAAACTGATAATAAAAAATAAATATCTTAAAAATAAGATCTATAAGGCTGATGGTATCTTGTCTATGGTTTCTTGTATAATAAAATAAATTATAATCCAATGATGTTACAATTCTTTATAGTTTACACTTAGTCTTAGATTGAATCCGTTAGAGCACAAAGTCCATAAGTGCATAATCGCGGCCCACGTCCCAGGGGTAGGTTCGCAATACATGCACATACATCGCATGTAACATTCAACTGAGATCGATATTTATTAAAAAAAGCTTAAATAAATTATTACAATTTCAGGCCTACTGTCACTTTAAGAAACCAGAGATAACACTAGAAGAGCTCGACATGACCAACGCCGACTTCACACTGGACATAGCAGCGTTGTGCCTAATTTTCTTACTCCTTCGTATTTCTGCTTTCCTCTTCCTTCGTTGGAAACTCCGATCCACTCGATAGGTTAATTAGATATAGAAGTACACGGAAATTTTGTTACTTATGGACGCGTCTTTCGCTTGTGTACAATAAACTACGTCGTAGTTTTTATCTATGTAAAAAAAAATATTTTGAACTATGTTTTGAAGCCATTAAAAATATTAATGTCTTATTAGAAATAAAGTGATTTGAATTTGATGTAAAAATGATAAACAGTAAGAATACAAAATTTTCGTGTACAGTATTCACTGAAGTTATAGTTAGTCGGTGATAATGTGATAATATAATTCCAATGTGATGTAAGGACAATTATTCTACGTATATAAAAATACGCAGCTAATTATTGAGGTTTGTTTACCAAAACCTTGTTGAAAATATATTTTCTTTTAATTGTATATCTATACTCAAAGACTTGATTGCGGTTATAAGGGTTCTGTATCCCAATCGTTTTAGTTGGTTCGAATTGAAAAAAAAACATTTACACTGATTATGGAATAATGAAACTATTGTGACTGTCACATTTCTCTTTATAGCTTGGTCACTGGTCATCTAAAATGTGATAATTCAAAATTATTTTTTATCTTAACGAAATTTAGCCAGCTCTAGAAACATTATTGGGACACAGTTGCTTAACCGACCGCAAAGTAAATGAAAAGTTACTTTTATGACTTACACGATAAAGCTGCCGTGGCCTTATTGTAAAATATACAAATTTTATTCATTAAATTTCCTAATTTATTGAGATTTGATGGTCACAAAATTTTATGCATATTGTACTTGAATTGATTTAATGGTATTTTGCCATAATGAATATTTGCCGATGAACAAGGAAAAAGAGTCAAGTAGATTCAAATCTTGCCTTTAACTTGCCATCGTATGGAGTTTTTGAGACTAGTAATCACCCAAAAATATAAATGGACTGTCAAAGCTTTGCAAGAGATAATGTCTCTAGTGCATAGCTGTATTTAGAAATGTGGTTACCGTCGCATTTTAAGGAATTATAAATTGCTCAATATAAGCTTAGTTATATAAAATGTAATATTGTATGCAAATTCGGCCATTACGAAATTTAGTAATATAAGTAACTTAATTAGGGATCACGGTTTATATTGTACTTAGTTAAGTAAATGTTTAGATAATGGTCCAATATTGTTGGTTATATGTAATTTTATATATTTTTAATAAATGGTTTAAATAAGTTTACTAGTTTTATTTCACTAAGTTCATTACCTGATAGTTTCAGTACTAATGTTTGAACAATGGATGGCGTGCATTGTATACCCTATTGCTTTACTTATAATAACTCTAATTAGTATGAGTATAAATTACAGTTCCATACATCATTTTCAGTGTATGAAATTTGGTAAAACTACTATTGTGGCAAAAAAAATTACATGGATAATATTTTTTATTCACGCTTTAAAAAGTATTCTATACAAGCAACACATAAATAGCACAATATCTTTATACATTTTATTACAATATCTTACCAACATACACGACAATATTTATTTATGACTATTTCTAATATTAAAACGAATGTCGAAAGGGAAAACCCAAATCCTAAAACTTGCCAGGGCATGATAAATTGGAACCTTTTCTTCTTAATCCCGATAGTAAGTTTTGCCTGTCTCTCTGTTTTAAGTCGATCAAGGTGTCTATTTATCAAACCAGCTTCTTCAACACGCCGACAAAGATGTTGTAGTTTTGATGGCAAAGGAAAGCCCTTGTAAAAGTAAATTGCATATAAAACCTGTGCTCGCGGATAATCTATAGTGTAAATCTTAGACTTACCAAATGCATCATAATATTTAGTTTCTTCATATGCGAACAAGGACTTAAGGTAAACAGTAAAGTGATTAGAGGATTCCGCAACCTTATTCATACTATCAACACGTCGTTCACAATCCAATGCATTGTTCTTGGCAAGTGATATATAACTTATACCTAATAATATTCTCCTCATGCTTAAACTGAGGCATGGTTTTAGACCATAGTCCAAAATATCTTCCATACTGGAAATCTGATAGTCTAGATGTGGATGGAGGGTGAAACTGACGATACTTGATTGGTAAAAGCAGTTAATTAAATATGCAAAAAATATCCAGAATATAAATAGTCTATTAGTCCTATCACCTTTTACCCGACTGCTTTGCTGAAGAAAGAAACCAAACATTTTTAGTATAATAGTCTGCTTTGGTCGCTTGCGCATTATCAAATACATTAACACTGAATATACAATGAACACGATAAACAAAGCTAACCAGATCCAACATTGAAACTCTGAGTAAATGTTTTTTAAATTGGAGACTAGTTTTGCCGTCGCTACGTGTAGTTGTAGATAATCTGTAAAAGTTACTCCTCCAGTGAGATAACCAAGAACCATAGCGCGTTGATAGGTAAGTAACATGCCTCCAGTTATTATGTCAGCCTCTCCAGTTTGTAAAGCACTCAGTGGGCCAACAGCTGACATATTATCTGCAATTACGGTGTATTCATCGCTATTTATTTTAAAGGTAAAATTGATTCTAAATGCTTCTTTATCACTTATTATCTCCAAAAGGTATTGTTCAACGCCTTTATACTGAGATTGATTAGTGGCAGGGTCTATTGAGTATGGAGGCATATGAGCACTCAATGCTTGAAATGTACAATTTCGTATGTCAGTGTTAAGTTTGTCAAAGAATAAATATTGTCCTTTGCAATGACCCAGCTTAATAATTCTATTGTATCGCTTTCCGCAGCCAAAATCGTCGTATGGATTATAAGTGAACAACTCTAATGTCGCTGTATCATTCAGAACTACTACATTCGTCATATGCTTTTTTAGGAGTATGTCAAAAATACATCTCGGATCGTAAGCATTTTCGAGAACAACAAGAAGTTTAGCATTAGCACTCCACGTCGTTGCTACTGTGATGCGATGAAATTTGTTTTCAAAATCGTCACAACTGTTCGAAATTATCAAATATTCTCTATTAAACGGTAGAGTGAATTTATGAGATGTGGAGGTTAATATTTGTACGGAAATGTATTGCATTTGATTAATAGTTGGTAATATCTCGTAATTATCTCCATTAATGACGGTTATTTGTGATTTAAATTCGAAATTTTTTTGTATGATATCCTGTACACAACCCGCAGTTTTATTATCTTCAGAGTCTATAATAAATGGACGAGAAAACGTAAATTGAATGAACAGTAAAAAAATAGTACGTGTGCTCAACATTGTGTTCAAAACGTTAATGACTTAATTCTAACTAAACGATAAGCTTCATAATGTTCAATCAGAATGGCTTTTCATTAATAACTTTTCCAATTTATGTATCTTTTTAGTAATATTTTTACTAAAAAGATACATAAATTAAAATCATACTCATTATATTACGTTAAGAGTCTCGCGAGAGATCTAGTTGTTTAATAACTTTAATCAAAATGCCAGTCATATTTATCATTTACCCATATATTTTAATACGAAGTAACTGGAATAGGCATAATATTTAATAGATTCTGTCAAAACACTATTTTATAGTATTGTCTTTTGTTAAAATAGCTTTTAGACTTTAAGAAAAACACTTTTTGAACGGATTAAAGCTATGTATTATTATTAAAAACTTATAATTATTTACGTCATTCTAAATTTTAAATTTTTTTCGAAGTTTCGCCACCATTTTATACTCAACACGCGTCGGGAAGAGTTTAATTTCTTACTAGTAACGTCAATTCGGATGACCTTAAAGCTATTCCGATTTCAATATTGACTATTCGTACTAAGAATTTCTAATATTGCTACAACAACGTTGCTGAAAGAACTTTATCGAAACATTCCATTATCAAGAACTAATATGAG
Source organism: Pieris brassicae (assembly GCF_905147105.1). Taxonomy (NCBI): domain Eukaryota; kingdom Metazoa; phylum Arthropoda; class Insecta; order Lepidoptera; family Pieridae; genus Pieris; species Pieris brassicae. The sequence continues at coordinate 16,968,246 of NC_059666.1, read as the reverse complement.
AGTATAAGCAAAAACGCGGACATAAAATAGTAGTAAAAGCACGTCAGATATAATTTCTTGTGGATCGTGACATCTCATTAAATGACATCAATCATTGGTTTTATCATTAATGGATGTTATATTATAGATGCATTAGTGAAGCTTAATTATAATAAAAGCTCTGACACTTTGCCTCGTGGAAAGGAATTTTCATTCTTCATTAATCTTGTAGCTCAAAGAATTTCTGTATCAGATTTTTTAATTTTAAATCTATTGTAATTTAGAATGAGCGTGTATCCTTAGTAGGTATATATTACATGCAATTTTTAAGCCTTGTTTGTTGTTTTTGTTATTTACAGAGCGATTTTTGTTCATTTATCTATATTAATGTAGTTATAATGCTGAAGTACTCGTTCAACTACATAGTTCTACTGAAGGCTGGTATTTTGCATGTTTAGAAAGTAGATAAAAAAATAAAAGATCCTCATTTTAAATTAAGATTATATTGTTACAGTTTGGCCATATGTACCTACATATCATTTGTTCAATTAATTAATATTCAAAAGTGGTCATTTGGTTGGTCAGAGGTTTTGTGGTCATTTGTATTTCCAATAGACAAGCAGGTGATCAGACTTCTGTGTCAGACACACGTCGACTATTTAGGTTTTTGGGATGCCGGTTTTCTAGCGACTATACGAGTGACTGTTAAATACGCTCAGAGACGGAAAGATCATTCGTGCACCACCTCAGTAATGAGAATCGCACCGACCACTGTGCTGTAAGCGCTTTTTTGTTTATAATCTAAAAACAAAAACAATTTTTTTCCTTATACTTGTTTTATCAAACAGAAAGTAGCGACCTTCATTCGTGATTGTCTAACTTTTTATTTATATGTTTTTATTATGTATAATTAACTAAAAAATATATGTGCATTAAAATGAATAATGAACGCAAAAATATAATTAAGAAGGAAGTTAAGATACAATTTACAGCCTGTTTAACCACTTGCATTATTTTTAGCAGCTTGCAAAAATAATAAGAATTACTTGTTTAATTTTTTTAAATATTTCCCGATTATTAATATAATATTTGCATGGGCTGTAAATAAATAACATATAAATCCGTGTAACATAAAGCAATGACACGTACAAATAAGCTCTTGTGTTAGAAAATAGACATTTAGTTGTATACCTAGAAAAGATGCCAATGAACAAAAAATTTTAGATCACCTACAATACACGAAATTTTTTGACTATCGAATTTGTATTAACGTAATATAATGATTACACATCAGATACGAATAAAGGGTTTTCTGATGATTGCACAGTAAATTCCGAGAATTAAGTTGGACGTTCCTCTATTATGAGACATTCGCCTGCGACTTCACACGGTAACTTTTTCTTAAAAACTCTTGATAACTCCATTCATCCACTCCTTGGTAACTCCATAAAATTGTGCTAAATACTTAGAGGCACAAAACTAAGTTGACAGTCCAGAACAGTATATAATCTGAAAATAACACAAACGATAATCGTGCTGATTAAATAGACTGTTCACGTGGCTTCAATAGTAAGTTGTAGCAAACAAGTGCAAACAAATTAACTCTTCATAGTAAATAATTTTTCATAATATTACGAGCTAGAGGGATCGGATAGGAAATGCTTTAGATCCCTTCAAGGGTTTATTTCTTAAATTAAACAACGAAGAATTTGTTTGCACTAAAAACCGGAAATTGCGCACAGAAATGCACTAATTACACATACACAAAATACTGTCACTAATTACGTTAATTACTCACACTTCACACAATACTGTATCACTTGTCTTAACTATATTCGCAGTTTATCTATTCGGTGTTTAGCTCTTCAAATCGCACTTAAAACTGAATTAATTGGTCGCATATACTTAGTCTGGGCATAAACACATGTTACAATTGAAAATCAACAAAATATTACATTTGAATTTAGAATCTGTCATTTTTATATCACTGTTCTTTGGGTTTTCTCTTTCTGGCGCCAATACATTGTACAATATTTTGCGATATTAACATGGAGTGTGGTGATGAGAATCGAATCGCTGTGATTGCATTACACAAAGTAGGTATGGCACCCAATGCAATTTTTAAAACCCTCCATACTCCATTGGTATTAGTAAAATGTTTGTATACCGGGCTATTAATAGGTACAACGAGACCTCCTGTTTGTGACAGAAAAAAGATCTGGCCGTCCACGTGTTCGTATGAAAAAGGTCAAAGCAGTATAGGAAAGAATTCGAAGAAATCCTGTCCGAAAGCAAAAGATTTTATCTCGGGAGATGAAGATAACACCTAGAACCATGTCGCGTATTTTAAAAGATGACTTAGGACTTGTTGCCTATAAGAAACGTAGTAATGACTAGTAATGATACTTAACTGATATTTCAAAAAAGAGTAGCGAGAGAGGGAGTAGAGTATATATGATCAAAGCTCTAAGGAAGCTTTCCAATTAGTCGACAGAGTGCAACGTGGTTGTGCTTCAATGGTGGTTTGGTGGGGTATTGACTGAGCCATACTTGTATGAAAAAGGTATCAAAACATCGGCACAAGTGTATCAAGATACCATTCTTGAGAAGGTAGTGAAGCCCCCTAACAACAACACGTTAAAAGCCAATGGAGACCACCTAGAAAAAGCTTTTTATATTTTAAATATTTTTGTGTAAAAGTAATAAATGTTGTTTGCAATAGAAAAAATATTTTTTTACTTTATTTCAGTATTTATGGCTAGACTAGGTATATCCCTGGGAATAATTTTGAACGATGTTTGAAAACTCTCTAGGCAGGAGTGATAGACTGCAGGAGAGTAGCGATTTCACAATTCTAGAACGTATATAATCTTTACCTCTTTCACATTGCTCCGTCCTTGTCGTACGGCGTTCTAGAGTGCCTAGTCCAGATTCGAGAAAGTTCCGATCTTCCCTCTCTCTCGCGTATCATTCCGTCCTTGTCCCACACCGAGAAAATTCGGTCTAGAATATTCCTTCGTCAAAGGAGTACATCTAGGCCTGAAATCGCTTGAAAACTGGTTTTCTGATTACTGTACCACTCGACTATGCATGTTCTGAAACTGCCTGAAAAAATGTTTCAGCCTCCTGAAAACTAGGATAACATTATGCAAACTACAATTTTATAATATGTTATTGACCCTCTCCTGAAAAGTTTTCTAACTTGTGGAAACATCGATAAATATTTCAGTCAACCCGTCTTCGTAACAATATGATCAAATCTCGATGTATATCTGGATGTTGTCGACGAGTGCTGTAACGCACACAGGTGGTTTGCAAGAGTTTGTGTCATGCCTGATCTTACGACTCATTAATGAAGTATCAATATCAAATAGCTATTGTGGTTGAAAACGTGTGACACTAAAAATAATTAAGTGACAAACGTTTATTTAATTAATTTGGATTAAGAATGTTAGTGTGTTTATTATTTGAAGTCGTATCAAAGATTTTAAGTCTCTCAATCTCCAATAATGACATCCCATATGTCATTATTGGAGATTTTTCTAATCGTATTATAATTAGAGTAAAATGGAAAAGGATACAGCATACAACCAACAAGAGGGGTACAATTACCATCACTGCATGGGTGCAATGCATCATCTTTTTAGTCTAATACACCAAAACTCTTTAAAAATCCTAACACCTATAAATATACAAGTTCAACGTTCTATTGACGTTCATAAGTGTACTTGGTTAGCTATATGAATAAATTTATTTTTAGTATGAGTTTGACCAGGATTCCAGGTATCAAAACATGATTCATCTCTGTCAGCAAAACATATCTAAATTGTATAATTCGTTGCAAGTATAATAGAACAAAGGGTCTCAAGGCTAAGTGGTTTCGATGGAATTCAAATTATGTATAATTTAGATAGTTTTAGTTTAGAGAGTAATATTACGTTTATCTACTTTATAGTATTTTACGATAATAGTAAGCTCTTAGGTAACAGAATTGTATTACTTTGTATTTCACTGAAAGTAATATTGCTTAAAGTATCAAGGTTTCATCATTATTTGTAGTAAAAATTGCATTACGCGCGAAATGCATGCACAATCTTTACGTATAGTATCGTGAACATCAATTTGATGTGAGTAGGTAAGAAAGGAGAAATTATGCCCAGACACACAATGGGTCTGCAATCAGTTACTTCTACATTCGATAGATGTCGTACTATATCTTTTTGTTACTGTGCGGCAGTGACTACATGCCAGGCGCAGTCAAAAGCGCGTAATACAGAATTCTTAAAAGTATATTCGAGTTCGATTCATGAATAATTTCATACGCTTCAGTTATTTCATTATCGATTATACTCATATGCCGCATACGTTTATATACATCTACGGTCATGTCGCAGTAAACTTTAATTTTTAGTAAATGTAATTTATATGACAATTATACCGTCATTTTACTACTATTACGAATGTTTGGGGAATCTTAATAAATAATATTTTTCTCAGGTGAGCGGACCTTGTAAGAATATGAAAGTACTTTAACAATTTTTATGTAATGAGTACTATAATGCCTATATGGAAAACTACGAAACTAGATATGTCTTATACTTTATAAATAAGGTAACTAACGCAACTTCATTCATTTGTTTCATCATTAAACACACAGTATTTCAGCGTTACTTACGTCCAACAAAACCTAATCGTAACCTGTACTTAAAATAAATTTTGTTGTTGTAGTTGTAAAATTATATTTAAACTGAGACTGAGACTGAACAATGACACCAAACTTGACTCCTTTAATGATGCCGTGAATAGGTCGTTTCTACTCATGTATTTGGAGATTCTATAACCGGTATTTACAGATTGAATTATCTATGGATAAGCGTGCAATTCGAAATTTAAATAACTGTTATACAAAACCCTTGGTTATTTTATTTGAAATTCAGTAATTAGTTTTTTGTTTTTGTAAAATTGTGGTAGATTTTAGGGTCATGAAGAAACGGAAAATTCTTATAATTTTTTAATATGAGTCACTGCGTGAACTACACGAAACTAACGACGTGTACAGCTCTAACACTGCTTGCTACTTGCCTTGCATTCCGCCGATAACCATTAATGGCAATTGAACTAAGGCGGGTCAAGCTCTACCTCATTGCTTCTTGACAATGCACGAGCTTATATTTCACAACGAACCATCGCAAAGCTACTACGCAGAGGTACAGCTAGAGATTTCCGTCATCCACAGTACTCGCTGAACCTTGCCCCAAATTGTTTCAGAGGAAAAAGATTCAATACCTGAGATGCTTTATAAAATACTTTCGCTGACTTCATTGCCGGCACCCGAATTCGCAACCGAAAAATTTTTTTATCAAATTTTTTATAAAAAAATCGTACGAATTTCCAATTTCATATGTAAAGTAATATAAATTACAGCTTATTTAAAGATGAGTGTGTGTAGTGTCAAGTGTTTAAAACCTCGAACGAGGTCAGCGTGAATAAATTTTCATAAAATGTTTGATTTATTCAAGAGAATTTGTTTCGGTGTAATTATTATAAATATACTTCAAAACAAATTTAAATATAGAAAGTGTATCGGTTTATAATTTCGCCAATGTCTTTGCGGTTTGACGATTTGTTTGACCGTACTGCGTATGAAATTTATATCTATAATTTATTTCTTCTCTTTAATTCAATCTCTATTCTCATCATGGTATTGAAATGTTATTATAGTGTGTACAAGAATGTATCTGGAATAATAAATATTTAAAAAAGTAAATATTTCTCATAATGAGTAAATTTCAAATTTTCAAGATTCTATACTTCCGATCGAGATCCGAATTTGGATCTATATAATCGGCTGTCATATAAATTTTCCCTATTTACCTATCCTGACATAACCTGGAAACATTATTAATTATATAATTTCTAAATTAGTGTAGTAGTAGTAGTAGTACGAATACTTAATCACGAAAAACATAATTAATGAGATTTGTACCTTATGATGAAATAAATGTAAGGCAACGTTCAGCAGTGAGAATAAATGAATTGATAGACGATCAAGAATCTAAGTTATGGTTGATAAATGGAATCTAGGTGGAATTATTCAACATATATGAATATCACACTGCTACACCGCTTAGATCGCAAGGAATTTCTGCATTATACTGTTCCATCTGTATATTGATAAGTTTTTGCAAATAGTTGAGCGCTGCAAATATTAAACTTAAGGTTACATAACGCTACATGTTACTATCATATAATAAACAGTATTAGCCGGTGGATGGTAAAATTAATATGCAGGGACTGACGACGATTTTTATTTTTACAGGGAACAATAGTAATAGTCATTCACCGAGTCAAAGGTTATTGACCTGACTAACATTATCGTTTAAAATGCATTTCAGTGCCCTTTATGTATCCGATGTCAAAGAATATAAATGCTGTTTAAATCTTTATTAAATCGTTAATTTGATTTCTTCGTATGTTGAATATTTTGAGTTAGTCAAACGTTCATTGTATATTTTTGATTGTTGAATTCGTATGCATACGTTATACGCTAGCTACGCATTACGGTATACGTTTATCACCAGTGACATACTTTTTAGCCAAAATCTCTTTACATCCTAGAACTCTGTTATTTTACAGAGATCGAAATGTAAGTAAAAGTGTCCTGCATCTTAAAAAAATATAGAATTCTATTAAAAGACCCAATTAATTAGTAAGACGTAAATCTAGAATGGGTCCTAAATAAAGAGCGTACTAATAATTAAAAGGCCGGCATCGCACTCGCCAGCCCTCTGGAATTGGGAGTGTCCACTTAATATCGGATAAGATAAAATCCTGATTCTACCGTGTATTCCGTGTATAGCCCATATTAATCGATAACACTTTTAGAGTAGTCAAGCAATAAATTTTATCTAGGTTTCTTGCACATAATGCAATTAGAAAACCTTCTATTAGGACTCTAATCATAAAACGTTATAACCAGAGTCCTAATAGAGACAATAAATTCCTTAATTTATGAAATCGTGTAAGATATAATAGAAAAGCTAGCAATATATCTTTATCCTTCTGAGTTGGTTAAGAAAAGATACCAGTAAATGAGTTAACTACAATAGATGGGGGCTCCATAATCCGTTCACCGGTTCAGTTCGTTCCGACGCGACGGCAGACTCGTGCGCATGCGCCACATTGCTAGTAATCACATAAATACTAAACGAATATATATGTGATTTAAATACAGTGCAGTAAAAAATAAAATTATGTAAGTATATTTATTATTTTCTACACCATCATATTTAATTATTTATTTAGTTAAAGAATTAGGTCAAAGAAAAGAAATTATGTATATGAAAGTTTTACGTTTTACGTTGAAGGTATTCTATTTACTGAGGATTGTATGTAAACATTTTTTGAACGTTGCAAATAACTAATTAATGTCTTTCAGTCGGGATATTTTATTTATTTATTAGATAATATTTATAAATTAAATAATTTCGCGTCGCGTGTTTGTAATTATTTCTATGACCTTTGTTAAAAATATTTTTGTGTTAAATTTGATGACGGAAGTATATTTTACACAAGGCTATGTGGGTTATATATCAAATAAAGATAAAGGATCATTAAAAATATATACTAAAAGTATAATTTTTTTTAAATGTCAACTATATCTTACTACGCGATTTTATATCGATGTTTTCTTGGGGAACAAGATTTCAAACATCTAAAACAGTAATTAAACACAAACTGGCTCCATGTGATAAAATTATATTTTCACATAAGTAATTGATTACAATAGAAAACGAATGTCGGGAAAAACTTAGTACGCAGAATCTAAGCAAAAATAACTCAAAAGCCCTACAACTAATCAATAAAAACTTTGTGAACTGATACGAAGAATTCCTTTTAAAAGGTAACCTTTTAATTATCTGCAAATGTGTATGATAAACAAAATATTTCTACTTTAAAGTCATTAGGAAAGAAATTAAAAATACATCAGTTGTTAAATAACTCACACACATACACTCACTCACATTATATTCAAATTATATGCGGATGCAGAGGAATTAGGAATGTTTCCAATCCATTACGGTATCATGCTAGGAACATTTTCTATGAAACTCTTTATTAAAAAAAACAAACAAAAAATACCGCTCTACAATCATATAATTCTTTCCAGAAAAACTATACCATTACAGTTACGTAAAACCATTACATATGTGATTCAATTAAATTTGGACTTTTGTTCTTTAGAAAATTGCGGTGTCAAACAGTTGACTAGAATTTTACCGTTCCGTTGTTTGAGTTTTCGTAATTTCTTGGTTAGTAACTTAGAGTTAGTAATAGACTTTTTGGATTAAGGCATACGGGATTCCTTACAATGTTTTTCTTCGTCGAGCGAGTGTTAAATGCGCACATAGACAGTGCATAAGATCGGGTTTTAACCTACGATCACACGGATGATAGTCGCTCGCTGAATGCATTTTTTTCGTTTAATGGTCGAAAATAATGCAACAATATTTTAAAATTTGGAAATTAATTTCGGATTGTAGAATTTATATGCAATACGGTTATCACGACGCGTAACCATTGATATATTGATAAAATATTAATAAAAGTAAATTGTGAATGTTATTGAAATTTGTTGAAATAGATAATAAACAAATCTTGCACCAATCAATATTCAAGTATAACGTATGGGAAGTCATAACGTATAAAAGGCCTAATTATTTTAAACGGAATAAGTAATTATTTACATATATTAACTTTTTCTTTTTTTCTTACATTTAAATATAATTCTCGCAAGTATGTTAAAAAAAACATTTTGTAAACAAATGTCAAACTTATGTATAATTTAAGTATTATTCAATATTTTTCCGGCAGGTTTTTGTTTATTTTAAAAGTTCTATTTTTCTTAAATTTAGGTAAATAAATAAAATAAAATTTTAACGAACTTGTTTGTGTTCTAGGAATGTTAAGGGTGATTTAATTAGCTGTTTTCCATGACAGGTTTATGGTAATATCATGAATTAGTTTTAACTGAGGTAAGTCGCATAAAAATAATTTACCTTATAATGCGTAATTCACACGTTCCTACCGTATCGTAATCTAGTTCTAAGTTCTACTATCGGTATAGCAAAGTAAGAAAAATTAATATTTATAATAAGACATTTGGCGTGCCGTACTGTCTAATTACCTCGGGAGTAGCGAAACCGAGTTAATGAAATTTAAAAAATGAGAAGAATATAAAATCAAATCAAAATATAATTTATTGATGTAACTTACACTCATATCGCTAAGGTGTTTTTACTAAGTGTTTGTAAGTACTAGCAACCATCTCCTTCTCAGCACATGTTAAAGAAGTTAGTTATTGGTAAGAAATAAGAAAACCGTTTCACTTCTATCAGCTAATAAATAAGAAGCCATTTGAATTTGAAAAATTGGTCTTTAGTAGAAAGAGTATAAGTCTTTATATTGGCTTTAATTATGCCTTTTAAATAATAAAAATATTTGTAGCGTTGTTTAACAAATTAATAGATTTGTTTCAATAGATTCCGCGTTAAAAATGTTAAATAATTTTATAAAAATAATACAGATAGAGATACCTCCTAAATTTACTTACGTAAGCGACATTTCTGGTTCCTGATTTATTCATTGATACCACATTTTAAGTTATCATAAATGATGTTATGTGTTTTTCTCTGATGGCCATGGACTTCTATAAAAGAAATACATTATACAGGCGAGGATAAAATGTGCTTTTTATTTTTTGGAATAATATTCTGTAAATCATGATTTATTCTTCCTATGATGTTAGATTCAGATCCCGGATAAATTGTCTAATCTAGTAGTTATAATAGTCTAGTCTGTGGACGTGTCTCTAAGGAGGTGTTTCGCTAAAACTTAATTGCTTAACTAAATGGATAATAATGCTATATAAACTAGCATAACATGTATAATTACTTATATTCTATTATCCTTGTCACAACCCATTAAATTGCCGTTGCTAAACTTGTATTGGTATATACTCTTATTATTAAAATGTGTTTTTGCTTATCAAACTCATAAATTTATCATTACATGTCCTTGGCCTTAGTTCAAGAGACGAAGGTTACTGGGCTGCCGATGCGAATGATCTAAAATTAGAATAAAATTTGATCGTTGATATTTTGCGAGAATATTGAAGGTTGAATTGCGGAACGCTTGAAGCGTTAGGTTTCCGCAGTTCAATGCATTTGCCATAGAATATAATTTAAAAAAATATATATATGCGTGTACTACGTAGTGTACACACGTAAGAAGTGAAACTTCTGTATGACCTTTTTTTTCGAAAAATGATCTACTATGTACAACTTTACAGAAATTGGTTAAATTATATAAAGTTTAACAAAAGGCTTTTATTATCATATACATGAATACAAATAATACAATTATTTCATTTTACCTTATTACTACTAAGATTATTACGGAATTTCATTCTTTGTAATATAATTATTACTATCATTGTTAATCGACATGCTACTCCCCTACTCCGCTGGAGAAAGTACTCTTCGAATCAACCGTGGTAGGGACAAGAAAAATATGACCCGTAACCGAACAATGTGACGGTATTTTTTTTCCAACGCCGACAAAGAAGTTTCACTTCAAAATTATTATTTTTTTAAATTTATTTACTAATACTAATACGTTGCATAAACAAAATGTTTTAAGAACTTTATACTTTAAAAAGTATTTTGAAGTTAACTGATTCACATATTGGTCGCCTCTCTGCGAAACAATAATAATCCCAATTATTGGGAGGCCTAGGATGACCCATTTTCAGGGGTTGAAAGCACTCAAAACCAACTTCAAGTTGGTTCAAGAGAAGCTTAAGACAAAAAAATTCCTATGACAAATATTCGCGTTTTATTTTTAGCCTCACTTTGATTGGCATCTTGACTGAAGAATTAATGGCGCACAAAAAATCTCATAGCACAAACAACGTATAAAAAATACGAAAACGTTGGTTATAGGAAAATTCCCTGCCAAAAAGTGACATTGCGGATGTTTTCGGAGACCTTGGAACGTCTCTTACGCCTAATCACTTTATATAGTACATTATACTTAAAGAGTTGTTTTACTTTATCTTGTTACATTAAAAATTATCAAGTCAGTTAATGCTTTTATTTGAAAATTTGTAGTTTTTTTTTAATTATCCAAGCCATCTTCAAATATTTTTGCGCTGGTGACGTGTAAAATTCTGCATCAATCTTGATTAAACATTCGTCTAGAATGGCTCGAATTTTGGCTTATAAAATGGATAGGTTTTTTATAGCCTTATAAAATGTTGAAACCACCGTGGTAAGTATTACTTCAGTAAATCAAAAACTTATTACAGACAAAGGAATGTATAGGGAGTTAGTTATCCTTGAATCTTACACTTACACTACTCGATCAACGAGAGAGGTTTTCTTCATAGTATGTACTTTGTATTGAATTTCTTCAACTTGATAAACTTCAAGGCTTAAACTTGACCTTACTAAGTAACTTATTAGGCTACTATGTTGTCGTACCTGTTTTGTCATAGAAAATGATGTGTGGAAAATGTCACCACATGCTTATATGTCATGCCCATAAAATATTCTTATTAATTTAGCATTCGTTATACAACATTGCGTAAATGCTAATTAAAAAGTAAAAAGCAATCAATTACGCTACAACCTTTTTAGGTCTGGGACTCAGATGTCTGTATCTGTTTCATGATCATTCTTAATCTAATAGGCAAGTAGGTGATCAGCCTTCTGTGCCTGACGCACGCCGTCGACTTTGGGACTAAGGCAAGCCGGTTTCCTCACCAAGTTTTCCTTCATCGTTCGAGCGAATGTTAAATGCGTACATAGAAATAAAGTCTATTAGTGCACAGCTGAAGATTGAACTTACGACCTCAAGGATGAGAGTCGGATGCTGAAGCCACTAGACGAACACTGAACACTTATTATGAAGATTAATATTGAATTAAAATATATGAAAAACAGTGTTTTTTCATATTTCTATTGAACTAACTTGTATATTAAAAGAGATTTTATATAATTGTATACTTAAATAAAACCTGATATATGATCAATGGTAGAATGAAAAAGAAAGGTCTCTCTGTCTCTCGCTAATGTAATTTACAGATACTCAAAATTTTACAAATTGCAAAAAATCAAATATATAATAAAATATTAAATTTATACAAGTATCCATTTATTATCATTTCTTTATATAATTTTGATATCTGTTATATGAATATGAACTGACATATTTTTTTGGTTTTTAATCTAAAAAAATACATTATTTCGTCCTATACTACCAAATTATAGAGTTTAGAGTTATTAGTTTAACATAATATGTCATCGTAAACATTTGTTTTTTTAATAGGTACATAGATGATCAGCCTTATAAGCCTGACAGACGTAGACAACTTTGTGCGTCTCAGGCACGCCGATTTACTCGCGATGATTTCCTTCACTGAAAGAGCGAGTTTTATGCGCACATGCCATAATACAAACTATATACCATGAGCATACCAGTAGCAACAAATATGAAATTAAGTTATCTGGAGTACAATTGGAACGCCATCTGTGTGATAGTGATATTGGAACGTTATTTCCTGAATCAACCTAACAATAAAAGCAAAGTACAAATTGATAATTTTATTCGACAATGTTTCTATTTAGGAGTACTGAATAATAAATGTAAACAGTTTTATATGTATTAAATTAAAAAATAATAATAAACTATTATTTCTTATGAATAAAGTTTAGTATTTTCAAAGACTATTAAGTTAGTTCAGATGAGAACATTTAAGTTTAACCGTGAGTTCTTTATATTGTTGTCAAATCAATACTTAACTAGGCTTTCTGTATGTCACAAATCCCGTGGATTTTGAGGAGTAAGCTTCAAGAATCAACTCCGTGGTAAATTAAATACTTGTAACTCGGTTTGTAATAAAAAAGAGGAAAACGAATGAAACTTAATAAATTTTAACGTTTAAAGTTTTTTAATGATATATACATTCTATGACAGGTCAGAAGGATCAAAAATGCTTCGACAAGATTTATTAGTTATACAGCTTTTATGATTGTTCGCAAATAATTTTAACGAGTAATAATATTTACTACAAAAACATGTTGTGTGGGTAGCTAGGTAAGTTTATATCACGTTTATTTTATTGCAATATAAACTTACATATGTAATACAAACGTGAAATAACTATAAGTTTCTGACAATTTCAAGCCAAATAGTATGATGTACATTTCACTCATATTGTTTATAGTCAAGTAGAGTGTACAATGATCGTTATTATTCCTTACGGTGCTTTAAACATACAGGCAGTCATAACTCCGGTCTCCAACAAATTCTTGTGAATTTTGACAGGTGTTGTCAGACCGTCACAGTCACGTTTTTTACTTTTTTTAAATATTATGGCAATAGTTTTGACTTTATGCCAGTTACGTTTTATTAGTCTTTTATTTCTGTGACCATAGATAAATGTCTAAATAAAAGACAACCAAACACTTGGGCTTGAAAGCCATTTTATCATACTTTATGCATCTACTTCTATCTTTTTTTAGATCGATAAAAAGCTGGTGAGTCTAGTTTTCTCAAAGTCACCAGCCTCTCACATAGATCAACAGTAGTTTACTTTATTATTAAGAATAGTGAAAAATGAATAAAATTAAACAAACTTAAATTAAATTACATGTTAATATAATTATTTGGGTCATTAGGATTATAAAACTTCTTTGTCTTTATAATTTGATATTCAACCAATTTTCCCATCATTAGTATTTAATAAACATTTGAAAGTCGAATAACATCAGTTGTCATAATTTCCCCATGAATTTTCCACTCTCTCAACAATACTGTTTTAATTTATATACATTAATTGATAAATGAAAATTTGTTTTTGATCGAATTGTTGTTGACATTTTAAATTAATCTTAAAATTTAGTTTTAAAACTTGATCGTAATTAAAAATTAAGCAAATATGTGTTTACTCGTATATTATATTATATATTACTAGCCGTCCCGATAAACGTCGTTTTTGTATATTATTTTTCGTCCTCGTTTTTGTATATTATTTTCAGGATATATTATTTTAGTTCAATAAAAATAACCTATCTACTCGTACTACAATAAAATAGGGGATGATCGTAGAGGGGTGAAAATTACGGGTTGTATGTATTTTTATATAAATTATCATAAAAAAAAAAAAAAAACAAAAACTTTTGTCTAAAAAATAATAAAATCAAATTTGGCGTGGACACCCCTTATCACTTAGGGGTTTGAAATATAGTACTTAGTAGCCTCTCAGACTTATTGAATATAATTTTGTGCAAACCCTATAAAATAATTTATTTTGCAATTCAGTTTGTAATCATATTTTAATATTTTTTTAGTTATATTTAATTGGCCTCTTAAGATATTTTATATATAAATGGAATCGGTATAGAAGTTATAACGAAATCCTTAAGAATAGATTTTTTCGAGTTTAAAATGTATGAATTAGAGAGTATTAAGTCAAAAGGTCCGTCACGTCACACGTCAACAGAATACTTTAAGGCCTAATTACATTGTATAGTAATAGAATACAGTAAGCAAATACCGCCATAATAAGTGTGGGTCTGGATAAGAGACAAGACTTACGTAACCTAACCTAACTAATATAGATATTAATAAGTAAAGGATTTGTAAATAAAAACAACTGAAAACTGTTATATGTATCTTTTAATTATGAAAATCTTTTTTATGCTTACCATAATTTCATTTATCAAATGAAAATTTTAAACATAAACTTTGTACACACAATAGCCATAGCATTTGTATTGTTTTAAAATGTAATGTCTGTTGTTAACTAGCTGACATTGTCATGTTGACTTGTCTGAATTATTTATTTCATTTGAATTATATTAACATCGCACTAACCTTCCCAACTCATTGTTAATTAATATTTGTTATATGTACATGTATAGGTATATTAATTAATCAATACGTTATATATTAGAAAATAACCTGGAGGTTTATATATTATGAGGGTAAGGAACAGCTCAGTAACGCTTTTCATACAAATTCTACTTAGAACTTATACCAAAAAGTAATCTCATAAACTAAAGAAAAAAAATTAACTCACAATTTAATTTAAATTTGGTTGAGCACAACTGATATTATAAATTAAAATAAAAATAAATTTAAAAGAACTAAAGTTCATCGTAGGTTATGATGACACGAATGTAAATTAGGAAAATAAATAACTAAAAATTTGTACTTTGTTCCATGAATATTTTGTATTTATAGGTCAGATATAACTGTTATGGACGCTTACTTAACCGATTATAGCACGTGCAATTGTGTGTAACGTTATCGAATAGTGGAATTAATTATAATATTTTAATTCCACTACACTTAATATCCGCAAACAAGAATGTTTACAAAAACTGTTTCACTTATAATTAAATGATTGACAGATATTATCAGAACCATTTGATGACTTATAGAAGGTTATATTAAATATTTGAATTTGGATTTATAATCTTTGGTATAATTTGTTGATTTTGTCAAGTTTGATGAGTCGTATGAGCAAAACTCTAAAACTACTGTTTAAAGCATGATAATCAATATTCTACATGAGTTATGCCTATGGCAGGAATTTATGGCATAAAAATATATACAGCGGCGCGAAGCTGGGACCGGCTTTCAAAATTGTTTCACTGTCGTTTTATAATAACAGATATTTGTTGGAATAGCCGATAAATTTTAGTAAAAATCTATAATCCGTTATAAATGAATAGGGCAATGATCTGTAAATTAATATAGATAGATGAACGACATTTTAATTAAAGACACGCCCATTTGTTTTTATTAATCATTAATGAATTATTAATGAATAACTAAAAAACATTGTTGGCGTAGTACAGTCAGCATGGGCGACTCAGGCCGTTGGTTCGATTCCCAGCTGTGAACGAATGTACTTTGTGTCTGGATTTAACACTTGCTCGTACAGTGAAGGGAAACATCGCGAGAAAATAGGCATACCTTAGACACAAGACTTACCTTAGACTTAAGGCGTGTGTCGGGCACAGAAGTCAAATGTTTACTTGCCTATTTGAAAAAAACAAATGATCGCGAAACAGATAAAAAAGCCGGCGTAAATAACTGTCGGTACTCTTTTAAAATATCAAACAAATCATACAAAATGACTATGGCAAACATAGATGGAAGAAACCAGGAAGGAGGGAGATACGCTCCGCTTTTTATTTGTATTAAGTAACAAAACTGAATAGAAACCTCGCAGTCCAGTTTCTGGAAGCGGTACCTATTCACAGGCATGACGTGTGAGCCAGCCATCGCTTTATTCAACCATATTTGAGGGAAATAAACACAATGCCACCGCCCCAGTCACATTTGAGTAAGCATGACTTCTCCGGCTTACAAGTTAATAAAACTAAACCTAGTGCGCATGTTACGCATCTCCCTTCCTCCAGGCTCAACAAGCTGGCACGAGAAAATATCACCACAAGACAGCAAGTACAAAAATCTAAAAAGGTATCACACGACAGCAAGTGGTGCCGAAATATCGTGCCACTGCTGCGCTTATTTTTTAACAAATATCGCAAATTAATTAGAAACTGCCTGTCAAATAGCCTATGGGATTTTATTATAGAAAGTATACCTTTTCTCAAAAAATTACTAACTTTAGATTAGAGTCTAGTACGGGGAAATTTTATTATGCATATGTTCTATTCTAGTTAACTTGTCACTATTTTTGTATACATACATTTTTACTCTAATTCTTGTTTCAGAAAGATAATGAGAAGCTAGTCAAACAATGGAGATACAGATGTCATCACCTCTGGGGCGAGCCCACCTCTCTCATCTTCCGCAACGACCACCAATAAACCTCAGCTTTCAAGATTTATCTTACACCGTATCCAATGGAAAAGGTTAGTTTTATTAGAAAAGAGTGTACCCTTGCAACGGCAAAGGATGTCAACGCACTTGCGACGGCCTTGCTTTGAGAGGGTCCATCGGTGTCACTTTACATCGAGTGAGCCTCGTGTCCGTTTGCCCCTTTTTAATATGAATAAAAACTCAATTAGCTATCGTACAGGTTAAGGTTCATATACTGTCTCATTTATAAGGAACATATTTTAATTAGATAGCGATCTATGTAGACTCACTCATCCACTCGTGTTACAATATCGTATCGTAACTTAAATATAAAATAATTATATCCCCATAAATATTTCTGTAGCAGTCTGTTAGCAGTATCTTGTGCACGTCACTTGTCATCTTTTTTAACTTGACAAAAAGTTGTTGTTGTCATATTTAATCTTAGAAATAACCTTAAAGGTATTTTCCTTATTTATTTTTGCATGTGATGCATGTATCTAAAAATATACTTTTAAATTTATAAACGATTCATTATAATTTATTACAAATGCAAAAAAACTGACAATTCGCAGAAAATACCTAAACTTTAATAAAGTATTTCTGTCTCACGTGTAGAGCTTGAAAAACAAAGGACATATCACGTGTAGACTTCCATTGAACTGTGTTCAAAGTTTTTTTCTCGGTTTAATATAATATTTCATTGTACTTTGAATGTTTAAACCAAAAATATAATGGAAAAAACGTCTTTGCTAAATTGATGAGGTATTCATTGAATGTTATTTAATTTTCGCACACATTAGGGCTTATAAATGCGTATAAACGTTTTGTGGAGCCATTATTTGACGCTAATAATTTATTACTTGGAAACTAAATTTATCGCTTATATTATTAGGTCCTTACATATGAAATTGGCGTATTTCGTACTGGCCACTTTAATCACGATGTTCTCCTCTTTGGTACGGAATTCCAAATTCAAATTTGTACAGCTATTTACTCATGTGTTTGTGCTTCGATGACCGTCATTCATTTGTTTTTTCTTCTGTTTTTTTCTGTTTGCGTCACTCATTTTACAAAATGGAAAACTTAAAGTATCGCATTATTTACGAGTACGAGTTCCGCCGTGGCACTAGTGCTGCGGAAACGACTCGAAGGGTGAATGATGTGTATGGCGGTCATGTTGCAAAAGAAAACACAGTTCGTTTTAGGTTCCAACGTTTTCGTTCTGGAAATTTCGACCTGCAGAACAAGCCCCGTGGACGGCCTGAGAGCCAAGTTGACAATGAAGTATTGAAGGCTATTGTGGAAGCGGATCCATCGCAAACCACGTCCGAGTTAGCTGCAGGCTGCGGTGTTAGTGATAAAACTGTTTTAATTCACTTGAAGCAAATTGGGAAGATTAAAAAGTTTGAAAGGTGGGTACCTCACGAATTGACTGAAGAAAACCGGCAAACGCGCGTCGACTGCTGCGTTACATTACTGAACCGGCACAATAATGAAGGTATTTTAAACCGAATCATTACCTGTGATGAAAAATGGATTCTTTACGATAATCGGAAGCGCTCAGCGCAATGGTTGGATCCTGGCCAGCCAGCCAAATCCTGCCCCAAGCGAAAAATTAACCCCAAAAAAGTTACTTGTAAGCGTTTGGTGGACTAGTGCCGGTATTGTTCATTGCAGTTTTCTCAAATCTGTCCAGACTATTACGGCTGATGTCTATTGTCAGCAATTGGAAACCATGATGGAAAAGCTAGCGACTAAACAACCTAGGCTGGTCAATCGCTCCACGCCACTGCTACTTCACGACAACGCTAGACCACACACTGCACAGCAGACGGCTACCAAATTAGAAGAGCTTCAATTGGAATGTCTAAGACATCCTCCGTACTCCCCGGACCTTGCTCTAACAGATTACCATTTTTTTCGAAATTTGGACAACTTCTTGCAAGGGAAAAAATTTAACTCTGATGGGGCAGTCCAAATCGCCTTCACATATTTTATTGATTCCCGTCCGACTGGTTTTTTTTGTAAAGGGATCAATGAACTACCTATGAGATGGCAAAAGTGCATAGAAAACAATGGTTCATACTTTGATTAATTAAATATATTATATTTAAAAATATTCGACTTTTGGTTCCTCCCATACAAAACGCCAATTTCATATGTAAGGACCTAATATATTGGTAAATAGAGAATGGGTAATGAAGTAAAATACGTGCATATTAGTCTACACTCTGCATGTGTTGCAGAAATAGCGCTGTAGAAATTATATTATTGAATTATTCAGTTAATAAAGATTGACTTAAATAATTTATTCAGTTCTTGTAAAATTTTGATAGGATATTAGGTATTATGTAATGCTACAGCAAAATAAATACACTATATAACAAGTCGTTGAACCGAAGTATGAGAGCGATCAGTCTCCAAGGTTAGAGCTAATTCTAGCCACGAAATATTGGCCAATCGTTTTAGAAAGCTTACACGTCAAACCTAGGTGACTTTAACTCTACAAACTTTGTTAATAAGTGAGAGTTGTATTTTTCGATTGACAAAAGACTAAGTAATTATATTAATGACCTTTATATGATATAATTGTAATGAGTGATAGATTGTTCTAGACTCAAGATTCAGATACCTTCAAGGCAAAGTTTTAGTTAGTATGAACAAGTTTTTTCTTACAAACAGAATGAAGTATTTTCTTCTTTCTTCCAAATCAAACCAAACACAAAATGCATTTAATTGATGAGTCTAGTCTGAGTTCGTTTATTATTGAATCTATACACTGGATTATTCTAATATAATTCTTATATTCTTCTAAATAGCAAATAAGTCACTTAAATATTTTCAACGTTATTTACAATCTGTGAAATAGGCTCCATCCTCAGTCGACGCAAATACATTTTAAAAATCATCTGATTTTATCGGGACCTAGTGTGACAGTAAAAAAACGAGTTCTTTGCGATATGAGGATGAAAAGGTGAATGTCGTAATAAGCTTGAGAAAGTTGTGCGAAAATGTTTTCTCTATAGTTAAATATACCGGTATACTTTTTTATGAGCAGTGTTGGCACACTCAGTTCATTAGTTCGAACCCCGGCTGTGCAATGTACTTTCTGCCTATGCGCATTTAACACGCGCTCGTAGGATCGAGGAAAGCATTGCGAGAAAACCGGCATGTCTTAGATCCAAAATATCGACGGCGAGTGCCAGCATAATAGAAAACAAATATCACGAAACAGATATAGAAATCAGAGGCCCAGGAACCTTAAAGGTTGCAGCGCCACTGGTTTTTTTAATATTATTAAATGTATAATTAAACATAACAGCAGCACTTATAATGAATTAAAATTAAAATACTATTGTCACTTGACGTAATTTACGTAAAAAACTGTTCACATACACTTAATGTGTCCTTAGTGTCTTGCAATGTATACTATCTGAAGGGCTCATGAATGGAAAGATTTTTCGTTCGTTTTCTATAGTGTGATGTCGTTTTTGTGAACTATTGTTAGTTATAACTCGGAGAGAAGTTATTTTTTTATAAAGTTATTTAATTGGTTAAAGTTGGCTTCTAGTTTCGAAAATTTATGACTAAATTTTTTAGTCCTAATAGAAATGATTATATTTTTAATAGTGGATCGGAGAAACGTTGTCCTGTACACACGTCTTAAATAATAATAACATCTAATTGGAAATTTAAACCTTTTTGGATTCCGGTCCATCCGTATAAGTTATTATTACAATAAGTTCTATTACAACACACGCATCGAAGATTAATAGATACTAACATACAAGACGAGATTTAAAAAGAAATAGAATACTATTTAATAGTATAAAGATTACATATCGTCGCGGTATCGGTTTAAGATTTTATTCACATTCCATGTTGTAGTCATACATATATTTTTATATTTTTTACGCCAATAATGTAAATTTCCTACGTCATTGTGTTAATTTAATTTCGGAAGATCACAAATATTTTTTATGATTCATTAATTAAAATGTGTTCACAGAAACATGCCAAATTGAAAACAAATATAAATTAATAGAAGGCATTTACATTGAACAAGAATGATTGTTTATATAAGAGTTAGTGTAACTATATAAATATTGATTATTGGTTTACAAAATACCAAAAATATAGTGATTTAGCGTGTATGAACCTTCATTATTGGTACGGAAACCGCGAACATAACACGGCTATTTGCTCTGCATATGGGTTTTAGCTTTATGCTTATTCGATAACATTTAACAAAGTACTTAAACCGCCTGGATTTGGTGTAAACGGGCAATCTTAAAATAGAAGATAGCGAATCGGTAGGTATTCGTAATAATTCTAACTTTGAGCTACGGATGCTGAAATACAGAGCGGTTTAATCGAGTAATATTACTTAAAATTAGGATTTTTTAAAGAGTGTACAAAAATTTGGATAAATTATTAAATCTATTAATACATTAAAAAAACCGAGTCATTAATAACTCTGAAAATTATTGAATAGTATTAATTAATTATAAAATGTATGCTCTCCGTTCTAAAGAATCTGCTCAAATGGTCGGAAATGTACAAGTGGTCATCATCCTGCGTGTGTGTTGGTTTGGTTGGGCGTGTTTTATCAAGCAGTCACAAAACTAAATTTTTGTGATAAAGGAGTGAAAACTTCAAGCAAAGTGTATATACGATGTATATATATGTAGATCACTTACAGTTGGTGTCTTGGATCATGTTGTATAACCTCTCAGCAATACACTTTTTAAAAATATACCGTGGACTTTCCTGCACAAGGCACGAACTACCTAAGCCTGACTTAAAAACAACGTTACGGACTTTATAAGAGCTGAAGACTGGACTTCATCTAGCCCAGACAACCCTTTAGTTAACAAAACTGCATTTTCATTTGTAACAACTTATGGCTGAACTAGGTATAGGTATATATATATATTTATTCACAATCTTCTTGCGTCAATTACTCGTATAAAATTACTGTTAAATTGGCTTAGATGTGAGACATGTTTAGTAGTTTTCAAATGGTGTCTTGTTACGCTCATCTTAGTAACAATACATGCAAAACAATGTCATGGAACAGCTTGACATAAAAACTCATCCCCTCCGTTTTGTCAATGGCAAGTTGCATAAATTGCCTTGGGTGAGAAAACCTGTATGATGCGTATTTTATCATTAGCTTATTTGGGGTGGAAAAACACAGTATGTGTCATTACAATGTATGTGTAACCTCAATAGCTTTGAGAGCCTCGTAAAGGTTCGTTGATCGATCAGAACAGTACAACAACACTTAAGGTAGCGAGTAACGTGTAATATTAATTAACAAATATTTGCGGTCTCGTCGTCAATTATTTCTTATTATTATATGTATAATATTTTTTATTATATCTCTCTGGACATTAACATAAGAATATGGTATTCTATATAAAAATTAATGGTAACCATAGTATCAGGCAACTATCAGGCAGGTAACTATCTAACAAAAAGTAAGTAAGACTTCCTAGACCGGATATATTAGTGTGTGCCCGTAGCGGCAAGTTACCGGATTGCGTTGCATGTATTCTTGCAAAAGTGAATGCCGGTGTACGGTATCTTCGAAGTGGTTAAATACACTTGGGAACGACTCTTATAAATGTGGTATCTATTAACATCCGGTTTCTATAACTGAAATATCCAATAATGAAATAATATGTCGAGAACTCGTTTGTATTTTGCTCCACAGAATTACGACTTGCCTTGTTTTTTTGATGAAAGCCAGGCGTTAGTATGGCTATTTGACTTTGGTTGTACAAAAATTGGTCGCAAGCAGCAGTGCTGTGAACGCGTTCAAATTTTTTTAGGGAAGCCCTATTTACTATCGTATATATAAGACTGATACATGTAGTTGGACATTATCTGAATTCACAAGGATCGCGTAATTGATAAGTTGTTACAAACTGTAGCTTTTATGTTTTCTTGTTTTGTTCTTTGATATCATGTTCTCAATTAAATTTTTGTATTAATAAGTTTTCTAAAAAAAATAAAAATATGACTACACATTTTGGAAAGCCCTTCAGTCTCTCTTTGGAGCAAAATGGAAGTCAACTATAGAGCGGTAGTGCATTCACGTGCCAGGTTGTAAGTAGGCCGAGCCGCACGTGAGTGCGCATAACTTTTCGATTCACAACTTCAATTGAGCTTACTATATAATTGGTATTTGGTAGTATTTAGTAACGCGTTCCCATGGACTTCCTAGCTCCTATAATGAATCAATTAAATCAATTATTGATACTTTCCTAAGTGTATTTCGTCGATCATTTTTCTTCATGGAAAGGTGCTTATTTATCTTCTGTAAACTACCTCAAGATGTTGTTTAATCATTTACACATAATTTTCATCCTTAGAAATATCCGTTGCTTTAAACTAGTTGGGAGTCAGCTGTTTACCTAATTTAACTTGGATTATTACATCCTTTGTACACCGATCTATTTTCAGCAAAACAGTGTACAAGGTGTAGTACCTATCAATACGTACATTATCCGCGGAACTAACACAACCACCCTTTTATCCTAGTTATTGTTAAAATCCGACGGCGAGGTTCGTTTTTTATTAAGTCTGGGATTACCATTATTATATTATTATTATTCGCCTCCTAGAAGAAAAACCATGTACGGGTTGATTTTTATTTTATTTAAAATATTATAAGCTACAAAAGGTCTTACTATCTATCTAATACAGCCATATGTTCTGTTACAAATGAAAATGCATATTTTTAATGAAGTATAAATAAAAAAATATTCTATTCGAAATGGCCACCTTTGGCTTTTATACAGGCCTTTAATCTGTTTGGCCACCAAATCTATGGATTTACGCACGGTTTCCAAGGGAAATTTCGCCACTACTTGCTCCAAAGATTTTTTAAGAGTCTCAATGTCGCCGTGTCGTTAAGAGCAGGCAATGTCCTCTAAAACTGACCATTATTTGAGTCTTTTCTGTGCTTTTCACCTGCGTATTGCGACAGTATGAGTTTGGATCGATCCACTCTCTTTAAAGTAAAGATTGATTTAGGGCATGTCTAGTATATCGACGATAAGCACCGAGCTTCAGGTCTTGTTTTATAATAGGTACACAACAGAGTCTTCAAGTCTTGCGATAAGATTTATCCCTATTCCTAATTGGGGTTTCGATGAATTCTTGCTTTAACTGCATTAACAGCCTTTTGCTGTTAGAACTACCTAACAATACGCGGTCGCCCCGATTTTTCTGGTCTTCGACAGACGAAGTGTTCTTATATCTGTTGATAGTACGATGTAGGAACAGTCGGCTGCTACCAAACTTTTGAAGTGTCTCCAATAACACCGACGGCTCCATACCCACTTTGTGCAAGGCGCTATATAATCCTATATTCTTTAACACCTCATTCCATATTGTAAGTTTATAATGAACACGAAAAAATATGTGAATGGCGTAATTCCGATTCTTTTTAATAAATAATATACGTGTTCCAAATTCAAAATAATGAAAACGTTAAAAGATAAGAAAAGTTTTTATGTAACCGTATCTATACCAGACTAGTTATATGTTAGAGCAATGACGTTATTTTATACATGAAACTAAATACTTAATGCAAGGCTATGATTTCAGAGTTCGTTACAAAGACAACTCGGTCTATTTCAAAGTAATTAAATTAATTTAACTCAATCAATTACATACTTTGTTAAATTAATTTAATTCAATTATTTAGTACATTTCCATGTAAAAGTCGTAATAATAGTGTGTTTAACCAATTCAAAAGGGAATTAAAGGTTAGACAAAATTACGTGTAGCTCGTTCGTATATATTAACTTTGCCATGTAAAAAAAATTCAATAAGAAATATAGTTCTTTTAACATTTAATTTAAATGTATTACGCATCAAACGAACAGTTAAGGTTAACAACTTTTGAATTATTTACTAGTTCAAACTGATACTAATAAGATAAGGTCTGATCTACAAGATCTGTAAATTCTTCATGCACATTTCTTAATACCTCCTAGAAAGCATGAGGTCTTCATCACAGGGGTATCAATAATACTAATACTATAATATACACAGTTTAATTCTTCAAATATGAAACATAAGCTAAACCAGAAATATATGTATGTGTCGAGATATGCTGAAAGGATCTTGCCCATGATTTTAAAAAGATTAGCTTAAAGTTAATACTTCGTGATTTATGTCGCATTATCTATAAACATAAGAATTAAGAATATATAGTAACGCGAATATGACACCACAGAACATATGTTTCGCCACATGAACATTGCTTCCTGACATTTGATCCTAATCAGTGACGTTATCTAATGGTGTTATAAAAAGTGATTTTTTATTACAACATTCTTGTACTCAGTTTCAGATGTCAGATCAGATATCAGGTATAAAATTGAGGATTAGAAAACAATGTGTATAGTATTGTCTTTTGTTAACATAGCTTTTACACATTTAAAGAAAACACTTTTTTACCGGCTTGAAGCTATGTATTATTATAAACTTATAATTAATTTACAATAATATCCAAACTAAAATCCAAGACAAACTATCCGCGAAAATAGAGGACATTACAATGGACATAGAGTGCTGTCATATTTTGTAATTTTGTGTTGCTTTTTTTTGCCAATCCTCATTTTGTCTTAAAGTTGTTAAATTTTACTTAAAACAATAAACATATAGACTAAACCTTTATCAATCAATAAAGGAACTGAAAGCAATAAAATGATAGTAACAAGAACATAAGTAGGTATTAAATTTAGTAAAAAACAAGTATTTATCAATATTATACAATTAACTAAACTAGTAACTATCGTATGAATATCGTTAATTGAATGACCCTGACTGACTTTATTTAATTATTAATGTATATGTTACACTGGTTACGAAATACATCTATTATTTATTAGTAATAATTATAATAAAAAATCTTAATTGTCACAAAAGGTTTTGAAATTTGTCAAGTTCATTATAATTGTGAATTTTAAAAACACACCATTTTAATTTAGAAGGTAAAACTGAAATCAAACCAAAGTCAAAATTTAAAAATTATTTATTCATATTAGTAACACAATGTACACTCATGAACGTCAAAAAAAGAAATATACATTAAATGCTTCCAATTTTACATTTATTGCTAGTTTTCAAATCAAGGGCGTAGAACGGAAGAGAAGATAAACTGGCAATAAACTCTCCGCCACTCTTTTTAATCGCCAAGTTTTTTTGTTTTACACAACGTTTGTAAGGAGCTGCAACTCTGCTGATTTCTTTAGTAATTTGTTGTTAATGTCAAAAATAAACACAGTCTATGAATTGTATAGGGAAATATTTTAATTGCTATTTATTTGTATACAGCTTTAATTTTATGAGCAATATTTTTTCCACACGTTCTACAAATAGTGACGTGAACATACAAAAGAATAACAGAAAACATTAATCATGAAGCCCCTAGGCTTACGGGGCTTAAGGCGATTCATAAATCACGTTATATGTCGTAATCGAATCGTGTTACCAATTAGAAAGACAAATATATTTTAATTTTGTCTTATCTTATGGTTTCCTGGAGAAAAATTTAAAAGAAATACAGGTATCGATTCTAGTTTTCATCAAAACACACACACCCATTCAAAACATGTCTGGAGTTAGAGGTCAGGCGATCAGACGTAAGGTCACTACGAGTTGCCATGACAGTTTGAATTTTTTATTAAAATATACATTTTACCTCATTTGTTTTTGTCAGCGGATGTCCATTGTATAGAAGTCCTGAAGCTTGTTTTCGATGCATTCACAATGACATTAACATATGCACATTCTTTGGTTTTCACCAAAACTAGAGAAATTTTTGTGTCTTTTTTCAAGGCATTTCAATCGACGCACGCATTATTACGGTTCACTTGACATTATCTACAGCGCACTATATACGTATGGCGCGGGCCATTTTAGAGACTTGGCAACTTATTTATATCCTTTTCCAGTATCCAAGTTTATCCTGCGCAGCATTAATGGAGAGTTTCGATCTGGGCAATTAACTGCCATCTTGGGTCCTTCAGGAGCGGGAAAGAGCACATTGCTGAATGTCCTAGCTGGTTACAGGTAATATTCAGATTAAAAAATAAAGGGTTGTAAAATATTCGATCTAATACGCATTTTTTTAAAGTTTTTGATTAAAGATCACGCGAGTGAAACCGTTGGTAAGGGCCAGAATGTTTCAGATTGTTTGAGATATTTTGTTATATTTTTTAATGTTTACTCTATAGTTCTATTAAATTATGAGGAGCAGGACCGGATTTAGCGTTCTGGAGGCCTCGTGGCAACAGAGGAGTTCAGGGTCGAAGTAACACAGCCAAGTTAAGAATGAGATTTTGTTCGACTCTGCTACTTGCATTGAGTAGATACTAAAATAATTACTAAATTTTTAATTAAATGAATATACATTATATCTTATTTAAATAACATTGGTGATACATGATTGTAATTATAATTAATTTTTACGTTTTAAATTAACCTTTGACAACAGTAATAAATTCTGCACGTACTATCTATCGGAATACAACTAGTATTAAAATGTATTATTATCAACTCGTTAAGAAAATTATAATCGTTTCATTATCTGTTACATGTTTGTGTCCAGCAATTATTTTAATAGATACCTGTATATAAATTAAATATCCATAAGAAGAATAAGAAAATCATTTTACTTTCTGCAAGTTAGTATTGAGTTATCATATAATAAATAAAAATTCTTTAACTATATGTTGTTAAGCGTAAACCTCGAAGACGGTTGGACCACATCGAGTATTATTTTAATATTATTAGTTTGTATGGAGAGAAAAGGGGAAAACAAGTTTGGGTTTATTTTTTCATTCCGGAAAATTTAACAGTATCTATAGGTTAGCGTTAAAAAGTTTCATTATGTTTGTCTGTAGCTACTTAATAGGTAGGCTAAGTAAAAAAACATTTAAGGCGAAACGTAGTTCGCGCTGACTGCGATCAGATATTAAATAAATGATAGTAACGAATTTAAGAAATAATTTTTGAATTTCAGAGTTTTAGGTGCTTCGGGGGTAATCAGCACCAATGGAAATCCCAGAGACGTTAATCTCTTCAGGAAGCTGTCCAGATATATCATGCAAGATGATCTCCTACAGCCCCTCATCACCGTTCAAGAAGCGATGTTGATGGCTGCTGACTTGAAGCTTGGCGATAACTTGGACAGGGCCAAGAAGACTGTCGTTGTACGGTTATTTTTGTTTATTTACGTAAAGTTATTCAATTATTTATTTTAAAAAAGAAGATATAGATGCAATAGAGAGGTTCGAAAACCAATTCTACACCATTTTTGCAACACAACTATTGATGCTAGCCCTTGTCACGTTTCGTTTTAGAATTAAATATAAATTTGAATGTTAATAAAGGATAAATCGCTTAGTAAAATTATATTTTAATAACAGTTTAACTGGTTTGGTCCTGTAGTAATTTGTGTCATAATTATCACGTGTCTAAAGCGTTGTGAGTCAGGTAATTTTCCTAGGGTTAGGTTAGTGACTTTAATTGTTAAGGAAATGACGCATGCGAATTGCATAGGTCTTACATTTTAAATATTAAAATTTTCGCCTAGTCTCAGTTCTAAGTATTTTAATTAGATAAACTGGTAATCTAAATAAAAACAAATAAATTTCATTTTTAATCATTTTTGATGTTTCTTTAACGAAACGATCGTTTTACAAAATTGTCAAACATAGCTGTACTCAGTCAGAGTCATTTATTAAATGTTTATGATACGTGGGTAACACTGAAAACCAAACCTCTTTGGTAACCTAATATAGTATATTGCATTCATTTGTCATTTGTTTTTGTGAATTGGTGGCAAATCTAAAACTCTTGTATCACGTGAAAATGAAACTAACCCGGAAAAATATTCGGTCAATGATTTATTGTGACTTTCGTTCTGGTTACTCAACAACAAAGCTGCGATTAGCATTCCTTAATGAAGCCCCATCTCGTGCCACTATTTACAATTGGTTAAACGAGTTTAAGCGTGGAATTAGCAATCTCAATGATGACCCGCGTGCGGGTCGTTCTTTAACAGCGACTACTGAAGATAACATCAGTTCTGTGCGACGCATGATAGAGGAAGATAAGAGAGTGACCTATCAGCAGATACGGGCAAGCCTAGGCATTGGTATGAATCCAGTTCAAAAATATTATACGAACATTAAGGCGTCAGGAAGTGTATGCTGGTAGAAGTGTATGGTTGAATGCGTAAACGTCTTGGCCGGCAATGCTAATCTATAAAATAATATTAATTGGCTTTCCAAAACAAATATACAACCAAATGTACGGCAACTGTTATTCATATATAACTTATTGTAGTAGTAGATCACTTACTTTAGTCTAAGGCCAGGTACTACGTACATCAGTAATGGAAACCCCATAAAAGAAGTAATATAAACAATTTCTGCTTTCCCAGGTGGAGGAAATAATTCAACTTCTCAGACTTAACAAAGCCAGAAACACAGTTACTGAAAATCTGTCTGGCGGCGAAAGGAAACGTCTTGCCATTGCTCTGGAATTGGTTAACAATCCGCCTGTTATTTTCCTTGATGAGCCTACCACGTATGTATATAGAAGTTAATTAGCTATAGTTTATAATTAAAGAAAAGAGCGTACGAATTCTTTAAAGGCCAGCAACTGACTGATTTTCTTTTAAAATCTAAGACTCAATCAAAGTATTATTTTATTTATGGTCTTAAACATCATACATGTTACACGAGGAAAATCAAACAAATATATGTTAGAATAACATCTGAACTTAAAAAATCATGCGCATCGCTAACCAGATCCATGCAATACTCGTGATCAAAGCGGACGTAGTAAATCACGAGACGACTTTTTGTATCAAAGAAGTCGCACGGGTCAGCGAATTTAAAAAAGACAATACATAAGTAGCAAATAGGTAGAATATAACTAGCAAATAGTAGATAATTAACAATGCAAGGTTGCTAATTCGACTGAAAGCCCTCCAAGGAGTTGCTGAAAATGTCCACTGAGTCATTTTTCATCACAGTTTTTGGGGACAAACACAATACGTTAACAGCACCATTAAACCTAAACGTTAATTTAAACGAAGGTATTGATAATTTTGCAGAGGATTAGACGACGTGGCATCATCGACTTGCGTATCGCTATTAAAACGGGTTGCCCGTGGAGGCCGTACTGTTATTTGTTCAGTCCACACGCCCTCGGCGCGATTATTCTCTGTATTTGACCAAGTATACGTTGTAGCTGATGGCAGATGCGCTTATCAGGGAACTTCAGCTGGGGTTGTACCGTTCTTACAGGAAATAGGCTTACCGTGTCCGACGACGTATAATCCAGCTGATTTTAGTAAGTAACTATGATACAGTAACAAAAATACATATACTCACTATCCTTACTTATATCCAATATAATAATGTTGAAAAGAAAAATAGTCATAGTAGTATTGTTTCTTATTAACATAGCTTTTACACATTTAAATTTCTCCCGACGTTTCGCGTCATAATATAGTCCTTGAAAAGTAACTATATGAGTGGATTTTGACATAATTATAAAATTATTAGCTATCCCCATCATAATTAAAAGATCTAAGCATACAGATTAAAGATAAAACCAACTTTACAAAGATTGAATAAAAAAGTAACACTGATTTAATAATGTTTTTTAGTAATTGAAGTATCAAGTGGAGAATATGGATCCCATGTTGATAAAATGGTACAAGGAGTAGAAAATGGTCGATGCCAACGGTGGAAAAGCTACGCTATAGAAGAGTACCAGCATGGAGAAGAAGAGATAGAACAATTGAATACAGAGGTGATAGAGAAACACAATTACCATTACGAAAGTACTGGGTACCAGCAGTTCAAGGTGCTGGCTAGACGAATGGTGTTGCAAACATTCAGGAATAGGGTAAGTTAACGATTTTAGGTCAATAATTCATTGCTTTAAATAATAAAGTTTCATCAGGAGGAACAAGAGTTGACGCTAGCTAGCAGGCACCCACTCGCTCTTAAATATGAATTATATTTCGTACTTTCAAAATCGTACAATAGACACTCCCCCTACTGCATAGCTTCTCGGCCGCAGATCTGTCTGATCGCGTTATTAGTAGGTTATAAGAGGTCCAATATAAAATGAAATATATAATTTTCACTCTATAATAACCGATCAAATACTGTTCTAATACTTAATCAAATCAAATACTAAGAGAGTGTCAACGTTTGACGATACTCTCGGGGCGTGTCTCCGATAATTTAGGAAAATAACCGCCGTCATAAGTCTAAGAAATCCTGAATAAGCAAAAATTACAGCATATTTAAAATATACCATAAAGATTTATATCTAAAACCAATATGTCTCAAAAAGTTGAAACATTTCTGCTGACATAATTTTGGCTAGAAATCTAAAACCTAACTTACGAAATCCTTGTTAAAATATTTAACTGCGTCCAAAATGACAACTATTAATAATAATTTTGAATAATGGTTAATACTTTGATTGTGATTTTTATAATTATTGTCTCACTTACAGGGCTACTTGTGGCTTAGGTTCTCTATGCACCTCTTCATTGGAACTATCATAGGATCTCTATTCACGAACATCGGCTTTGACGGTTCGAAAACGTTATACAATTTTGGATTCTGCTTTGCCTGCATCCTTGCAATGTTGTACACACCGATGATGCCTATTTTACTTGCTTGTAAGTTTACTTTGACTTGTTGCCAAATTATTAGATTTAAAAAAAAAACAAAATTCAAAATCATTTATTCATATAGGTTACACAATGTACACTTATGAACGTCAAAAACAGAAATGTTCATATGAAATGGTTCTATTTTTACATTTAGTGTAATTTATTTAGAGCTGTATTGAGGATAATGTTCAAAACGATAGATGTTTAAGAAGCTGTTTGAAATACAGTATTATTGTTTGCTATCATACCGCATCCCGAATAAAAAGCGCAAATATGTGAACAATGGAATTTCTTAAATTATTTTCTTTTCAGTTCCTACAGAAGTGATGCTTATAAAACGGGAGTACTTTAACAGATGGTACGGCCTGAAACCATACTTTGCGGCCATGGTTGTATCAAGGACGCCTGCGACAATTTTCTTCACTCTTATATACTTGGCTATTGTGTATCCTGCCACTGCGCAGCCAATGGAGCTAACGCGAATTCTGATGTTCGTTAGTACTTGTATACTGGTTGCATTAGTTGCTGAATCTATGGGAACTGTTATATCTTCTACATTAAGTATAGTGGTAAGTAAAGGAGTTGATATTGAATCATTTAAGTTTAAGTTAATAAATAGTCTTCATTTGTATCATTCATAAAATGTATTTTATTTCCACATTATGTAATGAGAAGCACATTAAAATTTTTGTTCCGTGGAAAGAAGCTATAAATTTCCCTTCATCAGAATTAAAATTAATCACACGCAGCCCCACTTACTATGACCATATTTGCATAGTAAGAAAGTCTTATTTTTTTTATTGCATGCATTTTTTATTTAAAAAATGTTTCAGAACTCAATGTTCGTCGGTCCAGTAGTAACAGTTCCTCTCATGTTATTATCAGTATATGGTATTGGTAACGGTGATGACCCACCTCCTATAATTTGGAAGATGGCAAGGGCCTGTTCTTTCATGCGATATGGACTCGAAGGACTGATTGTTGCCATTTATGGAGACTCGAGGGCAGACCTGGTATGTCCCGAGGACGTAGATTATTGCGAATATAAAAATGTTAAGTGAGTATCTTAGCGCTGACTATCACAGTTTCGCAAATAATTTCCAAATAGATTACAAATTTATAGTTCGTACTACTTCTGATAGCAATAGTTATTAAGCATAAAGCATGCTGTGTTTGCCTATGAAAAGGTGTACAATTAGTTAATTAGTATATTTGTGTATTCAATGAAAGCTTGTACTGTAATGCTTGTTGGAAAAACTTTTTAAAATAAATATATAATAATTGAATAACTTAATTAGTCCTTAGACTCGCTGCAAAATACTTCTAAATCATTCAACCTGACCGATTTTATTAGTAAGTTTTGGAATTTAAACTACTATAAGTGTGACGAAGAATAAAGTAATAAATTCGAATTGTAGTTAAATAAGATATTTTTTCAGGTATTTCGTCAAGCTAATGGGTATGTCTCAAGTATGCTATTGGTTTGACATGTGCATGTTATTCGTTATGCTGCTCACATTGAACCTAGTGGCTTACTACTTGCTACGTCAAAGACTTTCGCCTAACTACGCCTTTAGAGCTATTAAACTTATTGGCAGATTTATCAAGAACAGAATGAACAGTTCACATTAGAAAGTATTTTGTACGACTTTCATTGAAACATTTTAAGCAATTGTGAACCCTCAGTTTTAAAAACTATGGTTTCAATTCGCTTGCGTGTTAAGCGTTATTTAAAACAAGATCACAACTCTTTGTATAATAGTTGAATTTCACCGAAAAGCCGCATTACTTTCATCACATATCTCTGAAGTTGATGAAATTTGCCAAAGTTATACTTACAAATAAAAAAGGAAAAATAGGTTATGAGGAATATGTATTACGTAAATATGTTATCGTTTTATTGTAAGTTAATTTTATTGTTTTAATTATCCATGCTAATTTGGAGTTCCCTTACTTTGACTGTTTTCAGACAACATTTGTTGCCTTTTTTATATACACGACGTAGTTAATATTTAATATCAATTGCGCTTAAAGTTGGCTTAAAGAAAACGTTAATTGATACAATAATTTATAAATCTGATATGTAAATGACGAAAGTGTATTTTCGCACAGAAAAAATTTAAATTATTTAATTATATATATATTATACGTAACGAGGTTACGCCAGTGTGATATTTACATTAAGTTTTAGGAATATAAAGGTTAAATTTTTATTTACGAAAGTTTTTTAATAGTTTAATTTAAGAAATTATCTATAGCTAGAATTGGAACGTTATTGGTGCTTAAAAATATATTTTCCATGAACTCCCTATTCATAAAAAACTTAATCAGTGTAATTTCACTATTTTAACTAAAGTTCTCTTTCGTCCCTTTCTGTCAAATTGTCTTTAAAGTGGGATAAAATAAGGCATATTTTTAGTTAGAAATCTGTACAATTGATATATTGTATATTTAAAAATAAAGGGGGTAAAAGTTTACGGAGTTGACGTTCTATTCCCTACCAATAATATTTTTATTGTATGTACGTTAGAGAATGAAATATAAATTACATGAGTTAACACAATTTTTAAGTTTTGTCTTTCTTTCACTGTTACAACATCACAAAAAATAATTTTTGTATTTTATTAAATCCGATTAGTCTATAGTTTTAAGGTGTCTTTACAGAAATACATTTAAATTATCTCTTTTCATTTTATTTACGTAACAAAATGGGATTGTATAAGGAATTAAATATCATTTTTTTTTTCTTACGATGTTTTTATTAACACCAAAGTTCAATACGAGTCAATGCCAAACGTCTGGGAGTTTGTTAAATAAAACTTTAGTAAATCAATATTCTTTATAATAAACAATTTTCTCACTATGTTGAACAAATTTAGAAAAATCATATACATTAAATCTTGACTAGGAATACGCCAATATATTTTTATTGTGGTTATTATGTAAATTTCAGACAAATTAAAATAATCAGACATACAAATCTGTCTCGATTATATTTCACAAAGATTTTACTTATATATATTAAAGCATAGTTACTGGATAAGTGTGGAATATACCAATATAATAAAATGTCCTAAATCAATAGAGACAGAAAATATTTATTACAACAGTTAAAAAAAAATAATATTATAAGAGTAACACAAATGCATATATAGTATCCATGTAATTAACCAGTAACTTAACAACGTTAAGTATTTTAAAGTAAAAATTGTATTCGTAAATAAAACAATTATATTTATTACACAGTGATATTTTTATCTCAGTCGCTTCGAGAAAAATGATGACTAATTAAAATAAACAATTTTCTTTATCTATTAAATACATTTTCTCAAGTTATATTTCACAAATTGCTAATATTATATGATAAACTATTATTGTTACTCTAGTCATAAGATTATTGTAGTTATACATAACGAAATAATATTATTAAATTTCAATGGTTTTTAGATATAGCTTGCAATATAAATGAAGGCAATTATTATAAGAAAGGTATATAATGTTGAAATGGCAGTGATTAAAAATTATATTATAATGAGATTTCAAATAATTAACAGGACGGTTTAGCGTAAAACTAATTTGAATAAAATTTTATAAAAATAAAAAAAAACTTATCTTAAATTTAAATAACATAAAATAAACTAATAATATCTACTAAAAGTATAAAGAAATATATGTTACAAATACATTGCGACACACAGCTAATAAACAATTTTTAATTTAATTGAGTAAATTAAACATTATATATTGTTTCATAAATTTTGAAGTTATTTTTCAAGCTTTAATATAAACGTGAAATTAAGTAAATACACTTCTTATAAAACAGGAGGTTTACAAATAAAAAAATAATAATTGCAACAAAAATCTTATAAAAATATTTACACCAACAGCTTTTCTTAAACCTCTATAAACCTACTCATTTTCCATTCCACAATCCCGGCACATTATTTACATTGGTAACTTATGTATTGTGAATGTGTATAATACAATGTATAAATATACAGTGATGATCTGTGAACTTAAAATTATAGTCTTATCAATTGGAATGTCTAATTGAGATTGCTAATTATATTATCTATTCAATAATTTCTACTATATGGTCTATATGCATAGGTTTCGTATTTTATTGTTCTGTTTTTTATCATGATTGTCCAAATTAGTGAAGTGGTATTCTGGAAATGTAAAGAAGATGTAATCTAAATGTAACAAAACGACGACTAGTAGATGTTAATAATGCCACAAACTTATATGTCTCGATACTCAATAAAATCTCTGGAATTTGTCAATATATTAATTATTTAATATTAGAATATAATCGATTCTGTCGATGTATGTCATGCATGCACTAGACGATGCTAGAAATCTGAAGTTTGTGATATGATGTATGAAGAAGTGCACTTTGCTAATATTAATCATAGTTTTGGTGTTAAGTGATTAATATTAATTTCTAGATACTAGAATCCGACTTAAAAATATCCTCTTAATATAAGGAGTGATGCCATTAACGACTACTACTAATATCTTTGAAGAAGGCAGTTTATAAGTCTTCATACACAAACTGAGCTACGTGACAGAACATAATAAAGGCAAATACTTCTAAGCGTACATACAAAACATTAGATATCCTTTAAGCATATAAACGCTTGAATTCCACGTTGTAATAGGGGTTATTACATAAAAAAAATCCTGTTATGTAACAATTAATAAATTTAAATTTGTGTTCTCTAATCACGCCAGTACGCCATTTCATTGATATAATTAGTGTTATAAATGTAAAATCTGTTGCTATGGCATCTTGGTGAGGCTCTTAAAGTTTATAATAACCCCATTATTAGCAATAACTAATTATTTAACCATCAATAGTTAAAAAGTTGACTGGATTTACTTCTAT
The DNA here is from genome assembly GCF_905147105.1 of Pieris brassicae. Taxonomy (NCBI): domain Eukaryota; kingdom Metazoa; phylum Arthropoda; class Insecta; order Lepidoptera; family Pieridae; genus Pieris; species Pieris brassicae. The sequence continues at coordinate 16,931,740 of NC_059666.1, read as the reverse complement.
CACATTTTGTTAAGTATAAGGAAGGTCTATCCGAGTCCAGACATGCGTCTAACTTCGAATGCTTTATCATTGATCCCTTGATCTTCCAAAGCTGGGAGTCATCAGATTGGTCACAAGGAGCGAGAACTGCTGTCACTCTATCATCAGAAAGCGATATACAGAGCGTGTGGTGCCGGATTAGGCCGTTGTCGTATAACCACTCTTGGTTCCCGCCTGAGTTGTGGCATGGGTAGAGACCTGAAAATAGCGATGCGTTTGAGAATTAATACAGAACATTTAAAAAATGTGCAATGAAATATACGTATTTTATACGAACTGATTAAACAGGAGCTCCTAATCGGTAAACTTCTAATACATTATTAATTATAGTATAAATATTGATAATAAATTTAACTACTTAGTCTGGCCATAAATACTGTTACAATTAAAAATAAACAAACTATTACATTTGAATTTGGAATCTGTCATTTTTATATGATTGTTCATTGGGTTTTCTTTTTTTGGCGCCAATACATTGTACAATATTTTATAAAGAGAACCGAATCGCTGTGATTGCATTACACAAAGTAGGTATGGACCTAATGCAATTTTTAAAACTCTCCATACGCTTGGTATTAGTAAAATATTTGTGTACCGGGCTATTCATAGGTCCAAGGAGACCTCTGTTTGTGACAGAAAAATCTCGTCCACGTAGTATTTATACGAAACGGTGGTCAAAGCAGTATGGGAAAGAATTCGAAGAAATCCAGTCCGAAAGAAAAGATTTTATCTCGGAAGATGAAGATAATACCTAGAACCATGTCACGTATTTTAAAAGATGACTTAGGACTTATGACCTATAAGAGACGTACTAGTAATTTCTTAACTGGTATTTAAAAAAAGAATAGGATGGTAAAACCAAAACAACTACTGAAGCGGTAAACAAAGGATGGTCACAGAAAAATTTGGTTTACGGATGAGATTTGAGATTTTTTACAATTGAGCAACATTTTAACAAACAATATGACCGTATTTATGGTCAAAGCTATAAGAAAACTTTCCAATTAGTCGACAGAGTGGGCACTATCCGACTTTAGTGATGGTCTGGTGGGGTATTAGTTATGAAGGAGTGACTGAGCCATACTTTTTTTTAAAAAGTATCAACACTTCGGCCCAAGTGTATCAAGATACCATTCTTGAGAAGGTAGTGAAGCAACACCATGTTCAATTACCAAAAATGGTCCTTCCAGCAAGACTCGGCGCCGGGTCATAGAGCTCGGTCTACGCAGTCTTAATTGGAAACGAACGTTTCAGACTTCATCAGAGCTGAAGACTGGCCGTCGTCTAGTCCCGATTTTAATCCGCTGGATTATGATTTGATCATAAATGCCATGATAAATTTTAGTCCCTAACACGATCCGTACGATTGGCAGTGAAGAATTTTCCCATGGAATGAGTGCGTGCTTCTATTGATATCTGGTCTCAACACTTAAACGACTATATTGCAGCCAATGGAGATCATTTCGAATAAGCTTTTTATTTATATTTTTTTATATTTATGTATTAAACTAATACACTGTAAAAGTAATTAATACGTAAACCAAGTAAAAAAATTATATATCACGTATACGTATGTATGGCTAGACTAGGTATAAATATTATAATATAAATACTTAAATATCAAATATATTTCAAAAAGCATGGCTTTTTTCGTTTTTAAAACTAAGCTGAAGCTGGGCTTCTTGTTACAAAGCGACATTAAGCAAATGTCAAACGTCAGTCTTTTCATTTCATTTTATCATGTTAATCACGTACCCAAGGTGCCATCAACGAGATGACCCATAGTGTCCAGACATCTGTTCCCCTGCCGTATCGTGCGGTAACCTCCAGCAAACGCGGGCACCTGGAGCTCTGGATAAACATGTTCGAGGTACCAACGGAACGGTTTGCAGTGTAACTTTTCTCTTAGAGATTTTCGCTCGGAAATGCTGGAATTATATAGGGTAAGAAGTAGGTTTTAGAAGTAGGTATGAGAACAGCTTAATTAATATCTGGTCTAGGTTGATACACAAAGAGGTTTTAGGTTATAACAAATTGACTTAACATTACGGTTCAGAGCACAGGTTTTTAAAATCAATCCTTGGATTTTCAACAACATTAATGTTTAGTCTCCAAGCGTAGTACATAAACCAGTCTTTCTACAATAAATAATGGCAAAAATCTCGTCTTCAAAAATAGCTTGAAATATTACTTACTCTCCAAAATCAACTTGTTTAGCAAGGGGTTGTGAGCGATAGTATAGTTCCTTATAATCATCCATCCACACCTCAGCAGCTCTTCTGGTGTTCCTCGCAAAGACAGCTCCAGATCCCCCAGGGAAGGTGTACGGATGACGCTTCCTGAAGACATGTCCCACGCGAGAGCATGGAACTATCTCTAGGGAACCACCACATTGCCATACTCTGGAATATGATAATATGTTTCCTAACGTGAACAGAAAGCTCCATATCAACAAAGTGTACGTATATATACTATTTGTAGTTTGATTACACAACTTTTAAATATACTCCTAAGCAATACCAAAAAAATATGACAATAATTTCGGACAGGCGTACAAATTGTTTTGAAGAGGTTTAATGCGATTTATGGTAGGCGCTATTGTATTTAACGCTGACTTCGATTTTGACTCCTGAAATCAAGGGATACATTATGTAAACTCAAATGTTCTGGTATGTGATAAAGCCTCAAACCGGTCAAAAATTTCATTTAAACTTGCTGAAAACGTTTTACCTATAGTTACGATAAATTGATGGTGAATTAAAATCCGTTACAATACAATGTCATTATTATTACAGCTTTTACAACTTCAAAATAATTTTCAAATGGGGTATATTACAAGGCTGAGTTCACTTCAAAACTTTCCCAATAAAGATGAAGTAAACTAACTTGATCAACATAAGTTACGGCAAAACTCTGTAACAATTTACACGATTTAAAGGTTTATTTACTTTGTAAATATGAAATCTAATTAAATGGCAATTGTGGTGTGAAAGCTGTACGTCGTCTTTTGGTAAACTCTGTTTTGCAATAAAATACAGTCTCATTGCCGACCTACATTTCGCTCGCATTCTTAGATTCAGAATCAAGACAAAGACTTAAATATGACTCCGCCATATTACTTTCAATTTGGAATTCTAAGCTGAACCTATGACATCGACCTAACATCAGCCCGTCTCGATGCTGTAACATTTGTTGGCAAGACTTTTTATTGCTATGAATTCTTTTGTAACATGTTAATGGCAATGACTTTAACTAGCGGATAGTGTACCTGAAAGAGATTTCAAGGTTCTCTCCTCCCCAGACGTCCATCCTCATATCGTATTTGCCGAGTTTGTTGAAATATGCCCGATCCATACTGAAGAGACCCCCAGCGATCATGGGCGTACGGATCACTTGGGTTGGGTCACTGAGGCGGCCACTTCGTTCAGCATGCGATAGATATTCCCACTGAAATGTATTAAAAATATTGTAACAATATCAACGACAAACGACGCAGTCACAGAAGAATCGTATTTCTGTATTCTTTTTGATTAAATTTGTTGAACATTTGATTTCCTACATTTTTTAAAATAAAATAATCATAATCTACGTCTTCCTAATTTTATTAATTTATTGTCAACCTATTAGATATATGTACTTACTTTTAATTAAGACGCATAGATAGAAGATGAAGAGGAGTTTGATTTGTACATATATACATGTACATCATACAGGATAAACTAATCACAATTAAACATCATACCGATGTTTTGCAACATGTGGGAGTAAAAAATGTTCTAAAAAATCATATCTTAATTCCAAGCCATAAAATGAGTGCTTTAATATTCATTCACTTCAGTGAAGTTCAAGGTTACTCGGTCCATCTAATATTTCTCAAATGACATTTGATCTAGGTGAATATTTAATGACAGATATTATATCATATCGATTTTAGCGGCAAGGCTAGGCAATCATTTTAATGATGTAATTATTTAGCAACCAAATGAAAATCCTATTTCCCTTATAAAATGAGCAAGAGATTAGTGGTAAATTGTGCGATTCTGAATTACGAGGTCATGTGTTTTTGTTGTAAAGTAATAGGGTTTATGTGAGCAATGACTACTTAGTACTCACGGCGCTGAAAAACCCCGTAGGGAAACCAATATATCATCATGAAAAATGATCAACGGAATCGGAACAAGCATCCTACAAATTTTCAGGTTTATAATTATTTCTCAAAATAGTAAAAGTTTTGTTGATGTGGTTATTTCTTTCCGGGCGCTTGGACCTTCATTAAGTATACATTCCGAAAGTAGCCTATTAGATTGCACAGGCTCACCTTGAATACCAAGTTCCAATCGAAGCCGCCGCGTAAGTCCGCTGATGCACCAATGTACTGGAACGTATCCATGCTGATCACGTCTATAACTGGGCACACTACCCGCGTTGGATCCTGGAATTGTTGAAATACAGAATTATTATTATGCATTTATTTGAATTATACTTGGTATGTATGTCTTTTAATCGTATATTTTCAAAGTTAAAATATTTAATATTTTGTACACAGCATAATTTAACAGGATTTAATAGGAGTTGATTTTACTACTCTACTTTTATGAGTACTGCTTATTCAGTGTTAGTTTCCTAATACAGAAACCAGGAATATACTTTTTTAATAATATTTTTTGATTGAACTACATATCAGGAGATTCCGTTTTCTGCAGTAAAAAAGTAAGTTTATAATTATGTTTTTTAGCCAAATATTTTATAATTGTAAAAATTACACGTTCGAATTTAATACATAACAAGTGATGTGAAATTGCGCAGGGGTTTACCGGAAAACGTAGAAGATAGAAGTCATAAAATTTGTCATATCACAATGCATATGCAGAGCATTAAAATGGGTGGTATGCATAATTATTATTGAAAGAAAACAATTTTTTAACCGGATTAAAGCTATTTGTTTATAATAATAAAATTATAATTATTTATATTATAATTATGTCCCCACCAGCCAGCCTACCTGCCATATGTAAAGGGAGTTACAGATAGAATTAGACGGATCCTAAAACGAGCTTCTATTAATACAATTTTCAAGCCACACAAGAAGATACAGCAATTCCTAAGACCAATCAAACACCCCGTTGTAAGATGCAGGTATATACAAACTGGATTGCGACTGTGGCCCGTCTTACATAGGGCAAACTAAACGGAATATGTCCAGCAGACTCAAAGAACACATTGCGGACATAAGACATAGACGACACACAAAATCAGCAGTCTGTGAACACACACTAGATAGGCCTAATCACTACATACGCTTTGACCAACCGAAAGTACTTGCGAAAGAAAAAAGATTATTCCCAAGATTGGTACGCGAAGCCATTGAAATAAAAAAAAAACACCCGAAAAGAGAGAGAGAAGACGGCCTAAAATTATCAAACACCTGGGATCCAATAATATCCAAATTAAAACCCCAAGACAAACAATCCGCGAAAATCGTGAGTCATTTCTGCAAAAACCCGTCATCTTTTAGTCAATACCAACTCCGGGGAAATAAATACAGATAACACAACTATCTCTACAGCTGTGATACTTTTGACATTCAACACCGTGACCACGCACGCTGAAAAGCACGCGAAACATCGGAAAAATTTAAATTTAAAATTATGTAAAATAATTATAAATTTATAATAATACAAATAGCTTTAATCTGGTTAAAAAATTGTTTACTTTTAATGTGTAAAAGCTATGTTAACCAAAGACAGTACTATAATTATTATTCCTTATAAATACTAATATTAAACTCGAAAAGTGTCAAGTTATTAATATTATTATTAACAAAAAAAGAGCGTACTCCCCACTCAATAGCAACCTAATCTAATAAATTGGGTGTCCATTGTTTGCTGATACCTTTTATTACAAACCTCTAGGCTGGTTTGGGGAAGTAAGAAAATAAGAATTTATTAAAATGAGATGTGTAGAGAAACTGGTCGCACTTGAGAATCTGACATCTGTCTTCGTTCCATACAAGGCTCACTTCAAGCTTAGACGGACAAGAAGCATATATGGGTACGGATTTAAAGGCAGTTTTGTATTAGTTAGATCGGAAATTGTCTTGATTTGGTATAATTAAGGTTCGTTTCTTTAGTAAAATTTTCAGAAAGCTATAAAGTTCAGGTCAAACTAATCATCTGAGTGTGGGATGAGTAGATTAGATACCGATCAAACTATTTCAATTACGTTGACACACGTAGTAGGTACCACATAAGCCACTATAATTGTTATAACAGTCTCCAGCTTTATATTGAGTAAAGTTTATCATTTCACAAACAAAAACTGAATTAGAATTTAAAAAAAAAACAATCGACTTATATCCGTTTGGAATTTTTATATTTACTACAATCTTTAAGGTCGGGGCCTCAGATTTCTGTATCTTTTTTATTTTGTCATATTTTTTTTCTTAATAGACTAGTAGGTGATCAGCCTTCTGTAACTGACACACACCGTTGACTTTTATGGTCAGGTTTTACTTCACCGTATGTTGAACGGACACATACACAGTGGTTCACGGCAACCGACACTGCTAAGTTAGCTGATCGCTATTCTGTTCCTTTTTTTAATAGGCTGGATTGGAAAAAATAGTGAAGAAAAGAAAAAGACGTGCCGTTTGATGTTACATAATTTCTTGACCGTGACACGTCTACCTTTTACGACAAATTAACATAACGTTACGTACATATTAATATTTAATTTAAGATGAAATTAGTGGGCCTTGGCCAATATTTCGGTTTTTAGATGAACGCCATGTACGGTGTGAAAGTGAAGGTCATTTCGGTACTTATTAAAGGCAAAAATACAAAAATTAACATCTATTTTATAGGTATTTATTATGTGAAATAAGCGCGGCGTAATACATTTGTAAGTTATATTATTAATTACTATGTATTTTCCTCAACTCTTAATTGACTTTGAATTTTGAAACGTATGCAGTAAAAGTGATCTGAACTAAAGTTGAATGGAGTTATATTAAAATATCTGACGACCGGTTGAATGGACAGGCCATTTGAATAATTAAATAAAAAAAACATGATTAAATTTGTTAGTAAGTTAGTTAGTAACGTAAGTTAAATTATGTATATAAAATACTTTCTTGTCTAAGGTAAGGTCTTAGGTTCTTTTTTCAGCTGTCAAAGAATATCAATAACTACCATCTACAAGGTCACGTTGACACCAAATGAATGAAGAGTTTTATGTCATGTGTCAAGGTCCACAGTCGTGTTACGCGAATGTCACGGCTCAAACCGGATCCTACTCGTCCAGTAATGACATGGTTAAATTAATGTTGGTCTTAACACGCGATTGTAACTCTTATCTTGTTGCAAGAAGATTTAGTTTAACGGAAGAGTGTTGAAATTTTAAATAAATACGTAAGGTGACTTGAAATTAGAAGATTGGGTTACAGATGCGAGTCTAATCGTAATTTTGATTAAAGATGTCGTAAGGTTATGAGGTAATTTATGGTACTTATAAAATTGTTATGGCCTGTTGACCGAACTGTTTATTCCAATTTCACGTAGAACTTAAATATCCCCGATTAAATGATTGTAATTAAGATTTTGTTTACAAAATTAGCTTATATGTATTGACAAAGACTAATAATTAATTACAATAATCCACGAAGCTACACAAAATGTATGTAGAGTTCTACCAAAACCGCATACCTTTTTTGTGTGAATTAAGTTTCCTCTTCAAAATATTAATCGGTATGAAATTGAAAATATTCGATAGAAAACCCAGATGCTTAGTTGAAATCGCTTTGAATCGTAAAAAACATCAAACACAAAAAGTTATTTAGTTGGCAGACGATTACGTATTTTTTATTGTATGACGTCATTCTACTCTTTGAGTGACAAAGTATAAAATATTATACTATATATAACTTAGTACCCCCTATTGCGATACTTGGACTCTAAAGATTAGATTAAAGAATACCGGCAAATTCCCAATTGTTCTGATGTACTTTCAAATTCCTAACATCAGATATGTAACGAGTATTGCAGGAAGTGTAGAACCTTCCAGAATGGCGTGAGGTCGCATGATTACGTTAGAAACAATGAGTGGACTTCGCAATACCAGGGGGTGAAGGGATACAGATGATCTAACTTGCGCAACCTGCATCTTCCGCTCACCACGCTTGAGCAACTACTGTATGGAATAGGGCACGAGATATAGCGAGAAATTCCTGATTTATCTATTCAAATTAGCTTAACCGAATTTGGTTACCATCGTCCCGTTTTACATTTTATAGTAACCTTTAATTTTAAGTGCATAACTTAGCCTTTCCCTAAAAAAAGACTCCTAAACCTCCATATAATAGTATTTTTACATTACTCTTTGGAACATCAATCAAACTTAAATAGTTTCAAGAGTTGTTAAAACGCTGAAGACTAGATAATGACTTGAGATTAGAATAATTGAATTGGTCCGTTTCGTAATCCGATGGATCGCTGTTCGCCTGTAGCTTGAACTTGATAAAAAGTAATGCGGTATATCGTACATGAAGCAAGTTACTTTCAAAGTAAATCGGTTTTGCAATATTGCAGTGGTCGAGATGGTTCATCTTGGAAATTTTCACGTTCTATTAAAATGTGGCCAAGACGATTTCATATTGCCGTAACAAATTCATTTAACACCAATTTTCTGTCCTTGTTTAATTGAATTGATATTATTTAAGGAATCGAGTTTGATTGAACCTTATTTCAGGGTCATTTAAAATCAAGAACTGTTTTTCCAGCAATCACTGAGCTCTACCTTAAAAATAATCTACTATACAATGTTATTATTTACAAGATAACTTAATAGTTTTTATGTATCTTAATATGCATGCAAAGATGTAAAATAAAGATTAATTAAGAATCTAATCTCGTTTGTTTCATAAACACTGATCGAGTGTACAATTTGATAGATTTACGAGTTTAAATTTATTACCATTGCGTATAACAAAATAACAATCTCTTCGACTACAAAATGTTGAATTTATTTCAAATAAACTTCACAAAAGTATGTTGTAATAATATTGCAAGTACTTTATGTGAGATTTACTTACAACATAGTAATTTAGATTTTAGAATGTAGTTTATTGTATCTGAGCACTTTATAGTCGTTTCATAAGTTTGATAAGTACAAATATTTAATAGATATTATAGTTTTATGTTCCATCCCATTCATGCATTAATTTTAAAGTCTAGTGTGCCTGGCTTGCCAAAGCGTAACTATAATTGTTTAGCCGGGAATTTAATTGAGGACATCTGGATAACACGCTACGTGCCTTCTGAGCATTTGAGCCTTTATTATCCTAGTTATAGACTGTTTTTATAACCTAGTTTATAACTTTCTGTACAAATGGGGAAATAGAAGCAGGACAAGACTATTGAGCCAAGAGACAATGAGTTAAGGAACAAGTGCTGTACCCAAATAATGGCACAGGAAGGTCAAGGGTTCCACGTGGAGAAAGGAAGGAAGTCTAAGATAGTAACTAACAATGAATTACGATGTTAATCGAACGTCTAAAGACAAGAAGCCAGAGACAGGAACCGATTGTTGACAATGCAGCACACGAGAACAAGAACAATGACTAGAAAGCACGACCAGAATATTAATATAAATAGGACCTTCAGATAAATTATAAAAATACTGACGGCTGGTTGGCATCAGCCATTTCATTCTAACTTTAGAGTCTACTTAAGGCTTCTGCTTGGTTCGACTGCTCGATCGAATTGATTTGACTTTGACGTTTATAATCCCTGTGGCATAGAATAACAATAGCAGCTTACAGTAACGCCATTGCTTCGACATATATAGCCTTCTTTTACTTTTATAAAATTGATTTGTAGGTTGGAGAAAATTTATTAAGAAATTAAAATTATATTAAATTATATTTGCTGTGACAATTTAGAACGAGAGCTCTAAAAAAATTGACTATTAGTTGCAACTTTTCGCATGTCTGGAAATTGTAAAAACCACGCACTAAATGACAAATACCAATATAACGCTCCATTTTATTCGATCATTATCATTAATGAGTATGGAAGTATGCCGTCGTGGAGACGACGTGATGTGTATCGTAATGTCAAGGTCTGACTTTAGCTTAACAAATACCTGTCGCTTATGAAATATTCTTCTAGAAGCAATCGAAAATCATCACGTTTTTTCGTCCTATTAAATGTTAATCAAATAGGAATCCTGTTGCATTAATCTTTATAACTGCTATTGGCCAAGATATAATTTTCTTAGTACAGGTTTCTTCTAGTTCGTATCGTTTATGGGTGGAATTGTAAGTAATTTTCCATGAGTTTCTGACCCTCTTTACTACTAGTTAAAAAAAAAGATTAAAGCCCCTTTTTATATAAAACGTTAACTGAGTCACAGTTGGAGTTATAATACTAAAACCACCATTGCTTATGTTTACCATCTTCACATGGTTTATAAGTCATTTGTCGTTATATATATTACTAAAAATAGCCTTGCTTTACGGACTTCGTCTATATACGTCACACTAATATGAGAACTACTATAAAGATGACACCTGCCCCTTCTGTATAATAAAGTTGTGAACCGTCTTTTCGTTATGCATTACAAGGTCTTATAACAGAATATATCAGTATAAGTGAAAGGATAGATACTATGGTGTTTGCAAGAATCATTTTTAAACTCTTCTTGGAATAATAATAGCTATTATAATTTATTTCAAACGTGTATATAATTAGTTATATATTCCCAATAGCGTGTTTACGTCAATATTTAGTTTATATAATCCCAAATAAAATTCCAAATGAGATTTTCGCCTTAAAAAAACGTTTCAGAGCTCTGCTACGGATGATTTGTAAAGGAAAGTTATAAAATATTTTACGTTAACTATTCAATATGAAATATTGTTCGTTCCTTGTATTGCAGTCAACATACATACAAACTCGTTGTCGGAGGTTATCCTTCTGTAGGCCAATTATTCAAAAATAAATTACTGGAAAATTAATGAAGTAATTAATTGAACTTAAAGGCAACTTTATTAAAAAAATCAAAGAAAGAAAACCGCATATATGTAATTTTCCCAATTTTTATATAAAGTAAATTTAGATTTAAAAGTATGTTTATTTATTTAACTAAAGAAGATGTGGATTTCTACTGATTTAAGTTTGAAGTTAGTAATTTAATGTACTAATACATTGCATTACATCGTCTACAGTATTGGTAGAGTATTGGTAACCTCTGGTTGCTTAACAGTTGCCGCTAATTTATTAAATTACCACCAGTATACTCTATTATTTAATATACTGCAGTCTCTCTAACTTATTTATCTAACAAAATATTTACAGATAACTGTCATTCCGATCACTGCTATAACTAAAAAAAAGAGTGATAATGTACCAGTACATGATCACTCTATGTATTTGTATATCTATATTCACACTATTTACATACTGTATATGTGCTAATGATAATATCAATAAATAAATAATCTGCATTTACTGCACAAGACGTTATGCGATAGAATTTCCATCTAAAGTTCTAATATGTAACTACTAAACGAATACATCAGTCAATAGCGTGTATTTTTTCTCGATCTCCCTTTGTCGATCTTCGTGACGTTTCATCCGTAACTCTCATGCGCCTCTAGTTTTTTTGGCGTCACAGTTGTCCATTGTTGTAGATTTCGCTTCCACATTGCGTTGTTCTAACCTGTTAATCAATATATCCTGAATAAACTTTATTCAAAGTATTTTTTACCTCTTTAATCCTCTTAAGCAGTGGCTCCAGCCAATGAACGTTGCACTCCACATGTGAGTCTAAAAAGGTGAGTACCGGTGCGGTTGCTGCATCTGCACCACGGACCCGAGATCTCATGAGACCTTCTCTCTTTGTGTTTCTAATGACATGCACTTTTCGTATTGCTCTGAGTGCAGCGCCGTCTTCAGCTGAAGAATAAAATGGCGCATTAATTTTGAAACAGCTTAATATTAACATCAACTAAGCATTTAAAACTTTTCTCATGAGTAGTATATCATTCATCAAAATGAAAAATATGTTTACCGTCTTTAGATACTAAGAAATACATTACAAGTTATTAAGTCTTTAATAATTAATGTTTTCACTATCATTTCCAACCAGTCTAAGCAACTATTCTAATTAGGTGTTGTAACACGTATTAAGATTGCGACTTTGAATACAATTGTACAAAATACAATGTATGTGAAAATAGAATTCGTAATACTATATTTCTTTCAACGGAGAATTTCGCAATATCTATATATTACAACATTTTATGTTTTCTCACAAGATTATATGTAATATGTTTGGTAACTATTGTTTCGTTTAAAATAATTGGTTAAAAATGAGGCAGAATTATATCGAAAAGGCTGTAAATGATTATATCACAAATGAGTTATTAGGGTTGCTAGCATTTCTGTTCACATTGATACTACGTGTTTGTGAGTTGTTCCCACAGTAATGTAAGTGCATCCTATTTCACAGCTCCTTGCCGATAGACATCGGTTTTCTTAGTTATATATTCATTATTTTTTTATTTAATAACACTAATTGTATTAAATAATAATAATAAAGCAGTCACTTAGTGCTAAGGAGCACGATGGCGATTGGCGATTTAAAAGAGCAACGGAAAGTTTATTGCCAGATCTTGATCAGAATATTACATAGTAACTGATTTTTTCAATTGTTTTCGTATGTATGCAATTTTCATAGAATAATTTCATAGGTAATTTTATATATTACAATATTGTACAAGTGAAACTTCTTTATCGGCGTTAGAAAAACAATTACCACGGTTGATTCGAAGAGATTCGAAGCCAATAATAATTCTATTACAATTCATGAAATTCTGTAATAATCTTAGTAGTAATAGGTAAAATAAAAAAGTGTATTATTTGTATTCATGTCTCTGATAATAAAAGCATTTCGTTAAACTTTATATAATTTTACTTTATTTAACCAATTTCTGTAAAGATGCATATAATAGATCATTTTCCCAAAAATAAGGTCATAAAGAAGTTTCACTTCGTACGTGTGTATATGTGTAGTACATGCACACATTTTTAATTCTAAAATACATATACTAATTAAAACATGTATTCAGAACTTAAATAAAGATCATTTATAAAGAATCAAATGATTCAGTGTTACATAAACTCTCACTGAGAAGCTGTTAAATAATAAAAATGTAAATTTTTGCGTTAAATTGAGCGTTGGGTATATTCAAATGTTTTATGCACACAAAGTGAAACAGAATTGCTTTTTAAACACATCGTTACAACAAATTGTGTATAATCAAGTGTTGCGTAATTTGTCCATGTAGTGTGAAGTATATTTTTACAAAAGCGAAGTCCCTTTATGCATACGCCATACGTGTTATCTTAGCTTAGCTTTATACGTTTTTGGCCAGAGACAAAAGAAGCAAATTGTTTTATTGATTGGATAATCCATCATTGTGCCTGCCACACACCGTCCATTATTTTATATAAGATATACTTGAGGCTGTCCTTACAAAGTTTTACTCTATGATACGAACAAGTGTTGATGACACAAATAAAATTATTTAATTCTTTGGATCCGTGTTCGAACGCACAATCGCGATACTGCTGTATACTAACTATACAATATATACACAGCACGTATATAGTTTTAAAAAAGTTACAGTTTAAAAATACTTAAGTCAACTTACGGTTATCACTAAAGTCGTCGACTAGAATTATTTCCTTAATTAGATGTTCTGGGCTTCGATTCAACACGCTGAAAATAAAATAAAAAATACAATAATAATCTAGTAAAGCAGATAAAGGGGTTGAGACTGACGAAACCTTCCTGACGACCTTAACATTTTTAGATTTCTAAATTAATCCTAAGGTAATGGGAAACTTCAGGTCCATATGTTGCAAACAGTGCTATTGTATTAAAAAGGAAAAAAATATTTGTGTATAATTAATTATTCAAGTTTTGGTATAAATTATATACCTGACAATGGTTCTTAGGAGAGTAGATCGCGCTTCATTATGAAAGGTTATGATAACGCTGGTTTCGGGCAAATCTTCGTCGTATTTTTTCAGCCGGCACCTGAAAATATGTATTATATTAGAAACGATAATACACCATATTCTTGATAGGAACATCGTATAAATTTAATTTATCAAAGTTTAGCCTAATAGCTTTAGTTTGAAATTATCCATATGAAAATAAATTCCCTTTCAGAGTTTGGAGACTTAGCACTCTCCAAATTACGATAAAAAAAACTCGTGAAATTACAGTTCTCGTGATGTCAAGAATGTCTACTACGAGCAAGACCTTTACAGTGTAGAGGTAACGTTCCCGCGATCGATGTTAAATGCCACTTTTAGTAACCCAGTTAACTTGTAACTAACTCAATAATATAAACTTCTGTAACGTTTGTTACGTATTTATAAAGTAGGGTTAGAATTTATGTAATAAAATCTTTTATTATCTGATTGTTGTTTGATCCTTTTTATATCCAAGACTCACTTTGGACACACTCAAATTGAAAATTGTATAATTTTTACACATATTTTAGTTTTACGTGATAATTTACGTATATAAGTGAGAATTATTGCAGCTAAAAATATATGATCAATATACACTGATAAGTTATAGATCCCGAAGTATACTGAGGTAGATATATACTTGGTTTGATATGTAACTTATTAATCTTAAATTTACGATGTGGATAAATGTTTGGTATGAATAGAAGTCTAATTAATACTTTTCGCTTAACACTCTTTGTACTTATGATTGAGTGTTATTTATATCACACTATGCCTCAATGACGGGATATGCTATATTTATATTATATTCCAGCCTATGCTACATTATTCATTAAAATTATATCTTTTATAAAATTGCTATTGCACGACTTACATAGCATTTCTCGTATCAGGCACACCTCGGTTGCTAGGTAACGCATCGGAAGCCACCTGATTGAATCTGTTCCTGAGGTAGGGGTCATTGTCCTTTGCCCCACCAGCGACATAGCCTGCCTCATCGAAGTACTTTCCAGTACTGCCTGTGCCATACTCCTCGAGTGATATCGGACTGCTCTCAGGTTCTTCTATGTCTGCATGCTGCTTTATTAATCTAAGTGCTATGTTTTCTTCCTGTGAACAAGGGAACGGTGTGGTAAAAAATCTATGTATTTTCGTCGGCATAAGGATATGAATAGGCCATAAGAAACTATGATATATCATCTACTATCTACTGTGTATTAATCACAATATATTAATTCGGATTAAAGAAAATTATGCTTTATCGATGAATATAATATTTTTTAAAGAAGTTATGTCATTGTGTATATATTTAGAGTTTTAAACAAAACAATTAAAAAGATATTAGAATTAGTTTCAATAGAAGTTATAATAAAATATAACCTTATAAATTACTTACTATCTAATAAGGAATAAACTCCACGTCACTTTTGCAGACGATAGAGATTTACCAATAATTATTGTAAAGTTATCCGCTTATGAAAGCCTTAATTGAAATACTTCGCAACTTGCCCAGTTTAAATTTTATACGCCATGCGCATCTACAAAATATTATGTTTTAACTAACAAGGAAGCTTTAAGCTCATGTTTTATGGGGCATAACTTTACATGTACGAGACTTGTTAAATATTTTAGTCGCCCATAGCCTTCACATCACTGAATATTTATCTTATGGCCCTTTGTTAGGTAAACATTTTCATTATTCAAAGGTAATGTCGTCGAAAAGCTGATTTAAGTAATGTTTTTACAAGCTTTGACAAAAATGTATTACCACATATTGTAGAGATTTCTTTTGAGATCATGATGCATTTTATGTATGTGAAGGTTGGAAATCAAGAACCGGGTCAACAATAACCACTTAGACCACTTCGGGTAGGTCTAATAAAGCCATATTCGTGTAATAAGTAAATAGCAACACCGCGTAAGTGCCTCTCTCGATCTCTCAATATCCTTTTATGGTGGCCCTCTGATACAGAAAAATTAAGCCAGCTCTATAGCTCTCATGGAAGATCACCAGTAACATTATGCATACTTGCACCAACCTGGAATATAACTCAAAACCACAGGCGTCGCGCTGAGGCTTTCTAGTGGAACGTAGGATAAACGTTTTTATTGTTTTAACTGAATAGACCCGTACCTTCTAATTCAAAACTAGAATAATAATAGTTTGCTTATTTCGTTGTTTACTTTCAAATTTATTTCTCATGTACCAACAAAAAGTTCGAAATGGTAAATATGAGGAATTTAATAAAGAATTTCCCTTTGTACGAAACGAAGGCAGACGCATATTTGCTTTACAACAATTTTAATAAAAATAGCATACTAGGTAGTTAATTTTAGGATACGTGATAAAGGATTATACAAAAATGTAATAAAATGTTATTGTTAATTAATAATATGTAAGCCGACCGGATTTCACCGTAGCTATTTATTATCAAAGTTCGAGACTTAGTAAGATTTACACTCTTACATATTATAGAGAGAAAAGGATTGATTTTTAGTTTGTATTCGCTAAACTATGTAACTTCTAAATCAATTTATAATTTTTTCATAAAAAAACAAGACATCCGAGAATAAATGCGTAAAAATATGGCAAAATATAGGAAAAAATATTTATTATATTTACGATCACATTAACGCGGGTGAATTACACTCCTAGTCATATATTTTGGATTCGATATAATTTAATCTCTTAATCTAATTCTGTCCGAATTGAAAATAAAAGTAGTAAAGAATAATTAATGTTGTTACAATTAAAAAATGAAGTTCCCTTTCAGAATTCGATTGTATACAGTTTTTAATTTATTATTATTAGTGATGTTCCGGACCGGTGTGATGCCGGGGCTTGTCGCCAGTTACGCAATATGAGCCAAAGAGAGCATATCAAATCTCAACTTCCGAGCAAACTGTCAAACGAGCCGTGACTGATCCACTTATGAGCAATTACTGGGGACAAATATGATCTGTTTATGACGTATCGAAATGGATACCATCCTACGCGATTTTTTCATTGTGTAAGTACAATTTTGATCGTCGAATTACGTAAGACACAGTCGAACTTCACTTGATACTATATTCTTATTTTTTTATTCATTGTTCGAAGGATCCATCGGATTTTTATATGTTTTATTAGAATATGATTATTTTTTCTACGCCCATCAAATAGTCCTTTGTGATACTTTGTCGTAATCTCTATATTGTCTATTGTTTTATACTACAAACGTATATATACATGTAAATAGCTCTAACACTTTATTACGGGTAACTGAACAGTGCAGTCGTTCACAATGATTCCTATGTATCTTTATAATTTAAAATCAATAAAAATACAAAAAACCAAGTGTATAAAGAACTTCGGTGTCAGTAAATATCAAACTAATAAGTCTATACTTATGTTAATAAAACATATTAAGACATTGCTTAATGCAAATGAAATTGTGGGGAATAGCTAAAATAGGAATATATTTTTATTTATTGATTGTCTGACAAAACATGCCCGTAGCGTTTCTCTGAGAAAATAGATGTATTGCGATGCCGCGGGCAAAACTACAATTGGGCAATTATTATTTTATGTAAAGTTCTATGGTTTTCAAACATTTAAAAGACCGTATGAAATTTATGGTAATTTTGTGCAATTACATCCTACAACGTGCTAAAACAAGAATAACTAGTCTTGTATCTTGTTACTTACTTCATCTATACAATTTTCTTTATGTTTGTAGAGAAAGTTGAGGAAGTGATCAAATGCTCTAATATTATCGTAAAGCTATTACACGTTATTAATCGTCTGTGGAAGTAATATAAATGATTTATAAAATAAACCGTGAGATGTTATGCATGATAGTAATATAGTATGTAGTTCATAGTAAAATATTACTACGAATTATGACAAAGACGTACAGAATGTGGAGATTTTATTTCAAGATTTCATTAAAACTACACATATCGCTGTTTTACTTACTGACTACTACTACTTGTCTGAATGCATTCCCCTAAACCTAAGAAATGTTTTAATCCCCTAGGTATGGAACATAGGATGTCCAGCCTTAACACCATTTAGGTAGTTCACGTCTTTATATGGCTGTTAAAATATTTGTATGGTAATCTCGACACGTTTCCAATGCTTTGCTTATCACAAATCAAATGATTTCAATCTGAAGACTCAAATTGTTAGGTATCACTGCGTGAGAGCAACATCATTTTTATCTGTGGTACTAATGTCATCTATCAAACTACCTGTCAACTGTCTGTTACAATGTCAATGCGCAGCCGAATTCATTGTGTATTGTTTGGTTATATAAACTAATCCACTTGCATAATAACTTGTGAAAGTTACACGTCCTTGCGAGATCCGGTTTCTTTGCATTCAGATCAAAAACCTGGTATGGACAGTAGGCACTCGCAGTGAGATTACGTTGGATTAGTTTAAGCACAATTTTTAATACTGTCAGTCTTTAATTATTCTAGCACTTATATATGGAAAAATGCGGAGTAAGTTCGTTTGACATATTGAGTATAAATATAGTTATAACATTATTTTCTTGTAATAAATTAATCTGATTTCTCATAGAATTAGTTGTGATAATTGACTAATTGGTAGTAATTATGACCACACTTATATAAATAAATATTTTTTACATAATATATAATTGTTTTACATTTCGTGTGCTTTTTGATAGCGCTATTTAATTAACTAATTCTAAATTTAAAAGTTCGTCAAATCTGAACTTTTGTACACAAATAAATGAGTTGAAATTTCATATTGTCATTAGAATTAATAATAGAGATAAAGAATATGAGTTTCATATGTTAGTTGTTCCTATTTTTACATCGTATGTATATAAAAGTTTCATACTAGAAGAGCTAATTTTATGCACCCGTGGGAGGCTTTCACCCACGGGTTGGAAGCCGAGTGTCATTTACAGGTCATATGACTCCCCCAGAAGAGATATTCCATATTAAATTTACTTTAAGACAACATTTAGAGTTTATTTTTGTACCTAGGCGTAGGTTTAAGTACTTTATTACTCCGTTGGTTATAAAGCATAAATAAGGTGAAATAGTAATTATTTTGAGTTGAGGGGCAGGTCGGTTAACGATCTACTTTGTAACTATTTACTGTACTGTGTAACTAGATATTTGCCCCGTACTCCATATTTAGGAATACAGAACTGTATGAGATTTCTTGATTCTTAGATTAATTTAATGTATTGTATTAAATTAATGAAATTCACAGATCAAATAAGATATTAACAAAAAAAAAATACAATTGAAAGATCTTCTTCAAACACAAATTATTTTCTTGTCAAGCCGACAATACCGCGCTTGATGCTAGAAAGAGTATTTATAGGTACAGACAGGATCGTTTATCAGGTATCTCAAACTTGAATTGGCATTTGAAACGCAAATCGCTTCGAACCAGCACGTATTGCCGCGAGTTTGAACATGAACAATGACTGTAACAAAATCAGTTGCACATAGTTGAAATTTTTAAACCCTTATTTAAACTGACATGAAGAAAACGGACGAACGAAGAGTCAGAAGATGAGGTTGAGGAGAGAGTCATAAATGCTTCTACGCATGCATACGAGGCTTGGGAAGCTGCTTAACATTAAAACTATCTGCCAATGATGTCGCAAGATCGTCAGAGCAAAGTAAGGGCTCACTCTGTAACTTAACAATATACCAGTAACAACAACGATCTCGATTTTTATAGTGAGTTTTTGTACCGTGCGATGAGCGATTCCAAGGTTGATCAGCGCTTTGGATTAGAGAACTAGGTACATCGAACTTGCATACAAAAACGCCGGGATCGGTTAGCGGTCAGAAGTTAGAGTAAAGGTAGTTTGAATGTGGAGGCTGATGCAGAAGGAATAATTATTCAATAATACAGTAATAAGTTTATTATTTTGTTACAGCCAACGATGCCATAATATACTTTCCGACATTTACTTATTTATCTTCTTTGGCTACCGACCAATACTTCCTCTGCAAAATAAAATTGCGCTTACTTCCTAGTTCTATATGGATTTCTAGGTACAAAAAACATGTTTGAGAAGTCACTGGTCTGATTCAAGCTCTCAAGAATCATTAATTTATATACGTCAAGAAATAATACATTATATTAAGATAATGTACATTGGCTTTACAGGGCTTATGCTAACGTTATTACATCTCAACACACCCCGTTCTGAAAATGGCTAGGATTTAACAAACGAGTTTCGAAAGTACGTGGATTTCTAGTCACGATCCCGTTTCGTCGATATTATATATTTTAAACCAAAATCACCTTTATTACAAGTTAGAGTGGTCGGTTTTGCTGTAAAATAGTTTATTTCTTAATTGCTTTTTGATTGTATTGCAGGGTTATCTAAGCGCTCTTTTCTTATTGAAAACTTGCGATTCACAGGTTCTGCAATCGGTAATAATAATATATATTGTTGTTTGTTATCTGTGTATCTTACTTCATTACTTCCTTCGTCAAGTCAGTTAAGCTATCTATGCGTGCCACCATACCACGCCTAGACTCGTTAAATTTATTTATTTATTTATTCATTTGGGAAACAAACAGATACATCTCTAAAAGTAGAAGTCAGAAAAGAAATATAAACATAAGAATTAAAGCATTGGATATATCCACAAAAAGTTTCACTAATAAAAAAAAGGATATAAAGCAAAACAAAACGTGACATGACAGAGAACAAAATATTTAAGTAGACAATACAAAGTTTCTAGATCGGTAGAACGACAGATATACTAGTAGCCAAAATAAGAAGAAAGATACAAGGTTTACTACTCGAATAGTTGTTTTAACCTATTCTTAAATGAAGCAGTAGAACAGTGCGAAAAAAGATCGATATTAGTAGTAGAATCAAAAGTAGAACACATCCTGTAAAGAGGCTCACGGAACCCAATGTTGGTTCTGGGAGTCGGAAGGTTAAAGGTTCTGTGCGAGCGTAGAGATCTGGCAGGAATATTGAATCTTATGAGTTCGAGAAGATTTGAACAAGTTAATTCATATACGCATATTTTTCTTATAATGACACAATCTATCAAACTACGCCTAGTACTCAAAGAAAGCAAATTATATTTTTTTTTAAGTACGTTATATTTAGCCCTACCACCGTTCATGCGACAATTTAAAATACGCAAAAATTTCTTTTGTACAGCCTCCAGTTGTGTGACATATATAGCGTAGTAGGGATTCCAGATTGGACTAGCGTATTCCAACTGAGACTGCACAAGCGGTTTATAGAGGTGAATATATGTTTTGTCTTTGAAAGGTTTGGTGACACGCGTTATGAAACCCAACATACGGTAGGCTTTATTAATAATCAAGCCTATGTGTTTATCTAGGGATAATTTGGAGTCAAGAAGGACCCCAAGATCCCTTACAGAGCCCACGCGTTCGAGGGAATGGTTTCCAAGGGTGAAGTTGGCCGTGATTGTTTTATATATTTTCCTTGTAAACACGATATGCTGACATTTACTGTATTTTAAGAATAATTTGTTTATTTTGCAGTAGTCATCTAGCCTATCGAGATCTTCCTGAATAAGTTCCACATCAGAAAGTGCAACTACCGTTTTATATAACTTTAAGTCGTCTGCGTATAACAAGTACTTGCAGTGTAAAAAACATTTAGATATGTCGTTGATAAATAAAGAAAAGAGCAACGGCCCAAGGATTGAGCCTTGGGGGACACCGGATGTCACTACTATTTGAGAAGAAGTAAACCCATTTATTACCACTGATTGAACACGATTAGATAGATATGCCGTAAACCATCTTAAAAGATTGCCCTTAATACCATTAAAAGACAGCTTTTGTAAAAGCATCATATGGTCAACCTTATCAAAAGCCTTCTGAAAGTCCGTGTAGATTGTGTCTATCTGATGTTTATTATCTAAACCGCTAAAAATATAATTAGTACAAACAAGGAGGTTAGAGAGAGTAGATTTACCAGCTGCGAATCCGTGCTGTTGGTCTATAATAACGTGCCTTAGGCTGGAATAAATTCGTCGGTGAACTAATCTTTCCAAGATCTTAGGGATTGCAGAAAGTATTGAAATCGGTCGGTAATTTTCGACATCACTCCTTTCACCAGTCTTAAAGATAGGCGTTATATAAGATAATTTCCAGCAATCAGGAAAAGTGCCACTGGACATACACTTATTGAATATAATCTGTAAAGGGACACACAATGAACGATGTGTATGCTTTAGAAAAACTGGTCTAATTTGATCTGGACCAGGACCTTTACTCGGATCAAGCAAATATAGTTCCTTGCTGATCTCGTCTACATCGAAATACAAGTTATGCACAAGGATCTGAGAGTCACTGGAAAGGCTCTCTTCAACTGTCACAGCGTCTCCATCCGAGTGAGTTTGAGGTTCAAATACTGACTGAAAATAATTTGAAAATAACTCAACTATTTGTTTGGGATCGTCGGATGAAATGCTGCCATACTTCATTAGTTTAGGGTAACCTAAATTACTTTGTTTTAGAGTGGACGTGTATTTCCAAAAATGTTTGATATTAGATTTAAGCGATTGTTCAATCCTTTCTATATAGCGATTATAACAAAGTTTCATAAGATTTTTAACACGTGCTCTTAATAAAGAAAACTCTTGATAGTCGAGTAAGCCTTTGTAGGTCTTCCAGCGACACCAGAGTTTCTTCTTACGATTAAGAGTTCTAATCAGCCCTCTGCTAAACCAAACTGGATACTTACGGGATTTAGGTTTAGAGAATGGCACGCAAGCAGCAATAATTGCATTTATTTTTGAGTAGAAGACGGTAACAGCATCCTCAGAATGGGACGTGGCTAGTAATGTCACCCAATCGACAATCGTAAATTAAAGTCACTTGTAATTATGTAATTAGAAAATCGAGCGCTAGCGTGTATGTCATGCAGTTTTTGAAAGAATTTTAAGTATGCAGAGGTATGAGTAACGGGAGAAAAGTAACAAGCAGTCAGGAGGAGACCAGCATGAGATGGCAAGTGAATGTATATTTCCTCCAAATCCGGGGCTTCAAACTCAGTCAATCTGATAGATTTAATTCCTCTTTTCACCATAAGTAAAACTCCACCGCCACCTTTTTTACGAGAGAATTCGAGGTTTCTGTCCCGTCGAAATACATCATAACCACCCGAATGCAACTCTCCATCAAAGACAGAATCCACCAACCAAGTCTCAACCAGAACAATAACATCAAAGTTGCTAAGAAGAATACTATTTTTGAGTTTATCTATTTTACTCTTGATGCCTCCACAGTTTTGATAGTAAATAGATAAGGTATTTTGAGCCATTATCCATAGTCAAAAATATGAAAGATAGGAAACAAGGTGAAAATTATAGAAAAATCCAGTTTCGCACTCCACACCGCAGTTAAAGAATATTTAAAGATCAAGATTCTAACAAAAAATATAGAAAATTTGAATACAATATAAAAAAATATGTAAGCTATACAAACGGGAATATAGTCATACTAATTTGGCTAGATCATCATTGGATCGCACTTGGATGGCTTTAGCTTCATCAGTTTTTCTGACAAACATACAAAGGTTTTTTACCCATACATACTTGTACCCTTTTTCCTTAGCGAGTTGCCTGACCTTACTGAAAAGTATTTTATTTTTCAGGGTAAGGTGCTCATAGAATCGATTATTGTTTGTAACGGCAGACACTGCCGCAGATCCACCAAGCAATTGATCAACTGATAGAGTGCCACGCACACGCGCGGCCGCGATAAAATCATCACGTTTTCTGCGAGTTGTCAACTGCAGTATAATATTTTTTGGGCGACCTGCAGGTACACCAGGCGCAACGCGGTGTACAGTTTTTATGTCAGAGTCTTTTAATTCGACGTTTAAAATGTTGCTGAGTGCAAAAGAGAGTTGCATAAGGTTTTCGCCTTTACTTTCGGGCACATTTTGAATCTCAACGTTGCAATTTCTAGAGGCTTGATCGAAGTGGTCGAGCCTGTTACGCAAGGTTTCAAGCTCGTGACGTAGTGACGCATTTTCTTCTATGTAGTTGGATGGCAGGGTAGAGGAGCTCATGACAGCCGCTGATTCTACTTGAGCTACCCTTTCTTCCCATGTGCTCATGCGATTTTCTAGGGCTATTCTTATATCGTTCCTAAATGTTCGCGAAACCTCCAAGATAGCAGAGTTAAGATCATCACGCCACTGTTGACTTAAGTTTGCAAATTTTGAGTCCATATATTTAGTCAAAGCCTCCGTATCCACATTCAAGGGCGAACCCGTGGGAAATGTAGGTGAGGTGGTCGCCGAGAGCGCAGCTTTCCTTTTAGTCTTACATGCAGAACACTTCCATTTTATTCTGTTCATAGGTAAAATTTTCTTAAAGTCTAATTCCGTCAATTCAGCACAATAGAAATGCAACCATGCTAGGCAGGAGGTACATTTGATGCCTTCCGTATCAGGTGCAATTTTTAAACACCTACGGCAATCCATTATTATGGTTTCTACTCAAATCCTAATGTAGGAATAATCAAAAGATTATGTTATAATAATTTGGTCCAAAATCCTTGTATCCAGCCAATAGGTCTACTAGGTATGGCAATAGTGCCGCTGTCAGATGTCAGTTGCCAAAAGTCAGATTTAACAATGACGTTGACTGTCGTGTTTGAATGTTTCTATTTATGTGGACAAAGGAATATGAGGGTATTTTAAAAATGATTCATAGAATGTGTCGCATAGATTTTTCTAGTTTACTCAGTAATTCGGGATGTGTCGAAAGAATCTCCAATATATGTGGTTCACAGTACCTTTATAAGGCACTAAATACACTTCCTGTTGGGATTCACTCGGAGTTTACTGGGTAACTCAACAAAACTGCACACACAATAATACCGCTGTCACTGTTTCACACGTTAAAATTCAAGGGTAAATATACCTACACATAGCCGAATGACTCAAATGTTTGTTTTAGTTTAGTCTATTACCCCAAAATATTAAGCTATATAGCAACAATCTTGTGTTGGCAACTTTAATTATGTTATAAGAAATAATAAAAGTTGAGTTCATTAAAATTACGTGTTAGTTTGCATGTAATGTTAAGACACATTGTATAACATGCGAAAGTTGCCTTATCGGTTAAACTATTAAATAAATTTGAAATAAAATAAACATGCTTTTAAAATATATATTTAAAATTCAAATTGAGAATTTCCATTTTTCGAGATATATACTTCTTTTGGCGTGTTAGGAAAAAAATTATGAGAGTACATTTTACGATGCGCGGGCACACCGCCATAAAAGAAGTTAGCTATAGTCAACATTTTAGTTGTTCCTATTGTTAGTGTCGTTTTTTCTACAAACCAATAATAAAATTTTTGAAAAGATTTTTATCTTGTTACGCCAAAGGAGTATATCTTCTAACGCATGTACATAAGTACACACACATGTTTTTTAAATTAAATTTTCAACATATTTTAACATACTTTTGCATATTACACCTAAATATACGTTGAAATATCTTTGTTTGCGATATTTATGACACACTTCCTGTAACTTGTCCTATATTTCTGTATATCATTAAATCTTGACTCATCGTTTGGAACAAATAAGAATCAAGTGTGAATGTATGTACTAATTATATTCCCAGCCCTAATTGAAGGTTATTTTTGTTAGATATAAGACTTGATGATGGAAGAGTAGGAGTGCAGGCGATCGCAGCTTATACCCAGGCTTTCAGACTAACTTACAGCTACATATTTTTGTAAAATATTTAGCTCTATAGATCATTTAATTTATTCTGAATTGATTTAAAGTATAAACAAACCTTAGCGTGATGAAAAGTTGCCATTTAATTACTAACTATACACTTTTGTATTAATCTAATAGATTTATTAAAATATAACATGAATTTTGTCATTTGAATCTACAAAGTCATTATTCAAAAACTAGGCAAACACAGATTAAACATAAAATGCCAGTTTGACATATCAATATTCTATTACCGTTGAAACATCGCAAGGATGTAATCAAAGAACTATAGAGTCAAGATTAATGTGATCTGTGAAAGTTCATAATTATTGTGTAGTAATTAGATTCGTACTTATGTATCATAAGGTATATTTTTGGATTCACTACCTACCTAAATAATTATACCTTTCGGAGTTGTAATAACATTTTTAATGTTATTTTCATATCTTCACCTTGTTTAAAAGGTCACCAACTTAATCTTAAATCAATTTAGAATAAATGGACTGTATATGTAGGTATTTTAAGAAGTAAAATATTCAATTTACTATTGAGTTTTTATAGTTATTTTACTTAAAACTAAATAAAAGCCTTGGAATTTTGCGTCACAAAGTAATAAAATGAAACTCAAACACTTAAAGCTGCGTTGTATTTTTCAGTCCCGGCTTCGCACGGCAGGACATTTTGACTATGTTTTGTAAATGTATAGTTACATATAAGCGATAATGTAGTATCCTAATTAAGAAAGAAGTTACATGTCCAGTAGTTGTTGAGATTTTTTGTTACAAACATACAAAAACAGAAATATTTCCTCTTTAAAAATATTGAGAAAGAAAAATGTAATAGATTTTATTATTATAAAATAATAGACTAACGGTTTTATTAATAAACATATCAGGGTCAAATATATAATGTTTCGTCCTTATCGCATGTCCAAAACCACTTATATATCTATTTTAAACTTGTCAAAGTAATCTGTTAATCCACAACCCCATCGTGAGAACACATTTCTGTGTTTGTTTCATTGATCACTTTTATAGGTAAGAATACTTTCTGTTTCTGACACACGTTGTCAACCTTTATAATGTATAACAGAGAACAAAAGCCGCAATATATTTCTGAGCTTCCTGTTCATAAGCCACTGAACTATAAGTGCAGTGATACAATTGTATCGTCGTAATAACTTGTCATTTATCCGCGTATCATTATTTAAGGCCGTCATGTGTGGTCTAGTGATGGGGTATTTCCTATGACTTTATTAGCGGTTTCATTGTCTAATATATGTTAGCTTCATTGTGTAATCTGCGGTTTAATTTCCGTGATATGCGGTATTGTTAAAATATCATGCATGAAGCACTGTTTCCATACAGGGCTCAGTTAATCCTAATATGTACCAACTAATTTTAATAACGACTTTCGCATTTAGAGTTTATTTTGACATCTTCGAAACTACTATAATAGTTTTTTTTTATTGATTCATTGGCTGGTCGCAAGCCCCAATGTAGGGCGTTAGTGCTCCACCAAAGCACATCTGGATTTTATTCTCTGATCAGTGAAGAAATACAATGTATGGTGAATTAATTATATCCAGTCCCCATGACAATAGGGGGGACTTATCCCATAATGGACCTTAAAGTGACGTGTATTTCAATCAAAGTTCAAATATATGAAATATTTGATTCTCAGCTATTGTCCCATAAATATTAAGCCAATTTATTTGACGATTCGTGCCTTAATTAGATAAACGTTAATGTAGGTCGTGAAATAGCAAATAGCAATATGTCATAGGTTTAAATTATATACGAGTTGGAATTTAAGACTTATAGGGAGAATAGAGGGATAGGTAATTTTATATAGTAGTACGGTTATTCCCAAAAGCAAAACGTGACGAAATTCTATGGAAATATATTAAATACTAGGCCGCGTATTTTCACAGGAATAATAAATTAGGTTACGTATATATCTGGTGGACTTAAAATTTTCAACACAATCTGCTTTTTGTGTATTTAAAATAACAGTAAATTAAAAATAACGAAAAACATCAGGCGACGCTAAAAGCCATTTAATTCTGTTCAATTATAAATGGCTAAATGAAAGTACTCTAAACAGTTGCCAACAAGCAACTTCTTGAAACATTTCACAAATTGTTTTAATTGTATCCAATCGCTTTGTATCTCCGCAATTTATTTGGCGCAAACGTAGGTCAGGTTGATCTAAAAATAACTGGCGTAAAACTACGAGACTTATGCAATTACGAATAACGTGTGATGACGCGATGCATTATTATTATTATGTAGGTAAACACTACCATAATAGTGATGCGAGTCTGTGGAATGGGAAAGTATCCAATCCGTTTTTAATGAGTTTATGGATTTTGTACTCCACTTTCTGGGGGCCTACTCGGTTCAATTTCAAAGTTCTTTTGACTAGTATTAGTTATCTTTCAGTTTTAAGCAACATAGTATTTATTACATTTATTTCTAAAACATTTATATACAGTTAAACAAAGTAATATTTTGCTTTTTATTGAGTGCTTTTGTATTTTGCTAAAATTGTAATTATTTTACATGTTGTGTTATCAAACATATACGTACATAATCTAAATAATATAAGTTTGCTAATAAAATATATGGATAAATGTCGTATATATTATTTACATTCTGCTGGGGTTGGTTACTTATAATTATATCTCAATAGTTGGTGCATGACTTGTCACTTGAATAAAAATATATATTTATCTAATTTCTAAATAAGCGTTAAAAAGGTGCGTCTCATAAGTCGTGTGTTTATGAAAAAATGAAACTTTCGTTACGCTAACATTAACCGAGCATGATAACGTTGTCTAATTCCCACGATAAAGTAGGACAAAGCGCGGCTCTCACGAATCTTCGTTGAAAGGATATTTAAAATAAATTATTAGAAGCTAATAAAAGATTCCGAACAACCACGATTTTGACTAATATTGTCAAGTTCATATATGTCAGAGCAATGGCGTTACTGTCAGCTGCCATTATCATTATATGTCTCAGAATTTATAAACTAACAACGTCAAACTCAAATCACTTAATACTAATCGTTATTTGATTTGACTTTGACACTATTAATTTATAAGCTCTGTGTGCCAATGAGAATGGCAGCTGACTAAAACGCCATTGCTCTGAGATATCGATCTCTTCTAATATTTATCTTATATGTACATATATGATCATATATCTACTAAAATATGCAATTAAATTATATTTTACGTAAATAAGTACACAGATGAACTTGTTCTTCGATCGTCAATTGACATTTGCACATAAGTTAGCAAATGTTATTTGTGTAACTGTCAATCGCAAAATATAGAACACAAATACATTCTAAAATCAAAAATGGCAATAATTAAAATCTGCAACGATTGTTATATGATTCATAGTAAAGCTAATTGGAGACATTACTATCTCGATTGGATCAAAAGAAACTATATCATTATGCAGTTAAGCCTTACTGTGGCTTCGCGACTAAACGGATCATGAAGGCGGAAATAAATACTCGGTCACATTCCAATTGAAACTACAATTAATATTATGCGGTTAGCCTTAATTTGTTTATGTAATTCGCATTCATTTAAGAGTTACATAAATGTAGGCTTGGAAGATGATTTGATAGGTTTTGGTATAATAAAAAGCTTAATTTAACTGTTGCAAATACAGTTTAAGTTATATGAACATTTAAAAGTATATTTATGACATATAATTTCCGGTTTAAACGTAGTTTAAAAATATAATATCTACAATTTATCTTTCTCTTATTATGACGCCATAATATGTTTACTTACCCTGTTGTTTACCGTCAGCATATCTAACAGGAAAATTATAAGTATTTATTGATATAGAAATTTTTGTAGTGTCTTGCAACAAATTCTTATAAGCATACCTACTATAGGTTTTTTTATCGCGTTATACGGGTCACAGATAATATTAAAAAACAATATTTACATGTACAAACTTTGTTTTTAATATTGTATTTAATAATTTAAATATATTTTCTTTGGTTAATTCCCGACGAATATTCGTGAATTATTTTAATTGAATTTGGGAATCAACCAAAGAGTTTTGAGTTACGTATATGAATACTAAAAAAAACACTGGCTACAACCTTATTTGGTCTGCATATGGTAAGTGATACGATCAGCCTTTTGTGCCTGACAGACGCCGTCGATATTTTGTATCAAGGCATGCCGGTTTACTTAAAATGTATTCCGTCAACGAGTACTAGCGAGTTGTAAATGTGCACAGACACAATCCATTCGTGCACAGCCGGGGTTCAAACCTACGATCTCTGGGTCATCCCAGACTCTCATGAGTCGAAGCTGAAGCCACTAGGTCAACAAAATTTAAATATGAATTTTTATTGAATATCATATAATTTTGTTAACGGCTTGATGTATTATATTATCAGCATATTTTTGGATGTTTCATTGTTTAGATGTGTTTTAAAGTTGTGAATTTTTATATTCTGTTCGATGTAAAGTTCTTCATACCCTTGAAATTTAATAAAAGTAATCAAGGAGATTTATTTATTTTACTTACCTTTCCTTCCCCGTTCATTTAATCTTTGCTGTACATCACGCCAAGAATTACAATATGACATCATGATTTGAAGTCTGTCTGTGATGCGCTTTGTTATTTAGTAAATTTTAACAAATTAATGTGTTCGAAAAACACGTGAAAAGTGTATATTTTAGCGGATAGTGCAGATGTGCTTTTCTGATTTATCACGGACCTCGGTTGGTTTATATCTTGTACGCAGTAGAATTTATTCAATCATTAAAAAGGCTATTGAAACGCAAAACTGATAAGAATTTTCTTTCTTTCATTCAAAGTTCACAAACGCAACTTTTGAATGAGCTTATAAGCTAAACAATAATATTACACAGAAGGATAAATACGCAAGGAAGAAGTCTATTTGATACCTTTTTGGTTCATGTTTGTAGCTTGTTGGACAAAAGTTCTTAATTTAAATACAAGGTTTTTTCATATGATTTGAACTTAAAATTATATAGATTAATTAGATAGATATCTATTGTTAACAATTTTAAGCTGGGTCTAATTAATACACGTATACAGAATACCGAAATTCTTTATCTTAAATGTGAGCTAGTCACATAACTAGTTCAGTCCGTTACGACCTACCGTTATTAAGACTAAAAACTAGTGAAAGTATTAAAAGTAATAGTACACTTGCGTAACATGCAAGGCCATAACCTTTTTATACGCACAAAGTTATAAAAACACTTTTGGTCATAGGAAGTTTACGTGGAAGTGAAACGATTGTGAAGTAATATGTTAGAGACAAATAAGGGATATGAAATCGATTGTGATTGTTACATATAGGTAGTAGTATATATTTTCGTAGTATATAAAATATACATTGTTTTAAATATATGTCCAAGAAAATAAAATTGTTGGGTTAATTGACATTGGTTAAATTTAGACTATGAATTAAGGCTGCCGATTAATGTTATTAAGTTTACGCAAATACTTAATTTGCTGGTATGTCCAGGGTGAAAATGCATTTACCCTCGAAAGTAACAGGGGTATGTGGGACTCGACTCATACCAGAATCTCTCTCAGAGACTGGGTAAGCAATACCCGCTAAAATCATCTCAGGTAACTACCTGAGATTTGTTCTTTGTTTGCAGCTTTGTTCCTACAACTGTAGGAACAAAGCTGCATTAGAGAGACTCTGGGGTCGCTATTGCAGTCTAACGGGTCACTGTGTCTTGCCTCTTTAGTTTAATTTTTACAAGCATCCTGTCCTGTGTATTATGGATATAAATATAGCCTTTGTTACGCAGGCATAATGTAGAATGCAACTGCATCGCTCCAGTAGTCTTTGATTTTATTCTTAACTACAAAAAGTACTCATATTTCCTCTTTGTAATAAATATATCAAATAAGGATTTCCTAAGGCAACGCATTTGTAAGCGTTTCACCGTTTTCTTCAAAAGCGGCGGTGAGAATTTTACATTAAGGACATGCTCCTTCACCACATGTTCCATAAAAAATAAGTTATTGAAGGACGAGTATCATTTTATTAATACAATTTTTTTTACGTAGATTTATCTTGATATTTGCGTCAGTTATTTATGATAAAAATATATATTTTCCATTAATAAAAAAGTTAATTAAGCTATACATATACATTAGCTTACATTAAATCCTTGTCATTACGTTAACCATTAGTACTCGACCTCCGACGGAGTGAAGGCCTTCTCCAAATACTTCTACGTGTGTCACACTTATAATCCTTCCCCGCTATCCCTCTTATTCTTATACTTATAATGTAAATGACACTTAATTTGTATTCTCTAAGAACACTATACTAACAAGCATGTTATGTTCGGTTAAAATACAGTTTTTCAATCACTTTCGCTGTTTAGCGCAATTTGAACACTTTCTACTGTACATTATTATTATTTTACCATGTCCATACATTTAAAACATAGCACCTAAGAGTATTTACGTATTTCATGGGATCTCTATATATTCATCTATCTTACCTAATCCATTAAAATGTATTCAAGGTCCAAAAAAATACTAATTAAAAATTATGACAATTAAGTCCAACTCAGTTTTCGATTTTTATTATTTATTTTTTCTTTAGGTGTCTTTATGTTTGATAGGGTGTACTAGCGGCTTTAGCAATTAAATAAAACGTAAATTATACTTGAAAACATTTTTTGTTTACTTGTATAAGAGAAAATATATAATGAATCTATAAATGACACCGCACATCAAAAATTAAGAAAAACATAATCCAAATGCAGTGCATCATAGACAAGTATAAGTGGACAGCATCACGACCTTCCAACAATATTCTCGCAATATTTTACTCTACGTAGTCGAGTTTAATACAATTAACATACTGAATAAATAAGTGCAAATATGGAATTAATATAAAAGTGTTTTACGTGCGTATTTAAAAAAAAAACTTCTAACACGATATTTACCAACTTTGATACTCGTAAAATTCAACCCTTAACTGAGTTGGAATATACCCGATGTAAATAAATAAGCATCAAAGATGATATGATTTGAAGAAGTTTGTGGACAAACATACTTTGGAAATTTAGCACGCGTTCCTTGAATCCTAAATATATCATTTTACTCTTATTATTCCAATAATGTTCAGATGAAACTGATAACCATATTTCATTAATTTTTAATTCACCAAAAGTAGCGAATGTATGTATTCCACATTTAATTAAATTAAAGTTTGTTATATTACTGTATTTTTAATTAAGTTCAGACAGTTTTTATATGGACTGTGTGGTATTCGCCAGACTTTTACACCCAGACGTAGAAGATCACCGTTTTAACTAGTTTTATCTCCGAAAAATGTTTAAGTAGATTTTAAAATAATTTAAGAAATCTAATCAAAACCAATTGTTCTTTCTTATATTGGTATTTTGTGATCTTGCTTAAGTTAATATAAATAATAAATTAATGTATATGTATATCTAAATTAGTGAACTCCGTCACTTACTCTGTTGTGTGAGTTATTGACCTATATCAATAAACAAATATTCTCATTCCTTCTTTAAATTCCTATGATTGTTTTACATATTCTTAGTTTGTTTTTGATATTATCATTAACAGTTCATATTATACGAATTATAACTTTACAATTTTAACTGGTGTGTCTGAATAACTGTCTCGGAATAACTCCGGCGCATCATTGGACAGATTTTGATTAAAACACTGATCGGTTCTTTGTGACATTTAACAATTAATCCTATTTTCAATAGTCTTGTTAATTAAAACATTATTGTTACTTAACTGTTAGAGTTTAGTAAAAATATTACCGATGCAGCCGGGGCGTATATCGCGACGCCTGCCATTCGCGAACTAGTAGAATTAATTAAATGTCTATTGTTTTTATTTTTGGAAAAAATGTGGTATAAAAAGTCCCTGGACAGGCAGGCATGGGAGTAGAGGGTTAATCTATTAAAAAAAAACTGTTAGTGACCTGCCTACTATTTGCCCTATTAGCACTATTTTTTGGCGTTAAGTAGGAACCTTATTATAAAAATAAATATGTTGCATTGTTTTTATGAAGTTATTTGCGGTTACACAATTTGTTATCAAAAGCAAAATAAAAATTATAGAATGTTCGGTACAGATTTTTGAAAGCATCTCAGTCACGTGTGATCAATATAAGTAAAGGTGATCTAGAGTTTATATAATTATTTATGTAATAACAAATAAACGCTGGAATCAGATTAACACCATGTTTCTTGTCATACGGGCTAAAACTGCGATGTTGTATTGCCGGCCTTTGTCTTCGTCGATTTCCTTTCATGATAAATGGAACAATCAAATATTTACTGTATTTCGAAAGATTATTTACAAACCTTAGCCTTTCTGTATGTTTTATATGCGCCCGCTTCTCGACAGGAGATTTTAAATTACAATAAATAAAACAGACCAAAACATTTAAAACTAAACAAACATGACGTGTATAACTTATGTGTGCATATGAAGAAGTTCGTATAAAAAGCTTCTAGTTATTTGAAGTAAATAAAATTATAGAATATACAGTTATAAATGCATAGTGACAGAATGTATAAAAAATAAGGATGCAGGACTTCACCATTCACACTTGATTAAATTTTTTTGTGTTAAATAAGGCACGAAAGTCGAAAACCGAGTTTCTAAAAGAAATCTGAGAGCATTGTGCAGTTTCTCAAGTTTTTGTATCAAACTTTTAAACAGCTCTGGGAAATAAGCCAACGTGACACGCGTAAAATAATAACCTTATTGTTCTTTCACGCGATCGTGTTGCGCATTATCTTAGTGTGCACTTGCGCATAATTATATCATTTGATTGTATTGTCTATTGTACATGATATTTTAGTGAACTTTGAAAATATTCTAATCTTATGAATTGCTTGGCATTGAGCCTAATTGGTCATGTTATTAGTTTCTTTACAGTAATTAAAGAGTTGTAAATACTTTAATCGTCGTACTTTTAATTCATAAATTTATGTTTTGCTTGAACTAGTAATTAAGGAAATGCACTACTAGACGTAATTTAACTCACTGGTAACTGCAGCTGCATAAAGTTGTTATGTGAAATATTTATCTACACAATTTATAAAAATAAAGATATATAATTAAACTAACACATCTTCAGGAAACCGGCATGCTATATACCAGTGTTTCCCAACGTGCGGCCCACGCCCTACAGGGGGACAATACGAAAATGGACTCGACGCGAGTTTAACCCGAGAAAATTAAATGGAATGCTATTTCAGCGCCAAATATAACGAAAAAAACAAATTCTGTTAGATACTCTTATTGATATGCCATACAACATATTACATACAAAAACTTTGTTTCACTGGTTCCCAAAATTAGTTACTTCAAGTAACTGAATCGCTTTACTTTGTTATTGCCAATCATCGGTTGATATAAAGAACGATTTTCTGATTTAAAACAAATTGATTTTCCAACATGGTTGATTCGGCCAATGTTAGAAGATTTGTCTGATATATCTAATACGCAGTATCAAGAACAACTCGATGAATTGAAAAATGCTCAGTCAGTTAAAACTTTATTAAGAAAACGATTGCTACCGTTTCCATATTAATTTTAGATTGAATGTGGATTTAGAGGTGTAAATTAAAACTGGAAAAAATTAAAAGGCTTGAGACTAATATAACCTACACTAATTAATTGGAACCAACAAAAAAATCTCCGTGCTTGCTGCACGCATCAAACGCAAGGATCTCACTAAAATAAAATAATTAATATAGTAAAATATTTATTACAACTATTTGGAAATTTTAGTTATCATATATAATTTCAGTTTCAGTTATATTTATTATATGTTTAGAAAATTCACTTACTGTATTTTGTTAACAATTTCCTAGTGATTTCTTCCTTAAACCTATCATTTAAGTATCTTAAGTAAACATTTCAATATTTAAAATTATGTATAGGGGACATAAGAATTTAAGAAAGGCTAAAGAATTGTCACAAAAAAAGGTTGGGAAACACTACTTTGAACCCAAAAACGTCGCCAACGTGTGTCAGGCTGATCATCTACTTGCGTATTAGAAAAAACAAATGATCACAAAACAGATACAAAAAATTGAGGCACTTAAATATTATTCAACGAATTTTTATAACACTTAACATTACGTTGATCTGTCATTCAAGTACCTACTGAATGTATGGCCAGTTATTGAATTCATTAAAAACTGACCTCGTAAGAGAAAGATTACACAATTGATTTCGTGTTTCTTCAATTAGGTCAACTACTCAATCTCTATATTCGTAAACATTTTTATTCAAATTAAAAACAAACACATCTTTTAAGCAAATACAAAACCGAACAGATTTTTTTCTATAAATTAGCTATTTAAATATTGAATGTATATAATATAATAATTAATTATATAATTATGATGATTATATGATTTTTGGAAATCTAGAGCAATAAACAAATTTATTAACATTCGACTATAGTTATTGCAATCTTTTAGCTTACTGTAAACTCTTAATAAAGGTCCTTCTGTGGCTTTATATGTCGTTGTTTAAAAATAAAGAAATATTCGTAAAGGTGAAGATTGCCTTGAAAGAATTTAGCACTTTTATGTAAATAAAAATCAGTTAACTTCTCAATAGCCTTAAGAATGACCTGCACAAATGTTACAAGACCTTGAAATGAAGCTTCAAAGAACGAAATGAGAAACGAGCTAGTTTAATTATTGTTTAACGCCGGCGGGAACACAAGCTATTTAGTTATAGCCAAAGTCTGACCAGCCATATCTATATGATATAGTCTAATAATAATTCTATAGAGAATAAATAAAAGAATAATCTTTGAACAGATTCACGGGTGAATTATTAATCAAACTTATATTCTATTCACAAGAAAAGCTTCGCTTGAATCTCAATGAAAAGGTGCTGTCACCAAATTGCTTGTAAAAGGTTCCAAATATCAATTTGTCGAATACAAAGGCGTATAAATATGGTCAGTATTTACAATCTCTTGCTATTTTACCTTTTAGCGCCTGAATGAAGAGAAAACTACATTCTTAATAGGGTTATAAGGTATAATATAAGTATATCATGCAAAAAGATCAAGCACATACACAATACTCATCGAGCGAGTTTGCTTATCTTGCCAAAGCCGCGTACAAATTATTTGAAAAAGTGTATTAATTATGAGGACATGCAATTATTTAACCAATTACCGTCTGAAATTCGTAATATTAGTGCGTTAACCAATTCAAATGGGGCATTAAAGATACATATCAAAATGGGCCTACAGTACACTAAAATTAGGACGGCTGATGCCGACGTGTAGCTTGTTCGTATATATTATTTCATGTAAATAAAAATACATGTTTTGTAATAAGAAATGAAAGTTCTTTAAACATTAATAAGGTCTTAAGTACTTACAATTAGGCAAATCAAAAGCAGTTTGTGTGTTAATGCATGTGATTATCAACCCTCCGCTTGGTCACGTTGATGGAAATCTTCGGTAAGAAAATCGCACAGAACTAAAAATCGATAACGCGTATCATCCGCCTAACTGCAAGTGGTCTATGGATTATAGTGTATACATAACTTTAATGAAGGGCTAAATCTCATTAGAATTATAACATTATCAATTCATATTTCAATTAATTAAGAATTATTAGAATGTAAACATTCGTGATCAAGCAAGGTAAACCTGGCAGATAGTTTTATCGTGTTGTATAAAGTCCAAAATGTCTGCATCTCTCTTATTTACGATTTTTAGGTAAGTATCTGTCTACTAAGATGTATATTTATTTACTTATACTTCGTTACACTACAATATAAAAGGTAAAAATAAAAATTGACATAAATAAATCAAAAGGAGGGCAACTGGCGGCCTTATCGCTTACGAGCGATGTCTTTCAGGCAACCACTGTGAGTAAAAAAAAATAAAAATATATGACATTACATAAGATAGACAAGTAGTGCAAAAATACATGTTATACACAGTTATTAAAACAAAAACTAAACAGGAATAACAAAAAAAAGAACAAACTAAACTAAAAAGATGATACATTAAAAATATATATATTACACAGATTCTAATTTATTACTTAAGTTAATATGTAAGCTGTTAGGACACTATAATTATCACTATCTGAAGGGTTATCTACGATAGAACCCAGTTGAGAAAGTTGTATCAGGATGCAGATTTCACATTTAATTACAATATTCATATATCAGGATATTAACGAATCGTTTTAATGTGGTTGAATAATTACACTCGGGTTTTACGATTGAAAGTTTATTAAAGCATATTTTATACATCGCCAAGCGTTGTTCAGCCTATATTATTACGCCAGTTGGTCACGCACTAATCTGGAGGTTGCCTTGACTGAAATCTAATATTAATACAAAATATGCATGCACATTATATTTTTGTACCTTAATAATAGGTAATTGTAATGTTCCAACCTGTGTACTGTAAAGTGTATTGGAATTGAAACCCATGAACCCAACAACCCTACGGGTACTGTTACGGTACTCTTGAAAAATAACACATGTATAGTGATTA
This sequence comes from Pieris brassicae, assembly GCF_905147105.1. Classification (NCBI taxonomy): domain Eukaryota; kingdom Metazoa; phylum Arthropoda; class Insecta; order Lepidoptera; family Pieridae; genus Pieris; species Pieris brassicae. The sequence goes on along the minus strand of NC_059666.1, from coordinate 16,893,336 downwards.
TATTATTTAATATATTGTTCCGGACGAGCCTTACGGATGGTGGGCCAGAGGTTGAAAATGGTACGATTTTCTAAAAGCTCAGGCAGGTTCACCAGGATTTAATTGTTTACTGAACTCACCTTTTTGACATTTTGAAAAGTATGTCATAAAATAATAGTACAATAATAAAGACGCCACTACAATACAGAGTAGAGTAGAATAACAATATGGCTTAGTATATATGCGCATACATAAGGTAAATAGGTAATAAATAGCTGACTTATTGTGAACTATATAATTTAAATATTTCATATTATTTTTCTTTTGAGATAGCAAGTAAATAGACCAAATGGCCTCTACATTGAAACCCTTTTAAAATAAAGCTCGTGTTTTATAGTGAAATAGTAGATTGCCTAAATAGCATTCGAGAAAAGTAAATGCGAGTCAGAAATTTTGCCATTGTTCTATTTTGGTTGTATCGAATAACAAATTCTCCTAAATGTCGTCAACCGTAACTTCTAAAAATAATATAATCCTATAATATTAAAAGTACTAAAGTAAACTTTACACCCGATTTTAAATTTTATTGTATTTATTATTTTTATTTCGCGGCTCTTACTTGAACAGACAACAAAAGTTATTTTAATGTTTAATACTAATAATAATATTAGTAACGCTAATTTTCAATTTTTATTTATTTTCAAACAAAAATTGGTAACTATGAATTGCAATTTAATTCGAATCAATGGGAGACTGAAATTAAAGCGGAACTTACGAACTAAAACCGACGAGTTCCAAATATGAAAACTCCTTTTCACATTTCAATTATGGGCTTTGGGTTGCAGATCTCTTGATGCCGAACAAATTATTTATTTTAAATAATGCTTAAGCGGACTGAGTGAAGGCTTTTGTGGTTTTAATAATGTAATACTGCGAGTGCAAGAAACCTTTAACAGTAGTGGAATTTGATCGGGTCAATCTATGCGTGTTTTGAATACAACTAGTGAATTACGCTTACTTTCAAAATCGTGTCGAGAATGAACTTTTAATCCGTCGATCTGAATTCAGGGCAAGTTATTTTCGAATTAACAGTTACTTATTTTCTTATTTTTTTTAACAATAGTCTTATCTTTGAAAGCTGTAACAACTAACTAACAAATATAAATACGACTTTATTGCGGTCATTATGAAGCGGTTACGCGTTCAGCTGTTTTTTACCGATAAACGCTGAACATTTAACGATATGGTCCACCGTTTCATTTACTACATCTACATCGGGCGACTACAGTAATATAGAGTACATAAAAATTTTGATTTTACAAATACATAGCATATAGATCTAATAGTCGCGACCTAATACTAACTATTGTAATAACAATTGTTTAATGTGTTAAGTTTATTCAAATGCAATTGGAAACTAATAATTATTTATTTTAGTATATAAGAAAATATGCGCTTACTAATTTAAAGAGGTATTTTCGAGTTGGCATTTTCTCACACAACCTATAAATACTGCGAGAAACTGTAACCCGATTGAAATTATATTTCCCCGCGTTTTTAAATATTTTTTATTTTTTTTGCATTAATTTTAAATATCCACGCGTATGGTATATAAATTTTATTTTTTTAATTTATATAATAAAAATAAAATGTTGTATGTTAGAAAAATACTCTATTGCAATGCAATTTGTTATCAGTAACGCTGTAAAGGAAGATGCTATTTATAACTGCGAGCGAAAGAATGATAATACGTTGATAAAAGATCATTGGCCTACAAAGATTCATTCGCTCATACAAAAGTAGAGTTTTACCTATTGAAGCAAGTTAGTTTTTTCTAGGTATTGACTTTAAGCATTTGTAGAAAAAACAGCAAGGATATTTTTGAAAATATATTAAATACGATTAATACATATTAACATGTCTAACACGTACACTAGAAAAGACACGCTCAAATTAAACAAAAATTGTACTGTACCGATATGAGACAAAATATTAAATGCACCCTTTACAACAACCCCTGTCTTATCGATTACTATTAAAGCTAACACATGAAAATATGGTTGTCTCTTTCTTTCATATTAAACAGTCTTTAACTATGATCACAGAGAAAATAGATCATCCTTTCCTTATAGTGAAACGTTAGTCGCGATTCTGTTAATTTTTTTTTGTTCTAGGTTCGAATCTCAACTACTATAACTCTTCTTATGATATCTTAATATTACTGATTTATAAATGTCATTAGTTTCTTTAAAAGTTACAGTAACCTATATACCGTTCGCTGTTATCTTATATACATAAAGATAAGCTTCTGTTTGTACTGCGTTATCATAATTACATGGAGATGAAATTTTTATCTAAAAAAAACCCTTTTTAACATGATCACAAGAATATTTTATATTCGATTTTAGTTTAGACTGACTGACTCTACAAATAAGATTCATACCTAATACTATGTACGTCAATGTATTGGATTTGACATAAGCGAGTCATAAACCCTTAGCCCGTTGTGATTGTCATACCATCGTTCACGTCTTTCACATACATAAACATCTGATAGAAATGAAACAAATGTTCATCTAGTGATTTAAGACAGATCTGAAATCGGGCGTTCGAATCCCGGTGTCTACATTAAATAAAAACATGGTGAGGAAATATAGCGTGTGTCTGGCTGAGATGCAAAGAGAAAATTAACCATTAAATACACAGTAATGTCCTTTATTCAATTAGAGGATTACAACAGCTTTTAAACTGAAATTTAACGTTATTATTACTAAATTACTTTTCTCTTTAATAATTCCTATTATAATCACAATTAGAAAATAAAATCTGTTAGATATACGGTAAGTACTAGGTTTTAATTTGTCAGAATTATCTTATACAGATTCACGGTAAATTAACATTAATGTAGTGTAAATAATTGTATGGGAAGTCGGAAAGAAATGTCTTAAAATGTCGTCTATGGCAAATAATTATATTGCCAGTGTAGATAGATAAGTGTACATTGTATTTCATAAAAATGAGTAACATTTTTTATTCATTTTCAAACTCATTTTTATCAGGTCTGCGCAGCTCTATTGTAGTGAACGGTACCTAAGAGTTCCCAAGTCATCTTTGCCTTTGTAAACTATATTGTCTGTTTGAAGTCTGTTACTTAGGGCATCCCGCCTCATTCGATTATTGTGTCGCCAAAAACAAAAATCAGGACTACCAATTAATCACGGAGGTGGTTTAGACAAATCTGTACAAATAATAATAATTCGTATTATTGATGTAGGATCTTCAAATCTGACAAAACTGAAATTTTAGATATAATACATTATAGTAATAATTCAAATATTGGACGTTTTTCAAAATAATTTGTCGAATAAAGGTTATTCTAAGATAAGATGGGGATGTTTTGTCAATTTTAATGTCTTAAAATAGTTAGAGACGGTAAATAAAGTTTAAGAAACAAGATGAAAAGATTTATGTAGCTTCCAATCAATTAAACACGATACAAGAAAGATAAACTGTAACTGTCGTATTCATGATAAAGAGAATGTTGGGCGTGATTTACATATCAGATTTATCAAGTCGGTGTACACTGGCGAGCATATAGGAATACGAATGAGGCATTTTCATATATTTATCTTTTCGCTAGAGATAATCTATATAAAAAAGTGACCATGGAAGACAAAACATAAAGTATCTATTTCGTAATTAATTTGTTAAAAATAAATAGTGCGTGACTGTACTTTCTAACGAATCGAACTTTTTTTAAACAAGATGGAAATGGGCATTCCCCATTTCAGTATAGCTATATAGTATATATTTCCCATTTCAGTATAGCTATATAGTATACATTTCCCATTTTAGTATAGCTTTATATAGTATAGTTAGCAGGGGTTTGTGAGAGTCTTCGCATCCAACTTCCGCATTGCTTTTTGCTTACCGGGATGAACCTAATCTATAGTTATTGGAAAAAGCACGCCTCAACTTGAGTCGGCCTAAAAGTAAATAATTCTGAGTAATTCTTCTAATAAAAAAAATTAAAACAAATTTTTAAAGTTTGGTCCCCTATGGCAGTGCGCCTTTAACGCTGGCAGCATTTCCTCGCTATATTGCAATACTAATTTGTTGAGCAAGGAAAGCACCAACTCTGGGGTCAGCAGTACTATCTACCAGGCGTCAACTTAAATATATCTATCTTTTATTAACAAAATTGTAAATACTGTATATTTGATTATTATAATTACTAATAAACATTTGTCTAATGTGTTTTTTATTCCATTTCTTCCTGAAAATCTATCCTATACTGTAACTGAATGGGGTAGACGACGTGATGACACGATTTTATTCCCCGAATTATGACCTAATTTAAGTTCCGAATTAGTAGTTTTCAAATTAAAATGAATTTAAAAATTCTCCAAAATTGCAGAACCTCTTGAAATATAGTCAATTGAAAATTGTAAAAACGTTTTAGCATGAAACGTTATTTTTAAAATAAATATCTATGGATTTCATACGCTACCGCATTGCAAAAAATCTCTTATTTGCCTATAAAAATATCAGAGAAGCATATAAGAAGTTATAGGGATTAGAAGTTGCTCTAATTACACAAATAATCTATAATTTTACAGCACTATTTTCTCGTTTCTTATAATATATATATATATATATATATCGTATGCTCATTACTAAACTGCTACTCCTGTTATGGTTTAAAAAATATTGTTATAAATTTTTTAGACGTTTAATTAGTTTGTTGAACCTATCAGCGTTTATTATTTTGCAATAGCAATGTGACCAAGACCTAACGCTTTAAAATGCGAAAGTCAATACTTTATGCGGACCAGTGGGGAATTCAACAAAAAATAAAATTCGAATCTTTTTAATTCTTGTTATAAAATTGCATTCACTTCTTGATCTAAACATACAAATAATTTCAATATTTGTTATGAATAAAATTAAGTAATCCTAAATTAAAATTAATTGGTACAGTGTTTCTCATTTGCCATGTCCACGCCTACATATATAAAGCGATTCTTCACAGAACAATAAATATAACATGAAACACTTATATGTAGGTATTAGAATTGCTAGATTTTCCATAACTTATAATTGCTAATAATTGTCATTCAACTGACAACGCAAATAATTAAATAAATAAGAGTATTGATAAACTTATAAATCTGAATTAGCTATCTTAATAAGTTGCAACATCGCAAACTTTGAAGAATACTGTCACTTTATTCATCCATTAAATGAAATAATAATTATTTCCAAAAAATTTGATATGACGTAATAGGGCAAAAAATTAGCATGCAAGTATAAAATGGTTTATGTCCGCCAAATATTTGCATTATATATCGCAACTATAAGTGTTCTTGATTTTGGTTCAATAATAATTGATATGGCGTGAATTAATTTTAATAATTAAACTAACTACTAAGTAAGATCTGTAATAGAGCAATCATAGAAATAAACATATAATTATCTCGCTTGTCGACGAATAAAATAAATAAAACAATTTTTTTTATTCTGGTATTTATTATCTGTCGAATAGTTTAGGATTCAAATTTACAATTAATATACGGAATATATAATAACAAACTAAATATAACATTAAAGTTTATGTTAACGATACAATTGTTTATTATCATCTTAGCGAAAAATATGCATAACTCAAATTAAGAGAGACATGCTTCATTGGTAAATTTTATCATTAACCATATTCTTTCCTATTGCAGAAATAGGTTAGGAAAGTAAAACCGACGTAACGTTTTCGCGTTTTTACACCGTAAATAAAAATATCACGATAAACAAATATAATTTAGACCATATAACTTAGGAAGGCTAATTATATTGTTAAATTAGAATACGACAATTTAAATTTTAGGTATTTCTTACTTATGATATATGACGTTTTACTTTCATCTTCGTTTACTAATGTTTACATATTGATGTATATATTATTTATTTTAATTCGATTTAATAGAGACGGAAATGAATTTTATATTGGATTAAATAACTACCGCATTGTCATGCGCAATGTATAAACAGCTGATCTTACCTTTGATGGTACGGTGTCTGGCTGCATATAATAGAACATAAAGAACATCCAGGCAGCGCCCAGAAGAGAAAGGATTTTCAGGTTTCGCCTCATTTTTAACACAACACAAAAACACAAGAGAACGACGCGGCGTGCGCGCGAACGCGCTTCGAGCGGGGTACTGAAGTTGTGCCTTCTCTGACATGCGCCGTATCAGTTTAAAAATGGAATTGCATGGGTGCATCATGATAAGGTATCCGAAGAAAGGATGCTGTTGTAGCACTTGTGTTACATATGAAGGTTAGACTTCAAACTTCGTAGCGGGTGCGCTACAAAAACTACAGCTACGTCGAACAGTACTAACAATTTTAAAAGCAATGTAGTTTTGAAAAGTTACCACTTAAAGGTACGTTATAGTAGGTATATTGAACCAGGCTGCCGGCTAAACAATATTTTTAGTTTAAAAAATCTTGTTCTGTATGAAATCTAAATATTTTATTTGTTGTTGTAATATATTCAACACTAAATTCATTTTTTTCTTTTTTTATGAAATATAATTGATGTATAATATTTTATGATGTGACGTGTCACAATCTACTAATCTAAATCAGAAAACAGTGTAGAAGTTCCCTCTCATGAAATTATTTAGAACTAACTTAAAAGGCGATAACCTTAATAAGGGACCTTTTTAGCAGTACCTAATTGACAACCTAGGTGGCGCGGAATTAAAGAAAATTTTTATTTTCTCTTTAATTAAAAATTACTGGTTTGAAGATAAATTTATCACAATATTTTAATCTAAATCAGTAATCCCTGTTAAAAGTTCCATATTACGAAATTATTTAAAACCAGCTTTAAAGGCACTTACCATAATAAGGAATGTAAGGATGGAGGGAGGATGAAGGAACATTGTTGTAGGAGTTCTTAATTTGCAACCTAGATGGCGCTGACGTTATATTTGATACGTGGTAAACACTGAAAATGTTTAGAACTGGCCAGTTAGAAACATTGCTAATGAAAACTTTTTTGAATTTTAATTTTAGTACTCTTTGGTAACCTAATGTATATTTATATATTTAATTCATTTGTCATTTGTTTTGTGAATTGGCGGCAAATCAAAAACTCTTGTTAAACGTGAAAATGAACCTTACGCGAGAAATTTTTTGGTCAATGATTTATTATGACTTTCGTTGTGGACTTACTCTACAACAAACCTCTGATAGGCTGCGATTAGTATTACTTACTTAATGAAGTCCCATCTCGTGCCACTATTTACAATTGGTTTAACGAGTTTAAGCGTGGACGTAGCAATCACAATATTATGATCCGCGTGAGGGACGTTCTTTAACAGCGACTACTGAAGATAACATCAGTGCGGTGCGACGCATGACAGAGGAAGATGAGAGAGTGACATATCAGCAGATACGGGCAAGCCTAGGCATTAGTATGAGTCAAGTTCAAAACATATTACACGAACATTAAGGCGTCAAGAAGCTTTGTACCAGATAGATTCCCCATACTTTAACCGACGACTAGAAACACCTTGGACTGGTTTCGCCAAATGTTAGGTACGGTCAACGGCGGTGAATCAAATGCTGTATTTGACATTGTCACAGGTGATGAAAGCTGGATATATTGCTAAGAACCCGAAACCAAAACACAATCAGCTCAGTGGTTTCCTTTCGAGGATCGGCCAACTAAGATAAAGAAAGGAAGAAGTCAAGGAAAAAACATGATTGCCTCATTCTTTGGTCGGAAAGGTAATTTCGCGACATTTGTACTAGAAGATGGAAGGACAGTTCCTGCAGACTGGTATGTCAATAGCTGTTTGCCCGTTGTCTTAGAAAAAAATCGACAGCAGCGCCCACGAAGCGGGATCCTCCTTCACCACGACAATGCTTCGGCGCACACAGATGTGCAGAGAGGAACAGAGATTACTTCGAAAAACAATAAAAGTATTATAAATTTTCTACATTAAGCCGTTTTTCATTTTCTAAACATTTTCAATGTTACTTAGGTAATAATATACTGTTTGACCTGCAAACGCAGACCCCATAATAATTGTTTAAATTATAAATATATAAAATTGTATAATTGGTATCGTCATTATTATAATTATAATATGTAATTACTATTAGTTATACATAATTTTCCTTTATTAAAGTCAAATCAGCATTCACTTGTATTTTTCATAAATTTTCTGGTATCTTTCTATGCGCGCACTTAAATGAATGAATGCGGAGTGAATGAAAATATTGTAAAGAAACCTATCTAATATATAATAAATCTGAGCTAGAGGGTTATTGCGCCATTTGCCTTTTTCTTTTAAGAACTCTGAATTTGTTAGGTAACATATATATACATATATCACGTTTCTTAAACATCATCCGTAAGGATATTTTCTGATATAAACTTGTTCCGTTGTCCAGGGTATAAAGCCTAGACGGAGCAAAGCTTTTGAGCTTTGTGTTTTTCTAATTAACTCAGTCCACGTCTTTTGCTCGTCTCTTTTGGTGGGGTTTGTAGTCTCTATCTCTGCAGTACGTCGAGCCATGACGTCACCCTGGATGCCAACGAGCATGCTAGTCAGGATGTCAGTCGTACCCCTTCGGGAAAAAAGGGTTTGGGTATAGATCGATAGATACATATATCTTTCCTGTATGAAGCTATATTGTGTTTGAGACAGCCACGTCTTTTCACTTTTATTTAAATATGTATATCAAATTGACATATCAGCTTTTTACATTTTAAATTATATAAAGGGCAATTTAAGCGTGATGTAAATTTACACATGAATTCAATATTCCTGTTAATTATTTAAATTAACCAATTAAGTTTGTTTATGTTTAAGAGAGTGAATATTTATTAAATAAAAAAAACGCACTCACGCTAATAGACATTCTAACATTAAAAAAATTAAACAGACAAACAAACTTAACAAATTATGAATTTTAGGTAACAAAATAATGTATAATTCATATTGTGTTAATTCTTTTAAATTAAATACATACATATTATGTAGAACACGAATTTTACATAAATTCCTGAGGAGTTGTACAAATTAAAATTTTGTGTAGATCTAAGCAATCTCAGTCAATCAACAGTTTTTTTTTCTATAGATTAAATAATACCGCCTATAGACACTGTCTAATAGCTCTCAATTGCGCTGCCGGCCTTTTAGACACGGTACGATTTTGTTGCAGGAAAGTTGAATTGGTTTTGAAATACATCGAGGAGCAGCTGATGTGCGACAAAAAGTACCTTAAAAAGCTCAATTTAGTATACATGGAGTAAATCTATTGTATTACAGTATGTGTGGAAGAACTGGTCCATTTATTTTTTGTAGCTTAGAATTCAAAGTTCTCAGTCAGTACTGAGTATTCGGTTCAGAGTTCGCGCGCTTTTCGTTCAGGGCAGACGTGCGTCCAAACTTTAGTTTGTGTTTACGTATTTCGAGGTTTTCGCGCTATATTTAACAATGATTTTTAAACTTATAAATAATTGATTTGTGTGTATTTGCTTGTACATTGCTTCGCCGAGGCAAGAATAAGGTAAATTTGGTTTTTCTAATTTTTTTGTTTGTCCAATTCGATTCGAGGATGGTTATGATTTATATTTCGATTATCGCATTTCTGGTAGTAAATATGGTCGTATTTATAAGAGAATTGTTGAAAACAAAATTACTAAAATATTTATAAGTGCCAGACAGATATAATCAGACATTGTTATACAAACTATAATGTATTACATAAGTAAACTGTAGCATAAAATCTGATGAATTCCTAAATGCAAAAAAGCAATATAATGTCATCATTATCAATCCTGATTTATATATATATATATCAATACAAAATCTTGTCATTATTAATTCAACATAACATTTAAGAATTAGCAAACTCTCTCTTAACTTTATCAATCGTATAATGTTCAAGCAGCTAATACAAAATTCATCAATTATTTGCCCAAGGCTCCAACGTAATGTTTAAAATTAAATCGCGATACAAAAATCAATCCCCTAACTTGTGTGTATTAGAGTCAGTTTAATATGGGGTGAGTGCAAGTGACGGAGAGGGATAGTACAGACCAAATGCATTTTTAAATACACAAAAACATTGAAATGAAAACTTGCCTTTGGGCGGATAAAAGTCTTATTAAGTTTAACATTTAAAAGTTTTGTAAACAATGCTTCAATACTTATTATATGTTAAGGTTAGGTATTATCTGTTCTATAGTTTGCTTATGACATGGGTATAGGGTTGTGGCTGAGTGATAGTTTGGATTAATAATTATAGTACAGTTTTGTATACAATAAATTAAAATCATAAAATGACAATAATCTTTTAAATAATATTAATTAACATCTAATCCAAATACAAATTAATTTATTCATATAGGTAACACAAATACACTTATGAAAGTCAAAAACAGAAATGTATATAAAATACTTCTAATTTCATATAATCAAATCAAGTGCGTAGAACGGAAGAGAAGCACTGGCAATAAACTCTCCGCCACTCTTTTGAATCGCCAAGTTTTTGTAATAAATTTGCTATTAAGATTTGTCTGTAGGAAGGAATCAATAGTTTTTGCAGTGCTGTTTTAAAATTAATTAATTACGCTATCTTCTTCAATGAATAGGCTGGGTAATATTTTTAAATTGAGTGAAAGTTAATAACTCAGATACCTGAGGACTTATTAAAAATGTTGCACCTTGCATTTTCTACAAATTTTAAAATAATTTTGAATATGATTTGTTTTATTTGATTTTTTATATGTTTTTTAAAAAATGGTTAACAAACGTATATGGCGTATAATACGAAGGTTCTGCAATATGTACTTCATAGACAAGTTACGGGACTAGACGGACAAGAAACAAAATAATATTTTATTAATTTCTTTAATCGCATAAATAAAAAACAAAATTTATTTATTTCTTTGTCACACTAACAACGTTGGGCCATAACTGATAAATTTCAGACTATATTCTAATTAAACATCTTTACAGATGGTATAATATGATGGTATAATACTCGACAAAATATTAGGACAAAGAAAGCATTGCCTTCGTTCTTTTAGTGAACAAACTTAATTTACTACATCTAAAATAATTAGAGGTCTCTGTAATGATATTACTCTGTGATAAACTCTGCTCGTTAGAAAAATCCATAGACAAAATATTTATTACGCTCTCTTAATACACCAGTGAAAATTGGTGACCTTGAATCTCCAAACGCGGGGGTGTACAGTTATCAAATATACATTTCATTAGGTTTTCTCCGCGGCTTTACCCACATGAATTCTGTCGGCTTTCATTCCTCAATAAACGGCCTCTCCAAAACAAAAATATGTTTGCAATTCAAGTCAGTTATAGTCTCATGCTATAACTTAAGTATAGATTACAATAGTATACAATGTTGATGTCTGGGCAGTGTTGGCCTTGGCAGTGAGACCCTCGGCCCTTCGAACCCCGGCTGTGCCCCAATGGATTTTTCATTCTATATGTGCATTTAACGCTAGTAAAAGGTAGACATCGTGAGGGAATCCGCAACCTCAGAGCTTAAAAACGGCGTGTGTCGGCAACTGAATGCTCACCTACTTACCTATTAAGAAAAGTAAAATGATAACTAAACAGATATAGACATCTGAGGCCCAGATCTGAAAAAATTGTAGGGCATTTGTTTTTATTAAAATTAAATAAAGTCTTCATTCACAGTGACATTCGTTTGTTGCGTATGAATTACTAATGATATTGAAGTAAAGTACATATCTTCTAAAACATGATTATATATTTTCAACCGTCTGTAATTGTTACTATAGATAAAACACTTGAACACATTGGATGTTTTTTTATGTACATTATACAAAATCAATCAGTATTTTTGAATTTCAATTAATCTAATATTACTAAAACATTCTTTTGGAACATGGGTATACGAAGTGAAATGACACATTACACCGAAAGGGTAAAAGTAAACAGATATAAATTATTGTTGCTTTGAATTATATTCGTAGAAATAACAAACGTTTTGTACATTTAACGTTAAATTGCAATAGTGCAAAGTTTTCAAATTTCTAGTAATTGCACAAAAGCTTGGTTACAGGACTCTTAAATTAAATGTTATGTAGCCTTTGATGTTATTCAGCCACTTAGATCTGTAAGCGTTGGAAGAGGTCGTCTTAGAAAAATATTCTCCGTTTTGAGTGCAGTGGGTGTCAGCTTTTCTACATACAGTATAGAGCAGGAATTGAAGGTTTTGTCTATAGTCTATACAAGATTCAATACCTATTTCTACTGAACATAACAGTTTTTTTTACTACTCTTTACTAAGACATCACTGGAAATTACGATCTAGCTTAACTAATTAGTAATAGGGATATTTAACATAATCAAAGACAGTATCCAATAGTACTACTACAATCAACAAGCACTACTTACAATCTCTAATAAAATATCTATAATACACTTACCACTATTTAGCACAAACATTAAGTAACTAGTTTAGGGTTTATGTGCAGCTCAGGTTAAAACTGTATTACTGGATTATTAATACATAAATGTCAATGTTTTTTTAACCGTTAATCCGATATTTTCTTTAGACGTGTCATTGTCAAATAAATAAGAAACGTGTGTGTACTTACTTGTAACTAAATAAAAATCTTTTTTTAAATTTTATATTTCGCCTTATTCTACGTTTGTAGAAAAAACGATACATTGAAAGTTTTATTATAACGCATTATCTTGTTTATTTAAGTTTATTTAAATATCACAAAAAAATGTCTACATAATTAAAGAAATAGACATTTTTTATTTTAAAATGTTGACTATGCTAACTTCAGGGTGTCGGTATTTTGTGACGGTGTGCGCGCGCATCGTAAAAATTTACTCTCAGCATTTTTCCCTAACACGCCAAGTATAACTTCAAAAACAAATATTAAGGATTTATAACAAAATGTAAAACATGAAGGTATTGTCTCATCAAAGCACCCTACGTAAAAATAAAAGATAAACTAATTTCATGAGAGGCACAGACAAAAAACAAAGGTAAGTACAGGATTTTGATAGAAAAATCTGGTATATTATATTAACAGGTAATTTTCAATGTTATATTTATCAACATTCGTGTATTTTAATTTATATAAGCTAAATACATCTATAGACACATTTATCTAAAGGAGAAACAAAGTAAAATATAGTTTTGAGAAAATAAGGTGAAATATGATACCGATATGTTGATATATACGTAGTCGTACGTACAAAGCATAGATATAACATACACCATAAGCATATAAAACTTATATTACAATAGACAGAATCAAGAATATTCAAATGCTTCGAACATAATAAGGTTAGAAACAAAAGTTCTGGGTATAATGTTTATTTAAAAGAAAAAGAAAGTTTGTTGAATTATTTGAAAATCTAACTTTTATACGCTACGAAAATGTAAGATACTAAAATACTTCGTTATGAAATTTCGTATTTTATGTACAGGTTAAGTTAAAATATACCGATATGATTCTGCATTTACTAAGTTGAAACGCAAAATAGGACTTTGTTCCGCTGAATTAAAAATTCTGAGTCAATTACAAACAAAATTAATTTTGTCACGCGACAATGCCTTCTGAAGCTAATTGGTAATAATTTGCTTTTAAAAAACGAGGATCAGACAATTAACTAGCGTCTGCAACGGGTTTGCCTTGATAGGAACAATATGAAACCTCAGTAATTATTGGCTTTATCTTTAAAATACTACACAGTATTATATTATTTCTTCGAACCAAAGAGGTGCGTGTTTCCCTGAAGTTAAAAATGCGTAGGTACCGTATTCCACAGAGTTTTAGATTATGTAGACTCGATAGTATTGCCTCTTACGGTAAATATCTCACGAAAATATTTTTTATCTTTTATTATTTACCTATATTTATTGTATTCAGTTCAAGTGCGCGGAATATAGTAATTGAAAGTAATGAAATTTGCCGCTCATACCTTTAGATAAATAAGGTTATAATTTTTCTTTATTTTAGAAGAATAAGTGATTACAAACTATTATCAAAAACATTTGAGTGTACAGGTATTAGAAATTATACTATTTCTTTGGCGTAACAAGATAAAAATATTTAAAAAAAATACCTTTCGCCATATTCTATGTGTGTAGAAAAAAACGACAATAACACAAGACAAAATAGTTATTTAATACATTGAAAGTTATATTATAACGCATTATCAAGTTTAAAAAAGTTTATTTAAATATCACAAAAAAATATTTCTACATAATTAAAGAAATAGACATCTTTTATTTTAAAATGTTGACAATGCTAACTTTCGGGTGTCGGTTTTTTGTGACGGTGTCCGCGTGAATCTTCAAAATTGACTCTCATCATTTTTCAAAAGAACTATAACTTCAATAAATAAATTATACATGATAACATAGAAATAAAAGCTTTTTAATTTGATAAAAACGCCGTCTTTACATGTTATGAGGAGTACACATTTAAAAAAAAGTATACGTTAAGTTACATACATGGATAGATTATATTTTGATTTGTTTTAATTTTGGTATTAGTCTAGTATAAAGCACTTTTGCGCTAATATCCATCAAAAAATAATATTCATCTAATATCCATCATTCTTTAAATTGGTTGTTAGTTTTATGAATACAATAAAATCTTTGTCATCTAAATATATTGGTCTTATCTAGGCATTTTAAGGTCTATGACTCCCCTCACAGACTACATCGGGAGCGAAACGAATTGCCTAGAACGAATTAGTTTGCAGGAAAGCTGTTTCTTCGCACTGTAAAATAGTTTGGTCGTAAAACGTATGTGGTCCCTCTTAAGTAACTTAAAAATAGAAGAAGATTGTCGGTCTACTTACAATATTTCTGAGATAGATTTCAATGGCTTTTTAAAAATCGTAAAATCTTTTCGTAATGCCTATTTATGTATGCCTATTATCGGTATAGAAGTTATGTTATTTTAATACTATTAAAATATGTGAGCATATAACAAAGATTTTAAGGAATGTACACATTTCCTAAATAAATTACAAAAGGATAATACCAGAAACTTAAGGTATCAAAAGAGTCATATCTCGTTTACCATCTCTCTTTCTAGGGGTGAGGAAAAGTACCTAATACAATTTTTTTTCTATACGGAACGAACACGTACACAACCCAAACGTACCTTGTCAAAAAAAGTCCAAATCTGTCATTTCTACGTCAGCAAACGTGTTTCGTCTGTCATTGATTCCTTTACACGTCCACAATGGAGCCCATTGAATCGTCTCAACAATGCCCGCGCAGTGTTTACACTGTGGAATTTTCCCGCGCGACAGCTTGAAAACGGAACGCAAACGTTTGCGTCAAATGGAACTTTTTTGAATGCGTCTGTAAAAAGGTTTTACTGTTTATTTAGAATTCACGTTTAAATTTTTTGAAAAACAAATGAATTCGAATTCATATCTCACCCTAATAAAACAGCTTATTCGTTTGTAGCTGATATGTTATATATATATTAATATCCTATAACCCCTAGATGGGGCAGAGGGCGTTCACAGTGAGTCTCTATCGCGTTCGGTCTTGAGCCTCGTGTCCTCGCTCGCTCCAAGTCTTTCCGGCTCTCTTTGCCTCGTCTGCAACTGTTCAATACTATAAACATAGCTTGTAGTAAATAATGTAGATAAAACCTTATTTAAAATTGTGACCATGAATGATGAATACAAATAGTATTTATGATATGACAATAACACCAAAGTATTCTTGGTGTAGAAATGTTAACCATATGTCATTCATTTATAAAAATAAAACTACAGCAATTCACAATTAATGTAATGAATTTCAATACTTATTAATTAATTTATAATGAATGCAAATCCAATATGAACGTACCTTAAGCACACGCTAACCCGTCAAATACTGACGTAAGCCGTCGTCGCCACACTTGTAAAAAAGTACCCCTCTAACTAAACAATGGCCCAAAATTGCGTTCGATCAATATATTGAATTTTTTATAGGTTATTTGGTCCCGATTGTTAATTTGGAAGCTTGAAAGAGCTTAAGGGTTGATTTTAAATGTAAATTGAATTTTTGCTTTTCTTGTCCGAGAATGTTATTTGAGTTCTTATTGTGTTGATGAAACTTTATCATTACATACTTTTTTATTGACAAGTCTTTGTTAATAGGACCTATTTTATGTATAATAAACATTTGAAATGTGTATATAAAATGAAGTACAACAAGTAACACTAATGAATGCCTACTCATGACTTTATTATATTATTGAGGATCAAGTTACTCGTATCAACCTTTAATGAGAGAGTCCTGGTACATCTCTAATAATGCTAATATTTACTAAAGAATCTACTGACTAACTTAACCTAATAGGGCAACGCCTTTACAATATTTAATTTAGTACTTATTAGAGAGCCTCACGTTAACTAATATATAAAATAAATTAATTTAATTTTTTATATTTGTCGCGTTTCTAAACAAGAGTGCTATGGTTACATCTATACAAACCACAGCGGTTTTCTAATGTAATAATAATGTAGTGCAATCTAACATGTATTGATTTTTTTATTATTCTGTAAAATAAATAAAAGAAAAAGAAATAAAGTTCAGCCATATTGGGTGAGTTACCCGGAGAAAAATTGTTACTAATGACGGGTAGAGT
This sequence comes from Pieris brassicae, assembly GCF_905147105.1. Classification (NCBI taxonomy): domain Eukaryota; kingdom Metazoa; phylum Arthropoda; class Insecta; order Lepidoptera; family Pieridae; genus Pieris; species Pieris brassicae. The sequence goes on along the minus strand of NC_059666.1, from coordinate 16,876,658 downwards.
TCGTTGTCTAAGTGCCCCATTCCTACTCCGTTATGCCTTTATCATCAGGCCTAACGGAAAATTCTAATAAAATTATTATTTGTCCTCCTTAAAGAAAACAAAAAAAAAACACGATAGTCTATTCTCACAGTATATTTTTTTTATGTTTATATCATGGTGACACATGTGTTGACATAAACCCCGATAAAACTTTCGGTAAAACTTTCAAATGAATTTCACGTTTAACATTTTATGTAAAATGAAAATTGTAATTACATTAAGGGTCACGACTCTTGTTGAAACCGTTTACGTAGCGAAGTACATTCGCAAGCTATTGTGTGCGCATTCGAGGGTTAAATTTGTTAAAACCAGCTCAAAAGCGGCCGAGTGAAAATTTTATTTTTTAAAGCGTTGTAAGTGTTCGCGTGTTCGGTTTCATATTTTTATTGTTTGTGCGCTAGACATTTATATAAAAGTTTTAAATAATTAATATCATTATGGATTGGTTCAAGTGCACAGGCGCTTATTATTTAATAAATATTTATTTAAGTTGGCGGCTGGGAAGACCCGTGATCTCAGAGCTGGTGCTTTCCTCACACAACGAATAATTATGCCAGCTGCATTAAAGGGAACAAACTTCTTAATTTGTTTTAGTTTTATCCATTGATAATTATTATAACTATGTTTTTTAAATACAATGTTTTAGTAGCATATAGGACAGGGCACAGCCTTATCTGTTGGTTTGAATTACGACCCTCGGAGTTTTAATTATGAATGCTACATGGTAAACAAAAATTATCAAAAGTATATGATGTTATGATGAAGTATATGATTTTACGCTGCGTACCAAACAATATAAGATAATTGTAAAAAACGTCATACTTTGAACCAAATTTGCAAAGGCCTTCTAACGAAACAATGTTTATCGTTTATATAGATATTTTCACCCGCTAAATGAATGTCTTTGGTGAATATAATGCCGGTCCACGCTGGTTCCTTTTATTTGATTGTCTCATTGTAATTTATTTGCCAATGTTATTGCACTGTTTTAACAAAAGTCCTCCCGTCTCTTTCCCTCAAATTGATGTTACTTCATGATGGAAAAAGGCAATAATAATGTATCTAACTGGACAGAATTATTTTTAATGAATAAGGGGGATAGTATAAATGATTTAAAATTGATATCGGAGTGATTTAGTTATTATGATACTGGCTTTGAAATCTGATTCTTTTCCAATTAACTTCGGGATCCCAGCGACAATTACGCTTGATAAATAGCTTTAAAACAAATACTAGACTGCTTGTCATTTTAATTAGCATGGTTCGTTATATCAATCAAAACTACGACGTATTCCTAGTTATTAGCACATGCGATAAAAATGTACAATTCAATTAATTTGCTACCCGTCAACGCGTAGGGTTGTCACTATTAATTAAAATATGATGTTGTGTATTTTGAGTGCCGATACGGTGTTGATAAAGGTTAATTCAAATCTAAATGGAATGCTTCCGAGACTTGTGCCCTCGACTAGACTAGACTAGAAAGTCGATTTGTGGGATTCGTTGTGTTCTGTGATATTTAGTCTTATTAAGAACAGTAAATAAATTCATTACTTTCGGTAACCCAACTTACCTTCAACAGCTTAAAAACTAAGAGAACGTTCAGAAACTATAAAAATTTAACATAACTTATGAACCCTTCTTTATCTAATTTATACACTTTTTTGTACATGGCCAACGGGTAAAAGGCTCACGTGATGTTTAGCGATACTATGAACATTCACATCGTCAGACCGCTCGCAATTGCATTGTGCGTTGCCGAACTTTTATGAACTGACACACTCTTGAAGGACCTAAAGTGGACCTTACTTCCTTCTACTTAATGTCCTATATCTGGGGCGGAGGACGTTCGCAGTAAGTCTCCATTGCGTTAGGTCTTGCAACTCTACGGCGCCAGGTTTTCCTGGGACGGCCACGCTTCCTTCCGCTTTCCTTGCGGGTTCTAATCAAGTGCGTGCTTGAGGATATGATTGGGATCCCTTCGGAGTGGCCTATCCATTTCTATTTGCGTCACTTGTCAACCGTAACATTCAATTAATTTACTCATTTATCGCCTTATCATCGTACGCTTACGTAGCAAGCAATCTATTTTGCTATTGATAACATCTAACTATAAGTTTTTTGCTGAACAATGGATTTGCAGATACCTATATTGTAGTTTCTGTAATCTCTGTAAATGCACCAGCCCTGAGTGCTGCTAATAATTATAGAGCGCAGTATGCTTGTAAGCTTTGTAGCTATTAAAAAACGCAAACCATAAACGAATTTCAACCTTAAATACAGGGCATTCAGTTGAGTTTATATTCAATAAAAAAAATGAGTTTTTTAAGCAGATTAACAGCACGTTTATTGACGTTCCGGAGAGCTATTACATCGACTAGCAAATAAATGCTAAAGAAAAATCCTTTATGTTTTTGAATTTAAAAATTATAATTAGCAAAGTTGAGAAAGTTTTCGGTTAAAACCTTCAGTCAAATATGCTTTTCATATTTTGAAAAAGTTTTAAATAGCCTTTGCGTTACGCTTATTAAAAAAGGAAAACGTTTTAATAATATAATTATATACGTTTTATTAGCAACAATCCCTATAATCCCTATATCATCAAGGCAGTCGCCTCGGGCCTGGTAAAGCTTTCCATGGCTTGGAGGTTCTGCTTAACACCATCCAACCTTTGCTACAAGCCCTTGGTATTTTCATCATATCTCATTCCACTGCACATTAATATGCAATTTTCATTTATTTGAAAACATTTTTGATTAAAACATTTGAAAATCGAATACGTTTACATAGTAAAGCTTTATCAATAAAAAGTAGCGATTATTTTCACGATGATGTTAGATCGCATAAATAAACACATAACAAGTAACATAAATTATTATTAGGGAAGCAACGGTCTGCCTTATCGCTAACAAGCGGTCTCTTCCAGGCAACCCTTGTAAAAAAAAATAACTAAACAACAGGAATATACAAATGAAATTACAAGAAATACTTAAAAAAATATTAAATTAACAAACTTAATCTAAAGGTAAGTGATCAAAATATAATAAATATAGACTCAATACTGAAGTCTAATTTTTCGGTATATGATATATAGTTTAGACTAGTCCAATGTTATAAATTATTTAGCATATGCACTCGATCTATTGAAAACACAATTGATCTGCTGCTCTGTAGACATTGTAATTGTAATCCTTAGAACTCACGTAGGTCTCGGCAACGTGTAACGTATCAAACGAAACGTTTATCTACAATCGTCTTTGATTCCGCATCTGTATATCATTTGGATTTCACTCCAACTGCATCAATCGAACGGTATGTAAACATGGTTAGGGCTGTCACGACATTAAATTAATTATATTCAGTGAAGGTAAAACGCCCGTATAAAACATGGCTTTAAAACTTATAGTAACTTGTAAATTATCATATTTTTTTTTAAAAATGCCCTTGAAATTATGGATATTTAATCCGATTTTTTAAAGCTTGACAAAATAACAATATGTATAGGTTCTATAATATATAATTCTGTTCATTATTAAGTTTTTTAAAATGATGTTTTAAATTCTAATCAAATAGCTTACTATGTGGCGTTCGTGCTTTCGTAGTAGCATATACCATATAAATCTCGAAAAAATCAAATTTCATGAAATTAATCTCTCCATTCAAATTACACAATGGTTCATACAAAATTATGATAATGCTTTGAAGTCCGTGCTCGACGGCATCTACACGACACACACACACACATATTTAAATATATGCAAAACGAATTGTAGCTAGGTAAGCAAAGGCTCCATGTGATTAAGGAATAAAGCATGTTTGTACATACCAAAGTATCACGTTTGAGCATATGGTCTAAGCGTAAAAAAGATCGCGAAGAAAAAATATCACTGTAAAAACGCTTTAATAATTATATTGGTCACCTTACTGACATCTTTTATACTTGCTTCGGTATTTAAAGGTTTCTCTTAAAATATATTTTAACATTTTAATACAGTTTCATTAAAATCTACTTAAAACTATGGCATACGAATTTTATAATGACCAAACACAAAACTTATAATTTCTAACATAACTTAACCTTTTAGTAAATAAAAATTTTCGTATATACGCGTGTCTATTTGTTATTGTTATAGTAGAAAACAGTATGTTTATATGAATGTAACTACATAAAGGTGTAAGAATAACAGAGGTGTCGTTGAACCGCTTTGTAACGCCGACGTAAAAACTAAGAACGCAGATGTTTATTTAGTTAAATAATAAAGAAGGTTAATGTTTCAGGATATCTAAATATATCTAAGACTTTGCGGTCTCGCTGGCCGCCTCCAACACTTTTCTATTTTTGGTTTTCCGACCGATAGGCTCTAGATAATAGAGATGACATTTGTCTCCAACTCCTTACGCCTTATACAATTATACTTCCGTCATTTATCTAATCAGATAGCTCCTAGCGACACCGCGTAGGTAAATCACTAAGTCGCAGTCTGATCAGATACATTTAGAAAATACATATTTTCAACTGCAAAATAAAAACATGTATTAGTAGGAATATTGAATCCTTTCGTATTCATTATCGATTGATGTTATATTTGCTGACTACACATGGGGGAGTGTTGATTTTTTAAGCAAATAATAGTTTCGCTTATCGACAGCCTAAACAAATAGAGGGTGTTTGCAAAATGAAGTACCTTCGAAACGCATTGCTAAATATCTGTTCTGTACTTAGCGATTGTGCAGTATTAGATGCGTAATCCATAAAGCTTTTCGACTAGCTGTCGTTATAGCATAAATGCTTAGCACTTGAACATTTCTACTTTATTTTTCCTTACACATTCTGGCAACTTTTGGACGCCCAGAAATTTTACTCATTAATATTTAACATTGCTTCTAATTGACAGATCAAGAAAAGTATGATATATTTGGTTTAGAACACACCAACATGGAAAATGCTATGCTACCCCTGACACTGTTCGATTTTCCAAAATGAAAACTTTTAGGGTCTTCAGTGATTTTTTTCTATATAAACATCAGAGTTCAAGTCATAAGTTTTTAATTAACAAATAAAAAATCGCAGAGGCGTGAAATATATATAAATTCTTGTAAGCTGTATCAAAAAAACATTTTTTTTCTAAAAAATAAATAAAAAATTGAGGGGTGTTCCCTTAACATTTAGGGGAATGAAACATCGATTTCACGAAAATCGGAGGAGCCATTTCGGAGGAGTTTAATTGCACGACACCAGAATTTTATATAAGAAATTAAAATATATCATAAAACCCGACTACTGATAGTAAATAATTTAAATATTTTCACAACTATACCATAAAGGATATATTTATATTTTATGGACAGTAGTTCAATTCTATCTTATATAAAAAAAAATGTGAAATTGCACAAGCGTTTGTGTCAATAATATAATAGTAAGTTCTAAAGCAAAGCTGTATTTGTTACATCAATAATAAATTAGTTACAGAATCAAAGATTATTTAAATATCACCAAAGATTTTTCGATTCGTAGACAGTTGCTAAAGAATTTTGAATGTGTGTTAATAATAATCTAAAATAAAACCACATTTAATAGTCTAAATCAGAAACCTCCTTAGATGAGGTTATAAGCTACCTACATTTCCTATATTCAAAATATTCATATAAATTTAATAAAGGCTAAGTATTTGGTATACTACACATTTTTATTTCATAGACATGTAATTAGACATTCATAAAACTTAAGTGATGCCATCCACTGACATTGAAAGGATCACATTTTATTCAATCTACCTTCATTAAAACTTGCGTTCTATTAAGTTAATAATATACAGCTTTATTTTTATCTAAACTTATTTCTATAACGCTGAAGAGTTTGCTTATGTTGTTGAACGCGCTGATTTCAGAAGCTTGAATGGAAAATGTTGTACTATAGGATGTATAAAACCATCACGAATAGTTTTGTCTAAATCAAAATTAGAATATATTTTGTTATCGCTATCAAATCGAACCGAAACTCCGACAAATTGCATTCTTCGAGTAATTAACGATATTTTTGCAAAGCGGTAACGAATTATACTCGTTGCATAGTTACAATTCAATTCGGCCATCTTTCAATCCCTTTTTATGCTTTTTACAATAACCTCACAATTAAACAATATTGAATTCAATCCCAATGAATTTGGCTTCTGTCAACTTCAAACCAACTGTTTTTCCAACTGTTTCTCCAACTGCGATGGCTGCTAGTGCCATTTAGTATATAATAAAGAAACTTACTAGTTTCTTTACATATATATATATTAAAGGTAGATCTAATTATATATTAGTAATCTAATTGAAAATATGGTTAACAGCATTACCTTATTCGTATTATTAAAATAAGTACATGTAGAACATACATAAATATTTATAAAAATCTTATATATATTGTAAGACAACACAGAAAATTCGTTGTAAATAAATAAACTCTTGAGTTTAAATTGTCACTCAAATAAAAGCAAGTATTTATTTAATACAACCAATATTAACGTAATAATACAGACATACTGTCATCATTTCCTGTAATAATTAAGGGTCGTGCATAGTTTTGCATTGATAAACAATTTATATTATAAATACAGCAACGGTTTTTACATTGTAATCTGTTGGAATAAAGGTGAATTTTGCTTGTGAGTGCAATTATGTGTGATGTTCATAAACAATAGACCGTGATCATATGTAACAAAGAATACTTTTATAATGATGCAGATGTTACGAAAAACACCTAGCAATGCTAATATAAGATAAAAGTCATAAATTATGGTACAGTTAAATAGTCTTAATATAAAAGTGTGCAAATAATATAAATTCATACGAATAATATTCTGAAACAGTACTTTAATTGAATTAGGTACTTTTATCAATAAAAACTACTTGCTGTGCAAGTGTAAGCCGGAGTTCTTTTTTCAAACGTCATTCATTTAAAATTTACAAAACGAAGCGTTACGAAGATTAACACCACGAACTCAATAAGCTAAAACTGAAAATTGCGAAAAAAAATTCAAAACCGCACCGTGCGATTTGTTTACCCGCCAGCCGGTACTTGACTATTGAAATACAGCCTTTGACACCTCACCCATTACTAGATGAGTAATGAGTCTACACGGCTTCCTATTTCAAAGTTCATACTAATGATACAATTTGCGTTTTTTTACTGCGTGACGATTGATTAAATAGCAAGTATTTTTTGAATTACGTGTTTCTATGTATTTAAACTTTTTTGAATGAGTTATGTTACTTTCTTATTTAATAACTTTTCAGCGATAGATACTATTTTTATAAATTTTGTTGAGAGTTATGCATAATTTGATATGGCCGAATTTTGATTTTACATTCTCTTTCGTTTATAGTCTCGCTTGGTTAGGCATATGTAATTAGTATATCGATATTTGTAATTTTATTATTCAATACGTTCTTAGCATCATATTCGTATCATTTCGTAGGTGCTTGCTGTGAAACTATAAAGGCAAAGTGTTTATATTATTATCAGTGGAACATTTCCCATTGTTCCTGTAATAATTGTTACCGGTTATATGCGGTAACAATTAAGTGTCTTTTTTCGCCAATTGAGTTAAATCAAGGACTTATGAGTGAACTCTTTATTATTAAAATTGTGAATCAACAGCCACCAAACCGTTCTTTGTGATAAATAGTGTTGCAAGTGCAACTATGCATCTTTCCCAGATTATTAATGATTGAGAAGAAAAGTTTTTTTGTGAATCTATTTTCCTAAGAACGTAATTATTTGCTCTGTATTAGGTCAATAATAGATGAAACTGAAGAAAAGTTGTAAAATTAATTCAAGTTTGTATGTAAATTACTTACTATGCTTATTAATGAACGTACGTATATTTGAATATAAACAGACACATGTTTATATGCAAATATAAAAAACGTATTTATGTACACGCATTAGAAGTTATACTTCTTTGGCGTAACAAGATAACAAATATTTTAAATGTTGTATTCTACGTTTGTAGAAAAAACGATACTAACAATAGAAAAAAGGTATTTCATGCATTTTATCATAACGAATTATCTAGTTAAATAAAGTTTATTTAAATATCAATATAATGTGAAATGTTGCTTTAGCTAACTTCAGGTGACGGTGTGCACGCGCATCCTAAAAATTTACTCTCATCATTTTTCCCTAACGCGCCAAAAGAATAACTTCAAAAATCTGTTTCGTAATACTATCAACTGGTTTCAAAAAGCCAGCCTTTTTTAGTTAACAAAAGATCTTTTTGCACTTGAATCTTTTTGTACTCGTGTACATGAATCGTATTTCAAAATTTAAAGTACTTTGTATGCAATCGGTAGAACCAATATCATAAATTACATTAACAATAAACAATTAATTTTATCATCACAGTCATACTTTATAGGTAAGAATAGGATCTTGTGCAATTGAAACTTGTAAAATTTCTCCAAGTTCGGATAACAAACAGAGTGTGCTTTACGTGGCAAGTTTAAATGAAACTGCCGAATTCATCAAAAACTACAAGTAGACACCGCGAATGCTAATTTACTTTGAAAGTAGTATTTTAACTCGGCACCTACTGTTCCCGTGAACAAAATTTTAAGAGCTTTCTGGCCACAGACCACTCTTTTACTTATAAACTCTAAATCAGTATTTTTGAATTTGATTTTTGTCCTTAATTATTTTTACATAATACGAAACAATAATATTTTTTTTATTAATAAGACGATTGCCAAACGTTTATTTGCAAAGTGACTTAAGAGTAGCTGGATGGGGTATTGTTATTATTATTTATAATTACCTTATAGTCATGGTTCCGCCCAGGAAACCGTTGTTTATAACTAGAACTGATAAGTAAAATGCTCAGGATCCTGATTGGGATTCGGATGGAGTTCTTCAACTACGCGAATATTATACGTCTTTGACTTGAATATTAATATGCCTTTAAGCGTCACTTTTCAGTTGAAAAGATAGATGTTATCAAGATTCGCGTCGCATCTGCATCTGTGACTTGAGCTTTTGAATAGTTTTCTTAGATGTTCTTTATAGAAGGTTCTATAAACATTTTCTATTTCTGGAAATTATCTTAGGAAGTAGATGTCACACAAGAAAGTGCTTTTAATTTAAATTAATGATTTACACTTAACATATCATTCCTTTCTTTATACAAGCATACTTTTATTTTTCTCCTAAACTAAGTGTCTTAGGAAACGAACAAGATCATGCGGCAAGGATTTATTATTATTTACAATATAAATGAGGATGTTTATTATCATTATTATTATTATTGTTTTATTATGATTAAACATGAGTTTTTTTCACAAATGCTATATTCTTTATTGGATGGATCAGAAAAATTGGTGTAGAGTCGTACACAAGAAGATATTGTAACAAAGTAATATTAATATTCATTTATTTACAAAGAATATATATTAAGAGACCCTAAAACGTAGTATTGAAATCTAAAAAAATATTATGTGAAATGTGTGACCCGCTCCCAGTCTTTAGGGTTATTGAATGTTCAATCTGAAACATAGACCAACTAAAACATAATTTAAATATTTTATACAAGGTAAATAAAATTAAGAAACTTCTATCGATTTCGATAACAAATTGCTACAGATGTTTGATGTTTGATGATGCGGGTTTTCTCGTAAATGAAGAGGTAACAGATAAGGTATCAACTATTTTTTAATTATATTTGCGCTTTCCATAACTATTTTTGTAAAAATGCACATTGTATTTTCGTCAAAAATATTGTCATTGTCGGGTCCTAGTACGGTTAAGAGTGTCATCCTCGCCCTCAGTAAGCGTTAATTATTCGTCGTCTATAGAAACTAAGTTACAGATAATTTACTGAGAGTTAGTGCGGAAGCCGTGTCAACGCATAATGACTTAACTTTATTGGACATTATACTGTTGAATAATGAACCCTTCAACTGAACGTCTATAATTAGTGATAAATAATACTTATTTCTAAAACATATGTTTGACAGGTGTGGTACATAAAAGATTTAAGGAATTATGTAATTTACGACCATAAACATTTATATTTTTACTGCTTTGAAACTAAGCATAACTTTTTCATATTATATATTTCAATAATTTATTATATGCATGCTGTGTTCATTTTAGTTTACTTATGTTTTAAAGTAACCCCTGTTGCTGACCAATAAATAAACATAACTTAAAAATTTACTTAGTGGTGCGTATATATAGATAACAAATACTAAATTAAATAAGTTAACAAAAAATATTAAGTAATAACTATTAAGAAAATGTTCTTCTATTTTATATTTATTAATCTAAGATTATGGAGGAATTGTTCAACCAGCTCTTTATTTAACAATCTTTAGAGAATTTATAAATATAAGGTTTATGGAGAAGCTCTTTATAAAATGAATAATTTCAAATAGTTCTTTAGAAATTAACTACACAAATGCAGCTTTGCAGATAATTTAAAAGTTTTGACAAATTACATATATACCATAATTACTATCTACCTTATAATTCATAGAGATCTATTTTTGAAGTCTTTCAAGGAACAAAGGCTAAAAATTATCAAGACTATAGAAATATAAAGCCATTCAGTGGGGACTAAGGTTCTGTAATGAGGTTCTTGGTTCATTGCATTCTAATAAGACACTAGACGAGCTCTTTGGTTGACAGGGGTGCAACAGTATACAGATTTTCAGTAACTTACATTTATTTTTGCTTGAACTAATTAGTCTTATTTATATTTCCTATATCTTAGACTAAAATACCGGTTGAGTTGCTTAGCTGTGCTTAAAGCGTGCGTTCTTCCGTAGGGTTCTTAATTATAGTTTTATTTAAAGACAGTTACAATTATTTTAATCATATTCTACGTACAATATGGAATGTAACATACTTTTTGCATGCTAATGAAATCTTTCTTTGTTACAGCCCTGAATTAGTTCCATGAATGGGGCAAGTATGAGAGGGGGGCGTCGGATACCCACTCCAATGCCTCCATCCAGAGAAGCCCAATACTATGCTAACAGGTATGTCGTCTTTGAAGATTTCATCTAGCCGAAGTAGAACGCGTTTCATAAAGATTATCGGGGCTTGTCAAAGGTACAGTTGTGTCAGTTAATGGTTTAGTTTTGATAAACCGCCAGACCGCTGCCTCTTATGAGGTATACCGGAGATTCTTGATTCGATTCCCGGCAAAAGTCTTATTGTTTGTTCTAGGCACATCAGTTTGTTAGTTATTTTGTGATGTCTATGGTTGTTAAGTTAACATAAAACCCGATGAAAATAAAATAATATTTTTGTGATTTTTTTACAATGAATTGAACATATCAGTGAAACCAACCAAAATCAATGAAACTAAATAACCAATAAAGTAACTATGTCTAATATTACCTCACTTAATCCAACAAAATATTTTGTATTAATGACATCTTTTTATTGTTATTTTATGTTCTATTAAAAAAACAGACGTATGTTATAAGTACGTATTATTTATATAAGTTATTGTTGGTATTGTTTTAATAATTATGTTACTTTCTGTGGAAAGATTAAATACAATAACTTTAGAATAGAAAGATTCATTTCCAAGAGTTATTTCAACCATCTTATTTCATGTTCATAATTATGCCTATTACATTTTAAACACCATTAATTTCTTTGAAGTGAAAGACAAATACTTTAAGTTTTAGGGTGTTAAAACTTCACTAACCCACGTAAGGAAGTTAATGACAATATTAATAGATTAAAAATAATATTTCTTTTCAATTCATACTTGAACAAAATGGAAAAAAGTTACTTTTTTAAATCAATTACAATGGATGTCTAAGTGCTTCCTATATACAAAATTAAGTTTAAAACAAAATGAAAATCTTCCCCTTGTCATGGGAAACGTCTAATCGCACTCATTAGAAATGTGTTGTCAAGAACAAGTTTCAAATTACTAAAACATTTCAACCAAATATGTAAATCATACCACTATCTCATCTTCTTCTACCGTCTTTTGCAGGACTACAGAAATACTTATTATAAATCATACTAAGCCCCTTTTCGTTGATGTCTTTGAGAAAAGTAATTATTATTTGAATTATATTTATTTTTATTATAAATTACTAGAAAATCTATTATATGAAATATAATATGTCTAGTCGTAAATAGATCGTCTTGTAAACAAACGTTATATCATCTATCTACGTTACGTTAAGTCAATGTAATAATTGATACATCGTACGACGTATACAAATGACTAACGATTCGCTTGAAATCTCAGAAGTATCGTATGTCTTCAGCGGTCTCAATAGAAGCAACACAAGTTTATTTAATGGAGTGATTAAACATCCCACTAAATAAAACTATATCGTTATAATTCTTATTTAGTTATTAATAAGCTTTCTAAAAGCTCGTCCAGCCGCCTACGAGTACATTATTGTAGATCTATAAGTTGAGGTATTTCTGAACCGATACAATCCAATTCCTGGCATTGCACGTATCCACGGACGGCTGCTTGCTTTATTTTTTATTTAAAAAACAATAACTGCTTAAAAATAGTTTTATGTATGTATTTGTGTTAGTTTGAGATGGGATAAAATTTAATTCTTACAATAAATTTAATAGAAAAATATTTGACTATAGATTTTTAGGCTCTATCAGAATTTTATTTATGTAAAAGTTAGGACGTCTGTTAAATACTTACATACTGAAGCTTCATTTTGTAAGTACATCTGTTAAGAACAGTACAATTTAATTTTTATCCTTTTAAAATATCCCTATGATGGGTTCACATCAAAGGTAACGCGGTACTTAAGATAATTATATGGGGCTTAAAAGCCATAGTCCTTGCAATATTCAGGTCGCTTACATCTTTTATTGTTGACGCCTGAAATATCCCGTAATTACCGCAAACAAAGAACGATTCTGTTTTGTCTTTGAACATTAAAATTAATTTGTATCGAGAGATCTACGGACATTCAGGAAAGTACCTTACGTCTTAATTAAATACATGAGTTAGTTGCACGGAACAAAAACATATTTGTGTGTAAACATCAGTAGGAACATATTCAGTGCGGCCAATCGAACGGGAATCTGAGATGGTTACTGTAGCTTTGGTGTTATTTGACTTTCCCGCATTAAACTCTTGAGAGATATTTGAATTTTCCGTGTATGATGTTGATGGTTGAGAGGATGTGTTATGAGAATTATTATTATTTTGCGAGTGTAGAGATGACATGGATTGAGATATGCATAATCTTTCACACTGACAAAAATCACCACTAGAATCACTACTTTACTACTTAAGAAAAATAATTCTTAATTTTCGTACACTGCCGAAAAAGGCGCAAATAACGAGTTCCGGTGATACCGAACTAGTACAATTAAATAAAATTTTCGCCACCATGAAAAATACGTCTACCATGAACGAAGTTTCCCGCGCGTTTCTATTTGCCTCTTTAAAATATTCCAAATTCGAACTCTGAACGTCTGCGCTCTGTTGTTAACTGTCAAGTATGATTAGCGAAGTGATTAAACAATACTTTTTTCTTACTGAAACAACATTTTAATATTAAGTGAACTATATGAACATAAGAGTTATCAGTTTTTAGATAAAATTATTATTAAAAACTAGAGTTTGACTTCCGAATACATATTATGTTTCAAAGTAGTCGCTACTTCAGGTATTTAGTCTGTGGCACGACCACTTCATAGATAACATAAACAAGATTCACGAGGACTTTCAAAAACACCGTAGCTAGCACTCTTCGCATTTTATCTGTGGACAATGTAAAGCATAAACAAAAGAAGCTTCGCCTATTATCACGCGTAACGTCACTACAGGGTTGCAAGTTTTCGTTTTAATTTGATACCCTCAACATATATAGCCTTTTTCTCACATAATAGAATACCACACCAACATTTTGTTTTGATTTTACCTTGTATTTTTTTCTGTTGTAAGTCTAAGTCGTTTTATTCAATATGTTTCATAGGGTTGGTATTTCATACGGTGGCATAGTAGCTTCAGAGTGCGACTCTCAACCCTCGTTAGTCTTTGGTTCGATTTCCGTCTGTGCATCGATGGACTTTATATGTGCGCATTTTAACACTCGCTCGTATTGTGATGGTAACACCGTGAGGAAATCGGCATACCTAAGACCAAAACAATGTTGACGGCGTATGTCAGGCACAGAAAGTTGATACTTACTTGCCTAAAGAAATCTGAGGTCCAAACCTAAAAATATTGTAGTCGTTGGTTTTTCTTTAAAGTTATAAGTATAATAAAGTGTTCATTCACGGTGACATTATTTAAGTCTAAAACATATAATTATATATTTGACAATCATTTGCAATTGCTACTATAGCTCAAACAAGTCTATAATAACCGTATCTCATTGAATGCTTACTGGTATCACAACTGCTATGTTTATCAAAATGTAACGTACACGTAGAACTATGTAATCGAACCTATGATACAATGTAACTACGTGTTACATAGGGGAGGCCAGCGTTTGAAAAACGTTCACCGTTAGCAATCCCCAACCAAATTTTTAATTATCTTTTGTAATGTAGAGAGCATCGCATTATTTACGTATGATGTGTCATGAATGTGGACGTTATTGATTGGTCTGAGCCATTCAGTGCCTGAAAGCTGTACAAAGACGTTTTCGTATGTATGTGGTGGCTAAATATTTAGGTAAAGCTTACCTGAACAGAGCTCTTTAGAGAGTCATCTATAAGCGGTTTTCGTTGCATGAATTTATTTTGTACCTTAGCTTAAAAGACAAACGAAACACTAAATTACTAACGAAACTGTCATGCATGTTTATACAAAACTTTTAAACTCCCTTTAGCTGTAAAAATATCGTGGTTTTTATACAAATTATTACCATGGAGATTGTTCAGAAGAGTTGTTCAGATTAATACCTGCAGCTGAGTTTCATCATCGGAGGTTGAGGTGATAGGGGTGGAATTTGGTATTCTGCCTCGACATCTGATGATCGTCGATCGATCGAAGTCATTCCACAAGTCCACAGTTCCACAGTCCTTCAAGAGAGCGTATATCAATTCTGGTATTGAGATTATCACTTCACATCAGGTGAGCCCGTTTGGAGTATTACATATCCCTAGTGGGAGTGCCATGCTGTCCTAGTGGGAGTGCCATGCTGTTGCTTTCGGGCTTCAGCCAATCGGGCAGGCACGACCGGGGCAGTACCACTGTCTCACAGAAAACCGGCGTGAAGTGATGCAATAGGTTCATCTTATTGTACTCGCGTTTCGTGCGGTGAGTGAGACTCCCGGAGCCCATCAATTCCCCCCTCCCCCAGAATATGAAGATGCAGTTTAAACAGAGATTACCCCAGGGGGGTACCACACGTTTCCGCTGTGGAGAATCCCCCTCTGAGCGTCCATCATCGGAACAATCAGTATTCGGTGGTGGATGCACAGGCTGCCCTTCGTATTCTGGGGTGGGCAAAAACTGCTCAAAAAACTATAAGTTTCGATCTCGGGGCAAACGGAAGAATTTACCGAAGGCATCCCCTTCCACGCTCTCAGTGGACTTTACCAATGTTAGGGGGCTCAACTCTAATCTTAACGCGGTTCACTTTCACCTCGAAACTGCGAAGCCGGCCTTATTCTTCCTTACTGAGACTCAGATATCCTTCCCGGCTGATACTTCCTACCTCTCCTACCCGGGGTATAAATTGGAACATTCATTTGTGCCGCGGGCGGGAGTTTGCGTGTACGTCAGAGAGGATATCTGTTCTCGTCGCCTCGGGTCGCTTGAAGGAAGGGACCTATCTAGCCTCTGGCTGCGCGTAGACTGCGATGACCATCCGCGATTCTACGCATGCCTGTATAGGTCCCATAGCGGAAATACCGAAACTGAGCGACTCATTGAGCACATCCAAATGGCTACAGATTCCCTGCTCGAAGGGGTTCCTACCGCTGAAATCGTGATACTTGGCGATTTTAACGCTCACCATGCCGATTGGCTCGGTTCGGAAACCACCGATCACGCGGGAAGATCCTTTCACGACTTTGCTTTAGCTTACGACCTGTCACAAATGGTCCCTGCGATTACGCGAATACCAGATGTGGATGGTCATAAACCCTCTTTGTTGGACCTTCTGCTGACCTCACATCCGGAGACCTATCAAGTCTCTGTTGACCCGCCATTGGGTTCATCGGATCATTGTGTGGTCCGGAGTACTGTGCCTACTACGCGCCCTCCTCGGCCCCGTTTTTCGGGTTGTCGTCGTATTTGGCACTATCGGTCAGCAGATTGGGATGGGATGCGGTCTTTCTTTGCATCCTACCCTTGGAGGCCTATGTGCTTTTCGTCGGAAGCTCCAGATTCCGTCGCTGCCTCCGTCGCCGAAGTGGTTCTGCAGGGCATGGAACTTTTTATTCCATTCTCTGCGGTGCCGATCGGTGGCAGGTCACAGCCCTGGTTTAAGCGTTCTTGCAAGGCGGCATCGCGTCGAAAGCGAGAATGCTTTAATGCATGGGCGGAGGCGGCGATATCTCGTGATGCCAATACCAGCGAACATAAAAAAGCATATAACTCAGCCTCCAGGTCCTTCAAACGGGAAATCGCTAAGGCAAAGTCAGAGCACATCGCCAGATTTGGCGAGAGATTGGCCCAACTCCCTTCTGGGACCCGAGCCTTCTGGTCTCTCGCCAAAGCTGTACAAGGGAATTTTTGTCAGCCATCGATACCACCGCTGCACAGAGAGGATGACTCGCTCGCCCACACTGCGAAGGAGAAGGCCGACCTCTTGGGCTGTCTCTTTGCGTCCAACTCGACTTTGGATGACCGGGGGAGATCACCACCGGCGATTTCGCGGTGTGATAACTCAATGCCGGAAATCACATTCCAGCAACGTGCTGTTCGCAGAGCACTATCTTCCTTGGACATTCATAAGTCGAGCGGGCCGGATGGTATCCCTCCAATTGTGCTGCGTACATGTGCTCCTGAGTTGGCTCCGGTCCTGACGCGCCTTTTCCGGTACCTGTACTCGCTCGGCACTGTCCCGAAGTGCTGGAAGACCGCTTCGATACATCCGATCCCTAAAAAAGGCGATCGCACTGATCCATCCAACTATCGCCCAATCGCAATAACCTCCTTGTTCTCCAAAATAATGGAATCCATTATTAATGGCCAGCTCTTGAGTTATCTAGAGGGCCACCAGCTGATTAGCGATTATCAGTACGGCTTTCGTCGTGGTCGTTCAGCTGGTGACCTTCTAGTATACCTTACTCATAGATGGGCAGAGGCAATTGAGTCCAAGGGGGAGGCACTAGCGGTTAGTTTGGACATAGCGAAAGCCTTCGATCGGGTGTGGCACAAAGCACTGCTCTCGAAGCTACCAGCCTACGGGCTTCCTGAGAAATTATGCGACTGGATCTCCAGCTTTCTAGCCGATCGGAGCATCAAGGTCGTCGTCGACGGAGCATGTTCCGACCTTAAACCCGTGAATGCTGGGGTCCCACAAGGCTGTGTTCTGTCCCCGACCCTGTTTCTTCTGCATATCAATGACATGTTGCAACTTAGCAACATTCATTGCTATGCGGACGACAGCACTGGGGATACTCTTTACACTGGCCGGGCAGGTATTTCTCGGGCAGTTGTCGATGAGTACCGGAACAAACTTGTGTCTGAAGTCGAAACTCTTTTACGTGGAGTCTCGGACTGGGGTAGACTAAACCTAGTCCAATTTAACCCCAAGAAGACACAAGTTTGCGCATTTTCCGCGAAAAAAATACCCTTTGTCGCTACTCCTCTTTTCGAAAACACTCTTCTTGAAGCCACAGCCAGCATCGGAATACTTGGCGTTGACATATCGAACGACGTTCAGTTTCGCGGTCATTTGGAGGGAAAGGCTAAATTAGCCTCCAAAAAGCTTGGTGTGCTCAGCAAGGCGAGACGGTACTTCACTCCGGGCCACCGCTTGCAACTCTATAAAGCGCAAATACGGCCCCACATGGAATACTGTTCTCACCTCTGGGCGGGGGCTCCCCAGTACCAGCTCCTTCCACTTGACCGTATCCAACGAAGAGCGGTTCGAATCGTCGATGACCAATCCCTCTCCGAGCAGCTCGATCCTTTGGCGTTGCGTAGAGATGTGGGGTCACTCTGCATCTTCTACCGCATTTACCATGGAGAGTGTTCAGAGGAGTTGTTCGGATTAATACCTGCAGCTGAGTTTCAGCATCGGACGTCGAGGCAAAATACAAAATTCCACCCGTATCACCTCGACGTCCGACGTTCCACGACTGAGCGTTTCTCAAGGCAATTTTTGCCGCGCACCACCGCTATGTGGAACCAGCTGCCCACTGAAGTATTTCCGAACCAATTCGACTTAGGGTCCTTCAAGAAAAGAGCGTACAAATTCTTAAAAGGCCGGCAACGCACTCGCGAGCCCTCTGGCATTGAGAGTGTCCATGGGCGGCGGTATCACTTAACATCAGGTGAGCCTCCTGCCCGTTTGCCCCCTATTTTATAAAAAAAAAAAAAAAAAAAAAAAAAAGTAAAGAAACATGTTAAAAAATCAAAAGGTTTGCCTCTAAACAGCTAATCAGTTTAGATCGTATACGGTGCTCGTTTAGTGTAGATTTTCAAATTCATAATGTCGTATTAATATTAACTTACGTATATGTTTCAAAACGAAAACATAAAAGTGCCGTATTCAATTACAATGAATTTTGTTAGACTTAGGGATTGTTGACCAAGTGCAATATGACACTGGCGGGGACTTTATTTTTAAAGGGCCCCGTTTAGAGCAAAAATATTTTATGTAATCAGAAAATATACCCCTGAATCTAAAGTGTATTATAAGTTTGAAACATTAAAGCAAGCTTTTAATATTTGATGTCTGATGGAAGTAAGTGGTGGTTTAGTAAAATCATAAATGTTACGGGACACGACATAGCGAATGACAAACGTTCCTGTGAAACTCAGGCTTCATTATGTTCTGTGTTCGGTATAATTATTTTTATGTATCTCCTTATGTCCATTCGTCAGATTGTGTGTTAAGGTCTTTCAAGAAAAGAGCGTACAATTTTTAAAGGTTGGCAACGCACTTGCGAACCTTTTGGCTATGTGAGTATCCATGGACGGCGGTATCACTTAACATCAGATCAGCCCCCTGCCCATTTGCATAAAAATATGTGTCCATGTACTAGTACACACGTAAGAAGTGAAACTTCTTTAGAAAGTTTTTCTTCTTCTTCTTCTTTATAGTAGATATATGCAACTTTACAGAAATTGGTTAAATAAAGTTTAATTAGATAAAGTTTAACAAAACCCTTTTATTATTATAGACATGAATACAAATAATACAATTATTTCATTTTACCTTATTACTACTAATCTTATTACAGAATTTCATTAATTGTTATAGAGTTATTACTATCGTTGTTATCGTGTTTATATATTTTTGTTATAAATGACATGGAATTTCCTCAACCGTGGTTCGGACACGAAAAAGATGGCGCGTAACGGAAAAAATGTGACGCGCAACCGAAAATTGTTCCAACGCCAATAAACAAAATTTCACTTAAAAAAAATGTGTTCAGCAAGAGATTCATTAGTATTCAGTATATAATACACTTTATTGTGTTTCTCTACGTGTTACCGTAATCTTATTGAAGTTTTATCTCTATCGTTTAGCCAATAAGGCGCCACCTTATACTACTTATTTAGACTATAAATAATACTTTCCCGGATTGGGTCCTTCAATTCGACCCGAATGGGCTCAGATTTAAATGGCCCTAGGAATATATATTTGAATCCGTCTCAGGACCCGCTCCTATAGTAATTCTTGAGACCGTTAGAACAGCAACTTCAAAGAGTCCCGCCCTTTGAGCTTAACAATTTGATGATTTGAATTTTTCATGTCTATTTTCTCGAAGGTAAGAGGATTCTTGAATTTTTTAGGAGTGAAAATTGGAAATGTAATTCCATCGGGTATTCTTTATATGTAAAATCATTCAAAGGTAATATAAAAATATGGAGTAATACATGCTAATTTAAAGTACATATTTTTAATAGACACAAACAAATGTGACTGTGATGTTTTAGATTTTATTACTTATTACGGCAACTCTTTGTAATAAAGTATGATCTGTGATCGTGGACATTGTTTTTATAGTACATCATTTTATTTACATACACTCTTGGTACCGAAATCCAAAATCTTTGTCCTATTTAAATAAAATACTAGATACTTAATATATTTAATTATCTACCTCTCTCTTCGTTTACTATACAAGAGTAATTTTATATGTTTCAGTTTATGTTAAATCAATGGCGCTACAACCTTTTTAAGTCTTGGCCTCAGATTTCTGTATCTGTTTCATGATCATTTGTTAAACGAATAGGCAAGTAGGTGATCAGCCTTCTGTGCCTGACGCACGCCGTCGACTTTTTTGGGTCTAAGGCAAGCCGGTTTCCTCACGATGTTTTCCTTCAGCGGCCAAGCGAAAGTTAAATTCGCTCATAGAAAGAAAATCCATTGGTCTCTCCAATCGACCTAAGGGATGAGAGTTGCACGCTGAAGCCACTAGGCCAACACTGCTCATGCTCATGTTAGAGCCGTTTATATCCTATTAAATAATTTACTTATAAGAAGAGATAAGGCCTCAAACTGTAACAAACTCTCAAAAAATAAGGTTTAGGAGTACACAGGTTTTCGTCGTCTAGTAACTTATTGCGCTATACTTACTAATTAAAAACAAGTACCTGCACCTGTTTTCTACATCAGTCGCTGAATATGATATTCCACCATTACCATGTCGTTCCACAACTGACTTTTTTAAGGGAACTTTTCGTGCACTACACGTACACTATCGCTATAGTGGTTCCACCACGTACTTTCTAAACCAATTCTTCCTTCAAGAAAAGAGCGTATTTCGTAAAAGACAACGCACTTGTGATCATTCTGAAAGTGTGTCTATATGCGGGGATTAACACCAGGTGAGCCACCTGCCCGTTTGCCCCATGTTTTATAAAAAAAATGTTTTAGAACAAAATTTAAACAGCTATAAGGCCTCTTAAAACGTGTAAACTTGATTGTTTAATGGCTTATGAAAAAGGGTACCGCGGTCTGTGAACTTAGAAAACTTAATTGCTATAAATTACACTCGAGTGGACTCACTTACAACGTATTATTTCATTCACTCATTATGCAATTAAATGGCAAAATCTCAGCCGAAAATAATTAACAATTTTGTTCGTCTGTTTCAATGAATTAAAGTCTGCAATGCCGGAATAAGCTGCGTTTCTTATAAATTTAATGGGCCTCATTAAAATTTCTCGTTAGGTACGCTACAAACTTTTTATTACATAATTTCGTTTGTGTATAAGTAAGTCAATGAAATATACAAAATATTTTCTATCTTTTTAATTAGTTTTTATATAGTAAATACTAATACATATATATTTTTTGGTTTTTTAAAATATTATAACTACTCTAAAGTATCTTACGTAATGGTACGTATGGTAACCCGGTTGAAAAAAGATACTTCTCAACCTAATGTTGAACATTATTTCCCTCAAATTCGTCTCTGTTACTTTTATGCCCAAAGCTTTTTCAGTGTTATACCTGTCGTATCCATACATTGGACAGTCAGTCAGAACATGTAACACTGTCTCTTCAGCTGTATTGCTACAAGGGCAGGCAGCACTTTGTCTAAACCTGAACCTGTAAAGATACGACAAGAAACCACCGTGACCTGTCAACATCTGGGTAATCAATCCCGTTGGTTTTATTTGTTGTAATTGAGTAGCTACGATATTTTTTTAAAATCAAGTTAATTAAATATAAATCAAATGTTTTCTTTTTAATATTTTCTTAATTTGTTCTAATATTTCTATTAAAACAAATTTATTGGTTATGTTTGTTATATTAAAACTCTGTTGATAAGATTAATTTTTAAGTATTTTCACAGCTTTAAGTAATTAAATAACATAGGTTGACTGTTCGTTAATAACTAATTATAAAATACGTTTCTTTAAATTATCTCAGTTCCAATCCTCTTTGTCGAGCCCATAGTTACAGCCATATAGAAATTTAATTTAAAATATACTTGAAGTTAAAAATAATCAAGGTAAAGTTTCTGTTTAAAGAATTCTGCTTCTCTAAAGAATATTTTCCATACCGAGCATGTGTTAAAAAGCATTTTCAAAGTAAATAATTAAATGTAGTGGTTAACGTGTAAAAATACGACGGTACATCATCCGTAAAACGAAGCCCAGTGCATTTTCGATGACAACAAATTATAAACAAGCGTACACGTGTGCGCGGGATACTTTTTAATTCATGAGTGAGGGCGATAAATAATTTCTACGTAACCTCTTACATTCCTTGGTAGTGTTGGTCGTCAAGATTCAGTGTTGTAAAAATATTCTGTAATGCTACAGTGTTCATCACAATACCGCACTTGCAATTATATTCACTACACTAGTTTTAGTAAGTCAAAAGGTTTAGTTCTCTTTAAGCACCTTGCTTCCGTTTATATCAAGAAGTTAGATTGCCTCAGGGTTCATATGGTAATGCAGCCTGTTTAAGTGAGCTAAGGCAAACCGTTTCACCGTATTTAGGACTGTATCCACACTAAGATGGATACTTTAATTGAAATTAAAATGAATAGACAATGACTCGAAGAACTTTGTTCTGGAACCGTTGTAATTTCTGAAAGTTTCAAATGAATGTCTGTCTTTACGCGTTTTAATAATTAGAGCTTCTGTAAATAGAGGCATATTTATAGTCCCATTTAATATAATAACATATGGGACGTGCAAAGCTCTTATGCCTTGTACTACACATTAAATATTTCATTGAGTGCTGGGAGCGACCTCACGGAAATATAAGCAGGTATGAACAAAAATACACACAGTGCATTTTTCATTCATGACAATCTACTAATAGGTTACATTTTTCAGCTTTTAGAAACGGGATGAAAATTTGATTTGACATTATATTATAACATTATGTAGTAATGTATGTAAGTATATGTTACCATGGAAAATACGAACACAATTTTGTTTTTATTTCTACATTTGTACCTACATTGTTGTGTACTACATTACGATACACGAGAACTCTGATCTTAAATTAGAGTTAAAATTTGACACTAGTTTTCATTAACGACAAAATGAGTGGGGTAAGCTAGAACCGGTTTTATAGAAACTCGTTGTTCCGTGAACTCACTGAAAACTTATAGGTAATATTGACACTTAGGACGATGAATTACCATAAACGAAAGGTCTGCCTCTAGATATTTAGTAAAGAACCCTACTCATTGACTCGTAGGATATTGCCTGCCTTTAAACCAAGCTGCCAAGGGACACTGAAGTACCATTGTGCGAGGATTAAAGAGCTATATTTACTGGATATGTACATTTTCAATAAATTTAAATATACCTTGATAATTTCAACCACATATTTCATACTAAAAATGCTACAAATAACATAACATTATTTTATTTGTATGTTTCATATAAAAAAAATATCAGTATGTAAAACGTTTATTAAAGTCTGCGCCTAAGAATGTATCTGTTTCATTATAATTTGTTAATCTAATAGGCAAGTAGGTGATCAGCCTACGTGTGACACACTCCGTCGATGATTTTGGGTCTAAGCCCAGCCGGTTTCCTAATGATGTTTTCCTTCACCGTTCGAGCGAATGCTTAACATACTGCTCGGAAAAAAATGAGTTTCGATAATACTGAAATTATTATATTTTCCTAGTATTTCTCTTGATTCTGTTGATTCTAATTTATAATTTGTATATTGTAATACCATTTGAAGAAAAGCAACCTGCATTGTGAGTGTTAATGGGCGGAGGTGAGACACCTCCTTTAGTTGATATTTTTCGCATCGTACTCGTGAACGGGTTCTTCTTGTGGTATCTATGGTCGGATTTCTTTCTGTGTCGTCTATGCAACTAACTAAGTAAGTCCTAAACCGCGCCTTGCTGGTAGAGGGTAAAAGTTTGGTTTTCTTTCATTATTATAATTAACTGCAACATGTGATGAGGAGCATACGGTAACGGTTGCTTCTTACGAACATATTGTAAAAAATCTTAGCTATTTAAAAGAGTGATGGAGAATCAATTACCTGTTCTTCTCGTCTGTCTACACCCTTCATTTGAGGACTGGCGTTAAATAGAAATTTAGAATCATTTACTGAATGGCATTCATTAAAGTACATTGTTTTAATTTATTCCACGAAAACAATATAATCATATCCAGTACCTATAACTCTCCGTCACTCATCTTGCATTACCCATTGAAACGTCCATAAATAGAGCCACTCTGGACAATACCTAATATTTTGTAGCGAAGTGGGAACTGCCTTTATTCATCACCCTACTGATCGATACTTTTTTAATAATGAAAAATGTTTCTTTTATTCTTCAACAAAGTACAATGACTAATGTCTAGTAGATATAATATCTTTTGTGAGTAGTGAACAAAATTAGAACAATTTCGGTTAAAATCATCAAAGACAGTTTTGTTTGCCGATCTTTAATTTAAGTATTTGTCACATATAAAAAAATCAATAAGGTTTAAGTATATAATCAAATAAACACAGATTTGTTTTATTCTGTATAGTACTAATAAGCTCTTTGTATTATAAAAATCACGATTGAAACATTGAACAATAAACGCATGTTATGCTACTAGTACAACTATTTCAACTAAATTTGCATCGTCAGGATGGCCGAGCGGTCTAAGGCGCTGCGTTCAGGTCGCAGTCCACTTCTGTGGGCGTGGGTTCGAATCCCACTTCTGACAAAATATCTTTTAATTTTTCGTTAATTCAATCAGCACACTTATCAAGCAAATGCTGTTTTAAATAGAAAAATAAAATCCCCGAACTACGTTATAAATTCTCATAATACTAAGTCTGCCACAATCCGTTTGAATTTAATTCGCGTTGCCTAAAATTGTTAGCAAAAAAAAGCTTCTCCGCTAAAATTGAAGTTTCTTCGATGACGTGATCATTGTAGAAATCTTTCAGCCACTTATTACAAATCATCTGTTTAACAGGGCAAGACTGCAGGGCAGGAGACAATACAGTCTTTAATAGACAATATTTAAACAAAAACCCTATACATTAAATAATTCATGTGCGGTATGAACAGACCATACATTGACGATTTTATCGATGAGTCAACTGTAATTTATCGTTCAACAATTTGAATCTTATCTCTCGGTTTCTTTTAATGTCGAGTGGTTTGTAAACAATTTGTCATTGTAGAGATTAATTTTGAGAAGATGTTGGTAGATTACAGTTGATGAATGACTTCATATTATAATAGTTCTCAGTTTTTTTTATTAATAATTAGATTTACTGATCATGAGGTTTTAATTTATGCGACAGAAAATAAAGTCATGACGATTGTTTCACTTTTTTAAACACCACATCATACATATGGCATATTATACAGTACGAGCTATATATTCTAAAATATATGACAATTATTGTTTAACAAAAGTTTGCCAAAAAATACAGTCAAAATATTACACTTAACAATGTCACAATGTCACACATCCAATGTTTTACTAAAGTTACCAGATGTGGGCCTTACAATGCTTTTTTAAAATGTATCAGCACACTATGAAATATATCTACATCTAGATAAGTACATATTTCCTGAACATATTTCTCTTCTGAATAACTAGAAGGCGTGGTTTTAGCTCAGACAAGCACATAAGTCGTTCCTAAACAAAATTATTAATGAAAGCTACGCCTCTAACGTCTTTTATGAGTTACGGGATCTAAAACACGCGCATTGCTATTTTACCGTAAATCCTAAATGGAATTTGTTAACTTCAACGTTATTCAATATTAAAATAAAAAATCATATATTCCACGAATAGCACTAAAGCTGTGACTAAAGTGACGCGCGGGCAAGGTAGCAAATCCACATGGCTTCGGCATCAAAGCTACGGACGTGCGTTATTGTTGTGTTCCTGTTGCAAATTACTTTGTATAATTGTCTGGAAGCTAACTATAGAATGCATATTATAACGCGAAAGCAATTTTCAGTCTTATACTTTCTTATTCAGAGTTAATAATTTGTGCTACAACCTTTTAGGAGTCAAAAATCGAAATGTTTGTTTGTTTTCATGGGTCGTTTGTTTCGATATACGGTAGTAGTGACACACGTCTACGAATTTTGGATCTAAGTATGAAATTCACAGTAGAGACTTAGTTTTGAGTTTAATATGAGTGTCGTATAGCAAAAAGTTATTAGATTATCAATGAGATATTAGTAATAGTTCGCGCAATCTTTATTGTGAATTTTAACGTTAGACGCTAGCACATAATCACGTTTCATTTGCGCACTTAAAAATAAATTATATGTAATTTCAGGTGAACAAATTTTTTGAATAACACCAATAGAAAATTTTAGTTTCCATTTCTATTAACATGGTTTTATTATTTATTTTAGGTATCATTATTATAGGGTTATTTTGAAGATAGTGAGAACTACATATATCGGTCTTGAGGAAACAGAAGAAACACTTAACAAGTAATATAGGTACTGTATGTGGCAAATGAATATATTCGTTATAACTATTACTTAAAGGATTATATTTCTCCGCTCATTGTGACAGTAAATGCGTCAACGGAGCCGTTGTTCACTTTGAAACATTGAACTGTTAATGGTCGACGAATTGGTCCAGGATATTGTTAAGTGATCTTTAAATGTTGCGAATATTCTAAGTATAGACCTGATTAGAAATATATTTAGCATATTTGGGATCGATACTTGAATTAAAACAATAAAACGGGAAATCTCTGATATCGTTTACTTTGAAGTACCTTTTAAATGTTATATAAATGTTTGTTTAATATTCCGCTTGGGGACTATGGCACTTAAATAACAAAGATTCATAAATATTAAAAAATACTGCTTTTAGTAAAATTATGTCGGTCTGTAGGCACTGTAAAACAAATATTTCATTCGTAATTCATTTTTAATTTACACACGTATAATTAATACAGAAAAATACATTAAATATATATGAATTTTGCTTACAGTTACGTGTAAATTAAAAAAAAAGTAGCACGAATTCAATATTTGTTTTATATATATAGGTATACGTATAGTACGGTTATGACTCCTTCTAAAGTTATCGCTTCCGTGGATCCGTTCCCAGTGGTTCAGGACAAGCACATAATAATTACCTTTTGGCCAGTAGTAAACAAATATTAAATAACAATATAAAAGATTAGCCACCCTCAATTGTCTAATCTTAATGTTAAAATTGTTTCTACATAGAGATAAGCATGCTCATTAGAAATAGGAAAAAGCAATAAATTATCAATAATGACCACTGAATTAATCATTTATCGCAATTTATTGATCGCACATTGCGTGTCACTGCGCAGATTTTGTCAATAAATAGCACATGTGCGTAAACGAGATCAAAGCGTATCCTGTATAAATATACAGCATACTCGATGTTACACAAAAATTGTGAAAACATTGAATTTAATATGTGTTAAATTTTATAACCCCACAATGGGACACGGGGCTTCTCTGCGTCTGTGTCATTCATCATTAATCGAGGCAGAACCTTCTGCACACACACACACTTGGATATATGAATAATCACCATACGAGTAAAATCGAATCGATGATTGGGATTCATTTATTAAATTGATACAGGTACATTTTGAAAGTAATTTTATTTTATTTAATCATATATATCACTTTTATCTACGTTCTCATTTCGAGATAGCTCCCGAAATAACCCCTAAATAATAAAATAGTAATGTATCCATTATCCATCGACCCTTGTAGTAAAATTGCGGATAAATGACTACTACCCTTGCGGTGAAAATGTTTGAGGGTGGTTTTGTACCTAATTTCAAAGCCCTGGTGATTTTGTCTCAGGGTCCCCCCGCGTTGGGGCACAAAAATGCAACCGATTTTCCCTAGTGGCTATATTATGATTTTATTTGTTACATATTTTGCGAGAATATAATGTTTATACATTTTTACTTCTCAATTAAGAGTTTGGCACAAAGAAATGATCTTCTATGGCTATTTTTGTAAAGATTGATATGTCAGATAATATCCATTTTATTTTTAATATAATTTTATAATAGAATGTATCAATATTTTAGTTTCTGTGCATACTTACTTTGTCAGTAACACGCTATTTTTACAGTTGTCAACAATTAAAAGTTGTACTATGAATTCCTCAATGTACATTTTATAAATATGACCGTTGCATCCAAAATAAAGGATAGATCTAAATAACATAGGTTCACCTATTTATTAGAAAGTTTGAATGTCTTACGTAAAATTACAAACACCATACACTCAATTCAATAGTACAATACATTTCTACGTAGAAATGGCGCCAAAACAGAAAAAACCTTATCGCGCCTGCGCGAAAATAATCGCTCCCACATGGATACCAACGGCTACATATTTTTTTTGTTTGAAATGAATCGTAATTTAAAAAAATACTTACAGCTTTATTTGCGATTTCAGAGTAGGTAAATGGAAAAATATCATAATAATAAAATAGTGACATTAAATTTATCATTTGAGAAAATCACGATTGTTTTAAAACAGCATGAGCTTCCGTATATCTTCGCTAGAGGGCGCGCATATAAAACTATTTTAAAGGTTTCTCAAACTTTTTTACTTTAAAGACTTGCATATTGTATTTATTTTTCACTTAAATTTACTCTATATAGCTTAATATAAAATCAAAATATATTAGTATTATATAATTCTAAAATCGAAGTCTTTTTAGAACAGCGAACTCTAGCGACGTAGTAGTAGAACTGCACTGGTATTATTCCATTTCAAACTCTTGAACTCACCTGCTTCCTCCTAGCATAAAGTTTCATACGCTAGAGGGCCGTTATCTCAAATTCTTGATTTTAACTTGTAAAAATATGCGATTCTTTCTACAATTAATAGTTTTTAAACTTAAATTATTGAACGGAGCGCTTACTTATTTTTATTTTACAGACCAGATCAAGCAAAATTTCAAAGCTGTAATTACAAAAATGGATAGAAAATGCTAAAATTCCTTTTGTCTTCGTGATCAGAGGGAGCTTGCCCGGAATTCCCTTGAACTTGCTGCAATTATTTTAGACGCGATTTGGAGCGAAAACTCCTACATTCTTAGCTTTTCTGTATACAATTTAAAATATCTTTGTTAAATTTAATATTAATTATATTTAGGTAGCTTTAGGAATTTCCATTGTCCTCATGGTATTATTATCTGTTGCAAGGAACGCTTTCTTTAAATATATCATTATAAAACACAATACGCGGACTGTGTATGGCTGGATATCTGGATTTTTTGTTAGGATGTTTTAATAACCGCAGTTCAAATGAACAAAATCCTTGGTACAAATCACATACTTCCACTGGCCTACACTGCGCTCATGCGAGTTTATAGTGCCCAATTTAGATAAATTCACACCGACAAAGAGATAAAAATAATCGTTTGTACTATAATAACTTCGACATAATCGAATCTGAGGCAGCGAAATCGGAAATATTGTGGAAGACAGATATTTTGAGACGTAGAATAAAAATAAATTAATAGTGATGCGCCACAAGTATTTTTTTAATTTGACAGCTTAGTTTTGTTCGCGTGAATATTTGTAAGTGTTACGGATGACGATGTCATATAATCAAATAAATATTATATTACGTGAAGTTGTACTTAGGTATTAAAACCTAATTATTAGGTAGGTATAAATTATAATGATGTTTAAGCAATCAATTAAAACATAACTATTATGTATTTATCTTATTTACATTCTAGTTCTAGTAAAATACAAGTAGATTGTAAATAAGACTAGCTATTTCTTAAAACTATTTTGGCATAAGAGCTAGTTTTAACAAATCTATTGGTACCGAAACTTGACCTGCAAACGAGGTCCAAGAGTTTTAAGTGATGTTTGGGTAATGTTATATCATAGCGCGTGATGTTATGTAAAATCCTATGTAATCAATGAAAAGGTCAGGGTGAATGGTTAACCGATAGGTCCCGATTTGTTGAATGTATTCAATTATGGATATTTTGGGATTTGGACGGATAGGAATCCGGATTTAGCGGTTCTAAGTTAATAAATTCGTTATATCGATTGGTTTAGAAATCAAAGTTGCTAAAATTGTATTTAATTAAAGGTATAATGCGAAAAGGAATGCTGCTTTGTTACTATTGGGGAAATTCATTTATTTCGGACTCCCACAGCTAACATAAATTATATACAACAAAAACTATTATGCTAAAGATATATCCAAAGATGAAATACATTATATATAAAAAGTAAGTTAAACATTTACGAAACTAAAAGGAGAAAAAAATATGATTAAATACATTTTAATTCTAATACCAAATTTGGCTGCGTTGTGATGGTGTGAAAGTGAGGTTATGTAGTTGGGGTATGCTCATGATGTATATTATATCATGTGGGTATACATAAATTACCATATTGATTCAAAGCATTATAGAATCATGTATCGTTATTACAGGTGGGTTCTAAACCTGGGAAAAGCTTAAAGTTACTCCTTACATATTTTTTTTATAAAATAGGGGGCAAACGGGCAGGAGGCTCACCTGATGTTAAGTGATACCGCCGCCCATGGACACTCTCAATGCCAGAGGGCTCGCGAGTTGCCGACCTTTTAAGAATTTGTACGCTCTTTTCTTGAAGGACCCTAAGTCGAATTGGTTCGGAAATACTTCAGTGGGCAGCTGGTTCCACATAGCGGTGGTGCGCGGCAAAAATTGCCTTGAAAAACGCTCAGTCGTGGAACGGCGGACGTCGAGGTGATACGGGTGGAATTTTGTATTCTGCCTCGACGTCCGATGATGAAACTCAGCTGCAGGTATTAATCCGAACAACTCCTCTGAACACTCTCCATGGTAAATGCGGTAGAAGATGCAGAGTGACCCCACATCTCTACGCAACACCAAAGGATCGAGCCGCTCGGAGAGGGATTGGTCATCGACGATTCGAACCGCTCTTCGTTGGATACGGTCAAGTGGAAGGAGCTGGTACTGGGGAGCCCCCGCCCAGAGGTGAGAACAGTATTCCATGTGGGGCCGTATTTGCGCTTTATAGAGTTGCAAGCGGTGGCCCGGAGTGAAGTACCGTCTCGCCTTGCTGAGCACACCAAGCTTTTTGGAGGCTAATTTAGCCTTCCCTTCCAAATGATCGCGAAACTGGACGTTATTCGATATGTCAACGCCCAATATTCCGATGTTAGCTGAGGCTTTAAGGAGAGTGCCTTCAAAAAGGGGAGTAGCGACAAAGGGATTTTTTTTAGCGGAAAACGCGCAAACTTGTGTCTTCTTGGGCTTAAATTGGACTAGATTTAGTCTACCCCAGTCCGAGACTCCACGTAAAAGAGTTTCGACTTCAGACACAAGTTTGTTCCGGCACTCATCAACAACAGCCCGAGAAATACCTGCCCGGCCCGTGTAAAAAGTATCCCCAGTGCTATCGTCCGCATAGCAATGAAGGCTGCTAAGTTGCAACATATCATTAATATGCAGAATAAACAGGGTCGGGGATAGGACACAGCCTTGTGGGACACCAGCATTGACGGGTTTAAGGTCGGAGCATGCTCCGTCGATGACGACCTTAATGCTCCGATCAGCGAGAAAGCTGGAAATCCAGTTGCATAATTTCTCGGGGAGCCCATAGGCTGGAAGCTTCGAGAGCAGTGCTCTATGCCACACTCGATCGAAGGCTTTCGCTATGTCCAAACTAACCGCTAGCGCCTCCCTCTTGGACTCAATTGCCTCTGCCCATCTATGTGTAAGGTATACTAGAAGGTCACCAGCCGAACGACCACGACGAAATCCGTACTGATAATCGCTAATTAGCTGGTGACCCTCTAGATACCTCAAGAGCTGGCCATTAATAATGGATTCCATTATTTTGGAGAACAAGGAGGTTATAGTTACTATTGGACGATAGTTGGACGGATCAGAGCGATCGCCTTTTTTAGGGATCAGATGTATCGAAACGGTCTTCCAGCACTTCGGGACAGTGCCGAGCGAGTACAGGTACCGGAATAGGCGCGTCAGGACCGGAGCCAACTCAGGAGCACAAGTACGCAGCACAATTGGAGGGATACCATCCGGCCCGCTCGACTCGACAGCACGTTGCCGGAATGTGATTTCCGGCATTGAATAATCACACCGCGAAATCGTCGGTGGTGATCCCCCTCGGTCATCCAAAGTCGAGTTGGACGCGAAGAGACAGCCCAAGAGGTCGGCCTTCTCTTTCGCAGTGTGGGCGAGCGAGTCATCCTCCCCGTGCAGCGGTGGAATGGATGGCTGACAAAAATTCCCTTGTACAGCTTTGGCGAGAGACCAGAAGGCTCGAGTCCCCGAAGGGAGTTGGGCCAATCTCTCGCCAAATCTGGCGATGTGCTCTGACTTTGCCTTAGCGATTTCCCGTTTGAAGGACCTGGAGGCTGAGTTATATGCTTTTTTATGTTCGCTGGTATTAGCATCACGAGATATTGCCGCTTCCGCCCATGCATTAAAGCATTCTCGCTTTCGACGTGATGCTGCCTTGCAAGAACGCTTAAACCAGGGCTGTGACTTGCCACCGATCGGCGCCGCAGAAAATGGAATAAAGAGTTCCATGCCCTGCAGAACCACTTCGGCGACAGAGGCAGCGACGTAATCTGGAGCTTCCGACGAAAAGCACATAGGCCCCCAAGGGTAGGACGCAAAGAAAGACCGCATCCCATCCCAATCTGCTGACCGATAGTGCCAAATACGGCGACAACCCGAAAAACGGGGCCGAGGAGGGCGCGTAGTAGGCACAGTACTCCGGACCACACAATGATCCGATGAACGGTCATGGCGAAATGGCGAGTGGAAATGGCGGGTCAACAGAGACTTGATAGGTCTCCGGATGTGAGGTCAGCAGAAGGTCCAACAAAGAGGGTTTATGACCATCCACATCTGGTATTCGCGTAATCGCAGGGACCATTTGTGACAGGTCGTAAGCTAAAGCAAAGTCGTGAATGGATCTTCCCGCGTGATCGGTGGTTTCCGAGCCGAGCCAATCGGCATGGTGAGCGTTAGAATCGCCAAGTATCACGATTTCAGCGGTAGGAACCCCTTCGAGCAGGGAATCTGTAGCCATTTGGATATGCTCAATGAGTCGGTCAGTTTCGGTATTTCCGCTATGGGACCTATACAGGCATGCGTAGAATCGCGGATGGTCATCGCAGTCTACGCGCAGCCAGAGGCTAGATAGGTCCCTTCCTTCAAGCGACCCGAGGCGACGAGAACAGATATCCTCTCTGACGTACACGCAAACTCCCGCCCGCGGCACAAATGAATGTTCCAATTTGTACCCCGGGTAGGAGAGGTAGGAAGTATTAGCCGGGGAGGATATCTGAGTCTCAGTAAGGAAGAATAAGGCCGGCTTCGCAGTTTCGAGGTGAAAGTGAACCGCGTTAAGATTAGAGTTGAGCCCCTTTAACATTGGTAAAGTCCACTGAGAGCGTGGAAGTGGATGCCTTCGGTAAATTCTTCCGTTTGCCCCGAGATCGAAACCTAAAGTTAAAGTTTTTTGCGCAATTTTTGCCCACCCCAGAATACGAAGGGCAGGCTGCCCTACAGGATACAGGATAGTACCATATTAGTTATTTTGTCGTACTACATAGGTGTCAGGCACTAAGGTTAAGCCCTTAGCGGTAATTCTGTATTTTATAAAACGTTTACGAAATTAAAGAATCGGAATACTGTCATATTTTGTGCTCCTCTTCAGTAAAATCTATAAATATCATATTCTTTATTTATTTATATATATAATATATTAATTTTATTCAATTACACATACCGGATCTGTTTGCCAAAGGCCTCTTCAACTTCTCGTGTTTAAAATCTACACGAAAGCAGTATTTGGAGTCGGTTTAAAATGTCTGTCTTCTGTCTCTTTTCGGTGTTTTTCTTAGCCCTACTGTAGGTGAATATTACATTTAATTCTTCATTTGCTAAGTGCAGCGTCACCCCCGTGGCTGACGAACAATCACAAACAGACAAACATAACTAAGAAATATTGTGACAGATGCTCTCTAGTTATTTTCGTTATTTACGAATAGACTAAGAGCTTGCGATGTTGTAGTTTATATGACAGATAATATTCTGTTATTTGGATTCCCAAACAATTTTCAAGCAATTAAAACTAATGGTTTCGGTTGGTCGGTCGGTTTCGTTGACACAAACAGAAGACTTACGTCATTGTCATATTTAGCTGGCTTTCGGATGCAAAATGTGTCTTGGCAAAGTTTCTCGTTTTCTCGTGTACCACTAATTAGTGAATTACAGCTGCAGCAATTCCTCCCTTACTCTAAAGATCCAGCTGTACCTAGACGATTGCAAACATTCTAAATCATTATATTATAAATTTTTTTGAATTAAATAAATGAAATTTAATTGTCTGACGTATTCTGCATTCTTATAATCGTGTAAGTTCTAACACATAAATATATGCATGAAGAAATTTCTGGCAATATTTATACATTTTTACACGGAAATTTAGTCACAAATCTGATAACCACTTTTATCAAAGATATTAAAAGTTCACCATAATTATTTTTAGAAGTTTGGCACCGCTCACGTTCATACATATTATTTTTAGAATTTTTCATAATATATCAAACGGTTAGGCTAGTTTTGTTATACTTACATACAAACTTTATATATTTATATTGGTATATTAGTGTGTGTCTATACACAGCTGTGTAATATACTATTACAGTCAGTACAATATTCTATTTTATTATACTGACTCTTAGCCTCCAACCCCTGTCTTTGAAGTGTCAATTATTTTGGAAAAATAACATTTTGTGAGATTACATGTAATTTTAAAGCTTACTCTAAATTCATCAAAGCAAATGTTTTTAATTAAGTTATTATACAGATGCAGAGTTTCCGACTGTTTCTGCTCAAAACTTAATTTATATAATGAGGTATTTAGTTACGCTTAAATTTAAATAGATGTCGACCTCTCAGTCTTGATACTTTATGTAAGACTCATAAATATATTTTAGTTATTCATAGCATATATAAAACTTGGGTAATCACTCCGTTAATCATAAACAAAATCTATTTTAATTTTTTTGGCAGTGTTCGCGCTAAATCGGTGTCAATCAAAATGAACGATGACAATTGTCGATTTGACTTTGACAAACGAACCGGAGATGATAGGTGGTGTCCCAGCGTAATGGCGCAATCTATATATGGCTAATTCTAATACAGGAGCTTTGGCTTTTAAAACAGGACTGGGATGAAATTGCTCCTTCTCATATTATTCAAGCATGGAAGAAATTCTATAGTGATCTACCCTTCCTATATAATTTACAAGTGCCACATCATATAGGTGTAACTAAAACTTTTTCAACCATACTGTTGGCATTTTGTGATGCCAGCGAAAAGGCTTATGGTGCCGTAATTTATATGTTTACAATCTGATATAAATAATACTATCCGTATATTGTATAGTAAATCTAAGATTTCATCTCTGAAAGCTGTTTCTTTAGCTCGACTTGAGCTCTGTGCCGCTCACCTCATGACAAAATTAATATCTACCGTGACACGTGCCTTTAAAAAATAATTAACTTTAATAATCTGTGCACCGAATGTCTGATTCAACGATTGCATTAAACTGGATAAATTCCAGTCTACACCGATTAAAGACATTTGTAGCCAATAGAGTTACGAAGATTCAGGAGGCTTTATCGTCCTATTTAAAGTCTCGAGGTAATATATCATTTCAAGGTTTGCAAGGCACCGAAGTAATTATCCTGCGTGCTGTTCAAAAAAAGCACTTTCATTTTTGAACTCAATCTCTAAAACTTAACAAATCGTACCCCGTAGGTTTGCGTAAACATAGCCTATTTATTGTTAATGATTTAATCCGAGTCAACGGTCGTCTTTCTAACACCGACCTAACATTTGATCATAAACACTATTCTTCTGCCTTCTAAAGATCATGTAGGGAATTTAATTATTGACTGGAAGCATAGAAAGTCATGTCACGCTGGACCTCAACATTTAATTTCATTATTACGACAAAGATTTTGGATTTTATCCCCAAGAAGTATTGTAAGATCAAGAGTTTATCAATGTATTAAATGTTTTAAATTGCGCCCGAGAGCTGAAACAGCGCCAATAATGGCTGACTTACCAAAGTGTAGATTAACGATTTCTAAACCTTTTACTCAGGTTGGCTTGGATTTCGGTGGACCTTTATTATATACCCCTATTCGAAGACGGGGTAGTAGAAATGAAAAAAAATATATCTGCGTATTTATATGTCTAGTGACAAGAGCAATTCACATAGAAACCGCAACTGATTTAAGCACTAACTCATTTCTGAATGCTTTAAAACGTTTTATTTCGCGCAGAGGTCCAATCCAAGCAATTTATTCGGATAATGGAACTAATTTTATTGGTACACGTTCCTATTTAAGTGAACTCCAAAATGTCATTCTTTCTAACGCATTCAGTGAGGACTTTCGGTCCGTAGAAGGATGAAAACTGTCGATTTGACTTTAACACACGAACCGGAGATGGTAGGTGGGGTCTCGGCGTAATGGCGCAAGGGAGTAAAATTTTAACCGCTGTCGCGTGCGCACTAAATATATACCGCATACCGTACAGCACTTAATTTTTTTTGATTCATCATTGAAGGATCCAGTGTTTGGCGTGAGATACGCCACTGTTGATGGCAAGTGCTAGTTTTAGTCTTATCGATTATTGGATTCCTTTTTTTATTATACTGACTTGCGACAGACGAACCAGCGCACATTAATTCACCGAGGGAAGGGTGCATCCTGGATATAGCTTCCCCAGGCCCACACAGGCAGGTAGCAAATTTTTTGAATAAAACTATAACTGCCATATATATTTAGCAATCTCCGTTAACCGTAATGACTCGAATTGAAAACAATGACATTTAACAAATTTCCCATAACGTGCTCATGAGGTTATAACTACGCCCTTTCGAGATGAGATCTGCCCATTGCAATTTTACGTCAGGTCAACGGGTTAAGTTATCAGAACAATAAAAGGGTTTACCAAAAGTCAAAATAATATATTATGTATGCGAGACCGCCTCTGAAGCTATGTTGTTCATGCATTTTATTATATAATAACTAGCTATAATAGCTAGTCGTTTTGCCATATATAATTATTTCCAGAAAACATTTTTTTTAGTTCAATAAAATAACCTATCTACTTCAATAAAAATAGAAGTCAATCCTAGAGGGGTGACAATTAAGTGTTATATGTATTAAAAAAAAAATACGGAAATATAAAAAAAAAATTGGCGTGGACACCCTTATCACTTAGGGGTTTGAAAAATAGATAGCCGATCTAAGACTTACTGAATATGCATTAAAAAATTCATAATGATAGGTCGAGCCGTTTCGGAGGAGTATGGGAACAAACATTGTGACACGAGAATTTAATATATTAGGTCCTTACATATGAAATTGGCGTTTTGTCGTACTGGCCACTTTGACCTCAAATACCTCCTCTTTGGTTAGGAGTTTCAAATTCAAATTTGTACAGCTATTTACTCATGTATTTGTGCTTCGATGACCGTCATTCATTTCTTTTTTTCTTCTGTTTGCGTCACTCATTTTACAAAATGGAAAACTTAAAGTATCGCATTATTTACGAGTACGAGTTCCGCCGTGGCACTAGTGCTGCGGAAACGACTCGAAGGGTGAATGATGTGTATGGCGGTCACCTTGCAAAAGAAAACACAGTTCGTTTTTGGTTCCAACGTTTTCATTCTGGAAATTTCGACCTGCAGTACAAGCCCCGTGGACGGCCTGACACCCAAGTTGATAATGAAGTATTGAAGGCTATTGTGGAAGCGGATCCATCGCAAACCACGTCCGAGTTAGCTGCAGGCTGCGGTGGTAGTGATAAAACTGTTTTAATTCACTTGAAGCAAATTGGGATGATTAAAAAGCTTGAAAGGTGGGTACCTCACGAATTGACTGAAGCAAACCGGCAAACGCGCGTCGACTGCTGCGTTACATTACTGAACCGGCACAATAATGAAGGTATTTTAAACCGAATCATTACCTGTGATGAAAAATGGATTCTTTACGATAATCGGAAGCGCTCAGCGCAATGGTTGGATCCTGGCCAGCCAGCCAAATCCTGCCCCAAGCGAAAATTAACGCCAAAAAAGTTACTTGTAAGCGTTTGGTGGACTAGTGCCGGTATTGTTCATGCAGTTTTCTCAAATCTGGCCAGACTATTACAGCTGATGTCTATTGTCAGCAATTGCAAACCATGATGGAAAAGCTAGCGGCTAAACAACCTAGGCTGGTCAATCGCTCCACGCCACTGCTACTTCACGACAACGCTAGACCACACACTGCACAACAGACGGCTACCAAATTGACCTTGCTGCCTTCACAGATTTTATTGATTCCCGTCCGACTGGTTTTTTTAGTAAAGGGATCAATGAACTACCTATGAGATGGCAAAAGTGCATAGAAAACAATGGTTCATACTTTGATTAATTAAATATATTATATTTAAAAATATTTGACTTTTTGTTCCTCCCATACAAAACGCCAATTTCATATGTAAGGACCTAATATATAGAGACAATACATAATAATATTATTACAAATAACACGCAAATATAGAGTATTTACAATATTCGCAACCTAGATGGTAAAAATATTAATTAAAATGGATAAATAGAAAACTAAAATTAATTTTAAAACGTTTGATCCCTGTGGCAGTGTAGTGTACCTCTCATGCCAGCAACATTTCCACCAGCTCTGGGGTCACGGGTACCTACTATTGACCAGGAGCCAACTTAAATCTTTAATGAGCCCATGTGCGCTTGTATCCCACGGCCCAAGATTCTCAACTCCGAAGGAAACAAAATCAAAGTTGGGTTTGTTTTTCTACATTATTGAATACTGTGGTAAAGTGCATCCTAAAAATTACATAAGTTTCATTGTCACAAATAACTAACATAAATCTTTAATATAATATACGGCAAAAAATGCAACAATATTTGAATCATATGGGTTTTTTCATAATTTATTTTAAAGAAAATACTACATCCTAAAATAATAGAAATATAAACTACATGTAATATATTTATAATAGATAGACATTGTATTTGTCAAAAGTACGTGGTAAAGTATTCCCCGTATTTATGCATCATATAAAAAAAAATCATATGTAGGCCTCCTAACTATTGTTTCGCTCTTTTCGCGCTCTTCGTTATTCTCACTAAGGCCGTTGACAATTCGTTCTCGGTCCGATTTTAAAGGTGAAATATTCTGGAACAATTATTTTTGTGATGGTGTATATCGGCCCTTAAACTAGAAATCAGCTGGATCAAAAGTCAGCCGGAAAATTGCAACCTCAACTAAAGGCAACATGTATTCTAAAACTATTACATTTTATTACTATGCTGTCTAGAATTTAGAAGTTCAAGCGTAAAGGGATACTGTAATTTACCTCGGTTAATCGTAATCGTCACTTTATCTCTAAGTATAGTATTTGTATGAATGCTAAAATATTGTTAGTAAAGAATATAAACCACTGAGCATAAGTGGTTGCTTGGAAGAGATCGCTAGAAAGCGACAAGGCCGCGAATCCTTTTAATTTATTTATGTCAATTGTATTTCATTTCTGTATGCAACAAAGTGTTAATAAATAAATATATTTGTTAGGTAAATCTTTAATATAACATAGAAAACATATAAAACAAACAGATGATGCTCAGATTATGTATGGTGATACCGTGCTCATTGCCGGCCTGTTAAGAATTTCTAGGTTTCTTTAAAGGTCCCTGTGGAATTGTTTCGTAAATATTTCGATGGGCAAATATATACATATGTTAGCTTCTAATATTAATTAAA
This sequence comes from Pieris brassicae, assembly GCF_905147105.1. Lineage (NCBI taxonomy): Eukaryota > Metazoa > Arthropoda > Insecta > Lepidoptera > Pieridae > Pieris > Pieris brassicae. The sequence goes on along the minus strand of NC_059666.1, from coordinate 16,836,688 downwards.
TTAAATTCTAAACATTTTTATGAAACATATTCTTAAGAATCTTGCTACAAGTGCGCATGTGCAATAGTTACTCATTTGACTCGTTCGGTTGTTTACGAATTGACTCGACCATTTTCCCGAAGTGGGATGGTCGAGTCGGAGGAGGGAGTTGTGATTATAAAAGAGGTTGTGACACATGCGCACGGGCCTTTTCTTCGTACAAGTTTGAAGTTATACAGTTCACGTAAAATCAGTGAAGTAAATTATAGTGAATTAAGTCATCATTGAAGTGTTTAATTTCCTACCCTAAGAACTAAATCAACTACCGCTAAAAATTCAGGAGAACGGGATGCAGCGAAGAAACTGATACGGTATATCATATCCTTGTTGTAAAGGATTTACGCCCACGAGGTATGCGAAATATTTTTTTTTCCATTTTTGTAACCTAAAGATGTAGGTACTATTTTTTTTATAATATTCAAAATCGTTCGTCATTTGAGTAAATTAAGTGTTATTAGACAAGTTTTACAGCGTTTTATGCACGTAAATTTGTTATTTAATGCAAAATTGCATCTTTTTTTCTACCTACCCGTATGTATAAAAAGTGAACAAAGGAATTAACTTTTAGCTATTTATCGCAATATTATCTAAATTAATACATAAATCATTCAATTGTATGACTTCACTATTACGTAAAATAGGTCAATGGAAGTTGTTCGAAATACATAATTTAAATTTAATAATTTTTGATGGTGATCCCAAATATTTTTTCTCGGCCGACCGTCACATTTGTTAGTTGAGTCATTGTTGAGATTTACTCGGGCTACGTTAGACAGATTTTTATTTTGATATATCTTTTTGTTAATTATAATTGATAATAGCTACGTCCACTATTTAGAATTGTATAGTGAGTGTTTAGTGCGTTTTTGAGAACTATCGTGAGGCAAGGTATTAGCATCAGTCTAACCTCTCTTTGTTCCAAAATTAATCGAATTTCTCTTAATCCTTACGTCTGATAATATTGTGTGCCTTTCTTCCTGGGAAGAAGATATTGTAACGAGGTATGTACTCAGGACTTATTATTCTAGTATAAGATTGTGTAGCGACGGCCACAAAACCGTTCTTTGTGGTACAGAAGTATATTAATTTAAATTATTTTACGAAGTAACGTTGGTTTCGTATTTTAGGTTTTCTCTATACATTTGTTATGCTATCAAAAGTAGCTTACGAGTATAAAGTTCTGTTCCTTTACTAACGGAAGACTGTGCTATTGCGTAGGAAGCGTGGAACTGTGCTATGTTTTAGGATTTCTAAACCTTTTCCAATTATAACCTCTCGGTCCTGTCTTGTCGTATTAGTTATATCGATAAAAATCAAAGCTTGCCAACTGCAGGCCTTGATACCTACCTAACATATATGAAAGAAAAGAAGTCGTATACTAGTACAATTTCTTGTTTAATTGTAGATATGATCTTGAATTGTCCGATTTCCTTTTAACGCTCTAGAACGCAAAGAACATTTTACGTTATTTTTTATTTTTAAGAGCTGTTACATTATATATTTTTACAATACGGTAAGTATTGTAAAAATATATAATTTGTATGAAGTCGAAATAAATTTAATAAGTATATAGGAAAGTTTATAATCTTTATTTATAAGAGGTTACTAGGGTAGTGAAGCGTTTATTTAGCTAGTTATAAAGACATTATGTGAACTAATATATAGTATTTTTCACGCCTTGGGTGTGAACTGAATGCCATAGTAATTTGTAAAAATATTATTTAGCCCATGTTCATCCGAGATAACTTAGGGTTCTAATTCTAATTGATCCTGTCAATCCATCAAGTTTCGGGGCCTATTCAAAAAGCAAACAATCAAATCTTGTTTTATAGTATCTTTTTATAATTTCCACAATTTTTAGAGATTCTTGGGTGAATTCATTTTTATAAAGTTTTTTTTTCTACAGAAATAATTGATTTTTAATTTATTAATGTTTTTAACGATTTTTTTAAACTGATTTTAATTAAATGTATAATAATTTTATTATTTTTAGAAGTCCTAAGTCGGTTTAATATAAGGTTCTTACAGGACTTATTTTTTTTTTGATAATAATTTTACCATTTTAGAGCCTCTTAGGTGAGTTAAGTATTGTTATAGTTTATTTTTTTACAGAATTAATTGATTTTAATTTATTATTAATTTTAACCATTATTTTAAAATTTAGCTTAATTAAATCTATAATATTTTTATTATTTTAGAAGTCCTAAGTCAGTTTAATATTATAATAAGGTTCTTACAGGACTTATTTCTTTTAATTTTTTTTTATAATAATAATTTTACCATTTTTAGAACTTCTTAGGTGAGTTGAATATTTTTATAAAGTTTTTTTTTCTACAGAAATAATTGATTTTAATTTATTAATGTTTTAACGATTCTTTTAAACTGAATTTAATTAAATGTATAATAATTTTATTATTTTTAGAAGTCCTAAGCCAGTTTAATATTATAATAAGGTTCTTACAGGACTTATTTTTTTTTAAATAATAATTTTACTATTTTAGAGCCTCTTAGGTGAGTTAAATATTTTTATAAAGTTTATTTTTTTACAGAATTAATTTATTATTAATTTTAACCATTATTGTATACTGATCTTAATTAAATATATAATAATTTTAAGATTTTTAGAAGTACTAAGTCAGTTTAATATTATAATAAGGTTCTTACCGGACTAATTTCTGTTAAATTATTTTATAATAATAATTTTACCATTTCTAGAGCTTCTTGGGTGACTTGAAAATTTTTATAAAGTTTATTTTTATTACAGAAATATTTGATTTTAATTTTTTTTTATGAATTTTAACCATTACCTTAATTAAATCTATAATATTTTATTTTTAGAAGTTACAAGTCTCTTTTATATTATAACAAGGTTCTTACAGAAGTAAGTTATTTATATTTTTATGTATAATAATAATTTTAACATTTTTAGAGGTTTTTAGGCGAGGTGAATATTTTTATAGTTTTTTTTATAAATATTAATTGTTATAATTTTTTTTTTACAAATTTTATAAAATCTTAGGATAATAAGCTACTTTAAACAGTAAGTAGTTTTCACCATTTTTAGGATTTCAAGGTCAGATTAATAACAAATTATGACTATGTTAGACGAAAATTACATTAAAACATAATACAGTATAGTTTCAAGTATATATATATATGAATATAAATTAAGCTTTTTGATTTAAATAGAAAATATCTTTGTTAAAGTCGATGCCAATCCTTTTAAGATTCAGATGGCGGGTGTAGTAATGCACAATGCTTTTCTTATGTGTAACGTTTGTTTCCAGTAGTATGACTAGACGCAAAAAGAATCTAGGGTTTTAGTCCTGAGTTGAAAGCAAGCCGTGAAAATACAGCAAACGGCTGATTCATTTTAGCTGGGTTCTTCAAATAAGTGTAGCGATTGGTTTTAAAACGTGTACAGAAATTAAGATAGAGCTAAGTGACAGGTTTTTACCCGTAATACGGCCTGAAAGAAGATCAAACTGGGAACGGTAAAACAAAAAAAAACCAGAACTGAAGGCCTGGTAAATTGTGCACTGTCCTACTGTCTTAGGCTGTGCACTTTGCCCTCTGCCGCGAATTAATAAGTGGACAATACTTCAGTCAAGAGTGTTGCATTACACTGGACCTTGCAGGGTACTATTAGAAAGCTGATGGTATTCGAGCCTAGTCGCTTTTTTTGGGGGGGAGTTTTTGGGAGGGGGAGGGGGGGGTTTCAAACGATTGCGTTTTTGCACAGCATAAAACGGAATAAGTCTCAATTTAAGTAACAAATCTGAAACTTCGATGTTATGTCATATCGACAATTTAGCTTGCTTGTTAAGACTGTTATAATTTTTATATTAAAAGTAGTGTTTATAGTAAAATTACAAATGACTTTTCTATATATATATATTCCCTGTGCATAATCAATACTTGACTTACACTAACAATAGTTTTCTTTTTATTATTGGTCTAATAGTGGATATGAAATACTTTTATTTATGTCTGATGATAAAAATATCGTTCAACAGAATTGATAAGATATTGTAATGAAATTGAATGTAAGGAAATTATTGTATCAATTTGATCGGTTACCAATGAGTTTGTATTTGACAAATTATTTGATAAAGTAATGTCAAATTTACGTCATCTCCAGAAGTAATAGTATCCTAATAAAAGCGATGGCTGAATATAATAAGTAAGTTTTGAGTGAATTGAAATATGTTGTTGAAACATAATACTAAGACCAAGTAGGGTTGTAGTAGTAGTTGGTGTTATTAATATAATTAGGTATTTTGTGAGAAGTGCTTCAAGTAATTGTTGTGCTTACGATAAGTTTTTTGTTTTTTTTTCTAATTTTAATATATATTTTTGTTAAATTTATGTTTTGAACACAGACTAGAATATCAATTTTACATGATAAATTCACTTTTGTGAATATAAAGGGATCACAATAGATTTAGTTATGTAAACTTTATTGTGAATATAAAGGATCAAAATAGAGTTAATTAGATAGTTATGTTATTTTTTTTATTATAAAGAGGTCACATTAGATTTATTTATGTAAAATTTATTGTGAATCTGTTGTGAATATGAAGATGTTACAGCAGATTTTGTTATTTAAAACCATTGTAAATATTAAGAGGTCACAATAGATTTAGTTAGTAAGACTATTGTAAATTATTGATAAAATTGATGACTTGATAATTTAAAAGAGTACCGAGATTTTTTTTCGCCGGCTTTTTCTCTCGGCCTACACCCTGTGTCTTCTTTGCCGATGAGTAGGGATGTCTACCGAGACAAACTCATATATCCCATAATAAATAAACATAAATAATTAGTAACGTCACAATGGATTAAATTTAACTCTCTGTAGTTATAGATGGAATTCAAAAGTTAAAGTTAAAATTTCGTTTCTAATTTGAGTTGCATTTTACAAAGCATTCTTTTTTTTTTGCGAGACGCAAACATTGTCAGGGAAGGCCAACTGTTAGCTTCTAATATTAATTAAATTAAATTCTAAACATTTTTATGAAACATATTCTTAAGAATCTTGCTACAAGTGCGCATGTGCAATAGTTACTCATTTGACTCGTTCGGTTGTTTACGAATTGACTCGACCATTTTCCCGAAGTGGGATGGTCGAGTCGGAGGAGGGAGTTGTGATTATAAAAGAGGTTGTGACACATGCGCACGGGCCTTTTCTTCGTACAAGTTTGAAGTTATACAGTTCACGTAAAATCAGTGAAGTAAATTATAGTGAATTAAGTCATCATCGAAGTGTTTAATTTCCTACCCTAAGAACTAAATCAACTACCGCTAACACATACATATAATTAATTTTTATTTATTTAAACAGATTAAGACTACTCTTAAAAATACTTTCATATAAAACTTATATAAAGCTACGGAAGAGCTTTCATCACCCGCATCACAGGGGGGCTAGTGTGGGGGCTGGCGTTAGATCTATTTCGTCACAACCGTATTTAGTAATGAATAAAGTTTATTATTGTTATATGTCATCATTACATCGTAACTTGATATATCTAATATATGTGTACCATTATATTATATAATATGTAATTAAGCTACTGATCTACATAGGACACAGGAAACTTATTCAAAATAAATCGAACTAAAAGAATTGTAAGATTTCCACCGCAAAGTTGTCATAAATAAGACGTGAGTCGCGACGTAGAACTTTCTGTAATTCACATTTAGAGGCTTAGCGGGATTATTCTGGGTTACTAGTTAACGTTGTTTTAACGAACAATTGTTAATTAATTCCTTTTTGTTAATCTACCTTTATATGTAAACCCGTGCAATTGATTTTGCCATTTCATTAATAAGTATAAAATTGTTATTATCATATACATAATATAATAATAATACTGCTAATAACATGTTCCCTTATATCGTCCGTTTTAGACATCCGTAGATAAATATAGGAATTGTTGGAAACACCATACTGAATCAAAGGTCACATAACGTGGTTCTCATGATTTTCAACAAAACATAAAAAGTATTTGGACATTTTTTTCTAAACAAATTTTCTAATAAAACTTACCCCTTTTTCTAAAAAAACTTGTGACCTTTGACCCCGAGTAATTTTTCATCGAGTAACTTCACTAAGATTTCATTTATTATGTATTATGGACGATTGTGTTCTAAACAATCAACCAACCAACTTTGAGCTGTGAGGTGTAAATTCACAGCTCAAAGTTCCTTCACTCCTATTTTTGTTCTAATTTGACAGGACTATAGACGCCCCAATAACAATAAAGAAAACGGATTCAATAAAATACAGTAAATAAACAATAAAGACGAAAATATTAAGAAACATAAAATACACTACAATTTAAAAGCTACTATACGCAGGACTTTAGTTTATTCTTGACTGACTTTAACTAAGTATTCTAAAAATAATAAAAGTGAGTCTTTCACTTTACGTGATTAAATTTTTAATATCTACTGAACTTTGTAAGTATAAAATATTATGAATTCACATCTTAGACATAAGTGAAGATTTATATCATCTTCGATAGGGTGTTTTTTCTGTCAGCTAAAAGTCTTGTACATTGGCTAGTGTGTAACATTATAAAACTCATAAATATGATGCCAATTTCTAAAAGCCGGCAACGCACTTGCGAGCCTTCTGGCAGTGTGAGTGTCCATGGGCGGTATCGCTTAACATCAGGTGAGCCTCCTGCCCGTTTGCCTTCTACATTTTAAAAAAATATAACCAAGTCTACTGTGTGTGTTCTGTGATACTGTTCCATCGCCGTGATAGAGCTATATCTTATAAGAATATTAAAATTTGGAATACGACATATATTACCCAAAACTAAAACAGCTCAAGTACCTGACAAGACAATTTATTACTTAAGAAATACTTTATTTACAATAAAAATCATTATATAGCAATAAACACGTTTTGATTTTCCACAGCGAAAGCTAATTACTCAATTTTCCAGAATAGGTCTTCGTAGATATAATTTGTCGGCAAAACGTTTGGGTGGAGTTAGCGCGGGAAATGAGCGTATTTGTCTTACCTGTTCTGTATGGCTGTATTGCTAACTTTTTTCATAGGAGGCTATTGCCGTCGAACTATTTTCACCTAAATATTTAAACCTGTACCAATCAAAAACTAAAATGCATTTTATTGACAATCAAGGACAATAAGAGGTTATAAATGTGTGTAATTTATCTTTACGTGACGTATTCCAAATTTGAATGTAGAGCTGACCTGTTTTTCCATAAATGTAATATTTTTTAAACTTAATATCCATATATTCAATAACCAATAAAATTCATATCATACAATTTAGTTTATGATATTTGATAATGTGTGATGTTAACAAGAACGAAAAAATCTAATGACAAAAGAAAGTCATATAACGCTAACAATCTATGAAATTAATACGGTTTATTGCCAGAGCTTATCTTTGTTTACAGAGTACACACCCCTTTATTTAAAGCATACATACGTAACGTAGTTTAAAGGAAGTAGGAATTGAATACTTTAAATTGGACAAAAATCTAAATAAATATTAATTAGTTTTTACAATACCCGCTGTCAGTTTGACCCCAAGTCATAAGCTGGAACTACTTTCAAAGTTAACTTGGCTACGTTTAATAAATGTTGATTATTAAACAGTCCCAGCCAATATGTGTGGTTGAATTTATTAAAGTTTCTCTAGAATAGTTTTAATGTTGGTATTTGGATGTTATTGCAATTGCATACAATAGTTGCTAAATATTTACCACCTCTTATAATGTTGTTTCTGTACAAGAATCATTATTATTTACATACAATATCTTATTTTTGTGTGTTTAATTTACCCTGATATTGTCGCACATATTTTTATATAATGCAACACAATTTTACACAACATATTTTGTATGTGTTAATTTCTTGGCTAAATTCCTAATTATATTATTGGGTGGTTTTTTTAAACCAGTACGGACCGAGGACCGTGATTTTATTACTATTTTTAATTCAAGTTTTAGTATGAGCAGTGTTTGCCTAATGGCTTCAGCGTACCACTCTCATCCCTGAAGTCGTAGGTTCGACCCCCGGCTGTGCACCAGTGGATTTTTTTCTATGTGCGCATTTCAGGCACAGAAGGCTCAGCACCTACTTGCCTATTCAATTCACAAACGATCATGTAACAGATACAGACATCTGAGGCCCAGACCTAAAAAAGGTTGTAGCGCCATTGATTTCTTTTAATTTTAGTTATTGTATTGTTTAACTAAACAATAAATCAAAATAAAATATGTTACGCTATATTATTGTGAATTAGAACTATAAATATACACACAAACGTGATATTCTATCTGTTTCAGAACAACACCTCGCTTGGTCGGTTCAGATTCATCGTACAAGTTGAGTCCTCACGAAATTGAAGCACTCAATGTGGTAAGAATATGTTCATATTATTTAGATTTGACTTCAAAAAATGTATTTATTATTACATCTTTACAGTTATTACCAATGCGATAGAATAACATTTTAATATCAACACCTGGATAATTCTACAATTAAAAATGAAATTAATAAGTAGTTATATTCCTCCTTATTATAACTAATAATCAAACAAACAATAAATAGGTCTGCTGCTGGTCTACCTCTGTAGAAAAGTTATTTATTACATTTATCGCACGCGTGAGTGGCGCCTCGTGTGGGCGCGCGGTACATCCAGTTGTGCCTCATATTCTTTCTTGGAACCCCTAGACTTGTAATAGGTGCCAGATAAACTTATGTTGTGCTCGCTCTAACATGAGACTTTTTGTGGCTACATCTGGGACCCACACTATTACGCTCCACTCCATGTGACTTCTGACTAAAGCATTGTATACTTTATACATTATTGCGACCAAGATCCGCAGTTATCATATTAGGATTTTATACCCGTAATAATAATAATCCAGTGGCGCTACAACCCTTTATGGGTCTTGGTTTCAGATGCATGCGTTTGTTTGATCATTTTTATTTCATCTACAATAAGGTGATCTGACACACCTTACTCATAAGCCCCACCCGATTAAACACTCGCCAGATAAAAATGTTTGTAGTTGCTCCTAAACAATATTACTTCAAAAGAAACCTATTTTTTAATTGAATTCTTAATTTGAATCATATCATCTTTAATATTCAATTCTGTCTTTATAAGAATTAAGTGTGTTATTTTGGAGACGGTTCTGCTTTTTTCTTAAAAGGTATTTCAAAACTTGCCTTGATGACCAACTTGCAATGAAATGAAAGTAAATCTTGAACTATGGAAGCGAACTTGTGTAACTAATTATGATTTGGCACCGACTTCCAAAAACTAGTCTAATAGAATCTTTATACATCTTTATGCATTTTGGAGTCGAACATATTTTTTATTACACAGATATTTTTTTTTATCAGCGATAAGCATGTTGCGACAAACCAGAATATAATTATTATAAAAATTATCAAGGAAATTAACATAGAAATCCTAGGCCATTAAACACTAATTCCATAGTATTTCTATTATTTTTAGAAACTTGTTAATTAAGTAGACTTAATGCTATCAATAATGTTAAAGCCAGAACTACTGTGTAAACAGATTAAATTAGATGGAATACAAACATAGTTATCGAGTATTTGCGTATAAGATAAATATTATTTGTTCGAGGGTGGGGCATCTTACACGCAAAAACTTAGGGAGAGGGGCTGTTTAGACGACATTTACAGTTAATTATTTTGAATTTAACATTTTTCATCAATGCTTTAAAATAAAGAATCGATCGGGTTCGCTTATAAACTGATTTTTTTACAAATAGGTTTATTATATTTTGGCATAAAAATATATTTGTTTAAGAACCACATTTAACAAGGTAAACGTTGTTCAAAAGACTAGCATAATACGTTGGTAACACTGAAAAATCGTAAAGGTCATTTCACGACAGTTGTGCTAGAAGATGGAAGGACAGTTACTGCAGACTGGTATGTTCATCGCTGTTTGCCCGTTGTCTTGGAAAAAATTCGAAGCAGCGCCCTCGAGGCAGGATCCTCCTTCACCACGACAATGCTTCAGCGCACTCGGACGGACTGTTGAATATTTGACTATGGCAGGTGTCAAGATAATGAGTCATCCGCCATACAGGTGCCACTGGTGCCCTGCGACTTTCATTCTTCTTTTATTTCCGAGTACTCGATTTACGAGTCCTGAAGATGAGGTGAAAGCGTACTAAGAAGCCACTGCTTTTCTCAGTGGATCGAATGCGACGACGTGTAGAGAGGAACGGAGATTACTACAAAAAACAATAAAAGTATTGGCAACTTTCTACATTAAGTTTTTCATTTTCTAAACATTTTCAGTGTTACCTAGGATAACAGTGTGGTTACCACTGCTACGTAATCCAAGGTTTAGTGACAACCACGATATGGATAGGTATTAAAAATGTCGTCATCGGGCTTTATTAAAAGACTTAAATCAGTTAATTTGTTAATTTGTTGGTTATACAAAGTGTGTAGAATACAAAAAGTTTCGATTCACACGTTATATATAAATTAAATATTTTAAGGAATGTATAATGAAGTTTGTTATGAAAGAGCTGGAAACCCTGACATATCTATATTTTTTCTTAAAAGGATTCCCAAATCTTATACATTGTAATGCAATTGTACTTAAAATGAATAAACATATTTTATTATTATTATTACACGTGTTTGACCCGTCGGCATACATTTTTCCTTGTTCGCAAATCATCAAACAACCGGACATAATGTGTCATTGTCAGACAAATTCTTCATAAAGCCAATTTAAACATGAATTTATGACTTCTTTGAAAAGGGCAATTCACAGTAAATTAACTGCAAAGTTCATTACAATCAGGCGTCGGATGAAATTATTCAAAACGACACGAAAATAGACCAAGATATGACTAAATTGTTTTAACGTACATTCATCGTATATTTTGATTTTTCATTTGAAATTTCAAATTGATAAAAGTTATATCGTCTTCGTAGCTTAGTTGATGGAGACGTATACCATAAGTGGGGCAGTGAGCGCTTTGATTTACTCCACGTCAACCCAAAGGTTCGTGCTTCAGCCACAACTAAACATCTTTAGAACTGTTTCGTATGTTTGTAACGCACTGTGGTGTCTCTGGCTGATCATCTACCTATTTATAATATTGCTCGTAATATGTCAGTCGAATGGAAACTGACTTCACACGTATGGGCGTGTGATTGATATCTTAAAAACGACTGTATAAATATATCTTCATATCCTAATGCAGCGTTGATGTGTTGGAATAATTTAAATATTTTTTTCTGCTTAGGCGTCGAATAATAACTAACACGCTATTGATAATCGAGTATTCAATAATGTATGTAATTTAAATTTATTAGCTCTTAGTAGAATGAAGATTTACACGGATAATTCATCAAATCCTTTCGGTTTGCGCATGAGGTGTGTTGAAAGGCTCTATAATGAAGAAGGTTATGGTTCATATCCACAGATGTGTCGAAGTGTGGATACTAACTGCCAGCCGTTGATTCGTTTGAAACTGATTGACATATTAATTTCATTAATTATTCAATCCAACGCAGCGTCGTGCAAATAAATTATCATTAAATATTGATAATCTAAACTTTAAACTTGTCCAAATGAACTAAGAAATTGTGTGTATCAATAATTGTATTAAGAAAGCACAGGTTTGTGTAGCTTTCTTAATGTCCAGTTGGAGCTATGGTGAACTTAAGATTACTTAATTAGTAACTATGAGTACCGTAACATATAAGTTGGCGTAAGAACCAAGTTGCAATCCCATTATAAAGAACCTCTCATATATACTTATGTCATATTACATAAGTAGGATATTATTTGTGTATATTTAACAAACTTAAGAATAAGTTGTTTGTTTGTTGTGTTTAATAAATTGTTACATGAAGTTAGTTAAATTTTTTTCATATGATTGTAATCATCTACTTCAAATGTACACTTCTTACTTTTACAATCAGAATCAGAGACTTCCCATACAGCTTCTAAGCAATAGACTTCAAAAGCTACCATAATACTTAGATGCATTTGCCCGGCGCCACAGTATGCTGAATCACTGCAAGCTAATAATGTGAGAATAATGCGACTCCCAGTTTTCCTCTAATGACTCGTGAAAATCTGTTTAGCCATGACCGAAGGGTGTATTGTATGTAATTGTTTTAGTATTTCTTATATTTAAAAAATGTTCTTAAACGTTTGTTACCGGTGAAAATTACATGGAACTGTATTAAAATAATCGTTATATCATGAAAACATGTACAAAGTCGTTAAGTACACCTACTTTCGTATAGACAAATATTGTGTATGTCCGAGCTTAAATGAATAAATTTTACTGATATTTAAAGCTTCGATAAGTGCAAATTCATGTGCTTTTAAATCAGTAATCAAAATTAATTTCATAACAATTAACTCGTTAATCTCTGCCAGTAATTCATCATCTATTATATCATAATACGCTTGACTTTTCCCTTAAAATATAGGAAAGGGTAGTTTAAATCGCAATCTCTAAGACGGAGGGTGCATAATTTATCATCTAGGCTGCTACCTCGGATCTAACGCTATTTTTATTACATCACACGTTTCGTGAAGAATGAATTTCAAATGGTGTCGGAAGTTTATGTTGGGGGAATAAATCTTATTCTGCTACTATTTGAATGAGCGAGTATTGTGTGAGATATGTTCTAGTTATGTTTGATGTTTTTCTAGTCGACTATTTGTAACTAATCTATTTCATTGCATACTGTCTGAACCGAACATACAAAGGTCGCATTATTTATAATTTGTTACAAGCCGGTTAAGGTTTTTCAATTTTTTTCCGGGGGGGGGGGGGGGGTTTATGTTATGTTTTATTTTTGCTTTTAGTAAGTATGATAAGGAAATAAATAAATTTCGATGTTGATAGATAGACCACCGTAATGCAATTTGTATTATTATTGGAGATTAGGCGCAATGGTTTCTATTGTGCCTAATACATGCACTTATATTGTTTCCATGTATATATAGTGGTTAGAGTGTTGCGTCGAAATAATAAAATATCAGTGTAAATAGTAATGTTAAATTTTTTTTATGAATATATAGGATAGGATTTTGGAATAAGTAGACTAAAAGTAGTTCAACTCTGTCAAAAGAGCAACGTTTACTGCAAAGCATTTATTATTTTCTTTACTAAAGTACAATAGTAGGGGTAATAGCGTGTTTCTTTGGTATAAGAACGTTAAGAAATATTCTGACGCCTTAAATCGACTCGAGAGTGATTTTCATCCAGCTTGAATGATCATCATGACCTTTACATTTTTAATGTGAAGCATTCGGCTTCAACGATATTGCAAAATTATACAAGACACGAACAAGACCAATGGAGTATTCATACTTTATATCTCACTTTAGCTTTGTATAGTGTTTAGTTTAACTATGTAAAATAAGCTTAAGAGTTAATAAGATATGTAGCAGCGAAGTTTTAAGGAATTTTAAATCATACAATCTTTTGAGTAATCGTTTCTAAAATCACGTTTTCCAATAAAAATCTTTTTTCGATAAAATAAATTCTCTTCATCTTTCAAATCAAGTCCCCGTTCAAGGTGCGGATTACCACAATTTACAGACAGACATTCCAGCGCTCCCCCAAAATCGATAGAACATCTATCAGTATAGTAAATTTGACTATAACAACGTATTTCCGACGTGTCGTGGGGAGCAAAAATTAATATAGGGTACGCGATTTTAACGACTACGGGACAAATTGATGCGGAACGATCATTTGTTATGTTCGACTTTGTATACTTATTCTGATGATCTCAAGGCAGGCTACCGTTAACGTGATCGTCAAGATTAAAGAATGTTGAATTCTAAAAAAAATATATACAAACTTTCAAGTATAATAAGATGTCATAATACCATCATTACCTATACATTGTAGATATTTATAATGTTAAATTTAAAGTAAATAAATAATTTTACTTTATATTTTCGGTAATCTGTTTAATTAATTTAAATATGATTTCGCTGTGATTTAATAGGTACTTGAATCATTATTTAATTTTTGTTGTATATATATATATTATAGAATGCTTATTAATGCATTTTTATTCAAGAGATGCCCTACAATTGATTAAATGAAATTAACGAACGTAACTAAGAACTTTAAAGTTGGAAGATATTTTTTTAAAGTGAGATGCGGCCTATTTGAGGGCATGATACTGTCTTATAGTGTTTAGGGTAGATTTAAAAAGACAAGGAGTTCCACTACTTTTCTGTTTCTAACAGAAACGAAAATCCAAATCGTTTTGCGGCACTTGGGGATGTCAAGAACGAAGGATTGAAACTCCAGCGTACTTCTAGACGAGCATTGTTTGAAAGGTTCATTGCAATAAATCGTATGCTTATATTACTCTTTAAAGAACGTCTCGTACGAAACGAACACGCGGGCTTCGAAAATAGTTTCTCTTTGTCAGAATAATCCTCCACCTCTTAGCAGCTGTGAGATACTTACCCTCTTCAGGCAAAACTAGGAGTGACGTTTACAAACAATATCGATGTGCATCTGTTTGGAGACGAATTGTTTTCGAGTTGCTAGTAATTGGACATATTAGTAAGAAACATATGGTTTAGTGTAAAAATAACACCTTTAATCGGATCGACATTTTCACTACTGTTTATTTTAAGTAAGGTTACGGGTACACTTCTGCTTCTCGTGGACTTTTTATTGGCATACTTAAATAAGTATAAAATAGATTAAATAACTGTATACAACAATTAGCTATGTCAAATCAGCATGAGAAACAGAACAATTACTAGGTGAACACAGTCAAGTGAACAGGCGCTCATAAAAGATGAGCTAAAGAAAGAAGGTCTTTCCGAATATATATCGCAATACTGCGAGGAAATTTTGTATTGAATTACACTGCCACAGGGGCCCAAATGTTTAAATTAGTTTTAGTTTTCTATTTATCCTTTATTAATTATTGTTGATATTTGTGATTATAAATGTATTAGATTAACAATGTTACAGAATAAAAACGGTTAAATTATTTATAATGTCTTATATCAAAACTTGTAATTTAAGGTCATCATAACAGCACTGTCTGTGCCTTTAAAAATCGATTCCTACCTATAGATTAATTTGTAAAATCTAGTACCAGTATTATATACTACCAAAGTGGTTAAGATTAGTTGAGCGTCATAGTGAAACTTTCTAAAGAAATATTACTTTTGAAGCAATCGAGAGAATCGCGAGTACACACACAGGCGCTAATCAAAGATTTAAGTTGGTGCCTGGTAGATAGTACTGGTGACCGCAGAGCTGGTGCTTTCCTCGCTCAACGAATCAGTATTGCAATACAGCAAGGAAATGTTACCAGATTTCAAGGTACACTGCCACGGGGTCCAACGTTTTAAAATTATTAATTTTTAATTATTTTTATTATAGCTTTGTAGGTTAGTATATCTGAATTATAACGCGAGAATGATATGCAAAGTTATATTTTCTATTCTTGATTTTTCTTTTATGTTAGCTATTTGGTTTCTGTATATTGTATAAAACTATATTTCAAGATATCTTCAAGAAGTTTTCATACAAAATTCTCATAGGAAATAGAAAAAGCTGTTCACGGCTGTACTTTATAATTTGTTACACGTGCATATTAATCACTACGTAGTAAATTCACATGAAGAGGTGTTGTGAAAGCGATATGTCCCGCTTTGGTGTTGAAAACCAAAACACACGAGATCAAAGTGACAATGCGGGAGGGAGAATTTGTCTAGGTGATTGTGACCTCTCGATTTATAGTACTGGAAGTGTCTTTACATTGTTCGGTTTTAGTCAGGATTTTACTGTGTTTATAACAAAGACAATGTTGCATCACGATCATGACATGATGACGTCCAGCTACCCTTTTACTTCACTGAACTGATTTTTCGACAAAGTAATAACCGTTATTGTAATATAGCGTAGCTTATCAAACCAACCTCGACGTCCGTCATTCCACAACTGAACGTTTTTTAAGGTAGATTTTGCCGCGCACCCCCATTTTGTGGACTTAGAGTGTATATGTATAGGTGAGCCTCTCAGCCGTTCTATAAAAAAAAGATACAGAGAACTTCAATGAATTTAAAAAAATCTTGTTAATGTGGATGAAATAAAGTATGCAGATAAAACACTGATAATCTATAATGAAACAAAATATGGAAAGAGTACACTAAATATGTACTAATAAAAGAAAACTTATGTAATTAATATAATTTACCAAAACATTAACATATAATCAATGAAAATCTAGTCGGGATACATCTACAATACACTAATAAGTGGTGCGAGCGATACACCGCGTATCATTACGCCACAAAGGGCAGCTGGGAGCAACCTCTTTGTATCGGAGCTTTCGGTTCCACAGAACGCCCTCCAACAGTTTTCATCAAAGCTAAACTGGAAATCTCTGATTTTGGTGGTTCGCGATTTATTTCTACACATTCTGATAAATACACCTTTGTTGGTATAACATGGAGTAACCAATCATATTCTCTTTAATAACACGTTTTAATAAAAAAATCTGAACTAAATCAAATAAAAACATGCTTAAATGCAACTTACTAAACACAAGTTTGAGCAAAGTATCTTACGTCGGTATAATGTAAGATTTTAAATTAAATATAAATAAGGCTTTTTTTAGTGACGTAATTTTCAGAGTTTCAAATAGGTTTTAAAAGGCGATAAAATGATAATTGTATTGATTAGATTGAGTAGTAACTAATATTTCTATCACTGATATAAACGCGGATGTATTCCAATATTTACATAATTACCGTTTCGAGTGCTTTACAGTGAGTAACCACGATTGCTGAATTTCATTTGGTATATGTGGATTTTTAAATACATTGGTACAGTAACTATAGAGAAAGGTTAATCCGAAGGGAAATATTTTCACTTTTTCATTTTAATTCGACCACAGTTTTAGGAAACTGCACAAAGAATTTGTTAACGAGGTATCATTATTCTCTGTGAAAACTCACACTCCAAACACGATATTTTGAAGTAATTTTTGTTTCAAAAACGTCCTTTGTATAAAGGTGTATTAATTGGCATCACTCACGGCACGAAACCAATCAATGCATAATCCCAGCTTTGACAAACGCTTTGAAAGGGACACCAGTATTCATTCCGGTTTATAGAATTTCATGAATTTTCATGTTTATTGAATAATCTAAGCCCTTCGTAATGTTTATTAAATAGCTAAATTTATTGAAAGGCAATGTACCAATTAAAGCCTTCAATTGAAAGCTTTAACTGGTTAAACAATTATTAAAGTGGCTTTACATATTTTAAGCCTTTACGTACGTACGTGTACGTTAAAGTCTCATGTAATGTTTCTTTATTTTTTTTAAACCTTACAAATTTCTAACTAAGCAACATTTATAGACTATTTTTATACGTTTTGGAGTAATTATTCTAACAATTTCACATTACTACGTTTAAATCCTCTTGGGGGATAAATAACTATATTGAGTGGTCCCTGTCCCTATAAGAATAAAACTATCGCAGAATCTTCAGAACATATGAAGGGAAATAAAACAAATCGTCAGTACGCACCTGTGTCTCAATTATGTGCTGAATCGCACAAAGGGTGCACAGATGGTATTTCTTTAAGCAATTTATTATCTATGGCACAATCACTGTGAAAAATGAAAGAATTAGGGGGAATTTTTGGGGATATTTTTGTGAATAACATTCATGCGCGATTGAGGGATATTATGTCGGATTATCAAGTTTTTAATTATAACAATTTTAGATATACATCTAGATATAACGTTTGAAGTATAATTGCCGATATTTTATCACAGTCTTAGATTATTAACATAAATATTGGTTGGGTGTTTATTACGCTTTACGCAATCTTTATAACCACATTATATTATTTCAAACCTGATAGTAATTCTCAAATATTACACCAAGCGCTATATTATGGCCATATGCCACTGATTAGTAACTATGGAACAATTTAAAAGCCAAAGAAATGATACTAAAGTTAATTAAAACAAAACACAAAACTTTTTTTTAATGACTTTTGAGTATTCGACGTTACACAGAATTGTGCTATTTGTATAGCGCAATTCATTTGTGATTATAAATGTATTTACGTTTTTGCTGGTATGTATTGATAAAAATAAAGCAATTGGGGCGAATAATTATTTCAAAACATATCCATGTTATCGTAGCGTGGGTTAAAAATTTTCAGAACGCTCATACCATAACGGAGGCATTCAAATTTTTGTTAATAAAACGAGCATTAATACGAGTATAGATTTTTGTAATCGATTTATTGCTAACAATTTTTCAGTCCATGTTTGCTCTATCTATGAGAACTTAAGTTATTAATATGGAACAACAGAGTTTTGTTACAAAGATACGCTTTCAACAATTATATAGATATTATGTAGAGTATAGAGATAATGTGTATTTAATTATTGTATGTATTTCTATTTATATTCTTAGTTATTTAAAGAATAACAATTTTGACTTAGAACGTCGCCGAATAAGTGGTGTCGTATGTCAATCATCCAAAAATGTTCATTATATTATTATACTAGCGGACCCGACAGACTACCATGAGCTCTTATTGCAACCCTATTGACAACCTACAACTAAGATGCATCGCTTATTCGTACCATGACATTGAAAAAACCAGACAGTTTTTGTTCCCACGCGACCTTAGAGGTTATCAGATTTCGTTCATTCAATTTGTATGAAATTTCGTACCATGACCGCTCGGCTGAACTAAAATTTGTCCGTTTAAAAAAGGTACTAAGTGTTCAACTTTTTTGTATCGAAATGTCTAATTAATAGTAATAGTTTACAACATAAAAATTCAATAATTTGAATAAAACTAGTTTATAAAGTCAAAATATTAAGATCTACCATGTCCAATATAGGAAAAAAATATAATTTTTATGTTTCGATTTTTTGGGTATTTTAAGTTTAGAAAGTGTGCTTATAAATAAATTATTTAAATATCGACGGGGATGAGAAACAAGACGGCAATGCCTTTCTATCGACTTCGAAGATGTCGAGTTTATAATTTCCCATAGATTGACTAGGATCGTTGAAAATTACAGTGTAGCGACAAATAATTGCACAAACTATATTTAATAATATACAATTAATTAATTAGACTTGTATAACAAAAACATAATTCCCCAATATATCATATTTTATTTTAAGCCAGCTCCCACCCGCATTGGTTTCATATATTTTACCAGTCTCTTGGAATTTCTTCAACGATTATTCCGTGTATTAAAATATATCATCATTACACTCCTAAACCTTCATTAGGAATCTGTATTATAGTTAAACACTGCAAAAATTGCCGAAACCTTGTTCTTCATTTTACAATAAATAAAAATGCTGTATCATTAGTATTTCCTTATTATGTTCATGAATTGTTTTATTCTCCTGTGCTTATTTTTGTTTAAATAAAAGCAGGTATTTTTCAAATTTATAATTTGTTAATAATAAACAATTTTTAAAAATTCTAATAACACTATTTATGTAGTTAAGATGACGCCATCAAGATAGAAAAAGACGTCTTCAGGCAAAGTTCAATTGGATATAAACATATATTCATATATTTCATTATCTCTCAATTCAGCCAGTTTGTCAGATTTAAGCTGAGAAGAAAATATAATTATTTATATTATATGAATTAGTTAATGTACATATAAACTAAATTTGTAAAATTTTAAGGATTTATCAAACTGAAATTTTGTAAACACTAAAATATTGAAAGCTCCTATCAAAATATGATGGAAACGATGATAGCACCAGAAAACAACATATAGACAGACTGTAACGACGAAGTATCAATGATTTTTTCCTATATAGTGGCTATGTGAAGCCTCTGTCCCAATATAAAGGCGCTCATCGTACCACACTCCTGGGTTTTCAGGTAAAATCTGTCAACAGCGTTGGTTACTCTAAGAAATAGTAGGGTTGAACCACACAATATTTCTGAACTTATCATAAAGAAATTGGATACGCGTCATCTTTCCGTCATAAAAGCCGATATGAAATAATCATTCATATGTGTTGTTATGTTTTTCGGTATTAATCCGAATTCAATTACGAGAATAATAGCATCTCTTTAAAAGCAATTAATATTCGATGGGTCCTGTAATTCGTCAGCATGTTACCACACCTGGGAGAGGGTTTTAATTTGTTTTCGACGCTTCGATCACGACTGATATGCCTTTAAATGATGAAGGGTTAAGTTGTGTGTTTAATAGTAATAGTACATAAATATATATCTTGGCATTATATAAAACGGTTTTGTTGAAATTAAAAACAAAGAATTGTACAATTCTTTATAGGCGTAATACGAAGTTATAATCGAATAACTTTTTACGCTCGCACTGTAGGCATTTATTACTTACGTTTAAAAAAATCTATAACAAAATTAAATTCATTACAAACAGACGGTGACGCAGCATCCTATTTTATATAGAGATTAATCGCTTACAGCGTTTAGGAGATAGATTAATAAATCTCGTTGCTAGGGGAGACTTATCGAGTTAGCGGGACTCGAACCCCTTACACGCCCACCGTTGGTATCAGACTAAAATATGCCAAAATCTGTTTACTGTGCATCATTAATTATTGTTTTATAATATTAAACTAGCCCATCAATTAACACACAGAATAAAGGCGAGGAAACAAAAAGCGATATAAAAAATTACGAAACGCTTTATCTTTATATAAATCTTATATGCGTGTGTTTTTAACCGTTTAGGAGTTTATCCAAAACAGTTGGACCGATAATTATGATATTTTGTATGTATGTGTTCAGGAGGATTCAAGAATGGATTAGATTTACAGTTGGATACTTTTTTTTCAAAGGCGATAGATTTCTTAAACTAAGCTTGTTTTAAACAGTTTAAAACTTTGCTCCTTAATTAAAAAAAAAATTACAACACATTTCTTCGGAATATCATACACTTTATTAAAGTAATTAAAAATATCATCAAAACTGTCCAGATTCTAATAGCTTATTTAAAATAACAGTATTTTTGACAACGTCTGTCGGGTCCGCAATTTGTATCACTGATAAACATTTGTTTCGTACCTAAAGAGTTATGCAAACTTATGACCGGTGTGTGGTTTGATCTACGGTCTAAAGTGCGGACAAATATACATAGTTAGGTTTTACGTGTACACAATGGTACGGCAAGCTTCTTCTTTAAAAGACAAGCAAGAAAACGGCCAGAAGCCTCGTCTGATGTTAAGAAGTACTGTCGCCCAAGGACACTCACACTGCCAGAAAGCGAGTGCGACGCTAGTCTTTCAAGATTCGACCAATCCGACTTAGAACCTACAAAAGATGAGCCTTCTTTCCGTTTGACCTCCGTTATAAAAATATAAGCGGTACGTCGAATTGGTTCGAAAATATTTTAGTGGTAGCTGGCTCCACATAGAATTGGAGCACGGCAAATATTGCCTTAATAATTCTTCTTCACAATCAATTAAAGAATATATACATATTAATATAGTTACATGGACGACTTTGCGTTTGTTTTATATTACTATCGCCCGTGGATATCTACTTCCTACTTGTTCCCTGTGTTTTTGCGTTTCCCCAAATAAAGCAAAGATTTGAACAGTCCTGTTTGCAATGATTAGTCTCGAGATTAGCGCCCTGCGGATGTTTAATTTGAGTGTTTAATTAAACACAGTTCCTCTTGATTGTCTCCCCTTACGCGCCTGTTTTTGACGTGGATTTGTGATGACAGTTCTACCTTTTTTTAATAGTTACTAAGTTACTGATGGACAGGTTGTCCTAAAAGTAGGCATTTGATTTTAGTTATCATGACGACATGTAATATGATATTTTCTGATATGTTGATTCTATGGTAATGCTTATTTACTAATAGACTTTACTAATGGTTAGATATTGTTGATAACGGTTAATATTCTCAAGAAAAGGATTTTAATTGAAATATAAGTAAGAAATAGTGATGTGTGTGTATGATAGTGTATAGTGATTCTTAGGCAAATTTTGTTTCTAAAATAAAAAAAAATCAGAAAACCTTTGAAGGTCTGGGCCACAGATTAATGTATCTGTTTCCTGATCATTTTATTTTCCTGCACGGACAAGTTGGTGAGCTTTCTGTGTCTGATACACCGTAATTTTTTTGTTACTAAGGCATGCAGGTTCTCTCACGATGTTTTCCATCTACAAAGATGAGATCTCGTACAGACGAGCGATTGTTAAATTCGCACATACAGAGATAAAAAACAACTAAGCCAACACATTTCATTTCTAAAATAAGGACCAGGTTATTATATCTATTTAAACTTTTCAAATTATGGCGAGTTTTGAGTTATTGGAGCGTTGAAACTGTCTTTGGCCATAAATTATCTTATATTTATATAAATTCGACGTCTAGTGTGCAAATAATCTACCTTATTAATTGCCCGATGTGATCGTAGTCGAGTCTTTTTGGTTAAGTGCACGTTGCCAATTAATAAATTCGTCAATCTGTTCTACATATCTGTTGTACATTCAAGCGGCCGGCGGCTAAATAAGCATCTCCTCCTCCTCTTCGATAGGCCGCATCTCCCTTAACATCTGGTAGGATTGTGGCCAATCGTCTGTCCAATATTGTATAACAAAAAATAAATCTGAAGTATGTAGTAGACACAAAAGTAGAAACAAAAATCACATCTTTTAAAAGTTTTCCTATGGTGTACCCTAACAGTGATCACTCGTCATTGGAATACAAAGTAGTATATCGAAAATATCTTCCCTCGACCTATAAATTATAAACATGTTACATTAAAGTTTTCATCTAACCATAAACTAGAGAGATAAAACCGTATCAAAAATGTAACATCACTTCCAAGAGAAAATTCTCCTTAAAATTGTTGTCCTGAAATATTCAGCGCACATTGGGCTAGATATTAACGTTCTACGATCTAGGTGCCTGCGGTAACCTGAATTTGTTACCGGAAAATTGTTTAAATAGTTCTAAACACTGTATATGACAGTGTAGTTTACACGAGCGAGGTGAGGAAAAGGTGTACTTTGTACACCTTTGTAAAGGACGATTATAGTAACCAATTTTAAGATATTTCCTTCCGTATAGTTTAGTTAATTCGATAAAATTTAGCATGAAATAATATTCAGATATTAGATAATTCTAATATAGAAATAATATTGTTAGGTGCAGCAACTACAATCATGCATGTTTAGCAAAAGAAAGTTTTGTGATGAAACATAGCAATTTTGATGATGATGGATTTGTATGGCTTTAAGAAAGTAGGCTATCCTAATAACATTGATCTTACAAACTTTAAATAGGACAATAACAATACATTGTTACTATTGAATAAAATCAAAATAAAAAAAACAATTAAAAATTGTAAAATTATAAAATTCCATGGCACAGATGTACGTACGTGTTTAACGCTTGACTGATCTGTAAAGAGCACAGGTGCGAACATCCATTTTACGAAAATAATATTTTATATTCCCTGTAATATAAATTAAATAATTCCATTTAATACGATAAGTACTATCATAGAATCGTAATGTTTATTCCTATAAAGGCGAGTAGACCGCCTTTTGTACTAGACAACTATTAGGTCTTAAATTTACATTTAGCACCGATATTATGACTGTTTTATGTTAAAAATTTATTGAATTGTGTTAGTTCGCGCTTATAGACTTTAAGTTTCTTCGATGATTTTCTTCAACGAGTGTTAATTGCACACACCATCAAAAATATGCTAGCAAGGTCAGCGTACTTAAGTAATTCGTACTTCATAATATTTGTAAGAATCTTTAGCCTAAGGATCGCATCAAGCAAAAACAAAAATCTTCGACTCACAAAAAATTCACAGGTTTTTATTCAAAAAATTCAGAATTCATTACTTTCCGACTTGTGAGACTCCAAAGAGAAAACGAAAAAATTCATTTCATCAATTGAACAAAACCTTTATATTTCTTATTCAGTGACCTACAAATTGTTCGGAATCTCGCTTTAATTAGTTTCCGTCGGCTGATCGCGTTTAAAATGTATTGATTCCGGACTACGAGTAGTAGTTTATTTTTTATTTATTTTCGGCTAGATATCTATTTAAGGTGTATCAAGACGTGCTGTATTTTCCCAGAAAAATGTTTTATAAGCGACAGACCGTATAAAAGTAACGTACGCTTTCGTCTATTTTTGTCAAATTATGTTAACAATTTAAAGAATACTTTTGTTGAAAAGGCTCCATAATATTTATTAACAACGGAGCTATTGTTTATGATAAAATTTAGTGTTAATTAAGTAGCCCTTTAATGTGTCTTGAAAAAATAACATATATAATTGGATTAAAAAAAACCTATCGACACATACTAAAATTTTTACTACATAAATAATTTGCTCGATGCCATATACAGACAATGTATTCATGAAAGAGAGGTCAATAACCGATACCCACACATATTTATTAGCAACAGAAAGAATTAATAAGCACAAATAGGGGAAGTTTTCTTTCAGGTTGCGTGAAAAACTTAGTCATAACATAGATTATTAATATGTGTAGATATGTTCAAGACATTTTGAGTGTCATATTTCCAAATCTACTATATATTAATTTAATTAAAAGTCTATATTAACTATATATTGTATAAGTACAATTTTCATTTGTTAAGGATCGGAGTGACATAAGTTAGTTAGAAAAATTATGCTTACGAACAACGAAATCGAATTACGTAAGAAGACTTCATTGTAAAGGAGATGAATGAAACCATTAACATCCAATTATAGAGTAGCGACACCTTTAATCTTAGGGTATAAAAACTGTGATGTCATAGCCTAAAACGCGCTGACAAGTTTCTTCCGGCAGCTAAAGATAAATACAACTTCTGGGGCCTTCGGGCCAGTCAGTGGTTAGACTGGACGAGGATCCTCCCCTTAAGTCTATAGACCTAAGAGCACTTTCATTACTCCACAAAAGACAAATTTTAATTTTTAGATTTATTCACTGTATAACATATGAAATAACAGATTTGTAAACAACAAAATGCATTCCAGAAATACGCTCTGATGGGGATTTAATCGTTAGTGAGAAGTCGTAAGCAGCAATGGCATGAAATATACAAAACAATAAACTCAAAATTGAAATACAAGTATTTTGTATTGTTAAATACATACATTTTGTTACATTGATAATAGTTTAATCTCATCAAATCCAAAATGTATATGACTTTTTGTAATATATCTATATATTATTAGACTATTTAATAAATGGACAAGTATTTGATTATTTAATATTATATATATATATATTACTCTATGAAGAATGACTGCAATTGGATTTAGAAACCGGAAATTGTTATTTTCTAAATTTTCATGAAAATGGAGTTTTTTCTAATTTAAAACATTCATAGCATCCATCCATACTTACACGAGAATGTGAAAAAAAAACACAAAAAGTAAATAAAATGTGTGCGTGTACCACTGTACACACGAGACAAGTGAAACTTATTTATGAAAAATTGATCTCCTATATTCAACTTTACAGAAATTGGTTAAATAAAGTTAAATTAGATAAATTTTAACAAAAGGCTTTTATGATTATAGACACGAATAGAAATAATACAATTATTTCATTTTACTTTATTTCTACTGAGTTTATTACAGAATTTCATTAATTGTAATATAATTAGTGTCGTTAACATATATTTTTGTATTAATGGCTACGAATCTCTTTGAATCAAGTAGGGTAGGGTAGGGACAAGAAAAACATGGCGCGTAATAGAAAAATGTGATGCGTAACCGAAAAATGTGACGGTATTTTTTTTAAACACCCATAAAGAAGTATATAACGCCCCTATTGTACAATATAACTGGATCAAAGTCCATCTACCAAAAACCTTCGCAAGCGGGAACGGGTCCAATACTACTTTTTCCCGTGGGATTAAACTAAAACTTATTATGTGAATTTCTTTATTTAAAATCTTTATAATTCCACTATTATGTACATAAGAAAACCATATTAAATAATAATCTATGAAGCATGACGAGACGGAAAGCAAAAACTATACTCCATAATTGATTGACGATGTGATTAGATCGACCGCCGCTTCAGCTAATTCCCCATTTATATTTTCTTATTTACGCTTACAAACACGCTGTTAATAGATTTGTTAACATCAACACATTTTACACGAGTAATTGAAATATTGTACGATGAAAACATCGTAAAAAACGTGGACGTGTATCATTCGTCAACCAACTGTGAGATTATTACCTAAGACACAACTGTTTCTACCTTACATACCTATATACATACGCGAACTTGCTGTTGTACCACATTTTTGTACCATATTCTTGTTTAATGTCTTTGCCCATTTCATACAATTGAATTATAAGATCTCTGTTCTCAGTTATGTTCTATGCATAGTGGTTGCAAGCAGCTCTGTCTTGTCTTTTTTAAAGTCAAAACTGCGGGGGCTAGAATTTTGATACAGGAACCATTTATATTGGATGGAATACAAGGACGCTCTAACGCTGTACCTGGATGAATGCTCTCTGCACTAGACCCTGCAAGACTAGACCCTATTCAAGGCACTACTTTCCTTAATATTTTATTCAAAAGAACTTCAATGTTCGTTTATATACAATTAGAGTTATTGGTCTGTAATGACTAGCCTTGTTAAGTTATTCAAAGGAAATTCGTTCATGCAAGGCGGCAAGTGATGGTAGCATGACCCAATGTCTTGTTAAGTGCAATGCTAAATTACACAGTTAAAAACGTGAAATATTGACTATTACAAATGTATGAACTACACCTCCCAGTTTCGCCTCGTGTTCGATCGATGTTTTTAAGTGCTTTAGTTTGTTTTGATTATTGAAGAAACATCTTGTTTTGTATACGACGAGATTTTTTAATAAATTGAATTGTTTAATTCTAATTAATTGTTAGTGGGTCAATGTAAAGTATTTATATACTCAGTAAGTATACATTTCATAATTGTAACACTGATTCGAACAATAGATTTCCGACAGCTCTTAAACATTTAAAATCCCGCTTACGTCAGCCGCAAAGGAAACTTAAGCCTTTGTTTTATGGCATTCCGCTTCAACATTATTATTTCAAGCTCTCTCGAAACAATAAATTGGATTACAAATACGAAATATATCCGTTTTGTTGCTTAAAGTATTTTGTTACGCGAATTGTAAAGAAAATGTTCTTGAACGCTGCTATGACTGATATTAGATTAAGTAGCTTTGAGAATATAATTCTGATGGCATGGGGCTAACTGTACTTGTATCTGATTTATAAACATTTTGTTTTATAGTCTTCATTGCCACCCAACCGTAATTCCTACACGAGCGAGTGCCAATTTAATATTCAGAATTTTTTCAAGTTGTATAACAAACTTAAAAAAAATCTGAATATATATCCTAAAACTAAACTTAAAAAAAATTGTATAAAGCAAATAGTTCATACATTTTTACTTACTTTGAACTATGACCAAACGGAAAATCTGCTAGATGAATTAAAATTATTTTCACATATGTTCTCAGGCGTGTGCCTGTCATACAGACACACCCTTCTAAAACACACTCACACACGCGTACATACCCTCTCCCACTATCACACTACATACACTCACATATACACACCCAAACATATACCGATACAACTTTATTTCTACTAACTTCTAACTAGTTGACTGCTTTGTTTTGTTTTACTTTCCTTATTTAAAACGTTAAATTTGTTTGCCTATCCATATATGTATGTACTTTTTGTTACCACTCAATATGACTTTGCAGTGAATGGAAGCCTGGTTATCCATATCACAGGTTCTTACGTAGTTTGGAAACCAGTCTCCCTATACCTTCTCAACTGTAATCTTATGTATTGTTGTAAATGTTATATGGGAGAAAATAAAGAAATAAATACTTAATTGTGTACATTGAAAGAAACATCCATTTGTGAATGGTCATGATTCAAACGTATGGTTGTAGGTTTGAGAATCACATACCTAACCACTAGGCTAAACTACTCCTCATACTAGGCTAATTCGCTTGAATTTAATTGTATATTTAGTTACTAACGTAGGTGTAGGTGTATGTATACGTAGTATGTATATAACACACCGCCATGCTATAGATCACAAAAAGCAACGACGCAAATGGCTACAGATTCCCTGCTCGAAAGGATTCCTACCGCTGAAATCGTGATACTTGGCGATTTTAACGCCCACCATGCCGATTGGCTCGGCTCTGAAACCACCGATCACGCGGGAAGATCCTTTCACGACTTTGCTCTAGCCTACGACTTGACGCAAATGGTCCCTGCGATTACGCGAATACCAGATGTGGATGGTCATAAACCTTCTTTGTTGGACCTTCTGCTGACTTCACATCCGGAGACCTACCAAGTCTCTGTTGACCCGCCATTGGGTTCATCAGATCATTGTGTGGTACGGAGCATTGTGCCGCTCACGCGCCCTTTACGGCCTAGCTTTGCGGGCTGTCGCCGTGTGTGGCACTATAAGTCAGCAGATTGGGACGGGATGCGGTCTTTTTTAGCGTCCTACCCTTGGGGCCCATTTGCTTTTCGTTGAGTACTCCGGATGCCCTCGCTGACTCTGTCGCTGATGTGGTCCTGCAGGGCATGGAACTTTTTATTCCATTCTCTGCGGTGCCGGTCGGTGGCAAGTCCCAGCCTTGGTTTAGGCGTTCGTGCAAAGAGGCTTTGCGCCGTAAGCGTGAATGCTTTAAAGCCTGAGCGTAAGCGGCGACATCCTGTGATGCGGCTATCGACGAACGTAAAAAAGCATACAATTCAGCCTCTAGGTCCTTCAAACGGGAAATCGCTAAGGCAAAGTCAGAGCATATTGCCAGGTTTGGTGAGAAATTGGCCCACCTTCCTTCGGGAACTCGAGCCTTCTGGTCTCTTGCCAAAGCTGTCCAAGGGAATTTCTGTCAGCCCTCTATTCCACCACTGCATAGGGAGGATGACTCACTGGCCCATACTGCAAAAGAGAAGGCCGATCTTCTAGGCTGTCTCTTTGCGTCGAACTCAACTTTGGATGATCAGGGGAAGGAACTACCGACATTATTGCGGTGTGATACTACGATGCCTGAAGTTACATCCATAAGTCGAGCGGGCCTGATGGCATCCCCCCAATTGTGCTGCGTACTTGTGCTCCTGAGTTGGCTCCGGTCCTAACGCGCCTTTTCCGGTACCTGTACTCCCTCAACACTGTTCCGAAGTGCTAGAAGACAGCTTTGATACAACCGATCCCTAAAAAAGGCGATCGCTCTGATCCGTCCAAATATCGCCCAATCGCAATAACCTCCTTGTTCTCCAAAATAATGGAAACCATTATTAACGGCCAGCTCTTGAGGTATCTAGAGGGCAGCCAGCTGATTAGCGATTCTCAGTACGGCTTTCGTCGTGGTCGCTCATCTGGTGACCTCCTTGTATACCTTACACATAGGTGGGCAGAGGCAATTGAGTCCAAGGGGGAGGCGCCTCCAAAAAGCTTGGTGTGCTCAGCAAGGCGAGACGGTACTTCACTCCGGGCCACCGCTTACAACTCTATAAAGCGCAAATTCGGCCCCACATGGAATACTGTTCTCACCTCTGGGCGGGAGCTCCCCAGTACCAGCTCCTTCCACTAGAGACGTATTCAACGAAGAGCGGTTCGAGTCGTCGACGACCAATCACTTTCCGTGCGGCTTGATCCCTTGGCGTGAGATGAGATGCGTAGATATGTTGGGTCCCTCTGCATCTTCTACCGCATTTACCATGGGGAGTTTTCAGAAGAGTTGTTCGGTCTAATACCCACAACTGAGTTTCATTATCGGACGTCAAGGCAAAATACAAAATACCCTCCGTATCACCTCGACGTCCGTCGTTCCACAACTGAGCGTTTTCTAAGGCAGTTTTTGCCGCGCACCACCACTATGTGGAACTAGCTGCCCACTGAAGTATTTCCGAACCAATTCGACTTAGGGTCCTTCAAGAAAAGAGCGTACCAATTCTTGAAAGGCCGGCAACGCACTTGCGAGCCTTCTGGCAATGTGAGTGTCCATGGGCAGCGGTATCGCTTCACATCAGGTGAGCCTCTTGCCCGTTTGCCTGCTATTACATTAAAAAAAAACTTATAATAGGTATAGAAGGGTGCCTTTTACAAAATAAAAATTGATCACGAAACCTAGAGAAACAGGAGCTCCATATCTAAAAGGTTGTAGTCAGGTTTCTTTTTAAATATATATTCTTAAATTTAGATATCAATACATTGTGTTGTCAAGAAATAGATTGATAACAAACTGTTAAAAATAGCACATATTTAAGCAAAAGAACCTCATATACGTTCAAAAATAAGTAAAGCAAACAACATGAAATGGAGTTTACACATTTAATTTTAACAAAGTAGATTTTTCGATTTTCTTTTCGAATGATATTTATGAAAACCCGTGAGATATAATGACTAGAACATCAGAGTTCCCCTTTCATCGCAAGTCTGACATTCATTTAGCTTTCTCTCTTATATGTTAGATAGGGACAATGGACTGGCATAATAAATCAGATGATGTGGAAATAGACCGATAGATCTTTAACGTCCGATATTCAATACTTTGTACAAAAGGTTATTGTATGAAAAGTTTAGAACCATAATGATCCATATTTGAAATTTGAAAGGGGTTCTAAAAATCAATTTTTGAATATGAATGGTTGGGCTATAAAGACTTGAAAGAAATCGCGATATGATTTATGTTTATAAGTGTAAGTGATAAAAAGTGGACTATGGAATCTAAATAATTATTACTGAAGATTTTATGCAAATAAATTTATTAATTGTGGATTGATGTACACAATTTCTTCCTGAATAATTAGGAAAAAACCACTTAACTGTAAGTAATTTGTACCTGTTCTTATACATGACTTTAAATATTAGATATTAAAAAGCCGAACAAGCAGGTTTTTTGGGGTGTTTACACATCGCTTAATTCGGATTTATATATATTACATACTCGTTCATTTTAAGCACCGACTTTCAAAAAATAGCATAATGATCATAACACGTATATAATTAAATTAATAATTGTTAAATAGATCAGGATTTCTTTTGGTATAAAATTATAACCAATCAATAAAATTAAGAAACTGTTCTTATTAGGACATTTTGAAATCGTTTCAATGTTTTTAAAAAAGGAATTTATATTGCGTAATTTGCAAATAGTATAGAAATTAAAACCTGATAAAAAAGATCTTCGAGACCATTAACAGTCAAGTTTAAATGTTAAATTAGTATAACCAGTATTATCATCGCAATATTGCCGTCTCCATATACATATTACCAGGTAATTCCATTAATGAATATCTAAAATGACTAGACATAAAACTATGACAAGCAATTCTAAGAGGCGTGATTGCCATTAAAGGTATAATGCTTGGGATATTGCACATAAACTGGACTATAGACCACGCAGCGACTGCCAGTAAAACATGTCATAGATTATATACAGAGTCCATAATAATAAGTGTATATTGAGAAATATACACGCGACAATCTATAAATAAACGCACATTTTAATGGGAATATTGAATGAGATCAATCGACATGAAAAAGCCATTATAAATATAGATAAATACACATTTACGCGTTATAAATCCTGTCCCTAAGCGGAACAGTTGCTATTTAATTAAATATGATTTCCAAAGACATGTTTGTACACATTAATAATTTTAAAATACTGCTTAACTAAATTTAAAATATTAAATCGATTTGTCACATCTCCATAATAAGCATTATCTATGACAAGTGGATGGAACGCATTAATTTAATCATCAACCTTTCATTACACTATAAAGTTGGGTCGTAAAACTGCACTTTTCAGTTGCGATGGGATTTTTCATATCGAGTTTTTTCAAGTCCGTGCCGAGTAATAAAAGAAATCACTTAAAAAGCGCAGCCGACTGAGGGCTCCTTCCTTATAGTGACTGACATACTGCCTCTATGGACGGCAGAGGTTTAAGTTAAGGATGGATGGACTTTGAAAAGGAAACTTGTGTGTTCCAAATAGCACTGAAAACAAAACTTAAGAATATTTCTGCTTCTAGCTATTAATGTCAAATACGAGCTCGTACCTTTCCACCCAAAAATTCCACATTAACTTTATTGTATATTTGTTAGGAGTAATTCTAATGCGTTAAGTTCATCGTCAGACGTCTTACGAAAGTATTTTAACATCGAAATTGATATTCTATCATTTAATGTAAATCTATCACACTACTGGCTAGATCCAATTGCAATCCCGACCTTACAATTTGCAGAAAAAGTATATGTATATTTGAAAGTTTTATTACATTATAACTAGAGTGAATTGGAGCTTATATAACACGGTGTCTTTATATTTAAACAAGCAGTGTGTTTCGGAACCTAGGGAGGAAATAGCAGGGTGCCCTGAATAAGATCCTCACCTCACCAGGGGTCGCCAGTTCAATTCTGACGGTTGTCGAATTGAAGATTAATACTTGCTTCCTTTGTGTTTCCTTGACAAATAACGGGGACGGAAAAGCATTAGGCGATGCATCATTATTTTGGATTATGCAAACCTAATACGGGGAAATATTGTACTCGCCAAACAAAAGAAAACTGGTGGAAAGTAAACCTAATTTCTGAATATATGAAGAAGTAAATATGAGCTAATATTTTCAACTACCAACCATTTTTAATAACCCTGCGTGTTTAACGTTTTTGTTTATATCTTTCTCACATTTCTATAAATAGGATAATATTAATACAATTTAATATAAACATATCTTGAATGCAGTTTATGCGGGATAAGGAGGCACGAAGCCTCATCAAATAATGTTTATTGGCAATGTATAAAATTTTATTAAAAATATATTAAATATTCAATTTCATAGGTGAAATAAATTGAGTGAAATCACGTCAGATTTACACTTAGTAGATAATTTGATTATTTATTAAAATGATTAGTAGGCGCGCTCTCCGGAAAATCCGCAAGAACGCCACTTAACCTCATTACGTCGCTAGGGCGTAGATCTATAGCTTTATCACATATATAAGGACTATTTTTGCACGTGATTTGTCTCGCGTGCTTCAGGCTTTCTTGAACAAATTTTTAAAATAATTGTAATTTTGGCGTACTAAAGATTAATTATTTAAATCAAGTAAACTCCTGTACTCACCAGCGCAAAACCGTATTTTAGCAGGAACAAAATTTTTGTTTTTTTTTTTTATAAAAAAAACCAACTCATCACGGAACGTTATTATTATTTTTAACTTATTGTATGTTATGGAGTCAAAAAAACATTTAATTTATTTAAATTAATTAATACTGTGTTTTAGCCGAAATACATACAGGATCTTTGGCTTTTAAGCTTGTCAACCTTTTACCACAGAGGTTACATGTAAATTCTTATTTTGCTGTGATTCATCTTGTTACCGATTGTGGACAATTAATTTTGTCTTCTAGAAACTTGGGGTTAGCCCCCTTCACTAAATAATTCATTTCTTAGATGTCACCGCCTTTATTGTGTTACATTTAATTTATTCTTCACAGTACAGGATGCACTGATTATTAGGGAAAAGTGGGAATCCATATTGTCTACTTAACACTATTACTATTAGCGTGGTCTTGTGTGACTCAAGCGCTAGATGCATATACAGATATGTTAGATTTGTTTAGTCCCCTTTTTCTTCGAGTCTTACAAATAAAAATAAATGAGAAACTGGGGCTCAAACGTATGTTAAAGTTTAAAGCTCACCACTGCACACCTATTATAAAATCATCGAAAACAACATAAGACTGTTCATTATACTCATAGGAAGCTACGATTATCAGCTATGTTTATTTATATACTAAAGAATCCAGCCTCAGACGGACTCAAAAAGCGAGCACAAAACGCGAGTGTGCTATAATTGCGTCTTTATTG
The DNA here is from genome assembly GCF_905147105.1 of Pieris brassicae. Classification (NCBI taxonomy): domain Eukaryota; kingdom Metazoa; phylum Arthropoda; class Insecta; order Lepidoptera; family Pieridae; genus Pieris; species Pieris brassicae. The sequence goes on along the minus strand of NC_059666.1, from coordinate 16,802,665 downwards.
TAGCACAAGCTTTACTCGGCCTTTTGTTCACAAAAGGACGATTAGGATTATTTTTGATGCCTTATGAAATCTTTGAAGTTTATTAAAAAAGCGCTTTGTGAAAAACTCAATATTTTATGTAAAAAATTTTGATTGTAGTTGGACTGTCAGAGAAAGAATTTAATGAATAAATGTACGGTACTGCTGTTACAATATTTGTTATTATTATTTATGTATTTAGTATCAGTGTTAGACTAGTGGTTCAATTTGGGATTTTACTAATTTTATTCTTAAAAGGCATTTGCGTGCCCTCTAGCATTGAGAGTGTCCATAGGCGGTATCACTTAACATCAGGTAAGCCTTCTGTCCGTTTGCCCCCTCTTCAATAAAAAATGTGTGTGTGTGTTAGCTACGACGCACGATTGGAGTTTACTCCTTACGAACGATAATTATGATATATATCGAATAGAAAAAAAGGGTAAATGAACACATCTGCCAAACGTGAAACAAACATATATCTGTAATTATTCGGATTATTTATATTACTTCAATAAAGCGTATTACATAAAGTATGTTACAAAACAATATAAATAATAATAATAATAACAATAATAATTGTGTTAAATTTATACAAATCCAATTTTAGAGAGAGAATGAGATGGAATCATTCTTTTACACGTTCAATCCTACAAATATATATGTTTGTCTCTTTCTACGTAACGCCTCAACTTTTCGTGTTACACTTGATTTTACTCCTCATAAAATTTCCGTACCGGGCCTTATAACTCAAATCGTTTCTTAAGGAGTAAACTCAAAAAAAAACTTTGCTTATCCACAAAAACATTTTTCTATATTGCACATATATTATTATTATTAACACTTTCTTAACTTAGGCAAAAATAATGCAAAAATAATGTCCAAGATCCTTTAAGTCTGCCATAGCTCCACTGGTTTATTATTATTTTATGCGATATCATCCAAAAATATACAGCAATGAATTAATGAGCACCTACATGATATTATAACAATGGAATTATTGCATCACTGACATATTTAACAAGGTAAATAAATATTTAATTTTATTTATTATGAAGTGGTTGAAATCGCTATGAATTTTTAACATGTGCATGGTACGAACAAAATATTATCATTTAATATTTGTGAAATTTTATGACATAAATACAAATTTTGTAAAACAATTTAGATAACGATTTATATGATAAGCAGGGCAGGGCGTAGGTTACCTTTGGAAGCGAAGGTAACCCAAGCCTAGAATGGATAAGGAAAATTATGAAATATGATCAATTCGGTCCTTTAAAAAAAGTGTCGCAATTGTAATGTAACACTTTATTTTTTAAGATCCATTTTCTATTTTATAGATATTTCTATCTTTACACAAGTTATCTAAAGCGTTCCTTGTTGCATCATTAATGGTAAAATTTAATAAACATATACCTATTTGTTACACCCTCTTAGAGCAAACACTTGTGAAGTCAAAAGCCACCTATTGCGCGACAATTCACGCACATATATAAAATTCCGTCCTTAAAATTATTATATTTTTTCAAACCCACGACAGCGAGAAGCGATGAAAGCGAATACTTGTGGGATTACATCTGGTGATAAGCACTCTTCAACTAAACGCCAATCTTAATAAATTCTAAGCTACAGAAATAAATATATTTAATTAATTAAGTACTATCAGCGTACGACATCTCCTCGAAAACCATTTTCGTATAATTATTAAAATAAAGTAAGTAAGTACAGAACTTGTTTTATTTCTTCGTGTTTTTAGTTTTCATAAATATTTAGGAGCTAATACTAATTTTCATGTCGTATTATTTAATAATATTCGAAACGAAATGTCGTCTAATTTTAAAATTATAAGAATATACTTTTCAAAGTACACCCTGTCGAAAGTGAAATTGTTTATTTTAATGATAAGTCGTAGATTTTTTAAAATTTTAAACATTTTCGAATGGAAGCTGAATTAACAGTAAGGTCTTGCTCTGAAAACCGAAATGTTCTTTATTTTAGCCATTAATTCTCAGTGGAATTAAAACACAATAAAAACGTAAAAAGGAAATTACGGAAGACATTTCAGAAGTTAATTTGGTTTGGCCATAAATTATATCTCGTCAGCAGTTAGACGAAGTGGCTTAATTAGCAGCCATTATCTGATTTGCGCTTTAATTCCGCCAAATTATAGACCTATTTATTTTGGGCCAGATATTTCTTATATTTTTGCAGTGTTGGCCTAGTGGCTTCAGCGTGCGTTTCTCATCCCCGAGGTCGTAGGTTCGATCCCCGGCTGTGTACCAATGGAATTTCTTTTTATGTGCGCATTTAACATTAGCTCGAACGGTGAAGGAAAACATCGTGATTTATATACATGTACATACATGCACCTGATGCATAATATTATAGTTGTATTTACTTTGCATGAGTGCAATGAAGAATTCGAATAAGTTTGTATTTATAATTGAATAAAAATAATAAATACAAATTAATACAATAAATAGACTTAACATGATATGAAACTAATTATACCCTACATTTGTTTTAATAAAAAAATTAAATTAAAATTTTAAAAGCATATAGCTATTAGCAATTTCTTCTAGGCTTTTCTATGTTAACACTCGTATCAATTACGAATGTATCTTAGATGTAGGAACTAGACCTGGTTTAATGATTATATTATATTTAGTTATCTGTGCATTTAGGTGTGGAATATAAAGTAAATGAAATCCTTTGTTGAATAAAGCGAAATTAATATGATGTAATCGGGTTGTAAGGCTGTTCATCCGAGTACAACACGCAAACAATGCATTAGTACTGTATCGTAACTGATGCGCGCTTAAATTAATTATGGGTAATATTATATAGGTTGGCAGATTTTTTTTTAATTTATCTTCTATATCTTAACACCATTAGTCCTCTGTTAGAATTTTTATTTAATGGTTCATATATATTCTGTAAGGCAGGTTTTGTAAAGACGTCAAGTAATATTATCTTTTCAATAGTAATTTACCAAAGTTGGTAAGTAGAAGTAGAGTATTGTCTTTTGCTAACATAGCTTTTACACATTGAAAGAAAACACTTTTTTACCGGATCGAAGCTATGTAGTTAGTCCATATCAACTCCGGAGAAATAAATACAGATAACACAACTCTCTCTACACACCTGTGATACTTTTGACATTCAACACCTTTTGTCTTCAGTCATGGTGACCACGCACGCTGTAAAGCACGCGAAACGTCGGAAAATTTAAAATTATGTAAAAAATAATTATAAGTTTATAATAATACATAGCTTCAATCCGGTAAAAAAGTGTTTTCTTTCAAGTAGAATATATAAGGTCATCTAAAGTTAGTATTATTTTTTTTTTTGGCCCGCAAATAGCAATTAATTGATATATTAGAGGAGAAAATATACTTAGTATGTAATAAAGCTCAACGTCTCGACACCGACAAAATCATATTTGGAGCTTGCCCTGTATTTGCATGCCGTTGCACAAGCCTTTTTTATTACATCAGGAAATGCTTTTACGCATATCCCTACGGTATTTTACACCAGCAGGGATTATGTGGGACTCAGACTTAATAAACCCTACCCACTAAAACCTGACGGATGACTTCAGCTCGCCAAAGGCCGTTGCACAAGCCGCTCCAGCTCTGTTGTTATTATGTCATAATTTTTTGATTTATGCTAAACTTTTTTTTTAAACCTCATTTGGTCTGATTTATATGATTGAAGTTATTCGTGCGTAAACTTTTGTATCCCAATGAGGTTTTACCTCTCTATTATTACTATTCGTAATGTTTAGAAATTTCTGTATTTTAAAGTAAATGCTTTGTGTATGTAAACAATGTGCTTGTAAGACTTGCGCTAGACACGAGATCAAAGACACCTGCGAATTGAACGGAGTTTGTCCTTTGTTGAGTAAATATTACAGTGTTTATTCTCACTTGTGGATGCTAATTGGATCAGAACAACGTTTTAAACTCGTTTGTAAGATTTATTTGTAGGGGATTCGTTTGTCTTTCTTATCTGTTTAAGAGTAAAATGGATTTTAATTATATTAATTAACAAAAGATATATAAAAGAACTGACCTAAGCTATACATCATAGTAGTATTTATAAGTAAATTTAATAAAACCTTAAAATTAATTTATAATATTGAGTATACTCAATGCAACATTTCTGCACTAACCAGCACTAGAGTTCTGATAATGATATATGATAATGATAATGATATTAATGACGAATAGATGTAATACAAAAATGGGAGGGCAATTTTATTTTAAACAAAAACTATTCCGATATTAATGCTGGTTAAAAGTATTTTACGATATTTAGACATATCCGTTTCTAATGATAAATGATCATGATTCATTGTGCTTTCGTATTCAGTTTTAAGACTTTTAAGTCTGTTAAAAAACGTTAAAAAAGTAAATTAAAAAACTTAGATAACCATATTCTAAGTTTTTTAATTTACTTTTTATTTATATGTTTATAGATATAAATCGGGCCAGGCTTTTCTTATTATATTTCAAGATTTTATTATCTTTTTTCGTCTAGTTTAGTAAAAGTTTAATTTCGCACTTGTCACAATGACGGCTATTCTAAGCAGGACTGTTTCCAATAAAATGCTGCGCTTAGTACTAAGTGTAAAAGGCACATCACGCTCTTAAATAATCACAGCACGTAATGTAAGTTTTCGTTTATATTTAACCTGAAATTTTCTACAATGAATGGACAAGGAGCTTTGTATTATAATTGATTATATTGGTTGTTGTAGTAGCGGTGGTAAGTAGTGGTGGTGGTCATCGTGCGTATGTTTGTCCATCCAAACCGCAATGTCCTCTGTGTATTGCGGCAGGTAAAACAGCGGATCATCGACCTGGGGGGGAAAGCTTGTACTGCTCCCAGTCAAAAGTTGCCGAGAAGATTCAACACGAAGGTTTCAGTAGAACCATCTTTGTGCAGTGACATAATGGAGACCCAAGAAATTGTAATTAGTTAGTATAGATCTACGTTTTATTCAATCTAACCTGAACCACTGTGCAAGTGCTCAAGACCAATTTTTAATTCAGAGTTTGACACAGTGGATCGTTAATATAGGGATTTTCTCAGAACCATACATGGTTCCAGATAAAAACAACTGGGTCGGTGACCGTGATGGTCTTGTTGCGATTTTTATAAATGATGTCAACTTGCTGTCAGTTGCTTCAACAATGCAGGGTAGAGGTTGTGTTGCTTTAAAAATTGGAAGAATTGCAGTTGTCGGTGCTTATTTTTCCCCTAATAAAACGCTTGCTGAATTTGAAACGTTTTTGTCCGAACTGGGCTGTCTTATTTCATGGTGTCGACCGCTCGATCTTATTGTCGCTGGAGACTTCAATGCTAAATCTACAGTGTGGGGGTCTCCAGTAACTGATGAACGTGGTGACGCTTTGTTGGATTGGCTAGCTGCTCAAAATTTGGTGTCTCTGAATCGGGGTAATGTTCAGACTTGCGTACGTGTGAATGGTGGCTCTATTGTGGACGTTACTTTTTCAAGTCCTGCACTTGCAAGTTATGTTTATAGATGGAGGGTGTTGTCAGATGTTGAAACTTTATCAGACCACAAGTACATTCGCTTTAACATCAATGATTCTTCTGTAAGTATTCCGGGTTCTGCTCCATCTGAGATATGTCCTAGATGGTCCCGAAAAAATCTAGACAAAGATGCGCTTTTCGAGGTATCGTTGGGAGAAGCTTGGAATCCCAAACCTTCAAATATTACAATTGATTCTGAGGTGGAATGGTTTAGGAACTCACTAACTCGTATCAGTGACGTTGCTATGCCCCGGATCGGTCCCATCTCACCTAAGCAAAGCGTCTATTGGTGGTCATCCGACCTAGCCCAACTACGAGCGGAGTGTGTTAAGGCACGTCGCCGGTACACGCGTTTTAGAAGAAGGCATCTCAGTTACCGTGATCAGGACGAAGAGGCAAGTTTATATTCTTCTTATCAAGCAGAAAAAAGGGCTCTTCGGATAGAAATAGCTGAAGCAAAGGATAGGGCATGGAAGGAGCTCCTGAACTCCTTGGATCGTGATATGTGGGGGCGACCATATAATATTGTCATGAGTAAACTCCGTCCCTGGAGGCCGCCGCTAACATCCACAATGGAGCCAACGTTTCTTGAGATGGTTGTTACATGGCTGTTTCCTTGTGATTCTATTCCTTTTATTAATGTCGACTTTGATCGTTCAGAGGATATTCCTGAGGTGTCAGAGGGTGAGTTAGGGGCAGGTATTTTTAAAATTCAAAACAAAAGAACCGCTCCTGGTCCTGATGGATTGCATGGAACGGTTTTGGCGCAATCTCTTAATAATGGTTTATCTAACAGATTTCGAGATCTCCTTTCTGATCTTTTGAGCAACGGAATATTCCCTAGTAGCTGGAAAGTCGGTCAATTGCTTCTTCTTAGGAAGTTCGGGAAACCGGTAGATTCACCTTCGGCGTATCGACCTATTGTTTTACTTCCTGAGGTGGGAAAACTGTTTGAGCGAATAATTGTCTCGCGCCTCGAGAAGCATCTTCTGATCGTTGGTCCAAATCTGTCTGATTCTCAATTCGGTTTTTGGCGTGCTCGCTCTACAATTGACGCCTTAGCTAGGTTAAGGGACTTGTGCGAAGAAACTGTCTCTGGTGGTGGGGTTGTGTTGGCGGTTTCGCTAGATATTGCGAATGCATTCAATACTATTCCCTGGAGAGCGATTATGGACGGTCTCTTTTATCATGGTGTGCCTGTTTACTTACGACATGTAGTAGGAGCTTATCTCTCTGAACGATCGATCATATATCCAAGTCGGGAAGGTTGGAGATGTTATCAGGTTCGATGTGGAGTTCCCCAAGGGTCGGTTCTTGAGCCCTTTTTGTGGGACATTGGATTTGATGCAGTCCTTCGAGGTAGACTGATGCCAGGAGTAGGCTTAATATGTTATGCTGACGATACTCTTGTTGCGGCCAAGGTATGTAATTATCAAGAGGCGAGTTTGTTAGCTGCTGCTGGAGTAGAACAAGTAGTGACTCGTATAAGGCGACTTGGTCTTCGAGTGGCTTTACAAAAATCTGAAGTCATTTGTTTTGCTAGGAGGTCTCCACCTAGAGGCGCTGAAATAATTGTAGATGGCGTTCATATGGCAGTAAAGTCGACTTTGAAATACCTCGGGTTGGTTCTCGATGCCCGTTGGACTGTCAAAGCTCATTTTACAGCCCTGGCACCCAAGCTTGAGTCAACTGCAATGGCTTTGGGTCGTATAATGCCAAATATCGGTGGGCCAGGCGAGGGCTGTAGGCTTCTTTATGCTGGTGTAGTACGTGCGAAAGCTCTTTATGGTTGTCCGATATGGGCGGATAAGTTGACATTTTACAACAAAGGTATACTGAGGCGGTCACAGCGTAAAGTTGCCATTAGAATTGCGAGGGCATACCGTACAATATCCTGTGATGCAGCATGTGTCATAGCCGCCACTTACCCTTGGCACTTGGAAGCTCTGGCTTTGGGAGACATTTTTTGGAGAAGAGCTGAAGCCAGGAGTGGTGGTTTTGACCCACCTCTGGAGGTAGTCAAGGTGTGGAAGGAGGAGTATCGCCGCTTAATTTTGCAAGAATGGAGGGAAGAGTTAAGTGAATGTCGGTTTGGTTTACATACCGTTGATCTTATTCGTCCCTTTTTGAAACTCTGGGTGGACCGACGGTGGGGATCGCTTTCCTATCGGCTCGTGCAGGTTCTCTCTGGCCATGGATGCTTCCGAAGTTATCTGCATCGAATCGTTGGAAGATAGACGACACCCGCTTGTCATCATTGTAACTGTATAGATGATACGGTGAGGCATATAGTGGAGGAGTGTCCGGCTTGGGACTACTTTCGCTCGGTGCTTGCTGATAGCATTGATGGCAATCTGTCGCTTCCACTAATTATTCAAAGAATGGTGGAAGCTGACAATGACGGTCCTTGGAATGCCTTCAAGGCTTTTTGTGAGGCCGTCATGAGTCAGAAAGAGAATGCGGAGCGTCAGCGTGAAAATGATTCAGATGCTCCGCCAGTAAGGAAACGACGACCGGGATAGCGACGCCGTGTTTTCGCACGTCCGCCCTAAATCAAGATTTTGAAGATTTGTGCGTGAGAGGAGTCATGGTTGTATTGTGGCATTCGCGTTTGGCGGGGGTAAGGATAGGGCTCAGCTGTTACCTGCCTTCGTCCTTTGGCGAGCTGAAGTCATCCGTCAGGTTTTAGTGGGTAGGGTTTATTAAGTCTGAGTCCCACATAATCCCTGCTGGTGTAAAATACCGTAGGGATATGCGTAAAAGCATTTCCTGACGAAAAAGAAAAAAGTAGCGGTGGTAAGAAGTTAATTACAAAGATTAGTTTAAAATTATGGGTAATGGTGTGGCATTACAGTCACTATCCAGCGTCAGTGTTAACTAAATTTAATAGTTGCTCTTAATAAAGATTTGTTTGATTGTGTTTTGCAAATGGAGAAATTTGCATTTCACTATAACCTAAATATAAGAAAAATTAACATGAACACGTTACCGTCATCTGTAGAGAAAAGCGTAGCGCAATTTTCAGCGTATCCACATTCGTTAACGTTAATATTTTGAGTAAAAGATTTATTATTTGGATTCTCGCTTGATAAGTTTATGTCACGAAAACATATCGAGGTAATCTACCATTAAATAAAAAAATACGAGACAATATTGAAACTATTTTTAACGATTGCTTAATGCTATTAAAGTGATGTTTCCACACAATAGGCATTAATAGAGCTTTACAATAAACGGGAACTAACGTAAACGACGGGAAAAATACCTGCAGGCCAGTCTGGTATCAAAGTAGGAATCCGCAGTGCACACAGATGTGAGAGATGGATGTGACAGGGACGCATTTACTGTATGGGGTTTGAGGCCAGAACGAGAGAAGATAAGTGTGGATAGAGTTTCCACGTTGCTTTTTTTAATAACGGTTAATATTCGTTCGTTTGTTACTTTTATTTCGTGAAATTGAAGATGTAAACGGAATATTGGAAAAACACTGTATATATAAAAAAATTTTTATGAAATGATAGATTTTTTTGGTTATAAAATTATGAAACGAAAAAACGTCTAAATTTGATAATATGTCTTTAAGACCCATTGTCAAGCGCACTCCTAAATACTGGGGCCCCGACCGCCTCGGGGCTTTCAAATTAGCCTCTGTTTTTCATGAGCGGCCAGTTAGCATTCAGAAAGACGCCGCAGGGTGGTGCGATAACATCGTCACAGTTCATGACGAATGGGTCATACTGCGTGAAAGGACTGATGGTAAATAGGTCGTTGAGGCTTTTTACTCCTTATTTCGTATTTACTTTTTCCCGTGGCTCAACTCGTAACTGAATAAAACTTTTGATTCAATCCCTTTAAAGCATCAAGTTTTCAAACTTATTGTGTTTAAGCAAACAATTTAACTTTGTCAATGTTAAAGCTTTTAAAGTATTAACACAAAATAATTAAAATGATCTAAAAAAAATTGGGATGTCATATATTGTCATATCAAAGTAGTTCAGTTATACTTTTATAGTTTAAATATACCAGGAAATCTAAAAACTGTTATAATTATAACATATAATTAAAAAAAAAATTAATCAATGTTAGTAAAAAAATAATGTTTTTACGCTTACAAAGGAGTACATTTTGAGACTGCCCATAAAAATTATTCGTCGCATCGATAACTGACGTTGGCACCTTTGTACATGTCACGGATAAAATAGACATTGTTTTGACGGCGGCCGACTGTAACTTGAAAATGCAATTGATGGAAAATGAACTGAATATTCAGCATTTATTGAGTTTGAAAAGATTTTAATATCAACTGTTATTGGCATGTTAAAGTTAGATATTTTGTTTCATTTTTCATTATTAAAAAGATTTATTGACTTAATATTTTCAAAAACGAATGCAGATGGTACACATCCAAAGGAATTCATAGGTCTGTATTGTGTACTGTATTTATGTTGTTCTGGGATATTCTTCACTATTTAACTTGATCGACAATCTTTTGCATGGACTTAATCAAGTTAAAACAACAAATAATTACTGTATGAGTAACTAGAATTGAGCTAAATTTTACAAACGTGCCGTAGCTTAGTATCGTACGATATGATTTAGAAGTCCAGAATCCTAGGTCAATAGGCAAAGAAGATATGCGTCTCTACTTCGACAATATGTCCATGTGCTATGACCTATAGCGTGATTTCAGAATTATATTCACACATTAAAAAAATCTATTTAAATACAGATATTGAAATGTATCATAACCTTAGTGGTTTCAAAGTAGCCAAATAGTCGACTTGCCCGCTCTATGACCTTGACTCGTGAACTGGTAGTAAATGTAAATTTAGAATTAATTTGACATCTTTTTTCTGTTGACGTTTATAAGTCTACTTGGTTACCTATATAAATAAAGTTATTTTGAGTTTGAGTTTGAAAGCAAATATAATCTATGGTAGTAAAATGACTTTTTAGTGCAGAGCTTTTGAGCTTATAATGACATAATTATTACCCAACAGTTTATAATTTAACTATTTTAATATTATTTTCAGGTCAAAGCAGCAACCCCGAAAATGGATAAGAATGGTTACTTTTCCTACGTATCATCCACCGCTAAGAAGAAAAAAATAAGCTTGATGCAACCTCGACCTCCACGGATGGCTTTTGAGGAAAAGCGTAGACCAGGGGTGGCTGAAAGGGTCGACAGTTCGGCTGTAAACGCCGGAGAACACAGACGTGTGGAGGCTATGTCGCATCGTGTTTTGACAGATGCGCCACGCGCGCGTTTGTTTACGCAACTCGAAAGTTATCAACCAAGATACCATACGATACGTGAAAATAGTGATAGAAAAGTGGAAAGTGAGTGCAAAAGAAGAAGGAATGAGCAGAGAAAAGTCCATCAAAGTACAGCCAGGTAGATTATTATTTTTTAGTTTAATATTTAATTACCTTACAAATAACTATTGACGTTGACTTTTAAAACCTATCGTATATATCTTACGTTTTAGTCAATACTTTTGTGTACTTCAAAACAGCTATTATACTTAAATCAACTACATACTTTTATTTATAAATCCATAAATCATAGAAACACGTACAAATAAATAAAATATACCGTTTTAACTTGCTTCCATATTATTCTTATAAACAATTTAATCAAATTAAAATGATCAGTGACAGAGGTCTTTTCACGCGCATTTTCAACATATAAGTATTTTTTAGATTTAACTTTATTATCTTCTTCCGTAACTTATTTAAAATAAACGGAAACTAGTATCATATTTTTAAACTGCGTTTAGTAAGAGTACTTTCAAAAAATCCTTTAAAAAATGGAACAGATTCCAAAATGCACTAAAAAGTATATTTTAATAACAATTTATATTATTTGTTTAGTCAAGTATATAAATTAATTAATATATTTACGGGGCATAAATCTCTTAGGTATGCTAAGATACAAATATGTACTTGAAAACATTATTTACCTGCCTATTTTATACTTTTCTCCTTATAAAATGACTAAACTGGATTCCATAGAACTGGGACTGTTCCCAAAGTATATCCCATTAATTTCAATCATGGATCACCTCAATATATATATATATATATATATATAACTTTTTAATTCCGAGAAAAATGTTAACAAACATCTTACGAACATGTGCTTGAAATTCTGTAATAGATCATCATAATGAAACAATGTTCAATTCCATCCATATCAGATACATTCTACAAAAGTAAACTACTGATCAACGTATGTAAATGTAATTAAAGATTTGAATTTAGAATACGTAATGGATTAAATTGTTTCGGTTTCCGATTTGGGATCATCCGGAAATGAATATTAATGATTATGACGTGTTGATAGTTGATTGGTCGTGTTAGGTTATTTTGATAGGATTCGTTTGATTCTATTTATATTTATATATATTTCTTGTCAACATATTTATCACTGGGAAATGTAAAGAGATTATTACATATTCTCATATAAATAAATGCACTCCATAATTTGTTCCACCAACAAGTATAATATATAAGAAACAACCTGTTTCTTTTAACAACGCAGTTAATGCGGTTTTCGCTTAAATATAAATAGCACGTTTTAAAATTGACGAGTCACTTTCAGATACCAATTCGTTTACGTACGAGGTTATAAGTTTCTATATAGGCCATTATCTCGTAAAGTATTATTATATCAGTGACATCTATTATTTTATTCTTTGTAAAGGAAATGTCTAACGCCTACTGAAGTAAGCGTAGGTCAGGTAGTATTTAATATTGCATTAACAAGTAATATATAACTAATTCAAGTGAAAAGGTTTTAGGCCTCATTAAAATATCGGGACAATAATTAATATTTTTTAAAGTCTTATTTACTATTAATGTTTGGGGTTTGATCCACTCCAGGCTTGAGAGACCTATGGGACCGAGGTTCCATCAAACAATTATTGATTCGGCCGCTTGACTTCTACCGGGAAATGAGTTTCTTAGACTGGTTCCATTGCATCCCTCAGTGGAATAAGGAAGGAGACAGGTATTTAACTATAGTTAGTCTGGATACGTTCGCGCGTCTCAATCAATCTCTCCTTACATGGTAAAGTGGTTTAAGCGACGTGCAATTTGGCACTTAAGTATTTAGATCAAAGGCGAATCTAGTGCTCTTGAGGAATCTTAGACTAGGTAATATGACGTATAACTATTAGATTAGATGTATATAGTAAAAACAAAAATAACTAAGATTAAATGAGAAATGTTATCTGTCATTCTCATGTCTAGTCTGGTAGAATTATGCCTACGGTAGCTTAGTTATAACAATACAAATAAAAAGGATATGTTCTAAAATATAAGCACTGGTGAGAGTATTTTGTATGAGAAAGTTATTCCTATCGGGATCGATCGATTATAGTATAGGAAGTTAATCGATGAAAGTATATCTAATATGGTATAAAAAAGTTCTACGGACAAAAATAAATAACACGCGACAGTTATATTTTGAAGGTTGTCTAAACTCACGTGGAATATACTTGTTCAATAACAGTAAAATTTACACTATGCAAGCCAAAATTATGAAAACATCAAATATTATATATGTGTAATCCAAAATATTAAGACGTTTATTTTATTATTGCATAAATCAAAAAATATTTCTTAATATTTCCTCTACATAGTCCTAAGCTAATAATATATCTATATAATACAGAGAGAATAAAGCTTGGAACACGAGTTTTCGATATTGAAGAAAATTAAAAAAGTTTTAATTATATTGTTTTCAAGTTATTGGTTACCTTGATAGCCTTTATGAGTTCGGCTTTTGTTGACTTATAAAGATTCTTCCAGCACATATTAATATAATACATTCTTTATTTATCTGTAAATTAGGCCGTAAAATAGGTTGCGTATGATTAAAAAATATGTGTAATCATCACGGTGTATTCAAAGATAAGGTAAGTAATATAAGGTGTAGCATTGGCCTAGTAGTTTCAGCGACTCCTGCGGTCGTTGGTTCAAACACCGGCTGTGCACTAATGGACATTCGTTTTTTATGCGCATCTCAAACTCGCTCGAACGGTGAAGGATCATCGTCAAGAAACCGGCATGCCCTAGCTGAAGCTGATTACAAACTTGTGTATTAGAAAAATCTAGGTAAACATTTAAAATTTGAGGCCTAGACCTTAAGAGGTTGAAGCGCTACTTACTGTTTTTTTTTTCATTTATACGGTATATTTGAGTGAATGCAATATGTATAAGTTATCAGACAAAACAACCTGATTGGTATAAATTACGTAAAAGAAATTCTTTATAATGTAAGCCCACAAATCGTGCCCTCCGGGTCATTTAGCATATCAGAAAATAATTCACCATAAATCGAGTTAAACACATGATTTTGTGCAATTTTTAAAAGGTCCCTTGAATTATGGAAAGCACCTGTCAAATTACCGCGCAAGTTAATAATGCGTTGGAGAATTTATGAGGTTCTTATATTATAAGAGACCTCTTGATGTGCTCAATAATTTCTCTTTGAACTTATACGCAATTAAATTGACGTATTGACTTTGTCACTGTACAATTTTACTGCGATTGTCTATTCTTGTAGCAAATCTCATAGGAGGTCCCAATTGAAGGATTGTATTTTAACTCTAAAAGTAGGTTTATACTAATAAATTTTTTAAGTTATTACTCTGAACACCTGATATGTTTTTTTTGACTAAGACTTTTCAATGTTGGCTCTTATTATGATCAGTAATCCGGGCAGGATCTAGAGTAATTTGAGTGTTTTTATAGGCTCTCTGAAATAATGCTAAGTATATTAATATAGCATTGTTAAATGCTCTAATATATTTTTTTCCTTAATCCATCTTTTCATGCAACACGCGCACACATTTGTTTCGTCTTCCACAAACACACATAATTAGATAGTCATCACAATATTTTAAAACCAATTGTGTTGGTTACCCTTGATGAAACTTTGTAAATTTAAAGAGCGAAGCTTCCCTGTCACAGGTCTCTGACTTACTAGGGAGGCCTCAATCTGAATTCTATTGTACATATAGGTAAACAAATAAAGAATTTTGATTTTTTTTATTTTTTTTTATTTTAATGTGCTTGATTTTGGATAGCATAAATTGTCAAAGTGCTACAGAGTTCTATCGATTGTAAAAAAATGTTTAATACATTTTGAATTTAAAGCTAAAAAGGAAATTTACGCTGTCATAATATTAATCAAGCAAATAGTCCCGGGCAAGGACTACTTACATAGTATGTATTAACATTGACGGACCTAGACGAATCGATTCAAAATCAGTTCACGTACCAGTACATTAGCTAACACAGTCAGCATTAATTAGGGCACTGACTTGTGATCTAGGTGTGAACTAGCTATGTCTGATTAAGTCTAATTAGCACTAATTACAGACTATCGATTTGAGATTGAATCGAAATTTTTTGCGTATAGAATATTTTTTTTTAATCTACGAGATATTATAGGTATCGCACAGAGACAAAGACGATACAATACTCTTGCTAGATTTAATAGCAGGTATATCTAAAAAAAAACAATGGCGCTACAACCTCTTTAGGTCTGGCCTCAGATTTCTGTATCTATCTGTAGATGATCAACCTTCTGTGCCTGAGGTACGCCGTCGACTTTTTGGGTCAAAGGCAAGCCGGTTTCCTCACGATGTTTTCCTTCACCGTTCTAGCGAATGTTAAATGCGCACATAGAAAGAAATTCCATTGGTGCAGAGCCGGGTATCGAACCTACGACCTCAGGGATAAGCGTCGCACGCTGAAACCACTAGGTCAACACTTCTCAGTAGGTATATCTAACCCAAATTAAAACCCGTCGGAGGCCCCGACATGTCTTAAAGGATCCGGATGTTCGAATAAAAACAAACATTAAAGTGGTTGTCTGGAAGAGATCGCTCGAAAGCGATAAAGCCGCCTGTGCCCGCCCTCCTTTTGATTTAACAATGTTCAATTTTTTTATATGGTAATGTAACGAAGTGTTAATAAATAATAAAGAAATTGAAATCTAAATCATAAATGATAAAAACGTATAAGTATTAATTGTTACTTAAAATCTCAAATTATTGCCTACAATTTGAAAAATATATATTCAGTTATAAAATGTTGAAGCTTCTTTAAAAGATTTTTAATAAGTGTATTTAATAACGTAACACGATTCACGAGTTCCCACGCATGTAAACACATCTTAAATTAATAACAAAATTAGATCAAACAAAATTCTCATCAAGGCGATGGGTTTGGAGAGACGAATATTCGAGTCGTGTCTGAGATTAGTAGGCAAGTTTTATTGGCACCGGCGGAGTTTCGAACCTACTTACCAACTTCGAGCTCAATCCCGCGCTGACATACAAATGTACGGCATTTTATTGATTCAAGATTTAAGTTGAAGTCGGCTGCTATTTTTATTACGAAGGCGTTTGTCTTTGCAAAATTACAAATTCTGAAAATTTTAGTTCTTGATAGATTGATTATACTCTTACCATATCCGAACATCACATGAATATGTTTGCTATTTTCGATCCGATAAGACATATCAGCCTTCTAAAAAATATTATTACATCCTTGCCAGCTGAGCACTTTCAAGAATTGCAGTTGTATTGGGCTGAACAACTGTTCTACTACAAGTATCTACTATATATGTATGAGCTTCGGCATCATGTTAAAAATCTTATGGCATATCGATAAGAAAATGTTAGTAGTATAGTCCAAGTCATCATCATGGCAACGCAACATAACCGCTCAGGTTAACCGCTTACCTCACGATTGGGCAAGAAGAAAAAAAGCAGAACAGAAAGTTCGTCGTGTAGTCTTATATTTGCATAAAAGGAGTATTATGAATACCCAAAGCACTAAATCACCTGCATTATGAGCACACCCCCACGTACATACCCCCCCTTTACAACATCACACAAACCACCTGAATTAGGTATTACTAAGTGTGTATTGAATAATTTGTATTGATTTACTTCTTGTGTAAATGATTCAAAATCTTTTTGTAAATATTTTGTATTCCATCTTTGGCTATATCTTTAGTATAATTGTTTTTTATATATCATTTATGTAAGCTGTTGCATAACGAAATAAAACTACTTCAACCTTGGTCAAAAATCAGAAAAATAAGCAATTAATCAACCCTAAAACTAATAACAAATTCACTAGAAAGATTTCTCAATAAATACTAAATAAAGCGTGAAACGTTCGCTTTGAGTTTTGCAATATTAATGCTTACATGAGCCACGACTGCAGAGTTTCTCAGCTAAATTACTGAGCAGACATTACAGTTCTGCACGTATTTTAGCTCGACTTGTTTACGAGATTAGCTCTTAGCAAAATCATCTTGGGTCGGAGACACCCTATCAATTATTGATCTAACTCTGATGTGAGAGTGTAAAGATTAAATTCAAAGTTACTCCAGGCTGTATAGTATAGAAAAACAATTATAATATATTGTATTTGGTCTTTTAACATTCGCTCGAACGGTGAAGGAAACATCACGAGGAAACCGGCTTGCCCACAAAGTCGACAGCGTGCGTCAGGCACAGAAGGCTGATCACCTACTTGCCTATTAGATTAACAAATGATCATGAAACAGATAATCAGATAATCACAGAAATCTGAGGCCCAGACCCAAAAAGGTTGTAGCGTCGTTGATTTATTTATTTTTTGTATTTGGTCTACCGTCTCATTGGCCGGGACTACTAGCAAACAAACGTAGTGTTGGTTCGAAAAACAATTGGTTTCAATCAATCAAAGCGCAGTCTAAAATTAACTAATTAAATATATATATATATATGTAGCATCTATGTATTCTCGTATCCTTGATTATATAAATTATTATACATAGAAGAACCATCTCTACAAATGAAATGTCGTTTATAAAATCATATGTTCTATACAAATAGATAATATTCAAAATTACAGATAACAAAACCGAAACAAAATCTAATATTAATTTTATATGTTTAAGTAAAGCGATCCATGTTAAAGTTTTATTTGATACGTTTAAAGTTGTGCATACAGAAGTAAAATCTTATATTATTTTAAACTGGTGGATATAACACTACAAGAACATAGGTCGGTGCATAAAAAGTTGAATATCATGATTGATCACATGCGATTATGGGGAAAGTCTCAAGCAACAAGCACTTGTGAAAGTACAGTAATTGTATGGGTAATAATCGATCTTCCTTTTCAAATGCCAAACTTATTGGACTTTTTCTTTTATTTCCCTGAAACATTGGTACTTCTGCGAAATATATAAAATTAATTAAACTATGAAATTAGAATTTGATTCTATTTCTTTATGATGAAATTTCGGTTCATAATAAAGAAATAGGATCTGTCTGTTTGAGCGCCATAAAATATTCACGAATATACAGCGTGTTTCCCTAGCAAGGGTTAGGTGGCATATACTATAGTTATATGTTAATTGCATATAACAAATACTGTTAAAGAGGTCGTAAATATGTTTCCAAAATCATGTTGGAAGCTACAACAATATATTAATCGTAATCAATAGATCCCTTGTTCTACCAAAATAAATTAAAATGGTTCAACTGTTGAACTCATTTCAACATTTTCAAGTAATTTTTTTTTATAAAAGTAATCGAAATGGATACATTATGAAAGCGCTTTAAATACACATTACCTGTAATTACTGATAAATATTTTTACTACGTACTAACGTTAACCATAAGCTTCACCACAATCCTGTACCCTATTTCTTTCAAA
The DNA here is from genome assembly GCF_905147105.1 of Pieris brassicae. NCBI lineage: Eukaryota > Metazoa > Arthropoda > Insecta > Lepidoptera > Pieridae > Pieris > Pieris brassicae. The sequence goes on along the minus strand of NC_059666.1, from coordinate 16,784,350 downwards.
ATACATAGGTGAATAAAATATGTTATGAAAAATTTCACATCCCTGAGGCCTTTGCAATCACAATACTACATTTTCATTATGAGAACTCGTGATTTTATACTCATTATATTCCGCGTCTGGTTTTAAATAGATGCGGTGTGATGCATATGAAATAATGAGGTTTTATATTATTTCCAATACCATTACTGTTTTCGGTGTGTAGCTTGATGATTTCACTTTTGTTTTTATTGAAGTGGCCAGCGTTTCATTCGCTTGCATGATTTCAAGATAATATAAATTGTTATTGATAATAAATGTGTTTGATTATTTGAGACGCGGTTGGGGGATTCAGGGTTTGAAGCCATATTAATTTTGTAAAATAAATAATAATACCTCTTAAACCCTTTTCTTTCCCGTCAAACTCCTTATGTCCAGAATAAAGGTGTGGGCTGCAAGGTGTTGGCTGCACGTAGCCTACGAGTGAAGGGGTTGGAGACAGTGAAAAAAAATTAACATACATTTGGCGCAAAATTTGTCTCATAGAAAAAAATATGATGGTGTCTTCAATTTTGTGCTTTATTACAAACATAAACATGAATTTATAGAATATAGTAAAGTTTCATTTGGTTATATTGCATTTATGTATGCCATGAAAATGAAGCAAACATAAATGCCACTTCACTACTACGACTTTAAAATCCCCAAAAATCTTATTAATTATTATTGAACCTTATTATTCTTACAGTTTCTTAAATACATCTTTATCTTTTTTCAAGTTAGTAATATTTACCACATTTCGCATTTTTTTATTTCGATAAAAATACAATAGTTGCCATCGAATCGCTTATTTATGATGAGTTTGTGGAACTATTATTCACAAGGATTCAAAGAACAAGGAATCGAATATATATATACAAAACTCGTAAACTGTTACTTGTGCACGGTACCTAAACGTAGGAAATTTTAAACAATTTCATTCAATGAATAAAAGTAATATTCGCAGATAATCATTACATCAAAAAGAAATCGTAAACCTTGTTAGGGTTTAAATTAAAAACTCGTCTCATTTATTAGGAGTAAAAGTAATAAAACATCGCTAAAACCGAAAGTCAACTTGTTTGTATTGCTAAGCCTTCTCATTAAAGTCGGGCAAGAAATTTGCAATTAAATGCATTGCGCTGGTCCCTGACAGTACGCATTTTTCCAAACTAAGCCAATCTATCCCTATAATATCTATAAATTTGTTTCAAAGCAATCAAAATGTTTTCAATAATAACAGCGTTAATGTAGATCGCTAACTTGTACATTGGCGGCACTGTAAATTATGATATCTGCTTATAATTCATTACAACAAACAGATTCGATTCGACAAAGAAAATATAACAGAAATAATACTTGTTAAATAAAAAAAATTACCTATAATAAAGATTCTTTTAAGCAAGGAATTCAGGCTGAGACAGAGGCATTATTTAATTAGCAAGCAAACGCTACAAAGTTTTAAAGTCCAGGAATGGGAATTACCTATATTTGTTAAAAAGAGTTTGTAAGTGATTATAATCTACCAAACTACTTATGCATATAAAATTTTAATATGAAATGCATTTCAATATTTTATAATACTAAGGAAAAATATAGTGAACTCATTCAATTTATGAACGTGCTAAAGGTCTAGATTGTGACGCTCAGCGTAGAATTTAATTAATTCCATAACTTAACGGTAATATATTAAACCGTAAAAAATTAAAATAAAACACGTAATAAAGCTAAATAGAGTTTCGGGAGGCTATCAGTCAAAATGATACCCAAGAGAACGGTTTTCCATCAATTTAATATTCTATTATGAGTTACCAGTGCCCGCGGTACGAAATATTGAAACCACAATGCAAATTCACGAAAAAGTTAGAATTTGACAGGCTTTATTGCCGTTGTTTTGTTTCGTTTACTTTTATTAACATTTATTAGTTCTAAAACACATGCTTAAAATACGAGAAATATGTTATATTGTTATTAGAAGTTTTCATATATTCTACATTCAACACTTCTAATAAATTTGCGATATTTGTTTTACAATAACTGTTGTTTGCCATTTTGTATGATGATTTTCTATTTTAAAAGAGTACCGAGAGTTTTTACGTCTGCTTTTTCTCTCGGCCTACACCCTCTGTCTTCTTTGCCGATGAGAAGGGATGTATGCGATACAAATTTAATGACGTGGAATAAGTGATACCTGTATCTTATATTCCATAATAAACATATTTTATTTATTTACAATGATATTAGAATTTAACAATGCTTAAAACAATTTTGGTCGTATTACCCCCCTTCCACCTTATTCTTACTTCTGATTTATTATATTTATAGCTATAAAAATTATAACATGTTTCTGGTATTAGACTATACTATACTATATCTGGTATAAGACGAAAACGTCATATGTCATTCTTCATAGATAGATTTATTGATAAATCTGATAAAAAAATAAATTATAATATGTATCAACATTTTATGCTTAGCAATTCGTGTTTACGCTCAATAACGCTGGTGAAAATATACGGATTTCCTGACTCTAGTTATACCAGGACTATATAAAACTTATGAAGCACAATCGCTAGGAAATACAATAAATCACGAAATAGGTCGAATATGCCCCATTGGGACCAGAACTTTCTAAATGTTCTTGCCTTTTTTGCCACATAATGTATTTTCTGTGTTTTTTGATTTTTTAGTATCTGAAATATTGTGAATAAAGTTATTTGGAAGTTTTAGAGAACGCAAAATTAAATTCGACGTCATAATTACATATATAATTAGTCTTATAAAATTGTTGCTACAACCTAAAGGGTCTGGGCCTTAGATTTTGGTATCTGTTTCATGATCATTTGTTTCTAATAGGCAAATAGGTCTGACGCACACCGGCTATCTTTCGATCTAAGGCATGCCGTTTTCCTCTTTATGTTTTTTTTTCATAAATAATGTCCACTGGTGCACAGTCGGGGCTCAAACCTACAACATCACGGAATATTATGCCACTAGGCCAACATCGCTCTCAAATAGTCGTATACAAAACTTTTTTCTTAACTGCTAGTTACTGCTCAAGTAACTTACTGTAGATTACTTACTACATAATAAAGACTTAATTTTTCTCTTATTTAGATTTTCGGTATTTTAATCAACTAAACTAGTAGAGTTGCACTGCTATTTAGATATAAATTTAAATGACTAAAAGACGTTATTAAATGATTTAATGGAAGTCTGTGAGTGAGTCTATTTACATATAAAAACGTGTTTTTTTCTGTAATATGAAATTTAATTTTTAAACTATATTGTTGCTTCCTTTCACCTCAATAGCTCACAATTAACACTATCCGGTGATTTCGAGTACCGACAGATGTTTTCGAGTTTTACCGTCGATAAATCTGCGAATTGCCCTCGGCGATGGGTTTTTTTGTACGATATTTCACAGCACGCGTTTCGTTTATGATGCATTTTGATTAATATGTCTGTGGTAATTGTGCTACTGAGTTTGTTGGTTTTAAAACTCTGTATTAAGAGAGTTATTTTAGTCTCCGGAATATCACACCAGCCTCTATGGAATGAACAATGTCAATGTTTTACTGTTCTCCTCACTGTATTCTTTCGAAAATTAATTTGATGATTTCTACGTATAAATCGAATACGAAGTCTAGTGATTTTTTGTCAAATAAGGATTGACTATGAATTAATTTAATTATGCTATACGGGTTCAGTCTCCTTAATTTGGTGATGTTAAGGTTTTCTCGGAACATGGACTATCTAATACATACATATTCTTTAAAATTATATAGTAGATACTACGTACTAAAGTACGTCCAGCCAAATACACTAAAGATTTATACGTAGTTTCACAGATCAACAGACCGGAACATTATATGCTACTGTATAACGATTTAATGGAAAAAATCTCCTATTGAAAAAGTTTCCAACTTATTATTAACTTTTAAGATGAAAATCTTTATTTGCAGTATTACTTACAGTCAAGAGACAGGAATCAGAATAATACAAAATAATAAAGCCCGATATTGTCTTTATTTATTAAAAATTCTTTATAGAAATTATTAGTGTCACGTTAATTAGTTATTTATTTAGACTGATTGAATTTTGTAGGTCATTTCATAGCTTAGACACGAGTTCTGAGAATATTATTTTTTTGGCGTTATTATGTTTTTACGGGATGTTTAACTGTAAAGTTAAGTATGTCGAGTTTACAGCTCATTTGAGGATGTTTTCTGAATGGCCCGACGTTAAATTGATGACGTAGGAAATTAACGAAAGCTTTTACTGAGCTTTTAAAGGACATGTTTCATTTACTGTTTATGAACCTACAAGTTGTTGACTGCTGTGTTTTAAACATAGAGCATACTTTAACTTTAGTTACATTTTTTATAATTTTAGTTGAGATGTATTTTTGTAAATTTAATGAACATATATACGTAACTAAGTTTTATATGTCTGAGGTATTTTTTAAATTCTTGGTCTGCGTATTGAGATACAGTCTATTTTAAAAAGAAGCTGTGCCCAACTGTGTTTGTGAGGTTTAATACGAGGATGATAAATATAATAATGTATGTTTAAGGTTATATAGCCTTCGCGTAAATGGACTATCCAACTGAAAAATATGTTTTCGAACTACTAGTTTATACTACGTTAAACAAAATACACAACCTTTTAGCTTTGTTTTTAAAACTACAGAGTACAAATCTTTACTAAAATTAAGTAAAACGTTTGTAATATAACGGACAAAATTCTGGTATTATAGTTAATAATAGCATTTTAGTGAGCTATTTTTACTGTAATTGGAAAAGTTTTTCCTGAACAAAGACCTCGAAATTTTTCAGTTTCTGCAAAGCAATGTAGTAACATCTTTAACAAATAACTAGGTTTCAAAGCTTTGTCGCTGCTCTACTTCACATTATTGTGTCAATAGGTCATACGCATACCTAATTATCACGAATGACATTTTACTGTAATAAATGACACAGTTTTGCAGTATAATTCATTTAATAAATATATCATTTTTGCTTATAAGTGCAATAGGCCTAGTTCACGAGATCACATGATAAAGCACGTGTATAATATCTGAAAACTTTTGGCAAAAATAAATATTTTGACTGCCATCAATGGCTCTCAAAGTTCTGTGACCTTACTATCAGAGGGCTTAAATTATTGTCTTTCAGTTACGATGTGTAAACACCGAATATTTAAAGAAATAACGTTCAAAGAAAATCATGTTATAATAACGATGACAGGTCAAAGGTCTTTTCCACGATTTTCCCTTAAAGGAATTTCCGTTATTATTTTTCTTAGGTAGTGCACAACTTCTATAGTCGCTGTACAACGTTTTGAATTCGAGCGTTATTTCATTAAATTTATTACATTCGATCAGAAATTATCACATTAGACGAAGAACTGTACTGTAAAAGTACGGCGTCTTCGTAATGCTCGTTTTTCATTAGCATAATGGATTACAGTGATGTTATATAAGAGGATAAAAATTAATATATCTGATATCGAAATATCAGTAGGTCACACGCACATAGATGGATGGTTCGCAGATTGCTATCGCCTCACAATAGATCATTAGATACCCAGATAGCATCGCGACTCGGTAAGCTTCTTGCTAATGTTTGGCATAAGTCACGAAGTTGCTAGGAAATTGCTGGTCTACAATAAACAATGTACTGAAAAATTCTTATTAAAGTACCTATTTATAATTTTTCAATAATTATTCAATAAAATTTATTTTGTGGAGTTATGGCTTTACTCTAACAATTATATTTGACATTAAAATAATAATAATTCTCAGTTTAATTTGATGAAAATCCAGTGTATTAATAACATAATCAATTTTTAATTAAGTCAAAAATGTGGCCGTGTCTTGCTAACAAATATTTTATTGAAGTAAGGATTCCTTCACGACAATCACGACTTTTATGATTTAATAAATAATAAAGCAATCATTTCGTACTATCCCGCTAGAAACTTATGACTTATACCAAAATGAAACTTGCGCAAAGCAGCTTACCGGTGCAACGTCTATGCCTTTAGCATTAAGCGAAAAATGTCTCATTGTTCTCAGACAAATTACCTTCCTACGATACATTAAAGCTGCAATAAAAGCACGCTTTTTGAACTTGAACCTTTAAATTGTGAATTTCTTTCATCTATTTAAGCTTCGATTAAGCACGGCTAATCACTTTAGGTTTTAATGAAGTGCGTTTTAATCGTATTATTATTAATTGCAGATCCTGATGATTTATATCATTTGCCGCTTTCGGACTAACAAAATCAAATAATATTCAGTTTATATCTAATTTTACATAATTTATTAATAATAATACCTACACCACCACCTACCTACACACCTACGAGGTCAATATTTATATATTGACCTCGTAGGTGTTGGTTATTGAATGAATATTCATATTTTTAGCTCCATTGCCTTTTCTGTTCTAGACAAAAATTCATCTTTTAGCAAATGAGGAAAATTATTCAAATGATGTTCAATTATGTATCCGTATCTTAATTCAGCCTTCCATCATATTATCGCGAAGGTAGTTCTAGAGCTACCTTATAAATAAGCAAGAGACTTGTGTCTTGTGGTAAACACTAGTCTGAGAGCTAAAACAGCCGGTATGCTAGTTTTTTGGTGTTCAATTAACAGTCTTCTTTGTATAAACCCAACACGTTTAGTTCTCTATAGGGAGCAATAATATATAATCCACTACAAGTGCCTAGTGCCGGCTGGAGGTTGTCACACGTTTTAGGTAGACAGGGAAAAAATTAAACAGGGGAAAAAAATCATGACAGTTTCCTCACTGTGTGATTTCTACAACGGTGTGAAACATGAGTAAATATATTTATGAAATTATATTAAACATCTATTCAACGCCAAATAGCAGCGTTCCGATGCACGGTCTCAATTTTTTGATAACTTCTACAAAATATGTACGGTTTTCTTTTCATAACTTACTAGATGTGCTTTTCGGTTCCACCCAAATTGATTTAGACGTAGCACGATGTTCTACCACTTGCCTAAAACTTTTCTTGGTAAAGAGACTTTTAATGACTTTTAAGATAATACATTTTTGTTGGACATATGGTATCGCGGATTTTTTTTGTATATTCTATAAAACTAGTATTTCAATCTGCTTACGGTTTCTTAAGGTGAAATATTTTTTTAGTCATGCAGTTTGGAATACTGCAACAAACCAAACTTGTTTAATGCAACAAAACAAAGAATCAAATCTATACTCTTTATAACATTAGCGTAGATAAAATAGAATTATTAATATTTATAATACGGCAGAAATATACTTAGTGTCTCAGTAAATGTTTTAGGAACTTTCACATAGATGAAAACATTAACATTAGTGAAATGCTAATATATTCAGCAGCTCTTACGCTCAGGCGCACCCAGTGGGGCGGTTAATTCAGTCAAACACTCCAACATCCGCGACGTCCTCAGGCGATGTAACGCTACCCTATACATTTTGAACTCAACCCCCGACCCCAGAACATAGAAGTTTTAGTGGTAAAAAGCGCGGTTTTAATATCTTAGTAAAATGATTTACCTCTCTAACAATTCACTCTTAAAATAACCTTAATGATCTAAAAATAATAAATACACAATGAAATAAATGATATTTCATTGTGTATTAATCAATATAATGTGTAAGTTTTAATATGATTTCAACATGACATGGTCGTTAATTTCCATAAGAATGTTATAAAAAAAACATAACAATTCATAAAAATATATATTACAAACATCTCTAATAGTTTATGGCTTCTTTCTTTGTGCGCATTAAACATTCGCTCGAACGGTGATGGAAAACATCGTGAGGAAACCGGCTTACCTTAGACCCAAAAAGTCGACGGCGTGCGTCAGGCACAGAAGGCTGATCACCTATTTGCCTATTAGATTAACAAATGATCGTGAAACAGATACAGAAATCTGAGGCCCAGACCTAAAATGGTTATAGCGCCACTGATTTATTTTATTTTCAACACAGATTTATTTGCAGTACAGGATCACCTAATTTTACTCAAACTATTGTTATACAACTGAACAAGTTAGTATACTGCATCAAAACTTTACATTTAGCGATTAGACGCAAATGCTAGCTGGATGAAGACAGCTCGGTAATGAAAGCAATGACAACAATTAAACCAAAATTTTTCTAGACTAATTTTTTTTAGTGTTGGAAATATTAAAATTGACGTGATAAAATATTTAGTAGATATAGGAACATCACATTTTATTATATAAATCGTGTTTAATTATACATATATTGGCTTCAGCGTGCGACTCTCATTCCTGAGGTCAATTGTTCAATTCCCGGCTGTGCACCAATGGATTTTCTTTTTACATGTGCATTTAAAATTCGCTCGAACAGTGAAGTAAAATAATTCGAGGCTGGCCTTAGACCTAAAAAGTGAAGAATGGCGCGCGTCAGGCACTGGATGCTGATCACTTACATGTCTATTAGATTAACAAATGATCATGTAACATATACAAAAATCTGTTTCACAGACCTAAAAAAGTTATAGCGCCAGTGATTGACTGATATACATACAGTATTTACAATATTCTTAACCTACATATACAATAATAATAAAAATTTCATAAATTGAACAGTATAACAAATTTTAAATGTTTGTTCCCTGTCGCAGTGTACCTTTAATGCTGGCAGCATTTCTTTGCTGTATTTATTATATCTAAATAATTCTTGTTGATCAAATGTTTTTTTCTACATGCGTCCACTCTTGTTCGTACAGTAAAAATTTTGGACATCTACATGTCTATTAAACAAAACTAAAACAAAAAGACAAATTGTATTGAACGAACCTAAAAATGTTTGACGGCCAAGTAACATTTTTTTATTTCTGAAAAAAAAAACATAATACAACAAATATTTTGAAGCTAAGAACGAATTCTTTTAGAAAATCAATGATAATAATATTTCAAGATCAAAATTATCCAAACCGAGTTTTAGCGAGACAAATAAGTAGCAATTCACTTTTATATGTATAAGATAAGAAAATAATAATAATTCTTATGTAGTCCCTTTGTAAAAACGTACTAACATTTCGGATTTATTAAGCTTCATATCAAAGTTACAACATTAATTTGGTCTGTGCTTATTTGTCCTCACTTATGACTTTAGAAACTAATTTAGGTTTGTTCATATTTGCTGACACAGCAGAACGTGTTTATTTATTTATAGGAAGTTGAAATTATCCAATATTGAATTAACAACGTAAATATTGATTCAATTATATTTAGTACACTTTAAGTACTAAATATATTTATTCAATAATTAATAGCAATAATAGTTTTGTAATACAAGAATTTTTTGTTTGATGTGACAAACAAAATAAACTATTTTTTTTGTTTTCAATCTAATTTAGCATGTTAATATGTTATATCTTAATAAACACATAATAACCCTCTTGCGCTGAGTTCGATAAAAACATTAATTCATTCGGCTTGTAAGGCACAGAATAGTATAATAATATAATATAATATGTCCTATAATATAATACAATTTAAAAAAATATATGGAACTATGAACACTTTGGCCTGTTCTGCTCCTACTACACAGCACAAGGCAGAAAGGAGGTATCTATAGATTTGATTTTATTTTAATGAATATGTATTTAAGTAAACTTGATACTTGGCACATATCTGAGCGATCTACTTGAAACAGGAACTTCAAACTTCGACCATCTCGAGAAGTTACAATCTAAGTTACTTCTGAGTCTGTAATATGAGATTAAATATATGGTTTGAATGTTGATTTGCTTTCTATGAGTAAATAGTAATTAACTTTAACATGAACTTTGAGAATGGGAAAACAATGAAAACCGAATTTCTTTGTGGTTGGAAAAAGAACTAAGTGTTCGTTTCTAATAATAGATTGCCCACAATTATACCACCACCTTTGTAAAGTATACGTTATCCTGGTTAGACACTCAGTAAGCTATTTTTTCTCGGTTTGGTAGGCACTACCAGGACCAATTGACATTTTGTTTCTCTTTATCACCAAAAGCGCTTGATACTCGTAAACATTGTATTCAGTATACCTGTTTAATGTACTACATTTCAAACCCTTTTTGGCTATGTAGAGTACGGTAGGATATTTCAAATACAAAATGTTGCTGAACAATTATGCCGCTCCTATAAGGTATTTGAATGTTAAATAAATAATGATGTACCTTTGCACCGGTTCGGCGTTCCAAGCTTTATAAACCCCTACTATTTGAATTATCTTATAATAAGATTCCTGTTCACCTGCTTGGAAATTAACTTGGGGCTTTTTATGAGACAGGATATCTTAACATTACAATATGATTAAAAATATAAATAATTAGTAGTTGTCAATAAAAAAGGTTTTAGTTTTAAAAAAAGCTTCAACACGGTTTCTAGACCAATAGCAATCAAGCCAAAACCGTTCGAACTACTGATTAAAAAAATACATATACGTATATAGTATATACTTTTACAGTAACGCCATATTGTTCGTCGTATAATGAGCTACGTCTATAACTATATCAATGTAAAAGACGGTTCATATCTTGAGAACAATTATCGTTGGAATAGATGCAGAAATGTGTACGTTTCTAAGTAAAAACAATTTCTGTTTCGAATAAATATTAAAATTACCAAATGCTCTTCGAAACTCGAAGAGCATTTGGTAATTTTAATATTTATTTAGGCTGCTATCTAATTCCCATCGTCTTGTCCGGCTCTTTACCTTCCCAAATAAAATATTCAGCATTATTTTCACGTGCGAGTTCTGCTGGTATTTCATTTTCGATAACCATGGAATTTTAGTTTAACCCTTAATAATTGAAACGGTACTTGTATAACCAAAACGAGATATTGCGCGTGCTGCTATGAATGAAAAAAAAATATTTAGTTAAAATTAGTTGTCTGTTCACGGAAATCTAACTTTAAGTATGTTTTATTGTTAAAAGTATGAACAGTGTTATACTGTCAGTTAATAAAGGAGAGCTAATAGAAAATAATTTATGGATCAATAACAGAGCTGGTGCGGCTTGTCAAGTGGCTTAAAAAGCTAGAGCATGCAAATACAGGGCTCTAGGCTACGAATATGATTTTTTCCCATTGGGATCCGTGGATGGGGGTCCGTGGGGTCAAATAGCTAAAAGGTTAGTCGATATCACAGGAGACCGAACAGCTGACAGCTACCTCGTACAAAGAATTAGTCTAGCTATTCAAGAACGCTGCCAGTATCTTGCCTAAAGGTACTTCTTATAATAATATATTTTAGTTATTATATTTTAAGGTTAGTTATTGTTTTTTGTTATATAATTTTATGTTAGCTGTAGGATTACTCCATAGATATATTAAATTTATATTTTTGATCGAGGATACCATTATGGATTTAGATGTTATAGCACCTATGCTCTTAGTTTGAGATATATACCTTTCTTATGCTTAACCTCTTCCTAAATCTTCAAGAAGCTTTCTGTTCAGGCACACTGTTGATTTTTTCATCGATGATCGCGCTGGTAGGAGCGCGTCAAAGATGAGGTATAAGGCATTGTATGATATTTTGTTCACCAAATATACAAGGGTGCAAGCAAGCACGTATAAATATTGAAACACACGATGGTAAAACCCCGTCCTGGTGGCCATTGAGCCAAAGCTTGGAATAGCAGAACATCATACAATTGTTTCACGTTTCTATAAATCCCTGTAGAATAAGAAATGCACAAAACATAGTTATAAAATATTCAACATAATATCTTCACGTTTCTTCCAAGATATTGATAAAAAGGGTGAGTATTTACAATATAGTTTTTGGGTCTATTATTTATAGGTCATAAGTTATGGATAAGAGAGTGTTTAAGGGAAGTTATTTGGAAATCATGGGTAGGACGGAAATTGGCTTGTTGTGTACGATCTTTTCAAAGATGAAATCGTCGTTTTGTCTATGATATAGATATATCAATGTTTATGTTTTCGAAGATATCTTAATTAATATTTAGACTTGAGTAATATATATATAAATAAAGCATGATTTAGTTGTAGAATTTCTTACATAGATTCTTTGCTTCTTCTTTTGCTTTTTCTTGCTTTAAAAATACACTACTTTTCAGTTACTGCAACTTTCTTTGAATTTAAATCATGCTTATAAACAAGACACATATTGAACTTTCATTAATAACAAAAATATTTCAATAGTTAACCAAAAACACTATTTCTACGGAAAACGGTTACATCTTCTAGCCCATAAGTTTTAAATCGTTTAATGGCCCATAAACTCGAATATGCTCGAGTAGCCATATTCCACACCTGCGCGTACAAATTTTATTAATTTTAATCACCACTCGCGTGCTGACACACATTAACTTTCTCCGTTGAAACATTACACTCGATAAAATAACTAAACAAAGATATCCGTACGAAAATACAGGTACGGAATTAAGGAATATGAAGCCCGTTTGACATATTATTTTATATCTGTATTAATGTGTATTTTTATAGATATAGGAAAAATCCTTAAAAATAGGCTACTTTAAAATCTTGATTTGAATGTCGCTAAAACAGAGGTTAGTAAAATTATTCTAACCTCTTAGCATCACTTACACCTTTGAAGTTATATAATAATTGAAAAAAAAAACTTACCAATACGACAATACAAATGAGTTAAAATATGTGTTATACATTATCTCTTTCTTTCTACTTACCTCATAGCTCTAACAAACGTGTGTTTTAAATTATTATTTTCGCTACTTAGAGGCCCCAATTAATGCCCTTATCATAGTTTTGAGAAAGTTAAATACTTCGCAGTACGTCCCAAGGCACCAGCCCTTTTAAAGCATCATTAAACGTGTATGAATGCGATAAGCTGTATTGTTAATGAGGTACTGTTTGATGAATGCGATACCTGTAATTTACGCGGCCCGAAATACCTGTTTTTTATAAAGGTAGGTAAAATATTATATGAATAATTAAATATTGTGGAGAAAACTCTTGAACATTGTCAAGATGGAAAGATTTGTTTTTTTGTATGTTTGGAACAAATAAACTCAAAAACTACGGGACTGATTTAAAACTTATTTTACGATTAAACTGACAGATCACAAGAATAAGCTGTTTTTATTACCAAATTATTTATTTAAAAAAATGAATCGGCAGCCTATATCACTGTTCAAAATAATCTGATTTGTTTATTTTTTCTGCCAAAAATAAATTCTGACTACTGAGTTTTAAATGAGGTTTTTGGAGAACATTTTTATTCTAAGGGAATTCCCTGTTGAAGTCTTAGTGGCGTGAAGTACACGCGAAAGTAGCCAGAGGCGAAATCTGGTGATCTATATAAAATTGCATTTGTCTTCGCAGTCTTAAAATATATATAAAGCTATTCCTGAAGAATAAACTGTCTGCATTTCCTTCGAGGGAAATGAAAACTGTAACGGAAAATTTGCGTTAGTTTCGAAGTATGTTAAAATATTTTATAATTTTCTACCAAAGTATATTTTTGCCATTTACAAATATTATTCAGATTCAAAGCAACTTCCAATCTTTTGAAATTAAATATACTTTTTCTTCGTAACATTCGAAGAAAAAGTATATTTCTACCTCTATAACTTTCACTCGCCGTTTGTAAAAAAAAATCGCTGCAATAAATTAGCAGCATGTACCGTAACAAAATCAATTTTAACTAAATGATCAAAATTACAAAAAACCTATTTATGTTTTTCTTAATAAATAAAAGGGAACTGTCTCCAATTTCAAAATAAATGTGTCGTGATTGTTTTATTTAGTCCAATTAATCACTCGCTTTATCTTATGTCACAAAATTTAGTAGAAACTATACACAAAAGCGTACCAAAACAATCACGCGACGAAGGCGATGAAAAATAGACGAATTTTTCGAGTGAGTTAAAATAAGTCAACTTATTTAAAATTATTCACCCTTTTACCAGACAGCGAGGCTTCATAGGGCTGTCCATGGGATAAATGCTTTATTCTATAGGGCTATTGCTATAGTGATTGCAATTTCCAATTATTGACACAATAATTAGCTAGATAATCTCTTCGACTAAAAGTCTTTTTCCTTATCTTTTACCTTTCGAAAATAAATAATTAAAAATGTAGACTCCGTTTTCTTAAATTAATTTTTTGAATTTCATTCCCCAAACCGATTTATAGTGTCTGTAGTGGAATTAGAATAGAAATGTTGATGAAACGGTTCATAGTTTCGTTAACTACGTAAAATATTAAAGTTATATGATTTTCAGTAATCAATATTAATATGTTTGTGATTCAAGCAACCCTATTCATAACTCTTACAAAATCCCTTTACTGTAAAGTTGGTGTTCCAGTTTTTCATTTTCATGAAAATTCCCTTTTTTGTGCTGAAAATCGAAAATGCATTGCTGACCAAATTCAGAAAATTTCAGGACTCTCATAATTTCGTACTCTGTTATGTCTCTGTTTAAATATCTCGCGAAAATTGTACGTGAGTGAATGCCAGCTCCACTCGAAAAGATTTTTAAAAGTGGGTTGTTTAATCATAACCAATAGAACTAAAACCGTTTGACCCTCTTAGGCCGTGGGTGCTCTGTGCCCTGGAAACCCATGACCCCCACGCTAATTAAAGATTTAAGTTGGTGCCTGGTAGATACTACTGGTATCCCCAAAGCTAGTTCAGCTAGCTCAACGAAGCAGTATCGCAATACAGCGGGGAAATGTTGCCAGCGTTAAAGATAGACGGCATTTTCCTGTGCTCTGCTGGTAAGTGTTCTGCTAACTTCACAGACACCACTGCCACAAGGACCACACTTTTTAAATTTGATTTAATCTTCTATTAATAATTATTATTACTGCAAAGTATGTTAAGAATATTGTAAATACTGTATATTTGTGTGTTGGTAATAAATAAATTATTTAATAACTATCTGTGTTTTGGATTATATTTTGATTTTTGATTTGATTTATATCTATCAGCATTTTCTTCTGACTTTTAGTCGTACCTACTAGTTTCCTCCGATAATGCCGATCACCGTTTCAACCAGTATTAACCGCATACATATGAACAACTATTGACGATGATGATCATTAATTTTAATATTATCTCAACAACATGTGACTATATTCTGTGTTACTCCCGAAATTCGAGCAGCTAAACCTCCAGCGAATTTGACCCACAATTATCTTTAACCTACCCCTAATCACGGATCATTAATGTTGGGAGCTGAGACCAATGGCATCTCATTCAATAAGATCCTTGTACAATACGGATTGAATGATCTGAATGATTGGTATTTTCTTTTGTCTTTCTGTAATGGGGTTTGATTACTATGAGCTTGTCTCTTTGGTATAGGAATTTTAGTTCATTGATTGATTTCTGGGCTTCATAATTTTTAATATATAATTGTAGCAAAGCCACTACAATAGATATAATATAGTAGTTAAAGAGACAATTAAAGTAACTAAATATAATTAAATTCATTAGATTTAATGTAATTTATAAAGGGAGATCCAAATGTTGCATGTTTCGTAAATAAATCGTTATAATTATAATTAATGAATAGATTTAAAAACACGTATTTATCTTTTCCTTCTTCTATCTTTAATCTAGAAATTAGAATTAAATAAAACAGCGGTAGGTCTTATTTTTTTTATAACACTTATTATTTAAAATCGATTGATACCAGAAAATAACACGATAAAAGTACAAGGAAGTACTTACATGTTTAAGATTTGGTACCTAATTACTAATTAAATTTATAATATAAACAAAATGAACGAAAACCTGAGAGAATACTAAGCTTTTTTACGTTTAGAAATCACAAAGATAATAGTCACGACTTATACTTTATCGATAAAAGTTACCATTTAACTTTCTAGTGCTTAAAGCTCGTTACAAAGCCATTAAAGGCGGTCATTAGTTTTCTTTAATTAATCACCGCATACATAACTTGTTAGAAAATAAGTTTTTTTGAGCCTAGCGTTATTTACAATCCACGTTATCGTTTGTACTAAAGCTAAATTTAAATATTATATAGAGTGGTTTGAAAAATCTTTTTGTGTAACCTAATCTAGTTTTTGTGTCTCATGTGATTTCTCGTCTATACTATTTTCGATTATCTACATCAAACATCGTACAGAAAAATGCTTTAGATGCTACAAAAAAATATTACTTTTTGAATGACCAATAAACTTTGAAGGTATCTAAACTAGCATTCCTAAATACAATGGATACAATCTCTTATGTATGTATTATGTTGCATAACATTAATTTCTTATAATATATTTTTCCTTAAGCCGGTTTCCTCACGATGTTTTCCTTCACTGTTCGAGCTAATGTTAAATGCGCACATATAAAAAAAACCATTTGTGCACAGCTGGGGATCGAACCAACGACCTGAGAGATGAGAGTTGCACGCCGACGCCACTAGGCCAACATTGCTCTGATAACATAATAACTATCTTAATAACTTAATTAATAAAAAAGCAAAAGGAAAAATTTGTACTAGACATAACCCAGCACAAGTTAAATGTAACAAACGAGACGGATAATAACACAATGTTATTATTTTTAATATTTTCATCAAGTTTGACGCACCAAAGGGAATATCTAAATGCAGTGAAATAATTAGTTGGGAACGAGACAGTGCGCTCAACACCGTCTCCGTGTTAAGCCAACATCATTGTATTGTTGAGAATAAAAAACATTGGTTAGCATGTTAATTGCAAGCTCTAGAAATCCGGTTTGAGGCCAAAAATTAAATTATGTTAAATTAAGACGTTTAAAACATCCAATCCCAATTATTAACATTTGTTTTAATTATATAGAAACTTTTTGCTCACCCATTCGAAAATGACAGAATTTTTGTAACCAATAATATAGTGTAGAATGTGTGTGTACTATTCTTGGAAGCTGTATGTGCTGCGGAGATCGCATTTATAATGCAGTGACGCGGCTAGACGGGGGATGTGCCACCAATCACATTAAAATGAACCAACGCTACTTCACAGTTCTTTGTTCTGTTCGGCTGTATTATGTATTAGAATTTGATAATATTTATAGTGCCATATTAGAATCCAGATAAAAATGAAGAAAATATTTTAAAGTGGATTCGGAGACAGCAAAAATCATGATTGAGTTTTGAAGAGACTTATACTAATTACAATGATCAGTCATAGAAAAGCAAGCATGAGATGCTATCAGATATAGATTATCTATTTATCTTCTCCTTGACGGTAATTGTGTTAATTCCTACGGTGGAAGAAACATTGCGTGACCTTCAGAATTATAATCTTAATTTATTAAAAAAAAAAATATTTAAAAATTTTAAAGTAGACCAGAGTATTGATCTTCATACTACAGTTATGAAACTCAAATTCATAAAGGCATCTATGACAACCAAATTACAATTTTTATTTCTAAGAAGACATCACATATTTTGTCGCTAGGAACAGTCTTTATTGGAAAATTCAATTGACGTTCTTAGTATTATTATGTATGTTTACCACCGTTTTAACTGAACCCTGAACTTCTACGAACACTATAAGATTGGTCCAGCCATTCTCCAATTTCAGCCAGTTTTGGCAAACGAACACAAATTCATTTGATTTAGTATAGCTCTTAACTTTAATTTGTAAACAAGTTTTGATTCGTAACAATAATCCAAAAAGATTTCCTAATGTTAAAAAGAAGCCAATTTCATTTGTAGCAATGTTTTGCGTCAGTTACACTGGCCTCTTTGTTATTAGAAATAACTTTTCGTGGAGTTTAATGTCTACGAAAATAAACATAATGTCACAATATACTTTTACCGTTTCTTAGTAGTTAATCAAAAACAGGCACGCGTCTATTTGCGCTATGAATTTCAAACGAGAATCACTGGTGGTCAGATCGTGAGTTTGTTTTTTTACAAATTCTTTTATGTAACCGTTTCTCGAAACATTGAAGTTAATATTCACCATGAGTCAAATGTCAAAGTGCCGACATCCACTGCTGGTCGCCTCGTGACGGGAATCCTGTTATATTTCGCTGGAGTTAAAGTGCCTTCAACTACCACCTATTTAATGTTGAATATTTTAAAAACAGTTTAAATATTAAAACTATATAGTGACGCTTCCCTTGGTCTTAGATTTTTTACATTGTTTTTCTTTATATGCATGTCAGTGACCTTTCTTATACCACGTCGTGCTTTTTGAGGTCATAGAAAATTTGGTCTACGTTTTCATTCACTAAGCAGTGGAATGTTTGAATGTGGACTTCATATTAAGAAAAACACTTTTTGAACGGATTAAAGCTATGTATCATTATTAAAACTTGAGCGTGAAACGAAACCGAGACCACGCTCGCTGAAAAGTACGCGAAACGTCAGAAAAAATTTAAAATTTAGAATTATGTAAATAACTATAAGTTTTAAAAATCATACATAACTTTAATCCGTTCAAAAAGTGTTTTTCTTAATGTGTAAAAGCTATTTTAACAAAAGACAATACTATGTGGACTTCATAGTTTCGGGTCCTGTGTTTTTAGTTTTCGATAGTATTACTACGATTCTAAACACTGAAAAAACATTCCAAACGTTGAAGATCTAACTAGTCTTCTCAGATGTTTGTCAAGCATTTTATTATATACAAAATACTTAATGCTTTACGAGAATTTTATAAAATAAACGATAAAGTTAATAGATATAACTTTTTGTAACAGTGACACACTGTCAAAAGAGATTACTAGCACAAAATGTGCTGTGAATACTAAAAGAGTATTTCGTGAATCGTGATTAGGCAACGTTTGATCCTTTCTAAGAAAGACTTTTTTCAAATGTATAGTCCAGTAAATGCACAGTGTGTGTTTGGGAGGTCCGGGGTTTATATTCCGGATATAATTTAAAAAATGGTCGGATACCGATAGCATTCCCAAATTTGTTTATTAAATATTTTAAACGCATACTCTTATATATATATAATCTTATATATATAATTTAATTCCTCTTACAATAATATATATATATATGATAAGAGTTATATTGGTATTTATCCTTCTTAAATAGAAATACTAACAAAGAGAGGAAAAGGAAGAAAAAGTAGGATTTTCCTTAATACAAGTAAGGACATGATTACCTGATATATGTGAGTTTAAAAAAGAACCTATGTTTTATTATAGTCAGACTTGAAATTATTTAATTGTATACTTGACTAGACATAACCATATAAGATTATAATATTGCGTTCTATTACCGCATCTATCATCTATTTTTATCATAGTTTAGTTTTAAACAATAATTGTTCCGGCGGAAACCAAACCCAACATTTTCATTCCTCATTTTGCTCTGCATAGTATTCGAAAACAATACTATCTCATAGTAAATGCAAGTGTATTTATTAAATCGCAATAGTTAACTACAAGGTTTTAATTTGTGTGTATTGAATAAATTGTAAAAACAATTTTTCCAAATATTTTAAACAAAATTAATATTAGAGATTAAAAAGACAAAGGAGATATTTTTATTAATAACGCCATAATATAGGACTAGCAGGAAAACATGTCAGATTTTTAATCTTCGGATATTTTGTAACAATTTTCGGAATGTCTCATTACGCTTTGGACAAGATTTAACGTTCATTTTTCCATGAATTTGGGATTAATTCAAGGAAAACGGTTTATTCAGAAATCCCGGATTATGATACGAAATCCGATGTTCGTTAAATTGTATTTGCATAAAAAGTGACATAATATCATATTACCACGTTCGATAATTTTGATTACAGCTTTGTATATACGTAGGTGCATTATATGGGTTGTAAGCATTAACGGACGTAAACTGTTAGTAATAGTACATTAATAATCATAATTCTAAAGATAAACTGGTACTGATTTAAGGAAATCTATGGCAGTGATATGTTCCATAGTCAACCTAGTTCGATCGACTTCTTCATGATGCCGTGAATTTTTAGCAATATACTTGAAGTACTTTTTAGACACATTTATTTCTTTATTTTGGTTTGCAATCACGGACATATGACTAAAACACTAACTATAAAACAATAACTTGTCAACGAGGAATTAAACGAAGTGAACAAAATTTAAAACTAAAGGACGAGATAAAAATTACAGATCTGAAATTTTTATTCAAACTAAAATGCTTAATGCACTATCCAATTGCAAAAAACTTAAGTGGAAATGGTGTGGCCTTTCGCATGAACATCGCAGTTGGACAAACAGGGACAAATATATACCCGTAAAAAGGCCCTTCCTATTTAGTATTATCGTATAATTTAGGTTCAATTGTCAATAGTTTACTTTAATTGTGCTTTATTGATTTTCGTAAACAATAAAGACCTTAAGTATACATTAATTTTATTTGCTGAATTCTAGCTAATTGCTATTTTTTAAAATAACTAACAATTCTTATTGTTATTATTCCACAGTATATGTGTAAAAAGTAAGTACAAAATTATTATTGCTTTACGAAAAGGTGTACAGCGCCACCTTACGCTTGACTTTAAGACAAAACTTACGGTTGCCTGTGGGAACGACGGGTTGTTGGAATGTAGTTCATACTTTGCAGCATAGATGGCGGTTTAACAGAAAACTAGCAGTAATAATTTTAAAGTTATAGCAAAAGTATTATTGTTTTGTCTATGCTTTTAACAATCATTAGTAATTTATAAGTGTTAAATTTAATTTTATATCTGAGAAATATAAGTCAGCCTGTATTAAGTTACTGGTGAAGATTATTTTAATTTTATTTTTGCTTCTTCTTAAAAAATATTAGACCTGTCTATTTTTATTGGATTATGGTTGAAACTGATCGTGGTTGCTAACACGCGGCTAAGCTCACGTGATCGTTCACCATCCAGATGGACCGATCAAATGAAAGATTCATCGTCCTCAAAACTGTACCTGTCATAAGAGAGGCGCTGGACAGTTACTGGTGGAAACAGATAATCCGCTCTAATGCTTCGTTGCTGACCACGACGCTACGACATGAGCTGCCGATTAAAGAGAGAGAGAGGTGGTTGGAACCCATTGCAGTATTACGATGTCTGCTTTAAACAATTAAAAACACCAACCATAATATATCCACCCATGTTATACAAGTATTACTTATTCTTAGTAATAAACAAGTCGTTAAATAATAAACTCCAGACAGCCCTTTCAGAAAGTTTGTGGAAATTCTTAATTATGTAAATATATGTAGACTTATTCACAACGAATCATACGTTAGTACTACCAAGATACACACAGCCATTACGATAAATATATTTTTGTTGGCAACAAAAATGAGTTTGTTATGTGTTAATCACATTTACTCTCTAACATATAAATCTTCTGTGCGTGTGGGATCCTTAACTGCTGGATCGATTTTAGTGACATTAATTAAGATTTGGCTAAAACGGTTCAAACGTGTGCACAGGACAACGTCTATCAGGACCGAGGGTCTATGTGTTGTAATTTTATTACAACCTCTTAAAACATCTAGCATGCTTTAGAAGCTAGGGAGAACAGTTCCCTTTTGTGTTTGTTTCTCGCTATGTTTTCATTCAAGTTAGTGTTAATTAAGCAGATGGAAGAAAAAAAATATAAACTTCCTAACGTACCTACGAATATTTAGAAAACGCCTTAACACCAGCACTGTTTATACTTAATACAAAATAAATAGCAGTAAATTATAACTGCTTAAAAATGTTGTGATATAGGTTTTGATAAGAATGGGTACATACATAATTGAAAAATATTCTAATATCTTACTTAAAAAGCTCATTGTGACTATTATATACAAAATACAACTTACGGTCCTATGATTATTAAAAAAGCATCAACCCATTTGCAAGTGTTCTGGTAGTGTGTTGTTTCTCATGGTTGTCTTCCTGTCCTCTATAAAAAAGTAAAAATGTGTTTCTTCCCAACCAGCAATGTGTATCGCAAACAAAGATTATGAATTTATACCCGTCAGCTCCCCCTTTATTGTTTTAACGGAACGCAATATCACGTCTGACTGACAGACGGACAGTCAACTCCAACTGATATTAGATACACCTACTTATCAGAATAAATAACGAAAATTTACAAAACAATCGATTTTTGGGTATCAATAATTAAATCTGAAATTACTAATACACTGTATTAGTAATAAGTCCTCAACTTAAATTCCTAATATCTTTTTTTTATAATTATAAATATTGATATATTTTGAAACAATCTTTCTACATTGGTTTATAACGCTCTTAATGAGGTGTAAGTTTTTATTATGTTTAAGTTTAAATATGCGTTATTTTTGCCTTTTGCCTATATTTTTGTTCGTTGCTTTTATGTCTTATTTCTTTGATTGATTGCAATTTCTGTGTTCTAATATAATAGATGTGTATGTTAGTAAACAATTTAACGTCATGTTTGTTTAAGCATGCATATTGTTTTAGAATATGCTTATAATGACAGACGTAAGAAAACATACAAAGCCGCAGAATTGTAATATGCCGCATATCTAATTTACACTCGTACAAGTACTTTTTAATTCGTTTTCTAGAAAATTTGCGCATTATTTCACAAACGCCAGTCTGAACAAAGCGTCTAAACATTTCAGAAACCAAACAATTTCTAAATTATTTTTGGTATACGATACGCCTATTAGAACTTCTTGATAGCTGTCTGATTCTTTCAGCGTCTATTTAAAAGCAACCAAAAACATATAATTCATACATATTTGAAATTAAACTTTATGTAAACTGTATTAAGGAGTATGATAAAATAATGGTAGATTCTATTAAAATTGTCAGTCTAACTTCTAATATTTATGGTAACATTGTGTGTCCAGTTTTCCATGACCTCCAGGATTGCCTTATACGAACGTAATTCTTCACATTTGTATTAATATTTGTAACTTCTGAAGATCAGTTATAACTGGTTTTTCAGCTATGCGTTTAGAAACATGTCGTTCGGCCTGAAGCTGAGATGAACGTTAACATATTTTTAAGATATTGTAAGGGGCTTATTTATAGTTTTCGGAAGTGTTGTGCCATTGACAATCTCCGCTTGATTTATCAGAGGAAAACACCGATTATTATTTATTTATGAGTTGGATTTATCCCATAATTTAGTAGGATTTTATATTTCAGATTTAAATAAATTACCATAGATTTATCACTACTAATATATACATAAATTTAATTTTATAGTTAAATCAAATTGTTTTCTTCATCACATATATACCACACAACAAATTAAGCCTACTGGCCATTCCATACCTTAGTACTCACTTATTTTGTTTTTACCTATCCTAAAATATAAATTATAATCATAAATATTTAGCCTCATAGTAACGTGGACTACAGTTCACATTATATATGTTAAATTATATTAAGTTAAATATCTCTTTATTACTAGGCTTCTTATCTGTACCGGTAAAGACAGAAGTTTCCTCTCATCACTCTTTTAAATAAAATAAATATTTCGTTAAATTTATTAAAACCGTTGAAAGATGATTTCTAACTTCAATAGAATCAGTAGCTATACTAAACATCCTTGACCGGTGAATATCAGCCGTTTATATTAATCTCAATTATCCATATCGCCATTAATATCTGGCTTGACTTATAATAAATTATTCCATACAATGGTGCAATGCTTGCCAGGTCGCCTAGGTGTTGGATAAATTGCTCTTTGTGCGATGACACCGCAATTATGGGCTTTTGATCAATGATATTTTGCACCGATGAATGGTTCTCTTTGTATGTGTAAGAATCATAACCAAATACCTTAGTGTAATATACCTACCTAGTCCAGCTATAAGTTTAGTTTCAAATGAAAATGCATTTTTTAAAGTTATGTAATCTTATTAAAATTTATATCTACATTTATTTTAGTCTCAGCAAAAAATAAAATGGCCACCTTTGGCTTTACACATTGATTTCTCGCGATAAGGTTTTTTGCTTGCGGCCGCCCTGATCTTTTCTGGTCTTCGACAGACGAAGTGTTGTTGTATATGTTGATAGTATGATATACGAACGTAAGGCTGATACCAAGCTTTCGAAGTTTCTGGAATCTGACGATACCTTAACCACTTTGTGCAAGGCGATCACTGCAATCCTATATTCTTTAACACCCCATTCCATATTTTAATTTGACAACAAACACGAACAAATATGTGAAATGGCGCAAAATCGAAAGAAGTTATTAAAATAATATATGTGTTCCAAATTCAAAATAATTAAAAAGTAAAAAAACTGTTTTTATGTAACAGTATTTATGGCCAGACTAGTTATATAGAAACTTATCGTGATACAACCTCCTATTTTATGCAAGTAGCCGATCAGGGGCCTTACGCTATCTAGTTGTGAGACGTGCCGATTTCACGAAGGTTTCCTTCACATGAGCAAGTAATAATTATGCCCTTAGGTGAAAGAAGCCATTGGTACATCTTTAGGTTTGACTCAGGGTTTATTCGCTCGCCTAGCATAAAACTCCACTGGCTTAGCGTGCTGTTTAAATAAATTTATTTATTCCGGCGTCGCTTCGACGCAATTAGTCAACCTTTGTCCTAGTGGGAGTGCCATGCTGTTGCTTTCGGGCTTATGCCAAATGGGCAAACACGACCAGAGCACTGACACTGTATTACAGAAAAGCATGCCTTAAGGTTCATCATCGAACGAAATTCCAAGCCTATAAAACTAAG
Source organism: Pieris brassicae (assembly GCF_905147105.1). Lineage (NCBI taxonomy): Eukaryota > Metazoa > Arthropoda > Insecta > Lepidoptera > Pieridae > Pieris > Pieris brassicae. The sequence continues at coordinate 16,759,657 of NC_059666.1, read as the reverse complement.
AGTTTTAAGGTAGTTTTCCGCGCTCCATCACTATGTGGCACCGAAGTATTTCCGAACCAATTTGACTTAAAGAGCGGACCAATTATTAAACGGCAATGCATTTGCAAGGCCTCTGGTAATGTGAGTTTCTATAAGCGGCGGAGCCACCTTCCAGCTTACCCTCTGTTATATAATTTTTTTTATTCTTTATATTATTCTATTATAAAATAAATATCTAGTGTGGTGAAAGAATTGCAATAGGATAGGAATGGCAAAAACGAGAAATATCTGATGAGACTTCTGTCCATTTGTTTCTTTGCAAAAAATGCTCGACGGTTGAGTGAAACCACAGAAAAGTTGTACGTTGACCACCAATCTAGACGTACAGGCTACATCCCCATATTCTATTTTGTGATTTGATATTGAGACATGTCTTTTATCAAAACATTCTTTCATACGAAATTCCAGACTTGAGATTGCTGAGACATTGAGATTGACGGAGTCCTTTTGTACTAATTTTAACATTGAATAACTGGTTGCCGTATAGAAATAGTTTTATAACGTATGGGGGTAATCGAGCCTGCGGTCCCAAAAAGGGCAGTCATTGCAGACCAGGGACTTATTTTTGTGGGTACGTTGCCAGCCTTTGGGGAGGCGTACGTTCCTCTTTTAAACAGAGGTCGTATCTTCCAGGGAAGACCCCGGGAGTCGATTTCACAGTTCGCTAGTTCGCTAAAGAAGTCTTTCCTTACATAGTTTAAAATAGGAATGACGATGTAAGGAATAAAAAGTAATAAGGCTATGCTTTAGAATCCGCGAATAAATCATAATTCTGCCGTGGTACAAAAATTTCAAACTCCATATAAGTTCCCATAAAGCAACGAAGAACACTCGTTCGTATCTCCGAGTTTTGTCAACAAACGAATCCATTCGAAGACAGGGCTATCACAAATAGAAATCTACGAATCGACTGGAAATAATTAGTCCTATATATCTAAATTATATATATTTATTACAGTAATTTAGCATCGAAATATTATACAATACAAATAAAAATGCCACCCATCAGCTCATTGTAGATGTTTATTCTCACAGTCACAGACTTAATTTCCCCTATAATGGTAAATTTGTTTTAAGAACTATGATATATCCCGCTTCTAACATAAGTAGAATATTACATGATTCCCATATACGCATAGAAATCTGTTCAGCAGAGTAATACACTTTTTCTACTTAAAGTCGTGTTAGTAGCGCCGCAGAACTTCCTCCACTTTCAAGTACTTGGCAAGCCTCATAGCCTGATAGTAAGACCTGTGAGGGTCCTTAATTGATCCAAAGAGTTGGTCGGCCTCGAGATCTGGTGCCTTTCACCCTGCTAGTCACGATAAGTTTCCTAAATTTTATGAACCTCTGCATAGATATACATAGATAACAGGGTATGTTTGTGTGTATCAATGCAACAACATCTCCTAAAAAAAATCATTAATGATTAATTCAATGTAAGAAAAAACTTTTACAAATCATGGATCATATACATTGCCCTAATCTTTGTTAGTACTAGAAATAAAATTACAAAATAAAAACCCTTCAAAGTAATAGGTAACCCTATTCAAGTTCGATACGAATTCCAAATAATGGTTGAGACCGAAAACGATAAATCAAATCGACGGCAACGCGAAATAAACAGAAGCACAACTTTCATTTCATTCTCGCTTCGTGAAGTACATTTTACTTGTAACAGACGTTACCATTGCAATTCGAACTTACTCGATGTTAAAGAATTTATATCCAGTAAAAGTATGGGATTATCACTTACGTGACTTACTTTATCGACCTGATCAATTAAATTATCAAAAAATACGATGAGTCATAAAATCGTGAATGTATTTTATATATATAATGTTCTATGAAGTTGTCTAAACAAAAAATGTAATGGACTAGTTATACAAATTTCTTTTTAAAATTATTCCGCCTATAAAGTATATGATTGTTAAGTGTTTTTGACATTCATAATTCCAATAATCATTGGATTAAAGTAGTAACGATATTGTTTAGTAGGGGCAGCTTAACACTAACTAGAGGACAGCGCAGACCTCAAAGAAAGATTGTTTTGCTTGTGTAAATGGGTTAGGAGTTCGTCTTCCGTTTCACACACTTAAACTTTACACTCATGTCTGGTTTTCTTTGGCGGTGCTCTTGAGTGCTTTACGCGGTACTTGCTTTGTTTTCTCTTTTTATAGTTTTGAAACATATTTTAATTGTGTCAAACAGTTCATTATTTGAATATTATAGGTTTGTACGTGTCAAAGATAAAGACAAAAACAATTTAATGTTATGCCAATAATTAAAACAATCCCTTCGTATATTGCTTATTTATGTAATAATTTATAAACCTAAAATTATTTTTAAAAAGTCTAAGTAGAATTTTAAAAAATCAGTTTTTATTTAGGAAATTTATTAGGTATTTCCTCTTCTCTATCTCTTGCTTAAAAGTCCTTTGCATATTCTGGTAACAATTTTACAATGACCGACAATAGGTACTCATAAAAAACACAAGGTTTGTGAAAAGCCTTTCATCAAATAAATATATGTAAAACTCCTATTCATTTGCATATGAAACCCGTTACTCGCCGCGTGGAAATTTAATCTCTCCGCTAATTAAAACAAAGTCCCTGGTCCAACTGACCTAATTAATAGACATTTCATACACAAATCTAATTTACAACTTTTTGTTTCAGGTATGTCACGTTTTTGGACTTTTTTGACTCTGCCTCACCCAATTAAATGGTTAAATGTGTACGCGGGTCGCGTTCGTTGTTATAATTTGTCAACCTCTTTGTGTTTTTAGTATGAGAATAATATTGTTTTAATAGACACATTGTTATAATGACACTAGCCATATCCAATGTGATGTTTTGCATGTTCTGTAACGGTTTAAGCAGTAAGTTAAAGGAACACATTAGTAAAGTATTTTGTACAACGTTTGTGCAGGACATTATCTCGAAAGTTCTCATGCAAAATGCCAATAAACATCAAACTAGGAATAAAAATAAACCTTTAGGTATGGTAAAGCCAGTAAAAATGCATTGTCTCTGTCATGGAAGCATTACCGAAATATTTTAAAACGATAAGAGGCTTCGTGACGTAGGACGCGCTGAAGTCTGAACATGCACTTTAGTGAAATATACATTTTGATCCTTAACGAGTATTTACGTGTTGATTATGAACCTTATTACGTGATGAATACGATTCATAATTGCATATACGTTTTATGTCGATTTGGTTCTATACACAAATTTGTATGCATCTTGAATAAGAAAAGGAAAAATAGCTCTTAACAATACGTGTCAGAGTTGGTTTTGTTGTGATATTTAGGCTTTCTTTGAAGGATGTTACTATCAGATCAACGTGTCAACCAAAATGTTATTTTTGAGGCTTAAAGAACCATTAAGGCCACAAGTATTACTAATAGAAACAAAGTTGTGTTACCGTGAAATAGACGCAATGACTGCCCGTCTTTGGCAATTCAAGATTGCTTTAATTTAACATTGGAATATTCCAAGACCTAATTTGCCTATAGTAACGTATTAAAAAATGTATATAGTTCATGTGGCTTATTATAAAAATAAAAGATTATCGATTCATTGTATCTTTTGGAGGTATATTACATTTAATAAATTTTAATACATATCTAGAACCTAAGCTTAATTATAGTTTAACTTAAATACGCAGTTATTAAAAACACTTTGCTTAGCATTATGTGTAACTCATTAAATAAACTAAGAACTCTACAATTTTTTTTAAATTGTCCTAAAAAACTCCAAAGAAATAATATATATTCTCTTTCCTCTATTAATAATTCCTAATTCAAATATATGTAGTTTTCATTTGAATTAGGAATTAAAACTGATCTCGTATACCATTTAGGCCTAATAACAATTCAAGAAATTGTTATGATAACGATACTTAATAAAGCATGTAACGATAACAGTTAGCGATAATAACAATTACATTTATTGTGGCAATAAAAGTCAGACGTTGAAGATGTTAGTGCAAGCTGTTCTAACTTCTAATGTTTTTGTATTTTTCATGTAATCTGATAGGGTTTTACTTAACCTATTTATTGAATAAACAACTCAATATATATTTAATAAACAAACATTTATACTACCCATGAATAAGAATAATATGTTTAACTTAACATAAACAATATTATCAATATTTTAAATTACTACAATGTCTGGTAATATATCAGACTCTAAATATCAGATAAGTAGCAACAGAGATTCCTTATATATATGAATGGTTGTTTTTATATTAACTCTTATCAATTAGGACGAATGTGACATTAGTTAAACCAGTAATAGGATATAGGGAATGTATATAAACATGATTTAAGTATGACGTAGTGATAGGAACGAGAAATAAGGATCGTGGGCAGCACATAGATATTTAAGGATTACGTCTAGAGAAAGGAAAGTAGTAAGTCAGAGGTATTAACTGACTATGAACGGTAGGAATATTGTTGTCTAGCAACAGGAAGGACAAAAAGATAGACAGGGACCACCCATTCCTGAAAAAGAAACGATAACCTGAACAATGTCTCGAAAGCACGACCTGAATTTGAGCAAAAACAGGACTTACAGATAATCAGTAGTCTGCAATACTGACGTCATAAATTAGTTTGTTAGCATCGGCCGTTTAATTTCGACATTTGAGTCTACTTTTTAAAGGCTTCTGCTTGGTTCAAACCGCTCAATCGAACCGAGGGCCGCATCAACCAGTTCCTGTATTAATATACCTCGAATCGACTACAGAGTATAGTAATAGTAGTAGTATAGTAATGGCAGTAATAAGTTAAAAGGTTTCACGTTATGATAAATTAATTTTAATAATTATAATTATCGACCATTGAATAGTCGGTAATTTATAGATTCAGCAACATTGACAAATCAATTCAACCATTCGTATTAACGGTTTAGAACTAATTTGACTTTGATGTTATTAAATTATAATGACAATGGCAGATGACACTAATACCATTGCGCCAACATTAATAATAAAGATAATTATATTACTACAGACTATGAAATAGTCTGTTAACTTGTAGATCTATTAATATTGCCAAATCAAATAAAACACTTAACAGTTTTGAACTAATTTGATGTTATTAAATTATATTTACAATGCCAGCTGTTACCAGCGCCATTGCTGGGACATGTACATTTGTCGACGCAAATACGTTCTAGTACTTTTTCTTATAAAATTGTAAAAAATAAATAGATTTCAAAAGTGTAAATCCAATGGTCTTGCCAAGATTGTATCTAGCTGAAACCGTCTTTGTTTCTGCGCCACTGGACGTGAATATAAAGAGATAAGCTGGAACAATGCTGCTAATGAGTGTGAAGCAATACTGTTTAATGTATTAAAGGACAGGGATAATCTTATCGCTTTTAGGAAGTCTAAGAAAAGTAAAAGCAGTAAAAGAGGGTTAGTTACATTTTAAAACAACTTTATTTCGTATTTATTCACTATAGTGGGGAAGCAGTAGTTACGACTTTAATTATATTTATATAGTACTACCTATTAAGGGATTTACGTAGGTAATTACAATCAAAACTCATTTAACTAAGACTACAGTGCATTTCGTAGGCTGATTTAGTAAGTGATACATTTTGACACTCACTTCACCCAGGTCGACGTTTCTTAGGTAAGAAAGTAGCGTATAGGTCAATACAGAAAGCTGCAGTGGAGGGCACCCATTTTTGACCATTCAGGGCAGCGTAGCCTCAAAGAAACTAGTATTGCCAGTTGCAAATAAATAGGCTTACGACGTGCAAATTAATTAACCTTTCACTGTGACGTGTGGAAGAGCAGTATATCAATCAAGAGGCCGCGCCGTTTCATTTGTCTGTCCGTGTACACCGCAATACTCGGGGGTATTCGACAAATGCACTTTTTTCTCTGTAACACAGTTATATTGAAACTGTCTGCTCGGTTGAAATCTATGAGCCTAAAGAACGGCAACTAACAATTGTATACAAAAAAATAATCTCTAATAGAAATTATTTATTTATTTTTTATTTATTTAAGTATAAATAAAAAATAAATAAATAATTTAATACTTTTATTATTTATCTTAAATATATTTATTACACATAATTATTCTGTCCTAACAGTTTCTACTAATGCGATTGAATTACACCTACACCGATAATAATCTTACAATTGAAAAACATAAAAAATAATCAGATCAGATTTCTGTATCTGTTTCATGATCATTCTTAATCTAATAGGCAAGTAGGTGATCAGCCTTCTGTGCCTGACGCACGCCGTTTACTTTTTGGTTTGAACCTACGACCTCAGGGATGAGAGTCGTACGCTGACGCCACTAGGCCAACACTCAACAAAAAAAACATTAAAAAATATATTTACCTAGTTCCTATAACTAATAATGTTACAATCAATTCTTGTGAACTCAGCCAGTGTACAAAGGAATAGGTCTACCTCGTTAGATATTCTATTTATTATATGTATTGCTTGCGTGAGTAGCGCGTCGCTTACAATCAAAATTTGAGACTTCCACCTCAGGTTGCTTGAAACCCGTAAACATAGTCTCTCCATTATATATACATTATGAACCCTACCCGTAAGTATCCTAAATAAGTACACTGACAAAGCAAGCTCTCTGCTTAGGCGTAGCTGGTCATAACCCACCATACGCAGAAGAATTTAGCTTCATGTGGGGCCTATAGCATCGCGTTGCACTCCAATGAACGGAGATATGATTTTCTGTGCACGTGCAACACTGCATCTGTTTTTTAATCATGTCAAATTATGCTTTTGGAAGTTTTAATGTAATGATTAACACGGATTAGGAAATAAAAGTCTTCTGTTAAAGAAGGATAAATTCTTGAACGAAAATTGCAGCGTCTATGTATCGAGCCTAATACGAAACCGGAAGGAGTTCAAACAATTTTATTACCTACATTTTTAAGTAACCTTTGGTTCAGAGTTCAGTAGACAAACGTTATTACCGGCTATTTTTACGGCGAATTTTACGGCTTACTTTGTGAAATGTTGTAGATCATCGCCCCTACTACTGTCACGAGGTTTACACGCGATTTCGACTTTTATAGTGTCGTAAATGATTGGTTATTATCCAATTTTAGGTATAGACAGTCATTTGAATATCGAATGCCCTGGGATTAAAATTCATAGAAATTATTTAGTTTTGTCGCATACATTTTTGAAGGCTTTGGAATACATCGTGTATTCAATTTAAATAGACGCTAAAGTGCGTGGAATCTCATAAATCATGGTTATTAATCAAATTCTTTTCCTCTCTATGACATTTTAAAATAGTACCTTTTGTTGACGTTTGTACTCCTCTCCCCAATCAGTCTTGGAACATATTTCTGCTCTTTTTATTTAAATATTATAAGGCGATCAATCTCTAATGTTACTCTTAGCACAAAAGCGGTTATTAATAATATAATATATCCAAGAACTTAGTAAAACATATATATTTAACGACAAGACTTAACAAACAAACGAATGTTAAATATATTCTTTATTTATTAAAAACTGCTTCTAATTTCACTGACTAATTACATACTAAACTGTAATATTCTGTAAGCAGACATTCGGCTACCAAATTTTATGTTAGAAACAAAATAAACTCATTAGTAGTGGACACGCATATTTTTTTAACTGGACTTTATTTATGTGCCATTTCCGCGGGGGACTTTGACAAATGCCTGCAATTTTTGTTAATGTATCTTTGAAATATCCCTATAACATCCATATAAAAGATAACCATTTCTTAAATAGTCCACTAAGAAAAATACAATAAAATAAAGACAAAGGTGTAATATCTTACAGCAAAAAGAAGTTTCTTCACCAGTAAAGCACAGAACTCAATATAAATAAATACAGGTTAAAATGACAGGTTTATGGTACAATGTTGTTAGTAGTTTTTAAATACATATTTAGTCTGCTGCCTTGTTAAAAGAGTTGTAGCGGTTTTGCATTATTATAAAATGAAATGATTCTTGCCCACGCGCCCTTCCTTCTGATAGAAACAGGAAGGCATAGTTATCTAAGCACAGAGATTATTATACATTACACCCTTTCTCATAAATACTTCAGTCTCTCGATGAAAACCGTAGTAAATATCGTATAGTTTAATAGATTTAACATGACAGACGTCGGGAAGCCGACAATTTTTTTTGAATATCTTATAAATATTTAATTTGAATTTTGTTAATATGCTGTAGAAAGTAAATGACTTAATTACAGAAAAGTCTTATTTTTCGGATTACGAATGTTAAAATTTTGTCAAGAATGTGTTGCTTAGATCCTTTAAACTGTATCTTCTTTTTTAGTTCAAGATCTTATTATTATTAACATTTAAAAATAAACAATTAAAGTTGAATAATGCCTGACTTTCCGGTTCGTATATTAAACCACTTAGCCACGGAGACGGCTAATTAATTAATAAGAAGGAAAATAAATCATACAACCAACTGGTGTCTTGAAGGTGTTTAAGGAATCAGACGGGAGTTTTAATTAAAACCGGAGTCATTTCTCGCTAATTTCTTTGTTATATTTGATTGTAATCTAATTTCAATATTTGTCAGTATACTTTTGTAGTTACAATATGTATATTATAAATAGATTGTGCTTAAAAGAAATTATTACTAGTTAAACAAAAGTAACATATTATGTTATAATAGATATGAAATGAAATAAGTTGTAAAATGCTGGTGCAATATTGTTTTTATGATTACTGCACGCGGCACAATGCTTAAGCCAAATGTATGTGTATATATATATATATATATATATATATTTATATATTACTAGCTGCCCCCGCGTACTTCATTTCTTCTTACGGTATTTAGCCTACCTGTTTAGTTCATACAAACATGGAACATTTTGCTATGCTACCCCAGAGACTGTTCGGTTTTCCGGAATGAAAAGTTTTTAGGTTTTTCTGTGAATTCTTCTATATAAACCTCAAGTCATAATTTTCCAATTTACAAATGAAATATAATAGGGGTTGATAGTAGAGGTGGTGAAAATTAAGGGTTGTATGTATTTTTGTATGTTCTAACATTAAAAAATAATGTTTTATGTTGAAAACCCTTTATCGCTAAGGGGTTTAAAAATATAGATAGTAGCCGATTCTCAGACTTACTGAATACGCATAAAAAATTCATAAGAATCGGTGGAGCCGTTTCGAAGGAGTACGGGAACGAACATTGTGAGACGAGAATTTTATATATTAGATAAATAACATAAGATAATTCAAGAATGATTTAGTTACGATAGTTATTTCTATTCATTGTTTAATAATGGGAACACTATGAGTAAATCAATAAATAAGTGCATAGTCGCATTTTAGAAAAGGTCTTTGAATAAATAGATTTTTAAACGACTTAGAAAGTCTAGTAAACATTCAACACCTTTTGTCTTCAGTCACCGTGACCACGCACGCTGTAAAGCACGCGAAACGTAGGAAAAATTTAAATTTAAAATTATGTAAATAATTAAAATCAGTTAATAATCATACTTTATACCCTAATTTTTCAGATGTTTGAATTACAATAGTAAAAATCAAAGCGACTTTTGAATGTAGAACATAATTCCACCAAGGGTTTGTCTCCGTTCCAACTTTGTTTCTCTATTACATGAACAGTACAGAATATAAAACCTAACATACAAGGGTATATTCAGAGTCGAGACTTCACGCTATGACATAAAGTCGCTATTGATGTAATTGTGGACGTACACACTTATATACTATGAGAATTAACTTCATTGAAAGGAGATTCCCTGTAACGAGACCGAATTTTTACTTTTACGAGTTTAGTAATTTATAACGCTTTGTATTATCTCATTCTGTGTGTTTATTATTGAATGTTTCCTGCACAGTAGCCGAACGTAGACGGGCGTTGCCCTGTTGTTAACGTCGGTTATAATGAGCGTAACATGAGTTTACGTGCTTTTTATTGTTACAACAATATCGCGAGGCAATGAGAAACAACTGGAAATATTTCCTTTTATGTTTTACAAGCTGATGGAAGCGATTTCTATGCTGCGTAGAACTAAGATAATGTCTATACAACATTTGCACATACAGACTTAAAAATGTAACATAGTCATTTCGCTGGGTCTGTGTCTTGGCCTCGGAAATGAGAATCTTCCAGCGCTCCATGTCATGTTCCATCTCTTGCCATTTGCTAGCTGCAGTTGCAGGAGGTTCTCCTCCACTCTGTCTATCCAGCGGTAAAAATTTGGTAAAGCGGTTAAAAAGTTGGTAGAATAATTTAATTTTTTTAAGGGTATGAGTATTTAGTCCATTGCGTTCTCAGACGTTCTAAACCAGTATTCCCTTAGAAATAGATAAACTCTTTAGCAACTTTGTAACTCTTTTTCAGCTTTAATGCGTTAACTGTAAGTCCATAAATTAATATAATCTCTGTTTAAAAGTTTAACGGCTCATTAAAATATGAATAAATGCAGATACAGTAAAAGTCAACATTGTATTGCTAGTAGTAAATCAATGTTGTGAAAAATTCCCCGCTTACAGCTTTTTAATTTGGAGCAGGCGGCAGTTATGGCCGTACCGTAATCTAATAAGGTTCGATTGTTTTTTTTTCGACAACCAGTTACAAAAACGGCTTTATAAGAAAATTATCTAGAAGAGCAGAATAGTGTGTTTAAATACTCGCTTTATTTATTTTTTTGTTCTAGAAACTAAATCATCTACGAAGCCATGAATTCCTTTTTCAAAAATTTTTCAATAGAAAAATATATTTTATTATTTAATTTATAATTCTTTTGTTTTCTTCAGCAATGAATGCATTTAAAAAAATCAATGGCGCTACAACCTTTTTAGGTCTGGGCCTCAGATTTCTATTTCTGTTTCATAATCATTTGATAATCGAATAGGCAAGTAGGTGATTAGCCTTCTGTGCCTGACGCACGCCGTTTACTTTTTGGGTCTGAGGCAAGCCGGTTTCCTCACGATGTTTTCCTTCACCGTTCGAGCTCATGTTAAATGCGCACATAGAAGGAAAATCAATTGGTGCACAGCCGGGAATTGAACCTACGGGATGAGAGTCGCACGCTGTAACCACTAGGCCAACAATGCATTTAGCCTAATAGAAGTAGTTCATATCACATATTTTATTGCGAAACCTTGCTGAGGATAAGAAAATAACTATAATATGTTCAATCAAAGTAAATAATGTCATAATGAAATGAACTTAACCCGTTACCTAGAAAATGTGTAGAGCATTGCTTGTTTGTTGTGGAACAAAAAGACCCCTTTGTTACCACATCATTATCCATACTTTGTTTTACTTCCGAGTTAAGCTTATTTTGTACCATTCATTAGACGCTTCATTATTTCACTTATATGACATTGTTTTTAAGGACCTTAGTTTGCTCAAGTTTAAAACTCATTACATGAAAATTTAATTAGTTTTTTCGTTGATGTGTTGGTCTGTTGGCTTAAGATTGTGATTCTCAACTCTCAGGTCGTGCGAATCACGGCTTTGCACCAACAGATTTCTCTTTCTATGTGGGCGACACATGCTTTTACCGTAATGGTAATCATCCTGAGGAAACCTTAAAAACCGAAACATCCACGGGTATAACAGAAGGCAGATCGCCTACTTCTCTAAAATTATAAAAATGTAATTGACATATGCCTAGGCTTATCATACTGGGTTCATTTGCTTGCCTATAAAAGTTTCGTAGATGCATTTCAATGACCTTATGTGGGTGGCACGATTCCGAGCTACAATACATGAAAATCTTAGTATTTAAATACACAGTAAAAGAATGTACAAATGTACAGCGAATCAAAAATGTTTGCGTGAATGATCATATGAGAAAGGCTCCCTTATACTTTTCGTTATACTAGACCGCCTCACTTCAAACCACCACAAGTAGTTTTATATAGCTTCGTAATCAAGTTCTGATAGCAAGGTTTTTGTCGTGCATAATGTCTTATACTTATATATCATAGCATAATTACCCTTGTAAAAATCAGTGCTACAATAAAGATGAAAATGTAACAAAGTACCTGAGCTGTACATTTTGGCACTGTACGGTTTGCCCGCGGCATAAGCACTTTAAAATTTATCGAGTTTTCATGTAACCAACCCCTGACAGCCTCCGAAATTCGGGATCCCTTCATTGCGACGGTTTCAAACTTTCATTACCTTTTTTAAATGGCGTCAAAATCGTGCTGTAGCGATATGTCACTGTCAGGAAATAATGTCTTTATTAGAACACTCCACATTGCAGTGTTAGACTAGTTACGCGTGCGACTAAGAATTCATACGTTTGAAACTGGCTGCTTTTTTTCTTTAAAGAAATCAACAGCAGCATGCCTGGGACAAAAGACGTGCTAGACAGATTTCACATCTTTCAGTTATCACTTTTAACCTCCTTAAAAATGAATGCATGTGATGAAAAAATTAAATAAATAAATGTGATATTATTTGAATTGATCTTCCATCAAATTTATGTGTATGTCCCATTTTCTCAAGTTATTTGGACAAAATGTTCAAATTGGGTTTAGTAGTTTTTATATATCTACGCATTTTGTTTGGTTATTTGATTCTTTTGCTTAACGAAAAAAATACATTGGCGAAAGATTATTACGATATTGCTTTATAAAAAATATATAATCTGAAAGAAAAAAAAAAGAAACCACATTTATTATATTAAAGCACTCATATAAGTCAGTCATTTGTTTTATTAGAATGGCCACACCACGCAATGCCATAGACGTCTTACAGGTCGTAAATTGTCAAAGTCAATTTGGCGACTTTGCAGACAATGCGCACTGACCTTGTTTTTTACATTAAATTAAATGTCGCACGACGATAGTGTGAACAACTTTGCAAATATTAATCGCTGCGTCGTATATAAAAAAAGAAATAATTATCACTTTAATCAATGGTGGGCCCATTTGGCTTCTATCACCAACAACACTAAACTGGACCGATACTATCTTGGAGTTACAGATACGCACTGAACAAAACAAACATTATAATAGAAATAAAATTATTTAAAATAGAATAACATGAAATCACAAACATAAAACATTGACTGACATTTCAAAAGTTAACTTTTACATATTGAAATACGTTATGCCTTGGATGTTGTGGAGGTGGCAGGTTGCTCCAGCATGTAGTTGTATTGTATCGAAAACTACCGCGAATAGACGCTGTTCTATGTTTAGGAACAATAAACAGTATATCTCATATATAAGCGTTTCATAGATGAGAGAACCTGTTAATGGAATTTAACTTGACTTGAAGTTCAATCAAACATACGAATAAACCTATGAGAAACGTTCTCTATACAAATGGAATTGAAAAATCACTGAAAGATTAAATTTTATTTAACATGAATCAAAAGTTCATTCGAAAATTTCAGATAATACCCGGGAATCAAATCAGCTAAAATACGAAAAAAAACATCTGTGCTTTGTGACATCTATAAAGTCGATTATAGAGATCAAATCTCTTTAAAAATCTCTCTATACATAATTAAAATCACCATTGTCCTTAAACGAATTTGATATGAAAGAAGGTTTAATTGACGATTTATATTTTTATTATCTATTTAAATTGTATGTTTCCGTTTTGGTACTGCACTTTCATGGGTCAGCAAATAATTATGAAACAAGCGCTGACGTAGCAAGTGGGCACAGATTAGTATTAAATGCAGTTAGTTGAAGTCTATAAAATTATTAAAATTTCTTGTATTTTCGTTAGTATTTGAAATTTTTTGCTCATATGTTTTTCGTGACATAAGTACAAATGTATTTTTTTTGGTCGTATCATCCTACGTAGATTAACATTTTAAATATACCACACGAAAAATTAAATATACCATTGCCAATTATTTCACAAATCAAAAGGTAGTTTATTCATGTACGTAACTCAATGTACACTTATTCACAATTAATGCTTTTGGGCTTAACATACATCATAAGAACTGGAATTAACTCTCCGCCACTTTTTGTAATCGCAAAGGTTTAAAGAATAGGATTGAGCCGAGAAAACTAATGATTCCCAAAAACATTTTAACAAATGCCATTGGCATACTGGTGTCATTACACTGTGCACTCAACTGGACTGCAAGCAAATAAACCTTTGACTGAGTAAAACATTGTGTTGGAACAATGAAGCTTGATTGCAGTGTCAGGTATCCACGGAGTGTGATTTTGTTATGTACATCACACCGTCATTACCGATGCCACATCACAAAAAGCTTAACACTTTGAAAGTAAAGCGTTCTTTAACTTGTTGCAGTTAAATAATACATCTGGAAAAATATTAACTCTTTCAACGAATTACCTAAAAGTAAAAACGTAAGTAGCTGAAGGTGCTTAAAAAATAGTATTGCGTCGCTTAATTATGATTGGCCAATGACAGTTAAGTAACGCTATCGCTGGATTCTTTATTAAAAAATTCTTACCCTCTCGAACAGTGATTCTAGAAATTCTGCCGATAAATACAAACTTTAACCTCATTAGGAGCTCAAGTCAGATGTCAATGTTTTAATTTAAGCCTTTGGTGTGGGTCCAGTGAATTGAGCGTGCGACTCTTCTCTGAGCTCGAAGGTTCCATCACCGGCTGTACACCAAGGAACTTTCTGTCTATTTACGAATTCAAAACTTGCACGTACGGTGAAGGAAATCATCGTGAGAAAACCAGCTTTGCATAAAAAATGTATCAGATAGAAGGCTCACCTACTAGATTCTGAAATAAAAATGATGAAAGAAATGGATTATATAGGATATCAAGACCCATATAGGGTTGTAGCGCCATGATTATGATTTGGATTCGTCCGGACCATTAATGTTACGATTAGTATGACTGTACACATTGTGTTTTATTTAAATGTATTTTACAAACGAACCATAAATATTTACTGAAATATCAGGTCATGGTTTACTGAAAATATTTATTGAAAATATAATCTATATTTATTATTGAGAATATTCTATATTTAAAATACTAAATATGCAACACAACACAATATGAATTTGACATTTTTTAAATTTATTATTAGTAGTTTTGGCATTGAAGGCGATGTACAGGTCGCCTGTCGGGTCCGCTAGTATATGTTCATTATGTTTACCGATTCGCCAGGCTATAATTTTATTTATTTACACATTGTCGTAAGACATACAGTAGAATGAAAATAAATAAATAAAAAGGGTAACTAGCGGCCTTATCGCTTTTGAGCGATCTCTTTCAGACAACCACTGGTAGGGAAAAATAAATTAAAAAGGTGAGCGCAAGAAGTGAAAAACTACATGATAGATAGAATAGAATATTTTAAACATAAATAATAGAACAAAACTAAGCAATTAAAACATATTATGTAGGTAGATAAAGATAAGGTCCTTAACAAAAGGACACATAAATTCAGTTAGATCAGTTACAATAATTTCAGTTGGATCAGTTAGTACGAAGCTAGAAAAACGATGTGGAAAGGTTATGTTTGTACAGATTTAAAGAAAGATATAGAAGGAGCCAAGCTATACACATTGAACTAGACGTTTACTATTGAAGAATGTAAACCTGAACGAATCTCACATGCAAGGGCAGTTTAAACACGTCTGGCTGTCTACATCGTTAGGTAATCAAATTTGTTTTCAACTCACTAACGAGCGACGGACGGTCAACTCGGCTGACTCGGTTACAAATAGAGACAGCGCTCGAAATGGGTTTCGGACGTGGGTGTTGCTAGGTTCTATTTTATAAACAGTCGGAGGTTGCTATGGCAACGTTGTTTATGTTTAAAGATCGTCCTTGTATGGGAATACATTATACGAAGACTTTTCAATCAAAAGTGATAGTTCTTATAGTCCCTATAAGAAAAAAGTCCATGTAATAAAAGAGGCACTATTGGAGAAGCTGGCTTTCTAACATTCTCCATTATCACCGGACGTAAATCATAGCGATTAAAGGAAATATAAATTTGAAGATGATGACTTAGTGGTCCTGGCAGTTCACGATTTTATTAAGGTAAATAGTAGTATTTTTAAAGGAAGCTTTAGAAATACAAAGTGTATTAACCTGACTGCGTCAAAAAAAAACTTTCAATAAAAGATAATTGTGTCACACTCATCACTTTTTATTCAACATTCCTAGTTAGAGCGCGACATATATGTCGCGCGCCATCTCTCATTGTTATAGCTACCTTTTTATTCTGTGTTATAAATTCGTATGCATGTGGTCACGTCGCAAATCGTGAGCTAAAGTAATTCCATACAAATTTGAATAGGTCATGACTGTCAAAAAGTGATTTTATCTCAAGCCCCAAGAGTAAGTAAATATAGCACGTCGATTAACTACTGTAACTCTAAGACTGAACTTCAAGAGGGTACACTCAGTCTATTTATCATTGAAAAAAAACTTTATATAATCTAGTTTTCCGTTTATTAACAATCACTCAATTGAATTGATGTATACGTCATGAGTAGCTAACACAGAATAATATAGGATAATTTAAAAATGACATATCTATATTTCTAAAGAGAATTGGATTTTGTACGTAGTTTCGACTCTTAGCCATAGTAAATCTAATTGCACTCTTCTAACTTTCGTCTCTTTCTGTCTAATTGTTTTCACAGTATGATTAAAAGATACAGATGAGCATTTTAAGATATTAGAAGAGACACATTTTACGGACAATATTTTATGACATTGTAATTGAAATATTCGTTCCCGATGATAATTCAAACCAAAAGCTTTTCCTAAATCGTATTGCATTTTCATTAAAACTTATGATACAGATAAGATTATAAGTAAAAAAATTAATATAACGCAATCGTAACAGGAATTTCAAAGTCAACAATGACATCTATTGTCGACCACAGCCTCATTACGAAAAAGGAAAAGAATAATTAAACGGAACAAGGACGCGATCCTGTAATTAATTTCCCAATCCTTATTACTGTGCAATATGTTTCATAATTGTTTGTTTATGTGAAAATTTTACTTTCCGGTATAGTTTAGGAGTTGGTGTAAACATTGAATAATTATTTAAATTTTTACAATTGTTGGAAAAAAGTAACATTCGTAGTCACATATAAAACATATGACAAATTTATTAACAATTTATGCTTAAATTATACATATGATTTTTTTTACGAATTTCACAAACCTTTTCACTGATTTTAAAATTATAAGCAATTGGCAGTCTTGGTCACTTAAGTTACTACACAGTTATATCAAATATGGTTCAGTCGTAAAATAAAATAAATAGATCATCTTCCTAGCTTTACGTTAATACACAACATACCCTGAAGTCCTGAGTTCGATGCCAACAATAACAACAATTGTCTCGCGTTCGTATAGAGTAAAGGTTCAGATGACTGATACTCTATTTCTTTAAAAATAATTATGATATCTGCAGCATTATTTGAACTCAAATCTATTTCTGAAAAATTAAATGCTCGCTCTCGGACTAACACACGTGTGTTGAACACCGCAGGCACTTCCGGTGAGTATTGTGAACTTTAATTCAGTGAATGCCATTGTTCGCCTCATAGGGGAGGGGAAAATATCATTGTTGCAAGTATTATTATGTCCTTTATATTCGATACGTTTAGATATTTTTTATCGTTAACTGCCTAAGTTGCTTATGTGTGGTTTTAAAGTATTTTTCAATTTTAATTTGTCTTTATAAATAAGATATATTTCATACATAACGTAAGCCAGAATATGTATCCACTCCATAAATAATGAAAGCGTTAAACATCTTTAGTTGTAGTTCCGTTATTCTTTTTCACTTCCACACACATTTTTGAGTTCTACAACTTATACTCGCTATTTTAGAACTGCAACAGATAATATGTTGAAAATAAATACACTACAGTTTTGTATAAACAACCAAGAATTAGAAATTGTTTTATTTCTTAAGAATTTTAATGGGCCAATTTATCTCAAATTTAATAGCGCAAATCGTAAAATCGAACTTCCGTTTTTTCATTCCATCTTCATTCAAGGTGGTCTACTAAAAATAGAGAAATCCTAAAAGCTACTACACAATACCCATTACATAGATTTACGGCACTATTTACAAGTTTAAAGAAGTACACATCAGACTGTTTTTAAATATAAACTTCATTCACTGACTTTATTTACTACTAAAACTAATATTTCTTGTTTTACTGAAGTTAATAGAAAAAAGTACTAACTTTAATTCGTTTAAAATATGACTATGTCTTTAGTTTTTCTGGAATCTAGGAAATCGATAGTTTTGTAATGTCTTTTATTTAATTGTAATTCCAATTACTAAAATCATTTCATATGTATTTAGAGTCGCTAAATAATATATATATATATATCATAATATAAATTTATCTAAAATGTATCGACCACGTTTCGTATTAGTATGTCATATGATAAAAATATTATAAATACGACTATTATTTTAATTATAATGCCATCACAATCCTTATAGAACTTATTTACAAGTACTTAGGTATTATTTTTGTAAGAACTTAATTTGGCTAGAAAGATTCCAACAGTGTCGTAAAACTGACATCGTTTCGAAGCACTCCATGAGGTGTCAATCAGTTTATCTAGCTATCAATCTCACGCGTCCGTTGCAATCTGCCAGATTTACACAGCGTGATCTACTGTAGTGTTCTGTTTACTTCGAATGCATATGAGATTTCTATTCTAAGAACGGTTCGTTTAGCGAATTTATCTATAATTTGAATAATAATACTTAACCATTTTATTTGTGTTTTGATTGAATTAATGTATCTGTTTTTTCCTGATAAATAAATTAATTAAAGGTTTGCTTTATGGTTTACTTTGCCGTACCGTAAGTTGTGCTAGTTGCGTAATTTTCTTACAAGGAAATAAAAAGCTAATAGTTTAAATAAAACACTTTTTTAACGGATTGAAGATATGTATTATTATAAACGTATAATTATTTTACATAATGTTAAACTTTTTTCGCTGTAAAGCACGCGAAACGTCGGAGAAAAAAAAATTAATATATATAAGTTTATAATAAATACATAGTTTCAATCCGTTAAAAAAGTGTTTTCTGTAAATGTGTAAAAGTTATGTTAATAAAAGACAATAGCTAATACTTTATTTATCAACTTTAAAATATACACAGATTTTGCTGAGAAGCGTACGCCACTGACTATTTTTAGTAACCCAAATTGTTATTGAAAATTAGAAACGTGCAAGAGCACTGTCGTGCATATTTTTTATTTAGAATCAAATTATTAAGAAAAATATCAATTTATATAAAAATTGGCATTAATTACTCCATAAATGTAGATTTGAATACCAATTTAAGTTTTAACAGAAGCTTCGGGGAATCTCGTTAAATTCATGCTAATTGTGGGAGGGCGAGTGACGACCCATTGACGGTGTCACCCGGTAATGGCTTTCAAGAAATGTAATAAATTATTCTGCACCCGCCACCAGGTGACGCGAGGGTTTGCTGAATCTGGTGTACGGCATAAGCTATCGCGTGAACATATGTTATTTTGTATCTGTGGGTACCTACACTTTGTTCTTTTTATATTTACTGTCATCTATCAAAATTACGTACATAGTATAATTATAGAGTAATTTGAAACACTATTTTTATGTGCTATATTGTCGATTACAATTAATGTTTCTATTTTACCCGGAAATGTGTCTTGATACGCTGGCTGTTCGTTGGCCTAAAATGATATAGTTTTTGAATAATACATTAAACCATAGACAAAAGTTTTACTAAATACTCATCATTTCAATGAAGATATTAGATTTTTTAATTCAATTAATATATCGAAGCTTTTGATAGCCAACCGTTGGGCTGTTCGAAATTTGAAATTTTTGTATCGCTTAATTCTGTATTTCATACCAAACGTCAATGCTTGACGTGCGACGTGCTCTCTTATCGTTCTCGGAATTCGTCTTTTACAAAGTATTTTACCAAAAAAGATATCCTATGAGGGCGACTTTGTTTGCCTTGTGAGCTTAATCATTGTGAGCGATTTACTATGTCTATATGTCCACGTCTATCTGTTGTCTATGTAACCTTAGTTAGTAGCGATGCGTTATTCGTTTTAGGGAGACTTTTGTAATATACGTCTTGGTTTTAACGTAAATATTTGTATTACTTTCGACAGATGAGACTACTTAGGGAGAATCGATTTGGGACTTTGTAGTTAATACAAATGTCTAAAGTGAATTTCTATTGCATAATTTTAGTTTTTATCAATTGTATTATGTAATTTTACGACTCTAATATTTATTTTTTGTATTTGTTTTCAAAGAATGAGTTTGAAAACTATGTCTTACTGCAATCGAATACTGAGAGATTTTAATAAGTGCATACAAATAATGTTTTGTTATGTGTTCAGAAATTGCTAATGAACCAACCAGCTATGATTGTTTTGCAGGATGGGACCTCTGTTATATGCAATTAATTCATAGGCCACTGTAATAAATAGTGTACAATAAATTAGCAGAAAAGACGTTTTACTAAACGAAAATTAGCTCTAAATAATGTATCACCAAATCACACAGATCAGAAGGGGTGACCTCAAAAGTTGGGGCATCTGGGGGGCATCAATCCTTGTTAATAATTAAGAGTGTCAACTTAGGGTGGGGTCTAAATTGAGGTGTTTATTAGCGTATATAAATGTGTGCCATTAGTAATGATTAGCGAGCAGCTAATTACATATGTGTTTGGAACAAAAGCTTTGTGTGAAACAAAAGACTAAACTATATTTTTTTCCTATGCTCTGGTAGACACTATTAGGATCTTTAGATAAATCTAGAACTTCCGACTTAGACAGTTACAATAGGGCTAATAAAAACGTCCTTAATTTTATCGTTATCAAAGTAACAAAGAAAACTACTAACTCCTATCCATATTTTGAATATAACTTCGAAAATATATTATTATTTTTAATATACAATATTCAGTTTTTGTTTATTAATAAATTCGAAATGATATTGAATGATTCGAAATTTAAATTATTTCAAATACATAATATAAATACAAACAATGCAGTGGGTGCCTTCTAGTTAGTACTAGTTTTTGTTAAAATTAATACGCTGGGAAAAGGGTTTCATTGAAAAATTGGCGTCGGCACCCCAACAGAGCTCAGCCAAGTTCACGCGTAAATCATCACCCTTCTAAGAAAATGCTTCAGCCGTTTGGGAAATAGCGGCCCGCCTATTAAATGTCGATTTTTCACATTCAGCTATACTGGGGCCCTTTAGTTGACTTTAGGGTTCGCTTTGATTTTTGGTATCCGAACGAAAAGGCTTATATAACTTACGTAAACTATATTAATACATTTTAATTTATACAATAAGCGACAATTATTATTATTATGTTGGAATTTAAATCGATTTTATCGTTTATGATAGACTTATACTATTTATTAATTACTAGCAATATTAATTTCATTTAATAAGTTGAAAATTTGATAATTGTAGCCTTTGATTTCGAATTTGAAATGATCCTTAGTTATTTATTGGATCATGGATGGAAACTCCAGAGGCCGGCAAAGACGTGAACAAAGTTACGAATACTGCATGGAGTTGAGCAGGACCTCCATGGGAATCAGGACCTGGAAGCAAAATACACAACACAGTACCGGCTGGAGACGCTTGCTCGACCTAGCTAAGGTCCTGGGCTGTTGCGAACTTGAACTTTGTTTTTAGCAATATAATCTACCCTATATATATAATATTCATTTCTACTAAAACCTATAATACCTACGATTATTCATCTATATTCTACCCTTTTTATAAAAGACACATATGGATATGACACGCAATGTTTTGGTGTAAAATAGGTCGCAGACAGGCTTGTGTAGACCGTGAGATGTCAAACAACAGCCTGCGACGTCTCCAGGAAGTGACATGCAGGAAGCAGAGGGAAACATTCGCGACGAACCGAAGTTATGGGCGAAAGAGATTGATTTAGAGGAAAGCCTTTTATTTATTGTGTTTTACCCAAATGTGCTAGAATGAGTGCGTGTTATTGAAAGTGTGTTCTTTATTAATTGACATAGCTAACACTAAAAAACGGCTTAAATATAAAATAAAATGTACACTCAAAAAAATCAACAGCCTACCCCAGTAAAATATAATATACATATTGGTGTGTGTGTATATGAACGTATGCATATGAGAGTGTAAGCGTGACTATTTACTTAATGTTTCATTTTGTACATCATTCCTGTAAGATGACTGTTTCATTAAAACCCTTTCATTTAAACTGACCTTTCAATAAACGACAAACATAATATTTGTTTGGGAATCGCTTTGATCTCATAAATTAAGCCAAAAGAGTTGAAGTATTACATACGCCGCCATTTTGAGATTACCTTGCAACGACTTAATTTATTGCCGACGAAAGTGTTTGAATTGTTAATGTTTTAGCGTAGACTTTTTTTGCGCCTGGCTTCAGTTCCACAATTGAAATACTGTAGTGTTTTTCTTAGGAATTGCTTTTTGAGACTATTTGTGCAGGTCTGATTTAAGTTTCATTTATGTAGTTGACTTCGCTATTTATAAGTCTTAAATGGTTACGTAAATGTTTGTTCTATTTTCTGTTTAACACAATTTATTTGTTCGTAGAATTTGGGTTTAGACTATAGAAACTGAGGACGAATCTTGCTCTAGACCACTTGCCTTAGACCGGCTTGCCTTAGACCCAAAAAGTTGACAACGTGCGTCAGGCACGGAAGCCATCAGCCTTCAGCAGTTTATCGAATAGGCAAGTAGGTGTGATCACCAAATGATCATGAAACAGATCCAGAAATTTTAGGCCCAGACCTAAAAAGGCTGTAGCGCCATTATTTTTTTTATAATCATTCACTATTCACAATATCGTTCCATATTTAAAAAATAAAGATCCCTTGTCTTTGTGAACGCAAAATGTACATTCTTTACAGTTTCACAACGAGATAGTGTGATTCGACGAAGGTTTACGAGTCCAATTATAAAAGTTTATGTAAATTGACTCATAATTATTGTTGTAAAGTTTCATTTTTTTGCAAAATAAACAAAATCAGCGAAATACGCAGGCTTCGGGTAAAATCTAGTAGATATATATGATGAATAGATAAAACAGAATTTAATATTACAAATGGATTGTGGGGTAAATTCCCTAGGGTCTGTACTTGTCAATCATACAGCACTTTCTTTCTAATTTACCGAGTGCCTACTGCCTAATCCACTCCTTATATATTATGTACAACGCGTCCCTAGAAGTTAGTAGGTTGAAAAGTTAGATATTATTTATTTAATCTATGAGAAAAGGTACAGTGACCTATTTTTCCCCTGTGAAATCGTCAAGTTTATTTTATATAATTACCGCTTTTCTCTGCCCTCTACCAACTCTGTTGTGTAGGAATAAAAAAACGTTTTACTCGTATTGGTCCAGCCGTCTTTCGAGTTTTGCGCTAATCAACATATTTTGCGATTAATTCTTATTTATATATAGATGTAATATGCTTTTTTTATCCCAAAGTAAAATCAGTGGACTGATACCTTAAGACTTAGAGTCGGGACTAAGTGTAAATACCATGTGTCAAAACCGATACGGATCTAGCTTACCCTAATCACTGCCCACGTTAATAAACTCCAGTGTGAGTTTAATAGCTTTAACTAAGGTAATCTAAAATCTTTGAGAAAATTATAATTTATAAGGTCCCCGTTCAATTTTCTTTGAATTTAAGTTAATCATCGAATCCAAAATGGAATCTCTATATTAATTAGAGCGAGAAGCCTCAGGGAATTCGCGAAATTAATTTCTCAACTTATTTAATTTTCATCCAAAGAGGAACCTTTTTTTAATTATTACTAATACGTAGTGAAAACGCGAATTATGAAGCACGGTTATGAAATTCATATCGTGTATAAAAACTTTTAAAAAGCCGTTATATATTTATAAAGCTCCGTTCTTTCAATTTAATAATAGTATTTACTGCTTACTTACGTACGTACGTTACGTAATTTACGTACTTTTCTTTTTTTTAACTTTTTAATTATTTTGAATTTGGAACACGTATATTATTTTAAAAACTCCTTTCGATTTTGCAGCATTTCACATTTTTTTGTGTTCATTATCAAATGGAATGGGCTGTCGAAGGAAATAGGATTGTAGTGATCGCCTTGCACAATGTTGATATCGAGCCGTCGATCATATTCCAATTACTACAAATATTTGTTATCAGCCGTACGTTCGTATATCGTACTATCAACAGATACAATAACTCTTCGTCTTTCGATGAATAAAAAAGACCGGGGCGGCGGGTTCCGTTACAACTACAAAGCCTGGCAGTTAAAGCCAGAATTCGTCGAAAACCCATTTTGAAGTAAAATATCTTATCGCGAGAAATAAAGATTCCAGCTAGGATTCTCGCATATTATCAAGTAGATGCTGATAGTATAAAGTCCTACATACCTACATTACCCAAAAGTAACAGCAGCAATACCTGCAAGTTTCTTTTCATATTAATTATTCTTAACGAAGAATTATTATGTTTTCCATTTTTATCATATAAGTAACTGTTCGTTACTTATTGGAATACACACATATAAATGTACTATCAAGCCAGACATTATCACTCGGAACCATTGAAGCCATATCTTCGATGTCACCCAATAATTATTGCCTATCGCTTTCAGTAATGAGAAAATTATACACACAGATTTCAAAAGTTATTAATAAAATAATTAACAATTATAAATTATAGGGTTTGCCGTTCAATTAACTAAACTAATGAATAAGCTTTAGAAATATCGAGTTTTTTGTAATTTGCAACTTGAAGATTAATTAGAGAGCAACATAATTATATAATTAGGTAAGTACCATATCCTCGGTTTAATGGCATTGAGAATATCTTAGTTGTGATTCCTGTAAATATGTATAGTATATGCCCTATTGCAGAGATAACGGTGATAGTGTATAAACAGAGTTATTACAAAAAAATAATATGTGTGTTATAAAAACAATAACGTAAGTAATTTTATAATAAGCTACACATATATATATACATATTAGGTTTGGGCCTCATTTCTGTATCTGTTCCGTGATCATTTGTAATTGGCAAGAAGGTGATCAACCTTCGATGGCTGATACATACCGTCTACTTAATAAATTCAAAATTAATTTAGGTAACATAATGTACATGTGTTATGAACGTCAATAAAATTACGATGTTTTCCTTCACCAAACGACCGAGTGTTAAATGCGCACGTTGACAGATAGTCCTTTGGTGCACGGTCGGAGATCGAACTTAAAAGGTATGAGAGACGCTGAAGCGTGTAGGCTATATAATATATATAATAGTCATATTAAATCTGTTCTTATGTTGAAAACAACCTCCCCGTATGTCCGCTACGAATCTAAATGTAATTGGGCCGTCGAAAATTGCTTCGATGCGGGCTTCTCAATCGCCTGTTGATATCACCATTATCTATTAAAAGGCCATTTTTCCGATTGACAGGCTGTCACGCGAGTTGACGTGTTCATTGATAAACAATTCTATGTGTTTTGAATTGAATTTCGATTTGACAATTGACCTCAAGGGGTCAATTGTTAAATCAAGTGAAAACTTTACTCTGGGGTATGAGGTTAATATATTACCTACGTTTTTAGGAAAAGTATTAATAATTGTATATATTAGCAAGTTGGAATCGTTTTAAGTCTTCATTTAGAATAGAACTCGAGACTAAATCACTGCGACCCTATTAGGAAATCTTATGAACAAGGTTCCTAAAAAAATTGTTTTAAGGTAAAAAATCATTGTAATTAAATAATGTAAATTATGTTTAATATAACAGCTGCGTTACAATAACACCTATGAGGGATAGTATTTTCTTTTGTTAAAATAGCTTTTACACCTTAAGAAAAACACTTTTTGAACGGATTAAAGCTGGTGCGTGGTCAAGGTCGCACACTGAAAAGTACGCGAAACGTCAGAAAAAAATTAAAATTTAGAATTATGTAAATAACTATAGGTTTTAAAAATAATACATACCTTTAATCCATTCAAAAAGTGTTTTACCTATGAGGGATGACAATCGCTTGTTACTTTGGCACCAAAAGAAATATATAAGGAATGAATCATATTAATATCTATGTATTAGAAGTTATAAGACTCGTTTTTGTTTGTTAAATCTTGAAACTATTAGTGAGTTATAAACATGGAATTAGGTGTTTTATATCCACGCTAAAACACAATTAAAGTTGTTAAGTGTGACCGGTGAATTAATACGGGAAGTTGCAAGCAGTTAGCAGTTAGAGTGACCAACTTCCCAAAGTGCCGCTTTAGAATTTATATAATTGTTCTGATAAAACTTATTTGCATATCAATGGACGAAAAAGCTGTTAAAAGAAAAACTCCTTAAGACCGAATTTACGGAAAAAGTTTTGTAATTGTAATAAAATTATTTTACATACAACATCGTTCATGTAAAATACTGATTAAGACAACTATATTTTTAAATAAATACTTACTTACGTAAATAGATTACATATCTACGTAAGTAGTAATTTCCTTTCTTCTATGACATATATTATACACCAGAACGACAGATGTTGCCCTGTAAATACGTCTTAAATACAAAAAAATCTAATTGTAAAACTAAACCATTCTCGAATCTACTTGAACACAAAAAGCTCAAGGAGCTTAATAACAAACACAGACACGGAAAATGGCATGGTGTTAGCATTATGAATAATAGTAGGCCCTTACATATGAAATTGACGTTTTGTCGTACTGGCCACTTTGACCTCATATATCTCCTCTTAGGAATTCCAAATTCAATTTTTTACATGTCGTGCATTTTTTTTCTTTGCGTCACTTTATTTTTAAAATGGAAAACATGAAATATCGCGCTTCTTACGAGTAAGAGTTCCACCGTGGCACCAGTGCTGCAGAAATGACTCCAAGGATTAATGCTGTGTATGGCGGCGGTATCGCAAAATAATACACAGTGCGTTTTTGGTTCCAACGTTTTCGTTCTGTAAATTTCGACCTCCAGAACAAACCCTGTGGGCAGCCGGAGACCAAAGTTGATAACGGAGAATTGAAGGCTATTGTGGAAGGGGATGCATCGCATTTAAAAATAGCTCCAATTATCCCCGGATCTTGCTCCAACAGATTACAATTTTTTTCGATTTTTGGATAACTTCTTGCAACGTACAAAAATCTATTTTATAGGGAATTCGATACCGCCGACAAATTTTAATTGATTCCCGTCCGGATGTTTTTTTTTTGTAAAGGGCAACTACCTAAAAGATGGTAAAAGTGCATAGATAGCAATGGACATACTTGATTAATTAAATATATCCTATTGAATAAAAATCTACTTTTTGTATCTCCCATACAAAACACCGGTTTTATACGTAAGGTATTGCTGTAAAGTAATTTAGTTTGTAATATTTCTTCATGCTCAAATGGAATCTCTCTTTTATAACCATTTCATAACTGGTTACCTAAACTTGTACCTAATTCTAGTAGTATCGGTTTTAAGCTGATTGTTGCCTGAAAAGTAGTACTTGTAGTAGGAATTCCGGCCGTTGCAATTTTAGATATTAAACCCTATATATTGTTCTGTGCTTTATGCAACACAGTGTAAAAACATATTTCATACATCAAACATAAATCCAAATAATTTCGTTTTCTCAATTGATGGATTTCTTTGGAATCGTCCACGATGAAAACTAATTCAATAGTTGTTTGTATAAAAACGGTCCATGCCTTCCAATCTTCTCTGTTTTACCTGAAATCAAACAAAGAACACTGGATAAGGACATAAAACTTAAGCCATGAAATGTCGTTGGATGACTAAAATAAATTACAAATATTATTCCTCAATAGAAAGAAACATAACGATGTTTTAAAATTACACAAAATATAAGATTATTACGTCAAAGTCTTAAATCTCTTTATCAGACCGCTAAGATGCTTTAAAAGCACATAAAATCCTTGATAGCTCCGTGTTTACATTTTAACACCATTTCAGACCGTTTAACGGTGAGGTGTGATATTTATGATTTTATGTTAGCGCCGTAATATCTTGACGTTTAATCAATGTTATAACGAGGGTAAATATTGAGTTAAATAATATATGGGTAGTAAATATAGGAACAAAATTTGGTTTTTAAAGTAGACTCTGTTAGGAATGACATGCACTTTGCGTATGGCTTTCATGTTTGTATCGCATCTATTAAAAAATTATAAACTACTACCTGACCCGGCAAACGTCATTTTGCCATGTATATTATTTCCAGGAAAAAAAATTTTAGTTCAATAAAAATAAATTAATCTATCTACTATAATAAAAAATAGGGGTGGATCGTAGAGGGTTGACAGTAAAGGGTTGTATGTATTTTTGTATGTTGTATCATAAAAAAGTAAAAAAATAAAAAAATTCTAAAAAATAAAAAATTGTCTAAAAAATAAAAAAATAAAATTTGGGATGTGTACCCCTTATCACTTAGGGGTTCTACTCTATCTATCTATTTAAATAAAATGAATCTCAAAATATGTCTCTACGCACTAAACTCGAAGGCAGCTGGACCAATTCGAGAATTTGTTTTTATTTATTTCCTGAATTCGTAAGAAGGTTTGTATGGAGACAAATTTGGTTTTATTAGGCTTTTATACCGGAATAACCTCTATATAGGATAGAAAATTGTTCCATATATTGGAATGTAGCTACTAGAAGGAAAGAAATCATATTAGGGTGCAACGAAGTTCGCATGGGGCGAACTGCAGCAGCAGTAGTACACATTTTGGGTTTTTCTCAGCAATACAGTAAAACATATGTAGTAGTCTACTCTATGCCTCTATATTATAGTTTCTACAGGCATATAAAACTGTAACATCTAGCGCAGAAAATAAATAAAGGAATTTAGTTCCAGTACATTGCGTTTCTATTTCAATTTATTACTACCATTACTAAGTCGATGACTCACAAAATAAGCGATAAATAATTATGAATTCCGATTTCATCTCGTGATGATCTGTTTCGAAACTCGCAAAGCTATACACTATTTGATGGGTGCTTTTACGTTGCAGTAAACATAATTATCCTATGTTGTTGTTAGATTTTGGTATTTGGGTCACAGATTACTTGAATCAGTTGAAAGAAAATGAATTTGGCAAAATGTATAACGTTGTAAACACAAATCCATTGATGTTTGTTATCGTCTTTAAAGACTAATTTAAACTTAGTTTCCGTTTTTATGGGAGCTTAAAGTTTTCTTGACAATAGATATTTATATACCGAGTCTAATATTTATAAAGCGTCATCTAACCGGATTTATTTTGAAATAACATCGAGAGCTTCGTATTACAGATTAGCTGAATCTAATTTAAGATTTTAAGAAAGAAATCCTATATGTACGAAACAAATATTAAGATAACTTTATTAAGAATAACACAAAAATGAATAAAAATTGTCGTATATTTATGTATCTTGATATATTTTCGTCAGCTTACACAAAATTAATCTCTGAATGCACATATAAATATTTGACATCCAATATGTGTGTCAATCTTTTTTCATCACTAACATTTTCGCAAATATAAAATACACTACTATCCGACTACTGTGGATATATCTTGTCCATTCGAAACCTTTCTTTAAATACGTTCTTTAATCTGAATGAATTTACCGTATCGAAAAGATGAATATTTTATTTTATCATCATATTTGCAATGTTTTGTTAAAAGTAATTCTATTCGGAGACAAATACAACAAATTAAAAACCACATTGAAAATCTGTCCAGCCTTTCTCTAGCTTGAAAACCCCGGCTTTGTTTTATACATTGGTATGAATTAATCGAATAATAATAATTACCCTTTATGTTTAAGTATATATTTAGTATATACCTTTATGTATATATAATGAGCCAATACAAGGCACGTCAGCATCCATCAAATGAAACATATTTAAAAATGCTTAATATATTTATAAATAGATACATTTATTATTTAGTCGTAAGGTATTTTTATTACGACTGACGTAATTCATTATCTAAAACCGCTAAATGTTATTTCTAATTAAAAAGGGAAGCTATAAGTGGAACAAGATAAACTCAATGACTTATTTATATATATATATATCTCATCCTGCATATTTTATTGATGTTAAGGGCATATAGGCAAGTAAATATTATTATTTGCTGACAACTATCCTCCTTTTAGACGCGAAACCTGACAGCTTAAAGACGTTATTGTTTTTAATGGGTTTAAGGTATACCTCGAAAGTGCTATAAATGTTTATTTATTTTAAGTTATCAAAATTATCTTCCGACGCTAAAAGTGTTCTCGTTTGACGATCATTTTACGTGCTATTAACATTATCCTTGAACGTTATTTATGAACAAGTAATAGCACTTAAAAGTATCGATAGAGTATCATAAGTAAATATAAATAGTCGTTAAACTAAATATAGTCTTTATATGGTGTGGGGCGACTACCGTGACCGAAGCGTCTCTCGAATGTCATAAAAATGAACTTTGGCCCTAATTACAGAACATTTTTTGTTTTCTAAACATAATATTTGCTACAAAGGAGACAACAACATAATTTTATCTTTATTTTCACATTGGAATTGTCGAAAGATGATATCATAATTGTTGGAGTTGAGAATTTGTTGTGTTTTCATTTATTGAATTATTGGAAATCAGTACTGGTATTACACAAAACATCGCTTTAAAATAAATCGCGTACGTACTGTATGTAATGTATTTAATTGTATATTCCATAACATTTTAAAATACGCAATTTGGAACTTTATAGACTATTTAAAAAAGGCGAAAAATGTGACAAATACGTCTGCTAAAGTTTCATAGTCGTTCTATGTTGGCTATGTTGGTTCTGTAATTGGATCTATGCTATGTGACGATCTATGAGATAACGTAAAGCCGTTTTTAATACCGTCAAAAAAAACTAAACTATATATTGCGCTTAAAAATTATCAATGACATTTCAAAAGTCTGAAAATTTCAAGCATTTTTGATCAATTCACTTATAGTACGTGAATTCTTTTCACTCTGCCCATTTTTCAATTACTAGCTTATTCGAAAATTTCCAAGCTCGAACATAGATTCAGGAATCCTTTCGGTAGTCAATTAAAAGTCCATACGTTACAATAAAATTCAACGAAGCACTTCGATGCGATAAAAAACCTTACGTAATTGCAATAAGGATAATCTCTATATATATAAATTTCTCGTGACAAAAAGTTCATTCCCATACTCCTCTGAAACGTCTCGACTGATTCATATGATTTTTTTCTACGCATATTCAGTCAGTCTGAGAATCGGCTACTATCTATATTTCCAACCCCTAAGTGATAAGGGGTGTGCACCCCAAATTATTATTTTTTAGACAATTTTTTTTACGATGCATCATACAAAAATAGTTACAAGCCAAAATTTTCACCCCTCTACTATTAACACCTATATTTTATTTGTTAATTTAAAAAAATATGACTTGATGTTGGTATGTACTAAAAAGGTAGACTAAGTAAAATCACATTAAGGAGAAACGAAGTTCGCCGGTGCAGCTAGTATATTATAAACATAATATTTGAATTTTAATCAGATTGTCTAGTTATTATACCTGTTCGCGCTAAATCGGTGTCAATCAAAGAGGGATGACAATTGTCGATTTGACTTTGACACACGAACCGGGGTAGGTGGTGTCCCGGCGTAATGGCGCAAGGGAGTTAAATTTTAACAGCTGTCGCGTCCGCACTAAATATATACCGCATACCGTATACCATTTACTTTTTTTTGATTCATCATTGAAGGATCCAGTGTTTTAGTGAGATACGCCACCGTTGATGGTAAGTGCTAGTTTTAGTCGTATTGATTATTAGATTCCTTTTTTTATTATACTAACACGCGACAGCCGAACCAGCACATATTATTTCACCGAGGGAAGGGAGCATCCTGGATATAGCTTCCGGATACACAGGCCCACACAATACCATTTACGAAAATATAATATAATATAAAGTAAATATATCTAGTGTTACAATTTAAGGATTCTTTTTATTGTGACTATACCATATCATCATAGTTAAATAAATGACGTTATAATGTTATCAAGTTACGAAACATTTTCAACATTGTTTAACTATGAAATTTATATGTCCGGTCGCAGTGGACTGTGAAATTTTATATTAATAAAGACTTCCCCTCGAAATTAATGTAGCGGAGAGGTTTAATGGGGAGGTAAATATAATTATAATAAACCCATTTTAAAGATATACTGTAATGTGATACTTTGAAAAACTGATGAGTTCTGTAACTTGCTAATTGGGTTTGAAGACATACTCTTCCATCTTAAAATTTTGTGAAATCTGTATTTGACGAGAGTTCTGCTGTATTCATAACAGTTTTAAAATATGTATTTTATCGAATGTTAAATAAGAAATTATCGGTATTATAAACGTTTTATAAGCCTTAACATCTATTAAATATTTTATCCTAATCATGATACGTGGAAAAATTAATAAAATTTATGAACATGCGTCAGTAAACAATATTAAATTTAGAATAAAATTAGCTGATTTTGTTCTTTTGTTTATTTGATAAAAGAAACGAGTCACGTTGTTTACATCTTATTTAGATACAAAATTAGATAAACAGTACAAATCACCGCTTGGAAAAACGACTTTATATAGCTCCTTTTGGATGCAAATAGCTGTATTAAATTTGCAATTTAGACCTTGATAACCTCATAAGGTGTCCTAAGCCTTAAGATGCAGAGATCTACTGCATTCAATTATTTTATTAAGCTGGTATTTACCAGTTAACAAACATAACTATTTTCTTATGAAATAGTTACGGTTTTGTATAAAAGGTAAAATCCTATACAATAGTTATATTATCGGCATTCTACAGTTTTAGTCTACTATAGTAATTTATAAAATTTGTGCGGGACCCCCATGGAAGTGAAATGTACGAATGTGTAAAACTTAGTTAATTTAGAACATAATATAATTCACACAGAAATTGATACATGTATGATTTTTTATAGCCGTAACTAACACTTAATGTTACGGTGAATCAAATAATAGTGGGGTGTAATGTGTAGTAAAAACGACTTATGTAAGTTACAGAAATTGTAGAGTAAAAGCGTTGTAACCTATTTTATATGACTTGTATTATTTTTTCATTGAACTGTCCTCGACCTAAGTAACGGTGTTTTTAGTAATAATTTTATGCTGTCACTCTTGTAAAAATCCTTGAACATTTGTATTAATTGCTATGTTGTGTTTAAGATATCATTTTTCCTTCTAAAAAAATTACAGATCTCCTTAAGTCAGATAGGCTATAAATAAAAATAATCAAACTTAAATAAAGATTACCTACAAAGAGTTGTCTCGCTCACGCGTATTCCTTATACCACCCATGAATTGGCAAACTGTC
Source organism: Pieris brassicae (assembly GCF_905147105.1). Classification (NCBI taxonomy): domain Eukaryota; kingdom Metazoa; phylum Arthropoda; class Insecta; order Lepidoptera; family Pieridae; genus Pieris; species Pieris brassicae. The sequence goes on along the minus strand of NC_059666.1, from coordinate 16,726,185 downwards.
AGGCCAAAAGATCCTTCAGACAAACAACTCGTACTATTGTAATACTCAAATAGGTTTCACACTAGAACGTATACATCATTTTACTAACAAATTTTGTTTGCGATTCCTTATCAGCAATCGCACGACAGTTTTATGGCTAGAAAACTACTTGCGCATTCATATTTATCCCAGCTTATTTGCATGTTGTATCTTAATTTTGCTGAATAACTCGTATCTTTGCAAGCCAAGTAATAAAAGTATATTTACTTCCAGCCATGTGAATTCAAATCAAGACAGAAAAAAATCTTAATAAATTTTATTAATATTATATGCTTATATTAAATAAGAAGTAAGATTCTTAACGACTATGCCATTGGACGTACGCAATTCTTTATATATGCTACGAACAGTTGCTTGCGAAACTCAATGACATGTTCAAATGTGGCTGATTATTGCCACTATTACTTGTAGGTTACGAAAAACATTCGAAATCTGAGACCAATTTTATTCATATCATGTATGCAATTTAATCATCCGTCCGTATATATCAATGAATCACATAGTATACAATTATTAAAGCATTAAACAGTCATCTCTGAAAGTAAAAGAGAACTTCGTAAAGTGGCCAATAATTCGATAGATACTTTTACTTATTCCCCGAAATACTTACTCATTGGGGTCGAAGAAAAAGGCATTCGGATAATCTAGCTAAGATAATTTCCACTCAAGTGTACCGATGTCTTCGCTTAGGGCAACGAGAGACGCCGCGGGGCGCGCTAACTGATGGGGATTTAGTGGGGATCTCTTAATTTATAGCCTTGCGATTTTATTGTGTTAAGCGATAAGCGAATAGATAGTTGCTATAATGGAAAATGTCCGTTAAAATATTTTTTAAGTATAAATCTTTTAGCAATGACCATACGTGCATTGTTTATACAAATTTGTATACTTAGTCAAACGTAAATTAGAGATTCATAGCTATGTGACAATTCGCTTACTTAAACTTCGTTTAATACGTTGTGATATTGTGTTCTCGATGTTGGGTTTTCATCAATCAAATTCATTTTATTTAAGCCAAAAATAAACTATAAAACAGAGTTAGTCTCTGCTCTAGCGCCCGCTCTCGCTGCCTTCGTTATCTTAAGCATAGAACAAATGTTATCTACAGACTCATAGCGAGTGAAATAATCTGATTTGTCCATTTGCCGGTCACAGGACATAACAAACGGCCGGTACTTCGATTAACAGAATTGCTTTTTGTTCCTTTATACCGATTATTGTACTTAATACGAGGTGAACATAGTATGATACTTGATATATTGCGCATTTATCTTTATTATACTAAGTGATTTTTACTTCAGTTATTGCTTTGAGATTAAATTATATGAATGAGGAGAATTCTTATAAGATTACTAACAATTTTTATAGTATGCAGTACTAATGTTAATTATGAAGGTATAAAGAATTGATTCAGTACTTTTTGTGTTATTAATTCTTAGATTCATTGAAGTAATGTTGGTATCAAAATTCTAACTTAAACGTTAACTAATAGTTAACAAAGAAGTATAGAAAATGCTGAGGAAAAGTGGCTTGGAATAATTAAAACATGACATTTTCACTATAATTTATTAAAAAGGTACACAATGTTTACTTTGAACTAAAATAAAGGTCTCTTAATAAGATCTGAATCTATAAAAATATATCAAACAAATTAAAGAACCGAATGTAAGTATTCGAATAGTTTTATGAATTATTAATATTTTATGAAATGTGGTTATGGCATGTAGCCATAGATAAATGAACCCTTTATTATCTTTTTTCTTAATTCTATTGTATACGTTATATGGCTGGTAACTTGAAATGTGAGTCTAGGTGACAATCTGTGGCAAAGACGATTACAATTGAATTTGAATTTAGAACTAGCTGGAATAGTGCGACAAAAAGCTTGTCATGGTAATTTGCCAGTATTTATGGTAACATTTATCGCGTCATCCCCCGATGTGGCCCGGCATTTGTAAAACAGCCGGATTATCGGGAAACCTCCGGCAAAAACAGCCGGCACATAAATTTGCCACAATGATTCATGATTGCAGAAAGTTTTTGCCCAGTCGCTTTAATTGTAAAGTTTTTAATCGATAGGGAATTTTAAATTTTAATGTGCAGTTCGGGAATGGGAAAAGTTTTTATATGAACATAATTATCACGCTACCTATTCCTATGTTTGGGTTTCACGTAAAGTAAGGTGAGGAAAGATAAACGCATAGTTGCCATTGACCTTCTTAAATTATTATAATATCCACTTAATAACATGTAATATATAAAATAATGTAAACAGTCTTCGGTCATAAATAAGAGAATTTGAATATTAAATATAGGATTTGTCGTTTATAAATCTGCTTTGTATACCGGTAAAATAGGTACGTGCACGGAATCAATACAGTATATACTAGCATTCAGCCCCGGCTTTGCACGGCTGGAGATTTATTTTATTAAATATGTCATAGACGTTTCTTTGATGTTATGTAGACATTTTTTCACACAACAGTGGCGCTATAACCTTTTGAGGCTTGGGCCTCATCTTGCTGTAATTGTGATCAGCTTTCGGTGCCTGACACGCACCTTCGACTTTTTGGGTTTATTACATGGTGGGTTTCCTCACGATGCATTTCTTCACCGTAACAGCGAGCATCAAATGCGCACATATAACATACATTTGTGCACAACCGAGGTTTCAACCCATCCAACCCAACAATTTTCATACGGACATCTAACTTTTAAAATATATTATTTAGCCTATATTCATGAAGGATATTGTTAGATTCTAATGGTAAATAATTGTTCAAATCGGTCTTGTAACCTAGTCGTAGTAGTGTAGATATCAATATTTGGTAGTTAAATTTGGAAATGATAACACCCGATACACCTTGCACGCGTGAATGATGAGAAAAAATATGAAGTAGAACATACTGACTAAACTTAATTATATTTTAAACAAGGCCATCAGAAAAAAATAAAAACAAAAACATTCACCTATATGTCATCAAAAAAATTACCTAAACACATACCTTTTAAAACTTAGAACCATATAGTTCTATACAGGTTAACCGTGTATTCGTTAAAGCAGGTTTGAGCAAAAATTTAAATTTTCATTCACAATTTCATTACTGTAGCAAAGTTAGCAGCAGTTAACCGCGAAAGATAAAAAGAAAGTTCTAACGAATATTTAACTTTCCACTAATTTTATAGACGGTTAATTAATTACTGCGACTCGTAAATCTTGTTTCGTAAGTTTGAAAGTTTTTTGGAATAAATACGACCGTTCCGTCTTTGGTTAGGCCAAAGACTTTTCGATAGTTGGTCGAGTATTTGAATCGTATCGTGTACACGAGTATAATATAGGAATACGTATTTCAAGCTAAAGTCATTCCTACAAAATGTATTCGCTATTAAAGCAACTAATATAATATGTATGGATCGCGATTCAATAATAGAGTGCCAGGAGAACCAGTTGTAACAAGCCTTTGCAAAGATTTCGTAGTGAAAACAAGAAACTTAAATAATTCAATTGCATGTCAGAAAATGTCCGTAAATATTGTCTGATATCATACTAAATTTAATTAAGTTCTCGATTACAGAAACGGTACAAAATGATAGCTTCCATAGTATGAAATGACGATTGTTACTGGCAGAGAGTTCAGAGTTCATGAGGGAAAGCAAAATATAGTCTGGAAATTCACCAGGGCAATATACTATTTTTCAAACTTCCGCTCACCGTTTATTCGTCAATAGAAAAAGATAAAAGCTATGCTGTTTCATAGCAGTATCGGTATGATAAATGTCTTTCAAACTCTGGTCGGTTGGTGAATTTCAAAGTACGTGAATTTAAGATTATAAAACACAATATTGTTGAATTCGAATTGTGTGTAAAGATAATTAATTCATAAAAAACATGTCACAGACTACATATGTATGTTAAGAAAAACACGGATGCTACATGACCTCACAACTATGATCGTCCTAATAAGATTTCAATGCAGACAACGTATAAAAGGTGGCTTATGTCAAAAGCCGTAGAGTGTAGCAAGTGAAGCAGAGATAATGTGAAATTGCCTTGTATGCACATTTTAGGTTCCTACATTCAACGCTTTCTTTCAAACTGTCAACTGCAGCATATCTCCGATTCGAATTTAAAAACTGTTTGAATTTATAAATTAATGACCTGGATGAATGAGGTAACTGATATTTGAAAATCATTGTACAGATTTAATGGGTCATCTGATCACATGCTAGTCGATAACAATCGTCTGATAAAACTAGCGTATATCCTATAAAATTTACTTCTTATCTATCATTAAAATGGACAAGCACTCCAGGACCAAACGACGTGCGTTTATGCTTCGACTTATTATTTGATTATTTATTTTCCAGTATTTCAAATTTTACCCCATGTATATTTAAATACTTAGTTTAATTCTATTTAATTGTTTCAGGTATGACTGTTTACATTACGGCGATAATGCGTAAGTTAAATAAAACGTTAAAGGTTAACGTTAAACGTTAACGTTAAAGTTAAACGTTCTAGAATAATTAGTATTTAAAACCAGACTCTGGAACAATTCCATTCTAATGTATTATTATATTTAAAAAAAACACCGTTATATTTTTTCATTCAAAATATACTAATATTTAGTGAAATGAAACATTTATTAAACAAAGGAAAAGCCAAGTTGAAGTCATCTGTCTTTATTTCCAAACATTGGGTATAGGGACGGTGCAAATTGATTGATAGAGCTTTCAGACATTGTACAATACACCCAAATTTGGTTAAGTAATATTTAGAAAAATATTTTATTGTAAAATTTGGAATAAATCCGAATTGGGAGGAGTGACACCTCTTTTGTATAAATAAAATTTATCACATTATATAGGAAGACACAAATTTAATATAGACACTAAATTATATATTGATATTAACATTATTTTATATATAATTTAGATTGTATTTTAATTTATATATCTAAATGTTGTAATATATGTCAAATAAATAAATCTTTTGTCTACCTAGATGTACATATGGTGAATTCATAAATACATTTCTTATGTCATATTCTATGTTAATAATCTATAATATCGATATATAAACTATCAATGAACTCTTATAATATATATATATTAGATATAGATTAGAATATTTCGATAGTGTTTTTTTTTCTTTGCCATTAATGGTAATAAGATAGGGCTTAACTTTTAACGTAATTGGCTTAAATCATTATCCATAAACTCAATTTTACCCTTAAATTGAAAGGTTCATCCTACATTCTTGTTCTGTAATATTTCAGACGCGTTTTAAAACTGCCCCTCGTTTAGGGATGAACTCCCATTTTTTCCTGTACTAATCCGACAATCCCGAAAATGGAGTAGTCAATTAAATGGACCTCGCTTTTGGGGTCTACTTAAAATTTTATAAAAATATTCCTTGTTTTTACTGCGTCTGAAATGTTACTTTTCGTTAATAATCATATCATTGAATTGGCAGAGATACACATAAAAGTATATTTCGATAAATAAGTTGACATTTCTGAAGCTAACCTATACCACATACATAAACACAAGTGAATTTTACTTTTTAAAGATAGATTATTTACTTAATAACAATTATAATTAAAAATTAATACTGAGAAAACTACAGCTAATTTAAAAAGTTTGATCTCTGTGGTTTTTAATGCTGGCAGCATCTCCTTGATGTATTGCGATACTTATTCGTCGAGCAAAAACTCCAGCACCAAAATGAATTAATTTATATCATCTTTAACTTTATCTAAAAAATCCTTATCTCCAATGTTTTCAAACGTACAAACTTTGTTATGAAAGCAAAATTCCTAAAATCATATTTAAAGCCCTAATCGAAGATTCCCACGAGTAAAATTCCCTATTACAGGGGTGGACGCATCTTGCAACACTCATATCTATTTCGCACCAACAACCGACAATCATTGTAAAGTCGACCTTATTCTTACTGTAATAAAAACTGTTACCTGTACTTGGGTGCAAAAGTAAAATTGCAGTTCAAGCAGGAAAACACGGCAATTACAACTTTATTTTAACACATATAAGATCGTGAATAGTTTGTGTATGTAGGTATAAAAATCAGTTACAAGTGTTTGAAATGACGTAGCAGTACATTTGAGAGGTCGTCCCTTAGGAATAGAGCTCATAACATTAAACGGGTCAATGGACAGGTAAATAATATAATGCAAACGAATTTAATACGCCATTGATACTGTAGGGGGAGGGCTGTATAGGTCACGAGAATTATTTGATTAAAACTTTATCTATTGTTATTTAAATTTACTCTAACGGTAATGTACGGTACATTATGTAAATGATCCTTTATTACGTATCTGCCGGCAAGAATATATGTTGTAACAAACGTCAGAATATTTATAATTGCCAAATAAAAAACAACATAAATAAAATGACAAAAAATCTCCTCCGCATTTCGCGTTTTTTTCTATAAAGTGCAAAACAATGTGAATCTCACAATATACAAGTTAAACACAAATAATATTCCAGTTCTATAGGAGCGTATTTGAACATAGAGTAATACAGAATTACCCGCACAAGGCAAAACATTTAATTGGCAGGTAAATGACGTTACAAAGGAAAGATCTTCCACTACATTATAATAAACGTCTCTCACTACTTGAATTACAAACATTGTTCTAGGTTTGTTGACTTAAGGCATAATAGTATTAGGTAAAGCCAATTTTTCATTAGTAACGTGATAAAATTTAAAAAATATTATAGAAGTAATAGAGACAAAGCAGTGTTAATAAATAAAAAACGATTATCAATTCTCAATTAATGTATTCGAATCAACTGTCGATGTTTCACATAAAAGCATAATATTTTAATATTAAGCAAGAAAATATTGCATGGTAGTTGCCCAAGCCACTTGAGCCAATGACACCTAATTGTAGTGATTAAAAAATAGAAAAAATATGTGTGTGTACTTATGTACATGCGGTAGAAGATATACTTCTTTGGCGTAACGAGATAAAAATCTTTTAAAATTTTTTATCTTTCGCATTATTCTACGTTTGTAGAAAAAAACGTATCTAAGAATAGAAAAAAGGTATTTATTACATTGAAATTTTTATAAGAACGCATTATCTAGGTAAATAGTTTATTATAATATCACAAAAAAAATTACATAATGTTGTGTAGGTAATTACATGTTGACTATGCGAAATTCAGGGTGTCGGTTTTTTGTGACGGTGTGTGGGTGTCGGTTTTTTGTGCGCACGCATCGTACAAATTTACTTTTATAATTTTTCCCTAACGCGCCAAAAGAATTTCAAAAAAATCTATTATGAAAAATATTTGTCATTTATTGTTTGAAGCTTTATTTTTACATCCGTATTTACTTGCTTAATGAAAATCGTTTGTGATGTAATGAAATTATGAAGCAAGTGAAGCCGGGATTAAAAGCTTGAAATGTATTCAAAGGCTATCCAATGGCATAGAAACTGCTATAACGCTATTGATTAGGGTATTGAATTTAGTATCAGGAATAGTATAAGGCTAAACTTTAAATTAACTGCATCCTAGACAGTAAGCAGGCTCCATAAAATGTACTGACGACAGTCTAACAAGGTAACTAGCCCAACTCCCGGCCAAGATTCCACCAGAGACAAACTCTCTCTAGACACTTGGGGAGTGTTTGCAAAAAATAAATAGTTCACTGCACGTTCTTGGTTTGAAGAAAAATAGTGAACTTTGGCGTTTTGGTGTAAGTTTTTCAGTGATATATTTTGAATACTCAAAAGTTGCATGCTAAAAGTTTTCTTACTTAATTTATACGTGAATAGTTAATTAGCTTTACTTTATCTGATAAATTATTTTATAATATTATTGTTAGTAATAAATACCATTTTACCTTTTGCCTTTATGTTTGTACAACACTCTTAGCATTTTTCGTATAAAAATATCTAAAATATCTGAGTGTTTCATTTTATCAAAGTAGATATTGACGGATTATCTTAAATATTTACTTATTGTAGTTACTATAAACAAAGATATAGATATGTATCTTGTATATGTCAAATATATTTGAATGAGAAATTTATAAGAAGTTTCCGCATTAATTTGATAATGGATTATCTAAAGATCCGATATCTAAAGTGAATGTCTAAAGTCCGAAAAATTGTATTGTTCCCTCAAAGAAGGGAAAGGATTGCAAATGAGGCCGACGCAAATGACTGCCTCTCAGGTCCTCCTTTTAATTAATAGAGGAAATTGTTTGTCAAAGCCAGCTTTTCTTTTGCTCAAATTACTTTGACAATCTAAATCTTAGTTAAATTTCTTTCAGCTATTATGAATATAATGTTGGTTTTTGATTGTATATGAGAGAAACGTTTAATAGATCTACTTTCAAAAATCACAACAATCGCACAAAAACATATAATAAAGTATTATAATATATAGATAGAATCTATGGCACTTTACCTAAAAACTTTAACCTACGGGCATTATTATAGTGTAGTATTCTGCGTCTGTTACGTTAATGATTTTCAGGCCAAGGCAAAAGACCTTGTGTGTCCAGCTAAACCGAAACGATTATTTATTTGATGAGAATAAAAAAATACACCCGTGCACATTAAATGTAGGCAGTGAAAAACAATTTCAAAACTAACCAATTCGAAATTTGTATAAAGTCTTGATGACGTGAAACAATAAATTATTCAAAAAACCGGCCCACTTCACCTTACTAAATTTTTTTTCCAAACTTTTCATTCAAGATCCCTCGGAAAATAAAATAATTTCAGTACCCTTGAAGTTTCTGGAAATCGCTACAATGCAATTCCGGCCTACTAGGCGCACAGGAATGACTAGGAAGCCATGAGATGCACCTCTGAATCCTGAAGTTCAATTCAGTAGCGCATGAAACGTGGAGGGTCGCACACGTCTCGCCCTGTCTCGTACTTCGTGTCGTGTATATAGGCGTGGGTGTAGTGTTAGTGTTTAATCCTGAGGTTCGTCGTATATTATGTTTCGTTAAAAATATTTCCAAACTTTACGTAAAAGATTTAGTAAATGTTAAAATACACCACAACTTTATAATTACAATAATTAGAATAATTAATTCAAAAATAGTTGTTTTAAGAAAATATATAAAAATGTATTAAAATATGATTCAATACGTAAAATAAATAAAATTATTGTACTTTCCTACAAAATATAATATAATGCTTCTCGTGTGCGATAAAATAGCAATTACTTTTTTATTATAAATTTTTTTATACCCCTACAAAAATAATACTTACTTTTTTATTACATGCTAAAATATTGATTAAATCTTTGTATGTACATTATTTAACCACGTGGCATAACGCCCCTTTGAAGGTTGTATTTATATATATTGCTGAAAATCCTTCGTTATTTAGAAAAGAAATTAAATTAAATTAATTATAGTCAAAATGATTTATTGTGTTCGTTAAACTAAACTTTTGCTATAAACGTAAATAACATAAAATTTAAAAAATATATATTACAAAAAATCTTTATCGTACTTTTTTTCTGTTTATAAATAAGTTTTTTTTAATGGTGTAACTATAAATAATTGCAGCATGATATCCGCAAAAGCGGACTGCACTGCATTATGTAGAGTTGCCCTGCGGCCTTGTCTGCGATTTTACAGAATTCCTGTAAGTTTTTCAAAAGATTTTCGTTTTGTTATAATTCAATCTAAAATTCACTATGAAATGAATATGAAAGTGAATAATAATTGCTGTTGAACTTTTCACGATACTAATTTTATCATAATAGGTACGTTCATTACGGTATTTCATAGGAAGAAATACGTTTTATTGTGATTTTGAAATACGAATAGTGTTTTAGTTACAAAATAATTATTCTTATAATAAAGCCTCTTTAGGTAGGTTATTCAAGTAGTGCAAAAAATTATCTAAATTCAGAATTTGTATAGCTATTAAGAAAATAAATATTGTGTGTACTTTTCAGTCAAATTCTCAAACATTCCGGCCGGGTCACGCTATCATAAACTATTTCTTCAACGTTTAGGGGAGAACAAAACTAGCGAACTAATTAATTGTACCGAGTAACTATGTAAATGCATTGCCTGCGTGAAATAGGAGGCTCAGACACACGCAGATACCGTTTTGAACGTATAAAACCAACCTAAAAGCAAAGCTTCTTTCACGTATTAAGTAGTAAGTCTACACTAATATAAATTATAAAGAGGAGAAATTGATGATTTGTTTGTTTGAACCCTATATTATCCCTGAAGAACATACGCTATAGAATATTTTTCAAAAAGATAGGGTTTTGTATGAAATTACGATAGTGTGTACCAAAAGTCAAAAGGACCAATAAAAAATCCTGTATCGCGTACGCTACGGGAACTATTAGCACTAATGCTACATAACTTTGCCCTAAGGCAAAGTTATGTACTACATCTACAAAAAAAGTGCGATACCATTTGTATATCAAAGTAATACTATTTTTATATTTAAAACAAGTCTATTTGCTTTAGACAAACGAATGAACGATACAGAACATCGTGCTAATTAATGCGAGAGGGCAGAGCACAGCTAGTATATTATTTAACTATGTAACAAACTATTACATAAAACGTTGGACCTGGTTAAGGCGCCCATGGTGCCACATGGTGATGGTGGTACTAATTGTAAGTAGAGTGTGAACACCCTCCATGTAAAGCTCCATTTAATATATGCATAATATTTTGATTAATAACAGGTTCTTACGAAAAATGCCTATTTTAGTTAACTCAGTACTAATATTTAGTCGCATTATTTTCTTTTTGTTAAATAAGCTGACGTAGACTGATCTATATACAGTTTTAATTCTCCTTACATTATGTAAATAAGTTTATACTTAACCAAATGAAAGATTCAACAATAAATTTAACCTTTATCATAACATATACATATTGTAAATAGTTTTCACTCATTCGTACAGTGTGTAGCCACAATAAACGCGATCGTCCGACAACATACGCTAATGAAATTTATAAACCATAAACCGTAGAGTGTAATAATCATAAAGCCCCGCCGGTCTATGTATCAGGGTAAAAGGTAACTTGGAACGTTAGCGTCAATTGTGTGTTGAGAATATCGTTACAAGAAAGAACTTTATTTCTATGAACAACGAGATTCTTGTATTTTAAGTGTCGGAATTTTTCTACAGTTTTTTTAACTCAGAAATCAAACATTACTAATTTTACAAACATGACTATTGGAAACAATTTATTATAAGGAGTCTATAATTTCAAACACTTGCCAACTCAATAGGGACATTATAGCGTAGATTCAGTACTGTGCCTGTTAATTAATTGTTTTTATTTAAAGAAGATCATTTCCTGCGTGAAAAGTGAACTTTATTAGTATGCACGATTTTATAGATGTAAATTACCAAAATAGGAAGCAAACTAAGTTGGTAAATAAATTAAACTTCGCGCTTGTTATTAGTAATGATAACGTCATTTCGATTCACGCCGAATGACCTCACTCCATGTGACGACGGAACACATAACTGAAAAACTTTGAAAATTTTCTCGAAAGGTGCTCTGAATATTGACATAATTTTAATTACTTACGCTAAGTCAGTTTATCGGTAAATCACAAACCATTCTGTATATAAATAAAATTCTATATTTTAAATATGACTATCGATTGAATTATTTTTATTTACTAGCTGACGCATACGCGATCCCATATTAATTATGAATATAGAAATTAAATTGGTATAATTAATAATCAATTTTTGTTTAAACATGGCTTTCTACATCGATTATAGCCTCAAACGCAACCGTTATGTAAATTTAATATTGGCGTTAAGTTTGCTAACATTTCTTATAAGAAACTTTCCTGACAAAAAAGCACAACAAAATAAGACGTGAAATTGTTCCATTCGCTCGTGATGCGATGTCCCACAAAAATAGAGATTCATTTTTATATATAGGTATAAAAATCTTTTACAAATGCAGTAAATTTTTTTTAAGTTTTTGGAATCGAAATGTGCGCAGTTACGTTAAAAAAACAACTAAAAGTCTCGTTTCAACAATAAATGATCTGTAAAATATAAGAAATATGTTTTTTATTAAATTTATTCACCGTTTTGTATCAGTTGTTGCTTATTTCTCCTTGAATAAGTATATATATGAATTATTCTTTTAATATTAATCAAGGGGAAAATTATAAATCACACCTTTGAAGAGTACTACACATATTCAAAGTGACAATCGCTCAAACACGATAATTCCGCTTCGGTACCTCACAAAGGGAGCCGAACGTACTTCAAGACGTTAAAAATTTATGACTAGCACTTTGTGCTTTTATTGTCGTCGTCTGACGTCACGATAATTAAAGTAGACCTTCCTAAGCACTGAATAAATTATAAAGTTCGCACCCAGACGCGGTGATTGTTTTTTGAACGCAAGTGCATTTAATGTTTTGGAAAATTTATTTTAACTCAACTTAATTCTTACTTCGTTCATAGTCTAAAGTTATAGCAAAATTATTTCAGAATAATTAGATAGGTGTTTTTGTGTATCACAAATTAGTAGATCATAATATGCCCTAGACCATAGTTTCTCAAGGGTCGATGTCTTTTGTAAAGGGATTTGAAGTCTGTTGAAATATAATAAATACAAACTACATATAGGTACAAAAGAATCGGTAAAAATAGCACGCTATGCACATATCACTATAATTTTACAGTGACGGCGTTGTAAGACTGTTACTGTTAACTTATTGGCTTTTTCGTGAGGTGCGTCATAAAAATAGTTGCGAAACTGGCTTAGACTTAAGAAATTTAAATTCGTTTTAGTAGCATTTAAAATATTATCTATGTGAAGACAGCAACACAATTCAGTTATAATAGTTCATAAATTGATATCGAATTTCATAGCTCCAGTCATAAACGCAGTAGCTTGGCTTCGATATAAACTAACAAATAAACCAGCGGGGAACGCCATCAAAATCAATTTTCTTAAAAGCTCCGACACCTTTATAGCCAAGACGTAAAATGAACGATGAAAATACATTTTACGGCTTCAAAATAAGTGTTAATTAAAACATTACAATTTTTTTATGACCTTAATTACCGCGTAATTATTTCATTAGTACAAATAATGAAACACAAATTATATTCGTATTAGAAATATTAATTTTACACATTTTAGTCTAATTAGGCGTACTTATTGTGACTACCGTACGTAACTAAATTATTTAGTCTTCAATAATAGCAGTCGATATAATTTAGTTCTAAAATCTTGTTAAAATATAATTCAATTATTTATTTCAAATAAACATTAGTATCTTGTAGCCTAAATAAAGAATATGCATTTAATTTGTACATAAAACCAACCGTATATATACACAGTACACAAAATAGTTATAATATTATCTTTGTGTTTTTACTTCCACTATTATAAAACTTTTAAGTTATGCCCAGGTCGAACCATAATTAACAACACGTCATTTGCACAAATTAAACGTAATTCATATATTATTGTAATTGAAGTAAAATAATAATACCCTAATAATTCCTGCTACTCAGAACTTGATTTACATGGCACGTGGTAGAGCACTAAAATTAATTACATTCGAGCCTTTTCGGAGTAACTTGACAACTAAAATCACTTTGTTACGACTTCAGCGCTTTTCCTTAATTAGTCATCAAACGGTAGAACTTCATTTAAGGTTATAAACTTAATTTCTAAAGTACTAAAATATTGATTGGATATTTTCAAATGTTCTATTAGATCAATGTTATTCATTCATATTTACCAAAAATCCGGGCCGGAAATAAATTCGTGAAAACTAAAAATAATGATTTCACGTTGTATTGACTCAATAAGATCGCGAATAAAATATTTACACAAATATTACGTCTGCAATAATGTATGTATTCCCGTATATAGGTGGTTACATTCTAACCATTTTATGTATATTTTTTATTTGGGCAGCAACTTAATATACGCCAGAACCTCATTAAGTTTAAAGTAATAGTTATATCGTTGCTAATAAAGTGTATATTAGACGTTTAAAAATGTGTGTAATAATTTATATTTAATCCCGTGAAATGGCCTCTTTCTCTCATCAAGAAACCCAGTCGAGTCCAGCGAAGGAGCTACCAAGGTAATGCTAGCAATTTATTGTAGCTTTTAGTAACTTTATAGTTTAGTTATTTATTTATAAGCTGGCGTAACATTTTTAACGTTGTAAGTATGTTTTCATAGTCAGAATTACAGTACAGTAATGCCTATCATATTTGATATATATGTTTTAAGATAATAGCTATGTTTTATTAGGAAAAAAACTATAAATTAAATCATAAAAAAATACCGTTTCGTACATTATTATGATACCAAAAATTATTATTGATAACAAATACTTATTAAGAGTGTTGGCCTAGCTTGGCTTCAGCGTGCGACTCTCATCCCTGAGGTAATAGGTTCGACCCCCGGCTTTGCACCAATAGATTTTCTTTCTATGTGCGCATTTAACATTAGCTCAAACCATGAAGGAAAACATCGTGAGGAAACCGGCTTGCCTTAGACCCAAAAAAGATGTCAACGGCGTGCGTCAGTCACAGAAAGCTGATCACCTACTTGCCTATTCAATTTACAAATGATCATGAAACATATACAGAAATCTGGGGCCCAGACATAAAAGTTTGTAGCGCCATAGATTTTTTAAAAATAAATACTTATACCACTTAACGCAGATTTCTGAAATTTTCTGAGGGAATATATATTCTTTCGACTTGACCGTATAACTTATTAAGATTAGAATACTGTACACTGTACCCTGTGTATAGATCTAGATATATAATAGCGTCGCCGAGATGTTTTTATTTATGGTTTTTGTAATTCCCTGAAAATCCGTAGCACTGATGTCGTAACCTTGTAATTGTAATCATAATTCGGAGTTATAGAGTACCGTCATCGACAGTAAAAATACTAATGAAACAAAAAATAAAATAATAATTTATATTCTATAAAAACATTAACGATTGTGCCAAAATGAAGCCATTTTGCATATTATTACTATTCTATTATATGAATTTGTCAAACTGATTTGCAATTAGTATCCCATACTAGTCACCAAAGCCACTAAAATATTTCAATCAAACATTAATCAACATTCGATATATTCATGAAATATTATCAATTTGTCCCTATTATGTTAACGATTCAAACTGTTGTAATTTTTTTGTATTGTAACTTCGTAGGTGTCACAAACTATTGGTGCGAAAATATTCTAAATGAAAGTTTCGAAATAGTTGTTACATGCATGAATTATCAGGATAAGTTTAACTTTACCACCTAAAATAGACTGAAATAAAATGAAATTACTCAAATTACATTGATTGTTATGATTACTAATAAACCTTTTAGGATAAATAATCAAATGAATTCCTTTTTTTTAGAAACTTCGAAAAATTGGTGACAGTGTGGCCTTAATATCATTAAGCATTAACATAACATCTATTAACCTCGCAGTACTAATAAAGAAATGTCTTTTGACCAGAGCTCCAAGTTGAAACATATGTTAAAAGCTTTTGGTAAATAGGCTAAGAAAATTGTAAACTCTTTGTTAAGCTTAATCAAGCGAATACATTCCAAAAGATTTGGGTTACCATTATCATACATAACTTGCTGCACAATGAACATTAAAATACTATACTCTTTACTAGAACTGTGTGGCATATATCTGAAAGAATGTTTAGGTTCTTAATAATATAAAAATGAAAGTTAGAACGGAAAAAGTGGCTATCTAGTCCAATTATTGATTCTATTGTATTTTATTTTTCATTTTTGTTTAAACATTAGAAACTCCAAAACTTCTATCAAATCTTGGTGCCGGAAGAGCCACACCACAATTTACATTTATCATAGGTAAGCCTTATAAAACAAAAGTGAACCAAATAAATCGTTATAAATAAACTAAATAAGACGTAGGTTGACCGCCGCTGTCTGTTCAATAGCAATCTATGGGCACGTCAAATTAGTTTATCTGGCACTTGGACACTCGCCAGAACTGGCTTATCTGTTAGATAAATGTGAACGATCGTTTTCGACAATTGATTGAGTGCCGTAATTATTTTTAAACTATTTTCAGATGTATTGTAACTGTGATGCATCATGAAAGTTTCGTAATTATTCTTATAAAAGTAGGTTAAAGATAAATTTTAGTTTAGTTTACACACATGAAGCTTATATTGTAAGGCGTTTAACATGACTTAAACAATACCGCATTTAAAAAAAAAATAAGTCAATTATAACTCAATTCTTAATAGGTGTATAAGTTACGTAAACATTTTTTATGCCACTTTTACTTTATATATTCAAATGAAAATAGATTAATTACGATAAGTAATATGAAAATATCTTAACTATCCAATCGCTCACAAAATCCTATCTATGTTATCAAGTTGCTGCGGAGACGAATCATTTGATAGCAATCATCCCGATGGAGGTCCCCGGCTTATCCAAAACCCTAAGCCCCCCGTTCGAAAATATAACGATCGTGATTTTTATGCATTTTATTGCATTAGTAATATTAATTCAATGCTGTTTTAAACTAAATTGATATAGACAGTAGTAGTAGTAAGTAGGTAATCAGCCTTCTTTGTCTGCTACATGTGTTCTCGGGTTTAAGACATACCAGTTTCCTTGCGATCTTTGGCTTCACCGAAGTAGTCAGCTTGTGGTTTGCACTGCTTATCGAATATATATATGAACTAATAAAATTTAATACGATACCCCCAATGAAATAACTCGCGAAGTAAGTCGATTTAGTCAGTAAATCGATATTAAGCACGCTGAATACAAAATTTATCGATCAACAAATCCTGTGGCGTTCGCAAATCGACGGATGAAAATAAAAGTGAAACGTTTACGAATGTTTGGTCGAAACGTTTTATACTATTGGAAACTGAAATGAAACTGTAATTATTGTGCGTATAAAGGCTACTCCGCCAGTATACAACCAAACAAAATGCTTATTTGAAAGGGCCAGAAGTATGGAAACATACTTCTGGCCCTAAGTATATAGCCCTATAAGTAAGTTTAATCACGAGCATATAGGTTGGATCCAGAAAGTATCTAATGAGAAAGTTCTTAATTGATTTATTATGTTCAAAAAACTTATGCAGACCATCAAACAATGGATATTTGATTGCTATGATCGCTATCAATTCCTTCAATTAATGGATAAAATCCAGGGTAAACAGCATGGCTTTGTAACGTGGTGGGTGGACGAGTTTTGCGACTGCGGAAGAGTTGCATCTGTCACAGGATAAGACACGCTTCACGAGACTGACTGCCAACCTCCAGTAATTTAGAGACACCATAATAAGAATAAGATGTAGTCAAACCCTGATAAACGAACGTAATAAGTATCGAGAGCGTTTAGTTTTCACTCCTGTGGAAAAGTTTAACGTGAGAAAATACTGTGTATTTGAAGAAAATAATATAAATAGATAAATAGGTTGTGTTGGTGTGTTCAAAGACAATTAAATTTGTTATTATTATTTATATTTTTTCTAATTGATATTATAATTCTTAGTCAAATGTACAAATATCTGTTAATAGTTTACATTAAGGAGAATAATCATTTAATAATAATTTCTTTTTTTTCTCCCATATAACATTTGCAACAAATTTTACAACAGATTACAGTTAAGAAAAATTGGGAAACTGCTTTCCAAACTAGGTAAGAATCTGTGAGATGGATATTAGATAGGTGACAGCGGTGCTTAGTAAAGTCACTCTGTTTATTGTATCAAATATGTTGCTTATTGTATTAGATTTTTAAATAATAAATGGTTATTAGGTTTCTAGTTTAGGTCAAGACAGGGCATCCGCGATTTACCTGTATGCCACCATGTTTAACCTACCATTTTAATATCGTTTGCCAACATATTTTTGTCTTAAGTTCTACAATGTTAATGAAAGTTGCTTTAGGATTTTTAGATAATATTTTAATCATTCAATAATTTCAAAACACAGATATACAGTATTTCCAATTTTCTTAACCAACATAGTAATAATATTATTAGTTAAGTGTGGCAGTGTACCATAAACGCTGGCGGTATTTCCTCGCTGTATTTCAATACTTATTCGTCGAGCGAGAAAACAGCGGTTCTATAAATAAGGTGCTAACTTCAATCTTTAGTTATCTTTAAGCATGGAAATCGAGGTTGGAGGAAATATTCTTATACGTGGATAACACTGAAAATGTTTAAAACTGGCCAGATAGAAACATTGCTAATGAAAACTTGAATTTCAATTTCATTTTAGAACTCTTTGGTAACCTAATGTAGTAAATTGAATTCATTTGTTTTTGTGAATTGGCGGCAAATCTAAAACTCTTTCACGTGAAAATGAACCAAACGAGAGAAAATTTTGCGGTCAATGATTTATTATGACTTTCGTTGTGGGCTTACTCATCAACAAAGCTATGATAGGCTGCGATTAGTATTTCTTAAGGAAGCCTCATCTCGTGCCACTATTTACAATTGGTTTAACGAGTTTAAGCGTGAACGTAGCAATCTCAATGATGATCCGCGTGAGGAACGTCCTACACAACGACTACTGAAGATAACATCAGTGCTGAGCGACAAATGATAGAGGAAGAAAAGCCTAGGAATTGCTATGAGTCAAATTCAAAAAATATTACACGAACATTTAGGCGTCAGGAAGCTTTGTACCAGATGGATTCCCCATACTTTAACCGACGTCCACCTTCTCATGGACTGGTGTCGCCAAATGTTAGATAACTTCAACGGCGCTGACCAAATGCTATATTAGACATCGTCACAGGTGATGAAAGCTGGATATATTGCTACGAGCCCGAAACCAAAAGACAATCAGCTCAGTGAGTGTTTCCTTTCGAGGATCGGCCAACTAAGGTAAAGAAAGGAAGAAGTCAAAGAAAAAAGATGATTGCCTCATTCTTTGATCGGAAAGGTCATTTCGCGACTGTTGTGCTAGAAGTACTGTTACTGCAGACTGGTATGTCAATCGCTGTTTGCCTGTTGTCTTGGAAAAAAAATTGACAGCAGCGCCCTCGAAGGAGGATTCTCCTTCATCACGACAATGCGCCAGCGCACTCCGCAAAATGGACTTGAATATTTGTCTATGGCATGTGTCGAGATAATGAGTCATCGGCCATACAGTCCTGACCTGCCCGCCCTGCGACTTTCATTTATTCCTAAAATCTAAAGGTAAAATTCGAGCTATTCGCTTTACGAGCCGTGAAGATGCAGTGAAAGCGTACGAAAATGCCATAGAAGAGACCCCTAAGGAAGAATGGGTCCACTGCCGCTCTCAGTGGTTCCATCGAATGCGACGATGTGTAGAGAAGAACGGAGTGTACTTTGAAAAACAATAAAAGTATTGGCAACTTTCTACATTAGGTCGTTTTTCATTTTCTAAACATTTTCAGTGTTACCTAGGTATGCGCCGTTTATTACTTACCGCCTGCTCTGCTCTCTGTTGCTTGTCCAAGTTAGGTGAGACTATCATTTCCACATAAGTAGCATCCCACAGCCCGTCCCATCCTCCAAGGGATCAATGACACCCTATCCGGCCGCTTGCCATCGTCTCTTTCAATAATTATTTAGTATATGAAGAGAAACGAACATTGTATCGAAGTTTCAATGCGACATCTGCTCTATAGACTAAAGCTAAAAATTGTCAGCAATAATCGCTTAAAAGCTAAAAAAAGTCTAGATTTTGCGTTTTCACATTTGTAGGGTTGTGTAATAAATTAGTAAAAATTCAAAAGGATGGCAATTTTGAAATGGAATTTACATAGGTATTAAAATAAACTTTACGAAATCATATTTTTATATTAAACCGATTAAAATATAATTTACTGAAAACACTTTTAACACTTCAAAAGTAACCTCATCATTTTGTTATGTGGAATTCGATAATATTCAAGTATGATTATTTATTTAGTCTCTTGTTGTTTTGTTAGTCCACTAATTTCCCGGAAACTACTCGTAAAATTCATCGAAATGGTTCTTTTTGGCCTGTAAGCCAATAAGGCCCGATAAGGCCGCCGGTTTAATCTCTAATAATTTATGTTACCTGTTTTACTATCTGTAATGTTACTAAGTTTTTATAAATAAATAAACTAAAATATTGTTCTAAATTAAACAATATTTTAGTTCTAATAATCTGGAGATAACACACACTGCTCATACATATATGACATATTAGTTAGTAGACATGATATTTTATACAGATATAAAATATAATACCTTACCTACCTTTTTGTACAAACAAGCTTAATTGTAGCAACCCTAAACGTAAGGTCCATTGCCGGATGTAAAATCAATACTGCAGTAAAGCTTACAGTCTTGTTTCAAAAATGTTTTCTGCTTAAATGTTTATTTGGAAAACATTTCGGATATCCCTTTGTTTGTGTTAATTGTTTTTTTTTCGTTTAACACATTCACTGATAGTACTTTGACGATATTCGATATTTCTAAATAATAAACGTTTTAAAAATAATTATTGTACGTGAGCCGTGTTGGCCTAGTGGTTTGAGTGTGCCCTCTCAATCTTAAGGTTGAATGAATCACTTTGTACCAATTGATTTTTATATGTGCATTTAGTACTCCGTCGTACAGGACAGTAACCTACATGCGTGTTAAAAAAATACACTATGACACAGATACAGAAAACTGAGGCCAATATATAGAAGGTTCTAGTGTCACTGTTTTTTTTATAAACCATAACATCGTCTAGACTCAGCTGAATTTTTAAAGGTATTCTTTTTAAGGTTTACATACATATATACATTTCTTTGGCTGACATTGACCGGACAATGAATAGTGTTAAGTTTGTCATAGAAGTCCTGGAACTGACACAGGTGTTTCTTACTTACCCTTAGTCTTGAGGAGTATAAACTTTCATATATCACACAGAATTACCAAACAAAAATCACTTATAGGCAGATTTTGGTCCATGTGCATGATGCATTCCGCACATGTGCGTCATTTAATTAATATTTGTTTAGTCTAGCCACATTTCATATATCTAATGGAAATATGGGGTGCAGCATGCAAAAACCAAATTTCTAACAAACAAACACTACAAAATGAATTAATAAGACCACTATTAAAATTAAAATTGTCAAAAATCTGTATTAAGAATTTAAAAGTGATTCTTGTCATATGAATGTGATTTATCACAAACCAATCTCACAGTCCCAAATTTACGTAATTGATAGCACTAGTACCTGCTTCCGACGTGTCATTCTGAGATACTGTGCGATATACTTTATTATTGTTTTAACTTTATTGTGTTGACAGTAAATTAATAGTAAACTTGTAAAGCGAAATTTAAACGACAAAAAATAACTAAGTGACTAAAATTATATACAATATAGTTAGCTAAAACTATGATATATAACTTATATGTAATAAACGTGTTTTGTGTATTTGACTAAGTTTTCTAGCTGATTGACAATCGGTTGTGGATGGTTGACGCACGTGTCAGTGAGATTTTAGATTTTTTTTCCGGTGTTTCTGTGATTTTCCAAAGCTAAAATAGTTGTTATTGTTCTATCTTCACAAAACTAACCCTATTGGTGCTGGTAAAGTATAAAATTTAAACTATAGTCGCTGCAGTTCCAGTAAAATGGATCCTGACCCCGAACCCGTCTGTTCAACACCTATATGTCCACCCCTCCTTTTTCGATGGCCCTCGATCGTACTCTAATGATGATAAAGGTCCATTCATTGTCCAAGTTTCCCGGGAAGTAGAGGACCCATCTTCTGGAGCCTCGTTACGTGCTATTACATTCGGTCAGTTTATGCATAAGAACAAAATTAGTTCTGTCATACACGGTGGTGTAACAAATGTAGGCCGTAATAAAATTACCGTTGAGTTCTCTTCTGCTGAAGCTGCCAACAACTTTCTGATTAACCCGATTCTCGCTATGTGCAAGTTTAAAACTATTATCCCTTCTTATAACATAACCAGAATGGGGTTGGTCAAAGGTGTACCGGTGGACTGGTCAATGGACGAACTCGTTGATTCATTAGAGCTTCCTCCTGGATGTGGTGAGGTGTTAAAGTCAAGGCGACTGAACCGAAAATCAGTTACTGAGGGTGTCACCACCTGGGTGCCTACCCAATCTGTTGTCCTTACCTTCAGGGGACAAATGCTCCCTTCTAATATTTACTCTTACCACACTTCCCTCCCTGTCAAAACCTACAAACTTCCAACCATACAGTGCCTGAATTGCTGCCGTTTTGGTCATATCAAATCGGTCTGCCGATCTAAGCCCAGATGTTACAGGTGTGCTCAGCCCCATACAGGTGATACGTGCGAAGTCACCTTAGAAACATCCACATGTCTACATTGCTCAGGTAAACATTTTGCTTCTGACAAGGGCTGTCCAGAATTTACTCGACAGCAATCCATAAAAATGGTGATGTCCCAGAACAATATCTCATACATTGAAGCAGCAATTCAGTTTCTACCTGTCCGACGTTTATATGCTGAGATAACAAAAGAAATGTTTACCCCTCCTGTCTATTCTCTAAGATCTCCTCAAACACCCTGCCCTCTCAGGGCAAAATGTTAGAATTTCTTTCTGAATTCCTTCTCAGTATTGTCGCCCCAAGTAGCGAAATTCCCCTACCGCCCAACATTGCCAAAAACCTATCCCAACTCTTTAAATTATTACAAAACGGACCCAATAACCCTAATTCAATGGAATAGTAAAAGCTTACGTTCAAGAAAACACGAATTGATCTCCCTCATAAACCTCCATAAACCCACAATTGTTGCCATCTCGGAGACATGGCTGAGACCTGGTTACCGATTTCGGGTACCTGGTTTCTCCTGTCTGAGGGATGACAGGAATGATGGGTATGCGGGCAGTGCTGTCTTTGTACGGCATTCCCTCCCTTTCTCCCAAATTCCTCTTCCTACCCATAGCGAACAGATTAATGCTGTTGCTGTTCGTACCTTAGATATTTCTTTTGTATCTTTGTATATTCCTCACCCTTCTCCTTATGTTCTTCCCGAGATACAATCAATTTTATCATCCCTTCCCAGCCTTATCATAGCCATGGGTGACTTTAATACCCATCACACTATGTGGGGGTGCCACGCTAGTGATAGGTTTGCTCCACTGCTGATTGACATACTCGACGTTGTCAATCTCTGTATCCTCAATGATGGCTCCCCAACTCGCAGGGTATACCCTAAAAAGAATCCCAAATCTGCAGTGGATCTCACCCTCTGCTCAGCTAACCTGGCCTCGCAACTAACTTGGAACGCCCTTGAGTCCACCTATGGCAGTGATCATTTTCCCATACTTATTATATTAAACAACAAATCCTTACCCCTCTCTTATCACAACCCCCTTTTGAAATATAAACTCAAAAAAGCAAACTGGAAAGAGTATGCCCAATCCGTTGATTGTATGGTAGACTCTCTGCCGGATTTCGAACGTGAAGAAAATGTCTTGTCTTGCTATGATCTATTTTTAAATTCTCTCAAATCTTCGGCCGATTATCAGATCCCCAAAAAGCACTCTCCTAAAAATCTGCTGCTTTCCTCTCCCTGGTGGAATGATGAATGCAGCGATTTGTTTGGTAAGAGAAGGGCTGCAGAGAAATCTTACTCAGCTTGTATGTCTCAGAGAAACTTTAATAATTATCAGAGGCTTGATGCTAAAATTAAAAGGTTAGTATCGAAAAAAAAAGATCTAGTTGGATGCAATTTTGTGAATCCCTTAGCCCTCGCTCTCCATCCACTATTGTGTGGTCAAATGTGAGGAGGTTCCGTCGTTCCCTGAACCATGTTGATGCTTCTTCAAATAATCCTTCTGACTGGATTAACAACTTTGCAGACAAATTGGCTCCACCTTTCGTTCCCTATGTGGACTCCAGCTTCCAATGAAATGGATGCTCCCTTTTCTTTCTCTGAGCTTCAAATCGCTCTTCACGGTCTCAAAGATTCGACTCCAGGGGAAGATGGCTTTCCATATTCCTTCCTGGCTAGACTAAATGACAAAGCTAAACTTTACTACCTTAAAATAATAAACAAATGTTTTGAAACTGGTATTATACCGGCATCTTGGACATCTCAAATAGTCATTCCCATTCTCAAACCTGGAAAAATCCCTTCAGATTCAAATTCATATCGACCCATAGCTTTGTCATCTACTTTAGCTAAAGTAACAGAACACCTTCTTAAAAACCGACTGTAATGGTTAATGGAAAGTAGAAATATTCTCCCCTCCTCCCAATTTGGGTTCCGGAGAGGTTTGAGTACCACAGACAGCCTCAGTATACTGACAACAGACATTCGCCTAGCCTTTACAAAATGAGAGTACCTTGTGGGTGTGTTTCTTGATATTGCTTCTGCATATGACAATGTCCTACTTCCGGCGCTCAGGCAGAAAATGCTTAAGCTGAGTGTACCTTCGAGGATGGTTCATCTCATATGTAATCTGCTATTTTGCAGATCTATTCTGATAAAGCATCAGAATGCCTCTCTTTCCCCCAGACTAGTCTGGAAAGGTCTTCCTCAAGGCTCAGTTCTCAGCCCTCTGCTCTATAGCATTTATACCCACGACCTCGAACTGTCTGTCACCAGTCTTTGTAATATCTTACAATATGCTGATGATATTGTCCTCTATCACATCTCAGGCAGTATAGGAGAAGTATCCTGTCGTATCAATTCTGCTTTGCATTATCTAGGCCAGTGGTTGTCTGACCACGGCTTGTCCCTGTCAGCTGGCAAATCTCAGGCAGTGGTTTTTACAAAGAAGAGATACATTCCTACTCTACTCATTTCATTTGAAAATCAAGCAATCAACCTGACAGATAAAGTAAAAATTTTAGGTATTTATTTAGACAATCGGCTGAACGGAATTGTCCACTCTGAACACATAATAAAAAAATGTGAAAAAGGTATTAACGTACTAAGAGCAGTAGCGGGGGTTTGGTGGGGTGCTCACCCCTATTCTTTAAAGTTGTTGTATAATGCCTTATTACGTAGTCATATGGATTACTGTATGTTTGTTCTGGATCCCTTTAACAAATCAACTGCTGGAAAATTAAACAAAATTCAGTATAGGTGCCTAAGAATCATTCTAGGTGCAATGAAATCCTCCCCTACTAATGCTTTGCAGGTTGAGTGTGTTGATCCTCCTCTACACATCCGCCGGCAGTATTTATGTTAGCAAGATGTTACAGATATCATCCCACCCTCTTTGGCATCGATTAACCCGACTATCACATGCTCCTTGCACCCGCAACTCCTCTTTCTATCTGCTCGATAGTTATCTAAAGTACACCAGCCTCCCTAACCCCATGATATCTTTTCCAACAAATCCCCTATATTCTACTCCTTATAAAGCCCTGGTATACAAACCTCCCATCATCACAGACCTTGGTCTGATCAAAGGAGCCCCAGATATCAACATCAAATTACAAAGCTATATTAATCAAAATTGGTCAAATCATCTTCTTATTTACACTGACGCATCAAAGCTGTCTCCAGATGGCTGTGTTGGTGCTGCCTGTTGGGTTCCTCGGTATAGAATTATCCTGAAATTTAAATGTCCTCCCGAGTCTTCAGTGTTCACAGGAGAGGCCACAGCTCTATTGGAAGCAATCCTATTTGCACACTCCCATAACATACAATAGACAGCTATTTTGACAGACTCTTTAAGTTGTTTAATGTCCATTAAAGAGATCCCATTTCGTAGCAAATCACGTTTTCCTATTATACTAAAAATCAGGGAGACTCTGCTCTCTTGTAATCAAAAGGGATTGTCTATCATACTAGTTTGGATTCCTAGCCACTCAGGTATCCCAGGAAACGAGACTGCTGATTCATGTGCCAAAGCAGCTGTTGAGTCAGGTTCTCTAGATCATTTTAAAAATTCAGCTCAGGATCTTTGTTCTTTTGCAAAGATATATCTGGACAGAACGTGGAAGACATTTTGGAATGACTCCAAATCGGTTAAGGGTAAGTTTTATGCTTCCATCCAACCAAACATACCAAGACAACCCTGGTTTTGTTATTATCGAAATGCCAATCGCTGGATTACATCTACAATCTCGCGTCTGCGTCTTGGACATGCTTGCACCCCTGTTCATCTAGCCAAGCTCCGGATTAGGGATCACTCTATCTGTGAGTGTAGCTTGGATGAAGGCACTGTATCTCACATACTATTTAATTGTCCCAAACTAACTTATCCTCTTTATGACATTCTTCCCCCTAAAGTCCCCCGTCCTTTAAGTGTTAAATGTTTGTTAATGTTTGTGTTTAGTCCATATTGTAGATTTTTATGTAAATATATAGAAAGCAATAGAATTAAAGTGTAATATATAAAAATTATTCATAAATAGTAAACAGTATTTAATAATGCTTTTACTCATATTTGTGTTGTCTGTGCTGTCTCAAAACTAACAATCCAATTTCAACTATTTTTTTATGCATATTCAAAATTAGCTTAATTATTATTTTTACCGATCAATCTCCTTCGTGTCTTCTCCATCTACACGACACTGGCGAAGTACCTTGTGCCCAGTTGGCATAAATAAAAGCCATAACAAGAGGAAAAAAAAAAGTTTTGTAGCTATAAGTATAACAAAACCCATAAACACTAGGCAAGTAGTTATTAAGGAGTTTGTATACATTTTTATGATTGTTTTTTAAATTGTTTTTAGCAAAAATTGTTTTAATGTATAAAATTACTATAAATCAACTATATATTTTCTGCTTTTGATAGAAGTATTGCTATTAAATGGAATAACTTTATGATTATACATGATGTCGTATCGGGAAGCACACAAGAAACCCGTTAAAATACCGTAAGATCTTCGTAGATATACTGTGGAACTTAATTTCCATGTACAAAACAATATGATGTAACATATTTTCCTTGCTACTTATTGGGAAAGCAAATTTCATAGCCATTGTCGAGCTGTAACAGCTTGCACACTAAATTAGATATTTGCGTACCTTGTTCAAACGTTGTATCGCAGGTGCAATTTTGATTTAGACATAAGTTTGTTAGTTAAATGTAGTATTTAAATTTTTTTTTGTTTACAGTGTTTTCTCTGTTTACAAACTTTAAATTTATTACAATATATATATATATATATATATATATATATATATATATATATATATAATGAAATTCATATATTAAAATTTTATCTTGGGTTCAATAAATGTATATTTCGTGGTGATACTACGAATTGTAAACATTAGTCTTCAATACACTATGATATACAGATCATTCAGATACGCAGGCAGGAGCTAGTACAAATAAAAGCCTATTGATCGAACCCCGAGTGATCGACTTTACTGACACAATTCCTTCAAGGAAAGAATTTTCCTTTGAACGTGTGCAGCCATGAACTGCAGTTAAAAGACATTGTCTGTTATCTTTATGTAGACTCGGATGTATAGATAATTGTAAAGAAAATAGCATTGTTTATTTTGCTAATATAATGTGATGAAACTATTCTGGCCGTAGTCTAGATAAGTTTTAAACAAAAATAGGTTGGTTATTGTCCTATATGCGCTCAACGGACCTAACGAGCGTCTAGTTCGAGTTCATATTCGATGAAAGACATGAATAATTGGTATAATGACACAGTTGTATCAGAGCACCCCCTCTTTTATCCCCTAGATGAGGCAGAGAACATTTACAGTACTTCTCTATCATGTTTTATCTTGAGCCAAGCACTTAACTTCAGGCTTTTTCAACCCTATAGCTCGTGCTTCGGCCACAACTGATTGTCAATAGGATTGTTAAGGGCGACAGCCCAGTTTCCTTTTTTCTTGTGGAGTCAAATCTTGGCCTTCAACCAATATTGTCTTTATAATTTATAATATAAAAAATATCTTTACAAAACTACGTATAGCTTGATCATTAACATGATTTAAGGCCGAGTAATGTTAAAATAATTTGCTTGTACTATATCGGTGACAGCCAAAAAGGGTGATAAGTTTCTTATGTTGACCAAGTGAGTGACCCTTGACGTCTCGGTTGAAAAAAAGTTACTAAGATGTATATTTGTTTCTCACTACCATATTTTTTCTGTCTTGGAGAGGAGGATTGGGGTCGTGAGCATTTCATGGAATCATAGCAGCAACGCCACCAAAGGTTAAGGACTCTATCAGATTTTCATTAGCATTCCTTTTTTAAATAAGTTAGTGAAAGCAGAAAAAAGAAGCAGCGACAAAAAATCCTTGAGGGAAACTACGAAACCCACACAAAGCGTACAACAGCACTAGTCAATATAATCATTAAATATTCATATATTTAAACCAATTCAATGATAATACTAAAAACCTATTATTATAGAGAACTAGGTCGCATAAAACCGCACAGCTAAAACCTTTATAACTCATTTATCAGACAACGCCGGCTAAAATAGCTAGTTAATGTTCATTACAGCTGCCGATAATTACCTAATTTACTCGTAAACATTGTGTTTTGCTTCGAAATAGCATTATAACGCAATAAAGTCATTCTAGCTATATCGTAAACTCATTTTATTCCATATATTTCATTTAACACCCAACGCAACTGTGAAATGCAAATCAACAAATGGAGGTAAACTCTTTTAAAAACTGATCAAACTTATTGTACTATTTAAAAGCAATAATGTTAATGGGGCGTTTATTTTAATTATTATGTTTACAGAAACGAATTTTAACTCTATTATCACCATACACTTATGCACTGATCGGATAATTACGATTTTTGCAATTATTCGGTGAAACCGACCGCATTATCGAATAATCGCTTGAGTCGTACTTGAGTTGGCTAATGGCCGTTGTTTCAAATAAAGGGATGGTAAGGGATGGATTACAATTCAAGCTATAATATTATGTGATAAATTATGGCTATATTAATGTAATTAAATACATGGAATATATTCTTTAGAAATCTTTAACTTTCTGTGTAAAATCCATTTCTTAAAATATTGTTAAGTACTAAGTAAGGGAAAGTAAAGTCCATAACTTTGTTATTTAAATATACCTTGAAAAATAACGCTTACTTTTTTCACTTACTGGTTGCCTTAACCAGTTATCAGAAAAGTTACCACGAGTTAGAAAAACAATATCTTTATTTAGCAAGTTGGCAGGAGGCTGATGTTAACCACCCAAAAATAAGCCCATGGATTGCCAGAATGCTCGCAAGAGCGATTCTGACCTTTTAAGAATACGTACGCCCTTTTCTTGAAGAACATAAATTTGATAAATTTTTGGTTCATGAAGAACCTAAATTCGATAAACTTTTGGTACGTCATGAAAGCCTTTATTAAATCGTAAAACAGAAACAGTTGTCATAGAGATACACAGCGTTACTTTAAATGTTTATAAATTAATTTTCCTAACCAATTATGTAGTTGCTAAGTAAGCCATATCTTAGAGAGTTGTTATTGTTATTATTAGTATAACAACTACTTAAGCTAGGTTTTTTTTAAATTATTGTATATTAGCGGTTTGGTAGTGGTTTATGGACCTAATGAGCATAGTTCAGTGAATCGAGTGCGGCGACGCAATATCCGCGGCAGTATTGGACTCGCGACGATTTCCGTTCGGTTCCTTGCGGAAATAAACGGAATCAATATTCCACAATGCTAAACAATAAGTGCTTCCATTATTCCACTGGTTTGATGCTAACTGCCCCCATTACTCAGTACCCGGTCCCCCTTCTTTACTGCGTATTGCTTTGTGGTTTAAAGAATGCTTTTGAGATTTCAAATGACTTACAGATGTGAAAAGAAATTGTCTAACGTTTTGTATTCAGTCATTTCATAGTGTTTCAAGTGTTTTGTTAATTGTCTATAGAAGGAATGAAATGAAAAAATCAAATTCCGTATTACAAATTGACGTTTATGGTGTCAGTAATTTTCGTACACCGCAAGTAAGTGAGGCAAATGGTACATCTTATATTCTTGCCATCAGACGTAAAAAGCTAATCACTAACATACATATAAATATAATCCCTGAAATAAACGCAGAAATGTGCCTGCTGGGTGGTGATGGGAGTTAAAATATTTATTTTTGTACACCACGAGAACGTGACACAAAAAATAATGTGACAAGTGTATACAATTTAGGATTAAAATCGTCTTGCGTATTGTAAACGATAAAACGAAAAAAACTATAGCTAAACGTTGGACCCTACAAAAATTAGTTGGAAGCTTTTAAACCATACTCGATGCAGTATAAGATATACAGTTTACTAGCAAAAGCAAAATAAAAAATGTGTGCGTGTACAAGTCTACACACGTAAGAAGTGAAACTTCTTTATGACTTTATTTTTCGAAAAATATCTACTATATGCAACTTTACAGAAATTGGTTTAATAAAGTTAAATTAGGTAAAGTTTAACAAAAGGTTTTTATTATCATAGACATGAATACAGACAATTATTTAATTTTACCTTATTACTACTAAAGTTAATACAGAATTTCATTAATTATAATAGAATTATTATTATCATTGTTATCTTTATAATATACTTTTGTTATTAATGGTTTCGAATCTCTTCGAATCAACCATTGTAGGGACAAGAACAAGATGGCACGTAACGGAAAAATATGACGGTATTTTTTTTCCAACGCCGATGAAAAAGTTTCACGTCAATAATAAAGGTGTAGTATACCGGCATGGCATAGTTGGTAATTTCTCAACTTGTGAAATTACGTCTTAACACTTAACATTATGTCTCACACTGCTTAAAGCCAGGGTACTGGGCGTAGACATATCGATGTTGCCACACACCAAGCGTCTTGGATGCTAATTTAGCAGGAAAGCGATGGTACTTCACGTCGGACCATCGCTTGCAACTCTGTAAAGCGCAATTTCGACCCCACGTGTAGTACTGATCCCACCTCTGGGCGTGAGCACCCCAGTATCAGGTCCTTCCACTTGAGAATCGTCAACGTCCAGTCACCTTGCCCATGGGCTTAACATCAGGTGATTCTCCTGCCCGTTTGCCCCCTGTTCTATAAAAAATAACTGGGTAAATAGAGAAACAGTTTTGTATGTTAAGGTATTTTTTATAGATTGATTTCTTACAGGCCGTTTTACAAAGAAACTCATCCAATGTAAGAAATCGAAGGCCGCTTTGTGTGTATTTTAGTTCAGGAGTTTGTAACGAGAAAATGTTTAGTTTATATTTTTCTTAGTACTCTGAGTAATCTATATGTAAAGATGGTATTAGCTATAATATGTATTTATAGGCTTTTTATAAGGAATTCATGAGTATTGGTTTGATCGTAAGCAAAGTAAGTATAGTATTAACCGTAGTTTACCAAACTATATATATATACCAGACTAGTATATGTTTTTCATAAAATTTAATATAAATATTGTTGTTTAGATTACGCAGCATTTGCGTCAGTATTTTGCACGTTTATAACCTAATTAGTAGTTTCTTTATTGCTTTCGTTCCTAGTTTATTTTTAATAAAAAATAAAAAATAAACTCAGGAGCTCTAGGTATACACTATTACACATATTCAAAAAAATCACATCGTTATGAATAATGCAAATGTCGATCCTAACTGAAATGCTAAGCAGCTGCTAGACTATAAGAAGAGGTCAGTCCACTCACGTCCGTCCATTTGTTCCGTATCTGACACACCTGGCTTCGTCTTATATTGCTGGCGTTACGGAAAATTGGGGTGCATAATGTTGTTATCTCGCCTTTACATCGCACGTGATTTTATTATATTTTTATCATAAATTGTTTTTCGTAAAGGAAAACAAAACTTTAACGCCTCGTAGAAAAATTATAACTTGGGAACAACCGGTCGACGTGTGGGGCAATCGTTTAAAATATGATTAGTGGTTATCTTTCTACTGGTTTCGAATTTTCTTTTGTTCTTTGGGACTATTTCGCAGCTGAGCTGAATCGTCTACACAGAAAATACTATAGATTAGATAGAGAAATATATAGATGCTTCTATTTAATTACTTATATCATATGGTAAGTTTTCATTGTATTTAACTTTAGTAAAAAATATACTGTAAAATATAAATAAAGTATATCTATATATGTGACTCTCATATTCAATATAAAATATGTTTTTACAAAAAGAAGCAAGTGTATAAATTTTTAATGATACTTACATAATAATGTACTCGGGAAACTATTAAAGATATACCACTGGTGGTGAACTCTGACAAAAATTGACGTTTTTTGGACTCAAGACGTGAAGTCACAGTTAAAGCTACATTTGCAATAGGTATTTACAGCATGTTTAACATTCATGTGCCGGTTCCAATATCGCAACAAGGAAAGTTAACTTGGCTTGCATATGCTAAACGTGTCTTGAACACGCTTGCAAATTCTTGCATTTCTCAAATATTTGCTCTGTTTACTTCAGCTTTAAGTACAACGAGGCTTGAGAACGATGATTGTTTGCAGGTATAACAATATTAACTACAATATTACACAAAATTATCTCGTGAAAGCTTCCCTTACTACTTATATACATCGTTTATCATTGGACATAAATTTATTTACAGAGCAGTGTTGGCCTAGTAACTTCAGCGTGAGACTCTCATCCCTGAGGACGTAGATTCGATCCTATGCATCAAAGTGTTTTTTATGTGCGCATTTAACATTCGCTCGAACGGTGAAGGAAAACATCATGAGGAAACCAGTTTGCCCTAGACCCAAAAAGTCGACAGCGTGCGTTAGACACACGAGGCTGATCACCTACTTGCCCATCACATAAACAAATGATCATGAACAGAAATCTGAGGCCCTGACTTAAAAGGGTTGTAGCGCCATTGATTTTAGATGTATCGAATTCAGTTCCAAAAATTGTCACATGTCTTGAAGTTAGACGTTTGGGACACTTAAGATAGTTGAGATGCTTTTAAGGCATGCTGGAATACAGGCCTTGATATACGTATGTAAAATATTGTTATTTATAGAATACAACAGGAATGCAAGAAGAATTTGAGGATCTTTTTTCAATTTGCGTTGCGAAACTCCGTTTCAAAATGTAAATAAAAACCTTAAAATATTACGATTCATTGTCACAGCTGCGGGAAGGGTCTGAAACATGTTTGTTTGCTGTAATCTCGCCGTTCGATACGAGCGACGAAACGTCTTATGGCCTGAAATACAGGACTTATTTGAACTGGATGGGATTTTCATAAGGGTTAAACAGAGGTTTAATGTCTGTTCTTAAAACACTCTTCATAATCACAACTAGTCGTAGTTTCTTTTACAAAGGCTGTCAAATACTTTTTAAAATATTGTAAGCAAGAGTGGTAGATTTAAGTAATCATGAAATCAATTTTTTTCAATTGCTTTAATGTCTTCGTATATGTATTACCTTCCTTTGTAAGAACACCAATTATGTTTTATTCAATACAACGAACTCTTTTAATGTTTTACAATATAAACTGTTTAAAGTTATTCTACGCCATCCTTCTACTTTTGTGTCATCTTGTATTCCGCGATATCCTTGTTCCGGATATAGATGTCACGGGGGAAGTAAAATAATTTACATAATGTAATCAGCGAGCGAGATCCGATGATTCGAGCTACTTGGCCCAAAAGGACCTTAATCTAGTTAAAAAGATATCTTGTCCCTTGGAACTGTTGATTGACACCGTTCTATCGGAAAATCGGGATTACAATTGTTAAAATTCTTTTCGCGCGTTTGTTTCTTTTAGGCCTTACATTATGTATATATTTTTCATCAATAAGTGTTTTCTATGATTTAATATGAATAGTTTCATATTTAATCAGACATTTTAAGGCCCGTATTAAAATGTGCTTAATATCGAACCAAGAGTACTTAAAAAACATTGGAGTATACATTCTAATTTAATTAACACAATGTTACAGATGGTTTACATTACCTTAGAAATTATTTTATCTACGATAATCTTGATTTTGGTATTTTATGAAAAAATTATTAGGTTTCGTATTTTAACAATCGTAAAAGCTTTTTATGATTATTAAAATACGAAATCCTTATTTAAAAAGTGGAGCAGACCTCTTATCTTGTAGTATTCTTATTCCTCACCTCCCATAGCGTGATTAGAAGTTTTATGTCAATTTTACGACGAACTCATTTGGTTGGAGACGTAATAAAGTGAGATCGGCGGCCCCCGCTAAGCTAGCCCGCTTTGTATTCATGGGATGAAAGAAAGTTGTCCCAGGTGTGTCCCCAGCCGTACACCCCCCATCGATCCGCGGTTAAAAATGTTGAGTATTTCATATTGCCTGAACGATAATGTTACTAAAGAGTTTTCAACGTTAGTTCAACTTTATGGTTTACGAAATATCATTTTATGGAGAAAATTTGTTCAAAACGGTCTGAATCTTTTAAACACAATAAATGAATTTAAATTTAATATAAGTTAAAATTAATAGGTCATCTATTATTAGATAGGTCATAATGGCAACATACAATTTATAAATAACAATTTAATAGACTCAAAGAACAAGCGGCATAATAATCAGACTTCGTAGAACATGAAATTATCAAATATTGGTGTTCTCAGTATTAAAATTGCAATAAAACCGCGCATTTCCTAGCCTCAAATACGTCTTATTGCTTTGTGAGATACATTTGTTGAAAGGTTTTAATGTCTCCATCGTTCTGTTATTAAGCTGTAAAGTCGCGACAATGAAGCTTTCGGTGAATGTTATGCTTGATGGAACTTTTAATTATTTTTCTTCGTGAACGCTCCATTAAGACGTGTTTCGAGCCATTTTATAAATATTGTCATTGTTTTATTTCAATGTCTGTCAGGCTCTAATGTTAACATTGTGGTAAAAAAAACCTAACAGCTGATAAGTAAATGTAAATTTAAAGTTGTTTTCATTGTTTTAAGACATTCAAAGATGTATATTGCATTACTTAATAAAAAAATACCTGATGATAAATTTAAGTAAATTAAGGAATTACACGATAGACATTTATTCGACAAATATTTCATGTTTTTGTAACATTATCAACGATAATTTCCTTATATGTCATTAAAACTGGTATGTTTAAGAATACGGAATTTAGAAGCTTTCACAATCTATTATAGAAGGAAAAGTTAAAATACATTTTTGACATTGTTTTTTATTTCAGAGTACCTTCCCATCGCACTTACGAAATATCATGCATGCCTATGAATATGCTATCTTGGACTGTATACATTTTATAACTAATATTTATAAAAAAATTAGTACTGATGCCGGCAACAGTAACAAATAAAAGAAAGAAGCTTAATAAAAAAGAAGAAATCGCCCCAACTTAGAAAATAATAGAAGGAATTAATTAAAACATTTGTAGAAACAAGACAATGTGCACATAAAAGGTGTACATGAAGTAATTATTTCTTTACCAAAAAAAACCTTAAGAAATATTTCTATAAGTTTTTCTATAAATGTGCCTAAAATTAACTACCGTTTTTATTAATTTTTCGTATTAACTTGGATAACGCAATAAAATTTTGATCACTGGTACACATCACCTCTCCTACCCGGGGTACAAATTGGAACATTCATTTGTGCCGCGGGCGGGAGTTTGCGTGTACGTCAGAGAAGATATCTGTTCTCGTCGCCTCGGGTCGCTTGAAGGAAGGGACCTATCTAGCCTCTGGCTGTGCGTAGACTGCGATGACCATCCGCGATTCTACGCATGCCTGTATAGGTCCCATAGCGGAAATACCGAAACTGACCGACTCATTGAGCACATCCAAATGGCTACAGATTCCCTGCTCGAAGGGGTTCCTACCGCTGAAATCGTGATACTTGGCGATTTTAAGGCTTACCATGCCGATTGGCTCGGCTCGGAAACCACCGATCACTAGGGAAGATCCTTTCACGACTTTGCTTTAGCTTACGACCTGTCAGAAATGATCCCTGCGATTACGCGAATACCAGATGTGGATGGTCATAAACCCTCTTTGTTGGACCTTCTGCTGACCTCACATCCGGAGACCTATCAAGTCTCTGTTGACCCGCCATTGGGTTCATCGGATCATTGTGTGGTCCGGAGTACTGTGCCTACTACGCGCCCTCCTCGGCCCTTAACTCTATAAAGCGCAAATACGGCCACATGGAATACTGTTCTCACCTCTGGGCGGGGGCTCCCCAGTACCAGCTCCTTCCACTTGACCGTATCCAACGAAGAGCGGTTCGAATCGTCGATGACCAATCCCTCTCCGAGCGGCTCGATCCTTTGGCGTTGCGTAGAGATGTGGGGTCACTCTGCATCTTCTACCGCATTTACCATGGAGAGTGTTCAGAGGAGTTGTTCGGATTAATACCTGCAGCTGAGTTTCATCATCGGACATCGAGGCAGAATACAAAATTCCACCCATATCACCTCGACGTCCGCCGTTCCACGACTGAGCGTTTTTCAAGGCAATTTTTGCCGCGCACCACCGCTATGTGTTGCCAGCTGCCCACTGAAGTATTTCCAAATTCTTAAAAGGCCGGCAACGCACTCGCGAGCCCTCTGGCATTGAGAGTGTCCATGGGCGGCGGTATCACTTAACATCAGGTGAGTCTCCTACCCGTTTGCCCCCTATTTTATTTAAAAAAAAAAAAAAAACGCGAAATGATTTTCAATGCAACATTGACCGTTTAACATTCTAACTATACGGTAAAAATATTTTAGCATTTCCTCAATGCAAAAATTTAAATTGCATATACGAATTTTATTTAATATTCAACTACAAAAAATCATCCATTCATTCCGGCCAATAGCTTATTCACACAACTATACCAGTTAGCACGGAACATAACGGTCGTAAAGTCGCAATTCTGCATAAATATTTATGTGCGCGAGTGTACAATTGTTAGCGCTAACTTTGGCCGTACGAACTTCTAACTTAGTAACATACGACTCGTCTGCCCTAATGAAATAAAATAAAGTAATTATATTTCAAATGTCATTAGGAAAGTTTGAGATAATACAGGTGTGATGAAGATAGTATTTACTCAATTTACCAAAAATATAAAAAAGGTGTTTAGATTATGAAGAAAATTTAGTGATAGAATTCAAAGTGGTTTATAAATACCTTATTTCAGTGAATTTAACTTTATATGAATATAAAGAAACAACACAACTTAACAGTAAATTTTCTTGATATATTCTTTATCTATTTGTTATTATATACATAGTTAATAATAGTGAAAAGGAAACAAACTTTACAGAGCTTTTTTGTCAAATATCAAATTTACAACGTATTTACTAATACGTCTGGCAAACTCGTTCTACTCTCTATAAAACGGATCTTTACAGTATATTACTATTATTATAATACGATTATTTAATAAGGGTTAAAAATAGTTTTTCGGGTTGTCAAATCATAAAAGTAAATCACAAGATTGGCTGTACATTTTTATAACGACAGTGGTGGGCTGGGGTAATGTAGTGGAACGAAAACGAATTTAATGTCTTACATCTCCCCCAGAGTCATGACGTCTTGCTAATGTCGCGTGCAGACACAGATATATGTCCTCCGAAGTGTCGGATGTTCATTTATAGTGGCTATTTTTAATTCTTTGTTTTTAAAGCTTTGTTGTGCGTACCTCTGCTTAATAGTTTCACTCGCAAGGGTTTTTTAATTATTAACAATAGATATCACGCTGATATTCGGTAACACAAACACACAGCTACGGTAGACTATTACATTTTTTTTTAAACTTTGTTTTATATTTATGAGTTGAACAAAACTATTATATATTGGAGAGATTTAGATGATTGTTATAAATATTTAATCGACACAGCTTACAGACAAAAACTTTTATGTACACCTTACCTTATCTTTACATTCATTAAGTAAACAATCGTGGGTCTGTTTAAAAAACGATATAAAATGCCAAGGTTATAAGAACTCGAGAAAATAATCTAAGTATTAATCACGAACAACGAAATAAAAAGATTTTAAAACATCCGGCATGTTTATATTTAGGCGTCGTCTTTGTTTTCTATATTTTTCGCTTTCGTAATTTGTCTTTGCCGTTTGTCAAAGACGCTTTTATGTCGTAATAGCTGATGACAGAGTTTACGTGAAATTAGAATAGAATATAATTATTTGAAGGTACCTTTACATATAAATACATACAGATCCTGGCTTTTTACACAGTTGTCAAAAATAAAATAGAGTTATTGGTGAAATACCGTTATTACTCGTATTATTTTACTTAATAGGATTACAATTATGTTTAAGTAATATCGCATCCATCGTGAAACAATCTATGTCATGTAAAACAGATTTTCCCGTCAAGAATAATTAAAATATAATTTTGAAACCATATCATAATTATATAGCATAATCATTAAACTTGTATTGATGTCATTAACATCGTTAAAACAATTATTTATAATGCTCTGTTGCGAGAGTATACAGTACATTAGCATTTCCATTACACTAGTATTTACATGAAACACTCGACTTGTTTATACTTGTAGAAGTATATATATGTGTGGGGAACATCGGAACTCAATCTTCCCTTTAATTGTATTACACGTCACTAGAGATGTCTGGATTCTTTTAATACTTTTCTTACAAGGTTAAATACATGTTTCGTATAAATAGACTAGACGATATCAACTACTAACTCGAAAGATATTCTTAATAAACCTTTACAATTGTGCATTTACCATTATAGGTCTATCATAAAGTCATTGATCGAACATTGATGCGCCAAATATTGATTTATAGTTAATCAACGGATATCAAAATATTCAATCTAAAAACAAACAAGTAAAACTAATTAAAAAAGACTTTGGACACCATTTAAAAGGTAAACATAGCATACATGAATATGTAACAATCTAACAACGAATTAAGGCGAAACTAAAATTCTTCACGTAAGTTTTCGACGTAGACGCCTTCTTAACCATCTTCAAAACCCTTGAAGTGGGATGTTTATAATAAATGTCTGTTTAAGAACAACTCCATCTTCTGTGGACCGATCTGAATCTATTAGATTTGACCATCGGATTTTTATATCATTACACTTTTTACCATCGAAAGATAGCGGGAGTTATCTGGCAGAGGAAGGCACAAAACAGAGGAGGCACGGCAAGCGCTAGGGGAGGCCTATGCGGAATCGCAAGATTAATCTGTTACTGCCCGGTTTCATATAGTTTAATTTAATTAACTAAATAGTTATTGTAAATAAAAGTTTTACTATTATTACACTACAGTGATCTTTTTAAAGAAAAAACTTAAACAATTACAATTGTAATTAATATTACATCGTTTCATTTTTCGATGTAATTCTCTCCTTGTACTGTTTTTCACTTCGAGAATTTTCATTCAACCGTAAATTATAGGGTTTCGTCTAGCCTTGCTAATCCTGATTAAACAGTGAGATTATGGCGACAAATCGAGCGTGACGAAGGGAATCGCAAATCTGTCTCCGTAGCTTTAGATAAGAAAAAATTAGGCCTGGTTTCGCAATTTCACCGGGAATATTGGATTTACTCCTTATTTATTTAACAAATAAGCTAGATAATATCTTTCAAGGTAATAGCTAGATAATATATTTGTAATACTATAATGCAACATTTTTAAATATCTGAACTGAACTGCACTGAAGTACTTCCGAACCAATTCGACTTCAAAAAAGAGCGAACCAACAAGCGTCCTATAATTAATATATATATATATATACATACATATATATATATATATATATATACATACATATATATATATATATATACTCGTACTAAGGTTATTTAATTAAAATTACATAATAATAACTGCACAAGACAGTACAGTAATTATTATGTATTGCGGTGGTGCGTTTGAACCCAGACTCTGATTGATTTCTAAATGCATTTTTAATAATCTTACGGAAATCGGTTGATGATGTCGTACCGTCGTATATTATATATATTTATATAAGGCATAGAAGGCTTATTACATGCTAGTAATAAACAGATGCCAGGCTTGTAGCGTAAAGATTTACAAAATTATTGATTTTATGTGTAAAAACAAAACAGATAGTATTGTTGTGTTGTACCATATGTTATGTAAGTGACTACGTAATATTGATAAACTAAGTAGTATGATAAAATTGTTTTTAACATATCTAAATTATTAAATATTGAAAAATTTACATCACATTTTAAAACAACGCACAAACATAAAAATCTTGATTCAAAAGCTCTATACCATAAAAACATCCATTAAGTATCCAAACTACAGCATTTAAAGCTTCTAGCGAAATTTCAAAAAGCTATCTCCGAGCTTTCCCAGTCCCTTTTTAATCAGAGCGTTATAAAAACCCCTTTTCACGGATTCAAATATGAGTTCATTTTATTATGCACATGCGGCGTTTGCAACTCGGACTTGCAATTTGTCGCTTCGATGAAAATATTTGTATTCAATTTTGCATATGATATTTTTGTCAATATTTCCGTTTGCTTTCACAATAATTAAGTGCTGTCAACCTACAAGTACATAGATTGACTGTGGCTCGGCATGTTTATAAGTAAATGATTGGATTTAACCCTTCATTACATAAGTTTATAAATAATAATTTGCTTTGTAAGTGGCCAGTTAGCCACAAATGATAGTCATTAACGCCGAAATACTTTGAAAACATGAATTCGTGACTCGAAATGAAGACGTGACTTTGGAATTTTCAAAACATAGATTCATCATATGATGATGGCAATCCTGTGGCAAAATTTCAACCATCTAGGTGATAAACGACTTATGCTCTGCTTGGATTAAATTTTTTATATGAGATTAAATTATTAATAAGTAGTTTAACTTAAATATAACATTCTCAAACGATTACATTCCAACATTTTGAAATTAATTTAATTCTCACAACTTTATAATCTGTTTACTGAAATAATAGTAGCTCAATTGTTATATTATCTAATGCAAGCATAAATAAAATGGTTAGATGAAAAGTTCACCATTTATGACAACCTTTATATATGATCTATATAATGACCTGTTTAGTGATCATTATTTTTCCTGGTAGGGACGCCTGATTAGTCTTCTGTGCTAACACACGCTGTCAACTTTTGTGGTATAAGCCATGCCGGTTTTCTCAAGATTTTCTTCACGTGAGTGTCAAAATAGGCACATAGAAAGTCCATTGGTTCGAACCTAAGAAGAACGTAAGAGCGGTTACGAATCACACGCTGAAACCACTTCGAAATACACGACAATTACGTAAAATAAAAAATACATGATACGTGTTTTACGATACAGAGTATCAGTTGGATATAAGAAAAAACACTGAATAGGCAAAGCCGTTTGTTTTATCAGCGATTTGCGATCCCGCCGCCGTGGGCCCATGATTTATACAAGCATTCTCCCCGTCCTCTGAGATTCAGCAGTAAATCTCACCACAAGTTGCGCGACAAAAATATCATTATGTAAATTTACATAGAAATAAAACTTGACTCGTATTGCATGGGAATAGCTTTTCTTTGGACTTTAATAGGTTTTACATTCTTACTTGAATTCGTATTTTAAATGTTTCTATAGATTTTAGTACTTCTCTAGATTAAATTTGGGAATTTCTCATGCGTTTGTAAGAAAACTGCCTTAAATTAGGGTCAACAATAACAAGTACAAGTAAGCTATTCCCATTGAGGACGAGCTACGCTCACCAAAACAGCCCGAGCTGGGATGTAAAGGCCCTTAAGGTCAAGAGTAAGATTCCATTCCAAAAAAAAAACTAGTATATGCTGTTTTTTGTGCTCACTTCCTTGTAAATGATTTTTTTAAGTGATCGTTAAGTAAAATAATTGTTCTCAACATGAGAAAAATTTCGAATACAAATAGCATTTGTTCATCCATACAACATAATTATGTTTAGTAACAAATATCCTTACTCTTTACATATTTATGACCCTATATTTTCCCAATAACAGATATTAATTTTTATCCCAATCGAGTCGTGAAAACAGGCAGTGCACTTAGGCAGTAGTTTCTGAGCGATACTATTATTGAATCAGGAACACATTGTTAATGTCAAAGCTGCGGAATATTAATATCGTAATTATTGTTATTACGGTCAATATCGAATTACCTACATAT
Source organism: Pieris brassicae (assembly GCF_905147105.1). NCBI lineage: Eukaryota > Metazoa > Arthropoda > Insecta > Lepidoptera > Pieridae > Pieris > Pieris brassicae. Next base: position 16,684,083 of record NC_059666.1, on the reverse strand, counting down.
TATGTCTCTACGTTGTCCTTATAATTACTAACACAAGTATTTTAAAAAAGGTACAAGCAACAATTTAAAGAGACAATTTTTAGAGAGAACTTATGACTAAGATGTTGATATAAACTATAGCTGTGGTATTTATTGATAAATGAAAATAAGACTAATAAATTATTGTTTGTATAATTATTATTGCTTGTTAAATTCAAATCAATCACGATTTTATTTAGCAAGTTAGTGGCTCTCATTAAGAAGTAGGTATAAAACAAAGATATCAACTAATTTTTTTTATAAAATAGGGGGCAAACGGGCAGGAAGCTCGCCTGATGTTAAGTTCGCCTCCTCTTTTCTTGAAGGACCTTAGATTTACACTTTCCAGACACACGGTGGAATTTATTTACATATGACATATCGATGCATCGAACGATATCCTAAAGGTTTTCCGTAAAATATTACCGTATTTAAGATTCTGAATTTAAAATCTTACAGAGCCTCGCGCTCCCCACTTTCCCGTATGGTTTTCCTCATTTCCCCCGGAATCTCTTACATTTATTTTTATTTCGTATTTGTATTCGTTTCCTGTAACGTCATATATTTCTCATGACGGCACCATATCGTTTGGGGTCCCACGCCTTTGTGAAAGTAATAAGTTTATAATTTAATAATAATACGTTTTCAGGAGCCTGATGTTTTTGTCACATTTTTTCTATAAGGGTAGTATGTATGTTATTTTTTACTTGAATAATAAAATTATTACATTTTTAATACTGTTTTTCAAAACAGTATATATAAGATCATAATTAAATATTTGAAAAAAACGAGGTTGATATAATATCCTTTCTATATTAATAATTATAAAAATTCACACTCAACTCTACGATATTTTTTAAGGTATAACAATAATTATTTTAAAAAAGTTCTAATATTGTAGACGTTAGGCACGGGCTAGTAGTTAGTGTAAAATTAAACTATAAATAAAACTGATTCTTCAAAATCCTATAAAATATGACTCACTTTCCATAACGTACTTAAAGGTGTAAATCTCTACATGTGTCGCTTAAATCTGCTCCATATAAAAGGAACGTTATTTCACCGAAGTCGTGAATGAGCGAAAACTCTTCTTTATGGCCTACAAGCCTCTTGAGATGGAGTCACTTCATTTTATAAAGTCGTCAAGTAAAGCGTGAATTGGTTTGAAGATTTAGGTGTTTCGGTATCAATTAATAACTGAAAACTGTAAAGAAAATTTCGTGGATTATAAAGTGAAAAAAATTATATAGAATTTATGTACTTAGTATATTCGAGGTCGTTTAGTTTCTTAGTAATTTTGCTGCTAGATTTGTAGAATTTTGTATTGAAATCAGCTGTCGAAGGCACTTTTACGTAAAAAAATATTTGAGCATCAAAGTCCAGCGTAAATTTTGACTGTATTGTAGACATCCCGAATGCTAAACGTATTTTGCAATAGTTTTTATTGAATTAATATTTATATATATATAGTCCTTACCTTAAGAATAATCCAGTGGTGCTACAATAATTAACGGGTCTAAGCCGAAGATTTTCAGCCTCCGTCTCTTGCTGTCGAACATTTTATGTTATAGTAAGTAGGTTAGCCGTCTTTTGTGTCTGACTCAAGTGGTAGATTTTTGGGTTGAACATGTGTTAATTGCACACACGTGTTAATTGCACACATGTGTTAATTGCACACATTGACAGATAATATTTATTGGTACACAGCCGTGATTCGAATACACGACTTCAGGGTTAAGGTTTAAAAGCCACATAGACAACACTTCAGACAACAGTATACGTAAATTATTTTACCAACCTAAAATGTATATATATAGCATATCATAACAAAAATAATCTATACTTAAATTTGTTGCTCGCGGACTATTGTTTATAGTAAATTAGTTGTGTTTATTTATCTACTATAATGTTCATACATATGGTATGATAATAACTGATATTTGCTAGCTAAAATCTTGATAATTTAAAATATCGGCCAGTGTCGAAGCGGAACCATGTATTTTAGACACAAATAAACACTCAATAGATGAAAGTGAACGGTTGTAAACGTTTCGTACAAACTGTTCTTTTAAATAAACGAAACGTTGTTTAAAACGGCACCCTTCACGAAACTTTTCCATCTGGATACAATGCAAACATTATACACGCGTCCGCAGTTTAGGGAGATACATTCATGGCTTCGATTCTGTTCTAAGTATTAAGTTAAAGCGATTAAATAAAATTTTAAATTCAAATACTATTAGTGCCTGACAGCCTTTAAGTACGTTTCGATTCTGGCAAAACAGGGTTTCGGGTTAGTAGACATGCTGATATGGCTACCTTTAAAGTTAATTTTAATAATGCAAAAATGTCTAACGGTGACCTGTTCGCATATATAAGATGGCATTTTTAATAAACATTGTATAAAGGTTTCTTGGAAAGTCTTATTTAAGACACTACAAAACTTAACTCATAGACTAAGCCAAGACAAGACCGTCAAACAAAAATTAAATTCTTTATAATTAAAAATATAATATTTACCGCATGTTCTTAATTGATCTTTAATATTGCTACAGTAAATATATATGCGGGAATATATAAAGATATCAAAAAATCTATCTAAAGATATAAAGATATCGAGATATCGACTGAGATACTATATGAGACTGAACAATTAACTTATCTCTTGATACCGCAATACATTATTGAAATTCATCTTTACGTAATCTACGGCTTAGCAAAATATTTTGGTGGCTGGCCTTACCATGTCTATTATTCATAAAAATATATTTTTCGGTGACACCACTTTACTTCTACCTTAAAGTATGTAAGTTAAATAAAGTTCAAGAAAAGAATAGTAATTTTCGTCGCTAAATTCTCTCTCTTGGGACCACAAAAACGGACAGGAAAAAACTGTTTCGCCAGTAAAAGGAACAAACTGATACACAACAATGCCATGATCTCTAATGAAGAGTTTTATACACAAAGGTACCAACTCTTTTATTAATACCCCGTGTGTTTTAGACTTATCCCATAGGGTTTATATATACACCTATATATTGAAGGTTGTCATCCTTTCAAAGGGATTGTTGGAAAATGTTCATAGTTAACGTCACATTTTTTTCTTTAAGTTTTAATTACTTTTCTTACTAGCTTCAGGGTGAAATAGCTAAGGGTTTTAAATATACATAATTTATTGTATATAACACGAACGATCTGTGTAGATATATAACGGAATATTAGGTCGTACAAATATAATCTATTTTAATACATGTGGTAACGCTTCTGTCCTTAAAGATTTAAAATATTTTTCATAAAGGAAACCTCAGTGTAAAATTATTCAAAGAACCATTAGCCACAACGAGAATGTGTAGTTATTTTTCACATTAAATATTCATCACATACAGAGTAGATGGAGTGTATACAAGTGTACGGCGGAGTCATTTTTAATATAAAGTCTGTAAAGTTATTTTTTAATTTAAAAAAAACCTACCCCGGGCCTTAATAACATATAATTTGATATAGAATAATTATATTTCAGTTTTGCTAATAAAATTGACTAACTTACAGACAATGTTTGTCAGCTAAATACACATATTTACAAAGATTGTTTCAAAACGACATTATTTACAGTATTTGTCCTTATAGTCTAACTTCTAAGTTGAGATATATTCCATCGGATATAAAAAAGCTTTTAAAGTTAAGACTAGAGACAACCTTTAATAATTTGTTAACTTAGTTTAAACACCGGGCATGAAACGCGGCATTTGTGGCGTCGCGGTTAGAGGGCTGAGCACCACGCGTAGTTAGAAGTCAATATCTGGTCTTACGTAGGACAAAGATGCAGTCAGTATGCTCGAGGACCATTTTGGTGAAAACCATATACAGATGTCTCGAATTTCTTTAAACCACGTTTAACCTTAGTTTACACTGTAGGGTTTTCACTCAACGTATTTTTATTTATCAATAACAATCTGCTAATGTAAAAAGTGTATTTTTTTAGTATCAATCTTTGACAATCCGTTATGAAAAATTTGTAAATTCAAGCTGGAACGAAAAACTCCACATTACATGTCGTGTGAAAGTTTGAAAACATTTTCAAACTAGTTTTATAACTTCGCACTTACCTTCACTAGACTAGACTATTTTTTTAAATGGCAACAAGCCAATAAAATACGAATAGAAATTAAATTGTATTCTTCAGTATACGATTTCGTGACAGCTGAAACAAGATGGCGACATTTGTATGCAGTGTATATTCTTTTAAAGCTGTGGCTGCAGCTAGAATTTAGTATTTGCATTAGAATTTAACGTAAAACAAAAAATAAACTAGAGTACTTTACATTACTAAAAAAAATTCTAGTTTTTCTTTACCAATATGTCCAGTTCTGTTGATGAACTGAGGAACCAGTTCAGCAGGGAGATCATAAGCGTAATCGGATACTGCTAGGGAAGTACCGTTCGTGATATCTACTCAGACGGCCGAGCATGCCTCCGAGAACTACTTTTCAAACATATACAATCCTGGTTTTAACATTTGTACGTTTACGTTATTTTAAATAACGGAAACAGAATGAAATATAACAAAACAAAATACAATGATTCAAACACGAAAAACCCTCTTGAAATATTACACCAGTAGTCGCATTATTCAAATCACGGATAGAAATAAACCATTTAAATGCTATTTAGCGCCATTACAAAGTAATGAATTAAAAAAATGTTAAATAAACACTGGGGAATACTGTATTGTGACTTCACGCGACCGACATCGATAGGGTTAGGTTTTAATTCAACGTTTTTGTACTTTAATTTAATGTTAAATTGTGTTCGCGATTGTATCTTGCATTAATGTAATTAAACTTTTTACTTGACTGTACTTTTGAAATATTAAACGCGAGTGTATCTATGAGTTGTCAACATCGTTGCGTTGTTATTTTCGTACGTTATATATACGTTAGGCATATCAAGAAAAGCTTTATCGCTTTATTTATTGGGACTGTGTAAAATTGACTTCGGAAAAGTCAAATATTCCATTTTCAAAATATTCACGTAAGATTTTTAGAGCAGCGTAGCAGAACATATGTATTTGTTTGTTCAACTAATATGTAAATTCGAATGTTCGAAATTTCTTACTATTAATATAATTGTTCAGAGTATGAATTTCAAGCCGTCACCGTAGCTTGATGGTGAAGGAACAAAAGTTTAATTCCGGAAAACACGTTACTTCTGTCGTGAAGGTGAAGCTTTATTCGTTTTATGGATACCTCTTTGATCATTACAGACACAATAGAATGCAGGCATTCACTGATTCCTTATTGACGTGATTCCGGATAGAACGTCACTTACTACGCCACGCAGTTGTATTGTTGATAAAGAGCTTACAATTTAAAAATAATATTACAAATTTCAATCAAGAAATGATACCGGGACACGAATTCCCATATTCACATTCCGATACTTACAAGAAACACAACGATAACCATTTCCCATGTTCTACGAAGGCACGAATCGATCTTTACTTCGAAAGGAAATCTAAAAATAATAAAAGCTGGCTTATTCATGGTACGAGGAGCATTCTATCAAATGTCAGGAGACGGCCTTTAGATTGTTTTCCAGGGAGCCATCGGGCCGTAAAATCAATGACATCATAGAATATGAACGTCTTTTGATATTGCTACATGTCTATTTTCAATTCAGACAGCCTTTGACCACTAGATATCTAGAACATAAAAGATCTAGCTTATTGTAATGTAAGCTTAGGTCAATGCTTTTGGTAATTTTATGAGTTGGTTTCTCGGAGTTTTTTCTTCGACCATTTTTATAGGCATATGTGGCACATTCTGTATACGTCATCGATTCTTGTGCTGAGAGTTATAATTATTTCTGCGCTTTGCTATCCTTCCTTCTGAGTAAGTGTTAAGAGAATACGAAGAATATTGCACAACTGGTAGCTCAGTGTAATCAATAAATAAGGCGAGTTTCATATTTTCAGAAAATCATCAATAGACTAACGTCTATATAATATATAATAACTTATATCATTATAAAATCGGGGGCAAATGCTCACCTGATGTTCTGATACCCCCGTCGCGATGGACTGAGTTCCCATTGCCAGTGCGTTGCTGGCCTCTTAAGGATTTGCCTTAGTGGTAACGCACATGCCGTATGTACGGTCGGTATTAGTTTGAAACTGGCGAAGGAATCTCTTGTTTTGCGGTTTAGATGTTGATAACTTGTAATTAAAAATATTCTTACAGTGTCTATATAAAAGTAAAAAAAAGATAAACAAAAAACATTATTTCTTCATAACACAACATTTTATCTAGTTCAATATCGCGATTCAAAGGCAAAAATAATTTTCCTGCTCTTTGTCCCAACTCCGAGCAACTTTACACAACTTTGCTTAAAATATTTTTTCAACTAAAATATGAATTTACAACACGCCATTTTCATATAATACATGCTCATTGCTGTCAAAAAGCGGAAGTGGGAAATTTGTCATCGCCCTGCCCTTTAATTTTGACATTCATTGGTCATTGTTTTATTTTATCATTTTTATTGTCATACGTATAATTTATAAGATATGGCAAGCATTTTTCTTTTAATTAATTTTTATGAGACATTCTTGACAGAATATAGTGAGTCGTAAAAATGTCTTTCGATGTGTCTCTGGAGTACAAAATCTTCTATAGTTAGTAGAAAATAGTTATAGCACAAATTAAACGGCCATATATAATACAATACAATTATCTGAGCGTTTCCGAAGGAATGTTAATAGTTCGGAAAATAAAATATTGGTTGGGGCACGCGATTCTCGCACGCTAAATGTTTTTTAGAATTTCTAAAAAGTAGTTTCACTAACACCACAAGTGCTTAGAATATGCTATTAATTTTAATTTCAAATAGTTCGGAACATTCTTTGTATTTCTGTGTTTTAATTCCTGTTATAATTGATAAAATGCACGTAATATTTAATAATCAAACACATTTACTCCAGCGGGTCGTGGGCGAAAGTTATCAACTATTGATAAGGAAGGAAACAACACAAAATTAAATCTTATGCCAGTGTAAAAGAGTTTAGACAAATTTAAGCAACACACAGGATTTACCTAAGCAATATAAATACGTAGAAAACTTCATCAATCGGCATCAAAGGGCAGGGCAATCGTCCAAAGAAAAACAAAGAAAGGATGGCCTGTGTCGAGGGATGGATCACTATTTCATTTTATTAGTTATTAATATTTTTATTATCTTAATAATTGGTAGTCAAAACCAATTCTTATTCCATTTATCACGGATCTATACTTATGTTATAGAAAAGTATCGTATGTTTGTAAACTCAAAACCTATTGAACCGAATGAAAAATTATTTGACCATTAAAATGCTTCACTGATGAGTAACATTTTTATATTTTTCCAAATTTATTAGAGGCCATTAGTTAGTAATAATGCAGGCCCATACTTAATAAGACAATAGCCGGTAGTATATAAAGCAATGCAAGAGGGTATTTTATTACGATTAAATAAAGAAAGACATATCTTTCCACACTCATCATCACATTTATATAAAAGTAATATATGTTGGTCCTAGAAAAACAGAAACGTGAATACTTACTTCAACTATAAACTCTATACTTATGATTATAGGAATTCAAAAATGGCAAGAATTTTCAATTTATTCGTAGTAGAAGCATCAGTCGTCACGTAAACACCATCCATCTCGCTCCCCTATGTATTGACGCGTTTTGAAAAATGTAAAAAGGTCATTCGGGACATCACGTACATTTCATTTATTATACCCTCGAATACCTCAACGATTTCGACATCATTCATTGACAATGACTTCAAAATTATATTTAAAAAAAAATGATTATTGTTTCTACCGCATCATATTGATATGGTAATTGTACTTAAAAGTACTATAAAAATATTTGTGGCATTAACGTAAAAAGAGAAAATAAATCTACACATATACAGCGATGGTGGACACGAATGATGTAGTAAATAGAATAACTTCAATAAAACCAGTGTACTCATTTGAGCGTTTATTTTATACTTATAAAGATAAAAACTTTTAAGTAGTCGATTTTCATTACTATAGCTAGAAAATGGCACATATAAAATATCGAAGTTCGAGCAATTTAATCACTGGCATGAAAACTAATCTATTAAACTATACTAATATTATTAGATACTTCTTTGGTCTACGGCACTAGTTTATGTTTTTGGGATCGACTGTTGTGAATATACTACAGCCAGTGTGCTAAATTTTCTGCATCGTTATATAATAACCATGTCAATGCATAACTATTTATTTATTGCGTAATCCGAAAATACAGTTATAATATATATATAACAAAAATTAATTAAACTAAAGATATAAAAATGATGGAATAAATAATATATATAAATACATCTAACTAAATAATACATAATTTAGCTGTATTGTGTGAAGTGTATATATGTGAGGGTGTGTATATGGGGTCTGCTCATGATGCGAGTGATTTAGCCCTATGGATATTCTTAATACTAAGCATATTTCGCGATAACTATTATCATATAATTTCAAATTATTTAAACATAAATAATCCTTGCCTACAGATCAACAAAATGCAGTTCAGCAGGCGGGTCTCCTCACAGAGAAAGGCGACGTCGAGAGGAAGAACCACAAGCTTCAGGCTTCAGTGGAGCCCTACACAGAACACCTCCTCACCCACCACCAGCACTCTTACGCCGTCTGGGAGTCAAGGAACCAACTGGTGTTGGAAAGGTATATTTTTTATGATTCTCATATTTTTTTGCGAAAAACAAGTATGTTCTGTTCAAGATACATTTAATACCTATAAAATTTACAATAACATATCATTGCTTTTTTAAATAACTACATTTAAATTGCTTATCATCAAATTATCAGTCAGGTTTTAAGTAATTGTCTCCTTCATCTCTAAATTTTATAATTAAATTTTTATTAATGTTATTATAATAATAATAATAAAATTCATTCTTTAAAATTATTCAAAGGATATTCAATATACTGTCTAAATAAAATTTGTATGTACACTAATATAAAACTAGCCACTCAATAGGGCCAGACTTTACTTAAATTATAAAGTCTATTTACTTTTACAAGTTCGTAGCGACAAGAGTTCGCTGAAAACAAACTTCGCAATTCGTACGTGTCGCCGAGACGTACCCGGTCGATGATTAAAGAACGTTGCGAAGCTTCCTTTCGAAGAAATATCAATCTGTAGTATAAATATTGAATGGAACTAATTTTAACATCGGAGAAACACGAACGTCATCACACTTTATTATTAACTTTACATCGTATTTGTCACATTTAAGTGTGTGTGCTTTGGAAGTAATATGAGTAAAATATTTATATTTCCAAATTTAAATTTACATATACATTAAATATATATAAACGTCAGGTGGTCATCGATATAATCATACGTTACACCTGTCCGCGATGTTAATTGTTGCCGCAGAATTCCAAATTTAAAATTGCGTTTCATATTCAAACTGCCATTTTATATACCGTAGGTGCTATGAATATTAAAGCATCTCTAATAACTGCTTACTTGCTATCATCCGTGTATCAGCATCACGGGCTATAATTTACAGAGCCCGTTATCCTGGGCTCACTAATTGGTTCCCATAATGAGACAACTGATGATCTACCCTAATGAGCACCGAGATGTAAATCTTTTATTACAAGGTACTTTGAATTTCGAATTGAAAGCGTTTCTTTAGAGTTGTGATGATTGAAAGACAAACCTAACCTATATTTCTTCAAGCAGGCTCTCCTTATTCTATATCTACCTTATAGAATAAGGACTGTGACGTTTTAGTACATAATATGTGCATACGTCTTACAGCATGTAAATATATCGCTATGCCAACATTCATTAAATTCAGTAATGACGCTAATGCGGTGGAGACTCACTGTGGACGCCCTCTGCCCCATCTATGGGGTATAGGACATTAAGTCAAGTGAAACGATGCTGAGCTGTTAAAATACTTTAGCAGTTTCTTGGCTAATGTTAAACGACATTTGGATATGGCAGAGGCCGTCGACGGCGTTCGGTCTTGAGCTTCACGTTTTACCTTCCTCCAAGTATTTCTGACTCTCTTCACCTTATCTCAAAATCATAACATTTTCTAATAATAGTATATTAAGATTTGCCCGATAATTTTCCAGATCGTTAAAATCTCGGACGGAATTAATAAAAGTTCAAAGTATGGGTTTGTTCATTAGCGCGGGAATCTGATATCACGCTCTGGCGCTTCTTTGATGACATTAGATTTTGCATGCAACAGGTCACAGATTGCATCAATGACGAAGCATTACTTGCGTTTATATAATAATAGCTTTTACCCCCGTCTCTGTCTATCTAAAAATGTGAGAATGAACATTATGTAGACCACATTTCAATGTCAAAATTAAGGATAACATTGTTCAATCAGTTTTAAAATGGTCCAAAAATTTGTGAAACTTTTAACGAATTCACTGTCATTTTTTAACCATCTTCTCTATGATGTATACTCTTTTTCAAACAGAAATTGTATTTGACTCGGAACCAATTACAATATATTTTCTTGTCTTTTCAAAGCGAGACAAATATAATTCTATTCACGAAAGACATTAGAAGTTCGATCGAAGCTTCGGTAATGCGATTAGCGACTAACTTCATCGTAAATTCAAACATCTTTGCCAGCGTGGACTGAATATTGGAACTATTAATAAGATTGGAACTAGAATAATAATGTAATCCCATCATTGTGTCAAAGCCAATGTTGCAAAGCAAATGGTGTAATGTCATTTTGAAAGACACTGCAGGGGTAACCTAAATCTTGTGAAATTTGGGGCCGTATTTGGGACTCTAATTAAAAATCTTATAAATATAAAGATAAATAAAAGAAATTGGAGTTAACAAAAATATAAAATAAAGATAACAATGATAGTAATAATTCTATTACAATTAATGAAATTCTGTATCAGTCTTAGTAGTAGGTAAAGTGAAATGATTGTATTATTTGTATTCATGTCTATGATAATAAAAGCCTTTTGTTTAACATTATTTAACCAATTTCTGTAAAGTTGCATATAGTAGATAATTTTTCGAAAAACAAGTCGTTTAGAAGTTTCACCTCTTACATGTGTACACGCACACATTTTTTAATTTGATTTATAATGTATAAAGAGAAGTATTTAGTATTGATTTTAATATATGCTTGGTAGCATTTTTATTGACATTTATAAACCACTTGATAATAATAACTAACCTTATTGGTAATCCTTACTTGTTCTCCTTCCGCTATTAGATCTCATATGCTTTCAAATAAATATACTAGTGAATCAATGTTTCAAATCAATCATTGATATATAGGCTTTGATCTAACGTCTCTAAAGACCTTATTGTCAAACAGTCGAAGTCCGGGTTAAGCGGAGTCATTGTCAAGCCAAGTTTAAAAAGTCAAAGTGTAGAAATGTAAGGAGAATTTCAAGTTCAAAAGTAGTATACATAGTTTTTAACCAAAAAAATAGAAGTGCGAAATTTAGATTGTAATAATATAAAATAATTCATTAAATATTTTACATAATTCTGTATTATATGTGTTTTGCTGATTGTTTGTGTAGTGGCGCCAGATTCGCAGCTTAGTCACACTCATGTCGCAGATTTTCACCACTTGGCATAAGCTAAGTCCAAGTTTGACTTGGAGCGAATATGAACGTAAGTGGTGGATGATCTCATCTCTTAACCTCACCCATAGGCCTAACAACTCTAAATATTATCCTGCGTAAAAGCGACAACCATCACAATTATATTTTTCTTACATTTTATACTACCCACTTTTTGTTTTTATATAAACAAATAAATACTATCGTGCGAATTAAGTGAGGGCCAGCGGTCAATCCTAAAAAAAACAAAATATATTTTAATTACTTTAATTAAATTACTACAATAATTGTTAACTAAATATGACTATAATATCGGCCCGTTATGAGGTGCACGACGAATAATCTATATTATAGACTTATTACTAGTTGAGAATTTGACCGGTCCGATGTAAGGTATCCGTTCATATATTCCTTTTATAATGGTGATGCATCAGAGAGGTACAGGTCCTGCTTATGCGGGGCAATGGGAGTGCAATGGATATGTAACATGCACAATGGTATTTTTCTCCCCAGTTTTTGTTTTTATATAAACAATAAAAACGTTGGGTACCATCTATATCTACAGCTGGACACAGTTAATCGAAAATCAAACGCTACAATTCATACCACGGGGGTATTATAAACCATACCTTATGTGCCAATAAGCTGATTACTCATTCATATGGCGTGTTGATAAGCAGTGGTTGGTTAACCGATGTGACCTGACCGCAACTATAAGACAAGCTAACGAGCGACTACAAATCCCAACGTACGCCCAGGCTTCGGTTAATGTTACACATATTCTGTGCAATTTATGTCTTGTGCCTTGGGAATTTACACTCATAGCAGGAATTCCGACTAGTTTCCATGACATTTTGGGAATGTAGTCAGTTCAGCGTTAATTTGTTCATGGGTGAAGGCTTGGTTTGATCATTGACGTTCTTATTGAGTCGATTTTAAGTGTGGCTTGTGTAAATATCTTAAAAGTGAAAATTCTCGGAGGTAAACAAAAGTAATTGATGCTGAACATGCCCTAAAACTTCAATGGAGACGGGCAGGTCAGGCCGCTATACAGATGACAGATGGTCTGCAAAAGTGTCCGAATGGACTGGTCCAAAAGGAACAAAGGAAGACAAATAGAGCGATGGGCCGACGGGATCAAGGTGGTAGAAATTGGATGACGATGGCAAAAAGTAAATTAGGGTGAAAAAAAAAGGGTTGAGCTGGTTTGTGCTGTGCTTTTGCTTTAATTGTGCTTTAGCGTGCGACTCTCATGCCTGCGGTTGTAGGTTCGATCTCTGGCTGTACCAATGGACATTATTTCTATGTGCGCATTTAAAATTCGCTCGAAAGGTGAAGGAAAAAATCGTGAGAAAATCGGCTTGCCCAAACAGTCGACAGTGTTCGTCAGGCACCTGCTTGCCTATTAGATTAATAAATGATCATGAAACAGATACAGAAATCTGAGGCCCAGACCTAAACATGTTGAAAATTGACAAACGCACATTTTGTATGGAAAAATATCTATTCTAAATGACTTTCCTCATATAGATAAAAACACTCGCTTACGAATCTTGCTTCATACCTAATGTTAATCACAAACACAAAGGTTTACCTTTGGTTTTCTACATGTACAATTTCTTACACTCTTAAAACATTCGAGTTAAAACAAATCCTACATAACTATGTCAACAAACGGATTCGTTTGTGAAATCCTCTTATCTCGGCCACGCTATGTTTTTGTCAGCCCCGTGCAGCTACGGGCTTATCAAGAATTGCAAATTCGTTGCGGTAATTTTTTACGGCTTACGTTTTGGTTTCAAAGGCCCTGTCAATATCATAAACGTATCTGATAGAATTGCAAATGGTTGTGCACTTTTGAAAAAGCATTCAACTTTGTTTGCGCCAAAAACGTGAATAAATTTGAAAACTATGTTATACGTTATTTTAACCGAAACTATTGTAAACTAAATGTGTTTAAAAAAACTTTTGTCATGGAAATTATTTGAAAAGTTTTCGCTTTAGGTCAGTAAATATAATAAATAAAGAATGAACATCAATATTATAGGTGTATTACTGTTTACTAAAAGTGTTTTAAGAAAGTTATATGTTTATAGACTATATCTTTAGGTATTACGAACATCGATTATTTCGTATAAACAGTACTTCGAGCACTGTAAATAAACATTATTATACGAGAGGAACCGCTGATGACCAGTTACCAAAGTATTTTTACGATAGAAGTGTAATTTTATTACATATAAATGAGATTTGTGGATTGGTCAAACAAAGTTCACTTTTCTTACTGTCAGCACTGTCAAAATATCAACAAACTAAAATTACATCCAGGTGATGTCCTGAAATATAACTGTTATTACACATCTTCTTATAATAATATTATATTGGGCACAGTAATAATATGACCCATATAGGGGTCCCAATGGCACAAACATCAACGTGGATTGTTTTGACACGTTATGAGATTTACCTCCCTTGGTTTTCACTATTATTGGATATTTTTGTTTTCGTTATATGCTAGTGGATTGTGTAAATAGTATTTATCATGTTCGAGTATTTCATTATGTACAATACTATTAAAGGTAAAAAGTGTTGAATGGATTTGACTTGACATCAACAGTAGCTTTTTAAGAAGTCATGAATACACTTAAATAACAAAAGCTAGTCTCATTGTACCTTTAGGCCTGAATGTTTTATTTATTGAATTTTATAATTTCTATCATAGTATAGCATAAGAGATTTTAGTATGTTTTTTTTATTTTATATTTAATTAAAATCAAAATATATGCGGTAAGTTAGTTTTCCTTAAAAAAAACTACTGAACGTAACCAAAATGACCCCTTAAGTATTCTTAGCATCATTAAGATGTAGTACCAGGGGAGAAGAAACACTAAGCGTAGGTTCAATGCGGGTTTTCCTAGTTGCTGTCAATTTGTACCATCCAATGAGATCGGTGGACGGCGCCCACGGGATTAAACTTCTTATTGATTCGACCCTTTTTTATCGGCCTTACCCAAGGCATGGGTTAAAGGCGGTAGAATATTGTAGCTAAATAAATAAACCTTTAGTATTTTATAAAAAAATTACAACATAACGAAAAATGTGTAATTGATTTTAAGCTTTTCCAAATTAAATATTTATAACTGATATAATTTTATATTTTAATTAGTGAATTATTGGCTTACCACAAAAATATTTTGTCGAAACTATGTCTGTTTGGAGACCACAAAGCTTTAAATGTTCGCCTTAACAGCTGGTCAGAAATGCATTGGTTGCCAACCCTTATTATTCAGCCCAGCCTTATATTTATTCCATTGTCGATTTAAGATGTGAATTCACGTTGCTATTGCTCCATTACGCCAGAAACAGAGCTGGCTGAAATGAGTTCAAGTCATATGTATTTGAGAAATTTCAAGGCTCAATAGTTTATTTTCCATATAGAATCGCGCTACTGGCTCTTATAACTTATCCCACATGCATAGATGATGTATACAGCAGACTAGTCGTTATTGATACCACTTGGTCTTCCTTTGATCTGCACGCGGGATACATATCAATTCGCCTTGTTTTTTCTTATCCCTGCGCATGTTTTGACCTGATTCATTTAAATTGCGTCATTCTATTTTACTTATTACTTCAGTGCTTTATGTACAACTTTAAACTGATTTTGTTTCTTTAATATATGAAAAGCTCAAAATAGCTGTTCATAAAACGCGTCAAAATTCAAAATGGGCGAAACAATCACCAACACTCAGTGTTGATCAATACTCAAGTAACAGAAGGTTATTAATTTTTTTATTCAGTTTATC
This sequence comes from Pieris brassicae, assembly GCF_905147105.1. Taxonomy (NCBI): domain Eukaryota; kingdom Metazoa; phylum Arthropoda; class Insecta; order Lepidoptera; family Pieridae; genus Pieris; species Pieris brassicae. Next base: position 16,668,594 of record NC_059666.1, on the reverse strand, counting down.
CATATTTTAATAAAAATTATAAATTATCTCACGGCGTAAGCCCCCGTAAGTTATCCCCGAAATTCGATCCTAATTTTATTAGATATGTTATTCAACTCGTATTAATAAGGTATTCGTATATTATCATTCCTTTAGCCGGGTATTCCCTGTGGCAATAACGTATGTGGAATGTTATAGGTCGGTCCCGTGGCATATTTTCATATATTGGGTCAGAACCGAGCCGAAAATACATTGGCCTTGTAAAATATATCATTTTAACGTATTCGAACAAAAGATAGTACTTTTTTTATATAAAACTATGCAAAAGGGCATGAGGCTCACCTGATCTTAAGTGATACCGCCGCCCATGAACACTCAATGCCAGAGGGCTCGCGAATGCGTTGCCGGCCTTTGATGTCTATAAAAAATAAACATAACTATATTTTTTGCCTTGAAATACATTGTGTGATATCTGGTCCCCTTACATTGAGGATCTTTTGAAACATTTTTTGTTTCAGTAAAAATCTAACCCTCTTTGTAAGAACGTCATAATTACAATTAAAATCGTAAGTTTTAAATTTGAAGTATTAATAAATAACTATAATATCACCTTTTTTAGGATACTAATAAAGACGAAAAATACAATTTTATGATTTTCTATAGAATCTACCATAATATAATTGAAGCTGATCTCAAGAACTAATTCCAAACATAAAATAGAAATAAAGTAAATAACTAATCACTATTCATGTACAGACGGCATCTAAGTAATCGCATTACGAGTAGAAAAGCAAAGCTCTACGCAAGATAATCCTGACTAAACCTCTCCTATCTACATGTAGTATTTAGTCTATGCAGATTATTTCGTATTACGAAGATTATACTGGCAAGATTTAATATGGTTAATTTCTCTTTGATAAGATTTGTACTATAAAACTGGTATTGCGACTGACTCAGTATAAGGTAATTAGACAGTTCCGACGATGTATGAATCATATTGTATCGAGAAATAATTGGAATAACCATTTTATATACAAACTGATAAAAGAAAATGAAACTATAAAATCTAAAAACTTACACGCAAGCATAACTTTTTAATTCGCTTTTTTTACGCAAGTTAGTTTTCCATTCTCTGACGTTAATATATTAATCATTATACTTATAAGATATTTTAAATTCAAACATATAGAATAAATAAACAAGTAACAAACACAACCCAACCTAATATTAAGTATTTTCTATGTCAGTATAAATATTGTTATACAATACCATATCGCATTAACCACAGATGCATAGTTATATGATACTTATACAAGCACTAAGCTGCTAGTAATACACAAGTAGTTTTTATCAAATTATCTTGCTTGGCCAGCTGCCAGCACGGGCCGCACTTAATTCTTTCCTATTACGCCTTGTAAATGTCTGTTTACTGCTTAAACTGTAAGCCTCAGCCTTTGTTAACAACTTTATTAATTTATATTTTGTACTTAGTTTTTATATATTTTAGTTCAGTATAATTAACACTTTCCAAACGAATCATGTAGAAGGATATTCAAAAATATACAACTTTAAATATCAGAATCATTTATGCATTACATAAATATGTATTATTGATAGAAAAAATTCAATTGAACATATGGAGTCCGATATTAACATCGTTTGAAATGAGGTATTCACACCAAATCTAAAAAATATACATTACTATAATGTTCTTCCTTTTTGAAAATCATTAATAGCTAATTAAAAACTATTATATATAATTTACCTCTAGCAGGTAATAAATTACAGGCATGACATTTCATATGCTTTAAATATGATTATGCAGTTATGCTTCCTTCCATGACAACAATGAAAGTATATCATTAAAATCTGCACTGAAAAGTAACAAACTAATGACAATACGAGAGGAGCTTTGCGTTTATATGACGTTAACTCGTAATTATAGTTCGCTTCACTTTTCTTTTCACAAATACGTAAGTTCCTAAAGACTTGAAATTGTAGGAAAACATTTTTCAATTCAAATATACATTACAGTAAAAATAGTTTCAGGTCTTTTGACCTGATTAAATTAAAAGAACAGGCGGATCAGATGGTTTATGAATAATGCCATAGCATTGTGTTTATTACTTATTAGTGAAGTGACTGATTTGGATCGTTTTATATATATATATATATATATATGTAAAGATTCACATAAATTAACATTATCTACAAAAAAATCTAGTAAGCACGACCAAATCACGGCATTGGACAGACGGACCATGTCAACCTCCCATTACAAAACACGCATAATTTTTTAAGGAGGCGTACAACGTAAAGCTAAACAAATGCTTTCCTCGGCATACTAAATCTAAACCATTTTAATTGAATACGCGCTGTTACTTTCTAATATACAAGATAAACGTATACAAACACTCAATATTTAGTGAACTCTGTTAAACGCAACCCTTTGCAGTTTGTCAGCGCCCTAGCTAACATTTTTCACCCTGACGACGTATTCTACATTACTGTTTTCATTTCGGCTTGAAAACGTTTTAAATACGACTGAACGGCGGTTAAAATTCTAGTATTTTAGCTTTTGTATATTGAGTGTCATGCAATGACGTAATCTGTGGTTCGTTAATAAGTAAAATCATAAATGTTTAAAATTAAAGTAAATCAATATCACTCTGTTCTTTTAATTTAAAAAGAAGTGTATCTTAACTACATTTAAATTTGTGTGTTCCTGTCTTCCTGACCTTTCTATTATAAAATAGTAAATTATGTATTTTGTCATCAGAGACCGGGACGTTACTTATTTAGAGTTGTTATAAAATAAGTAAATTAACGTTTGCCTTACAAAGGCATAATCTAAAATAATAACTAAAATATGATATAAATATTCTTGAAAAACCTCATGATATTTCTAAAGGCAGCAACACAAGTCCACCAAGAATGCAGGTGTCCATGAGAAGCGGCAATACTAAGAAACATTGTTAACCTAATAAAAAATATTTTAAAAACTAAATAAAACAACAAGTGAAAAACAATCAGTTTAAATTTAATAAAAGCCAGTGAAGCGATCGTACATCAATTACTCGGGTGTTTTCACAAATTATCGCACTTTGCTTTCGCCTTGCAGTAGCGCTGGTACAATATTGGAGAAATATCAATTATCCTATTAACGAATTTTCTCTTTAAAGCTCTGTAATTTAATTTTCTGAAATAGTGCAACTACCAAAAGTTCATATTTTTTTGGATTTTCCAATGAAAGTCTCAGTTGATTGTGCAAGTAACATGCACCTATACAGTACCAAAGTCGTGTTATTCAAAAAAAGAATAGCCTGACGAGATCCGTACCGTAGAATTCATATTCATTTCAAATAACAATTTATTAAATTTATTTTCAATGGAGTTATAATTTGAATTCCATTAAAATATACAAAAATCAATCAAGTATTAACTGCCTATATGTAAACGCCTCCCACGCCCCATGGAAGTTCTTCTTCTTTTAGTGCCTCTCCATTATTGCATCTGACATGCAGCAACTCTGCCGCAGGCGCAATAGCCATCCACTACCTAACGCGTGGAAGTTACGGGAGTCCAATCCACACCTTTATGATTGTTCGTTTATTATGTCTTAGCAAACAATTATTTATATATTACTTTTGTCTAAAGAACTATCTCTTATGTCTCTATGTATTTTTTTGCTCACAATGGTTGCCTTAAAGAGATCGCTTGAAAGCGATAAGGCCGCCAGATTCCGTGCTTTTTATTTAATTGTTTTTTATTGCTCCATGTATCTGTATTCTGTATTACAACGTACTATTAATAAATAAACAAAATAACCTACACAGACTGTAGATTGTTTTCCCAGTGTAACAATTATTCTTTCATAGATTTTATTGAAATGAATTGAAAACCACTCAATCTCACTGGACTTCAATCTGCATTTTTTTCATTCCATACTGTATTTTAAGTAATAAGTTAACCTAGTTTTTTTTAATCCCGAGCTTTATGAGTAACATTTATAAGGGAAATAACAATCGTTTTAAAGCAACACTTTGCTTTGTATTTGATTTGTTTATTTACTTTAACTTCATAATGAAAGGCATTCATATTGTACCAATGTTTTATGACAGAAACAAGATAAAACATGTAGTCAGTGACAGTTTTACGACCTCTAGTGTAATATTTAAAAACAACACGACTCCGTAGGTTCTTGATAAATTAAACGATATGAACAATTGTTGAAAAATACGATTATTATCTTAATTTAAACACAAAATTACAGTACATATTTCATAATAACTTAGAGCATACCGAAACTTATAAACAAATATGACATTTACAAAACCATCAACCGAAGACCCTTCGACTAATTAATTTGGTGGACGCCTGCGGTTGTAATAAGCTTATCAAACGTAGATTTGGGACCCATTTCGATTTAACGGCCCAATATGAAAGTCATTTTCGGTCTAATAAGCGTCATTTTGTGTCATGCGATATTGGTGATACAGTAATCATTCATTATACACATAGTTTATGATACATAAAATTTATGATTTCAGAATTGTTCTTGTATTAGGTTAATTAATTAATCAGGTTGATCGTAAAATAAGCTAATACTAAATCCGAATTCAGAAATCTCATTCTAAAGTAAATTATGGTTTCATTTCAACAGCGTGCACTTAAATTAAAATATACTTCTGTCGCGCACATTTATTTATATGAAAAATGTCATTATTCACAATTCCGCGTTCCATTCCATTTTCTGAACCTACTTAGAGCCGAGCGTTTTCCTTCTCAACTGTCAGAATAAAAAGACAATTTAATCTCGAATAGTTTTTCCTGATGTATAAGTTTTTTCCACTTGAAGCATTGTGGAGCGTGCTCCCTCGCACTTAGCTTTATCAAGTTGAGCAACGACAGTTTCGCGTTTAAAAATATTGTATATCACATTTTGTATAATGCTTATTACTTGAATCGTGTTCACTCGATACTATTTATTGGGTTAATTGAAATAACGTGCTGCAGTCACGACATTCAACCCTCTTCATTCGATCCACGCCCAATGCAATGGAATATAAATATAACGCTAATGGGTCATGAGGCCATTGAGAATCGTTTGTGGCGATAAAGTTCAGTGCGCATTAACAGGTTAACTGACCGTAAGCGTTGTTAAAATTTGTACAGCTAATTACTACCTTAGTAAATCGTATATTTTTCATTAAATTATTTTGATACTAACAATAATGTATTTAAGAAGTTCCTGGCCCGCAATATAAAAAAAAATCACAAAGCTGAAGTAACCTCTTAACAATGTGAAGTGTTAATTGTGCTGTACTCAGCCTTATTTTTAAGTTTTAATGAGAGCTGAATTACGAAGCAACAACACTTAAGCGCAAGCTTACAGAAGTAAAACAGATGACAATCATTTATCAACAATAGGAAATGAAAGGCTTGCATTCACTGGCCTATTTTTGCAAATCCTTTTGACATCGGGCTTCTGAATAAAAACAGTAGCGATGTTTCAGAGGTTATGAATGCATGTTTGTCATACTTAATCCTACTATAGTCTTAACAATACTACTTTTATTTCACCTATTTGAAAAAAATAAAAATGAGGTTAAAATTTATGTTTATAGTTGTTTGAGGTTGATAACGTCACTTGTCATTCATTACCATAGATTAAAAATGTAATTTATTTACTTTATTTATTTACGGCACTAAAAAGGCTACAACGAGAACGTGTGGCCTCGATAACGGACGGAACAAATATAAATCTTATGATAAATGAAAAATGCCCAAAAGAAATTACAATATACTAAAGTTTAGATAAGTTATAAAATTCTTTGTATACATAAAAAGGTTCAGTAACATTTTATTGTTTGTAAAATTCCTTTATAAAATATTCGATTTCCAATTCTGTCAATAACAGAGGAATTCTTTGCACAAGACTGCAAAGGCTTTTATCGATTGTCTGACATAATTGCCCCCACGCTTATTGGCAGGCCTGTGTCGGCCAGCCTTGGGCGCTTTGAAACCTACAAATCAAAATGTATATAAACAATACAAAAAAAATCATTATTTTACACGTTTTCTTCGGCTTAAATTATGACGAAGTGACCTTCTATCGTGATCTTCAATCAATGGCGCTACAACCCATTTAGGTCTGGGCCTCAGATTTCTGATCTGTTTCATGATCATTTGTTAATCTAATAGGCAAGTAGGTGATGAGCGTTCTGTGCCTGACTCTGGCCGTCGACTTTTTGGTTCTAAGGTAAGCCGGTATCCTCACGATGTTTTCCTTCACCGTTCGAGCGAATGTTAAATAATGCGCACATAGATAGAAAGTCCATTGGTGCACAGCCGAGAATCAAACCTACAACCTCAGGGATGAGAGTCGCACACTGAACCCACTAGGCCAACACTGGTCTTAAATATAACTAAAAAAATTACTGCCTTTACACATATTGGTATGTATTAAATTTAGTCTTTAATTCTTTTAACTTTTACCGTAATATTTTCAAAATAAACGGTTAAAACTAAAAATGAGTAACCATCTAAACCTACTAAGCTAAAATCTTTCACATAACGCTTCTTATGACTCATACATAAGATACCCAATAGCGCATCGGACTTCCGAAACAATCGTAAAATATACTCTCGTAACATAAGGTCAAACAATCTGTCAACAATTTACACAACAGGCCACGAAATTATACCCGCCATTCGTTCGCTTTATTAGTTCCAAGTGCGAACTCCGACCGCAAAGTTCAACGGTCTCCACAGAATACGCGACCCGCGAGTGTATTAAAGTGCAGCACAATAAATTTAAATAAGGCATAGTTATGGAGTTTTCGTGTCCGCTAGTGTATTTATGTTGCTAATAGCCGTGTTGTTTGTTCACTCATAGTTCTTGAGATGTACTTTATTGCTCTATTATTCCTAGACACACGTCTGGAATTAAAATATGAATTTATGCGTCCATGCTTTAATATAACAATATTTTAGAAGTTTCCTTTCGGACTATTGACATTTTTTTATGTAACAGGGACAAACGGGATGGGTGACCGAAAGACACTCACTTTGCCAGAAGGCTCGCCAGTGCGTTGCCGGCCTTAAATTGACTGTAGCTTCAACTTTTACTCAGAATTTCCAAAAATCCTATCAATAGTGAATATTTTTTATTCTTAGTTGGATATTACCGTTATGATTACGTCATGCCAAGCCTGTTTAAATTGAGCACTTGCTTCTAAGGTTAAGGAAAACATCATTACAAAACAGGTATATATCAAACCCCAAAATAGATTACATATGTCAGACACAAGTGCTGTTTGTCTATAAAATAAAAAACATGGAAAAACGGATGCAATCTGAGGCGAAGACCCATTTCGGTTTGTAGCGTTATTATTATTAATTCTACAGAAAATCAGACATATAGTAAAACAAAACGCCAATTGAAATATAAAACACAAATAGTAATAAAGTTGCTTAATCTTACTAATCTCATGTCCAACTTCATCAAACTACAATTAAGTTAAGGTTCGACCACACGAACACATAAATCCCGCGTCAAACGCAAAGCTAACGACTTTCACTAGAATATTAAACACGGCATTTGGCCACAATTGGTACAATTTCTTTGATGCACGTACGTCGGTCAGTCAGTAATGATAGCGACCATTTGTTCGCGGCCCCTTGCGAATCGAGTTGCATGCGTGGGTACCGTTAAACACGTAATTCATTTAGACAATTAAATACGGATATTTATTGAGGTACCTTTTGACAATACGACTTACTGATATATTAGAGTTTAACTTACTCGATATATCATCAAGTGCGTTTGGCCTGTTAGCATTAACTTTCATATAACTTAGTGGTTATAAGAATACTATTATAGTATTTCTACTTTAATATAATTGTTACCCTAATTTAAATCTTGACAAATAATATTAGATAAACTTTTCAATAATGAAGCTTTTGTTAATATTATTTTACAATTTACAATCAAAGTGTATTACTAATGTTATTATAATACTAATAATAAAGCGCAAAATTGTAAACATAATTATTATTGCAATTAACAGAAGAACACATTCTAGATGAACAGCTTATTGGTCCGCTCTTAATGTTAGGGCGCAAATTGTCATGCCGTAACTTATTAACGACGCAAGTTTTTAGTCGCGTCGTAAATTGCTCGTATGTGTACCGCTTTATACAGCTTTGTTTATAGTTCAGAGCTTAAACGTTTTGATTAAATTTTGTGACACTTGAAACTTTATGTTTGCGTTATTAAAAACTAACTAGAAAATTAAATTTCGTTAAAATCTATGTTAGTATTTTGGTAAAGTTCCCTTATATAAATGAAATTTCAACCATTTAAACTGTTGAATCTTTGTGCATTTTATATTTAAAGTAGTGGCGCTACAACTTTTTAGGTCTAGGTCAGAGATTCTCTATCTGCTTCGTGATTGTTTTTTTAATAAGTAGCTGATTTCTTTTGTGCCGGAATCAAGACGTCTTTTGAGTTTAAGGCCTATCGGTTTCTTCACGATGTTTTACTGAGCGTCCACACCCCCTAGTTTTAAATGCGTACATAGACAGAAAGTCTATTAGTGCACAGCCGGAGAATGAATCCACGAATACAGGAATAACAGTCGCTGTCGTTGAAACCACTAGGCGAACACTGCTCACATATTTGCTTTTTTCTTATAAATATAAACAGCTAAATTGTTGCTAATAGTCATAGAATTTTACTCATGTTCATTTTACCTCCTAATTGAAGGAGAACAAATATAATTGCCGTTATATTTACGCGATCTTTTTTCCGCACATAAATAAGAAACTCGACACTTAAAAATTTGCTGAAAACACCGCAAAGTGTAAGTTCATTTCTCATTAGTAAATTAAATTCATGGCTTCACAAGGACTACCTCAAATTCCTCCGTGCTACGAAATTTTCTTTCCAAGTTTATGTTTTTTCAAGT